>NC_089518.1:30495752-31923877 GCF_963924715.1 Thunnus thynnus
GAGGAAAAGGTGAAAGGAAAGGAAAAGCTGTGAAAAGTGGAAAAGAGGAATAGGAGAGAGGAAAAATGGAGGCCAGCAAGGGAAAGTAGAAACACAAAAGGATGAAGGGAGAAGATTGATGATATGGCCAAAAGGTTAAATATAGATATTACTGGAAGCCTGGGGACAATTCACAATTTAAACATCATATTTAAGACCTTCACCACTTGCAAGGCATTGTTACACATATTTAAAAATACAGGTTATCCCACATAGCCATGGACTGAATCATATGCTTCAACTACATAAAGCAGACATCCAGTTTATAAACAGTTTCGGCACGGATAGAGCAGAAATATCTGCACTCTAATTCATCTCCTCCTGGTGTTTTTGCTTCTTGATACCAGCCTGATATCTGTAGACAGCTGGTGAGTTAGCATTAGCTACGCGGCTACATGGAAAAGACAGACCAGGCGCAGCAGAATCCACACACCGCTGGGTCGACTCCTGTGGCTTCCCCTCTGGCAACTAGAGAGGATACCTCATCAAAAAGCACAAAGAGAGAGCTGAGATTAGTGTGCAGAATCTTTTTTCAGAGTCCCATAAAGCACACTAGGTGCACATATATACTGCAATTATTCACGGACTGTCATTACTAAAGACAGCTAATGTAGCCAGCTATTATTGACATTACCTTTTGACTGAAAGTAGTGTTTTTGTGCATGTTGCAGTAATATTTTCACAATGGTGACATTTTACACATTGTGCAAAAGCAATTATTTTAATGAATCAAATTAATGCAGAATATATTTCCCAGCCTCTGCAGAAAAAGAAAAAAGATCATATTAAATTACCCAGAATAAAGTACTATATTGATTTTCCTTCATCACTGTCCTACACTGCTGCCAGCATCTTAACCAAAAATGGCTCACTGGCTCAACAATCAGTGGTAGTTAGTGTGTCTGCACACAAAAAATAATATTTAGCGATTTATAGATATTTAGTTTTTGGTGATATTTTATTGCATTGTGTGATTGTAGTTGGGTTCAGCACTTTTTTGCACTACTGCACCACTGCATTGTCTTGTCAATGAGGAATGTTTTTGTCCACGCATTGTTTTGTCATGTGTTGCTTGATTGCAGCTCTGCATAGCACTTTTGCCCAAAGTTGATCTCATCTCATCTCTCAATAGATTATCAATAATAAAAATAATACATTTTTTAAAAAAAATCTCAAAGGATATTTAGTGTTAGGATTCCTCAAGTGCATTTAAATTATAAGCATTTAAATAGGGTCCTCAAGTGACTGTTACAGTCAAAGTTTCTGTCCCCACCTGTACTCCTAACATCTTTATTCCATTTCTTTCCCATCTCAGATCCCTTGGAGGAATCAAAGCTGTGACCCAAACCCGTCAGCCCAGACAATTAATGGAGTTTCTATACATCCTTCTGACTCTACCTTTTCAGAATAAGGCAGCTCTGTGGTAGTATTGGTAGGGAGAGCCAAGCATACTTGCCTTCAGGGCTGAAAATTAAGCTTTCTCACTTATAAATGTTACATACTGACAGGCTGCGTCCCACAGGCTGACAGTGTGGTGTTCAGCCTGTTGGACACAGCAGTCAAGAGTGGGCGGCTAGAAATTAGACTATCCAATTTTCAAGTGGTAGATATGAGGAGAAGCAAGAGGAGCAGAAGGAAAGTACTAGAGGACAGAAGGGGCAGGAGCTATGAGCAGGGTAAAAGAGATGGAGTGAATTTTCAAAACTGGACTTTTTGTCTCTTTGGCTTCCTGTCTCCCTACTGCTTCTTTTCAAGCAAAATATGACTTGCATGAAGGAAAAAAAAAAAACTTTACTGAGATGCTTTTGAGAAATGGGACATACTTTTAATATGATTTATATTCTGCTAGAAATAATTTTACCAAGAATTCTCTACATGGTCCTAGCGGGCTGTCAGCACCCCTGTTTCTCTTTGTGCCTACTAAGACACATTGTAACCTCAAGAAGTCATGAAAGAGTTTTGTGATTAAATTGACTGACAAAGACTTAGATGAAGAAGATAAAACACCCAGTTTTATCCCCCTTCAATATCATGTCATCGCATTTTGTGCAAAAATCTGTGCAGTCAATTTTGAGATATAAACCATTTTCCATGTGGTGCCCCCTGACAACCCAAACCTGAAACTCAAAGCTAATGTCTTCATGTTAACCCTATTGACTGACCGACCAATCAATTGAGTCAGTCTGTTGCTCTATCAGCCTGTAAAGATAGAAAAGAAGATAAAAGACGATGTACACATCTCTCACCGTGCATTAGTTAGCGAACCAGCACAAACACAGTGACAAAATTTTCAAACCTCTTCCCATCAATAAAGCACAACCTGAAGCAGTCATAACAATGAACAAGTCACCAACCAAATAAATGCACAAAAAAAGGCAGAACCTGACAAATTGGCTCCTCCTTACATATTGTTAACTTTGTACTCTCTGATTGCCCATCCATAATGCACCCAACAGGTCTCAGTCTGTTGGTTTAATGTTACTCTGATGCGCATGTGTACCTGTCTAAGGCAGCATTCAGACCAACATTAGCTCTCCGTGAAAAAGCACTCTCATTTATATAAATGGGGGGCATCCATTGACGCAGCAGGGCTACCTATGCATGGGCGAAACACCACAGGGTCATCCAGCAAAAAAATTGAACCAGGCTCCAATTTTGCCACAATACAATGTAAGACGCTGCATTGGCCAATCGCATAGATTATTTACTTTGTAACATGAATGTCGTATTTGCCGTGTTTACCTCGTGACCGTCAGGACAAAAGGTAAAATTGTTGCCGCCGTGATAACTTTCAAGAGTCGTAAAATCCTGTGAGTATTAAACTGTGTTTTGGTGTCTGAAAAGCCTTTAAATGCATTAATCTGTAGCTCCAACTCGACTTCCTGGATTGTATTTTATTGTCTCACTGGTACCTTCAACAACCCTTGCATTGTTTTAATGCAGGGCTGGTTTTGGTCTGAACACCACTTAAGTGTAAGTGGGTGAGTTGCAGAGCTCTGCTGCCTCCATTTCTTCCTCTAAAAGTTGATGTTACTCAAACCTCACATTTTTAGAGCAGTTTGTAATGTTTGAATTAACCTGAGCTGTCTTGTGCCTCTCATACGTGTTTTTTTTAACAGTTTGTGGAAATCATCTTTGAGTATCTTGAAAAGTGCTGTCTAAATAAAACGTATTGTTATTAAAAGAAAAGCAGAGCAAGTGGTGACAGAGATGGAAGAGAAAAATTCAGGGAAGAAAATATGGATGTAGATATTACGTAGACGTAGATGTCGGCTGTAAAATAGTCACGAAAACTCAAAATCAGTCCTATAGAAAGATATATTTATACATGTCTCTGTCTCCCTGTAATTGACTGTCTGTATCTCCACTATGTCTCTTTCTCTCTAATTGAGCAGTACTATGTGTCTTTCTTGCTCAAGTGAGAATTGTAACGTACAAAAGATATGAGTCTTGGTTCAGTGTGTGTGTGTGTGTGTTTGAGAGAGAGAGAGAGAGAGAGAGAGAGAGAGAGAGAGAGAGAGAGAGTCATGTTGGGCACACAGATGGGGGAGCAGAGGATGATTAGAGTGGTATTACATTGTCACTGGGTTGGCACACACTGCTTTAATTACCAAGCACAGCAAACACACAAAGACACATACAGATACACATCCACATAAGCTCACCTTGGGAATATACACAAGCATATACAGTACAGATAAGTTAAGTTACACCTCAGAGAAATTGTTCATCAGTTAGCAATTCCATCAGATATACTGTTTTAATGCTTAATTTATTAATTCCGCAGATGATCCATGTAGCTCACATGGTTGAGAGGGTGATCCATTAATTGAAGGGTTAGTGGTTTGACCCCCTGATCTTCTTGTCTTGTGTCTACCATCAGTGAGACACTGAACCATGAAATTTATCCTTTTGTACGTGTATGTGAGTGTAAAAATCTAAGTTGCTAGAACAAAAGCGTCTGCCAGATGAATGTAATTCATTCATTTAATCTGTCTGCCCTCTATTGACCATTAGGAAACACATCATTGTCAACAATAAGTCATTTCCTCTTGCTTGCTTTCTCATGAAACAAAACGTTGTTTGAATGATTGAACTGTTCTGTAGTTTTTCATCATAAAGCGAACTCATCATATTGTCTGACGAATCATAACGCAGTCTCGAAAATGTTTGCCATGCAGTTAGATCGATCATACATCCACAATATGTTGCTGTAATACAACATTCACACTCACAGTATAAACAGTTTCATTGTAACAAATGTCTGCTATTTACATTTACTTTGTTCCGTTCTTTTGTTCTCTCACTCAGAATAGTTCATATAAGATTATTCAGATTATTAAACTTGATTAATTGTATTTGTTTCTCACACATAAATTGATATATGACACAAACTATGAACAGACAAAACAAATTCTGAAATTTGCCTTTAGGAAAAAGTAATTTATCTATTTATCTATCTATATATCTGTTGGTCTGTCCGTCCATCCGTCTGTCTGTCTGTGACAGAGTGGAAGCATGCATAACAACACAACATCTCACCTTCTTATAAATGGAAAGAAAGAAGAAAAAATCAGCCCATTAGGTTATGATTTCATTTTAAAGCTGGTGACGGAAGTTGGAAGTTTAGAGTTGGGTATCTAACCTTACCAACCTCAAATATGTTCATAGCATCATGTGTCGAAACTGTCCACTAGTCAACTTAATCGATTATCATGATAGTAAACTTAATATCTTTGGATTATGGATTGTCGATCATAGAAGACATTTAAAGACGTCACCATGAGCTCTACAAAGTTATAACAGGCATTTTTAACTATTTTCTGACATTTTATACAAAATTTACAAAACAATGAATCAATTAATCAAGAAAATCGACAGATTTTAAATAATCATTAGTTGCACTTGCTACTGTCCACTACCAAAATGAATGAATATTTTATTTATAATTTCAGCAGTTTTAGACCATATTGTATTCAGGAAATGTTATTTTATGGCTACGTGTTTTTAGACAACATTCAATATTTGAGAAGTTTGCCTTCTTTTATTAAATTTTTTTAAAGAGGAATTTGTAGAAAATGTGTTCATACTTCCCAAAGTATCACTACCAAAACTCAGTTATTTATTATTTTCTCAACTGCAAACAGCTGGCCTACATTCTGGGATGCAATGCCTGTAACCAGTAACAGGCTCACGCAAATGTGTGGACAACATATTAAACACAGGTACTGAGGAAGAAAGAAAGGAGAGAAAAAGTGGAGAAATAAAATGTTAAAAAAGAAAAAATCAGAGGTGAGGAAAAAACGTAAAAAAAAAACATACTTCTCTTTTTCTCTGTAGCATCCATCTGCAGAAGTTGGGGGCGAATAGAGGACGAAAGAAGATGTTGAGAAAGGGAAAAAACAGAGGAGGAGGAGTAGGGAGGGTCAAGAGCTCAATCTATCCCTTAGATGAAAAGCAAACGGCAATCTGTGCGGCACAAACATGCGTGTCATCCCCGGGAATTGGCTGGCGGTTGGTAGCTCATCAGAGTCCTTCTCTTTTTCTGTGCAAATGGGAGTGAAATTGAGGTATAGAATGAGCAAGAGAGATACAGACATTTATATTTCATTGGACTAGACGCTGTGATGCCAGTTAAACTGATGTCACAACTCTCCAGAGGAGGGAGAGCAAAGATGGTGGATGGAGAGCAAATGAGCAAAAAATGGAAGGAAGGGAGAAGAGAGATGAAGATGCAAAGAAAAAAAAAAGAAAAAGGGGGAGAGATGAGTGAAAAAGCAAAAGAGTGGGAGGCGGAGGGAGGGGGTGTGAGAGGTTAATCTAGAACAAATATCCATAGTGACAAAACAAGAGGTCCAGATGTGGCGAGTTGTTACTGGGAGTGGATAAGAGGGGATTTACACAGTGAGTGGAAAAAGAGGGAGTGAAATTGGAAAACTGTGAGGGACAGACGCAGAAAGAGAGACCACAAAGATGAGGGCAAGGTGAGACACAAACAGTGGGAGATAAAAGAGAGAAGCTGGGGCAGAGTTAAGGAGAGAGCTTTAGTATGATAATGGAAGAAGTGGAAAGAAAGGATGTCAAGATAATGAAAGAGGTATATGAGAGCCACCAAAAACACGAATGCGTAGAGACACAACAGGATAACAATGGAAGCTGGGTCAGATTATTCGTATATCGCATCGGGTTACAAGTGCCTGGGGGCGCCAGCCAATTTACCGTCCTGGGAGGCACCAACATAAAAAAAAATGTTGATGTAAATAGTTTTCATGGTCAGAAATGGCAGATACAAAGCACTTGATTTATCTTTTATTTATCATTAATCTTATTAATAAGAATATGAATAATAAGAATAAGAAAACAGTTGAAAAATAGCCGCTGCTGTGCTTCTTTCAGCACCACAGAGGTGTGAAGAGAGAGAGACACGGTGTATTTCAGTAATAACAGTAGTAAATAGACTTTATCACTCATAGAAAATATGTTCATTTTACTAATCCACCCTCCTGTGTGGAGCAAGTACACCATCATATTCCTGAGTGCAACAGTTCATACATTAGTTAGCTATTTTATTTTCAGTTTTACAAAGGCGAGAAGGAAAATCAAGTCCTTTATAAATGTTGTAACTGCTGTTGCTGACCAGTAAAATGCCTTTTCGTTTGTGGATTTTGAAATGAAAATCTAATTCTGTTTTCATTCCTTTCTGTTTCTGAAAACAACAGATCAACCAAACAAGTACAATTTGAAATTGCAATACATACGCATTGCGATACATTGTCTCTATGTGCTATTCCTTATACCTTCGCAACACCTCACCTGGAGCGCTGTGATCATTCAGCTGTTGAAATGGTTGCTTGAAACAGACGTCATTTATGATGAAAATAATGATATTTAGCATGACATGCCGCGTTGGGATGTGAGTTGCATTCAGATTTCAGCATCAGTGTAAGGGCTAGTATGGCATTTATAGGCCCATGTCTATCTATGGTGTTTTTTGGTAGTCTTACATTTTTCTGTAGTATATGTGTTGAGTCTGTACTTCAGCAATAAGTTCATGTAAATCTGTGGTCTTTATAGCCATAGTAAATTTCACTTTTTTTACATGTAATGGAGGAGAAGGAGGGCACTTCAAGTGAAGCCACCCTAGGGCACCACGCTGTGTTAATCCGGGCCTGAATGGAAGGAGGTAGGGGGTCAAGAGAAGAGTATATATTCTATATGGAGCGTGTCACACACTACTAAGAAGTAAAGCCGAGCGCAGAGTAGATGGGGAGAAACTGAGATGGTGAAGTTTTCTGATCCTCTGGTGCCACTGGAAGGTATTAAAGGCTGAGCTGAAAGTCGATAAGCAAGCTGTGGGCAAGGGAGTCAGGTTTTTACAACAGGGGGTGGAGACCACAAACCATTGGATCCTCAATCCCCTCATAATCGAGAGTGCGGGTTAACCAATTCACTTTATTTCCAGACCCATGACCCATAGAAAAAAAGATATGTGACAAGAGATAGCTACTTACAAGCATTATAAATATCATATCACACAACATTGTCATCAGTATGAAGTAGTCTGTCCACATGCACTTAAATAACCTGGTTACTGTCGGCTTTCTGTAGTACTGATTTCTTCTGTCATGTAGACGAGAAACCCAGTTTCCTCAGGGGATTAGATACAACTTGATTTTTCCTGGAGATTTCTTGGCCATGTATCCAAATCAGCTTTTACATGACCAGAAAAGTAGCAGTGCTTCAAATACACTTAAAACAAGTCAGTCCTGGTTTCAAAATAGAGCACTGTGTAGAGGAGAAATGTGTTTTCCTGACCGGCTGTATGTAAACACAGATTTCACAGGTTACCACAGTGCGTCTGAATGGTAAATGGTGAATGGACTGCATTTATATAGTGTTTTTCTAGTCTTCCGACCACTCATAGCGCTTTACACTACATGTCACATTCACACACACATTCATACGCTGATGGCAGAGGCTGCCATGCAAAGTGCCTGCTCATCAGAGTCAATCTAAACACATTTCCTGTAAAACCTGATTTTTCCGAATAACCTGGTTTCTCAGGTGCGTGTAAATGTACTTAATTACCCATTCTCAAAATGAAAATAAACTCATACTCCCGTATCTCTTTCCTCTTCAGCCTGAGACTCTCTCTGTTTCTACATGTAGGCTCACTGATTATCACAGAACTTTGCAGAGTCTCCATTCTTGAATTTCTTGCTCTTGCTGGTCACTAGATCTCCCTAAATAGCACTCAATCATCCTCTTTTGGGGTAGACCCTCTTGCCCTCTTCCCCTTCAGCTAGTCCTCCACCTGTTTCCCCCTCAGCCAGCCCTTTGCTTCCATCTCCCCTGACAAGCCCCGTGGCAGCACCGCCACCGGCTAAAATTTCACCTGTTTCGCTGCCAGTTAGTCCTCTTCCTGTGACCTTAAACCCCTGCAGTCTTACCAGATTCATGAGCCTTGCATTTCCCCAGTCTCACAGTGTCCACCTGTTGTTCACCCTACCAAGCCTTCAGTGAACCAGTCCTGTCAACTCAGAGTCCTTAGATGGCCACAACATTTCCCTCAGTAAGTCTCTGGTCTCTTCACTGATCAGTGCTCCAGAAGACACACCAGACTGCTGCAGGAAATTTTTATTAATGATCTGATGCTGCGTAGGTGAGGAATCTTAGGCCTGACACTGCTCATAGTAGCATCCGACAAACATTCCCGCAGAGCATATTCTAGATCATCTTTACATTCTGGTATGGCTCGAAATGAGCCAGATGTTTCATGTTATTTTAAGCTTTGAAAATGTTATCCCTCGATAGAACAGATAGTTGCACACATCAACAATGAGTCAGCATCGAGGTCAAGGGAAAACTTAGTGGTAAAAACATTTATCATCTTAGTCAACCACTTGTGCATTGTTCGCTTACCTCAAGCTTTTCTACCTCTTTGGCTTGAATGGGGCTTGAGATGAATTTGAAGTACTATCCACCCTGAGAACAGTTCTTAGTGAGGCACCTTGTATTTCCCATTTTTCTCGACTGGAGGTGTATTTGTCTTGTTAATGTCAAAAACTGTCCAAATATACATAAGGTGACATCGTGTTGTGATGGTAGCAGAGCAGCTATTGATAGCAAATGACTACAACATCAATCGTAAAATAGTCTGCTGTACATGTTAGAATGAAAGAGAAATGGCTCCAACCATTTTCCACTGATAATCAACTATTATGTGGAGGGAAAAGCATCATGAAAAAGCATAAATGACACATTTCTCAGCCGTAACAGACCTAGATGCAATGCAGCCACAAAACAGTTCATCTTTTAAATAAAACTCTGTTTGTCACTGCTCTTTATCTTTCTTGTCGCTCCTATGAAGTCACTGTCACTATTACCTTCTTAACTACATTAGCGATGCAAAAACACTGCACCTGTTCTCTGGGGGGTTTTGAAAATAATTAACACTGCAGGAGTATTTAAGTGTATTTTTCCTCAACAGCTCTCTTTGTAAAAACAAAACAATCCTCTAAGAAGGATTTTCTCATTAATTTCACCGTGGAGGAATTAGTTGCGACAGAACACAAATACCCAGACAAACCGACAGATGACCAGATGCACATACAGCTAGACCGAGGAGATAGAGAGACAGATGCGGACAGATAGGGATGATGAGAGAAGAAGGAGACAGATGGAAAGATGTAGATAGATGGAGACAGCAAGTCAGGGAGGATATTGGAGCATTTGGCCTTGAGCCTGAATCAACACAGCAAGCTGACAGCTATATCTGTGGGCTTTATTAACATGGAGAGGCACACGCACACACGGGCATGTACAAACACACACACACACACATACACACATTAGAAACTGAGTAAACTTCCAGGAATATGTAAGCAGAGGTTTGTGTGCCATGTGAAATGAACTGATTCTGAGATGTTGCCAAGATTCACAGGCAATGTCTGGTGTGTGTGTGTGTGTGTGTGTGTGTGTGTGTGTGTGTGTGTGTGTGTGTGTGTCTGTGCATGGAACTGGCACTTGTGTGTAAATGTGTGAGATCGGGTATCCAGGTGCATCATTCATATCGCTCAGCAGATGTTTTGAAAGACAACCTCCAACATTCACAAACACACACACACACACACACACACACACACACACACACACACACACACTGTCTTCACCTCTCTGCACACACACCAAGCTCATTATAATGTTTTTTGAGACAGAGACAGAAAATGCCAATCAAAGAAAAACACATAAGTAAAAAGAAGGGAAGAAAAGAAGGAAAGACAGCAATGTGCAATAGTACAGCTATTTAAAGTGAGCACTTCTTGCTGGTCATACATTTTAGGCTGATTAAGTTCACACAATGCTTCATTTTTTATTTATTTTTTTTGGTCTACTACAGCATACATATCTGCTCTGTAAATCACATGTCCCATGTTCACCTTTGAGAGAAATGTATACTTTATACTTTTTGGTTTCATAATGGTGCCCCTTAGTTTTACATTTGATCATAAGCAGCACAGACATCACAGCATCCTGCTTAGGGATGTCAGTTTCAGTTAATTTTGCTTACAACAGACTGACACCTATTGACCTATAAATAACCAGTTAATTTTTAAGAAAAGTTGTGATGTAGCTTTCATTTGTGAGAGCTGTTCAGCAGTCGGTGGTCAGAGCTAGCTTGTCTGCTGTGGCTATCTTGACTTTTAGCTCATCCTTCTCCTCCTTAAAGTACTTTCAAGGTGCTGGCAGATTTCAGCCTACCAGCTGCAGTCAATCAAACACAGACTCCAACATGCCCCTCCAGCCAGTGAAGACAAAAAGGAGCATTTATGATATTTCCTCAAACACCCTCTCTGTCAGAACACGTTGACATTATTTTTTACTGAAAAAAGACTAAATCTTCTCTCAGTTGGACTTATAACAACTTCACTCCTGTGCAAGGACTGCACAGAGCTGAGCACTGAGCTGTCCATGGTCCTGATTCTGTAGCTGTCAGCAGTAGGGAAGCTGTCTGTGGTACTCTTTGACGTCTGCACCAGCTGTAATGGTTACCACCAGATGGAAGTCCAGACAATCATTACCATGTCCAGTCATTAATTTCACCTGTTTTGGGAGGTATATAAACCCTGTGCTGATTTCGAGGTTGCTGAGAAACAGCTCTGTAAATGTATTGTCTTGTTAGTCTTGTCTTGTTAAATATTGATTACTACCAACACCCACCACATAATATAATATAATATAATATAATATAATATAATATAATATAATATAATATAATATAATATAATATAATATAATATAATATAATATAATATAATATAATATATATTATATTATATTATATTATATTATATTATATTATATTATATTATATTTTATTATATTTTATTATATAATATAATATTTTATTATATTCATATAATGACTTAATTGTATAGTGTGGTATCTGAAAGTTCTTTAAGTAAATTACTTAAATTAAATTAAATTAATTTAATAAAAACCTAATTTGCCTGTACTTTTTACCTAACTAATTCTTATTTGAGGGTCATGAATTACATTTATTACACTTATTTATTGTTGCACATTATTAATCACTCTGGATAAAATGCTTATCTACAGTAAATACCTGAAAAGTAGACATGTACTACACCCAGCGTGCAGATATTGCAACATAACACATCATAAAATTATTCATGAGACAAATGCATAGCATTACAGAACAGTGTATGTCAATTCATTGTGTTTAAAGACTGCATGTCAGATTTCCTTGAGCACCATACAGATGCAGGCCATCAAATTCACCACACCTTGGTGTTGCTTCTTTTTTTTTTTTTTCTCCCAGACTCTCTGTAATCAAATACTCTCAACATAAAGACCAGTTATACATTGTTGACTCAGTTTTGGTTGTCAAAAATAGCAGAAATTAAATAAAGGAAAAATACTTTTTAAGAGCAAAATTACATCTTATTATGAACAATACAAAAAAGTAATTATAATTTCAAAGTACAATTAATGTAATAAAATTTTACGAAAATTATTGTTAAAAAAGTGGAATATAATTTGATTTTTAGAGAATTTAGGGGAAAATTTGTGTCTCTGTGTGTGAGAGAGAGCGAGAGACGTGGCAGCTGGTTGACACAGTGGGCACTAGGATGGGTATTCTGTCAGAGTTGGCACAGGGAAGTGACATCACCTGTCACAATGTTTAATTAACACCTTGGAGTGTGTGTGTGTGTGTGTGTGTGTGTGTGTGTGTGTGTGTGTGTGTGTGTGTGTGAGAGAGAGAGAGAGAGAGAGAGAGAGAGAGAGAGAGAGAGAGAGAGAGAGAGAAAGTGTGCGCTCTGCCTCATGCCCAAATCTGCATGTGTTTATTCACATGTGTGTATGGATTAATTAGTACAGTGGTTTGTGTAAATAATGTCCTTTTTGGCTGCACATATATTTTTGCACCTGCATGTGTATTGTACGCATTCAAAGTGACTGTGTCAACATAAACCTGCATGTGTGCGTGTGTGTCTGCTTTTAATTAGCATCATAGTGTGTGCATGTGTGTGATTGTGAAAGTGGGAGTTTATCGTTCTTTGTGCGTGCATGCACGGTACACGCTGCCTGTATATGTACTGGCATATCTGTGTGTGCGCGTGTTTGTGTGTGTGTGTGTGTGTGTGTGTGTGTGTGTGTGTGTGTGTGTGTGTGTGTGTGTGTGTGTGTGTGTGTGCGTGTCAATGACAGCTGAGGTCACTCCTGGAGGTTTTAATCTGGACTCACATCAGGAAGTGGGATGGCTTCAGCTGGTCTGATTGGAGTTTCCGCCGACAACCCAGAGGTTCACCAGCTGTACCGGTGATACACTTCCTGTAACTGTGGAATCCTCCCTCTCTTTCTCACTCTCTCTCACACATACACACACACACACACGCACACACACAGGTGTGCACATAATCATGCACACAGACTTACACTCACACTTTCTCTCTCATTATCAGGCACCTTAAGACAGCCTCTGTCACACCTCAGAGTGGTGATTAGATTCTCTGTCACTTCCTTGCTCACCCTCTCATACAACTAAATACTTTTCACATCTCACACTGTTAGCAGAGCACTGAAACTCAACTTGGCTTTTTTAAGTTCAACAATTGTGGTTAGATACATTTGCGGTCAGCCACAGAG
Organism: Thunnus thynnus; assembly: GCF_963924715.1. Classification (NCBI taxonomy): domain Eukaryota; kingdom Metazoa; phylum Chordata; class Actinopteri; order Scombriformes; family Scombridae; genus Thunnus; species Thunnus thynnus. The sequence goes on from NC_089518.1 coordinate 30,508,962, forward strand.
CGCTTCTCAAGGTGAAAGTTATAGGGTATATTTATTTACATCCATCAGATGATTGTTTATTCCCTCTGTCTTTCTTGTCAAATCTGGGAGAGCCATAAAACACATCATGATCTCCTGTAGTTATGACTACCCTTTTACCTGACTGTAGCAAAGGTTTATAATGTACCACTTCATGCACTCTCATGTACTATTCAAATTACTCCTCATCAACACGCATAAGAATATTTAAACCATGCATATCTTAAAGGTATTGTACTCTGTGGAGTCTTTGACCTCTAGTAGCACTATGGAGCAGTTTTTTTTATAAATGGGCGTTTTGTTTGTGCTTCTGCACACTTGCATCCTTGTAAGAACTTGCAAGAATGTGTTTTGTGACATGTTGACATGTGACACAAAACACATTCTTGCAAGTGGTTTCACGCTATTCCATCTATCTACCAGTAGTAGTCATACACCAAGAAACACAGCAATGTGCCAGCAAAGACAGGGAAGAAGAAGACTGCAAGCTAGTAAACAATACAGGATTTTAAATATTTTAAAAAACTGTGAGGAAGGAAATGCATTCAACACATGTGCTAGACCTCAAGGATACACACAGTGAGTTATGGTAAATAACACTCACTGTGAAAATAACTTTTGTTTGTTTTAAAGAAAACTCCACAGGGCACATTTACATTTGTAAATTATAAAAATCACATGAGTATTTTTCATCATAAGACACTATGACTTTAACCTGCCTCTTTTTCTTTTTTTTTTTTGCTTACTTACCATCTTGGTCACCCTGGCACAAGCCTACTTTACTGTTGGAATAATTAAAAAGCATCACTTAAATGCCTAAAATGACTCTTGATTCATTCTTTGTTTACTATTCACCTGGTCAACAAGGTGAGAGTAAGATATCTTTCATATGGAACATGAATTTTTCTGTGAAACAAAAAAAATATATCCTCTGTGTTTTTTGCTCTTTTTCATCTGTCCACTATTTCTCTCTCTCTTACACTGACTTTTTTTCTTTCATCTTCCTGTGGTTTGACTACTTCATCATCTGGGGCCCTGTGACAGCAAGGCATTAATCCTGGCCACCTCATGCACACACACATGCACAGTACGCTTGAACACACGCGTGTGCACATACAAGCTCACACACAATATAGCCACACATGTACACACATAAACACACAGATACATGGACAAATGCAGATAACCTACTGCACCCATCAAAAGTTTGGACACACTTTCTCATTCAAGTGAATGGTAAAGTGTGTCCAAACATTTGACGGGGACTGTATATATGAACACACATGCATGCATACACATATACGCACATACACACAAGTACATCAATGTGCACATGCTCCTGAGCACTAGCGCTCACACAGACAAACGTGCATACTTAAGCACACAACCTGGATGACAGATTTGGAAAGAGATTCAATCCCTCTTCAAGCGTAGTTCATGTTCATTTTATGGCCACAGTTCAGCTGGTGGAGTGAAAGATGTAAAATGAAAAACAACTCTGACATTTACAACATTACACAAAGTTCAGTGCAGCAATGAAAAGTAACACAATCAGTAGATAGTACAGAATGCTGCAAACTGTCCTATACATTATCATATGCAGCACAGCGCTAAGCAAGCAGCAAAATTTATTCATAAATTTTCTTTAAACAATATCTACAATGTTTACGGCCACCATTTAATTCCTGAAAAATAAAACCATATATTTTCTAACCCAGTTGTTAATATTTTGCTCTGATGATTCAAGAACTTCTCCAACTATGAGTCACCTAACCTTGTTTCTGGGGAAAATACAGGAAACTGAGTCCAAAATACCCTCTGCACAACTCTATTTAGTTTAAGCCTGTGACATTATCAGCCTAATCATCAGCAATTGAGCAATCAGCTGGCACACCTGGTATTTATTGCTCCTTAATACAGCAAATATCTCTCTGCCTTTTTTGTAGAGATTTAACTCTTACGTGTATTCGTGCTACATCACATGCTACAGTCTAAATTGATTCTACAACAACATCAACAAATGACAGATGCATTATTCATCAATCTGCAACTAAGCTGAGACTGTAAAAGTTACTTGTTGTTTTTTTTTAGTATTATTTTTATTTTTGATAGTGTTGGGTAGACATCCATTCATCCATTCATTCTCTAACTCATTCTCAATCAGACTCGGGGTTTGACAGCCCCAGCATGCATTGAGTGAAAGGTGAAAAAACACCCTGGGCAGGTGTCCATTCTGTCAGTGTTCCAACACATATACAGACAACCCCATTCACAATTGAATTGCCCTCAGCTAAAATTTTGGGACTTTCCACTTTGGAGGGAAACCAGGCAGAAATCCACAATGAGAGGACCAGTGCCTATACTGGACTGCTTGGTAGCCATATTTTTCAGACACTTAGCAGCCTCACTAGGGCAACTATCAATTAACAGCTGAGCTCCCAGAATGATTATCAAGGTAGGATGAGAACTTTCTCAATCACTGTCCTCAGATTTTGCTCAGTCAGTCCAGGATTTGTGTAGGCTTCCCCACGTTCACAACCATGCTGCTTCACCTAAATAATACTTAATATCATGCTGTATCTCAGCCCAGTGCTCATGGGAGCATAGTGGATTAAAAATCCAGTCAGTCAGTAATTGAATGGCAACTTTTTTAATGAGAATACATATAAATATAGATTTTATTTTGGCACGAAGGCTCAGTTTCATATCACAGCCTGTGAAGGCTACTTTAAAGACAGCAAATGCGAGAGTGGAGAGAGATCAATGCAACCCCCGAGGGGAAACCAGGAAGAAACGGCAGCATTTTAAATAGACAGCTCAGCTGCTGATAGTAATATGGAAGCTAAGCTGACACATCAGCTGATCCAGAGCACTCCAGTTGTCTGAGTTAAGTAGTTCACATTCATGGTATTTATGCATGCTTTTCAGCTGTTAGAAGTGACCAAGTAAAGGTACATAACAGCTCAAAAATAGTTTCTATAAGGCCAGGTTAAATTCAAATAGTTGGATTTCATAAAGGCTATCACCTTGTTTAACATAAGCTTGTACATCTGTTTTGGACACTGTTTTAATGGTCTTTTGTAGCAGATTAAGCCATAGTCAGACTAGAGTTAACTGCCGCAGAGGCAAATCCAGCAGGAAATCAAATAGGAGAGCACCAACACTCACTCCACCACCTGAACTTTCATTACACAACATGTATGATCCACTGACTCAGAATAAAATGTGTGATAACACTTATTATGTTTAACCCAGGGAAGCTAATCACACCACTTGGACTAAATCTAATCAAAGCCCAAGAAATAGCCCCAAAACCACTGCTAGGAAGAGGGCCAGAAGAACCGTTACTAACCATGTTGAATACAGGAATCTGAGGGCCAGAAGAAAGATTGCTAGCTCCCCATCTGAGCCAGACACTATTCTGATTGGGGACTCCATTACCAAGCATGTAAAAATGGCAAAGACTGACCTCTAACCATGGATGACACATCTGTCAAGGAGCCAACAGGGCTGGTGCCACTTATCCTCACGACGCATCCAGGTAATATGAAGGTTAATATCCACGGTGGGTCTTTTGACAATCTTCAAAAAAAAAACTGGCTCTGAAATCCTGAAAAAAGATTTTTCCCTGCTACCTGAAAAACTGAGCGGCTATAAATCGCAAGATGTACTCAATTCTGGACCAATTCCAACTTAAAGGAATCAAATCTTATACCAGACTCTTTGGCCTGAAAACATGGCTGACATTGGCTTGCCTTACCCATGGGATAAAGTTTATTGACAATTTCAATATTTTTAGGAACTATAAAAAAATGTTTTAACTCTGATGGGATTCACCCAAATATCACTGGATCCAGACTGCATGGTGCCAACCTACGTCATGCCCTTGGGATGCCATACCCAAACAAGAATGTGTGGATAAGCGCAAAGGACAGTGCACACAAGCAGACAGCCTGCTCCCACCTCCCCCTCCCCGCCAGGATCCTTCCCACTCCACAGGACAGTGCTCCCCCTTCACTTGACCCTCTGCTTCACATCACCCAAGGCATTCAGAGGATGTTTCTGTCCCAATCAAGGACCCAACGACCCCCGTCCCCCATCCACCACACTCACCAATCAAGGAGTCAGTTAAAGCCGTGACAACCCAACAAACCCCCCTCACCCCCTTCAACTCTCTCACGAATCAAGAAGTCAATTAAAGCTCTCATTCAAATTGATGAACGATTAAACAGCAAGAACACTCAGGTGTCCACCGGAGATGAGACAGACCCCGTGCCACTTCCTTTAACATACAGTACCAGTGATCCTAAATAGCCGGTGGCATGGTCAAACATATTGTAGCAATCACAGACCACCTGGTACGTGTCTCAGTAATCTTAAATTTGTCAAAGTTCAGCCACAGCCAGTCTCCTTTACTATCACAGAATCCCTACAGCTGAAATTAGCTCTTTTATTGTCAGACCCTTGGCTAACAAATCATTTTTGGTTAATGATCTGATAATTGAAAAGAATCTGCATTATGCGTTTTTAGTTCAGACCTGGCTAAACAGCAACACTGGTGTAGCAACACTGAAAGAAGTTTGTCCTCTAAACTATACCTTTTATCAGTCAGTCAGACAAAACAGGATCTTTCCTGAGGGAGGGACTGCAGCCATTTTCTCTACACAGTTTGTGTATAATGACATTGACCCGGGTGAATTTGCATCATTTGAATATCTCACTTTTGAGCATAGCCCCAAAGCTATGGAACTTATGAATTTATTGGACAGTTTTGAACTCACCCAACATGTAGATGAAGCTACCCATTGGCATGGTAACACTCTAGCCTTGGCAATAACAACAGGGTTAAACACTGACAATGTTTAATCCCCCCCTCCCTTACAGTTCTCTACATCAAAATGTGATGAACTAACTTCAATTAGAGGGTCAGAGGATCTCAGCAAATCCTGTAAAAATGATGCAACTGCGAGAAAATTTGCCTGTATTACATTAACTAAGCATTGCAAGACTGTCACTGAATGTAAATCCTCCACCTAATGTACGGACCCCGTACCTACAGCATTTTTTAAACAGGTGTTCAACAGTGTTTCAATTCATGTCCTGAACATTATAAATACATCTCTTCAAATAGGCATCATCCTGGATGCCTTCAAAACAGCTGTTGTAAAACCATTACTAAAGAAACCAAACCTAGATGGTAATGCACTTACCAGTTATAGGCTGATATCCAACCTTCCCCTCATTAGTAAGATACTTGAAAAGATACTTTCAGTGCAGATAAAATCCTTTCTTAAAGAAAACAATATCCTGGAGGAATTTCAGTCAGGCTTGAGAACAAACCACAGCACTGAAACTGCTCTTACTAAAATAATCAGTGACTTCAGACTAAACTCAAATGAAAATAAGGTCTCAATTCTTATCCTCTTAGACCTAAGTGCAGCATTTGATTGACCATGATATCCTAATCAATCATCTTGAAAATTCTAATCATGCATCAGGGAGAAAGTTTTACGTCGGTCATGGAGATCATGTGTCCGAGAAACATGACATCTGCTTTGGAGATGTATAAGGGAGCTGCCTTGGTCCATTATTATTCTCATTGTACATGCTGCCACTTGGTGACATCATCAGAGAGCACAGTGTATGTTTCCATAGTTACGTGGATGACACACAACTGTACATCTCAGCTGAACCAAATGATGCTGCAGCTATAAATTCCATTACTAACTGTCTTCTGGTATTAAATAAATGGATGAGCAATAATTTCTTAAAGTTAAATGAAGATAAAACTGAAATCCTATCAGTTGGTCCCAAAACAAAAAGAGAAATGCTGTTTATAATAATCTGGGGAAATTAACTCCCTGGATTAAATCTGAGGTTACAAGTCTTGGTGTTAAACTCATCCAAATCTCTGCAGTTCGACTATTAACCAGAACCAAGAGGACTGAACACATTAGTCCAGTTTTAACTGCTCTGCACTGGATTCCTGTAACATTTAGAATTAACTTTCCTTCTCCTTATATACAAAGCTCTTAATGGGCTGGGAGCAAGCTACATTGCTAACTCCCTTCAGGGAAGCCAGCTCATTACATACTTTTAATAGAAAGCTAAAAACGTATCTCTTCATTGTAGCCTAAAACTAGCTACGACTTTCCTGATGCAGGCCTTTAATTCTTTTTCACCTTGCTTTTTGCTGCTGCATTTCCTTTCAAATGTTGTATTTCACTTGATCTTATACATTCTATGTATTGTATTTATTAAAATCTTTATTTTCATTCGATTTTACATCAGTAGTTGGTTAGTAAATTTGCTGAAATAGGATACATTAAAAGCGGTGAGATTTTTTCTGGCAACTGGCTTTTCTGACAGGATTGCATTCTGGGGTGCTGATAAATTCTGAAAATTCTGATAAATAAGTGTACACAGCTTCATTTATTATAAATAAATAAATGAATAGTCTCAAATTGCCGCCACTGACAAAAAAAACATAAAAATAAAGATCAAATGGGTTTATTTTCTGTCTTATGTCACATTTATATGGCATTCTATCCTTGTTCTTACTATTTTCTTAACTTTATTATTATTATTATTATTATTATTATTATTATTATTATTATTATTATTATTATTATTATTATTTTCAACATGGTTTTCAAAGGCTCTCTAGAAAATGTGATTAAGACTGAAATGCTGCTAATAACATCACGGCCACTAAGGCTAATTAACCTAGTTTAAAAATTTTCATTGATACTACTGAGTCTTGGAATCATGATTAAGCAGCCTAAAAGCAGACATAAATAATTTATAGATGTAAATCTTCTAAATATTCCATCAAGAGAGGACCGTGTAATGTGTGCTTCTGTGAGTTCAGCTGCTGTGTGTGTACAGTAGCCTACTGTATGTGTGGATACTGTCTTGAACTGACTGTAGACTTCAGTGCAAAAGAAAAAACAAAAAAAAACATATGTGTGTGGGTATGCAAGTGTATGGTGTCAGGACATGTATGTCAAATGTGTGCAGTGTTATTTTTATCATCAACAATGGGGTTACTGTCATGTGTGTAAGACAAATATCCTAAACAATAGAATACTTAAAATACATGAAATATAATCAGTGAATGTGTACAAAGGAATATGTCAGTACTGAAGGGACAGCACAATACTGTATGCGTGAATATGTACCTCTATGTGGACATACATCGATAGGGACAAAATTGCTTGAAAAAGGAGGCAGGCAACAAGATAATGAATAAATGAGTATGTATTATTTATTTAATTCATTCTAAAACATATTTATTTATAGTATAACAGTTTCAAGAGCAAATAAGCAGTAAGGAGACAATGAAAACAAGAACTACAAGCTAGAGACATAGTATAAAAATTACTTTAAAAAATAAAGAAAGGCAAGTCTAAAAAGGTAGGTCTTGAGCTGTTTTTTAAAAGTGTCCACAGAGATTATTTCCAATGAGAATGAGTTCCAGTGTCTGCGAGCAACAACTTCAAAAGCATAAAGAGAAGCGCCTTTGATTTTAAGTCTGAAGCGAGGTACAACTAACAAGCCCTGGGCTGTAGTAACTCTGTAATGTAAGAGGGAGCTTGACCACGCAAGCTTTAAAAGTGATAACAAGGATTTTGAATTGAATTTTGAAGTCAGTGATAAAAGTGAGGGAAAACGAATTAGAATGATAAAAGGAGGACCGAGGAGAGAATGAGGAAGAAAGAGACACAATGAGAGAGGAGGGGAAAGCAAGAGAAAGACATTTCTACGTGCAGACAAATGACTCTCAGAGCTGCTAGCTAGCTAGATAAAAGACAGGTCTTAAACTATGACCAAGGTCAACTCCCCTGCATCCTGGCTCGGCCACACTGACATATTTACACCGCTATCACCGCCATTTCTGTGTCTTTGCTTTTTTCTGTCTGTCCCTGTCTCTTCCTCTCTCAATCACTCACTCACTGCAACACAACAACACTGAGGCTGCACAATGTTGTTGTGAAAGAGCAAATGTGTTTACAGGCAACTTCACCTTGACAGAAATGTATATACAGTAGCCTATACCATTACAACTTTTTTATGGTGTCTTATAGAGAGCCAAAGCCCTGATGTCATGTCCAAGCTTGCCTCTGTTCCACTACTTTCTGTGATTGAATGCAATCTCTCATTCATAAATGTTGAATCATCAGTCTTTCTGAAAAAATCAAGTGTGTTAATGGGGTTTAGGCTACTTTATATATAAAGCACTTTTCAGCACATTGCATTGCATTTACATTGCTACATGCATTGATTAGTTGTGCTGTAGTGGATGCCAATTTGTTTTAGGATATGGAAATTTCACTTTGCCTTTCCTTTTAACTAATCAAACTGGCCCAACAAGTCAGCATTATACCCAGTAACTTTTAATCAGATACAAAGAGTGAAAGAAACCAACATATTTTTTTAGTCAAGTTTAGTAAGCATTCAGTAAATATCTTATTTCTTCTTATTACATAACTGCTCAAGTCTGAAAAAGACCTGAAAACAGTGGAATTGATCAATTTATTCTAAACAACAAATTGGTCTATTTCATACATTTAAATATACTGTCAAACAATAATCTGGAATCTTATAACTGGTTATAGCTTTAAAATATGCATTAGCCACACACACACATTCACACACACACACACATTCACACACACACAACAAAACAAACATTTCAACGCCATCTCCAAGGAGCTCAACAATGGGCCGAGCTACTTTGCAGTCATATCTCTTCATTATGTCTCCATAATTTCAGATGTTAAATGTCGCACTAATTAAAAACATCAGCTCTTGTCATGATATATGGTGCCCTATTGTTTGTCAGCTTTCTATTAATAGCTCGTTTAGCAGTGGGCTTAATTGATTTCCTAGTGTGCTAATTGATTGCAAGGCTAGAGGGAGATTTGTTTTTGGAAGGTGAATTGAGCTGATTGTCTGAGAGTTTAGCCACTGAGACAAAGAGAGGCAGAGACTGAGAGAGACAGCGAGAGTGAGAAAATGACATCTTAGTCACACAGGCAATTAAGACTGAGAGCCTGACCTCCGCTAACAATGACTGATTACAAGTTTATGTGGCACTGTAAAATGTTTACCAAACGTGCTTTACCAAACTTTACTGTGCTCTAGTAGTAGTTGACATTACGTAATGTTGCTTTTATGGGATGCTGCCCAACTTCCCATTTGTGGACGTCAGCGGTTAAGAGTCTACGTTGCTTTTAAGAAATACTGCTCTCTTAAATCAGGAATAACACATTTCAAATGCTGCCTTCAGGAATTTTGTTTTTTGTTTGTTAGTTTGGTTCCCACAATGTAAAGCTATATTACCATTAGACCAAGCAAAATGTATGGCAAATGACATTTCTTGTGGTAATGAACATTATGAGGAGTTAATGTAATATGTAATGAAAATATATAAAATAAAACACATTGGATTCAGTGGGAGACCAATCCATTCAGTGGTGGAAACTGCAAAATGCTACAGATTGCATTTATTCATTATCATTCACTAGCATCCTCAATGAAGTAATAAAGATTACATAATTTTGATTATTGAATTAATCCTTGTAAACCAGCCTGTAATGTAAATTATACGCAACACTATTTAATTTAATACGCCACTTTCCTTCTCCATAGAAACGGCGGCTGAGGCTCATGGGTATTGTAGTATTCTTAGCCGTCCACCACACCAAATTCCCAGACGAAGAGTGATTTCTCAGAAATGAGGATGAAATAATTTAAACTGGATCTATAGGATCACTACATTATATTGTTATATATGAGATACAGAAAGGGGAAACATATGTTTTGATGTGGGAGGAGTCCCGTTAATTTTCCCCATAGACACTGCTAGGTGAGTCATAGTTGGAGAGCTTCAACAACTTAGATAGACATAAAACGTTTAAGTTACAAGACTGTGTACATGAAAAATAAGATGGGAAGTTAAGCTTCCAAGGTGAATCTGGTAAGAAACATCCAATCACAGAGCTTAAAATTTTCTTACAAGCACCGGTAACAGCAGGTGGAGGCTTAAGATGACAATGTTGAGAATCTCACAGTTCACTAGCCGTTTGTTTCATTTTAATATTCTGTTGCTAGCAGCCACTCCTAATCGCACAGCAGTTTAACAGACATTATTACATTCAGGCTTTTGTCAAATCTGTAACCAAGCAAATACTGACAAGCAAGTCTTATCTACTCTCCAAAGGCTGTTTTTGGTTTTTCAATACAGTAGGCACAGGATTGTAATGTCTTTTAACTGTAGAATTGTTTTTATAAATGTAGTTTTTTGTGAGCATTTTACTGCTACCCTAACCATTATGGTAGCTGTCTGATGCTAATGTGTTGCTAATATAACATTCTGGGTAACTGGAATCAATGGCTGTGTGCAAAATCACTCCCTCATTTGTTCGTACACTACTCCCTACATAACAAACACTCAAAAGCTTACTCTATACTGAGTAAATTGAGATTTTGGACATGTAATCATCATTTTTTTCATCTTCAAAAATGCAATGCAATGCATTGTGGGTTAGTCAGCAGAAACCAGTGTTTTTGAAGTTAATGTGTTGCTGTAACAATAAGATTAATGTTGAGCTTATTGTTATGTTTTTTACTTCTTTACTTTTGGTCTTGTGGACTCTGTGTGTGTTTACTAGATTAATTACTGTGATGTACTTGCTGTGGGGAATTTCCCTGGTGATACTGTACAATATAGCTTGCTTGGCAGCTACTCTATATTTTTATGAATCCAGTTTTCTTGTTACTGTACTGATTTATTTTTACAATAATCTACCTATTGTTTGGAGTATTTGATCTCTAATCACTATGTATTTAACTATATTATTATATGCTATTGACTTTGGTGTTTTATTCAGTAATGTTTTCACAGTTTCACAATTGCATCCAGTAAATACTCTCTTCAACTCAGGGCAGAAGTCTCCTGAATGTGCTCTGTTGCTCCGTCACTTTTTGTTTTTCTTCCTTCTTTGCTCCGTCTGTCTTTTCCTCTCTTAGTCTGTCTGTGTCTTTCTCTCCATCTCGCCTCTCCTCCCTAAGTGGATCTCTCCAAGGTCTTCTCAATTTTCCCTTTGTGCTGTTTTGGACACTTCACTATAAACCAATTTACCTAAACCAACTGACAGACATCTCACCTTGGGAAGAGGGGAAGTGTAGCAAAGAAAAGGGTGAGGGAGAATTAAAGTACAAAAAGCGAGGGAGAACACATCACGAAATGTAAAGAGAAATAAATGAGCAGGTTGCAGGTTCTATGTGAGCACATATCAGAGCGTGTATCCTGCGTATATGTGTGTGCGCACGCATCATTTAGTGTCATTTCCCACAGCATCATTTCCCACAAGGCCATGCATGAGCGGGCAAGCAGCTGGTCCCCAGGGACAACGGCAGTTCCATAGTTGCGCCGGTGATATATTGCCAGGAAACCCCTGGGGGCAGGAACCACTTATTTAGACATCAAATTAAGGCTGAAGACACACACACACACACACACTCACACGCATGCACACACACCATATAATAGATGCACACAAACTGTACAAGATAGTTCCTCAAGCACGCATACACACAAACTGATGCTGATTCACAAGCGTGCACAGACACACACACACAGACACTAAAAGAACAATGACTTGCTACACATACATGTACACACACACACACACACAATAGGTAACTCATAAATGCATACAAAACAATATCAATTCACACTTTCTGCAGAAATCTGAATAAGGATGCAAACACATCAGACGGACAAACCCGACAATCTTCGCTCGATGCTTGTTTTTCCCCGTGGTGAAGGAAAAAATATACACAAATACACACACGCACATACAATAACTAACAGATGCAGTCAGAGACACTTACGTCAAGGAATTGACCATTTGTAGAAAAATGGTTATCCAGTTATGCTAGATTTGATGGAAAAGGCTTCGCTATTTGAGGGAGCCCTCAAAAATGTTTTGCAGCAACAAGGATACTGCCGAGATAAACATACTTAAATCAACAATACGAAAAATGCTACATAAGGAGGCGGTTGAGGTAATGGAGGAAACTGCGACAGTAAACAGTGTTGGCTTGAGCATAATCAGTAAAGTAACAACACAGCTGTGAATGAGCCAATGGTTGTGAAGCACATTGAAAACAGCTGCAATACAAGTGCTGCCTGAAACCAGGGCTATGGTCTTTCTCTGTCTTGCTCTCTCGCACACACACGCCTACCTAGAACCTTTTATAGATACTTATGATTTGCTATATGGTGTGTCTTTGCATTCAGAGACATTGCTTTGTGTGTTGTTTGTCTTCCTCTCTCTCATTCACAGATAGACACACATTTACAGTTACAATACTGTAGACTTGAGAAGAGATTTAACAAGGAGCATGGTTTCCATCTGCTGCTATGTTAAAAGACTGAAATACAGAGGACTGAATTTATACATTTGACGGTTAATGTGATTCACTAAAGATCATATTATAAGTTATTGAATGTTATACTTGAAAATTACTTGATAAGATTCCTATCTGATCAATGTTGAAATCATTGAAATTGTATCTATGGACTAGCAGCTAAAACTATGCTGGGAATTACACCAACTCATTAATTTCAGTTTACCAATAAAAAAGTTCAAACGTGTCCTGACTTAACAGGCGCAACAGCAGAGAGAGGGGTTATGTCAGGCAAGCACATTTGTCATATGCCTACACAGTTTTGAAAATAGGTCTAATCAATCAAATAAGTGAAAACACCTGTGTGGGTGGACGTGGACCATGTGTTTGTGGGCTCCTCAAGAGAGCTGGATGGAGCGTTTCATTCATTGTAGTGAATGTTGCCAACCATATGTTTTTAATGGCACATGTGCACATTATCAGCCATCTCCCCCCCACCCCACACACACACACACACACACACACAAATGGCATGAAAATAATGTACTTTTAATTTTACCTAATGGCTTAAACTCTCTTTGTTGTTTTACAGCCTTTTCTTATGTAATAGTGTTGTAACAGTAATGTTTGGGGAGCAGTGTATAAAGCAAACTACAATTTCAACAGTGGCCACTAGATTCCTTTTTGATGCTGATCCTTGAGGCTCTCCCTGTTATCAGATCTTTCTCTGATCTCTGTCTTGTCCTGTTTCTCATCCAATGATGATGCTCTTATACCATTATCTGGTTTCTGTCTAATTCTGTCCGGTGTCTTTTGACACCTTTTCATTTTTGTGTCTTGTGTAATTTCTGTCCTGCATCATTATGTGACTGTAGTCTTGTCATGCCACATTTTTGGGTACATTTATCTCAACCAAAACTTTCTTTCCTACACCATGACAGCCTGACAGCACCATAATCACCCTGCCCTGAGCGCTTCATTTGTGAGTTTTTTCCTACCTTTCTGACGAGCTGACATCAGATCATCACACATGCCCAGAGAATATAAATACAGACCTGAAAATGTGCATGATATGTCCCCTTTAAAGTTTCTCCTCAACTTGCCGGTCCATGTTCGGTGAGTAAACAACAACAAAACGTATAGTCCTCCTATCAAAGAGGAATCCCACAGGAGCCATGTGGTTCCCTATCAGATGTCAGCATCTGCTCTCCACCACACTTCAGGTCATCATCCAACTCTTCACGTGTCTTTCTGCCACTGTGGACAGTTTAACTCTTCCCTCCCTTGTCCCCTGGTTCTCATTTCACAACGTGACCCTCGGGCTCCCCTCACAACATTTTCATTTTCCATTTTCCATTCATACATATTATTTAATACATATCAAACATTATCCCCCTAATATTTTACTCAATTATTAAGCTTTTGCCATAATTAACAAGTCTTCCTCTTCTTTCCTAATCTTTAATGTTTCTCTTTTCCTCTCACAAATATTATCTACCAACTTTGATGGTAACCTTTGCACTCCTTGTTTATAATTACGCCAAAAATTACCAATTATTTTGAGACTGCAGGCATGACCCATCCATCTACTCAAACACCAAAGAGCCAACACTCATGAATGTCAGGCTGCCTTTAATTAAGTGAAGCAGAAAACCATGGTGAAGACTCATCTCAAAATCCTGTTGCCACAATAATTAATATTTACTTTCATTTTGTGCACATAGTTCAGAGTCCAAAGTTTTGTAACTATCAGACATCAAGTACAGACAAGATTATATTCTTAGTCATACTCATATTTTACCTTTACTCATCAATCATCTCTTTTTCCCACATCAATCTGTCCATACAAAAACATACTGCCCTGTTGAGCCCATCTATCAAGTCATCATTACTTTCACATCAAGTCTATTCAAATAAGATACATCAGATGCAGTAATGACACAGCAAATGAGAGCAATGATGAGATGGACTGAGTGGTATTCAGATGTAAGGTGTTTGCACTCATTATTTAATAAGCAATAACAACACTGTTGATGTGCATTTGAGCAGTGGTTAAGGCTACTGTGGTAAAAACTGGGCTCCACTCAAATGCGGTCACGTAGCTCACATCTAAATATATTTTTTGCTGGATGATTGATTTGTAGCGTCACATGACAGGCGGCAATGAAAGGGTAGAAGTCTAGAGAATTTCCTGTAAGCCGAGAGACGTATCAAAAGGTAGAAATAATAATCATCAAAAGAAAAGTCTTTCCCATTAATGATGAGACACAGGAAAAACAGACATTAGGATGAATTTCTCTGCATATTACTCCTCCTTCCTGCTTTTCATTTTCTCTATGTTTGATCAAGTTCTTCAGTAAAAATTTACTCATGTGTAGTGGTTTAATCAATTCCCAGTAGATGTCTTCCCCAAAGTTGAAAATGAAAGATATGCCCCTGGGCCACTGCATTTACAGTCAGTTTTATGTTACAATTTAATAACAGGTTCCCACTGTTTAATAAACAGAGAGGTTGCCATTTATGACACTTATCTATGCAATTACAGTATGCCACTTTGTTATACTGCTATATTGCATCCATTACAGTATTAATTTGGAAGATAAAGTTGGAAGACAGTTGGAAGGAGAGGTGTGATGACATGCAGTAAACATTATATTCATTAGTTTCCTATTCTCTACTCAAACCTGCGAAGAGTGGAACATGTGTAAAGGTGAAGTTAAATGAGAAAGCTGGGGCGTTACAGACCCAGCGTTGTACTCGATACTACAGAGGAGAATATAGAGAGTACACTGATGAGACTGGGGAGGAGGAGTGGGAAGGCGATAGGATTTGAAAGGCATGTGTGGTAAATGGACTGTGAAGGTGAGTGAGTGAGGTGAAGAGGTGATATACCAGTGAACGCATTGATTGGATAATTGGATGACTGGACCTCACCAACATTGCTCCTGTGGAGAGAAAAAAGGAAATGAAGAGCTGTGTGTGTGTAAGAATGTTAAGCCCTGTGAGGTCAGAGGAATAGTATAATATGATATTCTTTCTCTCTCTCTCTCTCTCTCTCTCTCTCTCTCTCTCTCTCTCTCTCTCTCTCTCTCTCTCTCTCTATCTATCTCTCTCTCTCTCTCTCTCTCTCTCTTTATCTTCAACTGGAATTATGAGGACAAAGTCACTGTCACTTTTGCGCTCTTAAGGTTTTCCAATATAAAATTTAACAAATAGTTGTCACAACACATCTGGGTTAACATGGTCTCTACCATTTAATGTTGGAAGCAGGCAAATATGTGTAACATCACTGCAGTCTTAAAAACACAAAGCTGACATGGATGTGTTTCATCAACAATATAAAGAGATTTGATAGAATTTTCATGCTCATATATATAAATAAGGTAAATAAAGTGACAAAAATGTTTCATCTGGGGATCTAGAAATTAATTAGCTTGTTATGTTAAACAATTGCTGCATATAGTACTTAAAAGAAAACCAATAACTATGTTGGAAGCAAGCGGCCACTACTGCAGCTTGAGGCTGAAGCCAATGTTGAAGTGCCTTAAAGTGCAACACCACCAACGACTTCTAGATGCTAGCTCCAAAAAAAATCCATGACTCCCATTCAAAAAGCATCAACTTCTTTCTAGAAATACTAAGTCAATAGTTTTTTTTCAGTGAGTCATTATGATGTCAATTGCTAAAGTCAGGCCCTCTAATAAGTGTGCTGATGGTCATTAAGGAAATTATTGCTCTGTTAATAAGATTTGAAGATTTATAGTAGCTTTGATGTCTACCATGTGAGCGTTGATTGACAGCTGTGATTGACAGTTCACTCACCTGCAGCTTTCCCTGGACTCACACTAAGTTGGACTATTGTCACAATACTTTGATACATTTAATGTGACTTGATTAGCACAATTTAGCTAAAGTTCCTAACATTAACCCAAATGTGCACCGCTCAGTGTTCCCAATAAGCTAGCGTTTGCTCCAGTCCAAGGTAGCAGAGCTTGTTTCCAAAGCATGAAAAGCAACACCCCGCTCTCCTTATCTGGAAGGTCCTGGCTCCAAACGCAAAAGATGGCGCCAACCATAAACTGCAACTCTAGGCTTTAAACTGGCTCCAATGCAAACCAACAGTAGATGTCACAGCTTGTTAAATCCATCTTTACAGTCTATGGTTTGAAGTGTTTAACATCAAAAAGACAAAGCTGGCAATTATTGGCTGACTTAGAACTTAGAACTGAAATATCCCAGCTGTCACACATCTGTCTCTCTATAAGTTTTCTTAGATCTATTTTCTTATTGTCAGATTATTCACTCAGAAACTTCTGACAACTTCAGATGTATTTTGGCTCATTTTAGAGACAGTGAACCTCAACCAGATGTTACTAATCATCAATAATTTAACTGTCCAGGATGTGCATGTACTAAACATAGCACAAAAAGTAAAGAAATTTGTGTTTGGTAGATTATTTCTTTGTTGTAACAATGCTTCTTGGCAATAAATCTTTATTTCCCTTTTAAATGGTGCCACATTTGTAAGGAACATGCATTTGTGAGATGAGCAGCAGAGCTGAGTATGTGGCTTGCGCCGATGAAAAATTTGCCAAATCTTCTCTGCCAATGCCAAACAGCTTATTTTGCTGTTGCTATTGACTCTTGTTTTGAGCTTCTGGTATCCCCAGGTGCTGCCAGGAGGCCTGCCATGACTGCCTTTTACCATCAGGCCTGTTTGAGCTGGTGTCGGCAACACGTGCACTGGAACCTGAACATGTGGAGGAACGTTATGTTCAGCGATGAGTCCAGATTCTGCCTACGGCAGCTGGATCATAGGGTCAAAGTCTGGAGAAGACCCGGAGAACGCTATGCTGATTGCTGCACCGATAGAGTATCATCTTTTGGTGGAGGCAGTGTGATGGTGTGGGGCAGCATCTCCCTCACTGGAAAAACGAGGCTTGTCATCATTGGTGGCAATCTCAATGCAGAGAGATATTGAGATGAGATTCTGCAACCAGTGGCAATCCCATATCTCCACAGTCTGGGACCGAACTCTATCCTCCAAGATGACAACGCTCGCCCCCACAGAGCAGGGTTTATCAGAGACTACCTCCAGAATTTGGGTGTTCAGAGGCGGAATGGCCTGCCAGCAGTCCTGACCTCAACTCCATTGAGCACTTGTGGGATCAGCTTGGGCGTGCTGTTCATGACCAGCACAACCATGTTGGCTGACTTGCGACAAATGCTGGTTGAAGAATGGGATGCTATCCCACAGCAGTGTGTGACCAGACTGGTGACCAGCATGAAGAGGAGGTGCCAGGCTGTTGTGGCTGTGTATGGTTCTTCCACACACTAGTGAGGCTTCTGTTTGATAAATGAATAAATTGTTAAATTGCCAATATGTCTTGTTTCTTCAAACTTCAATCATCCAATCCACCAAACACCAAACAATGTCAATGGCAGAATAAGCTGTTTGGCATTGGCAGTGAGAAGATTTGGCAAATTTTTCATTGGCGCAAGCCTCATACTCAGCTCTGCTGCTCATCCCACAAATGCATGTTCCTTACAAATGTTGCACTATTTAAAAGGGAAATAAACATTGTTACAACAAAGAAATAATCTACCAAAACACAAATTTCCTTACTTTTTGTGCTATGTTTATATATCTCCAGTATAAACTACATTTAATTAATTTCAAATGCTGTTTGTGATGTGTTTTGTGACACAATGCAACTGTACTTCCCTCTTTCAATTAAAACTGTTGATGAGCCACAGCAGCAGCAGCAGCAGCAGCAGCATAAGAACTTACCAAAAGGTCTCCTCCACAGAATCACAATGGGAGAAACGCCTCTCTTAGCCCTCTTACCCCGATATGGACTTTCACAGACTGAATATCAAGGACAAGAGGAGATTTTAGATTTCATGAAACTTTTATGATACTTATCGAATTAAATCTGTCAGTGCTACTAACGATGTCCTGTTTATGTCTGCACAAGGAATGCTTTTGACACGGCAGGAGCTAAACTTTGAAGGCACTTCTGTCATTTCCAGAGCTCACATGGTTAGAGCTCTTTGGTTTGCAAAGCAGTGGCACGATGAGCATTTTAAATAACCACAGGTCTACAAAAGCACCTCCTTCCCTTGACAATATAAGCATTTTCTATCTGAGTACCCTAGACCTGTCATTGCTTTAGCCACACTAAAAAGAATCACTTCAAGAATGCCGCAGGGAATTTAAATTGCAAATTTAAGATGCAAAATTCTAACCTTGACTCGTATTAGCAGAGTACTTATAGGGACTAGGTTTGAAACTTGACTTGGGACCAAAGCTATACATTAAAAAGTTCTGCAGGGTTCCCGATCATTACAGCGTTTTTATGGTCAATGAATGTATTTTCATGCTTGTATATAGTATGTGTGCCACAGTATCCCATTTGATTGCATATATGCAGTACTTACATGTGTTTTTGTGAGCCTGAGTTGCATTTTCAGCTTGATTTTCTGCATAAGTATGCAGTCGTGTATGTCCTTATGTATGACTCAGCATGCAGGTGTGTGTGTGTGTGTGTGTGTGTGTGTGCTCTGTGATTTCCCAATTGAAGTACTGGCCAGAGCTGAGCAGGTCTATCAGGGCTTCGCTGATTCAGCACTCCACAGCACAGAGAGAGAATTAAGGACTGGACACATTCACATGCGCACACACATACTTTCTACAGCCAACTCACCCTAAAGCGTGCACACTCATATGGACACTATCTCAGACACACACACACACACACACACACACACACAGACATACATGATTAAAAAAAACTGCACGCACACACACCTCCCTCTGGAGCAAACACCTAATGGAAATAGGATTAGATGTAGCACCAGCTATTACAGGAAAGTGGTGTGTCGCTCTTAGCTCACACAGGTCACACTGTCCTCATTGACATGTTGTGTGTAGGTATGTGTGTTTGTGAGAGAGCAAGACAGAGAGACAGGTATGTGTATGTACAGGTGGGTGTGTCGCTACAGTCTGTATCCTGTGTATGTCGTACATGTGTCCTTGTGCAAGTGAAAATACTTAGGAATATGTACCATACAAGTACATCATCATAGATATGTGAGTTATGTTGATGATTAGTCACACCAGCTGTTTTTGTTTACTGCATCCTTTACAGAAAAGAAGATTTTCTGCTCGTCTGTGAGTAGTTAATAACAATTTTTGTTAAACAGTGATAGTTGTTGGACAACTGAGTGGGCAATGGCATTATAATGATACTAAGGGTGTAGAGTACGCACATCCAAAAAACTTTATCAGATGCTGGATCAAAAATCACACTAAAATCACTTTTTTTTTTTTTTTTTTGGACAATGCCTGACAAAGATCGCTGGTAGATCGGAACATTTCTCAATTAAAATTGCTGGGAGCTACAGTAAAGTGTGAGGATCTTCCTCTTTTTTCCTGATTATAACGATACTGTCCATCAAGCTAGCTGGGCCAGCCATGGCAATTTAACCTTTGCAGTTACAATGTAGCTATCTTGCTGAGTCAAGCTGCAGCTTAGGTTGCTTAGGTGAGAGTAGGATTTAAAGGCAGCTTAAAGATAAGTTAGGTCGGGGCTAGAGAAGGGTGTCGCCTGTCACGGGGCGCAGCCTGATACCCACTGCGGGGGCCTAGTAATAGGCTCACCCAACTTTTTTTGATAACTGATAATACATTCACCACCAACCTATGAAGTTTTAAAGCTCTCAGAGTTGTTGTTGAATCATCTCATTTAATCTTAGCTTTGTCTTTGTAAGAAAGCTAACTAGCCAATAGGCTAATTTATCAAAGTACAAAGTTGTATTGTTAAATGCTTAATATAACACTGTGAAAATCAGATATTGGACTGATACTATGGTTGGTTGCAGTTACTACTCAAAGGTTAACATCATCTTGAAACCAAATATCGGGTTTATCGGTGTTAAAATGATCATCACCTGCTCAGAATATTAAAGAAAATTATCATTATTTCACACTGGTTTTGAGTCAGAAATGCAATTAGCATCTTATTATGTTATTGCAAACCATTAAGAATGTCCAATATGGCCATCAGGAAAGCAGATGTTACCGTAAAAAGTCACCGCCAGTGGCCCACACAAATTAACACATAATGACTGGATGACAGATGTGATAACTGTGTAGCATATTTGTTTGTGCCACACCCATACCACATCTGCGCACACACACACATACACTGACTGCACAGCGTAGATACATTATACAGATGACAACAGTATTTCTTACCGTAATCATGCACACACACACACACACAGACTTTGTCCTTTACATGTACTCCTCTGCACACCTGTGGGAAGAATTGATTTTTCTGTATGTGCACTTCAATATACCACGACAGGCATACACACACACACACACACACACACACACACAGTGAAGAGGCCTAATTCCAGAGTTAGAAACTGATCAAACTCTCTAGTTTGTGACAGCACAGCAAACACGTCTGCCTCATTAGGAGAGGCATCTTCAGTGTGTGTGTGTGTGTTGGGGAGGGGGGTGATGGGGGGATCTGTGTGTGCTCAGATTAGCCTATTTGTGTTTGTGACAGTCTAGTTACCTATGCATATATTTATGTATGTGGTGTGTGTGTGTGTGTGTGTATGTGTAGGTTGGTGGGTGGGTGGGGGGTGGGTTGCTGGAGATGGGGAGATGTGTGTATATAGGTGGGTGGGTGGGTGGGTGGAAATGGGGAATGCTTGAGTGTATGTGTGTGTGTGTGTGCGTATGTGTCCCATGGGGATAATGTGACGAAGCCTGTGGTGTGATGTGTGATGTAAACAGGGATCATTAGCATAGCGACAGCCACTAGCATTCATACTGAGTCTACACCACCTGGGAGCTGATAAACACACACACACACACACACAAGAAAAACGTGTATAAAGATACCCACCTGGAAGGTAATACACAGTCACTGCATGTACAATATAAGTAAACAAAAACAGATTTACACACATACACACACATTCTACATTACACATTACATACATTCAATCCCATCCCATCCCTTTCTGGAACATCCCCCTTGTATCTTTATGGAAATTGACTGCAGACAGGGATTGGCTTTTTATGTCTGATTTATGTTGCTGCTGCTGTGTGTGTGTGTGTGTGTGTGTGTGTGTGTGCGCGCGCGTGTGTGTGTAAATTGAGCCCAGACAAGGATTGCGTTTTTATTCCTGTTTTATTGGACAGCCTCTATTGCTGTCAGGACCAGGTAAAGAGAAAAGAGGAGACACGAAAGATTGAAGGAGAGGAGAGGAGAGGAAAGGAGAGGAAAGGAGGACAGGAGAGGACAGGAGAGGAGAAGAGAGGGGAGGAGAGGAGTGAAAGTATGAAAGAGGGCATTAGATGACTCGAGGAGGTAAATGAGACAGAAAGAAAGGGTGGGAAAAGGAGAGGAGGAGAAGCAGAGGAACTTGAGCAAAAAGTGTAGAGGAGTGGAGGAAAAACACAGGAAATTAAAGACAGAAAGTGTGACCAGATACCAGACAGATACCAGAAAAATAAAATAAAAATAAAGGAAAAGAGAAGGAAGCGAAGGTGGAGAATGTAAAAAGAGAATCCACACAATGAGGAGAGGTCAGGAAAGATGGAGAGAGAAAAATGAAAGCATGAGAAAGGAGAGGAGAAGAGGAGATAAAAGAGGTGTTCAGGTGATCAATCCTCGCCTGCTCGCAGGACCGGCCCATTTTTCAACCCCTTGTTTAGCAACCTGTGGCGCTACACAGTGGAACACAACACACAGCGCTCCTGAACGGCCCCTCCACCAACCACCCAACGCCTCAGGAGAGCAGCGAATGTGTATGTGTGAGAGAGAGAGAGAGAGAGGAAGAGGGAGAGAGGACAGGCATGAGACAGGCTTTTCTCTTCGCTGTTTATTGATACTCTGCTTCCCTAAATACAGGCCAATCCGTCTCTGTTGACACGCAGAAACATGCATGAACACACACCTCACGGATGGGACCGCAGGGTAAGGAAGAGAGGGAGACAAAGACAGGATCTAAATTCATGACGAGGAGGTGGAGAGGAAAAGAGAAGAGGGAATCAAAGGTGAAGAGGAGGATGAGAGATAAAAGAAAAACGCTGATAAATGAAAGAGGGAAGACACAAGGACTCCCTCCTTGTGTAAAAAGGGAAGGGGAAGTAGGACAGGAGGAGAGTGAAAAGAGGAACGGATCTGAGCAGAAGGTGAAGAGGATGTGAAGAGGAGAAACAAAGTCCAGAGTGACTGATAGGCAATCTGCACATCTGTGTCAGCCTCGCCGTCCTTAGCAGACAAAAAAAACGTGATTTTCCTCTCATTTCCACACTCTCCTCTGTTTTGTACCACTGTTTTATCATTATATCCTCTCTCTCTCTCTCTCTCTCCAGAGTAAGAGGCATTAATTTGCTTCAGTTGATTGCTTTGGAGCATTTCATAGAGCAAACATCATAACTCTCCTCTTCCACTTCTCTCCCTTGACTCCCTTGTTCTTCTCCTCCCCTCTTCTCTTTTCCCCTCCAGCCTTTTTTTTTTTCCTCCTCTCTTTAAGCATAATTTCCAATTTCCCTTCCTCACCCGAAAAAAAAATTAGGAACAGCCACTGTCTATCTACTCATATTTATGTCTCTGTGCACTTCACTTACTCTTTTTCCTTTTTTTAATTAAGGTTTGAATTATTTAGAGGCACAAAGGATATGATATCTTCAAAACCAGCATACACAACTATTTCAAATAGTCTAAACTAGAAACTATATTAAATATAAAGAGTAAAAATACTAAAACTACTAATTTAATAAAATCCAATAAATTTTGTGCATTACAACTCAACTAATGTTAATATTCATGTTTTATTCTCAGCAAATTATTTAAGTGTTAATCTTGAAAAACAGTTTGTTTTAATGGGTTTGGTGAATGTGGTTACTGGTGGTCATATCAAGCATATTTAAATGGCAAACTAGAGACGGGTGACGAATTAAAGGAAAAACTGGTACAGGTGTGAATGCTTGACCCCTACAGTGATGGGATCTGGTGGCTCTGTTCTCTGGGGGGCATTTTGCTGACATGGTTTAGGTCCACTTGTCACCTTAGAGGAAGGGGTCACTGCAAATCAATACAAAGTTGTTCTGAATCATCACCTTTATCCTATGATGAATCTTCAAAAAGATATTCACTCATTTGGTGTTTTGATGATGGTGGTGGAGAACGCTGTCTAACACGTCAGTCAAAAATCTTCCGTAGATGTTCAACAGGGTTGAGATCTGGTGACTGTGAAGGTCATAGCATATGATTCACATCGTTTTCATACTGATCAAACTATTCGCTGACCCCTCGTGTCCTGTGAATTGGGGCATTGTCATCCTGGAAGAGACCACTCCCATCAGGATAGAAATGTTTCATCATAGGATAAAGGTGATAACTCAGAACATCTTTGTATTGATTTGCAGTGACCCTTCCCTCTAAGGAAACAAGACCTACACCATGCCAGCAAAATGCCCCCCACAGCATAACAGAGCCACCAGATCCCCTCACTGTAGGGGTACTTCCTGCAGTGGCACTGAACATTAACTGTATATAAATTGTAAGCTGCAGCATTGTCCAATTGAAATGTAATCTCTCGGGATACTGGGCTGAGATATGAATATATGCTTTGAGTCTTCAAAAGACAAAGAGAGACAATCCTGACCAGAAAAAATACTTTAAATTATTACAGTCTTCTCCAAATAGTGGGCTGTTTTTGTAGCACTATTGCAAAATGTCTGAAAGTGGGTTGGGTGGTTGGGTCAACTTTGGTTTATTTTAAGCATAACAGGTAGTTCTTCCTGTCATTCTTGGAGACTATTTTGTCAAACAAGTTACCACCAATTCACCCTGATTCATATTTCCTCCAGAGATTGCTGTTACCACTCTAAGTCCTGACCCAGTGCCCTGGTCTACGTCACTTCAAGCGGTCTACATCATCGAGCTCACCATACCCCCAGGAGGACTCAGTGGATGAGGCATTTGAGCACCAAAAAATTACAGAGGCTGGCTGTTGAAGCACAGAAAGTCCGCATTGTGGAAGTGGGATGAAGAGGATTTGTGGCAACTTCTACCACCAGACTGCTCAGAGACTTGGGGATCAGAGGCTAGAACCTGAGACAGGACATAAAGGAGTAAACAGTGAGGAGCAGTCAGTGGGTCTGGATAAAAGACCCCTGTTGGGTCCCAATGTAAATTGCCTACAGGTCAGGAACATTTGGGGAACGGGGGCGGTTCTGGGATGCCAGAATTTGCTGTCAAGCCCTCCAGAGACGTTGTGAGTTAATCAACAAAACATCACGGAAGGAGTGTGCCCACTTCATCTGTATCATCCACCACCACCACCATCCACAGCAAGATCTTCTGTAAGTGATCACACAATGGATAATAAGATCGTTTTTTAGGTAAGAGGATTTGTTGGATAACAATGGTCGATTAATATATACGCAAAATTTTAAAACTGTATGACTGCTTACTAGGGAATACAAAAAAATGTGTTTTAGCAAAATACTTTCTGCTGATAGTTGGAGTTGCACCAGAAAACCTGCAAGACATCAAAGGTTACACTGGACAAAACAGGTCAAAAGAAAAATCAGTTTTCCACCAGAACTGCAGTGAAACACATTGTGACTACAGCAGGAGCAGAAACTTCATCAGCTGGTATTTAAGTGTTACAATCATGGGACAAGATGAAGAAAAGATGACTGCACTCTCGAGGCAAAGAGTGACAATTTTAAGACTAATTACTGTATTTCTTCCAAACAGATTGTTGTTAATGACGGGGAAAAAAATGTGTTATGTATGATACACAAAAATATTTACAAATCTGAATGAGTATGTGAGCAAGCAGAGTTGCTGACAGTTTTTTCCTTTTCCTTTTTAAAAGCCAGAAACATAAATGCATCACATCCTGCGTGTTAGACGATTTTTTCCAAGAAAATCAGCAAATGTCAAAGCTAGCATAAAGTAGGTTTAAACACCACTGAATATATTAGCATTCAGTGTGATGATAGAATAAAACTAATACAATTTAATTTTTATAAGATGTAACACTTATGTAAATGTATCTGTAAAAAAAAAAATATTATATCTACTCATGTGGTATCCCTTTCTTATAAATATCACCCAACGGAGATTTATTCTGACCTTGTCTAAGAAAGCATTTCTGAAACATTGAATAAAAGTTAGATTTGCATAATGGCCACTGTTATGCAGCAGCATCCTGTTATTGAAGCACTCTTTTGATAGACAGGAACAAAAGGAAGCTGGAAGGATGTGGCGACAGGAAAGGAGAGAAGGGTAGGATAGGAGGAGAAGAGGAGGGAAGAATAGTAAAAAAGGCGGATAGACAATGTAACACAAGAGGGAGATGTAAGGATAGATAAAGGACGAGGACAGAAGTGGAAGAGTCAAAGAAGAGAGAAAAGAAAAGAGGCAATAATGGATAAAGGGGAGAACACACAGGAGTGAAGAGTAAGCGATGAGACAGGAAACAATAGGGGGAGGAATAAAAAGATGAGGAAAAGACCAAATATATCTAAGGCATACTCCAGAGATGCAATTTTTCATTTTTGTGACTCATCTGTCATTATGACAATCATACAATCACTCATGTGTAGAATTTCCTTCGGGTTCATTTTGGAAAAAGCAAAACATGAGAGAGAGAGAGAGAGAGAGAGAGAGAAAAGCTTCAAAAGCCATCTGAAGACATTTTCTCCAGAAGAATTTGTGACTTTCCTTAACCCACTGCCAATGAATTGATAAAACTGTTTTGTTAATTTCATGTTATCATAACCCTGATCCGCCCTGGGAAAAATGTCCTTGTTAGTTTGTTATTTGAATTTTCCCAAAAGTAATTTTACGAGGATGAAGTCAAGATTTTGATTAAACGTGTAAAACTGCCTTGAAATAAGCAAACAAATCGTCATAACAAATGGACTCAAATATATAAATATATAAAAATCAAGAAGAATCGTATATGTGAAAATGAGGTACAGGGAATACTAATAGAGTACACAAATAGTACAAAAGAAAGTGTGGTAAAGTATGTTTATGATGTAACAAAAATCCACCAACTGCAGTATTTAAAATGTTCTTCCTGCCTGTCTTATTGGAGTGAAAGTCAAATCTTTTTGAATGGAGTGCCCTTTTGTCATTTTATTAATATTTGGTGCGGCCTTGTTAAACTTTTGTATTTTAACGTCCTTTTGCTCTATCATTATCTGAAAACGACTGGCCTTCCAGTTAAACACAGGTCAATAAAAAAGCAGAGATTCCATCAGACGAAGAGAGATGTAATTTAAAGAAGGATGAGGTGAAACAGAGAATAAAACGACTAAATGAAATCTGTCTATGGGGATCTTTTCTTTCTCAAATTATTGTGGAGAGACGGCCATTCATCTTCTTTTTTACGAGGGAAAACCGGTCCAACTGTGGAGTATACACATAATCATTCACGTCATGCAAGGTTTAATTTAAGGTTACAGTTGAAAAAACACACACACAGATACGATCATAAATATAGATTTCATTTGTATTTTAGCGGGGTGTGATTTTCAGAGTGTAAGACACTCAGTTACGTGTAAACAACACTGGAAATGTCATGTTAAAGAGGCTCTTGGGGTCCAAACTATAGACTGTATAAAAATATGGACATAGTCACCATGACGTCACCCATTGGTTTCTGAAGAGCGGTTTTGAAGCTCAAAGGCTCAGTCGCCATCTTGGCAGTGCGTGACCCTACCTAACTCCCAGCCAGTCCAAAATGGGCAAAGAGGCGGGCCAAATGGCTGAAACAAGCCACCTAGCGGCTGGCGGACCTGTCATTCAAAGCAGCCATGTCCTTCATTATGCATAACTTTAAGGCTTAATAAAACTTAAACGGGTGAGTTATAAAAAAAATTCACACCCCGTACAGTTGTCATGAAAGTGGAAATTAGCTATAGAGACCAAAACCGTTTTTTGTACCAGGCTGTAAACATGTTTATTTCTGCTGTAAAGTCGGTCATTTTAACATGGGGCTCTATGGGGATTGACTTGCTTTTCTGCATGTCCACACTTACCGTCATTAATGTATGTGTTTGGGTGTGGTCAGAGGTATGACATCACCCAACAGTGATGTCATGGTGTACTGACAACAAAACAACATGATATATCATCACCTTTTAAGTTGTTATGTTGAACTTGTAAGCACACAGCTGCTTATTTACACATCAGCAGTTACAGAGCAACATTATAATTTATTTGGAGTCATGTTTCTGTCCACCTGGTGAATGTAAGTCCAATATTAACTCCTCTGTTAGTTCTGCTTTTGGCCTCCATCAATTCCTGAGGGAAATATCTGGCTCTTTAGCTGCTAAATGCTCCACTATATGTTCACCAGCTAGTCGCTAACTGTGTCCGTTTGCTGTTTGGTGCTGAGCAGGTAGTGTACAGTGGGTTTTTAGAGCTTCCTCTCTGAAAACAGCTGTCTGCTCCGGCTGAAAATGACACCATGAGAGCAGTTAGAGTGAACCATAACAATAAAGTTGCAGCCAGACAGTTAAACAATGAGCTGAAACTCACTATAAATATCCGTAAAGGAGGAGGAGGTGCTGCAGAATCGGGTGATAATTCTCTGTAGGTTCATCACTACGAGCAGCGCCTCTTACATTGCATATTGTCATTTGATGCATTGTTATTACAAAAAATATCGATTATAGCCGCTTTAAAGCCACTGAGACTCAGTGCTGAGCTGTTTTAGTCATGTACCTAAAAATTAGGCCCAAGAATGAATGCTGAAAAAGCCTTTT
This sequence comes from Thunnus thynnus, assembly GCF_963924715.1. Classification (NCBI taxonomy): domain Eukaryota; kingdom Metazoa; phylum Chordata; class Actinopteri; order Scombriformes; family Scombridae; genus Thunnus; species Thunnus thynnus. The sequence continues at coordinate 30,537,226 of NC_089518.1, forward strand.
CAGCCTAAAACAGAAGGCACAAAGACATTATTTTAATGTCAAAACTCAAAACTCCATTTTCCTTTTCCTCTCTCTATGTAAGAAGAAAGCAGTATTTTCAGTATTTTCTGTTCACTTTAATGTTGCTTTGCCTATTTTAGAGGCGAAATCTATCGTTCAAAACATCAGTTTTCTGACAGATCGAAGAGGCCATTCAGCGAACACATATGGAGAAAAGAGCCAGAGAGCTTATGAAAGGAAAAATATATATTATTTTCTTCTTTCAGACTAACTCATATTCACACAATCACACACACACATTGTGACATTGATGTGTTTGAAATAGGACACAGTTCACTTAGCTGTAACAGTAATCAGCCATGAGCTTTTCTCCCTGGGTTTTCCCCCCTTGAGATGCAGGGGCTGAACCCCACCAAGTGTATCTGTGAGTGTATGCGTGTATGTTTGTGTGTCCGTGTGCATGTGTGGTTTTCTACCTATGTGTGTGTGTGTATATGCACGCTACGCAGAGCTAACCTTGAAATCTTTCGACATGATCTTTTTTACACAAATATTTACAGCCAGTACATCATATCCTTTCACATTCCTCCTCCTTTAGTCTCAAATTCTATTCACCACATTTCTTTTCTTGCCCTCCTCTCCTCTTAAATAAGTCATTCTCTCGTTGAAGAGTCCTCTTGTCCATCTCTTCGCCTCTCCTCAGCTGCTGTTGACACTTGTATCTGCCAGTCTACGTCTCTTTTCTTCTCCATGTATTACCATTTATCTGTCAGCTTCTCTCACCCCCTGCCTCTTTCTCTTGCTTTCTTTCTCTTTTAATCTCTCAATGTCACTCTATGACATTGTCCTGAATTGGCAGTTTCCTTTTTTCTCTTGCTGCTAATTCAATTAACAAGATGCCATCTCCCCAATTAAGCTTTCCAATTACCGCTCTGCTCTCGGTCCGAATGAGACTTGTTCCTCCGTTTGGTGAAGGTTTTTCTTTGTGCTGGATGTTGAATTGAAAATGACTTGCAGCCTGTGATAAGACCTGCTCATCATCATCAAAAAAGAGAAACTGTTTAAAAAGTGTTCACAGCTCACTCACTCTGATTGCTCTTGCTCATTACTGTTTTTAGAGTTTGGGCTGTAATAGTCAGTTGGTTCCAGTTTACACTGACCTTATTCACATGTGCCATCCTGTGCATTAACCTGTGGAGAGACGTAATAACACAGTCACACAAAAAAGTGCTCAAAGGAAATCTGTGACCCAATGTCCAAAACTGTACAAATGTAATCATTCATACTGGAATTGTGTAAGTACGTTATGGTTAATAGAAAATGCAGAAGTGTTCACATGGTATTATCTGTGACATTCAATACTCTGCCATGAAAGATCAATAATGAAGTACCTACTACATAAGAGAAGTAACCTTGCAGCAGTATTTCTGCTCTCTGCGGCCATTAAATTTAGAAATGACAAAAGAAGGAAGAAAATAGGGTGTAAAATTGTAGATTCACAAGCCCTGTCATGTTGTCTTTTATTATCACACCTTTCAAGCATCAAAGTCAGAAAGAGTCTGACAGTGTCAGAAAGTGCAAGTCCTCTTCCTCCTTAACTGTGTGTGATGAAACTTTATTACAATGTGATAATAATTTGTTTCTGCAAAGATTAGTTGATTAATTGTTTAGTCGATCAACCAGCTATATTGATAATCTAATTGTCTCAGTATTTTTTAATCAAAAATACCAGTTATTTACTGTTTTCATATGTGATGATTTAGTGCTTTCTTCTCAGATTAGCTTTGGGTTTGGGACTGTTGGTCAAACAAAAAAAAAGGTATTTGAAGACATCACCTTTGACTCTGGGAAATTATAACAGGCATTTTCTCCTATTTTCTGACATATTTATAAACATAACGATTAATTGAGAAAATAATTAACTAATCAATGATGAAAATAATTGTTAGTTGCAGCTCTAATTCTGTGATACAGTAAACCATCCTGTACATTGCCAGACATCAAACAATGACATATCAGGCTGTTTAACTGATAATATTAAAATACTGTATCCCTCTAAATTGTACATGTGTGCCATCATTCAAAATTAATCAACTTGAAATAGATTACTTAAACTAAAAGCACAGGATAAATTAAATCTACTGCATGCATGAAAAATAGAGAACAGCCCCCAGTTTCTTACATCAACATATGAATAATTACAATAAATTCACCAGAGGTGGAAGAGGTACTCTGATTCATTACTAACAATACAACAATGTAAAAATACTCTTGAAAAGAAGAAGAAGCCCTTCATTCAAAATCCTACTGAAGTAATGAACAAAATTATTATCAGCTAAATGCACTTCAAAAACTAAACTTCCAAAGCTAAACATTTCTGAAGAAGAAGAAGAGTGGCTCCTGTGACTGATATATTATAGGATTGTTAGTCCTGATGTATTACTACCTAAACAGCATTTTACTGTTGTAACATTTTACTGCTGGTCGAGGTGGAGCTAGTTTGGACTACTTTATATACAGTTTGGTAGTTTAGTCTGGTGGTTCCCAACCAAGAGTTGACCCCCCTCCGAAGGGGTCACCAGATAAGGAAGAAGAAATTTCTGCTGCACGTATTTTTTATTCATTTTTTTGACAGAATCTTGTGAAATATTGGAGAATTGTACCTCTTTAGGCCTTGAATAGTTATTTAATTAATTACATATATGTGGAATTAAGAGTGAAATCATTCTTTGGTAAAAACTGCTCATTACTCAAAGACAATTCAAAATGTGACAAGGAGCCCCACCAGCTGTTTCACTCCTGATGTCAAACAGTGTGGTAAATAGTACATTGTTTCCAGATGAAAAGTAGTTGAGTCGAAGTATAAAGTAGCATCACTTACAACTTTATTTACAGCAGTTTGAAGAATTTATAAGGATCTTTGTACAAATAGTGGAGCAAGCTCGAGTAAAAGTAAAGGCAGCTGATCGATAGGGAGCCAGAGAGCTGTTATCACTCATTCAAATAACTGATAATTAATTAGGACTACATGTCTTCACCACAAATGCACCATGGGACATGGGCACTGTTGTTGTTATTTTGGGCCAGGCGAGGCAACGTCTACCTTTCAACCTTGATTATCTTTGGCATTTGTCAGAGTAATATTGTAGAAACCAGCAGCAGGTGCAGAGAGTTGATTAGAATCTGGCACAGTCACATGATGATGACTCATCGAAAACACATGCGAAGCAAAGAGGAAGAGGAAGCGGAGGGCAGGACCAAATCATCAGCTTCTCTCTCTCTCTATCTCACTCGATCTCTCTCATGACTTTGTCAAAAGGCGCATAGATTAAGAAAAACAGCGCTAATTAAAACTTTTGTATAAAACTGAATCTAACTGAACAGGCTGATTAAGTTGCTTTTCAGAAGTACGCAAGGCCATCAATGTGCCAGAGTGATGAACAAGGGTAAAAACTGCATCAGCGTGGATGGGATCTGAGGTTGTCAAAACACAGCCCAATTAAAAAAGTTAATTCATTAAAACTTGCTAGACTTGTAGAGAGACCTGTGAGATGACTGATTTATCTGATTTTTTTTTTCAGAACGGCTCCTATTCTGTTGAAGCAGCTCCGTGTCCTTGCTCTGGCAGAAAGGAATAAGAAATGCTGAAGAACATACCCGTCTCACACACATGTAAGATAACTTAACTGATGCTCAGTTGCGTGGCGGCAACCGTTTTAGTCCACCTTGATGAATTTATCATATCTATCCAACATGATTGCTATAGAAAGGTCTCCCTTGAATCGTACGCACGAGTGCTAAATTGAAATACTGCAAGAAAGATTAAACCAACAAATTATCTCTTGAATGGTCTGGCTGCTAAAAAAGAACAAATGATTCTTCTTTATTATTTATTTTGTGGATGAAGGTAACGTGTAGCAGTAGCTCAGCAAGCATGCAGTGAAAAAAGTGACTTTAATAAGTGAGTTTCTGCTACACAACAGTTAGTTTAAAGAGTTTGTAGAGCTGGAGCCAGTGACATCAGCTCTTCATGAGTTCAAACTTAGCTTAGGTATGATTGAAATATTTACTAAGCAGAGATTTAAGCTTCAATTATCAATAATAATAATAGAACTTTATTTATATAGCACCTTTCATAAGGGGTGTAGCTCAAAGTGCTTTACAATAAAATGAAGAAACAAGAGACTAAATAAAAACAGGCAAATTAAAAGAAGTGCAAATACTGGGAGATAAAATCAATCTTGCATCTCTTATATCCTTCGGCAGGGAACTCTATAATTTTGGTGCATAGGTAAAGGCTGAGCTGCCAGTTCTCTTATTTGTGTTATAGTATATATTTTAAAAAAAAAACAGGCAGCAGGGGATCTAAGAGGAAGGATTATAAAGCAACAAAGAATTGAAACACTTAAACACTGAAATATAAACAATTAAATCAAGTTGCTCCACACAATGTAGTTCTGATGTAGAGATTAGTTATAATATAATAATATTTACACCCAGTAACTTTCAGGTGTAACTGTTGTGTAGCTAACTTAACCAACTGACAAACAAAGCTTGACCCATTTAGAATGAGGAGTAAATCAGGTCATATGAATTATGGTCGATATACAGTATGTGACCTGTATTTTTATCAAAATGATGTTTATTAATGATGGAAACTGAGAAGATTTTGAATTACATTTGTAACGGCTCAGCAAACAGGTAGGAATCTAATGCAGGACTCAGAGAACAACAGTCTTACATTAAAGTTCAACTTTACTTGACAGTTTAAAAACTTAAGGTAAAGCAGCTGGTAAGCAGAAGATAGCAATCAGTACTGAGAGAGCAAAGTAAGGAGCAGGATCTATGAAGGGTAGGGTCAATAAGTCGGAATAAAACCATGTGAACAAATCCAAAATTACAAAGGCAGGAAGGCAAAAGTCCAAATCCAGCTTGAGTTCAAGAGCAGGCAGGCAAAAAAACAGGAAACATGGCTGGAAAGTGTCCTCAGCCCAGCGGCTACTGTGGGAAACCAGCTCTCACTGGAGAACACAGCAAAGCCATGAGCCTGACCCTTCATCTTTGTCATCATCTTCCTCATAGTCATCAGTCTCCTCGTCATCTTCTGTGTCCCCCTCTGACTCCATCAAGGAGTCCAATCGACTGTCTCTCTTCGCTGTGATGTCACCCCTCTGCTTCCCAGAGCTGGGGAGCTGCTCCCATAAGAGGAGGTCACGACCTCCAGTGACCCACCAGTGGTCTTCGCTCCCTGTGGTCCACACTGCAAAGCAGAGGATTCTGGGAGCTAATGAGGGAATGGGGAGCAGGTGTGCAGATGTACAGGTGGGCAGGGAAGTCTGGCGAAATAACAGGTAGCTGCAGGACAAGTAGGAAATGGCAGGATCGTGACAACATTTCACAAAAACATAACAATATACCTCAAAATAGAAAAAAAAGATTAGATCAAATATCATCAGTCAGGTTGGCATAATCAGATATTTTCCACTCATTTTAAACTTCATAAATTCTGCTGCTAAGACACTTTGTTTTCTGTGTACACATATATAAATGTAACAAAGTCACACTTATATTCACAGTTAATTTTAATATATTGTTTGACTGTTATATTTGAGACAGTTATTTTTGGCAGTTATGTTATAGCATATTATGCTACAGTGATTTGTTTACATAGTTGATTGTTTTTTACAGCTTTGGACAGCACTACTGATGTTCTCCATAGCAACCAGTTTACGCATTACTAAAGACTTTGCTAGCTATAACATTACTTAAGTTTTACATTCACATTTTGTCATTTGGCTTACGCCTCTCCAAACACCAGACGCCCTTATCCAAAGTGACTTATAAGCAAGGCAAGACAATCAAGCCTTATAGGACAGTGACTCAAAAGAGCCGTGGTACAAATTCTCAAGTCGCTAACCAGGTACAGGTGCAGTGAGAAGTGTTAGTGCTACACAGATGTTCTTTTTTTTCAATTAAAGTAAGAAATTAATGCAAGTAGACAAGTTTTAATTATACAACCCAACTAGGTAAATCAGTAGTTAGAAACTAGCTAGTATTTACTAAGAACTCAGGAAGGACTTTACTTGCAAACATAGCAATGGATTTATGTATAGCTAGTTAAACTCACTCCTGGTAGCTGAAGATTATTGAGGCATGTTCCAGAGATTTATGCTATGTGTATGCAGCATTACAGTATTTAAGCTTGAGCAGTACTGCACACATTATTTCAGAAATAATTGCGATATGAAGTTGAAGGAAGGAAAATCCTTGGAGATCTTTTTAATAAAGTTCCTGGTTTCTCTGTATCCCTAGTATGTGTTATTGTGAAATACCATGTGGAATATTTAACTCCCAGAACAATAAAGTAGTTAATAACTGATGTGTGAGAAATGCAGGGAGAAGCAAAAAAGAAAAAGAAGTGAATCAGGAGTTTCTGTCAATAAAAAAGAGTATTTGCACAGTATTTTTCTCCACAGACTAATGGATAGACTGGATATTGACAGCAATAATCAGTACACATGAATAAAGCGATGAGAAAACAATGTTGCTAGGATGAGGACTTTAACTCCTGCTGGGCCCACCCATGCTGACAGTGAATGCTCTCGTGCTACAGTGCCATGAATCACTTTCGACAGGAGTGTCCACCAGATGGCATCGATATGTTCATAAATGACAGACCGGAGCAGATGGAGAGAGAAGCAGTCAAGACAACATACTGTAAGAGACACAGAATGGCAGAGAAGAACAGATGGTAAGAATTACTCAGAGGATGACAAAGAGATATAAGACTGAGGGTAGTAAAGAAAATAAAGTATAAGTATAGAATTACAAAGAGAGGGGATATGAAGGGTCATGTGATAAATCTGTCTAAAACCAGTGTACTGTACTAGGTGAGCCAAAGGAAGCCAAGAAAGATCTAACCTTTTTTATTTAAAAATCAAATCCCACAAAGTTCCAGCTCCCTGAACTGAAATATTTGCAAAAGAAACTGGTGTTATTCCAGTCTATGAAATGCTGTTTTTGCGTACGTGAAAAGATTTTTTGAAACAATCCTTTTTTTTTAAAGAACTCAGTGATATGTCAAAAAAAAAAAAAAAAAAAATCTGTGGGAGCAGAGTGTGTTGAGGATTGACTCTCATGCCAGGCAAAACCTAAGAAAAGAAACTGAAACAAAAGTTTATTCACAAGCGAAATGACAAGAAGTCAAAGTCACTATTAGCTCATATTATGCACTTTTTTACCTAAAAAGGGCACTAATATCCGTTAACTCCTAAAATTGTTTTTGTGTGCCACATTGTTTGTCTAAAATAATACCCAACCAAGTCAGCCAAAAGTCACACCGCCCAACCATAAAGTAGAGAGATTTGACTTCTAAGTTTATCTTTTATTCAGAAAAAAAAAGGTTTTTCAAACTTTGCTTTACCCTACATTACTGTAGGTGTTGTCTCCCAACCATGCCAAACACAGTATCTTGTGAGGACAACAAGGGGAAAAAAGAGAGAAAAGAAAAAGGATTTTGAGGCTGAGCTTAGAGGAAACTTGTGAGCACTGTCTCTTTTTTGGCAAGCTTCCTGGACCTGAGGATTAAAGCTGAGCACTGGATGTTCAGGTGTGTGTGTGTGTGTGTGTGTGTGCAGTGTAGTTTGACAGGGGGGAGCTGGCCATGGTGCTGAACAGCTGAGCTCTGCCTGGTTGTCTCTGTCCATGGTGCTGAAGTTGATCAGTGAAACTGGAGAATTCTTGCCCTGACTTAAATTTGTCTTACAGCTTTTTCGTCAGCATACAAATCCCACAGAGCTAGTTTGGGTACAGATACTGGCTACCAAGTTTTTATAATGCCGAAATACATTTTCAGGTCAGGTTATTACAACTTGTAATAATAATTCAATAAATAACACAAAACTAAAGAAAATACTGGTCATGCTAAATGTTTTTAATTCCGAAATCATAGAAGTTAAAAGCTCATATTGGCAAGTGAACTAGCTTTAAATTTTGTTGGTGAAATGTGTTCTTAATGTGTTTTATTTACTTTGTTTTTTCCTTCTTTCTGTAGAAAGGCTCTGTGTTGGAGCATGAACTGTGCTGCCACTTTGGCCCTTCATTTAGAAAAACATTTTGATTTCAAGAGACCATCCTGCTTAAATAAAAGTTTTATTGTAAAAATACCTTAAAGCTATTTTGACCCAGAATGAATCTTAAACAAGAAAAAAAAAAAATCCATGTCCTCTGGCTTTAACGTCCTCCTCTGGTCAAAAATGTGTTTTTCCTGTTCCTTCAGTTGGACGTGTGAGCTTCACTCTGCAGAGTTTGACATTAGAAGGCTGTTTTTACATTCATCTGCTGAAAGTGGAAAGTTTGTCTGTGCTCACTGAAAATCTGACTTCACCACTAGTTCGGAACCAATCTTGGCCCAGTAAACAACTTAACAACTTACAAGTGTAATATGGAAACTTGAAGCCTCCAGTGCACACTGAAAATTGACTTTTAAGTGGGTTAGGAACATCTTGTGTCCAGCAGTTAAACCTCTGAAATATTTGCATATTCATAGATTCAGGATTTTTCAATGAGGGAGAAGGAGAAGATGTCACTTTAAGAATTTTTGACGAGGTAATTGGGGTTTTTTGTGGAAAAAACCATATCAGACACAAATTATTTCAATATTCCAAACAGAAGCTTGTGTATGTGTGTTTGTGTGTGTGTGTTTGTGTGTGTGTGTGTGTGTGTGTGTGTGTGTGTGTGTGTGTGTGTGTGTGTGTGTGTGTGTGTCCTGCTCTCCTAAAGCTATATACCGTGAGACAACCTGCTTCTGTTGTTTGCCGCCTGTTGTTTGGTGCTCCTGGCAGCTATAAGGAAGGATGATGAGATGAAAACTATGCGGTACATGAAGTAATAAAGTATACTGGCTATGTTGATCCTCCCCTGCTTCAGTATTAATTAATCTGTCAATTAGCCTATAACATTAGAAAATCAGATTTAAACTACAAGTCATTACTGGTTTGGACCTCTTTTTTCTCAGAAATAAAGAACTTTAAGAACTACAGGGTTTCATTCCAACATGAAATGTTTATCATTTAAGAAAACTGGCATCTGCTGCGACAAAATGATTGCTGGCTTGAAAGTGAAGCAGAGATGGACTATTATTAAAATCATTAAACATCCTGAGATATTTTCCCAGAAAACACTTATTTTTGATTTTAGACCATCTGTGTTTAGAAAAATTAAAACAGCAATTTTGAAAGAAGCCTTATTGAAGCAGTCACATCTACAGACTCGTTCTGCACATTTCACAGGATTTCACGGTCTGATCTGTTCTTTTGCAATCACCAGAGATGAAACACGTTGCTTTTCACAGGACATTTCAAATGCTTTCTTATTAGACTTACCTTCACCTTTCATTTTCATTTTCCACATATAACTCATGTTTGTTTATCACCCATTCTAAATGCAACTGAATTTTAATTCATCACAGCTTGTCCAACCAAATACTTTACAATATGTATTTATGGGAGCATGATGGAGACGTTTTACTGTACAATCAGTCCTCCTCAGTTTCTCCTTTTATTGGTCTTTGGTGTATGATGTAAGTTTGAAAAGTTATTTATTGTCTTTACACAGTCACAGTGTGTGATTGTGATAGGATGAATCAGAGGCTGCCAATTTGTTATTGCTGTACATTTTGTCAAGAAATTCAAAGTCCTGTTGTGCTTAAAAATCAATTTGCCTGTCCCCTCTCATTTAAGGGCGTTGTGATATAAACAAAAAAATTCTACCACTTAAGATAAATACACATCTTTATACCATGGCCACTGAGAAATTTCTATTCTGAGTGGCTGGCGGATGTGGATTAACTTTTAGTAGCCAGACAGTATAACTAGACACCCATTAGGCACGTATTTGTTCGAGCCCAAAGCAAACCCACATTGATGCGTTCTCATCATGACAGTAAAAAATACACTGCATACGAAGCATTCAGAGCAGGCTGAAACTTGGGTATTTATCTTACAGGGAGCATTTTTACATAACTTCACTTCAAGTTTTGGAACTTTGACCATGTTTAACATAGACATCTGACATCATAACTGTATGTAAATGACAGAAAATCACAAAAAGAATAATATGTCCCCTTTAATGCATTAATATTTAATTAAAAGACAGAGCTTACGAGAACCACACAAATTTTATTTCCAGTGTGTTTGATATTTGATTGAATGTGGAAGTCCAGACCAACTGACAGTAGGTGGACAGAAGAGAGGACTTTTAACCATTTTAACATAGACATGAACTAAAATAACTACAATGAAACTAGTGTTTCATTGTAATTCTCCATGCATCTTCCAACAAAAAGTAGCTGAATCAGGTGCTTCTCAGTTTGAGGACAGCAGACTTCAAAAAAACAGAAGGGACTGGAGAACACTGATTAATTTGCAGCCTTTAATTGTGCAAACAGACTAACATTTCGACACTGCTGTGTCTTCATCAGAGTCAGAGTGAAAAGTGGATACTGAGAGCTCTCTGTTCAACAAATGTGTTTGTAGAAAATAAATTAAACCTAACCGACATTTTCAACTAGAGCATGGGTAATATTCTCCCTCTGTTTAGCAGGTAGTGTGCTCTGTTCAAAGCATGACTATAGACTTGTTACTTCACACTAAAATCATAATATTTAATGCTGAAGAGGTAAAGGAATAGTGCATAAGGCTGCTGAAAACACAGTCAGTCCCTCAGTCATCAAGATTTGACCTTTTTTTCATGAACAGACATGCACATCAAAAAAGTACATTTTCTTCATGACATTTCAGCAACCTAATGAACAAACTTTAAAAAAATGTGGGGTAAATACTTACTTCCAGGTTTTGTGACATGTCATCCTGCTCTCTTAATTAAATTCTTTATTTATTCTGAAGGATTTTGCCTTACAGACAGGGTTTCCAATACTGATCTGATCTTTTTATGTCTGTTTAAATCAACAGGAAATGTAAAAAAAAACATCCACACATTATACACCATACATACGAAAATTAGAATGTGCCAGTTAATAAGCGCAAGAGTTATAAATAATTCAAACAAGGTATTGACTTGCCGGGTGTTCTGATCTATCTGATATTTGTGTTCTTGGTTTATAATGTGTTGAGCATTTGCTGTGTTTTTTAAATGAAACTAAGCCATATTTTCCTTTAGACAGATGATGAAGAATTGCAAAATCTGAATCTCTGACACAAGTATATCTTTCATGTCCCCTCCCCAGGTTATGTTTTAAACAATGCCTTAAAAACACTGAATATCTGATTTTGCATTCTTGTGTAAATGACAACCTTTCTTTCCAGCTTCTACCAGCCTCTTTCATCTTTCCCCCTCATCATTTTAAGTGCCATGAAGAGGCCAGGTCATGAGTACCTTGGATATGAGGCTCTCTGTTGGTAAGAGGGCTTAAGAAGCTGCCTCCTCTCACAGGCATGTTGAGTTGTATACGAGTTGGTCTGGACTGCTCATAACATTAGCGGTGGGTGTCCTAGACTGCTAATACCGTCACACTGAGTCAAGCAGGGGGAGAGGAGGGGAGAGGTGTGAGGGTATGTGAGAGTGTGCTGCGCTTAAATTACAGCGATACACCTCATTGGTTGATAGTGTCATGCAGCGAATCTAGGATAGAAGCGTTGACATGCAAGAAGTTTGAGTGTGTGTGTGTGAGAACGCGCATATGATGGTAGTTTGGGGGGTTCGTAGACAATATTCTTCATTTTTTTGTTAATATAAATAACCACAGCAGGTATTACTTCTAGAATCTGTGTGAGTGTGTGAGAGTGTGTGAGTTAGATACTTAATCTAATCACACCGTGGTAGTCATGCACACACAGAGAGTGCATGCAGAGAAATACACAGAGGGGTCTGTGGGATGAATGAGATGGCGGTGTGTGTAATTTACACATTCTGCGGGTCAGTATTTTCCTATTTTGTTTTTATAAGCCACTGAGATTTTATTTATTTATTTTATGCAAATAAATTTTGTTTGTAGAGGGTTTTTTTTGTTGATTTGTGTTTCTTCTCTCTTGCTGTTTTGACGCTGAGGAAGTGAAATAGTATTAATTTTTTTCCTCCCCTCATGTTTACTTTCACACTGTATAGAAATCTCTGGTGTTTACTGTTACAGGTGACTGGTTTTCTGGTTCTGTTTACCTTGCAGCTCCCAATGCAATGCAATAAAGTTCAAAGGGGCATACAGTAAATTGAAATTGAAACACAGTTGGCAGTCTTCAGTTTGGGTGTGTTTTGCCGGTCTATCATACAAATTAACTCATTATTCCACTCTCAGCTGCATGTTCGCTGTGATCGTGCTGCAATTTTAAGAAAGCTTGTTTTTTGAACCATCAAATGTATTGTTAATGGTCTGGAAATTACTTGGTTAAATGTTGGTTGGGATTTGGTCAAGACTTTAGCATTATGTGTTATTCTAGAGGAGGAGATGTGCTGGATTAACGCATGACGAGGAGCTTTAGAAAATGTTTAAGTTGTGCTTTGGGGCCAGATTAGTTGTGGTGAAATTGTGTTCTCAGCAGGATTTTATTCACAGTCAAAGTAGCAGAGTGGCAACAAAACCTGACTTTGGATTTGTATCTTTAATTTTGCTTGTTTGTTTTTAGGTATTTTATAGTAATCCATAAACAAGAGAACAGGAAAACAGGGGAGTTACAAAAGAAAGACTACGCTGGTGACAAAGGTCCTTAAGACTTACATAGTAAAAAGTAATAACTAACACAAAATGAGGTTGCATGAAATCAGTCCATAGAAATCTACTCTAACTAGTCATTCCCATGCAAGTCCACAAAATCCACCTTTAGAGTCCAGGTCTTGCCATCTCCCAAATAGGAAAGGAAAGGGTTCCATATTTTGTTAAACTGAAATAGCTTTTCCTTCAAAAAGCTCAAGGCCTCCATCGGCATGAATTCCAAGGTAGTACTGATGCATTGTGTTATGAGAGGAGGGTGTTCAGATACCCAGTGTAGCAGTATACAACATCTGGCAGAGAACAAAAGTATTTTGAGCAACTGAACCTTGGAAGAATTAACAGGGGGTGGTTGAAGAATCCCTAGAATACAGGCACTCGGGGCAAGACTAAGAGTTTATCCCAGTATTTTATTAATTTCTTGAAGAACGTTTGACCAACATGAAGATATGTAGTGATATCCAAATATACAATGCATGTATGTCCTATTTTCTGGCTTACTTTTAGAGCAGATCTTTGACAACTAGGGATTAATTTTGTTACACTTTACTGGGGTAATTTGAAGTCTGTGTATTATTTTAAATTGTATGTCAGTGGTTTATTGGTACTAAAATAACCACCTAGCTCTGACCACATAATATCCCAGTCATAAGAAGAAGAGCCCAATGATCTGAAAAGTCTGGTTGCTTGTTTGGAAGAATTTTGTTTATCATGAATTTATTTCCCCAGGAATGAAGTAGACAGACCCTGCAGGTTCGCTTTAAGGAGAGATGAGAGGAAACTTTTTGCCTGGAGATATCAAAATAATTGGGAGGCAGGTAAATTAATCTTAACCTTAAGATCATCAAAAGTCATGGGAATGTTATCCGTTATTAGGTCTCCAACTACATTAATCCCTCTCTCTGTCCAAAGGGGAAAGCATTTGGGTTCAAGGCAGAAATTGGGATTCAGACGTAAAGGAGTGGGAGGAGAGACCTTACCACAATAGCCCTCACACTTCCTTGTTACGCTCCATACTTTAAGGGCATTTTTCAATAAAAAAATTACCTTTAGTCAACACTCTGACTTGATTTGCAGTCATATATAAGAGATGACTAAGAGGTAGAGGGAGTACTGGATCAATCTCCAACCACAAAGAGTATGTGTCTTCTCTAATCCATTCTCAAATACAGTGTCCCAAACATGAAATCTGGTACATGTAAATGTATGGAAGCCCCAGTCCTCCTTGTATTAAGGGTAGCTGGAGATGCAATAGCCTCATTCTTGTCCTTCTACCTTAAAAGAGGTAACACACTGTTTCAGTCAGAGATTTCCTGGACAGAAAGTATGGGGATCATCTGAAATGGGTAAACCAGACATTTTAGGATATTCATCTTGATTAAATGAACTCTTCCTAATAAAGACAACAGGAGACTAACCCAGCATGCCAGGTCCATTTTAAAATACGTCAGTTTTTTAATATGCTGAATCAATGGGATAAAATTACATCTATACAAGCCTGAGAGTGATGGTGTTATATAATTCCCAAGATAGGTGAATCCATCAGGAGCCCATCGAAAAGGGGAAAACAAGACGAGCCCAGCACCCCTGAAAGTTAACGGGCATAGCTTCTGACTTTGTATGATTTATTTCATAACTGGAGAACTGTCCAAATGTATTAATGATTTGAATTATTCTGGTGACAGATGTTTCAGAGTTACACACATACAGCAATATATCATCCACGTAGAGTGAAATTTGGTGATTTCTTGAGCCTATAGCTATGCCCTCCTCTAGAACGTCGCTCCTGATGGCTTGTGCCAGGGGTTCAAATATAAGTGCAAATAATTGTGGGAATATAGGGCAGTCCTGCCTCGTCAGGACAGCAGCATATGGAGATTCATATAAAATAGATATCCAATTTACAAATTAAGTGCCGATATTGAATTTAGTCAAAGCTCGTAAAAGATACGGCCATTCTATTCTATCAAAAGCCTTCTCCATGTCGAATGAAATAACTAAAGGCTTTTACTTCAAATTTGTCCCATTCCGAATGATACTCAGTAGGCTGCAAATATTGTTACATGAATTACAGCCTACGATGAAGCCAGTCTGATCAGTAGATATGATAGTTGGAAGCACAGTCTCCAATCATCTAGACAAAATTTTGGCTGTAAGCTTTCTATCTACATTCAATAAAGATATTGGTCTGTAGGATGAGCAGTCCTTAGGTGGCCTGTTCTTTTTCAATATTAATATTTTGGCATCTATCATAGTCTGTGGCAATGAACTGATGTTAAAAGAATGAGATAACATTTTCAATAGTGGAGTAGCAAGGAGGTCTTTGAATTCTTTATAAAATTTAGAGGTGAGACCATTTATTCACACACGCAGAACTACACGCTGAAAACTAAGTATTTTTCTGTTAATTGTTGAGTCTAATTTATTAAGAATTCCTTTTTCAAACATACAATTTTGTATGAACCTAAATAACATGAATCAGCACTTACCAACAAAACCAACACTTTTTTCAGTTTTTTCTTATAATTTGTATCAAATTGCACCATCCTCTCTGTAAAATGACCTAAAATGAACCCTTTAATACCTGCAAATTACTCCGAAACTTTCCAGGAAATTAGTGTAAAATAAAGTGTTACCACAACATATTTTGGTATTATTTATTAAGTGTAAATTCTACCAAATCTACCAAAGGTTTTCAGGGTCTTTAATTGTATGGTGGTTATTCCATATCTTTGCATCATGATATCTCAATACTGGCCCTATCACAAAAGGGAAGGTGAAGATGGTCGACCTGCCAGTATTGATTCAGTGTCATTTTCATGGTCTAGCCCCCTCAGTGGTTTTTAATGCCCCTCAGATGCCCTTCAGAGAAGCCCATGTCAACTGACCCACTGCCCAAGTCTATATTGATTTTGCTCTGGTCACGGCGAAGTCTGGACAGCCTCCTGCCCTGAGTCACCAGGCTTCAACAAAGCAACCCCCTCAAGATAACTCTTAGAAAGGTCACTGGTTCAATTACTGGCTACACTGGTTCACCCGGCAGGGCTTTTAAGATGTACCATCTCCTCTCCTTTCGCTCATTAAGTTGGGTCTTAATGTAAAATGCTAACATTTACATACATATGCTGCCAATTACTGTCAAGAGTCCCCAGCTTTTGAAGAAGTGTGGGAGCTGGCTTGCCTGCTTGATAGGTTACCATGGAGACACAGGAAGAGAAGGTCAGTGTTCGTGACGAATAGGAAGATGGAACAGGAGGGAGTGGAAAGTAATGGTGCTTTCTGATTGGTTGTTGCCCATTTTACAGACCGGTTGTTTCAAAATTAGCTATTGTTCTAGTTATGAGTCCTTGCTGATATACTGCAACGTCTGTAACTCTATAGGTGGCACTGGATGATAAGAGTTGGATAAAGTGGTTCATTTTTGTCTTGTCAAGTCAGAAATTTTGGCCTAATAGGGAAATTTGCATTTATATTTTATGCATATTTTTCAATAGAAACAAAAACACACTAAAAAAGTACACAAAAAAACACATATTACAAGCCATACACAATCATCAGCAGGTAACAGTTCAACATGGTGAAATATAAAGTCACTTATCAGTGCAACATACAAAGTACTTACACAGGGATAAGATGCTACTTCATTTCATGTGCAAATTAGGCAATCTAAATGCAGTGAGGACAGAATGAGACGCTGCTTCTGTTGTACTTTTAGTAGCAGATTTTATACAAAAGGCCTCATCACTTTTATCCAACCATCCTTTCCAACTGGCTCCAACTACTCTCAGTTTTTCTCTCTGCTTTTGACAAAGCAATACGTGTACAAAAAACACACACACACAGGTACCTGTCTACACACACACACACACACACACACCAGACATTCATTTACAAGACTGATATTTTAAAAGAGGAGTCAGACTTTGGGTAGTTAAGACCCCTTTTTTACAATCATGTTTGAAAATGTTGTGAAAATCAAAGTGTCACATGAAGGGTCTCATTCCAAAATACCATATATCCATTATAAGAAAGAAGTCTGTTGCCACCTGAAACGATGAAAAAAAAAAGTTTTGAAACACAATAAATAAAATGTTCTTTTTGAATTGATGAGTAGTTGTTATTAGATGAGAAAATGTCAGAATTTAATAACTCTACTTCTTTTCAGTAGTTCATTTTATTTTATATAACAAACAGTGTTGCACTGTTATTGTATAACACTTACATACTCAATAGACAGACCCACCTTTCTTCATTCAGCCCCCTTCTAGTTGCTTCAGTTAGTGAGTTGAAAAAGTAAAATGGCCAGTTCAAAACTAACTGATACAAAAAAGAAAATGGTAAAGTAAAACATCACTAAGCCATCCCCAGAACACGATGATAAGAACCATGAAACTGAACCAGTTGAAGATATCCAAAAAAAACCTCCCTCAGAATAAATAAAATAAGTCAAATCAATTACATTTTCAACCATACAGTGAAGAACTCACCAATGAACACTTAAACCACTGTCTCCACTTGGCTTTCACACCTTTTTTGCCCAAGTTTAAGGACTTGGTTACACAACAAAAGTGTCACTTCTCACATTAACACAGAAATGCTGTTCATGTACAGAGTTCTGGAGTTTTTGTACTGAAATATCATCATGTAATGCAGCCTTACTGGACCTTTGGTGCGGTGGAAATTTTGTAAGTGGACCTCTAAGACTTGCACCCCTCGTATGGTACTCAATATAAAGTTTCTGTTGTGACAGTTAAAGGAATGTTTAGACATTTTGGGATATACGCTTATTCACTTTCTTGCCAAAAGTGGCGCTATTTTTTGGTCGAGTGATGTGACTCCTGGAGTCTCCGCTGGTTGCCTGGCAATCTCCTAGTGACAACAAAGATTAAACAAGCAAGATATAACATATTAAGAAGTCAGCTTTAGAGGCGCCGGTAGGTGGATTTTGTTTGGACAGAGCCAGGCTAGCTGTTTCCAGTCTTTATGCTAAGCTAGCAGCCGCTGGCTTCAGCTTCTTTTTCCAAATGATTTGAGAGTGGTATCAATATTTTTATCTAGGTCTCTACAAGAAAGCGGCTAAGCATTTATTGCCATTTATTGTGTAATTGTACAATTGGCTGAATTGTATGGGAGGATACTGGAGGAGTAGTGATTATAGTCTGTTTACATATTGCAGGTAATACCTGGTGTTGTCATGTTTTGTCTTGTGTGTCTTCAGGGTATCAAATTTTTCTGTTCCTTATTTTGTTCCCTTGGAATACCTCTTCACATTTGTTCTGCAACTATAGCAGCGAAATAATTTTATATAAGCTGTAATTTAAACAAGGCAGTCGTCACTCAGTGGCTGTGCTGCTGCCAAGTCACCAGAGTGTAATTACCAGACACAGCAGGGAGCGTCGTTTCACTTTGAAATACAGTTTAGACAAATCTGCATTCGAGTAAGATGGAGAAACCTCAAGTGTTTGAGGAAATTGTCATTAAATGTGCATCTAAATAGATGCGAGGGTTTCAACATGTGCCTGCAGGGGAAATGGAATTTGGAAAGGCTGAGAAGTGCCTTTTAGAGACGTTTGAAAAGTGGCCATTTCAAACTGAGAGAGAGAAAGAAAGAGAAAAAAGGGAGAAAAAACGAGTGCAGTGAATCTGACAGAAACTAAGGCAAAAAAATAAAGGAAAAATGGACAACAGAGGAAGTTAGGAAAGTAGTAGAAATAAAAGGAAAAAATGATCATGTCTTCATGCTACCTCCTCTCTCAGCCTTCAACTCCTGGAGTGATGAGGCAACTGAGTCAGGCGTTGAACATTTTCTTAATTAGCTAGTTGTAAACACACACACACACACATCAAGACACAAATTATGAATGCACACTCATCAACTGAAATATACACCAACATGGAGAACACGTACACACAGAAACCTATTTACACATTCACAACTCCAGTGTTGCAGCATCATACATGTAGCACATGCTAAGCAATTATAGCCATGTGCAACTGAGCACAAAGTTAAGCTCAGTGAAGCAACAACGTGTTTTGTCATTTAATTTTGAGGACTCACTGTATTGTATTGCTGTTTGTACTGTATGTATATAACTCTTTCCCAGGTTTCATTGAATTTTCTTCAATGTTGTGAAACAGTGTCCATTTGTATTGCAACATATCGATTAGATTATTTTGGTAAAACAGTAAAATGTGCTCCTTTGGTATAGGAAAAAATCTCAAATCCATTGATAGGAAGCCACATTCCAAAGCATCCTTTTGTTAGAATAGGGATGTAGCATGCACATTTCCAGGTCTATATTTATAGTCTAGGGCTCTATCGGTATCTATTTTTGCATGACTTACAGTTAAAAACTCCTTATTGATCTTATATTGGTTCTTTATGCAGCTGTTCTGATTGGTCATCTCCCAGAAACTGCCTCTCGGAAGACTTCCAGCTGCCCGGGAGGCTACGTAAACAAACAGTAGTAGTATGATTTTACTTCTTTTTCTTGTTCTTTACCTGAAATAGAAAATTCTGGCCTGATTCCAATACTAAATATGCAAATAGACAACACAAACAATCCATAGAATAACCTTAACAACAACCTTAGCAACATAGACTACCAAGGGACGGCTGTTTGTCGGCATGCGCAAACAATCTGACGTCATCGTCTGAGGTAAATTTACAAAAGAAGCATTCAGAGCTTTTGACTTACAGTGGAGCATTTTAACATACACCTCTCACAAATAGCATGGTATGTCCCCTTTAAAGAAATAGGAAATATCAGCTCATCAGATGTGTACGTTGCCATGCCACTATGGCAGCGTAAATGGTCAAGAATCTGGGGGAAAGAGTGTAGTTATGCCAGTCATGCTGTCATTTAATTGAAACAACCAGAGAAGGACTTTTCTCAGAAGACTTGTCTTCCTTACTGATTTTTTTCTAATCTGCTCCATAAAATAAGTACTCTGTTTGTTTGATTGCCCCCTCTCAACACACAGTTGGACATAATCTGGCTCCTGTGGTTTAAATGGATCCGAATTTAGTTAGTCGTTAGTCGTCTCTTTGTCCCTTTCCTGATTGATCTGCTGCTTCTGATCTGATGTTGAAGTCTCAAGTCTCAAGGCTCAGATCAAGCTCAAAAAAGTTTATTATCTTTTCTTCCACTTTCCCATTAGATACATCCAAAATCACCCAGCCTTTATCAAAATGGCAAAATGGGAAACACATACAGGCACACACCAGGGTTGTAATTAATTGGTTCACGGGGCAAAACTGCCCTTGAAACTTCATAAAATGCCTGTGAAATTTAAAGTGAGGAGTACCATGGCTCCTTTTATTAGTTCTACCCTGTTCTTGCCAGTGAGTAGTGAAATTCATGCTGTGCATCTTTTCAAACAATTTTTCAACGTTGCTTGTGAACAACAAAGTTAACTCTAATTGAAGAATACTTTGATGTATAGATCGCATCTCATTGCTCCTCTCAAAAGGAAGGAAAGGGAGAGGGACAGAAGAGGGGGGTAAGTAAATGAATGGGTGAGGGCAGAGGGAGGGAATGATGAGTAGGGCAAACAGAGGGGAGGAAGGGAGAGACGTGGGTAGCAAGTTTTCAGAATAATAGTCCTTTATATTCTCCCCCACTGTTCGTCTCCTCCCTCTCTCTGGGAGCGTGGCAGATATAAATCATGTTGTGTGTCAAAAAGTGTGTGTGTGTGTGTGTGTGTGCGCGTGTCTGTGTGTCTGTGTGCATGTGTGTGTGTCAGGAATAGCAGGCAGTCCTGGGGCGTCCATCTTGGTTATGGGCCTTCAACAGCATTTCAGTCTGTTCTGTCTGCCTGATGGGTATGTATGGCTAGCAGACACACACACATACACACACACACCAATCTGTGTACTCCTGTCTAAGACTTGTTTATGTAGCGTTTCAGAAGGGCAAATGACAGTTTCTTTCATAGCACAAAGTGATGTGACAGGCTGGTTTACAGTAGCTTCAGAAAAACACAAAGATATATATATATATATATATATATATATATTCAATTCAAGAGCCACTCACACAAACAGACACATTCTTAACTGATGTGTACGATGGATTTAAGAGATTTTGTTGCATTCACCAGGTTCTCTTCCTGTGTGTTCAGACAGAATGCAAAACAAATTTTAGACACAGTGTGATACATACAAAGTCAATGTAAAGATGCAATCAGATGCAAATTCATCCAGGACAGTGAGAATTTAAAATATTGAGCAAAATAGCTTATAGGTTAGCGTGTAGCTTACCTCATAAATGTACAGAGATGAGAGGGAGAAAGAGAGACGGGAGGGAAATGACACAAAGAACTGGAAGTCAGCAGTCAGAGGTTGAGCTGAACACAAACACACTGGCACACTCCAATATCAAAGATCCACAGTCAGTGCACCTGTTGCTAGCTGTAGCTTACAGCTGATGTAGGTTGATCATTCTCCCTGAACACTCCTCTCTCTGAGTAGTTCAGAGGGTTGTACTACGAAGCGAGATTAGTGGGTTAGCGAGGTATGTTGAGCATAAAGCCAGGTTTTTCAATGTCATGAA
Organism: Thunnus thynnus; assembly: GCF_963924715.1. Lineage (NCBI taxonomy): Eukaryota > Metazoa > Chordata > Actinopteri > Scombriformes > Scombridae > Thunnus > Thunnus thynnus. The sequence continues at coordinate 30,558,502 of NC_089518.1, forward strand.
GGTGGCTCTCTTTTAACCTGGCTACATCACCATGGTAACTTATACTGCAAACTTAACCTGATCCGGAGCAGGTTATGTTCCGAGTTTCAGCTTTAATCGGAAATAAAAAGCGCCGTCCTTTCACTAACTACATGATTTGCTGCAAAGTCCATTTAACACTGCTGGTAGTTAAGTTTAAGAGCTTTGGATGTGGGAGGCACGGAGAATGCATTGAGTGGTAAAATAAGTATATAAACTAATTACTTAATTAATATATTAATGAATTTGTTTTTTAATGAACAAATTTACATCAGCAATTTTCTGCCAGCATTCCTCTCTCGCCTTATTTGCAGCAACAGCGTTGCTTTTTGCTGTGATAATGTATTTATATTATTCATAGCTCTCCATTATAATGATCTGTTTCTCCTGACTGAAGTAAGCAGCACACGATCTGTCCATTTTGTGCGGAAAAAGAGTCAAATGACGCGCCAAACGCCCCCTTTTATGGGGACGCGCACAGAGCCTAAAGCGGAAAGCTTGGGTCAACAAAGAAAGTTCATATCCACCGTCATGATACCAGTTATCTCTGATCGCGAGTTCAGGGTTTGTCGAGCCAGCTCACACAAAGAAAACCTGGTTATGTTGAACTTGCTTCATAGTACACCCCTCAGACCTGTTGTACGAGTCATGTATAGATAATATGCCTTCCTCCACAGGAAGAAAACACTTGTTTGACTTGAAAATTTTAATGCGTTAATATGAATGACTTTGGAGTTTAAATATGTTACTGAAACTAAAATAAAACCTAACTCGCATAAACAAAATGACTAAAACTACTACATTTGTTTTTGTCTCCTGATTTCCAGCAGCTGTGATTGTTCTTTTTCTTCTTCGTGACTTGCTCACAAACAAATTGGAGCAGTTTTCCTTATGTAGCAGTTTGGGGCGGCAATTTTGCTAATAATCAAATCTCATGAATACACACCTCCTAATGAGTAGGTGACATGCAATTTGTGTAGGTTTGTGCAATTACTGTAAAAGAATTTGAAGGAGAAATTTAGGAAGAATACGAAAATATTCTTGCATGAGGCTCCAGAAGGATAACAATTGCCTGGATGATTGAGAATCTTCTCAGACACTCTTCCATGAGGCCCAATGTTATATTGATGTTCAAATTGCTGTTGGGGTATCATGGTGGCTCCCTGATCTAAGGCACAAATCTTGTATCCATGACATCCTGGATTTGAATCCAGGCTGAAGCTTTTATATCCCTCTGCCCCTGAACCTTTCCTATTTGTCTTCACTTTAACTACCCAATGAAAAAGACAAAATGCCCAAAAAACAATACCAGAAAAAATGTAGCATGATACCCTTGGTTTCAATTTATAACATTTGTAGCAGCTTTATGCGTGTGTGTGTGTGCGTGTGAGAGAGACAGAGAAGATGGGATACTATTTCGGTGTGAGGAGAAAGGAAAGGAGGAGGAGAGGCAGCAGTTGTTAAATCAGTGTCATGACTTCAGAATTGATTTGGATATGCATGTACTGTTATGTGTTGACATAATGACAAGCCACTGAATGGGAACAAGCCTTCCAGCTCAGATATGGACACACACATACACACACACACACACAAACTTTCTCACTCACAAATAGTCACGCATACACAACAAACACACTTTTGTCTCCCTTGCTGAAGTGTGTGATTGCTGCGATTGCTGTGTTAGTGTCAGATTGCAGGGCAGCATCAGTCTGGAAGTCTCATGCATTTTGATAGCATCTTAGCTCCTCTTCCGTCCTCTCTCTTTCCTCTCTTTGAACCATCATTTTACAGTATAATACATGTATCTTATAGTATATGTATTGAGTAATTCTCATTGCAGTCTTTCATCTCTATTTTTCAGCCATGCTAACCCACCCTTTTAATAAATTTATCTTGCTTTTGTCCACCGTTAATCAGGAATCATTTCCTTTTTGGGGCAAAAAGTGGCACAGCAAAATTCATCCATGCGTCTTTTTCAAAATATGTGGCTCTAAGAAATTTGACAAAGACTCGTTGACTACAGTAGCTTGCAACTTAACGCTAACAGGCTAGCAAGCTGGGAACATGCTTGAGCTGGTCGAGTTTCTTTCTATTGTGCCACTTCCTCCCACTAGCTAGCTAGCTTGTTAGCTTGGTTACTAACTGGGAGATTCATCCTTACAGTTTATTCAAAAAATGTATTTATATTACACTGTACCATCAGCTCTTGTCTCCTAACTCTCTTCAAATGTCAGACAGATTAGGCTAAATTAACATGGTGCAACACAGCTAATAAGCCATGATAGTTACATCCATTTTAAACTCACTCACTCGTTCCCCCAAAAGACATCTTTGTCAAGGCGCTGTCGGTCAGTGGTGCAAGTCCACATGGCAAATTTCACCAAAGTTAAACCCACTGTTCAATGAGTGTGCAAATCCACTGATCATGGCATTTAAATCATAATTTATTCTTTTTTTTTTTTTTTTTTTTTAACATTTACATTTTTATTTCACGGTTTTAGATATTGGTGTAACCAGGCTTTAACTTAAGTACCATTAGCTCTTGACTAATTGGCACCATTCCTGTCCAGAAATTCAAAAGCAACCAAAATTTGAATTTTCAAGACAAGCTCTTTTTGATTTGGAGCAGCTGTGCAAAAGAGGGACATTAAGCATGCAGCTAAAAGTGAGACTTTACATCTTTAATCTTTGGAAGAGACTTTACTCATGTTAACAAATGAAGTCTAAGGTTAAAAACTGTTCATTTTGATTTATTCCTTTCTATTTCTACTACAGTATGGTGGCATGGTGGCCTACTAAACACTTGAGCCAACAGAGAGGCAGCCAGTAGTTTAATGTTTTTACAGGATGTTAAAGTTAGTTTATTTACTGTTGACTCATTTGTATTACAGTATGGATTTCCCATCAAAAGATATGAGGCCAACAACAAACTGCCAGCCTCTGGTTATGAGTCAGTCTTTATAAGCCTCGCTGTCCAAATAAAGAATTAAAACAATGCTGGAGTCACTTAAGCTCATTGTCAGGTAAAGAGAGCAAAATATGTGAATGAAGGCAAGACAGAGAGAGAAATTGCATCATAAAACAATAAGGCTGGCACTATACTCCAAGCAAATCAAATTTGTGGTCTTCAAATCAAGCACAGCACTGTGTGAAAATGTCTGTGACTCAGATCTGTTCCTTTAATGGCATAGATGCTAGACGAAGAAGAAAAAGTGAACTAGAGACAAATGACAAGAGGGACCGACAATCAAAATCCCAACCAAAGTTGATGGAAAATGTGATTTGGGAGGCTGAGAACTAGATTGTCAAGACTGTCTTCATAATAAAAACATCAACCTCTCAAATTATGCCGTTTGTGTCATATCATTCAGATCGTTATTTTTTATTCTACCAAAATACAAATCTCTGATATGACTGGATCATAGTAAACAGATCTTTTTGATTTTGATTAATGATAGAAGCAACACATAAACACAACACATAAATGTTCAAGATAGTTTCTTCTGTGGAAGTAGACGCTAAACTGAAGGTGCTGATCATCCCTCCCCACCTCCGAGCAACTTCACAAGACTTCACTAATTGTCTTCATCTTAAACGAGCTCTGCTCAGACTTCATCTTAAGTTTTTCTCAGAACTCATCTTGAAACTGAATGCTTCATGCAACTTGAAAATAAATCAAGTAAATTCATTTCTTATCTCATTACTGAGATGCCAGCTTACTCGCCAGGATGTGAAATATGGACACCGTTCTAAATTATATCAATAATTCTGTTTTGCACCAAACCACCACTGGACTTGGCGAGAAATCTCCAACGTAGACTCAACGAAAAACAAACTTGGACTTCAATTTATGTTAATGTGAATAGATCACACATTTGGGATGCAATGTGTAATTGAATTCGGGATGAGAAATTTAAGTAGTGCTAGTTTAATGATAAACTGTTTATCAACCGCGGCCTCTCTCATACCAACTGAAGCTCAGATTCCACTTGTAATGTTTGTTAGTGTATGAGTGTGTCTAAATGTGTACATGTTTTTCTTACCTGTCACCAAAGTGTTGCAGCTCAGTGACTGACTGATTGTGCTCTCTGATTGGATCCCAGTTGCCAAGGCGCGGGACATTAGCTCTATGATTGGTGGATACACACCAGACTTTTTTTTTTATTTTTATCTGACACATCACAGTTAAAAGTCACTGTTAGAAAAGTTCATTTAAAGAATAGTGATGGAAAAATCAATTATACAATTACATAATAAACCTAACAGAAAAACAAGAATGGAACTTCATTTATTCATTTCATCCAGTTTCTTAACACTTGATTGGATCTGGGAAAACCTCTAACACCATTAAATGAGAGACAAACAAATCATTGGCTCTTCAGCAGTCTTAGTCATCAAAAGCAACTTAATCTACAAATTCGAGCAGCAATTCACCACATCCTGGCATCTAGTAGTGCTCAGATAACATGACATCACTCACAATACTCCTAATGATCCCATTCGCAAAAGAGATTAGTTGCAAATGAACTAATCACTCGCGAGTTGCACATTGCTACAGTGAGTGGGGGTAAAAATTGGGTGAATTAGTAAGCAATTATGATGATGGAGAGCAACTGACAGTTAGTTATGCAGCGAGAGAGATTCAAAGTTGTGTTTACCCGACTGTTTTATGTCTTCTCCGCAAGTCTTTCTGCTTCGATGAGAGAACTTTCCTAGGGCTTAATGAGTTTGGAGCCTTGGGCGTTTTAGATTGATGTGATCTGGGTTTAGGAGGTAACTTTCAAAATGTATTCTGGTGCAGTTTAATCATCAGCGTAATCCATCTAGTTACTCTTAAGTAACATAGCCGGTAATTTAATTGATGTGCTCGTGGAAATGATATGAACTTAATTAAGGAAAATAGAAACAGAGCTTTAAAAGGTGGAGGCAGGTCAGGTTCTTGTAAGGTATCATACTATATGTGACACGTAGAAACTTTACCTGCCTTGAACAGAGAGGATGTTGCTGAATTGTTCTACTGTACAACTTTCCTTTGATGTGAAAAACCACTCACATCCATCATGAGCTCTGATCATGGTTTCACACAGCACAGCAAGATACAAATAGAAATCTAAAGCTGCTATAATCAGTGTTTTTATTTTAACAATGGATCAAATGTTCATGTGAAAGGTGTCGCTTGTAGTGACAAATGCAATGCTAATCACCCAACTCTGCAGTTCCTTCCCTTCAGCTCTACAGCAAAAGCTTTCTAGACTCTTATGGCTCATTGTTTTGGTTTTACAGCCCACATATTTACTTTTACAGTTTTCTCTCTCAGCACTCTCATCAGTGTCATTTTCAGACACAGCAGGCATCTTTTCCAGCAAATCATCTCTAAAAACCTACATGCTACCTGTCCAGCAACAAGTGGCAGACAAAGTTAGCGACTTGTTAATGGAGCATTTAGCAGCTAAAGAGACAAATATTTCCCTCAGGAGTTGGTCGAGAGTAAAACATAGCTAAGAGGGTGAATATTTGACTTACATTCATCAGATGGCCAGAAACACAACTACATAAATGTTGATGTTGCTCTGTGTCTGTTGGATGTTTAAATAAGTCACTGTTTGCTAACAGGTTTGCCATATGAACTTGAAAGGTGATAATGTGTCATTGTTGGGTTTACAGCTTGATTCTGCTGCCCCCAAATGGCCAAAAAATTAGTTAATGCAGGTTTAAGAATAGAACTCAGCCATGCAAGACAGCAAAGGTAGATGACATGATTTTGGTCACTTAAATAATATGAAGGAAACAATATGACCTAGGTGAAAAGTTAGTCAGGTGATTCATCTACAAATATACACAAAAATGATTTTTATACAGTTCTGTGACAACTGGCAAACTTCATCTACCGATGAAGATCACGTATCAAGTCAATTTTTTATTTATTTATCACAAATTTGCCTCATGGGGCTTTATAATCTGTACAGTAATACAACATCCCCTATCCTTAGACCCCCAGTTTGGATAAGGAAAAACTCCCCCAGAAAGCCTTTAACAGGAAAAAAAAAACTCAGGAGGAGCAACAGAGGAGGGATCCCTCCAGCAGGACAGACAGACATGCAATAGATGCTTTGTGTACAGAATAGACAAGATGGCAAAATTACAGTAAATGGAAGTTGGTTTGTGATTGTGGAGAGCTCTGTGTGTGCACATCTTTGCTAATTATAGCCATGCAATTTGAGTCTTTTGTGCTCTGCAGTTTTCATTATGGACCAATCTCTGTGCTGAAACACTGGCAACCACACCACTCACTGTAAGTTACAGTGAGTGGAGTAACAGTAACCTGTAATACATCCATGACCTGTATGCGTCTTGTTTTGTACAGCACCATATTTCTCCCCATCCCCCTGTCGCTCCACATTAAGTTCTGCTCTGTTACATTAAAATACCAGTTTTGAGGACCAGAAATACGTGGGGCTCAGCTCAAACCATTCGGGGCTGAAGCAGTGGCAGCACACAGGACCTACAGGACCTACAGGACCTACAGGACGGACCCAAAGCCTTGGCACAGCTCTCACAGCTGTTGTGTTCACTGTTGCTGTTGACATGAACACAAATGAGATGCAGGAGGTTTTTCTGTGATTCACAGCAACCTTAAAAAGAATGTGGGAGGATGGTTAAGTGGGGTGGCCAATGGTCCCTTGGCCCCCATACTTCTGGTACCAGTGTCCCCACCACGCTGAGGGCGACACTGAACAGTTGGGCAGCGTAAGTGATGATAAAATACACTGATGGATAGATATATCATAACCGTGTATGCTGACTATTTCAAGAGAGGAGCTAGAACACCGTGTTGAGTTCCAGGTGTGTGTGTCTGCACACTGGAGTGAGACTGAGTTCATGATTTTCTTCTGAAAAATTTATTTTGAGCTCATGTAAGAATGTTTGTAAAAGTATATTTTATTCATGAATGTATATTTCCTAGTGAACTAATGTACTTTACTATAAGGTAACTATACAAGTTGTGCAGTTTACCAAATGGATTTATTTGTGTTGTATTTCTATTTTCTTTATTTGGAAACAAGCAATTAACTGAGCTTAGTGTTAGTTCAGGCAGGCCACGAAGTCGAGCTCAGCTCACATACCCAGCTTTCATCAGCTGATAGCAGCTGATATCAAAGCCAGCCCACATCAGCTGATGGCTCAGCTGATTCCCTGCAATGCATTCAATTGGCAAATCTCATACAGGGCGCCTTATTTGAAGCTGCTTCAGTCTGCCTACCCTTGCTGCTTCCTCTGCAAGCCACTTGCAACCCGCTTGCACTCCAGCTCCTCCTTACATGCTGTGTCTGACTTAAACAATGTCAATTTCTGTTGTCTCCTCTGTTCTGTACCTGGGGTCTTTGCTGCTGCTCTCCCTTCCTTAGGCTTTCCATGTAAGCACATGGAAGGGCAGGAAGGTCCAGGGGGTCTTTACTGCTGCTCTCCCTGCCTTGGGCTTTCCATGTAGGCACATGGAAGGGTAGGGAGATCCTGGGGGTCTTTACTGCTGCTCTCCCTGCCTTGGGGTTTCCATGTAAGCACATAGAAGGGCAGGGGCTCCCAGAACAAAGCCATGCTGCCAAATATAACTACTGCAAATGGCAATAAAGTTTTCTTTTGACTGAGTGTTCCTGAGTGAACTGTTGTCTATAGATATCTAATGTCTAGAGTTCATTAGGTTGAGTTATCTGCAGGAGGTATTGAGCTAAAGTCTGTCTACTGCAATCACTCATGTACTGTGATACTCTGGGTGGCCTACCTGCACCCTTGTTTGTTAGTACTATAGTGACCATTTTGGAGCTAAAAGTCAATATTAAGCTTTTGCTGGGGAAGGTGTTTCAGGAAAGGTTGTTCATAGGAGACATATCTGCATCCTATTTGGTCTCTGATTTTGTTAATTATGTACAAAAAAGGGGAAAATAACTATTCTGTTTTGTCATCTTAAACTCTCAAAATTACAGAATGAATGCTGTTCTTTACTGAGTGCAGTCGGGGAATAAAAAACCCACAAAAGATTTTTGCTCTGTGTCCGGTCCCATCATTCATGACCAGGCCACACATATATGAAGAATATGATAAGACAGATAAGACCTGAGCCACACAACCTCCTCTCCCCATGTGAGGTCAAGAATGAATTTTGATCCTCAATTTAAATTAATTGTGGTGATAATATACTCTATCAAAATAAAACAGTGCATTAAAAACAATGCGGTAATATTATTTTGTTGATATCGTAAAGCTGCTTCCTGATCTTTACCTTTACAAGTTCAAGGATGAATGAAATGTTCCAGGTCAAGGACTTTCCTCAGCTGAGTCTGTTTTTACTGAGAGATGTCTGGAGGCTGGGTGACAGCTTGGGTAACACACACACACACACACACACAGTCACACTCTCCATGCTTGCATTCTGTTTCATTGACACACACACACACACACACAGAGCAGAGCAGAGTGGTTAGCAGTGTGGCTAGCACTATCAGACCATGTGGTGTGGTGTTAATCACACCTATGTCCATTAGCACTTCAGCACAAGACGCTCTTAGCATGCACACACACACACACACACAACACGCACACACACCCGCACACACATGCACACACACCACACGGAGAGAGGAATTACAGATAGTAATGGAAGACAGGATAGACGGAGTAAGAAAGAAAGAAAGAAAGAAAAAAGAAAGGAAAATCAGATTTCTTTTTAAACGTGTTATACATGTTAGAAAACAATTGCTGAAAACATGTGAAAAGACTGTGAACTATGTTGTACTGAATTGTGGAATTAGAGCATTAAACTGTTTTTCATAATTTCTGTTTTCAGAATTTGGGCGGGCATGAAATGGTAGCTCAATGACGTAGAGGGGTTACTAAAACCAAAACAATGAGCTGAAAGATGCTAAAAAATAAAGTGCATTAGAAGTGAGGGGAATAGCGATAACACCTGTCACATTATACATAGTCATTTTGTACATTGTTAATATAAAATAATTGATTAAACAGCTTCAAAATGCCCAAAATTTCAAAAACTATCAACAGAAAAATAATCTGCACAGATTCTGATAATCAATTCATTATTTAAGTCAGTTATTAAGCCGAAGCCATGCCAAACACTCACTGGTTCCAGTTTCTCCAGTGTTAGGATTTTCTGCTTTTCCTTGTCTTAAATCATAGTAAATTTGATATATTTGGGTGTTGGACATTTTCACAATGTAATCAATAATTAATCACTAGTTGTAGCCCAACAGGGGCCAGGCCAATGTCCAACATGCTGCTGAGTAATCATTCAATCAAGTTACTGCAAGATAAAGTATGTCATTGTGTATACAGTATAGTTCCTACCTGCATTATAATGTATTTAAAGCCGGAACCTAAACATCTTCAGTTTAAAAAGGTTGTTTTAATCTGAATTTACGGTGCCATAATATCACACTTTTATACCTCTGTGCTTATTTTGGTTGTTTCTGCAGAATATCTGCAGAATCAAATGCTTTAGATGCCTATTAATGTAGTTTCATTACAATTTCTCATGCTGTGTTGCAAGTCCCTGCTGACCAGTTGGTATTTACATTGATTCTGTATGCAGCGTTGTCGTATTTGTCTTATTGTCCAAGCAAGGCAATTATTAAAACAGGAACGGCTGTGATGTGCTTCCTGATTGGATGCTAAAAGATTACAGCCGTGATGAATAATAAAATCAGACTGGACTAATGTGTGGTGTTTAATTTGTGTGTTTTCTGGAATGGCAAATTGTGGACCGGTCTGGGACGGAAACAGAGCAGCGATTGGTGGATTGAGAGGAAGATATGCTCAAAACATGTCGTCAATAAAGAAATGTACATGTGCGATTTCATGCTTCCTGAACCACATTCATCCCACGGAAGAACGTTCTGCTACCCTGCTGGCTGATTTATATTGGGAATGTGTGTTCCCTTCCCCTTCTTCTCTCAAAAGCCAAAATCTGTTTGTGTTAACAATGTCACTTCAACTCCAAATATTTGAACTAGTTCAGGGGCACTTGATTTACTGCAGCAGACTGGAACAGCCGCCAACGCAGACACATTACTGGTGAGATTAAAGTAAATCAAGCACTCCGGTTTCTGCTGTGTTTGCTGTAGGATCAAGCGGCAGGGAAGGAATGGAGCTTTCTGTCTTGATCAAGATTTAAAAGGGTGTGTGTGGGTGTGCATTAAGAATACTTTCAGTGTCACAAGGTTGAGACCAGCCCTCACCACCTCCTGCATGTTGCCCACCATTCTCATTCCTGTCACCCGCTGCTGTATGCTTTTTGAAAAGTAAACCCCAGTACCGTGAAATAATCTTGAAAAAATTGACCTGTTTTGGTTATGGAAGGCCTCTGTAAAGCCAGCCTCCTTCCACACAGAGTTGAAAAAGAGACTGCTGAACTAAATAAAAAAAAAAAACACTTCACTTCACATCATGTTTTGACTCAAAGACTAAATTTCATTCCCAAACAATGCCAGGGCCTTTCATATACATTTACAGTAGCCTGAGCGTATAAAAGGCTTGTGATTAGTCACACATTGAGTGAGAGCCACTGCTCGCGGACTTGACTGTATAATATCGTCACCTCCCACTATCACTCCAGTGCGTGGTTCAGTGTTCGCCCACATGTGTGTGTATGTGTTAGTGCATATGTGCGGGTCAATATATCGCTCAGCCAAAGCCTTCTACTACCCTCAAGTGGCCAAAATCCAGAAGTGTCAGAATTTACCTGAGAGATACAGGAGGTGTGTGTGTGTGTGTGTGTGTGTGTGTGTGTGTGTGTGTGTGTGTGTGTGTGTGTGAATGTGTATGGTTACTTTCATGTCTCCACTTATTTGTATTTGGGTCTTACTCGCTTCTGCGCCACTGTGTGTGTTTGTACATCACGCTTGCCTGCATATGTGTATGTGTGTGTGTGTGTGTGTGCGCGCACTGTGCATGCCCATGCCTCTTATTTAAACTAGAGATTAGTGGATAGAGAGGGAGCGGCAGAGCAAAACGAACAAATATACAAACACTGTAGAGAGGTGGAAGTGGTGGTAGAGGTGTGGAACCGGGGAAGGAAGAGCCGAGGCACAAACAAAAAAGCACCAGAGTCACTGAGCATTCAGTCCTGCATTAAAAAAAAAAATGCAAGGATTATTGGTGGGGGCGTGTTGCTTTTGGCACAGGTGAGACAAAGAAATTAGACCCAGTTTGAATACCAGATCCATGTATCAAAGGCTTATCAGACACCAAAACACACACTCAACACACAACTCTGGAAAGATGTCACGGTGGTGGCAATTATTTTCAATCACAAAATAAAGAGTAGAAATAAGGTTTACCTTCCCCTTTACAAAGTAATCTACTAGGATTGTACTCGACTGGCCAAAGCAGCACCTTGCTGGATGACAGCACATTGTGTTTGTTGTTGTTGTTTGCCAGAGCCCTCTGTGTGGACACCCCCACTGTCTCCACAGAGTGGCTTCATTCAAATGAATGAGGGAGCTGCAATTTTTCATTCAGGGCTGTTGTCTGTTGACAGTACTGATACAGTTTTTGAATATGTATTTGCATGCACATGATGGGCACCGCTGTGTATCCTGTGTTCATGTGGAGCATCGGTTGTTTGCATCCTCAGAAACTAATGCTAAACATCCACAAGAAGCATTCAAGTACATAAATGTTTGAGGGGCAGAACACCAGGATGTGAAGTAAGGACAGCAACAGAATCTGAACACCGTAATGATGGAAAGTTTTGAGTAAAAAAACTTTTTCTGCTGCAATTTTAATATTATTGCACTAATAACCTTCTCAGGATTCACCATGTCAAGTTTTGTTTACATTGTGAAAAATCCCTGGATGCAAGACTCTGAACCCCAAATTGCTCCCAATGGTTAGATCAAATTGTAAAGTTAGAAAAGCACTATATAAGTGCAGTCCTTAAGAACTACAGTAGATGCCGGACTCCATTCATTCAAATTAAAAGTGCTCGCCCATCACATAAGCCAAAACCATTTTCTCAATTTCTGGTTTGCTTCCACATTGTGCAGCCCACTGGACAGGCGTATTAGTGTTTCTCTCCCTGGGTCCATCTCCCTGGTTCTAGACTTTACATTCATGCACTAGGCTCCAGGAAAAATGTGCAAATCAAAAACATTTATGGTTAAGAAAAGTCCCCTTCCCTCTTTCTCTCTCAACCCAACCAGTCAAGGCAGATGGCCGCCCACTGAGAGCCCGGTTCTGCTTGAGGTTTCTTCTCGTTAAAGGCGAGTTTTTCCTTGCCACTGCTCATGGGGGGGGGGGGGGTGTTGGGTCTCTATAAATTAAAGAGTACAGTGTAGACCTGGTCTATGTGAAAAGTGCCTTGAGGTAACTTCTGTTGTGATTTGGTGCTAATAAAATTGACATGACTTGACTCATAATACAAAGATGAATAGTTTAGCTTGTTTGCAGGTCAAGGTGTCCTGTCAACAGTTTTGCAGACATCTCTTCTATAGTTACAGTGTATTTTTTGGCAATTTTTAATCATAGTACCGCAGTTGGCCACGGGGACAAATTGGTAGCAAAGCTCACTGGCTACACCATACTGTATACAGCTCTTTTACTGTAATACATTTGTGGAAAAATCTGAAGTTTTAAAAGTTCAGAAGTTGTCTTGGCTCTGATCTCCCTTGATAGATAAACTTTTTTTAATTCTACAGGTAAAAACAGAAAACAAGACTGTAAACAACACCTATCAGGTCGCACCTCTTGTTTATGTCGAGGTGTTGGTAAAAAAGCAAGTAAATAAGGAAGATTGGAAAAATATGGAGGAAAAGAGAGAAAAAGAGGAACAGAACAGAGATGAGTGTTGGAAATAGAGATTGGGAGGGTGCTAAGAGGAGGAAGAAAGAGACTCAGACAGGAAAAGATGGCATTGGAGAGAGACAGAGAGACAGACAGACAGACAGACAGAGAGCAGAGAGACAGACAGACAGATAGATCGATAGATAGATAGATAGATAGATAGATAGATAGATAAACAAATACAAGTTGTGCATAGGGCTCACATATGGGTAGCAACAGAGAGGCAGCATCTCGCCTAATGGTTAATTAGTCCATTTCAATTTCACACCGCCATTTTCTGGGAGGAGTTGGAATAGCCGTATGGCCTGGGGGACAAAAGACTTCAGTCTGTCTGCTGAGCAGGACTGAGACAGCAGGCTGCAACTGAATATACTCCTCTGTCTAGTGAATGTGCTGTACAGATGATGGCGGGCATTGTCCATGATGGACAACTGATTATTTAGGGTCCTTCTCTCTGCCGCCGACATAAGGGAATCCAGCTCTGTGCCTACCACAGAGCCAGCTCTCCTCACCAGCCTGTCCAGCCGCATAGCGTCCCTCTTCTTAGCGCTGCCTACCCAGCACACCACAGCATAGACGAGAACGCTGGCTACAGCTGACTGGTAAAACATCAGCGGGAGTTTCCTGCAGATGTTGAAGGACCCCAGTCTCCTCAGGAAATAAAGCCAGCTCTGCTCCTTCCTGTAAATGGGATGGGAGAGAATGAAAGGAAAAAGAACATGAAGAAAACTATGGGGAGAGGTGTAAGACATGGTGAGAGGGAGTCAACAGATGAGGTGAAAGAAAAGAGAGAAAGGTTAAGTGGCTAGGGAAAATAAGAACAAGAAGGATATGGGCCAAAAAAAGAGACAGAACGAACAGAGACAGAGAGGAAGATGTGGTGGGAAAACGGCAACGCTGAGTGAGAGATGGAATGAGTTGTTGAGAGAGAACGAGAGACAAAAATGGATGGACGGAGTGAGAAAAGAGACAGCGGCACCAGAGGTGGTGAACCGTTCATGTGGAACTCATCTCTCTCCATTGTTGACAGTCTGTGACCTGTATCACACACACACTGTCACACACACACACACACACACACACACACAGAAAGAGAGAGAGAGAGAGAGGTTGGAAGCTACACACAAATATGCAGCCAAAAACTGGAGAGACAGAAAATAACCGCAGCAACATTTAGTCCAACTGACAGAACAAAAGCAACAACAGATACTCAATTTCTGTTTATCTGAAAACATACCCGAGTTAAGAGAAAAGGGATTAAATAATTTGGTTTCCAAAATCAAAACACATTAAAAGTTTGTGTCCATTTGATTTATCTCTGCAGACACCAGAGAAGAGTTCACAACAGGAAACATTGCTTTCGAATATACGGATCCACTGCAATACCAAGCAATTACCACTACTAAACATAAAGGGTGGGTTTATATCAAGCATTGATCTGTTTATACTATTGATCTGTTTACACTGGAAAGATAAATCATGACCCTAATGATGCATTTGTGATGTCTGGAGATTTTTTTTTTTTTCTGTGCCTGGTCTCAGGATTCAAATTTCACATGTACAGCTCATTGTCCCACAGAAAAATTCTCTGTGCAGCCACATGTGTCAAAACAAGCAAAAAGAGACAAAACATGATACAAAACTCATCAATTATATCTCAAAACCTCATCCACCAAGAGGCTTTGGAGTAAACACCATTAACATGTTAATGTTAATGTTAATAACAACAATGAATAATTAACCAGAGCTGATGAGAGTTAATGCCCTGTGCAAGAGAGGAAACGGCCAATTTCTCCTGTGCCGCACTGTCCTGTTTAAAGCTATGGATGGAAAAAGTGACATGGTTATACACTGATACTGTTTGGTTTATTAAAAGTGATTATCAGACAGTGTCCCTCTCAAAAAGCAACAAAATGAAGAACGTTGTTTTGTTTTTGTTTGTTTTTTTCAAGATCTGGCATACTAAACATGTTGGAATCTCTGTGTCGTACCTCATAAATGTGACCCATAGACTGCACATACAGATGGACTATAGATTTTTTGGAGCCAGCATCTAGAGGTCATTGGTGGTACTTTAAGGTACTTCCACATTGGCTTCAGCCTCAAGCCTGACGTTTTTTCATCGAGTATTTTGTAGTGTGCAAAATATGTCATCTTTCCAACTTTTTCACTGCAATCTGCTGTCTTTCTCAGACATTCCTTTCTAAGACTCTTTATCTTGGTACTGTCACAAGCTTGGTCAAAAGACAAGTTTCAACAAAGCAGTGTTTGAAAATTCACCATCACTGGTATTTACATCGGAAAAATTGAAATTTTAGTACAATACAATCAAATCAGATCATTTAAAGGACTCCAGTGTAGGATTTAGTGACATCTAGTGCTTTCCAAGCATTTAGGAGAACCTATAGTGGCTGCGAAACTTTTGAAAAACATAAAAGGTCCTCTCTAGAGCCAGTGTTTGGTTAGTTCGTGTTGGGCTACTGTAGAAACATGGTGGTGCAACATGGCGGGCTCTGTGGAAGAGGATCCACTCCCTATGTAAATATAAAAGGCTCATTCTAAGGTAATGAAAACACAACAATTCTTAGTTTCAAGTGATTATACACTAATTAAAACCTACTCACGGATATTATATTCCATTTCTGCCGAGTCCGTTCCACTGGATGCCACTAAATTCTACACACTGCACCTTTAAAAGCAGCTATGTACTGTTTGTGTGTAACGAGTTTCACTTGTTCACAAACCGCTATATGTAACTTGATGAAACTTAGTCTTAATTGCTGTTTATCTGGTGTGACGTCGGAATAGATGTAATGATTTTCAAATAATGTCTTTTTGTTAAACATTCAGGTGGGAATAATGAATACAGCACAAGCTGTCATGATCAAGTCACTTTTTCTTGTGCTACATGCGGACAGTTTAATTAGTAAGCGACATGTATGTGAATGCGTCAATGTTTTTAGGTTATTCAGCGAAATAAAATGTTGCATGTCATGTGGGAAAAACAAACAAATTTTGCATTTCTTTATTTTTGTTTTTGATTTTTAAAGAGTAGAAATGAAGATGCAGTTTTCCATTTTCAACACTGTTTTCTAATTTATGCACGTGTGTTTGTCTTGACTCCTGGTTGCTGATGTAGAGCTTGTTTAAAATGGTATCTCAGTGGTGTTGAAGGCAGACTCACTCTTTTAGACGCACATACACACACACACACACACTTAGGTAAATCTCACACAGACAAGGCTTTAAAAGGTTTTGGAGTGTAGCAGCACTTATACAGATTACCTCTTATCTCTTCAATATAAAAGCTCACACACACATACACACACACATACACACACACACACACACACACACACACACACACACAGTCTCTAACATTCAATTACCTCTATCTATTCACTATACAAGCCCATACACACACACACACACACACATACACACACACATAATCATTCAATTACACTAAACTTGCTCTATCGATTTTCATTCACAGTGACATGCACATTCTGTTCAGTGTGTGTGTGTGTGTGTGTGTGTGTGTGTGTGTTGCAGAAATGGTCTGGAGTGTGAATGGGCAGGAAGGTGGTGTGTGTGGCTCTTGTACTTCTATCTTTGTGAGGTCCCATACAGGTGTAACACCTTGAGAGGACATTTTTTGACAGTGAGGGCATTTCTGGAAAGTGAGGACATTTTGTTCTGTCTTCAGTTCTTCAAAGGGCCACATGAGGGTTAAGATTTGGTTTTAGGGTTAAGACTTGTCCCTAATCCTAGAGAAGAGTAGACTTACAGGGTTGGGCTTTGGCATAGTGTTGTGATGGGGTTACGGCAGCCCTTTTTGGGACTGTCTCATACACTGCGTGGGAGAAAGTCTTAGGCTAACCTCCCAAAAAAACAAAAAGCTGCTGTGCACTGCATTGTAACAGACATGGGGAGGTTAACCACACATGCATTTGCCAAACCAACAAGTTAGTCCTCAGCGGAACTAAATAAACCAACGCTTCCCTGGACTTTTTGGGAGGTTAGTCCAGGACTGTCTCTCACTCAGTGTATGACAGTCCCGAATGGGGCAAGGGTTACAATGGATTTTTAAGGATGTCTCTTTGGCCTAGTGATCTAAAACTCATAATATGTAATCACAACATCCCCACATCCAGACTGGGACCTTTGTGGAACGTCATCCCTCCAACTTCTTTCTGTCAATTTCTTTTTTCTATGTACAACAATGAACTAGGGTCATAAAAGTCTAGAGATATGCATGAATCTTTCAATCCTCATGTTTCAATCAACCATGTCACATAAAAATGATGTTTATATACTAGCAGGAAACATATTTGCTGAGGGAATTACATCTTCTTTTGAAATACTATTTATTAGCAT
This sequence comes from Thunnus thynnus, assembly GCF_963924715.1. Lineage (NCBI taxonomy): Eukaryota > Metazoa > Chordata > Actinopteri > Scombriformes > Scombridae > Thunnus > Thunnus thynnus. The sequence continues at coordinate 30,575,758 of NC_089518.1, forward strand.
ATAAACATAATTTCTGGGAGACAGAGTTGGCCTCTGACTTGCAATTGTGTTGCATCTGCAATTCGCTTCAGCGTTCAACCTGAACATCCCTTAGTGTTTCGCAACTGCGTTATGTCAACAAGGGTCCTCATAAGTTATAAAGTATGTGTATTTATGAGACCTTGAAGGAACAATGCAGTTGAAAGATTCCCAGAATAACAACAGACTGCTTGTTTACCTGTTCTGTGTATGTTCAACTCATCCAGTCTGCACTCCAATGACACACACACAGAAACATTCACACCCACTACGGGAACAATTACGTAGTGATTCACAACCACGTACAAGAAATACAGCCGCACATACACACACTACAGTACATGAATTAAATAATTAGAGCCTGACATGCACACACACATGCAGAAAGCATGAAGTTACACCAAATAATCAATATATAATTCAAGCCTGTATACACACACCCACATGAAGCAGGATATATTATGCATTTTAGCCTTTGAAGCCATCTTTGCATCAGGCGCTACTGTCGTGGAAAGGTGTTGTTGTACAATAGCAGCCCATAGTAATGGAAGCTGGTAAATGTCCAATGTGTCTTGGAGGACTATTACAATCAGCAGTGGCATGAGGTGTGTATGTGTGTGCGGTGAGTGTGTGTGTGTGTGTGTGTCTGTGTGTCACTGCTCTCCGATCAGGTCCTGCTCAGCACCGTTTTGATTTCCCAACTGAAATCACCAGCTGTACCTGCTCAGCACGAACACACACACACACACACACACACACACACACACAAATACACACCGTGTTTAATTGTAATGGGGCTTTTTGTGAGTCACACAACACAAGCTGTCTATTTCTCCATCACAGCTGAAACGAGGGGGAAAATATCTGTTCGTTACCGTGAGGAAAAGGTAACCATAATAGATTTTTCTCTGCTGCCTCTATTTTCTTGGTGAAATTAGTTTCTTTTTCCTCTCCTTCCTGTTCAACTTTTCTGTATTCTTTCTCCACCTTTTGTATATTGTGTTGTTTTTTTTCCATCACAGGAATAAAATGCTTCATGGAAAATGACAAAAACCAACATCTCTCTGCAGGAACAGAGCAAGACAAACTATCAAACTATGCAAAACAGAGGGTCATAGTAAAACTCTGACTGTCAATTTCATTTCTCTCTGATTCAGCAAGTAAATATCTCGTATTGATGGCCTTGCATGATGCATTTCATTTTTTCTACCAACCTGTGATGCATTTTTTTCTCTCTCCTTTTCTATTATATTTCTTTTAAACTTGATGATTTTGTCCACCACATTCATGTCAATTGGAGTGGACAAACAGATTAGAAACACCTTTCAGTATAATGAATATTTCAACCCTAAATGTAGAATATATTGGACGGCTGTTGTCCTGAATTGCAGTAAACCCTCTCTTGTGCAGGTGTAGATGAATGGGAAGTCACCTCACCAGTGGCAAATCCATTGTGAACAAAGAAGCAGGCAGGCGTCAGGTTCAATACAGTCGTTCAATAGTTTCAATGTCTGTAAGTTTGGCTTGTTAATAAATGAGTTTATTTCTTTAATTATTTTATGGCTTAGTTCTTGCTTGCTTTAAAATGTGCAGAATTATTTTATTTATTGTAATCAAGAGTTATATTTCTTTTCTATTTCAGAAAACCAATCCTCCCTTGTTAGAAAACAATGTCATAAAGCCCTTTGGACCACGCTCATGTGACTGATTGAGTTGGCAGGAAAGAAAAATTGTATTCAAATTGTCTCTCGAATGATTCTGGAGAGAAAGCTACATGACATGTCACCCTTATAATATATTCAAGTCTCTGGTATTCTGTTTAAACCCAGCAGGCCAGTGAGCAGAAGGGGCTCTTTTGAAATCCTGGAGAGATTTGGGCGGGTAAATTGAATGAGTATGCACAACTACTTTTGAAGAGGCCTTGAGCTCTGTGTATTCATACTTCTGTTTGCTCTTTGTCCGGCACCTGTTGTTGGGGAGTTTTTATTATCCAAATTGAGGGTCGAGTGTCGTACATTGAGCAGATTGTATAGCTGACTGAGAAAAACAAGCACAGTGGTGGCCTCAAGATTAGAGAAGCAGGCTTGTGACTGGAAGGTTGTTGGTACAGTTCCCGGACTGGCAGGATAAATCTGGGCTGGGAAGTGGAAAAGCAGTGGTTGTCCCCTCATTACCACTACTGAGGTGGGCTTGAGCAAAGCCTTTAAGCCTAACTTGGACTGCGGCTGTACTGGGCAGCTTCCAGGTGTGAATGTGTGTAGCTGTGTGAGTGTGATCAGCACATTACAGCAAAAGAGATTCTCAGTGAAACTTTCCTGGATAAATAAAGCTAAAAAAAAATGAAAAATAAAAAATTCTGCTGATCAAATTAGTTCAACCAGTTAATTTGGCGATCAAATGTATATCGCTGGAGATTCCTTTATCCAAAGCACCTTACTACTGGCATGTGTGTATATCTTAAACACTGTGAGGGAATTTAGCTCCAAAACCTGTCAGTGCTCATAAAGCGGTTTATACTTTAGGACCATATCCAGCAACCTCAGAGTGTACTGCCTTTAAAGTCCAGATGAAACAACATTTCGAGAGTATCTAACTGCCATATCATGACTGTATATATATAAATATATGTATATATGTATTTCTGAGTGAAACAGGACAGACAGGTGGGACATAACGTTGGGAGGAATTTGATTTGAACGTTGAAAAGTGGGCGTATCATAATAAATCTTAGCTCTGTGCCACTAAAAATTGAAGACTGAATGATGGGTGGATGTCCTGATATTATTGGGTGAAATCGGTCGACTCAAGACTATGTAGGTACACTTCATATTTTGTTTTACAGGAAGAAAACATGATTGAATTTTGATGTAAGAAAACTTTTTTGGATATATTTTTAAATAAGTGCACAGTATGATGGGGGATGTGATCTAAAAGGATTAAAAAGGTATTTTTCATTTCATCTCGTCTTTAACAGCAGTAATTTACTATACAACTCCTGCTGCTAAGATCAAAAATCCCAACTGTTCTGCAAGTGAAGTTGAAGTAAAATCGATCATTATAGCGTGGTGAAAACCAGGCCATTGCATCCAGATATCCTGCCGTATTAGTGGACAGGGGAGGAGCTGTGACCTGATTAGAAACAATGCATTGAACTGCCGACGGTGAACATGTACTGACTTCCTTAATACCTCAAGGTTGAAAACAACTTCATCTGGCCTTCTTTTAAAAACTTCCATGCATCTCATTAAGGAGAAGTAGGGCAGAAAATCTCTAAACAACAGCCACGAAGCAGGAAAAAAGTATCAAGTTTCCCTCATGTCAAGTTTTAATACCTTTCAGTGGTCCTCGCAGATGTTGATAAGATAAAAAGAAGGCCAAATATACCCCTCAGTTTGTTTGCTTGTTTGTTTGTTGTGATAGGTGTTGAGTAAAACCCAAAGGCGAGGTAGTCGGGCATTACACCTGGATCCAGTTTAAACCCCGCAGTGTGTTTCTGCCTGATTCCTCATGTTGTTATATAGCTTTGCCGTTATTACTTTTCTTCCCAACAGATGGATTCAAATGCAACAGGAGAGCCATGGGATGGAGGGGGTGGAGGGAGAGAGGAAAGTGGAAGGGGAGGGGAGGGGAGGGGAAAATAGAGATGAAGAGAGGCAACATGAGGTGAAGTGATGAGAGAAGAGGAAATGAAAGGAGAGGAGAGACAGTAAGAAATAAAAGCAAAGGAGACAGAGGAGGACAGGAGAAGAAGACAGTAGATCCACCCAGAGGAAACAGAGGCAGAAAGGTGAGAAAAGGGCTCAGCTTTGTTTATAACACCCTCCAACTATTGTTTGCGAGGGGCTTCGGCTGCCTCAGGTCTGATTCAGCATGCACTGGTGAGTCGCAGCGCTACCTGAGGGTGTGTGCGTGTGTGTGTGTGTGTTGATTTGCATTCCAGATCAGAAAGAGTCAGAAAGCCTTACAGTTTCTTTGTAATTTCCAGGTGTGCGTAACCATGAATTTCCCCCTGAAGTCTGTTCTCCACGTGTGTGTGCATATAGCTGTAAGTATTCGAGTGTATGTCTGTTTTAGGGGGTGTTTGATCAAGCAAACGGCTTTTACATTCACTGATTTACAACAGCAAATAAGTTTTGAAAGAAACGTGAAAGCCATAAACGAAAACGAGGGAATGTTTTTAATGAGCATGTCTGCTAAGTTACAAAATGTTAGTGAACGTATCTGCAAAACGTTGATTGAAATCGCATTTCAACTGTTCCCAGTGTCCAGTTGTAACAGCTAAAGTGCAGTTACTGTTTTTTATGATTATGTTTAGGGCACTTAAAGGATTTGGTTAAAGGATATGGATAATGATTATCTATATTTTTCTTATTGTCAATAAATCTGCAGAGCCAAACCAACAAAAAGCGGTGCGGCTCATTCTTGTGTTTTTAATAGTTTTTGGACTACGGCTCAGAGGAATAAGGCTTTGGATACACACACTATAATTGTAAGTAGGATCAATTCATTGTTGATTTGGATCTGCACACTGAGTTTTGTTGAGAGTAAGAAAAATATTGAAAACCACCAGCCAAATCCTTTAAGGTTTAAGAAATCCTGATTTTGGCAAAATAGTAAAGTGGAACCTCAATCTTTTCCTAACCTTTTACCAAAGTGCATTTGTTGCATAAAACATCCCGCATGTGGAGGATGTTAACCCAACTCTCTGGTGTGAAATCTCTGTACTCTGTATTTCCATCATCAACCCTGACCTTCTCCCTACAGCTTCAGTGTGGTACAAGAATGTAGCACTACACTCACTGAAATAACATTTTAAACAAACATATTTACAGGCAGCAATTTCTCTGAAAGTTATAGGGCAAAACAAATTAGTAGTACATATATGTAATTTCAAGGAGATGGGGTTGGATCAAGCTGAGGTCACATGAAGTGCAAAAACTCAACATCTCACATCCTGTATCAGTTGTTGACTGCTGAGTAATTTCCAAGGTCAAGAATGAACTTTCACACTCATATCTTCTGTTTTTAGAGGGAAGAGTGCACTCTAACAATCTCTAACAAAAAAAAAGAATATTTTGAAATTGATGCTCAAAGGTCATCCTTGGAAACGGCTGAAAAAACAATCTGACCTAAAAAAAAAAACTCACCTTAAATCTCACCCCCGAAGCTCCAGAACAGCTACTAAACAGACCTTGGGGTGAGTCTGTTTTGTCAAGTTCTGTTTCCAAGAATGCACTTTGAACCTCTACTTAAAGTCAACATGGTTTATACGTCCTAGAGGAGCTTAGAAACATAATAAAGATCTACAGCTCTATGGAAATTTAGCAAAGTCAATGTGTTGATAACGATGCTGTCATAAAGACTCTCTTTTTTTTTATCTCAGGCTTTCACTTTTTAGGATAAATCCATCCTAAGCTGAAGATGAGTAAACAGAAATAAAAGATCAGATTTAGCTGACTGTTCCATTTCTTATGTTATTGACTAAAAATCCTATTTGTTATTAAGGTGGAATTTTTCTTGCAGTGCAACCTGCTTTAAGTCTAACAGCAAAATGAAGCACCTGATGTTGCTTCTGAGAACTAAGAAATATGTACCGTCACGAAGCGCCTTCATTGACAATCAGAGCAAGGAGAGAGAGAGCTTAACTGTGTGTGTGCTTGTGTGTGTGTGTGGGTTTTTGTGTGTGTGTGTGTGTGTGTGTGATCCCTCTGACAGACACCTCGCTCCACCGACTCAGTATCATGGGATTGAAAAGAGGGGATTGTGCAAAATGCGAAAATAAAAACAAAATGCATGAAATAAAAGATGGAGAGCGGAGAGGAGGTAAAAAAAAATGTTAGTATACCTAAAAGCTTCACGTTATATGTGTGACTTAACAACACACTGGATTTACCTCCATTCGTTGAATTACAACAAAACTTAAGATCAGTCTGGACATCAGCTCCTCTCAGGGCTCTCATGGCAGGTTTCCAGTTGAATTTTACATTTTTAGGAAGAAAAAAGCTTTGCTATTCACATATTTTCTGGTTAACTAAAACCACATGTTAACATTAGGGAACGATCGTGATCACCATTACAATAAATCAGCGTATACTGTTAGTAGGAGACAGGGTGACAACCACAGTCTCCACTTTTCTCTCTTGGAGGTTTCTTGATTCAATAATAAAGTCATCCTGCCTTTGCTTCTGAGAGAGAGAGAGAGAGGGCAATCATTATTCATACTGCTGTAAAACGTAAACAAATGTGGTTTTAAGTGTACAAAGAAATGGCCGATACTGTCATTCATCTGGTGAGGAAACAATTTATTGGAACTAAACATACACCAGTAATGCACGGTTCAGTTCACAGGTTAGATAAAGTTGCAGCTCTCTTAATTAACATTAACAAAATGTGAAACATTTCTGTGCTTATGCCAACCGTAGACCTTATTTTGTGGTTAAATTGAAAACACTTTGGGAAAGGCTCAAATTCTACAAACATTGAAGTTGAGCATTGCAAAAATCTAACCTCAGTATTTTAAAGGAAGAATCTGGTGATGTTCTCATGCCATGAAAAGGCCAAAACCAACAATGAATTATACTCCTAACAAGTATCGCCTGTATAAGCAAAGCCTGATAAAGTTTATTCGTCTGTGCCATAGAGCTCCGTCGTTGTCTGCAAACTAAAAACAGTGAGCAGCACCGTTGTACTTGGTGACATGTTTAATAATTACCATGAACACGTGTATTCTAGTTTATATCGATACAATCCCAAATGTACCGTCCTGGTGCCTGTTTGAGTAATGTTTGCTGAAAATAAAAGTGCCTTTTTGTTTAGGGGGTTATTTTTAAAAATTTACACCTTTAGTAGGAAGAAATGAGCTGGCGCTGAAAGTCACAGACAGGGTAGAGACGGAGATGGACTAACGCTATTTCATAAAACGTATTGACAATAACAAAAATAAAGAATATCAACAGCCTTATCCTTTAACCTAAGTCATTGTTTTATTTCAAATTTGCTGCGGTAGAGAGTCAAAATGATGAAAAATGTGTCGCTGTCCTAATAAATGTGGACTACACTACACAAAAACATGATAGTTGTATCATCCTTTACATTGTTTGTGACAAAAGCGCAGTCATTATATTCTTATTACTAAGCTTTATGTCAAATGTTATTGCTGTTAAAGATAGTTTCCCCTATAAGTGATAGCGAATGATGAACTTCAGATACCAGAATAAATATGATTAGATAAAATATGTTATCCTATTATACATTATGTTTTTCTTTTTTCTTTTTTTTGGATGGCCAGGAGGAGAGAAGACTGCAGCCAAAAATTAGTTAAAAATCTTTTTTTATGTGTCTTTTTAAAGCAGCCTATTAACAGCTCTTCAGCATACACACACACAAAAAAAGAGAAAACTGGAAATCATACTTTGAAATCAGCAAGCAGAGCGTTGCTTCATGTCACATGTGTGAGTCGCATGGCTCACAATTCATGTCACTTCATGTTGCTGCTTCCCATAACGCTTCAAAGCAGTTTGGGTAATTACAAGGGTGCATCAGTTCTGCTTCGTTCTAACACACATACACACACAACTCAAACTAAAACTAATGAACATCACCAGTGAATAACATTATTTCTGTTCCTTATCTCTCTCTCTTCTGTCCGAATTCCCTATTTCTGTTTTGTGTTTTTTTTTTCTCTCTCTCTATTTCCTGTTTCTTTCATTTGCCAGGTTGTTCAGAAGCAGCATAAACAAAGCTTTGATCACCAAACAAAGTCAGGAAACACTGGATTATCCATTCTGTGACATCATGTTTTTGGCTACTTGCCTATCTGCTTTCCTCTACACTTCTCCACTGCCTATTATCACTTGGCTGATTAATTGTTTTCCCCTCTGTCTGTATTATTGTCTGTGTATTATTTGGATCTGTCTTACTGATCGCTTGCCTATCTGCCTTACCTGCCGGCCGCTTCATTCTTTATGCAGTGGCAGACATCACAGGAACCAGCGCTGTCAGTGGTGAAATCAATGGGTCACCTCCCATGACAATTAAAAATTCAGCATTGTTACGGTTGGCTTCTGAACTATCATACAACAAAGAGGATGAGGCAACAGGCAGGGTCTGCAGAGAGAAAAGGAAACAGACAGAGAAACCAGACAAATGAATGTAGAGACAAAGAGACAGTCAGAGATCTACATAACTGTTTGCCTTCTTTAATTTAAGTGTCATATTTGAATTGAATTTTAACATAAGTGGTTCAAAAAAACTGTATTTTCTTTGCTTTCAGCTCAAATCTCAGCTTCTTTCTGCTAACAGATCAGATGCAGATTGCAGTAAATCTATACGGTTTATGTGTGCAATGTTAATATATATATATATATATATACAGTAATAATAATGTAACAGTAAATTATCTTAATCTTTGTCACAAACATCATTCTGTGAAATCAGGATCCAATGTTGTAGTCGGGTCAGTTAGACAGTGGCGTAATTACTGAATCTTGTTAAATGCTGTTCACATCAACACTTTCAATATATTTGTCTTGGAAGGAAATAATATAGAAGAGTATGAAAAGCAAACACACATGGATGCCAAAGTTTGTTCTTCAAGTAACAAAACCTGATTTTAATGTTCTTCATTTATTCATTCTTGAACCTTTGAAATTGTAATTTGATAAGAAACAGTTGGATGTTACAGAAAAAGCTAGTAAATGGACTTTTAGTAACTTGTTTTTATGCTATTTTGATCATGCACTCTATCTCTATTCTGCTATGCAAACACAGCTTAACCACAACTTTCAGTGCGCAAATGACAATCACCATGTCAAGTTAACTGATTCCACATGATATGTATTTCAAAACGTTTTCTTACAAATCATAAGATAATGTAACACAGATGTTGTGCCTTGTTGGGCTGAGAAATAAGAACGCTGACTTCTTAACTTCTCTGTTTATTCAATCCAGAACACCTCTCATCTACAAAGTAGTACATGAACTATTTATACATCTATTTAAGCCTTAGAGACCCACCATAGACCCATTTTTGTCTTTTTTATAGGGGACAGGGGATCTTTAGGGGGAGATAGCAGGTCAACAGTATATGCCACATAGAAGTTGTATACATCATCTGAAAGTTGGGAAAGCTGGGAAATAAACATTGTGTTGTAGTCAGGCACTTATTCAAATTTTGAAACTTTAGAGTGTATAAGGGCTTAGAACATTATGATGGAGGTATATGATGGCCATTCTTATGCTTAATTATGTCTCATAAGCTGTTGCAGCATGTTTTGTTTTTGATACCATTTATTACTCAGATTTGGTGCAAAATCTTACCATTTTTGACCACTCAAGAATTGATAAAAATGGTCAAAAAACCCTCAAAAATATCACATTAAGACACCAATACCTCGAGGAACAACACACAAAAATTCATACTGTGATTTGGCATCAAAAACCTTTGATGGACATTTCTGTTGTGAAAATTGTTCAAGAAACAAGAAACCCTTGTTGTAAATATATCCAGGATAGACCCCATACATCCTCTGAATGCCCTCGGTCTCTAGTTTGTGGTTGTAAAGTTTCATGAGGCTGTGATTATCCTAGAGGTCACAATAGGTCATTTTATACAGTGAGGTCAAGTTTCAAAAAATGGTCTCACTACAATGAAATGGCTACTATGGGGACTAACATCATCACACATGAATACAATTGGGCTCATTGAATCCACAAGAGTCTCAGCTTTCCCATCATCTGCATGGTTTTTGCCCAAAACTGCATGGAATTACCATAAAATGGGCATGTCTGTAAAGGGGGAAACTCGTCGAAACCCATAGAACCCATTTTCATTCAGATATCTTGAGGTGAGAGGTCAAGGGACGCTTCTGAAAATGGCCATGCCAGTTTTTCCCTCAACCAAAAGTTAGCCAAACTTTGGAGCATTATTCAGCCTCCTTCCCGTCAAGTTAGCATAACAAAACTGAGCCCACTACAATGTCTGAAAGACAGTAATGTCGGCAGACGCCCCTGTGGGATTCAGAGAGTTAACTACTTATTGTATCAGAAAAAATACAGTACGGCTGGAATGATGAAGGACTGAAAATTCATTTTAAAGCAATCTAGGATGAATTCTGGTTTGACTTTTAAACGCACTGCAATGCAACATTTGCCCATTAATTAATGACACAGACAATCAAACAAGCAAGTGGAAGCAACAGCAGCACAAATACTAATCAACATTATTGAGGGTACACATAATTAAAGGGGACAAGCCAGAATCTCTTATGTAGCCACCATCGCTCACACAAAGCACTAGCTTTCTACCTTTTACTCTCCCCGCATATCCCTCTGCTTTTTCTCTCCATCACCCCTCTCTCTGTCATTTTCACTGTGTGCTAAATGACATGGAGCACAACAGAAACTGCAATTATTCACTGCAGTAAGAATAAAACCAACTCAAATGCTAAAATACAGTACAGGTGTGAATGCATGCAATTGCCAGCACACACAGCAAAGAACTCAAAAGTGCACTCAAACGTGCACAGCGGCACACAAGTGACAGCATGGTATGTAGAGCATAGTGTAAATGGATGTGTACACACACACACACACCAATGAAGGATGTGTGTTTGTTGTTTTCTGTTTGTTGTCTGACTGACAGTCAGTTTGGCACCATGAGGATTGATGACTATTCAGCAAGACACTGGCTAATCAAACACACACATGCATTCATGCACCAACTCATATGAACAACAACACACATGGCGCAGACTATAATTGTTAGTGATTGCCTTTGGATACCAGCCCATGCTCACTGATTAGCATTATGGCACAAATAGCTGTTGGATCTTTTCTGTCTCAAACAGCAAACCGTCATATTTATCTAGTTTCTTTATCCTGAGCTCTACACCCTCTGTCTATCTTGATGTAATCTCTGTTTCCAGCTTGTCTGTATAAGGTCCAAAACAGTGTTAAATCCTTTGTAAGTGAAAGAACATCACTTCTGTCTGCTTGGCAGCCTGTTGTCTCCTTTTCCAGAAAACATAAATACTGTTGTTGTTGTTGTTCTCCATTCTAAGTGACTGTTGCCACAGTCTCTCTGTCGTACGTACACATACTTGTTTCTTAACCTAGAGATCACAACAAGCCATTGATGATTCACTGCTAAAAGAAAAAATGTGTCAAAGGTGTGTTTGGGAGAAAAACAACTTTTAGTTCTTTTTATGAGTTGCTGAAAAGCTGTCTTTTTGGAGACTGCACAGACTCCACATGGCAGCAGTTTCAGTTGTATGGCACATTTTGGCCTTTGCCGTGTAAAGATATTATCACGCTGATTGTACATTAATGTAATAAAGCAATTATCATCCCTAAGAGACAAACAGAGCATGAGGGAGAGAAATGGAAATGAAGGGAATTTCTCTTCCATTAAGATGCAAACGGCTCCTGTTCCTTTGGGAGTGCAAACAAGCGGGAGAGGCGAAGAGAGGAGGAGGAGGAGACGAATAAATGAAGAGAGGAGAAAATGAAATGAAAGGACAGGAGAAGATGGGCTGGTTGCGTTGATCAAAGTGTGAATATTCACAGCACTCTCCTCTCCAAGATTAAATACTAATTACTCTCAACAGCTGCTCAATGAGCTCGCTAAGACTCATTATCACAATGTTCTACATGTGTACCACTTTAGAAACACGGAGCTTCATTGCTAAACAAGACGTCCACCAAGAGGAAATAAAAGCAGCACCTTCTTGGGTACAATGATTCCTGTAAGAAAGCTAAAAACTTTATTATGGACCATTTGCTAAGACCTTCAGGAGCGAGACAGGGCTGCTTTATTAACTAAACAATAAACGTTTATGTGTCACATCTCCAGTGATTATTTAGCAGTTATTGAATGTGGTACAGATGTGTCACTCAGTATATTGTGGAGCAAATTGTTCCTTCAGTAATGTGACTGAACTTCATATTAATGTGTTTATTCTTATCTCAACATGTCATTTGCTGTGCACCTACGTGTTACCGCATGCACCTGCAGCTTTGTGGAACTGAGGCTTCCCAATGATCTGTGGTTTGGACTGTACCTCATTTGCACATCCCTTTAGACAAAAGTGTCTGCCAAATGAATAAATGTCAATGCATTGTATTTCTCGACAGAGCTGAATCAGTGTTTTAGTGAAAAGGATGTCTCGATCTGTTCAGGAACTGCTCCTAATCACCCGATGTACTTTAATTTGTGAATACATTAAGTACATACATTTCCGTGCGACTGACATTTGCTTTGTTTGGAAGCCGGCAGACAGAGGGTAACCTTTAAACCTGCATTAACAGATTTTTTTTTGGTCAATTAGACTTGCAAAGTCCATGCTTTGTTGTACAGACTGTGCTATTTACACAATCATGAAAGCTGCTGCATGTTGAATTTGACAGTGTCTGAGTTTGGTATCCCCAGGTAGTAGTAGTGAAAATGATTTTAGATAAAATAATGAATGACTGTAACTGAATAATGAAATATAATATTATATATATAATAAATATAGAATATATGAAATATACAATATGTCACATACTGACAATAGAGACAGGTAAGTAAGTTTAATAGGGCAGAAATGAAGAGGCAATATATCACAATGGAATAACAAAAGAACAAAACTGTTTTTAATGTACTCCTTGGGGTTAAAAAAGCGTCATTTTAACCTCCAGAGGTTAGATTGTGTTGAAGCATTAGTCAGTCACTGGTAACACTGTGTGTGTGCGCGTTATGGCAGGAGAGTGTGCTCTGAAAATGCCAGCGGGCGGGGAGTTTGTGAGTGCTGGAAAGGCTGGAAAGTGAGTTATGAAATCCAGAAATCTCAGCAAGTACATGGTGTTGGTTCACTGGGGCTAATCAACAACAAACCCCCACAGATATACAGTATTTCAGTATGGTCATTTTGTGCTTCACCGCAGCACAAATCATACTTATTGCTTTTTTGAGGGCACAAACCAACTTAGAAACTACTGACATCCTCTCTTTTTCAAACTTTCCCCTCCAAATAACTCTACACAGCACCCTGATGTAGCAGAATCACCATAATAACATATAAATAACAGTAAAAGAGTGCGGCAGATTGTAGGCAAGCATGTCGCACAACTGGGTCAGCATGTTGGAGAATGGATCAGTCTACACAGTTTGTAGACAGGAACAATGAGCCACAGGGCAGCTGAAATAGGTGATCACAGCTGCACGTAAAGGCTATAAATACAAAAACAAAGAAGGCAAAGCTGCAAAAGGTGCAGAAAGTTATTCAGAAACTCAAAAATGGTGTCTGTATTCACCTAATGAGTGTTGTTTGGCTAAAACATACCCCCCACTCTTCCAGTTATTTTATTCAACAGAATTTAGCTTCAGTTTATCCTGCTGTTGTGACCATGACTGTGACGAGTATCCTGAGTGCATAATGGGAGGAAAGCAAATTTGTGTGTGTGTGTATGTGTATGTGTGTGTGTCTGTGTGTGTGTGTGTCTTAGTCAGGGGGAGTTGCTTTTTGTTTGTTGTCTGTGTGACTGGCAGTCGGGCAGCATGAGAGTTGACGGCTAATCAGTGCGTCACTTCCTAATGGGCTAAAATGTACACATGCACACACAAATGAACACACAAATGCGCACAAACACAGCATGGAGTATAATTGTCTGTGATTGCATTTGGATACCCATCCATACTCATGCTGATTAGCGGCGTGGCGTTAACAGAGCAAGAACTGCAGAGTGAACGAGGGAGGGAGAAACAGAGAATGAGTTAGGGAGGCTTATTAGTTTGCACAGTTGTCTGCATATTGCTATTAATGAGAAATTTTTACCAATTAAAGTGAGCCTGAATCTACAACAACAGAACAATAGCAGCTCAATATATCTGCACATGATAAATCAACTGCAACACAGCTGCCGTGTTACAATTTTCAGTTTTACAGCTTAAAATTTCAACTCAGTACTCACGATAGATAGATGGAACTAAATTTGACCACATTCTTCATGAAGAATTCAGCTTCGGTGAACTTTGACCTGCAATTTTGTACTATTGACCAATGGCAAACCATCTTGACAGTGCTGACCTTTGAGAGAGCTGAGAGTCCAGAATGGAGGAAGCTATTACAGTGTATTAGCTTTGAATCATCCACTTTCAAGCTGGTTTCATCTAAGTGAGCTAACATGCTTGCTAACTTCACCATTTTCCCCCAAAAATAACTCTTAATTGAATGCAATGATGTACAATCAAAAATAATAAGATACGAGGGGGAAGTAACAACACAAGTAATAATGATAATAATAATCATAATTATAACAATGTGCTTTACAATAAAAACAGAACACATTATAAAACACAAATAGATTAAAATGAACTAAAATACCATAAAATATAAATTAATTTACCAAAAAGCAATTTTTAATATATAACTTTGGGTGAGGCCTGTCTGAGCTTTGTAAGTAATCAATAAAATGTTGAATTCGATTGGAAGAGCAACAGGTAGCCAGTGTCGGTGAGCCAGGATTGGTGAACTGTGATCATGTTTCCTTGCAGTTAGAGTCCTGGCAGCAGAGTTTTGGATGAGCTGGAGGTGGGAGAGAGATTTTTTTTTTCTGATGCCAGAGAGCAGGGAATTACAATAATCCTGGTAATGAAGGCATGGATTAAAGTTTCCAGATTTTTGGCAGAAAGAAATGGTCTAATCCTTGAAATATCTCTGAGATGAAGAACTCAGGATCGAAATAGAAAGAAGCTGTTGGGACTGACTAGTGCTAGCATGTTCCCAGCTGGCTAGTGTGTTATAACATTCACTTCAAGTTCATTCAAGCTCTAATCGGCCTTGAGAAGCAACGTAAACACAAAAACTGTTCACCTGGAGGTTTATGAAATGTGTTTCCATGGCTGAGCACAAGCCAAGGATCACCATGCACAATGCCAAGGCTAGATTGGTGTAAAGCACATGACCATTGGACTCTGGAGTTGTGGAAACATGTTTTCTGAGGTGGATCACACCTCACTGTCTGGCAGTCTGAAGGACACATCTGGCTTTGACAGGTGCATGTCTGAATGCAAAGTGCAAACTGTAAAGTTTAGTGGAGAAGGAACAATAGACTAGGTCGCTTAGTTCCAATGACAAGAAGTCTTAATGCTGCAGCATACAATGATATCTTAGAC
The DNA here is from genome assembly GCF_963924715.1 of Thunnus thynnus. Lineage (NCBI taxonomy): Eukaryota > Metazoa > Chordata > Actinopteri > Scombriformes > Scombridae > Thunnus > Thunnus thynnus. The sequence goes on from NC_089518.1 coordinate 30,590,930, forward strand.
CATAGTGTGCTCGGGGAAAGCCCCATTTAAGCTGTGCACAAAGTGAGGTCCGTGAATTTGGCATGGAAGAATTTGACCAGGCTGCATAGAGCCCTCAGCTCGACCCCATCCAAAACTTTCACGATGAACAGGAAGCCTTATCAACCAACATCGCAACCTCACCAATGCTCCTGTGGTTGAATGGAGGCAAATCTCTGCAGCCAGGTTCCAAAGTTTATTGGAAAGCAAGAGTGGAGGCTGTTATAGCATATAAATGCCCATGGTTTGGGAATGAGATATTCAACAATCATATATAGTTGTAATGTTTTGGTGTCCACATACATTTGTAGTGTGGATAAATAGATAGATAGACATTTTGACCAAACATCCCACTTTGTAAGCGGATTTATCTCAATATGCCAGTGTTGGCAGAACTGTGATTTGTTTTTAAGTCCACATTTCACTATTTGGTTTGTTGGCAGTCACAACAATAGGTTTTGCATGCAATCAAGCATACAGACTTTCATATTCACCTAAATTAAAACACCAAGCATGTCCTTGGGGTTTGTATTTGAATATGAGAGGCATATTTGTTATTAGAGTGTATCATCATAGCTGAATTACAGAAAATTATTATTAATAAGCAGATCCTGAACATACCAGCTCTGTGAAAAGCTAAACCGTTTGCAGTCCCTCTGGGTTGATCGCATGAAAAGACTTGAAGATATCTCGCTCTTTCTATGTACGCAGATGGGAACAGAAGAGGAGATTGAATGGGTGAGAGGGAGGGAGGGCAGAGAGGAAATAGGAGAAAATGGAAGCGGGAGACAGAGAGATGAGAGTGGGGAGGAGAGGAGGAAGAAGAGTGGCGAAGATGACGAGATGAGGGAGGGAGAGCAGAAAAAGGAGTGGGAAGAGGAGCGCAGAGAGGGAATGACAGCCTTAATGTGTCTGCATGAGTGACAGCCATGTATGAATATTGCATGCGTGATTAGGGAGCAGAGAAGATGGGGCTTAAATGGCTTGTTAACCGGGCCCCTAAATACTGGCAGTATGATGGAAAGGAATGGAGAAAAGGAAGCTGAGAAGGAGAGGGAGGCACCAAAATACTGGCAGAAAGAGAGCTGAGAGCGACGAAGATAGCTGAGAGCAAGGGGGTGGGGATGGGGGGGGGGGGAGTTAGAGGATGGAAAAGCGATAAGTGAAAGTAAAGGGAAAGAAAAATTGCTTGATCTTTTATTAGCTGATACAGAAAGACATGGAGAGAGCAGAAGCAAGACAAAAGAATGGGAGAAAATCACAAAAAACATGGGAGAGATACATTCATGTAGCAGAAAACCTGACAATTAAGGCCTCAAGGACCCTTTAGATGGTTCTGCGTCATCTACAAATTACTTATTTTACAGCACTGCTGAACCATTTTCCAAACATATACATACACTTATAAATAAATTTCCTTCCCTTTAGATTTCCATTGGTTTGCATTAATTTCAGTACACGATGACAACCTCCTATTATAGTGTCACAAGTTGCAGAGCCCTGAAACTTGGTTAAGAAAGGTATAGGGCTGCAAACAACAATTATTTTCATTATCACTTAATCTGCAGATTACTTTTTCAATTAATTGAGTAGTCGTTTGGCCTATAAAATGTCAGAGAATGGTCAGATATGTTGATCATTGTTTCCCAAAGCCTGTTGTGACGTCTTCAAATGTCTTCTTTTGTCACGAAATACAGTCAACAACCCCAAAATATTCAGTTCACAGTCACTGACAACTAAAGCCAGAAAATATTTACAATTGAGAGGCTGGAGTCAGAGAATTTGAACATTTTTACTTAAAAAATGGCTCAAAATGATTAATCGATTATCAAAATAGTTGGAAATTAATTTTCTGTCAACCGACTAATCGGTTAATTGACTAATCGTTGCAGCTCTGGAAAGGCAATCCATCACTAGAGGTCCTCACAGGTCCAGTAGGTTCCTTGTAACCAAGACCTGACTCTGGTCTAAACTATATTCAATATACTTGGGTGCAGGTAGTGTCCCATACTACTGCTGCAGGTCTCAGGTCTGTGTGTTAATATTACGAACATCCTAATCATCGGGGGGATTATTTCTGTGTCTGTTCAAAATGTTGGCCCTGTAAATACCTCAACATCACAGCCAACAGTTGTTTTATCATTTCTTGTTATTTATTTAATGGATTTCTTTATTGGAGCTCTGAAATCCCAAATTTAAGATTCCACAGACAAACTGAAATCTTTTTAATGCACAAAAACCCCCAAATTCACATTATCCTTCTTGTGTTGTCCATGTTTGCTTGTTGTCTTGCTTCTGGATTAGATTTTTCTGGCAACATAGCAGGTCAGTGCGATGATTTTCAGCAGCCAAATTTAAATTCTTAGATGTTGGATACCAAATTTAGAAAATGGTCCCTGATTATGCAGTAACAACAGAAGGAAAATGTCATAAAATAGTACGTAATAATGTAAGGAAATACTAATGGTAGTTAATAAGCTAAAACATGCAGAACCACTAGAATGTTCCTTTTAATGTTTGGTTTGTAGAGATTTATCAATAGTAAATCTGCTGAAATTTCGAGACCATGTCATTATTGGCCGACAGTGAACAAAAACACTTATGGCGTTTTGCTAGAATGGCATGAGCAACACAAAATTATGGTTTTCTTATTGTTGTTGGTGTTTTTTGCAGCATCTCAAACTTGTTTTTGGCAATATGGAGTTTTTTTTCAGCACTCTCAACCAGTTTCTGGCAGCGCTAGAGCTGTGATTGGGCAGTGTGGGACTTTGCTAATCGAAAGTGGCTGCATGCCCGTTTTGGCACCAACGTCACATATCGACAGAGCAGCGGATACTTTCTCAACTCCAAATTCTTGCTGCAGGACATTTTCTGGCAGAGAGAATTAGTTGTCCAAGCCAGATATACACGCACATAGCCACACAAACAGCACACATACACTCAAACACACACACAGTCCACTCACACAGTTGCATGGACAATCACTAATGTAAAAATGTGTGAGCAGAGAGGACAACTGAGACGCAGACTTCGTGGGGGTGGGTAGTTTAGGTGTGAACATGTAAATGACAGGCGTATGGACAAGAATAACCGGCCAACATGTCCCTCTGTTTTCCCTCCTTCGTTTCTATGAATAAAAGATGGACAAGACAACTACAAATGCAGAGGTATTTGGTCAAATTGCATATGTGATATGATGTCCCTTATTTAGACCTCTATCACAGCTTCTCATCCTTTTCATTCACACTGTCGTCTACCAGAGCTAACTCTCACCTCTGGCTCCCTTTTACTTTTTCCTCTGTGGTTGTTTATTACTTTAATGACTGTGAATGTTTACAGATGTGACTCTGTGGACCTTTGCTTTCACTGTTGCACTAAGTATAATCAATCTGCTGTGCTTCTCTTCACTCTGTTAGCTCTGAGGTTTCTGTTGTAAATGTCAAAGCTTTTTTTTTTTTTTTAGCTGAGCTGAAACAATCTCCAGTGGCCAGTGTGGCAATTAAAGGAATGTTTTAAGTGTCCCTCGAAGGTTTTACAAGCTGGAGCCCACTTTAGTATAAAGGCTACTATCATTATTAAGAATAAGAAATGGAGACTTTCTAGCAGCTCAGTGCTAAATAATTTTATACTGACACTGTATGCTTTCAAAACTGGGAATTTAGTGTAAATCTGTAATATAAAACATTACAATATGTATGTTTCTGCAAGACAGTAGAAGCTTGATAATAATACCATCAAGATCAAATCACATATTCCTTTATATGGGTTATGTTTAGGATTGCAACTAACATGTCCTGATTATGGATTAATCCACATTTTTTCATTCAGTGATTATTTATTAAGTATATAAAATGGCAAATATTAAGGAAAACTTTAAAAACTCCCCAGAGTCAACTCAGAACTTGTTAATGTGCATGTTCGTTCTATGCAGCCTGGGCTTGGAAGCAAAACAGCTGCAACGAAGAATCTGCTGCAGCTGTTTTGACTGGCAGGACCTTCTTCTGGTCTCAAGGTCCTTTACAAGTGTTTCCTTGTGTTTTTAGTCTTTTAAAAGGATAAACTTAATCTAGAAACACTGCCTCTATTTCAATGTCCCTCATGAGGCTTCCACATTAGATAAAGTTTAATTTAAACCTTAAAAACCTTAACCATAATCAGTATGTGCTGAACTGTAATCCCACACCAAAAACCATGTCATAACCCTAAAATTATATGGCTTACCCTGTGGGAGGACCTAAATCTGGTCTCCAAATGGGAAGTGAGTCCCCAATGTGACAATGTAAACACATTTTTGTCTCCACAAGATTAATACAAGTACACACACATACTCTAACCCTTAAAAGGGGACATATTATGCTTTTTGTGATTTGTTATTCACATACTGTTATGATGTCAGATATATATTCTAAACATGGTAAAAGTTCTGAAACGTGAGGTTCACATATGTAGAAATGCTCCCTGCTAATCAAAAACCTAGTTCAGCCTGCCCTGAGCGCTTCGTTTGTGACAGTTTCTTCTACCTTGCCAAAGAGCAGCTCATCAGCCCATAAACAGCCATCACAAAGTAGAAATACAAACAGAAAGACAAAAGACATACATTTCTGACAATAAAACATACAAGTGAGTTCTACCATTTCTAAACTCATCCAAACCAATTTACACAATTATACCAACTCTATACCAGTGCACCCCTCAAAGAATATCAGTCATAAACATCGTCTCTGTACTTTCACCTTACAGCTCATATAACATGCAGTATTCATACTGTAGGACAGCAGGAACAGAAAAAGAAAACAATGTAACGGGTATAGAATGGACCCAATTGCAGCACAAGTAGACAGACACCAGTATATATTTCAGTATATACCAGGTTGAACTAATGAGGGGTGTGGCAGAGCAGAGAGTGAGATTGAATGATTGGACAATTCCCACAGCAACAGGTGAGGGGGAGAGCAGACTCTGACAAACAATCATTGGCCTAGATCCAAGAAAATAAAATAGAATAAACCAGGCGGTCTTGGATTTTTTTTTTTTTTTTTTTTTTTATAATAACGTTAAGTACTTTTCCACTGGCGCCCATGTTTCAGCGTATTCTGTCTCATTATTTTTATTTTCCTACCTAATCATTTCTATTGCTTCAGTGATCCATTCTTTCTAAGTTGGTGTATTTAAAGCAATCCAGTTATTCATGATTGCTTTTTTTGTGACCATACATAATGAAAGAAAGTTTTATTCTTTGAAGATACTCCGCTGAAGTTATGCAAATCTCCCAGTATACATGATTGACTATATTAGTTTGGTTCATTGCTTGCTTTGTTATCCCAAACCCAAGATCTTTAATTTTATTGCAGTCCCACAACAAATGGAGCAGAGTTCCTTCCTTCAGCAGCACCACATTTTATATACTTACTGTCATCCCTTATGCCCATTTTATATAGCTGTGTTGGGGTGTAGCAGCATCTATTAAGTATTTTACATTGACTTTGTTTTTTGTACAACTGAACTGCTGCCTTGTATTTTTCCATCATTCTAGGAAATATCATCCACTTGTAAATGGAGATCCCTGATCCATTTCATTGCACAAGTCTTAAATTGATCTTTGGTGCTTTCATTTAATATTGTGTAATACATTTTAACTATATTTTTATTGAACAAGCTGTGTTCAAATTTGTGTGTGTCAATGTTCAATTTATCTATGGGAATATTCTTTTTAATAGCCTTAAAGTGATGTCATTTAAGTATTCACTTTTTGGGATATTATGTTCAATGATTAATTCATTAAAGGTTTTGAAACAGTTGTTAGAAAATATGTGACAAAGCTTAGTGATTCCATTGTCTTTCCATTTATTCCATTTCATGACCTTTTTGTTTACTTTTGTTATATTTGAATTCTGCCACAGCGGTTGATTTATTGAGGTAGCTGTGTTTATTCCAATGATCTTTGTACATGATTTCAGGATGTCAAATGATGCTTCGATTGGGTTTTGCATGATTTCCTTGGGAAATATTTTCATAAAATATAAACATTTTGTGTCAATGTTTGAGCTTTGTAACATATTTTCTGCTATGTATTTCCAATCTTTGCTTACAGAGGGATCAAATAGTTCACTAACTTGCTGGCAACCAAAGGATAGATAGTAGTGAAAGAAGTTGGGTAGCTGTCGTCCACCTTTTTTGTATAAACTAGACATCCATAAGTATGAACATCTTGCCTTGACTTTGTTGCTAAGGTTGTTGCTAAGGTTTTACCATGAGTTGTTTGCATTGTCCACTCTCATATTTCAGATCGGATTTCGGCTGGAACATGTACAGATGTATTTGATAAGTTGACATTTTGAGTAAAGAACAAGAGAAAGTAGTGAAGTCCTACTACTACAGTTATTTTCATGGTTTGTTGATGTCGCATCCAGAGCCGGTGGAAGTCTCCTGAGGGGCAGCTTCCGAGAGCTGGCCAATCAGAGCAGAGTGGGCTCAACAGGAGGGGGGCCTTAAAGAGACAGGAGCTAAAACAGTCTGTTTTAGACAGAGGCTGAATTCAGTGGCCACATAAAGGGCCAGTATGAGGAGTTTTTTGAAGTGTGAATCGTGCAAAGATATTTAGGTAAAGCCCCAGATTGACAATATAGACCTGGAAATGTGTATGTAATGTCATCTTTAACCTAGTCATAATTTTAACCTTAACTGTAAAACAAATGTTTTACCTTGTGTTGACCAAATTTTTGTCACATAAAGTAACTGTGGAATTAGATATTTGTACCCCCAATGTGATGAATTATAAATACATAGCACATACACACACACATACACACACACTTCATCCTCGGGCCAGAAATCACATCTTTCACACAGACTCCTCTGCTGTGCGTTGGCTCTCCCAAACCATTTTTGCATTTTGCTTCATTGAAAGCTAATGAAGTGGCGTAAACATGATCTTTCACGCTGAGGTGCCTCTTCTTAGATGCACAGGCCAGACAAAATATGAAGATCATTCCAGATGACAAACACCTTTTACCGTATTCGTCGTGCTGTCAAGGAACACACACATGTCATTTCTTTTGTGAGACTTCAGTCAGTGTCAGCATGCACATTTCAGTCAGTTTAGTGTCTTACAAGAGAAAATGGGACTTGTAAAGAGGGAGGTTCACATATTGTATTATAGGTGGATTATTTTATGAATGTATTTTAATGCAAACTGCATTTTGCATGAACAGTTTTGAAATTCAGTGTTTAGATTTCTCACTCACAATTAGCCAACACTAAAATTCAGATCCACAGCACATTGTCAAATTAAAATTTTATATTCAAATCTGTAACATTTTTGCATTTTGTCAGATAACACCTTGACACCTTGTTTGCATTAAATTTACTGTCACTGTTACTGTGCTACAGTATTGTAATTTTAGTCTCTATTTCTGCACACAAAAAGACAGTGTCAATTAACTACAGTATGAGAAACAAAGTTGCACAATTCTTCCAGTATTTGCTGCAGTCTTTCTGTTGTTTATGACTCTGTCTTTCCATTATTTTATTAAACTATGGATTGTTTTTGTGCCTATATATAGAACATTGGAAAATATGTATTGCCATGCTCTTGTTCAAAATTCAAATCAGAATATATACATATTTTATAAACACATACCAATCAAAACTCATCTTGCAATAACACAAAGGCTCTGCAGTACTGTATTTAAACTTCTGTGTCTGTGTGTAATGCTTGACCAAATACTCCACTCAGCAGATGGCAGTAATTACTGCTCTAGTGAACATGTTCAACTCTGGGACAGATCTTCTTTGTTCGGAGAGTTTTATTGCATTTTGTGTGTGAAATTGTGTGTCTGGTCAAATATCGTTTAAGCATTGAGAACTGGTTTGAAAAAGGAGCCTGGGAATTAAGAAATGCTTCTACCAAACTGTGAAAAACTAAATACATAAAACCATCGCTTCTGAAGCTTTATAATATGTCTCAAGTGTTTGCAGAACATGTTCATGCCTGACAAGTGTTAACTTGGTTGTAAAACTCACCTTGAAGTTTGCAACAGTGGTTTACAAGCAGATTAACTATGCTGAATGTAAAATTATGAAATGCACGAGACAGGCAAGGCTTTATCCAGGATTTCAGAATGACTGAGGTCTTATATCCAAGGCGCCCCAATGCAATCCCTCCCTTTCACAGAATTCTGATCAAACAACAAATAGAAAACCTTTATTTTTTTATGTAAGTTTTCACTTATCCATTGAAATATCATCAATAACATCTACTTGATGGATTGGAAAAATCTTCATGGTAGAGGTATAAAGAATCATTTTGTTCAGTTCAGTTTAAATATTTGTAGTCACTGTCCATGTAGTTTGTTTTTCTAAGCTAAGCAAACACCTTTCCGTTAAAATTCACTTCAGTGCAGAAGTGAACGCATCACCAGTCATGTGATGTTCAGAGCTGATTCAGGCTGTCTTCAGTTCAGTAGTATGTTGTAAGTTAATGTTGTTTTGATCAGTTCAGTACGAAAGTAGGCCTGTACAAGAACTTTTTACAAGGCTAATAGGTCAGCAACCACCTGTTAGCAACAGTTATCACATTGCAATTGTTTCTGTGGGTTTTGTGGTCTTTTATTAAGTTTTTAACAAGGACATAACAACAAGGTTAGCTCCACTGCTGAAAGCAATGTTTTGCATTTGTTTGTGCAGTACATGTTCTGAATACCCCTAATTCATGGTTCCCAGATGATTAATCCTAATGACTTTTGTCTCCCTGACTTTACGTCAAGCGCCACCATGAGGTTCACCTTTGTGCATATATCTACAACTACTGGATGGGTTGCCATGAAATTAGGTGCAGATGTTCACGTTTCCTTTAAGAGGTATTGTAATGACTTTGGTAATCCTCCAACTTTTCATACAGCGCCATCATCAAGGCCAAACTTGAATGTGTCCAATACTTTGGTTTATGACCAAATACCTGCAAAATAATAACAGGAGCCTGAGCTGTACTTTGTGTTTGGCACATGTTAGCAAATGTTAGCATGCAAACAAGCTAAGATGAACATGGTAAACATTATACCTGCTAAATCAGCATTTCAGCAGTGTCATTATAATATGCTGATGTTAGCATTTCACCCAAAACACCCCTGTTAAGCCTCACAGCTGCTAGCAGGACTAGAGACTCTTATTTAACTGTAAAACAATCATAAGTACCAAAACTCATGACATTACCTCTGGGTTCTCAGTGGTAGCTACGGCTCTGGAGACGAGACTAAACACATAGTGGATCATGTATTTTCAGCACAATTCAGCATTGTATAACTTAGTTATTTTTATGATACATAATTCTGACGCAAAATTCAAGACTTAACACATGTTGTGTTCATTGTATGGTCATAAATCAGCAAATAACGTTCAAATGCAGCTCCTGCAGGACTGTGATGGTTAAGATCTATTATGACATGACATTTAAGTAAAAATCCATGATGCGGTAAAAGTTTAGGAGCTCTTTTCCAGAGAGGAAAGAGCAGGAGAGAGAGGAGAAAAGAGAAAGTGAGAGAAGAAAAGAGAGATGAGGAAAAGTAAGAGAGAGAGAGAAAGAGAGATTCGGGTAGAGTATAAAAAGACAGATATGAGGGAAATGAAAAAGACAAACAGTCAGGGAAAAAGGTAAAGTTGAAGGAGAAGAAAAAGTGCTTTAAGGAGCTTATCGCTCATATGATAATCATCATTCAATTTGATTGGTTGGCAGATAGAAGGTCAAGAAGGCAGCTACTCATAATTGTGCCTCCCAGCTTGGGCCGACTGAGTCGTTTCAGGTATTGGGTATCGTGTGCATCTATGTGTGTGTTTGTGAGTTCTTGTAGTTCTATCTTTGTGAGGACCAATTTGAATTTTAGACCCTGAGTATGGGGACATTTTGGCCAGTCCTCACTTGTTTGTCACTTTGAAGGTTAAAAGTTGGTTTTAGGGTTAAGGTTATAATTAGTTATAGGTTCAGGTTTTAGGTTTATACATGTATTTGTAATGGTTAAGGTCAGGGATAGAGGCCAGAGAATGTATTATGTCAATGAAGGTCATCATGTTTAGTGCATGTGAGAGAGAAACAGGGAGATTGGGGAGATGAGATTATATCCAAGTCCGCACTAAGCTGTCATTGACATTATCATGGATAAAATAAAGCTGATCTGTGTGTGTGGATATTTTCTCCTTCTCTCATCAATAATACATTTCCAATACAAAGTGATCTTTGGAGTCTTTCTGTGGCTTCATCTGTCTGACTGCTCACACTTTTTCTTTTGAAATGGGCCAGACAGCGTTTTTGTGACCTGAAGTTATGACTGTGTGCTAAAATATTCACTCTGCCCAGCATTGCTCCCTGGGGACTTACAGCAAAGTCATCTCTGATAATAACTAAATAAAGGTGGTTGCACTTCCACATCTGTCATTTCAAGATCACTTTGTTATTTGGGAACAGATGATAGAAAAGTTTATACTTCATGAAGGTGTTTCTAATAATAATAATGCACAATGTAAGAATAAAACAACACAAAGTACACTAAAGGTATAAAGGAAAACATTTTAATGCTGTAAAAAGTGGTAATAAAACAGTTCCTGCTACTAACTATGTATCAACTTTTTCTGCCTGGTCCTGTAAAATCAAGTTCACTCTTATGATCCAATATCATAAAAAATGGCTCAGTAGACTTTACAGGCTCACATCAGCAGTAGATCCTGACCCAGCCCAAGTTTTCACACAAAGAAAAAGTAAGTAAAAATACTGAGGCACACAAGGTTAAAATTAAGATTTTTTTAGTAGGAAAAGAGCAATTAATTTGAAAAAGCAATGTTGCAGATCACCATCATTTGACTTTATTTTTTTAATGTATTTACTCGTAATATACATTTAGTAAAAGTATTTATCCAACACAGCCATGTAAAAATAGATTCATGTTGTATGACCACTGGTATTGGCCATATTTATAACAGGAAGCCTTGCAGGTTCTGCAGGAAATTTGAATGTCAGATCAGTTTCTTCTTGTGTTTTTACAAACCAGACCCTGTAAAAAAAAAAAATACAGTCATGCTGTAGAATAATGAATGTTGACCTCATTTTAAAAAATTAAAAAATTGATTCTAAATTGATGATAGAAAAAACTAACTTAAATTAATAGACTTAAAATAAGTCTGGCTGCTTTCTCTCTGTATTTAAAAGATGTTGTCATCAATTAATGTTTATTAATTAATAATCAATAATTAATATGCAGGATTAAAGTCATTATCACAAAGTTTCCCCAACTTGGTCATTTTTTCAGTCGTATACTACAATAAAAAATCAGAAAGTAGGAAAGCAATGCATACTTAAGGTGCTATAAAGACAAGACAAGTAAAGATGCTATTTTATGTAATAAGATCATTTAGACGATAATATTATGCCATATATTCACAAGCTGGCAAGATCTGGGAACAAAACACCAAGCTTCCTCCATCGCCAGTTTCTGATGGCTCCATTTTTATGTGAAGAACCTTTTGACTGTTACAAAAGCTTGATGCTGTTCTCAAGTCCCCAACGATATTTAAAGGACTTGGAGAAGAAAATGGCACAAATGGCACAGTGTGTGTGTGTGTGTGTGTGTGTGTGTGTGTGTGTGTGTGTGTGTATGTGTGTGTGAGTGTGTGTGTGTGTTTGGCTGGGAGAGAGAGAGGCGCAGGTGGTGAGTTTCAGGCATGGGAAGCCTTTGGAGACTCTGTTGAAATCACCAGGGAGCAGAAGAAGAACATTTTTTACCTCTGTTCTCTCTATTTTTCTCATCGCCACTCTCTCCTTCTCTCATGTTTCTCTTCACTTCGTCTTATATTTTTATTTTCTTTCTGCACTCCTTCCTTCTCAGCCTCTGTGTGCAAGCTGTGTACATGTAGCTCCATCTAGTGGCAAATCTTAAGGATGGCAATCATTTTTCTATCACCTTCACATGGTGTCTGTAAAGGATTGTGATCATAGGAAGGTTCATTTTTGTTAAGTTATATTAGAGTAAGTCAGCAACCACTGACTCAGGATTTGACACTTTTTTAAGTTAGTGAATATCTTCATACATCTTGTTAGAGATCACCTTAAAAAAGCAGCTTATTGCACCGACTGGCCTCAACAAAATATGATATGATACGACACGATACGACACGATACGATACGATACGATACGATACGATACGATACGATACGATACAATACGATACGATATATGATATGAAATCTAAGGGATAACATGTCTAACTTGGTCCCAAGATGTTAAAACATCAAGTGTTAAACACTTTCTTGGAACTATGTTTATTTGCTTTCTTGCTGAGGGTACCAACACTTCTAAAGCTCACTAATGACAAGATGTACAGGAGCAACAGGAGTTACATGCAGTTAGTGCTGCAAGTCTTAATGCAATGCTAATGTAAGCTAATCACATCAATCACTAATCACTCCAGCTCCATACTTAAAGCAGGATGAGTTATTGATTATATGGATCTTGTTATTTGAGTAATACAATTTGATGAAGAGAAATGTTCAGGTATCAATCAGATGAAGATGCAAAAATCAACAGCAAAAATAAATGCAGAAAATTCTAAGTTGAACAATGACAACTGAACACCTTCCCTCCTTCCTCTCTTCCTAACTTCCCTTTTGTCCACCACCCCACCCTTGTTTTCTCTTCTGCTCTTTGTCTCGGTTCCTCCACTTGTCCTTCTTCCTCTATTACCCTCCCGTGCTTTCGTTTCCTCCCTCCCCCGCCTCCCGCACTCTTATTGTCTCCCTCCATCTCCTCTCTCTGCCGAGGGCAACCCGGCTGTGATGCTGTTTTAGATCCACTGGAGGGATAAGTGTTAGAGCAGAACAGACTCTCCTGTTCCTGTATGTGTGTGTGTGTGTGTGTGTGTGTGTGTATGTGTGTGTGTGTGTGTGTGTGTGTGTGTGTGTGTGTGTGTGTGTGTGCGGGCAAGCATAAGTGCTGTCACCCAAACACCTGAGGACATCCTTGTTTCTAAGATATTTTGTAAGAGTGTGTGTTCCAGTGTGTCTGTGTCTCAGCGGCTGCAAAGACAAGTGTCACCTGAATGCCCCAGGACTCTCCTAATGCCTTTATTCATCCAAGTGTGTGTGTGAGTGTGTGTGTGTGTGTGTGTATCAGGTGTTTGCCCATGGGTTTCACCAAGGGATATAAATGTGTGCCTTGCATCTACCTATCCATCCATCCATCCATCCATCCATCTATCCATCAATCTATCTATGATCTATCTAGATCTATCTATCTAGGAAAATTGTGATATTTCAGACCAGTGGTTCCCATCCCTTTAGGCTTGTGACCTCCCTTTACAAAGAAATGTCTACTTGTGACCACTTGTTAACTGTTGCCTACAGGTATTAGTTGTGCCTGGTTCAACCAAAGATTTAATTGTCCCTTGTATATTTTGAATAAGCTTTAGACTCCAAAAATGTAAAATTATCTAGTAATTTACCTCAGATGTATCTTCCGGTATTCCAACAAAAAAAAAATCCCCTGTGACCGAGAAAGCTTCTTCTTTACAGAGACATCTTTACAACCTTTGGCAGGACTCCTCCAACAGCAAACAGGGTAAATTAAAACTCTTTGTGTGATGAATTTTTAGTCCATAAAGGTTTTATATTTGTAAAACTTTCCTAGAGCCTAGAAAACCTATTTTTACATGAGGGAAATTCAAGTTTGTTTGTCTCTCGACCCCAAATGAATTCACACATATTCACACATATTGAACAAAATGTTGTCTCTACAGGGTCCAGTGCAAGTCCATATACATACATACATGCATACATACATACGCAAAAAGTACAAGACACAACAAATATATATAGAGAGAGAAACAAATACAGAACACTACATCCCTTAGTAGTATAATATTAAAAACATTGTGAATAAAAAAAACTTGTAACTGTATTATAAATATATATAGTGTCAAGTGCAGGGTGTGTGTGTGTATGCATGTGTATATTAGCCAAGGTGTGTAAGAGACAGGGTATTGATCAGTCTCACAGCTTGTGGATACAAATCAGAAACGCTAATGAGAGAATTTGCTAAGGAGAAACACTAATGCACATTTGCGGGAGAAATCCTGGGAGGTTTTTGGTTAATGCCTTCAGTGAGCATTAAAGGAAATAGGCGCCTTTTTGGGTTTTATCCAGGGCTTATAAAACATCCATGGCGGCAACAGTTTAGGGAAGGCCATTTCTCGTTTCAACAGAACAATGACCCCATGTACAAAGTGAAGTCCTTAAAGTAATGGTTTGCAGTTTGGTATGGAAGAACTTGACTGGCCTGCACAAAGGCCTGACCTCAACCCCATCCATCACCTTTAGGATGAACTGCAAACCAGGCCTTATCACCTAACATCAGTGTTGGACATCACTAATGATCCTGTGGCTGAATGGAAGCAAATCCCTGCAGCCAGGTCACAAAATCATGTGGAAAACAATCCCATAACATCACAGCATATTACTGTAAGTTTTCTGTTTGTTTTGCTAAGGCTCATAGCTACGTGAAGTTTACAGATTATAAGGTAAGGATCCTCGACACCCGTCTTATACTTACGCAAACTGCAAAGGGTTCAGAAAATGTTTGGTGTCCTTAATGATTCTGCCTCTGATTACGCCTTCCAGGCTTTTTATGGGGAAAGTAGTGTGAGCAGCAGAATTATTCTGGGGCAGTGATGTCTGGAAAAGCACCGAGAAGATGTAGCATAGTCTCATCATATGCCTTTCTAAGAAGCCTTGTCCGTCTGAAAAAAAAGCTGAATTTACACCAATTTGCTCAAGTTGGAGTTGGCCTCAACATCAGTCCAAACCACAAGTAACAAGATGAGATAGTTTTAGTTTCCTGCAACCTAATGGTACCAGTTTATGGTCTGTTTTTCTAAAATGATTAGTTGTCATCACTGTAAAGTGGGAAATCAGGCAGGTGTTGTATATTGTTAACCAGTGTATGTGCAGTATATGAGAATAATAGATATAGAGGACCATTGTTAAGTATAAACACAGCAATTTACATCTTGAAAACCTTTCATCAAGGTAAATCCATTCCCATCTGACAAATGCTCAACCAAAATTTATCATCAGCTTTTCAATACTAGCATTTGTTTAAAGCCTATTGCACTGGATTGCATCTGATATCGAAAGTGTAGATTAACTTTTGTCCCTTGTGTAACTGCGTTGTAGTTTACGCCACAAGTGGTTAGTTGTAGTTTCGGTGGGTGGGCGGATGTTGGTTAGTTCACTATTTTGTTTACTGACATGTAAAGGGACTGATTGATACAAAAATGCTGCCTTCATGGGTTCCTGTTAAGCTCCAAATTCCCAGACTTGAAGTTGTATAATCAGTTATCTGGCATACATATTATCAAACTGTACAGTGACAGGTAATGTTAAACTTCATAGATCTAAATTGAACAAGGCACTAAAAATCATAGCCTATCTTGTAGTATTCACCTCTGTCTAGTGTAATTTACAATATTATTATAATAGACTTATTAATTTGTTATATTGTGTAATTATTCATGCACATGCCAACATACTGGGTGCACTGTGGAATGGTAGCCATATAAATGAGCATTTTGTTATCACAATATTTAACCAAACCAATTTCAATTACATCTTGGCTTTCTATGGTAAGCCTGGCTATCAACTATTCAAGTGTTGTAGTCCAGTGGTTCCCAACTTAGGGGTTGGGACCCCCTTTATGGGTCACAAAACAAATCTGAGGGGTCCCTAGATGATTAAGAGGATAGGATGACTTAAAAAACATTTCTACATTTTTCAGATTTTCCTCTAATCATTTGCCCTTTTCCTTTGAATTACTAGATAACTTTGCCTCAAATGAAATAAGGAAAAAATCACTCTTTGGTTGAACTGGTCACAGTTGATAAACAAATGGTTGCAAGCAAACATTACTTTTTTTAAGGGGTCACAAGCCAGAAAGGTTAGGAACCGATGTTGTAGTCATCCATACAACAATAATGGTATGTACTGAATATAAAGGCTCTACCATGAAATGATCGGTTACAAACAGAAATGCACCAGTTCAGGCATGCTCAGGTCAAAAGCAGATTTTATTGGTTATTTCTTTAGATATATTTTATTCGTTTATTATCATCTAGATATTTTGTTATTTTCCTTTGGTTTTTGTGGTCCGTGATTGTGACATTTCCGACAGCACCTGAACGCGGTATTAGTATGGTGGGAGAGGCTGGTTTGTTGACTGACTTGAGGCTCCGGCTGCGCTGCTGTTAGCAACCTTGTTAGAGTTGAAGCTGTACAGTGGACAAGTTATCAATAATGTGACTCATGTCGGGCAGTCGTGGGCACAGTTTTCGGCACAACAAGATGATTGCCTGCAGATGATTTACCTGTCAATCGGAGCTAACCGGGCACGACGTGGTTGTAGCTAGCATTAGCATTAAGTTACAAGATTGACAAGATAGACGGCTGAAGTTCCTCTGGAGTGAGATGGGAAACGTTAGGCTGACCAGGGGTAGCTTATGTAGCAGGTTAGCCAGCTGAGTGCGACATGGAAAAAAGAATAAGTCCAGGTGAACCATAAATAAATAGTAAATTATCAGGGAATCTGTTTTAAGTGCTGATATTGAAGAACCATAAGCAGCCGTTTGTCGCTGTCAAACCCGCTCGTCCTGGCTGCAGCGCTGGCCTAGGAAGCTAGCAGCGAGCTAGCTGGACGCACGACTGGCTCATCAACCAAAGTAAGTGTTAGCACCCATTAATAATTCGTTGACAGCTTTATTCTGTTTATTTTTTTGTACAAACGCAAGCCTCTAACGTTAGTTGGTTGAGTCTTGGTTCGCACTGTTGTTTATGTGGTAGTCAACGTTAACTCGTACGGGTGGGTGTGTGAGTTTAACGGTAGCACGTAAGATCACGGCCTTGATGAGTTTGTTCTGTAGCCAAGTTTCTGATATTTAACTGAATATGTCCAGTCTAACCATACATTTATGAAAAACCCCTGCAACCCTTTTAAAACAGGCTCAAAAACCTTTCTATCCAGGAAGAATTTATTTAATTATCTAAAGTCTTGTTATTTTCCTCATGTTATGTTTTTAACGCTGTAGCACTTTAGGATTCACTGCGAATTAATAAATTAAAGCATTATTATGATGATGATTATTATTATTATGTAGCTCTGAACTTGCCATAACAGCATGACAATAGACAGCTTCCAGAAAATATATTTAATTTTGGCATTCTTACATTCAGTGTTGCTTTCTACTTGCAGATAGATTTGTTCAAATTGTCAAAATAAAACACTGAGAATGAGAAGATTTAAAATAACAGTTTTGTACATATTTTATGCAACTGAAAGTCGGAAATATTGGGATTTTGAAGCTCCATGCTCGTGTGAAATCGTTATTGTACAGCCTCTAAAATGGCATGAGATATATTGTCAGGAATCCTCACATCAGTGTTTTGCAGAAGTTACCAAAATGTACAAAATTCCTTTATGTTATTTGCACCATATCCTCTTTCTCACTTCCTACTGGAAAGGTTGTTTAATTAAACTGCATGCTGAATGGTAAAGTGTTTCTCTGCTTACTAGCCAGTGGTGGAAAGTAACTAAGTACATTTACTCAAGTACTGTACTTAAGTACAATTTTGAGGTACATGTATCTCACTTAAGTATTTCCATTTAATGCTACATTATACTTCCACTCCACTACATTTCAGAGGGAAATATTGTACTTTCTACAAATAGTGATTTTTCCCTCTAAACTTCTCACATGACTTGATTTTAATAAATGTTCAAATGATCCAATATTTCAACAAACAGTAAAAGATTAGAGTAAAAGTCTAAAAACTGAAAACAGATTTGTGTATCAGAACTTTGTTTTTCTTCTTTCCTCTCCCATTAATCATCTCACGACCCCTCAGATTTAAGTGGTGACCCTTTGGAGGGGCCCGACCCCTAGGTTGGGAACCACTGGACTAAACTATCTAACTGTATATAAAGTAGTTGACTAGCTCCACCTCCAGCAGCTACAACAGTAACATGCTGCTCTAACACTGATTCTTCAGTATTAATAATATAATGATGTCATATATAATAACATATCAGTCAGAGGGACCAAACCACTACTTTTACTGTAATACTTTTACTACATTTTGCTGCGAATACTTATGTACTTTTACTTAAGTAGGATTTTTCATACAGGACTTTTACATGTTATGGAATATTTTTACATTGCTGTAGTGGTACTTTTACTTACTTAAAAGATCTGAGTACTTTTCCCACCACTGTCACTGATGAATAAACATACTAGTACTGAAACTATAAGTTGATAAATGGAGTAGTTGATTGACAGAAAAAATGACAGCTTTCCCTGTTTTCAGTTCCTCAAATGTGAGGATTAGCTGCCATCATTTCGGACTGTTGAAATTCCCTTGAGCTCTATGAGATTGTGATGACATTTTTAACATTTTTTAATGGACTACATGATTAATGGATTAGTTAAAAACATAATCAACAGTGAAAATAATCATATTCTCATCTGAAGTTTTTTATGTTTAGATATTTTACAGCTTTGAATCAAAGTATCAACAGAAAAGATTCATTAATGTCAAAATGAAAACAAATCTACAAATTCATCTAAATTAAGTGTAAATCTGAAACATAGTATAACTAATGGTTTAAATATTTATTACCCCCACTCATCAGCATGTAGCGGTGATATCTTTTGCAGCAATTATAGCAACAGCTTTGCACATCTGGACGGTGCAGATTTTCTTCCTCTGATTTGTTTTTGAATCTCAGCAGGAGAAACACTAGAGTTCTCCGTTTGTTTACTTTTTACTTTTAGTAGCTTTTTTTGCCTCTCAGCCATGAAGCTGCGTCTGGTGAGGGATCCAGACGTCAGTTTTTGTATGCACACATCTGCCTTTACTCCTTTAGAGCTGCTAAAGGCCTGTTGATAAGCTCATTCACTAGTGTCTTTCTTGCACTCGATTTTTGAGGACGGCCTGCTCATTGCCATATTTTAAATTTTTTTATGATTAGCCTTAGCATGTACTTTGGAAATGTTTGTAGTTTTCAGTAACCTTCTTACAGATTTGTTAGAAATATTCACTTTTCTCTATAAGGTAATACATTTTTTCATTAGATCACTCCAAAAAAAGGCCTATTTATGTCCACAGTTTTCAGTTTGTAAAAGATTAAGAGGGGAAGTAAATATTTTATCAACTTTCCAAACATGATTCATGAACTTTTTGGGTCTCTTCTTCATTACAGTAAACCTTTTAATCAACCAAACAGAACTCATTTAAATCATTTCAATCTTGTAAACTGTTTAAATACTTCAAAACATCAGAAACGTCAGAAAGTTCTGGTATTCATTGCAAATCAAGTTTGAGTTTGAAGTGTTGGTGCTCGGTAGACTGTTACAAATGAGGAACAAAAACAAGGACAGGATCTCAGCAATTAGGTATCTGATGTATATCTGCTTATGATCATCTCTCAGTTTGATATAGTTCTGTATTTGGGACGGAGAGAGAATGAGGGGATTTAATTATTCTGCTGAGTGTGTGTGTGTTGTATGTAGATTTTTGTCTATTTAAATGCAAATAATTAATGGAAAATGCTCCATTTGAAAGTTGATCCACACCAGCCTGTATTAGAGAATTACATGCACCAGAGCTAAAAAATGTCAAGGCTCCATTTACAGTGAAACTTGCCTGAATGTTTTTGATAACTCTAAGCCCTATTTTTGAATTTGATTTACAGATTTTATAACCTTTTTTCCCCAGACAATGGTTCCTCTGTGCTGCAGCTAACAGTTTATGCAACAGTCGAGATCATGTAGCCTAGCTGATCATCATATTAAATTCATCACACTTTACTAACAAAAGAAATCGTCATTCTTTCCGCTGACATTTTTGCATTTCACTGATTGAAGGTTGCACACTGTTGATGGCCTCCCTGCCAGCCATGGACACAGTGACTGACTCATGCCCCGCGGTGCACCAAAATGGGACCGCCCATCGGGAATCTCCAGACACAAGACCGGTCGCTGCTGTTCTTAGGCTTCATTTCTATCACGGCAGCCAGGGAGTGGCCGACTGCAGTTTTCTCAGCTACCCACCTGGGGACTATGTGGCTGAGGAGCTGTGTATAGATGCAGCCAAGGCGTGCAGTGAGTATTCGAGCTTTGTAAGCCTGCGTGAAGCACCCCCATTCATGTGCTTTGCTCATGAATCAACTCAGGACATAGGTCCTAAGATAAGGTTATCAAGAGCCCACAGTGAAACCTATCAGAGATCAGCAGAAAAATTGTTAGTTTGTTCAATCATCTCCATGCTTTGTTTACAGTCTGTCTGGTCTGACTTTCTTTACTTTGCAAAACTTTGGTAACTTTCCTTTGGTTCATGATTTTTTTTTTTTGCCAGAGTTACAATTTAAGAGTCAATAAAAATATGAGTCTACTAATACACTGAGCTGGCCCATGGAGAGGGGAAGGCCCAGGCTCACCTGCATGTTGTTAAAATAGCATGTTATGTGTTTGATGATAAGCCAAACACAACTGACATTTTAGACAATCTTTATTGACCTGATGTTCACCTGTGTTGACACTAGAAACAGATAGTTTTCTAATATGTGCCCTGACGTATAATCTATCATGTGCTCCTGAGAGCTGCCTTTAAATGAACACAGTTTCTACAGGAATACTGCGATTGGTTTGTGTACTTAATTTATACAGAGCAACTTAACTTTGAAGAACATAATGTGGTTGTAATGTTACATAACGTGGTTTCTCATTCTTTGTCTGCTGTAGGTATCTCACCTCTGTACTGCAGCCTTTTTGGTCTCTTCAGAGAGCGAGACCACTTGTGGTTCTCACCCAACCACATCTTTCAGCTCGATGAGTCAGCATCAGAAGACGTGTTTTTCAGAATAAGGTAGCGTACATTATCTTTGCTCCTGCGTTATATCTTGTGTATCTTTCACAGACTGAAATCTCTGCAGGAGAACGTTAAATATCCTCACTGCATTTTGGTTCTTTGCCGTTTACTGCAGGTATTATTTCCCTGGCTGGTACAGTGGTGGAGCATCCCGGGCTTATCGATACGGAGTCGCCAAAGGATCAGAAAGTCCTGTTCTTGATGATTTTGTAATGTCATACCTCTTCTTTCAGGTAAGTGTCTCTTCATACAACCACTCTCTTTATTAAATATAGTGGTTAGAAATGAATGCTTTATATGGAGGTCAGTTAAGAGAAATATTCAACAGCATGTTGTTAGGTCACACTTCATATTTCAGATTTATTGAAAGCATTTTAATATAGAGAGGTAACAAACCATTAAACTGGTACTTTTTATTTGCTTTTTTGCTTGTGTGTGTGGTTGAGCTGCAAAAATTAGTCGATTAATCAATTAGTTGATTAATTAATTAATCAGCAACTATTTCAATTTTTGAGTAATCGTTTCAGTAATTGCAAAAATGCCAAAAATTAGCTGGTTTCTGTTTCTAAAATGCGATGATTAAACGCTTTTTTTGGTCATACATGATAGTAAACTGGTTATTTTGGGGTTTTGAACTGTTGGTCGGACAAATCAAGGCATATGAAGATGTCACCTTTGACTCAGGGAAATTAAAACAAGCATTTTTTTTACTATTCTCTGATATTATTATCAAGATTAATCAATGAATGCCCTAATGTGGTGTTGGGTGTCTATGGTGAAGAGATTCTCAGCCCGTTCTCAGTCTGTGGTCCATGCCGTAAACAAAGAGGGCTGCTCATTTGAGCAAATGGTGCTACCAACTGTGCTGTGTGACTGCAGCTATATCTCTCATGCAAGAGTGAACTCTGTGAGCAGTTTAGGAACTAACAGCCTGCACAAATCAGCACCTGAATTAAATTCCCGAAATTAAACCAGACAGAATTGTACACACACAGTTTTTCTGTGCTTGACAGATCATACTAGGGTCAGTGCAGTGAGCCATTGTCCAAAAATGTCATTGTTTGCTGTAAGGTCCCTGTCCTTGTCCGAAACAATTAAGTCCACCAGCACATGCACAGTGTTTGCACAAATGATAAGGATCTTAAAAGAGGCCCTGCACTGTTATCTTGTCTTGAAGCTTTGTCATGTAGAGGGGCCCTCTGTCCAAAAGTAGTGTTAAGGTTCTTGTCATTTTCAGCACCATATTGTTCAAAAATATGAGCTGTTCAACATGTTACATTGACTGCGCTGAATATTAGTGGCGACAAAGAGCCACAGGAAGGATAAGTAAGAGCCAACTGTACATTTTTGCCCCAGTGTTACCAAGCAGGTTAATTTGTCTACAGATGCCACAGTACTACTACTTCAGTACTGCCTGACACAACTGCAGAGCTTCTCCATCGTGGCCGGGAGACCAAACTTAGGTCTTATATTGAAATATGTGTGGTTTTGTGTGTTCGAATGGAGTACCCAAATAGTAAGTACATTTATTGGCTGCTTAAGTATTTGTCTTTGTGTTTTGGGAAATAGAAAGCAGAGTTGTAATAACAGTTTTTTTTCTTTTCCTTCCACACATCATTAAAAATAAAATATCTGTTTGAGAAAAGTTGAATTTTACAGATGGGTTTTCAGTCTCGCATGCCACCAGTCAAAAGATGATGTGTATATAAACCAAATTGCAATAGAAAGGAAGAGTACGGTATAGGTAAGTCCATAGTTAACCGAGCCAGTAATATGACTAGAGGTGAACTCCGGGTGAACTAAAGGATTATGTGGAATTATGCCTGGGGAAATCTGCCCCGGTGGCTCGGGAAAAGCCTAAAAGGGAGAGGGGAAACACCACCACGGGGGTCATTTGAGTGGTGTAACGCACTGTGTGTTTGCAGCCATTGAACCATTACACATGCTCACTTTCACTGTGGACAGATGTTGTGTTGTTGCTTTGTGAAGGATACTGTAAATTCCTCGCGGTTTAATCTAGAGCCGAGCTTCTGCGTCAGTGATAAAGAGAGGCTATTATGACTCGCAAAGGGAAGTGTGTCTCAGCATTCACCAGTTTGACGTTAATACTGTACAAACAACAAAATAAATCTTAAGTCCTGTTTTTAAAGGACAAAGATAGATGATAGGATTTGTAGTAATTAGATTAAATTCCCTTTTTTGTTTAGTAGTGGGCGGGTTTTACACAGAAGTGAAGCATAATATCAGCTAAAATAATAAAGGTCTTTTCCTTAAGTTTTTTTGGTGGATATAGGTAAATAATACAATGCTCCCATCTCTCAATGGTTGTCATCTAAGGTTTTCACAACTGTAGCCGGTTTGCCTTGATTTGGACCAAAACAAAAAAAAAGATTAATTAAAAAATTAATAAAAACACCCACCATCACTTTGTAGTTAGAGTCTGTTTAGAGTTCACACTGACTTATTACAATCAAAACAAGAGTTACCAAAGTTCAGGTGTCATGAGCTGTCATTCTGCTACATACAGGGGAATATCAAAACAGAGTTTGTTCCAGTGATTGACAGCAGGTCAGCCTGTACCCAACTGTTCTCCAAGCCGTTATTTATCTACCCCAGCGGGCAAATAATAATAAGAAGAATCAGAGATAACACAGAG
Source organism: Thunnus thynnus (assembly GCF_963924715.1). Classification (NCBI taxonomy): domain Eukaryota; kingdom Metazoa; phylum Chordata; class Actinopteri; order Scombriformes; family Scombridae; genus Thunnus; species Thunnus thynnus. The sequence goes on from NC_089518.1 coordinate 30,614,557, forward strand.
GTTTTGAAAGGGAACAGGATGATCAGCAGATTATACATTTATATAGTATTTCATTTTATCAGGTGTCACCTCATCACCTGTTATGGATTCACGACAAAGACAACCCACACCATAGTTTGCATGGAAGCAAGACTGCAATGCTTTTTAAACATGGAGTATGCAACATTGCTGTCTTCATCTAGCTATTAAAGTGACGGCTTTTTGCGGTTCAGCCATAAATATCTTGTACTCTGTCTTCTCACAGGCTGCTCAGTGATGAATTGTAAAACTTTATTTAATTAATAAACCCACATTAGTGCAAGGGACGCTCCCCCCATGCTGCTTATGTTCAAAATTCTGACAGTGGACATTTATAGAAAGATTTCTGTTTGCTTTATGTAAACGCTGTGCTTTCACAAGCTTTATAAAGTGTAGGACTGCAACTAATGATTATTTTCACTATCGACTAAGCTGCTGATTGTTTTCTTGATTGATCCTTTAGTCATTAAAACATCAGAAAACAGTGAAAAATGTCCAAAACCCAAAAATATTCAATTTGCTCTCATGTAAGACCTAAAAAAGCAGCAAGTTCTCAAATTTGAGAACTTAAAACTATCAAATGGTTGGTGTTTTTGTTTGGGGGGAAAAAACTAATTATTGCAGCTCTAATGAAATGTTACCAGGTTCAGACTCAAAGACTGCCATTGTGACTTAAACATAAAAGTGACTCAGTTGCTTATTCAGACATGAGACCAACATGTAAAACTGCATATTGCACATAAAGACGTGGGTGTCTGAAAGAGTCCTGAGAAACACTTTTTTACAAGTCTTGGTGCTGTTGTTTTGTCCGTTCCAGGGTCTGAATATCAATGTTCTTGCAAGTTCAAAGATGGACAATGATCAGATGGTTTAAGCTGCAGTAGTAACACCTGCTGTACTACTTTCTTCTTTTCGTGTAGTGGAGGAATGATTTTGTCAATGGTTCAGTAAGGATCCCTAACTCCCACGAGACGCAGGAAGAGTGCCTCGGTATGGCTGTCTTGGACATGACGAGAACAGCCAAGGAGAGACAGATGTCACCGCTGGACATCTACCACACTATAAGGTATCACCTAAATAACTAGTTATGTTTTAAGATATCCAGATGCTTTGAATCATATACAGTACAGTCTACAGTCTCCTCCTTGTTGTCCCTGATAGTCCTCATGAACAAATCAAACAAAAGAAAAGGAAAGTCTACTCTACGAACGAGCCAAACTTCTTAAACACACCAGTGTGTAAATGTTTTCTTAGTAAAACAGCTGTAATAGAACTGAAAGTTCTGATCAAGTAATAAGTAAACAAGACTTAGAATGTGACAAAACAAGCAATGCCAACTTTCAGGACAGTTTTTGATACTGTGTGCACTTTATCTCAATTCCAGTACTTTTTGACTTTTAACATCCTTTAATAAAAAAAAAGAACCACATACAGCTCCTATCCAAACCCGTCGAATAAAAAAAATTACACCTCACAGACACCCCCTACGCCATCCACCAATCACGCCTCGAATACACACACACACCCCTCTCACTCACACATGCATACACACACACAGCGGCAGCAGCCCTGTACCGCAGCATTCCTTCTAAGAGGACCAGCATACCTAATTATAAACGAAAATACAAAAACGTGACATCGAGTCATCATTCATTCAGATACATATACAGAGACCCTTCTCCCCCGCAGTACAAGCAGCCCCGTCTATACACCAGACCCTCTGAAACCCAATAATATAATTTACCAGACTATAATAAGCTTATTCAGCTCTGAGGCGCACAGAGACCAGCCCCCTCAACATAACCGGGTCTACTGGCGCACAGTCCTTCACTTTATTCCTCCTTGTGAAACAAGTAGCCTGTCCATACAGAAACTTCATCAGCACACTTTTTATTTTGTTTTTCACAGAACACAATGGTCCCAGAATGAACAGCCCCACAAAAAAACCCCCCAATTTTTCCACAAGGCACATACAGCAGGGCAAGAACAAGTGACACGGTTACATTCAGTGAACACATGTACTACAGTCTCAGGTCAATTACAGAAAAGGACAGCCATTACTCATATTCTTATCTATTTAGGACAGAAAAAAATAATCGCCAGGGCCGCATGAAGCACCCTCCACTGCAGATCCCCTGATCTTTTTGTTACTCGTAAAGCACTCTCCACCTAAACCTTGCCATAGTTGCCCTCTGTGTCCTGCCACTGATGCTCCCTGACATCCTGCAGAGCTCATATATTTCTGACCTTCGCTGCAGCTGTGTACAAGGCCCTCCTCTTCACATTCCAGTACTCTTTAACCTGAAGAATATTGTGGTTTGAGACCCAGCCTTACTGAGTAGCCCAGTGTTAGTTGAAGTTTTAATTTATTTTTATCCGGCAAGCAAAAATGTACAAGTGCGCAACTTTGATGTTCAGACTCCTAATATGTACTGTACATCAATTTTATTATGTGTGTAAAACAGAAATGAAATGATATTGACATATTTCAAAGGAAAAAAATCCTTTCTTTAATAACAATACTTGTGACCGGTAGTTTTTTTTAAACATATGAAAGGTACAGAATATATTCAGACAATAGGATTTATGCTGATACATAAAATAGTTTTTTCCTCTTGCTTACCTCCAGCTATAAGTCCTTCTTGCCGAAGGACATGAGAGCTCAGATCCAGGATTGCAACTTCTTGACACGTAAGCGTATCCGCTTCCGTTTCAAGCGCTTCATCCAGCAGTTCAGTCAGTGCCGCACCACAGCTCGCGACCTCAAGCTCAAGTACCTCATTAGCATGGAGTCCCTGGAGAAGGCCTTCTACACAGAGACGTTCCAGGTCAAGGAACCGTCCAGCGGACAGCTCATCATCCTGGTGGCAGCAGACACTGGTATCCAGTGGTGTCGTGAAAAATTGAAGGATTCTGACCAGGTTGGTACCATTTAGAGCTGTTATGTGTCGGTCACTTTTTTACCGTGATATTTTTTTCCTGTTGGACACTTTCATACAGAGCTAAATCTTTAGTTTCCAGGTGACTGACAGACAGACATTTGTCACCCTAAAATTATCCAAATCGAAATCACAAAAGCTTCAAAAGAAACTTCTGTATTTTTCAACCTGGACCCTATTTTCCTGTCATTTCGTGTGTAAGTGACTAATGGGGACAACAGTTTTTGAAACCAGTCCAGTATTGAGCAAGAGCGCTGCAGCAGCAAAATTGGCTGCAATGTAATAGCACCCCGTCAATGTATGTCTGCTAAAAGTCCTTGTTTTTGTCACTGACAGGCTCAGATTGTTATTATAAGTGTCTGACAGAAATGGAAAGGACCCTACAGAGAAATAAAATGTTTTTCTCTACCTTTCGCTTGAATTGTGTCTAACCAAGTCTCACTCAAGGAGAAGTCTTGTTCTGATATCTAACGAGAGTTGAGTTGTTGTTCAGCCATGACTTTGAAAATCTTTTAGATAACACTGAGCTATGCTTTCTGTACTCCAGCACAAAAAAACTCCCCCTCAGCACTCCTCTCTGTCATGACTGATGACATATTTAGCTGATTTCAACTACAACTCAACTCTTGTGGGATTTCAGAAGGAGACCTCTCCTTGAGTGAGGTTTGGTTTCACGGCTGCAGCGCTCTCATTCAATACTGGACCAAATGCAAAAATTCTTGTCCCCATTAGTCACTTGGACACAAAAAGATAGGAAAATAGGGTCTAGGTTGAAAAATACAGAAGTTTCTCTTTTAAGAGCTAAGGAAAGGTAGAGACAACACATAGAAACACTGAATTTTTTTCCCTGAGTGTGTGCAGTGTGTCAAATGTGTGCTTGTGGAATTTGTTACACAATTCAACAGTATGTTTTGGGGGGTTTTTTGTGTTTGTTTGTTCCTTTTTTCGGATGACAGTTGAGTTCTGTGACTATGAGGCCTGAGATGTATCAGGCTATATCTGTCGCTACACAGGCGATACTTGTTTGTAACATAAATTCCTTGTTGGTTTTGATCTATTTGGGTGAATTATTGGTAATAAATATAAAAGTCTTATCCTTTTAATTATGCTGTTCGGCCAGGAGCTGCAGACCTTGTGTGACTTTCCTGATGTCACTGACATCAGCATCAAACAAGCCAGCAAGGAGGGCGCTGCAGAGACCCGGGTGGTCACTATCAGCAAGCAAGATGGCAAGAACCTGGTAATTTCACTTTTGAACCTCTGTCTTTAGTCAGTTATAACCAAGCAAAGAAACTACTTTTTTGATATATTGCAAAATTGACCTGTCACTTTCAGTTTCCAATTTATTTCCCAGAGTGGCTGTAAAAGCAGAAAAACATCACAGCTGTAAGAAAAGATTAATAAGCACTTGTCTAGGTTTAAGTGCAGCTGATGTATTCTGTTGTGTTTTTTCTATATATTTCAGGAGCTGGAGTTTCCCAGCCTGTCTGAAGCTCTTTCCTTTGTATCCCTCATTGACGGCTACTATCGGCTGACTACAGACGCACATCACTACCTTTGTAAAGAAGTTGCGCCTCCTAGGCTCGTGGAGGCTATTGCCTCTCATTGCCATGGGCCTGTCTCGTGAGTGAAAATTTTTATTTGACCAAAAGCATCAGTAAGGGCTGTAACGTCTTCAGTGTTTTTCAGATCTTCACAGTGGAATGAATAAGAGCTAACATCATTTAATTAAATTAATTTGAATACAGCCCATGTAGCCTAGTTCTAAACTATGTTCTAGAAACTGCTTGGTTTCCTAATTTGTGGTTACTCCACCGCCTCATTTTACTGACAAGCTAACAAATGATTCCTTGAATTTGTGGCTGCGTCACTTAAGTTTCGCAACTTTCTAAAGCTGGCGAACAGTCACCCTCCCTTTGCAGACAAGCACAAAAACGAATGAAAGTTTGCACAGCTGCAAATTATTTTCTCTACATTTCTTACACTCCTAATTCTGTTGTTTTCCATGTTAACAGCTGAACTACACCAATCACCTCTGTGTTGGTAACGATGAAAATTGCCACTATTTAATGTTCTACAGGAAGAATATGATACATCATTTATATATTTTCAAACTGCTGCCAAAATTCTCAAGCAGTTCTCAGGTCAGGTCAGGTGGATGGTGTTTACAACCTATCCAAGCAGGTAATTCTGCATTTCTCTTCTGAGATAGAGGCAATAATCAGCGGTAACTCTCAGTATTCATTTGTTTTGTGCTGCATGTTTGTTGTTGCAGAATGGAGTTTGCAACCAACTGGCTTCAGAAGTGTGGAAACAAGCGTGGGTTGTACATTTTAAGATGTAGCCCAAAGGACTTCAACAAGTATTTTCTGACTTTCCCTGTTGAGGTAGGTAACACTCACTCGTGGAAGTTATTTGAGTGTCAGGAGAAAAGAGGAGAGGAGGAGATGTAATATAGATGCAAAATGTTAAATGTAGCAACACAGGCAAAATGACAGGAGTATGTACTCATCTCTATTAGCTAAATACATTTAGTGTGTGGGACTGAAGACAAGCTGCAAGTGAGGAAAGTGCATCGTGTAGGCAAGCTTTGTAGGAATTCCTGTCCCTTCAGCAACTCTGTCAAGTAGAACTGGGTATCATTGGAATTTAAGTCAAAGAACTTTATTCTTCCCAAGCGCTGCAGCAGAGCATACCCATTTCAACAAAACTCACTGGAAATATATCTGAAAAGATTTTTCTACACATTTTACACACATCAAACTTCTCTCATTCATCAGTGTTTGTTATCATCCATAGTGTTGTGACAAATAACCTTTAACCTTTAAATCAGGAAATATCTGATCAAAAAATCAGTAAACAAGATTATGGCCACACTCAAACTAACAAAAACACCTCATTTAAACACAGCACAGTGTTCTAGTGGGGCAATAGGGTACTATGAGCTCTTTAAGATATGATGGTGTTTGACCATTAAGGGCTTTGTTGGCAAGGAGAAGGATTTTAAACTCTATCCTGGATTTTACAGTGAGCCAGTGCAGGGAAGCTAATATGAGAGAAATATGATCTCTTTTACTAGTTTTTGCCAGTACATGTGCAGCTGCATTCTGGACCAGCTGGAGAGTCTTTAGAGACTTGTTAGGACAGCCTGATAATAAGAAAGTGCAATAATCCAGCCTAGAGGTAACAAATGCATGGACTAGTTTTTCTGCATCTTTTTGAGACAAGATGTGTCTGGTTTTTGCAATGTAGGTGGAAAAAAGCAGTTCTTGAAACTTGTTTTACTCTGGGAGCTGAAGGACATATCCTGATCAAAAATAACTCCCAGATTCCTTACGGTGGTGCTGGAGGCCAGGGCAATGCCATCTAGAGTAGCTATATATTAGATAATGTGTTTCTAAGGTGTAGGGCCAAGCACAATAACTTCAGTTTTGTATGAGTTAAGTAGCAGAAAATTCCAGGTCATCCAGGTTTTTATGTCTTCAAGGTACGCTTGGAGTTTAGTTAACTGATTGGATTCATAAATACTATTTGGTATCATCTGCATAAAAGTTAATGAAAGTTTATGGAGTTTTTCCTAATTTCACCTAAAGGAAGCATTGAGTATATGAGGTGAATAGTATTGGTCCAAGCACAGAGCCTTGTGGAACTCGTGTTTAACTTTTGTGTGCATGGAGGATTCATCGTTAACATGTACAAATTGAAATCGATCGGATAAACAGGACTTGAACCAGCTTAGTGTGGTTCCTTTAATGCCAATTAAATGTTCCAATATCTGTAATAGGATGATGGTCAATGGTGTCAAGTGCAGCACTAAGATCTAACAAGACAAGCACCGAGAGAAGTCCATTGTCCGATGCAATTAGGAGGTAATTTGTAACTTTCACAAGTGCTGGCTGTGTGCTCTGGTTCACTCTAAATCCTGACTTAAAACCCTCAAATAAACTATTGTTATGTAGAAAGTCACACAACTGATTGGGGACTGCTTTCTCAAGGATCTTTGAGAGAAGCGAAGGTTAGATATAGGTCTATGATTGGTTAAAACACCTGGATCAAGAATAGGCTTTTTAAGAAGAGGTTTAATTACAGCTACTTTAAAGAACTGTGGTACATAGCCTGTTACTAAAGACAGATTGATTATATCTAGTAAAGAAGTGCTAACTAAGGGTAAGACTTTAAGACCTAGTTGCGATGGGGTCTAAAAAACAGGTTGATGGTTTAGATGAAGAAATCGTTGAAGTTAGTTTGGGAAGGTCGATTGGAGAAAAATAGTCTAAATATATATCAAGTTTTACAGCTATTTCTAAGGTTCCTGTGTTTGAGGATAAATTGATGCCAGTTGAGGGCAGGAGGTGATGAATTACTATGAATACCATGAATACAATGTAATACTACTGAGAGCTGTAGTAATACATGGATCAATAGAGTTATGACTCTTTGTCAGCCCGGCAAAAGTCCTGAAAAGGAACCTAGGGCTGTTTTTGCTATTAATGATGAGTAATAAGTGACTATGGCATTACAGTGGGCCTTCCTATATGTTTTAAGACTATCTTGCCAGACTAAGCAAGATTCTTCCATTTTGGTAGAACGCCATATCCTTTCAAGTTTTCACAATGTTTGCTTTAATTTGCTGGTTTGGGAGTTATACCATGGAGCTAACCTCTTTTAGTTTATCATCTTGTTCTTTTAGAGGGGCAATAGAGTCAAGTGTCATTCACAGTGAGCCTGCAGCACTATCAACAAGATGATCAATTTGGTAGGGAAAAAGTTAGCATAAGAATCCTCTGTTGTATTGAGACATGGCATTAAATTTAGTGCTGATGGAATCACTTCCTTAAATTTAGCTACAGCACTATCAGATAGACGTCTAGTGAGGAAATTTTTGCCTAATGGCGTGTAGTCCAGTCAAGTCCATTTTTTTTGTATAGCGCCAAATCACAACAGAAGTTATCTCAGGGCGCTATTCACATAGAGTAGGTCTAGACTGTACTTGTTATTTTACAGAGACCTGACATTTCCCCATGAGCAAGCACTTGGCAACAGTGGCAAGGAAAAACTCCTCTTTAGTCCAGTAATAGGAATTCAAAAGTTATTAAATAATGGTTATTAAATAAGAGGATCCTGTTAAATTAAATGTTCAATTTCGATGCCATATGCCAGAACAAGGTCGAGATTGTGGTTAAAACAGTGAGTTGGTTTAGTTACACTCTGAGAGAAGCTAATTGAGTCCAATAATAAATACAGTGCTAAGGCTATCATCATCAATGTCTACATGAATATTAAAAACACCTACAATAATTACTTTATCTATACTAAAGACAAAATTTGATAAAAAGCGAGAATTCTGATAAAGTACAGACCAGGAGGACGGTACGCTATGACAAATAGAATTAGCTGTAAAGTTTTCCAGGTTGTGTGTGAATGACTAAGGACAAGGCTTTCGAATGAGTTATAATTAAGTTTTGGTTTCGGGTTGATTATTGGGTTTCCATGGTGCGGAGCCATGCTTCTAATTCACTGAGCCTCGCCTCCAACACGACAAATAAACTACATTTATTACATGTACTTTTATCAATAAAAGAGGCAGAAGAACAGCTAAACGTAAGACGCACTGAGCAAGAGAGAGCAGGAGAGTGAGAAGCTATTGTTAACTGATAAGCTAAAGTAACTAGCAGATGTGAATAGCGTGTAAACAACTGTAGGATTAGTGAGGAAGTCGCTAAAAGAAGGAGATAGCTGTGAGTGTTTGAGCGGAACTAGTTCAAGTTTAAATGTACGGCAGGTAATTAGCCGCAGTAATGAAGAATCTAGCTAAATTAACTGAGTTGAGAGGAAAAAACACTACCAGTAACACAGACACCGACACAGGCCATTTGAGTTTTGCATACCATGGTGTTGGTCCACGACTGAAGGACCTGCTTTGGATACAGTTAAGTCATGCCAGTTTGGTCGTACAGGTTGAGCAGCAACCTGCACTATAAAAGGTTACTGACTATGTAAGTTAATGCATTTTTAAAAAGCTTCTTTTAATTCAAACCTCAAGTGTTTTCATTTTAGAATTATAAACCACCTGGACTAGATGTCACACTCCGAATCAGACTTTAGCTGTTGTTGTATAACTGTTGATTCCATGACTGAAGCTTAAACTGTATCTGTTTCCACTGTCTGCCTTCCTCTGTGTGTCTGCTAGGTGTATGATGCTGTAGAATACAAGCACTGTCAAATAACAAGGTCTGCCAGCGGGGAGTTTAACCTCAGTGGAACCAAAAGAAACTTCAGCAGCCTGCAGGAACTACTCAGCTGCTACCAAAAGGAAACTGTGCGCTCTGACAGCATCATTTTCCAATTCAGCAAGTGCTGTCCACCTAAATCCAAAGGTAAAACTAACAAAATCTGGATTTATCCAGGGTATGGTTTTACGAGATTAGTTGACATTAACAAAAGCTATGTGTGTGCTACTGTCAATTTTGTAATGTAAAAATCCAACCATTATATACTGCAGGATTAATGATAATATAGTAGGTTACATGTTTTAAAAATAGAAAGGTTTGCCAGAGATGCCATGTTAAAATGCATACACAGAAGGGGCAGACAACTGTACTCCAAGAAGCGTATAGAAAAAGGAGTTGAGGAAGAGATTTTGTGCTGTTTACTATGCTGGAATTGCTGGAGTGATGAATGAAACGCGTTCAATATCCTAAGAGGGAAACATCCCTTTAATCCCTATTCATCCAGTCATTTGTAAGCACACAGGTTACTAGTTTACACACTGGGCTTCTCTATCAAATGTGTGTATCAGAATCTCCAACACAGCAGTGAAGCTTGGCAGATCAGGCTGGTTTTTCGGGTCTCTAGCTGTATTGTTTTTCAGATACTGCTGAATACAAAGACAGCATTTGTACTCCTGCTAAGAAACTTTGTACTCAAATAAGGAATCAACTACCCTCTGCACAAGTTATCTAATGCACCCTGATTTGATGGTCGTTAGCTTCTTAATTATTGAATTTTAAAGTACACTCTGGCCAGTCACAAATAGTGACGGAGAGCATTCATTTTCTGAATTGGGATGCACAGAGAGCAGACTAACAACCAGGATGACTCAGAGGTGTCTCAGTCCTTGTGCTTTGGTAATTAAACCAGAGCTGATGAGAGCTGCAGTTTTTAATAACGTGGTGGCTCCATTTCCCGTGAAACCAGTAACAAAGAAATGCAGTTTCAAAATGTTATGTAATCCACGTCTGACTCACATAATTATTTCTCAAGTTTCCCTGTCAGTTGGTTTCTAACTTTGATCGCTTTCAATTTTGGGAAACTGTAATTTTCGGCTTGTTTAAGATATGTTTTTTATATGATTTTCTTTTTTCCCACCAACAGAAAAGTCCTGCCTCCTGGTATGCAGGAGCAACAAGGGCTCAGAAGTGCCTATATCACCTTCATTACATCGACGCAACATCAGCCAAATGGTGTTTCACAAGATCAAGAAAGAAGATCTGGAATTTGTACGTTTTGCATATACAGGGCTGTCATGTGTTTGTATTTCCTCCTCGACAGCTCTTTACATTAATGCACATTAGATTCTGCATAATTATGTTGCAGCAAATGTATTGTCTTTAAAAATTAAACCTGCAATGATGATTTTCCTTTCAGATGGAGAGTCTAGGTCAAGGGACATTTACCAAGATCTTCAAAGGGGTCCGCAAAGAGCTGGGAGACTATGGACTCGTACACCAAACTGAAGTTGTCATGAAAGTCCTGGACCAGGCCCACAGGAACTACTCTGAGGTGTTTAGATTTAAAGCTGTGCAGGGACATAAAGACACATAGTAGATATTGGTAAAAATATAAAAAAGTAAGCTATTGAAGGTTAAAGCTGCATTGTCTTCATCACGACACACAAGCTGGAAGAGCTCTTGCTGTGTTTTTTATTATGAACAGTTTTACATATTTACTTACAGTGCATGCATTGAGAAATAACTGACTGCTGGTAAATTCAGGCAGCTGCAATTTAGTCTACTCTCTTCTTTTTTTTTTGGTGGATCACACTATCTCAAATGATTAGTCTATTAATCGATAAACTGACAGAAAAATTAACCGTCACATGCTTTGATAATTGATTAATCATTTTACTCATTTTTCAAGAAAAATGCCAAATATTCACTGGCTTCAGCTCTTAAATTCAGGGATATGCTGCTTTTCTTTGTCTCATGATAGTAAACTGAATATCTTTGGGTTTTGGACTGTTGATCAGATAAACTAAGGGATTTGAAGCCGCTTTGGGGTCTGGGAAATTATTTTCCGCTATTTTCTGACATTTTAGAGACAGAACAATGAATCAGGAAAATAATAGAGATCTTAATTGTCACTGACACATAAACATTGTGGTCTTCCGTCTCTTTTTCTGTCCCACAGTCTTTCTTTGAAGCAGCCAGCATGATGAGCCAATTGTCCAATAAGCACCTGATCCTTAACTATGGCGTATGTGTCTGTGGAGAAGAAAGTAAGTCAGACTTAGAGAGAGAGACACACACACACACACACACACTCAACGCATAAGCATATGTCCTCATTTGTCCTTACAGTGAGATGGATAGAAAAGGATCTGACACACACACACACACTCAATGCACATGCAGTACATTCATTTGACAGGCATTATAAACTTATGTCATTATGTTCTAATGATGTCAAGAGCCTGCCATGCTTCACGATAATCTTAACCAGCCTCCATTACCCTGAGGCTCTGAGCCATAATTAAACCGTGGGCTGTGGTCGGCTATTCTTAGGAGGATTACAATACCCTGCCCCAGAAGCTCTTATACCTGCCCATCTCCCTCCTCACCTCACAAGACTTCTGTACTGCAGGCATCTGTCTAGGCTGCACATGTCTGTACTGCTCAGAGTTAGCATTTATGAATGCTATTCATGATTGAAGGAAAAATCCACCCTGAAATGTCCTAAAACTTAAAAAAAAGTGGCAAAGTAATTTTCATCATCTTTTCTTATTTGGAAGTTTACTGGACAAACATAGAAGAGATTTATCAGTTTAATTTTTGGAGATTCCAGTGTACATTTTAGGATATTATTTAACCAGACTGCTGCAGCTGTCAGTGTTAGCTGTCAGATGAAATGAAGCAAAGACAAGATATTGAAGAGAACATATTGTAAAGGGGGCCGCAGATGCTAGTCTTTGCCGTCAATAGACAATTTTTAATGTGATCAAACAAGCACACCACAACTTTTTTCTCTCTTTATGCTTTTCCAAACTGAAAAAGTGGGGGGAAAATATGAAAAGGGCACAGAAAACACCTGTCTCTGGTTTGGCTGCCACAGATCAGTAACCTCATCAAACATACATGAGGTTTGTTGAGGAAAGGTGAACAAAACAAATGAGTAAATGAATTGTTTTTCTGATAGTTTTTCTGAAATATACGCAATTCCTACTCTCTTTTTTTTCCAAGTGGCTCATAAGGGTAATAACATTATGATGATGATGTGAAATTGACATGTTTAAGACTTGGCTTGTGATTGCAAAATTCACAATAGTTTATGTTAACTTGCTGGGCAGAGTTACGGGAATAAGTCATTTGTATTTTGTATTTGTTACGTCCCTCCAGGTCACCTTCATTGTTTTGTATCTCTTTATTTTTACAATATATAATTGATCACAAAAACAAATGAAAAATGCTTTCTTTCAGACATCATGGTGCAGGAGTATGTGAAGTTCGGCTCATTGGACACCTATTTGAAGAAGAACAAGAATTCGATAAACATCCTGTGGAAGCTGGAGGTGGCTAAGCAGCTGGCCTGGGCCATGAACTTTCTGGTACGTAAAGTAAAGTGGAGCAGTTCTATCAGATCTGATGCATTAACCATCCATTTACGAAGTATTGATGAATATCAGCTCATCTGACACACAAATTATGATTTAAAAAACGATTGCCTGATTATTCTCTTAGTGTTACCGCTTGACTCTCTATTTCTTAACCCGCAGGAGGAAAAGCATCTTGTCCATGGGAATGTCTGCGCTAAAAACGTTCTCCTGATCAGAGAGGAGGACCGGAGGGCTGGGAACACTCCCTTCATTAAGCTGAGCGACCCTGGCATCAGCATCACTGTCCTGCCTAAAGACAGTGAGTTGATATCCATCTTCCGCTTAAAGGACAAGTTCACAGTTTTTCAAGTCTGTCTTTAAAACAACAGTCAAGTGTCCATATGAACAGTGAAAGAGGTTTTCCTCGCTGTTATCATTCCTCTTGTTCATACTGGCCATTAAAAGATCCCCTTCAAATGTGCTTTCAATGTTAGTGATGTAGGCCAAAATCCACAGTGTGTCCACACAGTCATTTTATGCAAAAATGCATTTAAATGTTTATCTGACACTTATATGAGGCTTAACCACTAAAAGGACTGTAACGTTGAAAGATATCTACTTGATTTGACTAATTTGGACGACTGAAGCTTCATATTAGCTGATGAAGGGATCTTCTTATGGCCGGTATGAAGAGGAGGAATTATTATGGCAAGAAAAACCTATTTCAGTGTTCATTTGGGCTCCTGACTGTTGTTTTAAGACAGACTTGAAAAATTGTGAACCCATCCTTTAACTACTGTAAAGTAATACACTTATTCTATCAGAAGGGGGCAGCAGTTAGCCATTTAACAAGGCTGTGATTGAGATAATACCTGTTTGCATCCACCTTGCACTGGATTACTCAATTTTGTTTGATGCTTAGTTAAAGGAAAAATACTTATTTTTCAGATAAATTAAGTTGTAAGCCACCAGTACACTATTATGATAAAGGAGAGTTTGTTATGCAACACTGGATTCTCTTCTTTGCTAGCTGGAAAAAGGTGCCAGGTGAAGTGCAGAGAGTTCATTCATCAACTGAAATCTTCCCTTAAAATTAGTTATTTAACTGAAATTAGAAAATCACTTAAACTGCAGCTGATTAAATGTTTTTATTTGCGATCAGTCTTAATTGAAAGAATCCCCTGGGTGCCCCCTGAGTGCATCAAGGACCCTGCCAACCTGAGCCTGGCTGGAGACAAATGGAGCTTTGGCACCACACTATGGGAGATCTGCAGTGGTGGGGAGAGACCTTTAGCAACACTGGACAACTCCAAGGTAGGGCCGCGTGGTACGACCCAAGTGACCTGGAGTGAGATAACAAGTTTCCAATTCCAACTCTCGGTGAAAACAGTGCAGTGCAGTGAGATTATACACGTTAGCTGAAATGTTTTGTCATTACGTAGCTTGTATACTGTATGCTTATTATCTTATATTATAAAACATAATTTTATCCATCTGTGTCCGTTCTCCATCCACACAGCCACTCTTAACCCTCGATTGTGTGTTACAGAAAAGCCTGTTCTACGAGGACCACCACCAGCTCCCTGCACCAAAGTGGACCGAGCTGGCTAATCTGATTACCAGCTGCATGGACTACGAGCCCACATTCAGGCCCACATTTCGCGCTGTCATCCGTGACCTCCACAGCCTCTTCACACCAGGTGGGGTTATACATTTCACCGAGCCGGGCAGCCAAACTGCTCCTATTAGTGTCACAATGTAGGGAATGTAGGTCACACCAGTGTAGAATCTCAAATATCACACACACACACACACACACTGTGACCACACACATTCATCATAGTGTCTTCGGAAACATGTCGGTGAAAAGAGAGTCTCTACTTCTGTCTTAATTAGGTCAGCATCAGCTCCTAATGGCAATGAGGTGAGGAATGAAGAACGGATAGTGATAATTTCAGGAAATGTGATTGTCTTCTTACCGAAAGTTAGACCAATTTCTGAACTAATCACATAAAGATTAAATTAATTTTCTTATCTAAGATTTGATTAGCTTAACTTCACACAAACACTGAAGCAGGGAAACTAGTGATGGAAAGTCGAGTTCAGCTTGTCAGAAAATGCTGAAACAACCTCAGAAGTGACTTTAATTATCTCAGTATATGTTGATTTACCTCATTTTTGGGCTTGAATATACATGATTTTTGTCTTTGTGTCCCCAGACTATGAGTTGATTGTGGACAGCGACATCCTGCCAAACAGGACGGTGGGCTCTGGCTGGACGAGCGGGGGTTTTGAGAGTCAGGAGCCGGCTCAGTTTGAAGAGAGACACCTCATATTCTTACAGCAGCTGGGCAAGGTACGAGGAAGTGTGACATCTGAGCTTTTAAGTGGAGGTCAACCCATGTTGATAAGATAAGACTTGAGACCCCTCTTCCTTTTGCAATTCCTTTGAGTTTTTCAGATTTTTCGTCATGATTTCAATGGAAACCATTTTTGAGAGCGAAAAAAAAGGAATTAAGTCTATTTCAATATGGTGCTTCAGTGCCAATCGCTAAATGTTTTTTATCTGATATACTCTGAATTAGAGCTGCAACAATAAATCAATCAGTCAATCGACAGAACATTAAAAGGCAACTTTTTTGATAAGCAATTCATCATTTCAGTCATTTTTCAAGCAAAAATGTCAAATAATCTCTTGTTCCAGCTTCTCAAATGTGACAATTTCCTGTCTTTCCTTGTCATTTATGATTGTATATTGAATATTTTAACATTTTAGGCTCTGAGTCAAGCAAAACAAGCAAACTGAATAAATTACCGTGGCCTCTATTTTTAACATTTCATAGACAAAACGATGAATCAAGAAGATAATCATCGGATGAATCAATAATGAAAGTCATCATTAGTTGCAGCCGTAAATGAGTACATTCATACATAAATGAATACATGTTTAGTGTGGATTTCCTCAGAAGAGATAGAACCAGAAACCCAGGCAGTTTTTGTGCCATGATGTAGTTAGGTTGATCATTATTAGGTTGATCTTAGTCTTCATATGAGAGGCATTATGGGTATTATATCCAGATCTTGATGAATTGATTATTACATAGTAAACAAATAACTTAGATCCTGACATTTTCTTTGGCCATTTGGCCTTCAGCCGTTTACTCATTTGCAGATGGAGTGACATAAATCAAACTAGGAGTAAAAAAAAAAAAAAGACATCTCACTCAAGTTGGTTTTCTGTTTCAGGGAAACTTTGGCAGTGTGGAGATGTGTCGGTATGACCCACTTCAGGACAACACGGGAGAGGTCGTCGCCGTGAAGAAACTCCAGCACAGCACTGCGGAGCACATACGAGACTTTGAGCGAGAGATCGAGATCCTGAAATCTCTCCAGCATGAGAACATCGTCAAGTACAAAGGCGTGTGCTACAGTGCAGGTACGGTGATTTATGGCGTCACTCTAGTTTACCATAAACCAACAGACAGCAACTGCAATAAATTTGAGTATGACTTAATGACCAGGTTTTCAAAGGATGTCCAGTGAGTTCATAAATCTCACTATGTATACTTAAACATGGTAATAAGTACCTTTGAACCCTATATTACTGTAGTATAAAAGATTTTTTGTGTGTGTGTTGGTGAGCATCCACCCGACTTGTCATCATCGTATCTCTCCATATGTTACTATAAACCAACTACATCAAACAAAATCGTGTTGGTATCACAGTATCACTCTGCTCAGCATCACCCTTAATATCGACGAATGAGGATAATGCACTTATGAGTTGTCTAATCAATGAATCAATGAAATCTGTAAATTCAGTAGTTTTTTTTTGTTGTTGCTGTCGTTTCTCTCAGGACGACGTAATCTCCGTCTCATCATGGAATATCTGCCGTTTGGAAGTCTGCGAGATTACCTCATGAAAAACAAGGAGAGGATCGACCACAAGAAGCTCATGCATTACACTTCTCAGATCTGCAAGGTACTGAAGTCTGTCAAGCTTCTGTCACACACTCTCGGGAGCGACTGACCGCCGGGGTTACTGATGCAACTATTTTTTGTTTGTTTGTTTGCTTGCACAGGGTATGGAGTACCTGTCAAGTAAGCGGTATATCCACAGAGACCTGGCAACACGAAACATCCTTGTGGAGAGTGAGCTGAGGGTGAAGATCGGGGATTTTGGCCTCACCAAAGTTCTGCCTCAGGACAAAGAGTACTACAAGGTCAAAGAGCCAGGAGAAAGCCCCATTTTCTGGTCAGACATTGTTATTATATACTGACTATTTTTGCAGCTCTGTGATGTTTTGTTCTGTCTGTAGCAGAAGTTTTTTTTAATTCTCAGAATCAACATTTTGCAGTGTTTTAATGTTGCTCTATTGCAGATTACACATAATTCAGTAATAGTAATAATTCCTTCGAGGAATTTTGAGGTCATCTTGTCCAGCAGAACTGGAACAGGCACTAACAAATGTATTACTTTATAGGTATGCCCCCGAGTCTCTGACTGAGAGCAAGTTCTCTGTGGCATCAGATGTCTGGAGCTTTGGAGTGGTGCTTTATGAGCTCCTCACCCACAGTGACAAGAACTGCAGCCCTCCTGCAGTAAGTGATAACACACACTCATCCTACTATTCGTTCTCTGTCTTTCACTGTGCAAAGATTATTTTAAAAATGTTGCATTATCCAATCTCTCCTAAGTGCTTCAGGGTTATCTGTGGTTTTAATTGCTACAACAAAAAACAATTTAAGCACATTTGTTGTTCCGTTTGCCATCCTACATTGTTTTCTCATCACTCTGTCCTCATTTTATTCTTCTTTTAATGTGAAACTGTAGTGTAACTGTGTGAAACAACTTTGGTCTGGAATGGTACAGGCCTGGATGCTTGATCCCTATATTGAGGGGATCCAGTGGCTCTGTTATGCTTTAGGGGGCATTTTGCTGGCATGGTTTGGGTCCACTTGCCCCCTTAGAGGGAAGAGTCACTGCAAATCAATACAAAGTTGTTCTGAGTGATCACCTTTATCCTATGATGAAACATTTCTATTCTGATAGGAGTGGTCTCCTCCAGGATGACAGTGACCTAATTCATAGGGCACGAGGGGTCACTGAATGGTTTGATGAGTATGAAAATGATGTGAACCATATTCTATAGCCTTCGCAGTCACCAGATCTCAACCTAAATGAACACCTATGGGAGATTTTGGACTGACATGTTAGACAGCGCTCTCCACCACCATCATCAAAACCAAATGAGGGAATATCTTGTATCTTGACTTGTAGAATCAATGCTAAGCTGCATTGAAGCTGTTCTGGCAGCACATGGTGGCCCAACTCTTTACTAAGACACTTTATGTTGTTTTTTCCTTTAATTCGTCTCCTGACTGTAACTTAACCAGAAGGAACAGACATTCCAACCTGTCAACATTTTACAGGCAGTTCATGTAGTTAATCAGTAGTTCATGTTCTGTAAAAAAGGAGCAAACAAACCCTGACAGTAGTCAGCCGCTCCAGGGGAAGAGGTTTTTTACTGCCTCCTTTGCTTGAACCATCATATATCAAAGTGTGTAGAAAAACGAGGCTACCACTTACTTACACCGCTAAATACTTTCTGACATTTAACAGCTTCCACTGATGTAAACTGCTGACCACCTGAACCAGTAATATAGTGTGTGTCATGTATGTTTGCAATGCAGTTAATCATGTTGACATCTAAATTGTACATGCTTCTACATACCACACCTGACAAATGACAAACTCACTCATGGAGGTCATACCATAGTTTGATATTTTGACAATAGTAGCATTTCTCTGTTCATGTCAGTCATTGCTCAAGTAGTCAGGACACTAGTACTCTTAAATTTGGAAATCACTCCTATTATCTATAAGGATCTTTTTGTTCTATCTGAATTTGATAGAAACCTTTTAAATCTTGTCCGTCACTTTCCTCCTCAGGTTTTCATGTCTATGATGGGGAACGATAAGCAGGGACAGTTGATCGTCTACCATCTCATCGAGCTCCTCAAATCAGGCAGCAGGCTGCCTCAACCTCTGGGGTGTCCCACAGAGGTAGGAACATCTACTACTGTTTGCTCTATGAGAGCTACAAAAGGGACCCACTTGTCACATATATGTACACTTACATAAGGTTTACATATAGTACACTTAAACTCATACATGCATCTACTGCATACGTCAGTGCGTACACATGTGCAATGCATTCCACACACAGACACACACATGCATATACATGGACACAGTCTGTTTATATGTTCAGTCCAGACTAAAGTTTCTCTACAACTTGGGTAGATGACCATGTTGTTTTGTACGGATGTTCATGGTCCCCAGAGGATGAGGAGAATTTTGATCAGTTCTTTGGTTTATGACCAAACACCTGCAAAACTGATAACATTCACATCAGCCACAGCTGTACTTTACTGCTTAGTGCTAATTAGCCAAAGTTAGCCTGCTAACCTGCTAAACTAACAGTGACAATGGTAAACATTATACCTGCTGAATAAATTGTCATAGTGAGCATGTTAGCATGCTGACATTTAGCCTGACAGAGCTGCTAGCATGGTTGTAGACTCTTTAGTCTTGTTAGCCATTCGTTTGTTTAGATGTTTTAATCTGAATTAAAAAGGCTAACCAGGGACATGGGCTGTAAATTAGCAACATTTGTTGCGTTGCTTCTTTCTGTGTAACAATGTTTATCTGTATTGTCCATGTCCAACTAACTCAGAAAGAGATAAAAATGCAAAGACACATTTTTATGCTTATTGTTTGAACTAAGTTGACTGCAACATCAAGTGTTTTATTTCTCCTGATATAGATCTTGCATGTTCTCTACATTTAAAGAAAGCAGAACTAAGAAATGATTCATCTTCTCTTAACCGTCTCTTTTGCTTCTTTGGTGTTAAACAACTGCATTTCAACCTGTTTAGCAAACACGAACATTTAGCCTGCAGTTCTCAAAATGTTGCCATCAGGAATGACTGACCTGTAATTGTGTGTGATTTTGTTGTTTGCTCATCTCACTAATTCTTATTTTATTTAATTTTGATTTTTCAAATAGTAATATTTGATGAGTGATTTCTTTGAGCTCTGTGCTAAAACGATTGTTTCTCTTCCTGCTTTGTCTCTCAGATCCACGAGATCATGGAGGAGTGCTGGGACATCGACCCCGGCTTGCGTCCTTCTTTCAAGGAGCTGGCCTTGCGCATCGACCTGTTCAGGGACAGTAAGGAGTTTTAAACAGAGAATCACCTGAAGTGCCATGCTCCTCTACAACCGACACGCTCTTAACGTCGTTGCCCTTTTTGTGGCAAAGGAACAGAGGCCAAGAGTGCCAGGGTCAGGCAAAGAAACATGTGACTGGAAGAGTGGTCGTTCCAAACTAGGACCAGCTCAGAAACGACTGCCAAGGTGCCTTTTGAGCAAGGCACTCAACCACTACTTTCTGTAGTGGAGTGGCTTAGTGGTCAGAAGGAGAAAATGTCGACTTGGATGCGTCAAACTGGTGAAAAAGAGAAAATGTGTTCGGTCAAAACTTTTGGAAGCTTTTGAAGAAGAGTTCAAAAGTTTGTGGAGACTGTGAGTAGTTTATTGCCAGATCTAAAGCTAGAGTTGCTTGTGTCAAACAAGTTCTCTGTGTGTGTGAAAGGGTGCGAGAGAGTATGTGTGTGTGTGTTGTCCATACAATCAGCTAGCAGGGCTAGCTCTCGCCATCCCCTTTTCCCCTCGCCTGAAGGAAAAATGGACTAATAGAGTTTTCTATGTATGTGTGTATATACCTACAGTATATTTGTGTACATATTTCCAGAAAAATTTTATAATTTTATAAAATGAAAATATAGTAAATACTATATTTGAACTGCCAGCAAGATGTCAGTGTAAATGAATTACATGCAAAGGTGATTTAAAAAATCTGTTAATTGTTTTATGTTTTTATGTGAGAGGTGGTGTGAAAATTAAAGAAGTTTAATTCAACAGCGCATCTGCTCATCGCTCTGGAAACTCTTCCTCACTTTAACGTATTATTGAAAGTGCTGCACTGCAACCAGCTGAGAGGTTTAACATCAAAATAATGTTTCAGAATGAAAATTTCATGAAAAAGGAAATGACACACAAAGATTACAAACAGCACAGAACTGCCGCCCTAAAAGCTAATTTATGGTCAGTGGCTCAGTGTCATTTAACAGACTAAAACGTCGCCAACCTTTTTTTAAAATGTATGCTTCTGCGAAAGGTTTCAGTCGTCTCCATGGTAACCAGGCGCTATCCTCTGGCCAGTTTGTTTAGTCACATAATATCATCTCGACCGGGACTAATTAAACAAGGACATTACAGGTTATCTAAAGTTACAGACCAAAAAAATAAATAAGGAGGTTAGATGAAAACCACAGTTTCCATGGCAACGTTAGTAACACTGCCCAATCAAATTGCGTGACAAACTATGACGGCACCCGCAACTTAACAAAATTCAACAGGTGCGCGACATGAAAGGAAAGAGTTAGGCGACACTCTTTTCTGTCAAAATACGTTATTTCTGTCGAGCGACCATAAATCAGCCTTTAGTATAAAAAAGAAATATGCCTAAACATTTTTCTTGTTAAAACACGAAGATATCTTTGTTTTAACCAGAAAATATTTGAAGATGTATTTCCTTATTTAGAAATACTTTTCTCATCATAATGATAACATTTTCTCATAATAGTATGAGTGTTTATTATGACAAACATCCATGAGCTTGGTTCTTTCTCTGCATGCTGATGACAACCTCATCTAGGTTGTTTAGTAAGAACAAAATTAGTTTGATTTTAGTTTGGTTTTTTTTATTTATTATTTTCCTTCTTAGCCCAGAAAGAAAATAAGACTTCATGAAGTCATTCAAACCTTCAAGCATCCATTTCAGCAGGAAAAACACTGAAATATTAGACTTTATCTCATAAAAACAGCAAACACCTTTCTCCCAGGAGGAGTATTTATTCTCATAAGGAGAAAATGTTCTCATTTTAACATGAATAAGCAACTTTTTAAAATTAGTTTTTCACGTTATGAGAAAGTTTTTCAATTCATTCGAAACCCTTTTCATTATAATGAGAACGCTTTCTCAGTATAATCTAGAAGCTGAGCAAATTCTTTTTTGTCATGGCGGCAGTTTAAAAATATTTTTGGGACACATCAAGTTTGAACCATCTTGGACTGTTTCATTTAGCTGAGTAACTTCCTGTTAGTGTTTTGATACACGTCAATGATGACAGAAACCTTCCCCCAACTCAACCTCGACCTGATCACTTAATTCTTATTCAGCAGCCATAACTACCTAGAAAGGTTATAGGTTCCTTGCATAACTGTAGGAAATCCTGTATCATTGACGTCATAACTTTGAAACAAGAGACTGGATGTAACATACTCGGTTGACAAGTAGTGTCTCTCTTAAATCATGAAAGCCTCTTTTCTAGAGCACGATGGGTTCAAGGGAAACTCATCAACCACAGTTGATGGTCTAAACAGAATAAAAGTTAACATTGTAACTGCAAATATTCATCGCACAAGAAAAGAAGTTGATCATACAGTTGACACAAATTGAACTGGCCAGCTGGAGACTTGGTTTGAAGTCACCCTGCTTAAATGTCCAGTTAGCATATCAGTGTCTGTTTCAGTAAGTTGAGACTAACCTTAAAACTGCTAGAAAGACTTCAGGCATTACTGTCAAAGTTTATAACAATCGTTTGATTTCTCTCATGTGATACAGATCAGTGTAGCTGAAGCTCTAATCCGCACCACAGCCATGAGCAAGAAATCATTTGAACACTTTAAACCCTGAGAGCACTGACCGTGTAGACTGTACTAACGAGGCCTTGTTATGTAACTGCAGAAACAGGAGCAGGGACCGTGAGGGGTTTCCAGAAAAATGTTAAAACTACAGAGTAGAGAAGTAAGGTTCATAAGAGGAAAGTTCGTGTACAAACAGTCATCAAATGAGTGATAAATACTAAAAAATGTAACAATAAATATAACAAAAGCTAATAAAAAATTTAATCTGTGACTAGAATCAGTGGTGAAAAGTAACAAAGCACAAATCTGGGGTACTTGTAATTACTTTAATGTTACTTTGTACTCCACCAACTTCAGAGGAAAGTATTGTTGTTTTTTTACCTGGTCGATATTTATGGAAGCTTGTTTCTGCCAAAAAAAGAGAAAAAAAATTAATTTTAGAAATGATATATGAAAAGAAATACTCATGGTGAGTCAAAATTTTGAAATATTTTGTCATAATTTTGAGATAAGTCAAAAAGTTGAACTTGACATTTTAAATTAAGAGATATTCTGATATTCTTTAGTTAATACGTCTGAATTACTCTGTGGTACTGTACTCAAATTTTGAGATAATATAATAATTGGGATAAATCAACATTTTTATTTTAAGACAAAATTATGGTATAGTAAATCACAGTTAAGATTTAGAAAATTATTACCAAAATTACATTATATGTTAAAAATCTTGACTTGGGCTACTAGTTCAGAGTGGCACAGTTTTGGCTTATCATGAGATCTTCTATTTTCATGTAAATAAAATGCCTACACGCATCAGTAATGGGTAAAAACAATCCAACTATAAACAAACAGGCTTTGAGGAAATAGTCAGTCTGCTTCTCTTCTCAAGTTGACTTTGCCTTAAATTACTGCTAAACTAATTAATTAAAACGCTTTTGTTATAATTCAAAATAATAGAAATCCCATCACTTTGGATACTTCGTTTAGATATCCGGATGTGACGTACTTTAATGTGACGCTCCATCAAAGCAGAGGACGTCCGACCGGCGGACACTGGCTCCAGATGTCCGCACTTCACCACCTGCAAACCCACGGACTGTGCGGGCATGTTCCCGGGAAGTCTGCGCGTGCAGAGAGCTGCTCGAACCCGCAATTTATTAAGTCTACAAGGGAAATTACCCATAATCCTGCAGCAATAGGCTATAAACATAGCCTGTATAAAAATAGGCTATAAACTGACAATGTAAAGGAAAATAATAATACAAATTATTATCATTAATAACAAAAACAGTAATTATGATAATTATATTTTTATATATAATATTAATAATAAAAGTTATGAATTGATGATATTAGCTTTTTTCACTTCTGTTGTATAAATTAATTGATGTAGTGAGGTATAACATGCCTACAGACTTAATAACGTGGATTTGTTTTTTATAATCTGCTAAACTAGACGGGCAAATGTTGGTTTTAGTCCGTCTGCAATGTGAAGGTGCTTAGTTGAGGATTTAATGTGTGTTTACTTGGCAGCAGGGTAGCAGTTAATGTAAAGGTAAAGTAAATGTTAAATGTAAAATATCACTGAGCATTTTCAGTAGACGTGTTGAGAGCAAATCAGCAGACATATCAGAACCGTTCATATAAAATGAGCGGGGTCAGGAATTTCAGTTTATTTCCACTGAAACATTGGAGGTCTTAAATTCCGTTTTAAGAGCGCATTTTTACCCCCTCGCGGCCTGGCGCCCTGCACACTTGACGTGATGACGTTTAACACGTCACGGTGCGTAATCCTGAAGTCCATCAGGGCTCTTATCCGTCCGCAAGTCCGGGGGTTGGACGTTAGGATTCAACTGACGACGACGATGATGATGATGATGATGATGATGATGAGTAGCTCACAGCTGTTTTAATCTCGTCTGAACGCGTGTGTGCTGGGACGCTGGTTTGATAAACGTAAAGAAAAAAAGCGAAATAATATCGCTAACAAACATTTAACTGCGATGTCAACGCGATTACCTTAAAGTTCTGAATAAGGGCGCACAGATGGTTTTGACAGCGCTTTACCGCAGCATAGAGAGAAGTGTGTTTGTGTCGGAAGGACGCCAGGACTGTAGCGGATTAAACGTGAGTTGGAATTTACAAAACTTTTTCTTTTTTTCTATTTGATACTTTGTGAGTAAGTTTGTATGTTATTCTACGTGTGTGTGTTATGAGAAGCCGTTTTTATGGCTCAACGGTTTTACGTTGTAAAAAGCCCGTTTCACTGTGATAAACATCAATTCAAGTGTTTACTTAAAGGACACGTTCACAATTTTTTCAAGTGTGTCTTAAAACAACAGTCAGGTGCCCATATGAACACTGAAAGAGGTTTTCCTCGCTGTAATCATTCCTCCTGTTCATACTGGCTATTAAAAGATCCCCTTCAAATGTGTGTCCACACAGTAATTTTGTGCCAAAATACATTTAAAAGTTGATGTGAAGCTTATATGAGGCTTCAGCAGTCTGAGTTAGTCATATCAAGTGGATATCTGTCACATTTACACTCTTTTTAGCATCAAATTCCCTCTTTGTGTTTCCTCGGACAGTGTTTAATTGTTGAGCTGCAGTGGAAGTATAGTAACAAAAAGAGGAACTTTGGCAATAAAAAGACTGTAATGTTTAAAGATGTCTTCTTGATTTGACTCATTTGGACAGCTGCAGCTTCATATTAGCTTCAGATAAACTTTTAAATAAAATTTTGCACAGAAGGAGGCTGTGCTGTGGGTTTTGGCCCCTGTCACAGTCATTTGTTATCTTTTAATGGTCAATATGAACAGGAGGAATGATTACAGCAAGAAAAGCCTGTTTCAGTGTTCATTTGGGCTTCTGATTGTTGTTTTAAGACACACTTGAAAAATTGTGAACCAGTCCTTTTAAAATGCCAGACCTTTTAAATGACCGTGTGTTGAACAGGTGTGTTTTGTGGTGGTGTTGTGTTGGATTTGTGTGGGGGTTTTTTTAATTTATTTATTTCAGGGCTGCAACCAACTAATGATTATTTTCCTTTATCAATTAATATGTCAATCATTTCCTCAATTAATCCATTAGTTGTTTGGTCTGAAAAATGCTAATCATCATTTCTCAAAGCCCAAGATGCAACCTCAAATGTCTTCTCTCAACCTAAAGATATTCAGTTTATTATCTTAGAGGACTAAAGATCTAAGACTCAAGGACTCAAAGCGATTAATCGATTATCAAAATAGTTGGTGATTAATTTTCTGTCGATCAACTAATCATTGCACCTCTAAATATTTTCCCTAATTTAGATATGAGCTAAAATATGATTCAAAGACCGATGAGTTAGATTTCATGGTCGCTCTATAAACACATTCTCACAAAATTCATAACTTATCTTTCAAGATAGTTTGACGACCCAAGAAATTTTTTCAGAAATTATAAAGATAAAATGTGTTTCACAGCTGCTATGTATCATGTGTCGTTTGCATACTTATTTCCATGAGCTTCGTCCGGTCTGTTGGTCTAGCAGCTTATTGCATGACAACCATCCAGCTCAAGCAGCAGAGGAGAGCGTCTCGCAGGGTCTGAAGATGAAGTCGAGGAGAGCCGCCCCACCTGATGGGGGTTACGGCTGGGTGGTGGTCATGTCAGCCTTTTTCATCATGGGCCTCACCGCCGCTGTCCTCAAGAACTTCGGCCTCTTCTTCCTGGACATCCAGAGCCACTTCGGGGTCCGGACCAGCACCACCTCCTGGGTCACCTCCACTACGATTGCCATGTTTCACCTCGGAGGTAAAGATGTGATGTGATCAGCTTGAACTTCTTCTTTTTCCATCAGGGTGTTTTTGTTATGTTTACTTTTCATTTTCTCCTCAGCTCCAGTAGCCAGTGCGCTGACCTTACAGTTTTCTCAGCGAGTGGTCATTATAGTCGGAGGCCTGCTGACCTCCTCGGGGATGTTGCTGGCGTCTCTGGACCTCAGTCTGCCCTGCCTCTACCTCAGCATGGGCATCCTGCAAGGTACTACACTCAGACTTTCAACCTCAGGAAGTATCACCGCTCTTTTGACCTACTGTTGAGACACTTAGTGGGCTTCATGCAAGAACATTTTCATATCCTTATCCTAAAACTCTTACTTCTGCTTGTACAAGTGTTCCAAGTCAGTTTAACAGACTCTCTTAACCACACAAACTTGTTGTAAATTGCTCGTTTCAGCTAGATGAATGTCACCTGTTCATGAGGAGGTGTGTGTTTGTGAGATTCTTCATTAGTGTAATCAACGCCCCTAAAATTACTATGAAAGGCGACATGCTCGCTCTGTTTGTGGTTGAGTGTCATTCACAAAATTGTTCCCAAAGAGTGAAAAGAATTTCACACCGCAGAGCTTCAAGTCCTGCTGTCAGAAATCAGCAGACAAATAACAAATTTAGGCCTGTCAGTAATAAGGGACCCGAAACGATTAGCCCTGTAAGGCCCACTGTTGCATTACAACAATCACTTTTAGCTATCTTAAAAAACAATCTGTAAATGTTTTTTTTTTAAAGACCACATATACATAGTCACTGGGTCCTATTGTTTATCCTTGCAATGCTATTGGATAGTGTAGCGACTACTGGCAACAACGTAAAAGTCGCTGAGAGGCTGAGGTTGGGCCTTGTTTGCCGTTTGTCCGACACGCTACCAAAAAGATTCGCTGAGATCAAAACTGTAGGTTTAATAACTTTTATTAATGAAAAAGATCAAATTATTATAACTTGCACAAAATATAGGCTACTCAAAATAATCACAGCAATCAGGTGTAAAACAGCGTTCAGCAAAAAATACGACGACCCACTCACCCTCTGTCTCTTACCAGCTGGCATGCAGGTGAACAGGTGCTTAAATTAACTATAGGATACCACCGCCCATATCCATGTGACCTGATTATCAATCCCCATGATCGTGCAATAATAAACAAACCAAAATAACCCAAAATATAAAACAAAAGAATTACTACTTTGCAATTCATTCAAACTTGAAATTAATCCATTCATGGCTCCTACAGATAGTAAATGTGTTTATAGGTCCGGCCATCTGGCCATGAACTCACACTACCTGCAAACCTTCCATCAAGCTCATCTTCTTATTTTATTGGACTGGATTTGTCAAGAAAGAAGTAAGTAACATGCCTTGAATATATATATTTTTTTGTGATAATTGCAATGTCTAGAACATGCAGATACTTAGTTATTGTGGAATACGTTCATCAAACTTGATTTTGAGCTTGTTATGTCTATGTCATAATTCTACAACGCTGGGTTAGGATGGTAGTCAAAATAGCATGTGCACCTTAGACATTACATGGGGACACTGCACTTCTCACATGTTCACATATGGAAAAAATATCATTAGAAATATAATGTCTTTGATGATTCACTATAATTAGGTTCTAAATTTGTTTGTTTTCTCTTAAAATTTTGAGTTTAGACAAGAATTGAACAAAGCAATAAACTGTTTCTGGTCGTAGTATCTGAAGCTCTATCTGTAGCAGAAACTGTATCTGTATCTTATCAGTTAAAAAGATACATTTAACTGACCCTGGGCTTTTTTCTGGGCTTTGTTTGTTTGCCCAAATAGTTGC
This sequence comes from Thunnus thynnus, assembly GCF_963924715.1. Lineage (NCBI taxonomy): Eukaryota > Metazoa > Chordata > Actinopteri > Scombriformes > Scombridae > Thunnus > Thunnus thynnus. Next base: position 30,642,723 of record NC_089518.1, read on the forward strand.
CTGTTACATTAGTTAGGTCCTGGTGTGGGAATGTAAATGTTCTGGGTGGATACAGGTATTCCTTTAGGTATGATAAGTAGAGAGCACTGTAGTGTGAATTTACTGGAATGTGTTAATGAATCAATCCTAAACACTGGGTTCACCACCCTATCTATTTCTTCAGGTTATCTCACACAGTATAATACTTATATGTATCATTAATACATATATTTATTATCATTTGTTTTTACTTTTTCCATTTCTGAGTGCAACCAGCAAAGACAGGTTTTCTGTACAGTGTGCAGGATGTGACTGTTGCCATCCAAAATGGAGAGAGTGATTTTGAAATGGAATCAGACAACACTGATTCGAGTGATGAAGAGGCAGATGAAGATGCCAGTGAAGTGGACGAAAAAACCCAACAACCCACTGACTTCCCAGCCAGTAATTACATGGACATCGAGCCCCAACCAAACAAACACACTAAGCCCTGTGACAAGGTATTGCTCGCTGAAAAATCGCACATTTTCCAGTAAAGACGAAGAGAGGACGCTGCAGACACTGCAATAAAGGATAAACCAACAAGCTATGCAGCAAGTGTGATGTTCATCTTTACTTTTCAGAGGAAAAGAAGCATCTTTGGGACCATCATTGCAAATGAACATGGCTGAACACTGGGATGGAGATGAAATTCAGTTTTGTAAATACAATTTTGTTCTGTTTTTTTAAATTAATAAATGTCTATTCATAAAAAAATATGACTGTTGTGTGATTATTATTCATGGTATATACTGTTATGGGGCTAAATAAGAAGTCAACCCTGCAAATGAATCCTTAGTAGTTCTGTATATTTGTTCAGAGAATATAAGAATACAGAAATTTTGCTCCCAGCTAGGCCCAACTTATATTACATTTCCCTACAAACTTACTAAAATGTAAAAAATTTGAAAATTCTTTAATTTCTGCAACATCTGAAAGGTGGAAAAAAAATTGCTCATTTTTTTCTGTATTTGGGCTTCACAGGGTTAGAAAATATGAATCCAGCTGCCAACGATGTGTCATCAGAGCAGCTCTGCACTGTGACAGAAGGAGGGAATGCTTTCACATGAAGTTAGATGCTAAAAAACGTCTTTCTAAAACCGATGAATGCCACCAATTGCCTCTTAAGAACAAATGTGTTCATACGAGTGGTTCTTGCATGAGGCCCAATGTTTTCAATCTGTACTATTGAAAACATTTTATGGTCCAAAGGAAATGCAGTAATAGAGGTTGCACCAGTCCTGGATCAACACACAGAAACCAAGCAACTTTGGTCTTTTTATAAATATTTCTGAAACCCAGAATGATATGTGTTTTCCATTTATGATAGTAGGAACAACAGAAAAGGCAGAGTGCAGAAAATAAATGTGACGTCCATCTCTGTTTCATGACCAAAAGCAACTAATTCCTGAGGCTCCACACAGACTCAGAAACCAGAAAATAAATACTGAGGTTCATAAAATAAATCAGAAAAAATACAGAATTAAAGAAACAAGGGACCATATATATATTTTCAATAATGCTTATTGTGTAAGAAATTTGATTTTTCTTGGTGTTTTTAGGGCTGCAACAATTTTATTATTGAATCCTCTGATGATTTTTTTTCTGGATAATCAATAGTCAATGAAATGTCACAATAGATTTAAAAATGGCCGTTGTAATTTACCAGAGGCAATGTCTTCAAATTGCTTGTTTTATCTAACTGACCAAAACTTATTATTAACTTAAAAATTATATATACGACAAAGAAAAGCATCAAATCCTCACACCTGAGAAACTGGAAGTAGCAAATACTTTTTTGATTTTCAATTAATTGATTTATAAAAATAGTTGTAGATTAGTTCTGGCGGTCGACTAATCAATTGAGAAACAGGAACTAGTTTTTTACACTAGTGTTTTTTACTCATATGGGACTTTTTATTGATTTGTTTTTGATTGAAACATTATCAGATCCCAGTCTTCCAAAAATAAATAAATTCTAGATGTAGATGGTAAAACAAGTTTCCCTCCTCTGTTTCCAGGAACGGGCATTTGCTTCTCATGGATTCCCGCCAACAGCATGGTGAGCCACTACTTTGTTCGGTGGCGTCCCATCGCCTACGCCATCGCCAGCTCAGGAGAGTGCGTCTTCGCCATCATATTCAGCCCCCTCTTCCAGTGGCTCATTGAGATGTACAGCTGGCAGGGCGCCTTTCTCATCATCGGAGGCCTTCAGCTCAACCTGTGTGTCTGCGGCGCTCTCATGAGACCGCTGGAGACGGTCCAGAGCCCGATCCAGGAAACCAAAGACAGTCTGGAAGTAGATGCCACTGTGCTCCCACCAAAGAGGAAACCCATCTTCCAATTCTCCTTGATAAGAAAACCTGAACTCTTCCTCTACATCCTGTTCGCCATCTTTGCGGCAGCAGGGTTTTTCATCCCTCCTCTCTTTCTAGTGCCCTTCGCCAACAGCTTGGGGATGGATAAGTACTGGCCAGCGTCCATCCTGTCTGTGCTGGCGTTGGCCGACCTGGCGGGGAGGCTGATCTGTGGTTGGATAGCCAACATGAGGCTGCTGAGGAACCTGCAGCTGCTCACCATGGTGGTCACTCTCCTCGGGGTGGTGCTCCTTCTGCTGCCCATCAGCCACAACTACTGGAGCATCCTGGTCTTCTCTTCGCTCTACGGCTTCCTGTTCGGCTGCGTGGTGGCCATTCACGTCACTTCCATCGTGGATATCGTAACTCTGGAGGGATTCAACAGCGGACTGGGGCTCTTTATGCTTTTCAGGAGCATCGGCGGCTTCATGGGTCCACCTGCTGCAGGTGAGAAGTCTGTATTTAGATTGTCGGGTTGAAATAATGTGGCACAGGTGAATGAGTTTAAAAGATATGCAAAAAGCTTATCAGTCACATGCTTCTGTGTTTAGTTTGGCACTCGAAACGTGGTGTAACAATGTCCAGTACAGAACTGAGACATGCACACACACACACAGTACAGGACGTCCTTTTGAAAAAGTTTCAATATTGGTGCCAATATGATGCCTGAGTTTCAGTACAGATACCAAAACAAAACATTTTTCAATGCCTTAGTTTGGGAAATATAAACATGTTAACCCTTTTTTCATTAAATAACACTTTATTGACGGAAAAATAACAGCATCTCATGAAACAGACAAAATAAAGACACAACGTGACAAAATAATAAAATTTCAAATTAGAAAGCCATATAAAGTACAATATCATATGCCAGTGAACTTACATGTGCATAAATTTGAAAAATAGATTCATAGGTTTCTTTATTATGTCAGTGTAATTATGTATTTCTGATGATCCGAATAGAGTGAGACACACAAAGAAGCATAAGTTGAATACGGCTTTATTTCCAGCCGGTGTTCTGTCACATGCAAATACAGTGAACAACAAGCCAACTTGAGCCGAGATCTTTTTATACCTTGCCACCTCTTCAACATATGTTTTCCATTATGAGTGGACTTCTCCCTTGTATGATGAGTTATAATACGGACCTGTCAATATGTCAGACATCTTGGCGTCGTCCTGAATTTACACCTAAGGGCCCCACACTAGATGTTGTTCCAGTTTGTCTTATTGACACATGAACATGGTGCCTCAACTAAAGGTTTCTTACATTCCTTAAGATGCTTGCAACACATAGAAAATATCAGTCAGACTGCTCAATGCATCAGTTTTATAATGAATTTTGCCCTTTATTTTACGAGTCTGTATTATCTGAATAATATTTATATAAAGAACTGTCATTTTGATACTAACTGAAGCAACTTCATTCAAAGAACTGCTTCATTTAAACCTAAGTAAATAATAATTCATTATTGTTCTATAGTTGGAAATTGTGTGCTCCATATATGATTAATTGTATGCTGTTTTGTAGACAAATGTCACACTTTTGTATGATCAGCTGACCTACTGTGCACTGACTAAAAATGTAAGTGTATAAATTGAACATTTACCCCCTTAATTTGCACCAAATTACATTACGTTAGAAAGAATCTGACCTATTATTTGATATCAAATTTCAATACTTTTCAATACTCTATAAACTTCAATAAGCAGTCAGCCCTACACACACACACACACACACACACACACAGAGGTTAAGGGTTAGAGAGGAAAGATTCTCACCAGCAGGTTTTGCTCGCATAAAGATACAAAACTCACAAAACTAAACCCACATTCTTGTTTTCTTTCCTGACAGACCTGTCAGTGTGCATTGCTGGTGTCCTGCTCCAGGTGCAATAAGAGAACTCAGTCAATTAAAATGAATGTCTACTAATCTAACTGTGACTGGACAATATCAGAGGCACAACAAAAACAATTAGTCCATTAATCGATCAGTCGATCGACAGAAAATAAATCACCACCTATTTTGATTATCGATTAATCGTTTTGAGGTTATTTTCTTTTTCAGAAAAAATGTAAAAATTCTGATTCCAGCTTCTCAAATGTGAATATTTTCCTCTTTTTTTTAGTCTTCTATGATAGTAAACTGAATCTTTGGGCTATTAACTGTTGGTCAGGAAGAAAGAAGACAGTTTAGGCAGTTTTGTTTACCGTTTTTATAGACCAAACCATTTATTGATTAATTGATAATAAGAATAATTGTTAGTTGCTGCACTAGATGATTTTTTTTGCACTTGTTTCATTTCCAAAATGAGACACTTAGCATTCATTAAAGTGAAAAACATATTCTTTTAATACGAGTTGCAGCACCAGACAAAAACAACCTCTACTGGTGTAATTAGTTGACACAATGTCTTCACTTTAAACAGACTAAAATATCTCTCATTTACAGTTCAGTCCTGTAATGAATCTTAATGCAAAACAGTTAGAAAAGACACAGTTTGTTCTTCATTGCGTGTTAAATCCACAGTAAAGGAGACGCTGAAACAACACAAATGTCTCACAGCAGGTTTACGCACTCCTGATGAAATAGATATGCCTGTTTATTTATTTATCAGCCCTGTGACCTGACCTTCTGTTTCTTATTCTTCTGTATTTCTTGCGCAGGCTGGCTGGTGGATCAGATGAACGACTACAGCGTTGCCTTCTACTTCTCGGGCCTCTGCCTCGTCTCCTCGGCGGTGTTTGTCGTCCTGGTCGACCGCCTGGTTCAGAAGAGAAAAGATGTGGAGGCTGACGTTCAGCAGGCGATGAACCAGCTGGAGGACTGGGACGGAGAAAAGGTCAAGTGAGACACTGTTGCATAAGGATTTATACCTGAATGAGCCCGAGGAGCCAGTTTGTTGGCTCGTTGGGTTCGTGAACACATGCCAGCTGCTGGATAATGCAACGTAGTTTGACTTGTGATGTGGGTGTAGGTCACAGGTTTTTATTTACCTCTGCGTCACAGCATCGTCTGCTGGTGTTAAAACACCCTTTTAAGGTTTATATTTTTTATTGGAAACCAAAGAAACACTCTGGGGTGCGTTAGGTTTTTAGTACGTCATGTAAACATCAGATATTTTTCTTTGTTTCTGGGGGAAATTTTAACATACAGCCCGACTCATTGGATCAAGCGCTAACATACACGCATGGCTGCAAAGCTCAGTTAGCACATGCAAAAGTAAATCGTGCTTTCTACATTTTTAAACTATGATTTTAAGTTACAAAATGGGTTTACATGTGCCTCCAGAGAAGAGGTTTTAGGATAAGATGTGTCAGAAAGACACTTCCAAGTACAAAAGGAAAGAGGATCCCGTACAGTTATTCAGTCAAAGCTCTATTAACAATTAAAATACACTAGACAACAAGACTTCTAGTTACAAGCTGCTGACTTTGTGCTGGATCCAAACTTTTTTTTTTTTTACCTTGGAGAACTGCGGCTTCTGAACAAATAAAAACAGGCTCATAGACATTTAAAGTTGTGCCTCCAAATGGAACATGTGCAGAAGTTTCTGATTTTTTGGGGGGGGAGTTCATCCCTGCAGTGGTTCCAGGTAAAAAACTGTTCATCCCTCTGCTGCGTCAGAGTCACCAGTGCCTTATCAGTATGTTAACTGTGTTGCTGCTATTTATAGAATATTTCTGAATATGACCCAAAGTACTCCAGGAAAAAAGCTGCACATTTTATTCTGTTACTTTCTTTGAAGCTGTGACTCCTTTTTATATCACCAGGTCAGTTCAGCACATGTGGGCCAGACCTGTAAAAATATAAGTGGAGCAACTTTGCAGCTGTATGTATCAGGTTTCTCTAATAACTCAAGTGTTGACTATCTGTGTTACTGGTTTGTTGGCAGTGGCTCTTAAAGGCTGTATTTAAGTTATAATGTAGCTTTTATGATTTAAAAATATCCATTTTGTCCAATCAAATCAGTTATTTCTATGCAAGAAACTGAATATAAAGTCTTTCAGAGAAACGTGGTTTGGTTGCTTTTAACCACTTTAATTATGAATTTGCTTAATGATCTTTCAAAGATAACTTGATCCAAATAACTTTTGTTGTCATTGAAGCACTGAAATACAAGTTTTCCTTTGCACAGCTCCCTACTTTTTCTACTTTTAAAGCAATTTCAACCAAGAAATTGCTCTTAATAGATTCTATCAAAGTCTTAACTGACACTTTTTGACTCAACATGTTGAATGTTTTTCACATCACCAGTCCTTGTAGCAGCTAAAATGCAACATTTTAAGAAATAAATTACTGCACTGATGGTTTTTAAATGCACGACTCATGATGTCTTTCTTACTTGACTCCGTCTGGTTGTTTCTATCTGTAGCTTTGCTTAACAGCCAAACTGATCCCAAACAGGCTGCTGGAACTCCTCTGGAGCTGCCCTCCACAGCCTGAACCTGATACCAGGGTGAGGATATTTGTAGTGTCTTTTGGGAACTCGTGGTATGTGCTGTACAAATTGCTCAGGAGTTAGTAAGTACAGTTATGTAACAATTGTCATTGCGTTTCAGCCCTCACACTGAGCTGGTGTCACATGATTAAACACACATGACTTGAGCTAAAATTATTAGACAAACAACACGATTAATCTGCAACTGTTTTAGTAATTGTTTGATTTTCTTGAGCAAAAATGCAAAGAATACACTGGATCCTGCTTCTCAGAATTGAAAATGTATTGATTTTCTTGAACATCTTTTGGTTTTGGACTGTTAGTTGGATAAAACAAGCAATTTAAATATATAAACTTGGAGTTTAAGATCTTGTGATGGGCATTTTTTACTATTTTTATGGCCCAAGTGATTAGTACAGTAAATTATCAACAGATTCACTGATAATGAAAAGGTCCTTGCAGCTCTACTTTGTGCCTTTTAGTAGGGCTGCGACTAATACGTGTCAAAATCATTGTTTTGTCAATGAAATCTCAGGAAAATGTGAAAAATGCCCGTCACAATTTCCCAAAGCTCAAGTTAATGCCATAAAATCGCTTCTTTTGTTCAACAAACAGTCAAAAATCTCTCTCTCTATATATAAACCCTATATATAGTTTTGCATTACATAAGACAAAAGCAGCAAATCCTCACAACTGAGAAGTGGCAATGTTGTGTATTTTTGCTTAAAAAAAATACAAACGATCCAAATAGTTGACAATTTTTATCCCTCGATGGACGAATTGTTTCAGCTCAAGTCATTAGAAAGTGAACATCTGGTGATCTTGGTGTTCCACTCGTCACCACCAGGCGGCAGTGTTGCCTGAAATATGACAACTTAAAATCCCAAACTGTACTTATTGATACACAACATGAACTCACTTAAAGACAAAAATGTTTAATACAGACTTTTTTTTTCTCTACAGACAAAACACTTTAGATTAGAAAATATTTCATTTAAAATTAACATTAAGACTATCTATGTGGTCAACAAATGTCACAACACATTAAAACATTTTCATACAATAGATGCATATTAACAAAAGCCTACAAGAGAACTAACTGCTATGTTTTGTCAGGTATTTTGAGAAAAAAACAAAAACAAAAGGCAGCTATTTTACAAAACAGAATAGAGGCACCAAGGGTATTTTTTATAGATGTTGGAAGTCAAAAAGTATAGAAGAAGTAGCTGTAATCAGCTCAAAGTACAGTGTGTTATGGAGCGGCCTCGGTGTCGAAGGGTGCACTTATTAAAAGCAAAAGTTGCACCTTTGGTCCATTTGGAAGAGTTCGAGTAGGAAAAACCACTAAGGGTTTGATCAGACAGAGGCCTGGTCCCAATGTCCGCCTCAAAGACTTGGACATCTGTTCATGATGAGGCAGCAAGAGTTCAATCAGGGCTGTCCTGTGAAACCAGTGAGCGCTTGACGATTCCTAAATTTAGGCACACATTCAGCAACACTTCAGGGAATTAACCACAGTTCGCTAATGTTAAAAACATGGATGACCGGGGAAATCTGAAATCCCTATTATACCGGAAAAGTGAGCAACAATCACTCAGTTTTATTAAACTACATCTGAAAAATCGAACATTGCTTCTGCTCCAGCGAACATGATTTCACAGTAGCCCTCTGAGTCCTTGCAGCCTCCTGCGCTCACATTTTCTCTGAGCAGACGGGTGTTTTAAAGTCAGTGAGGGTTCACCGCTTTAAGCTTAGGCCGGACAATGGGACCGGGCCGCAAAGAGCATCTATGAGGAGGCTCTCTCCTCGTACGGAGACTCGTAGACCTCCATGGGTGGGCAGGTGCACACCAGGTGCTGGTCGCCATAGATGTCGTCGATCCTGGAGATGGTCGGCCAGAATTTGGTCTCAGGCCTGATGAAGGGCTGTAAAGGAAAGAAGAGGGGAAAAATGTGAGAAAGAAGTCACAGGTACTTAATGACGAAATGCAAACATTACAAAGCGATTTACTGAAAGGCTTTAAAACGGGGTTCAGTAAAACTCATCAGAAGTGGTTCCATAACAATCCTTTAAAGTCTGCTGTGAAGGAATCTGATTGTCTTCAATGCACAGGTCACCCAAATTACAAAACAAAGAACTGTGTCAAAAAATACAATAACTTCATTTGTTACAAGGTCGTGGTCGTGTGAATGTTCAACCACAGCCACTTAGCAGGTTCTTCTGTGAGATCACAACAGTCACAGGAACGAAAAGTTGGTTTAGAAGAGTGAAATGTGGAACAAAAAAGACCTGGTCCAGGTTTTACCTACCTAAGGTCATAAGGTACTAAAAAGGGCAAAGTTTTCCTCTAAAAACATTTAAGTGGACTTTTAAAAAACAGAAATGATGGTAAAGTCACTTTAACATAACTTCAACTGTTGGTATTTGAGTAACTTACATTCAGCTCTGACTTGCCGCCCACATCCCAAATTACATCAAACCTCTTCAAAGTCTGATGTTGCTATTGTGAAAGTTTGATCATGGTCTTTGTGAGTGGAGAGTATAAAGCTGCTGATGTTTCTCACTGATAATTTATCCCACGAAACGACTGAAGTGATCCTACTGACAGATACTGCCTGTGTTGCCGAAGCTACTCTGGAGTAACACTTGCTAAAAATGACAGTATGTTTTGGGACTAACTTTTTTATTTTAATGAAATTATATATTTCTGACACATTTTTTAAAGATTTATTTCATTAGTAGAAACAAATGTACAATTAACAATGTGGAGAGGTCTTAATGAGATGGACCAACACACTGTTGGTTTTGATATTTAATATTTTGGAAGTAATAGTGCTACAACTAACAAACTGTTTTCATTGTTGATTAATCTGCAGCTTATGGTCTCGATCATTTTGTCTTAAATTGTCTGAAAATAGTGAAAAATGCCTGTTTATAATTTCTTAGAGCTCACTGTGATGTTTCCAAATGTCTTGTTTTGTCTGATCAACAGCACAAAACAAAGATATTCAGTTTACTGTCATGTATGACACAGAAAAGAAGCTGCAACCAGCAGATTTGTCCCTTTTGCTTAAAATGACTCAAACAATTTTCAAAATAGTTGCTGATGAATTTTCTATCAATCAATTAATCAACAAATTGTGACAGCCTTATCCTTTATTTTTTATCCTTTATACTTTTGTTCCCCTCCCGTCAGGTTGTGTGTAACAGGAATAAAAATTAAAAAAAAAAACAAAAAAAAACTGTCCAGTGTTGTTGCAATGGCCTCTTATAGCCACTAGAGGGCAACAAAGACTGTACATTTCTTTAAAGTATCGCCAGCACGTTGTAAAAGTTACAGTTTGTACTGTTGAAGTCAGAGTGATCAGGACACTCACCAGGGGGAAAGCTGCAAACTCTCTGGAGTAGGGTCTGTCCCAGGTGGAGGAGGAGATGCAGGCCAGAGAGTGAGGGGCCATCTGACACACAAACACATGAAGACCTCATGTCAGGGTATTTGCAACAGCTTAATGTCAGTCTGTAAAACATCATTTCATCTCATACAAATACATTTAAAGTGGACAAATGAAGCCAGTAGCATACCTTCAGCGGGTTGACGCGGGAGTCCATCCGTCCCGCCTCGATGTCTGCGATCTCCTGTCGGATGCCGAGCAGGGCGTCACAGAACCGGTCCATCTCAGCCTTGTCCTCCGACTCCGTGGGCTCGATCATGAGTGTTCCAGCCACGGGCCATGACATTGTGGGTGCATGGAAACCTGGACACCAGCACAAAAACAACACACACTGAGCAACACATACAGTATATTTTGTATTACAAATAAGGAAGAACGTGAATGTTCAACCAACCGTAATCTTGCAGCCTCTTGGCCACGTCCACAGCCTCAATATTGGCCGTCTTCTTGAATGGCCTCACGTCCACAATGAACTCGTGCGCTACGAAACCTGTTTAGACAAACACGAGAACATCAGGGACAACATTTTTAATTTGATATGAGCTGATTAGAAGCATTAAGTCTTTGCAAATTGATTACAGACATCCCGAGATGTGTGCAAAAACATCAACATACATTGATTATAAATTATGCTTTCAGTGTTTTACCTTTCCTGCCTTTGAAGAGGATCTTATAGTGACCTTCCAGCCTCTTGGCCATGTAGTTGGCATTGAGGATGGCCACCTCTGTAGCGTGAAGCAGTCCCTTCGATCCCATCATCTAAACACCAAGAAAATAAAACAGGAGTGATGTGAAACAGTCATTTCCACAAGTCAAATCAATTTGCTAACACAGATTGATTTAGTATATTAATGGAAATTATAATTATTTATGTAAGGATTCAGACCAGTCATTGAATAATCTTTTTTATTCTGCAGACAAACATCTAGTTTATTTCTTTGACTCCCAACTGATGACAAAGTTTTTTCCAAATTGTGCATGTGATACTTAAAAGTGAAACTTTTTTTTAAAATCGGATATAGACAATGACAATGAGGTCACGTCTTCAACTTTCTCAGTTATCAAGGTCAAAAAAGACATGTAAAAAAATTTAAAAGCAACTGGATTTATCTCTTTCAGTGTTAAAGACTTGTGGTGAAGAAAAGTGGAAGCCATAAGGTGCATTTTTCTTTAAAACTTGTGCAAGTTGTGCACTTTGCATCCCTTATGTGCAACTCCTTCCTGATAAACAGAAGATAAAACCTCATGATATCGACACTTATTAGCTCCTTTTTTTTCTACTTTATTAGCTACTCACACTTTAGTTCATGTGGCTGACATGAAATTCACATGATGAGCAGGTGACTTTAACGACAAGGTTTGAGTGTCTGAAAACTTCCCACCAGCCCAAAACAGCAGTTGCCTTTGACTTATAAACTCTAGAGAAATCTTTTCCACCTTACACCGTCAGTGTGCTTTTGCTTCAGAATTGCACTAAAAACTTTGTTCTTATGTCTTTCTCAACATTTTTCACAAAGTTTGAGAAAGATTTGCTATCGGAGTGCTGATATGTCGTCTTGTCAAGATGACAGAATATGAACGTGAATGATGATCTGTGCTGACCTTGATGTAAGCCCAGGAGATTGGCAGGATGGCGCTGGAGCCCCAGGGGGCGGCGCTGATGGTGCCGAGCGAGCTGCTGGCGTTGACCGACTGCATGGGAACCACCGGGTGGCTCGGCAGGAAGGGGGCAAGGTGGGCTTTCCTGATGAAGAGCAGATGAAAACACACTCAAATTCAACTAATCTTGGAGACATTATTTCATTTAAAAGGAATACAGGATTAAATTTAGAAGCTTAAATCCAAAAACAACTGATGTAAATGTTTTGATTCACACAAACTAATTTGACATTTTTTCCACATCATCCAGTGAGTCTGACTTACACTCCGATCGGTCCCATGCCGGGTCCTCCTCCACCATGAGGGATGCAGAAGGTCTTGTGCAGGTTGAGATGAGACACGTCAGAGCCGTAATCCCCAGGACGACACAAACCCACCTGGAGGACAGCGTGAAGAAGGAAAATGAACGATCTGAAGGCCACAGTGGCTGGCAAATCGCTGAATTCACCTGGAATATTTACCACTTTTCCCCCCATTTATAACTTAGATTACTGAATGGAAAAGAGTAAAACTGAGTAATTAGACAGAAACTAGTCTCAGTTCAAATTTGCAGTCATGTGGCGGTCAGTCTACAGAGTGTAGAGTGAGTAAAGTGTAAAATAAATAAATGGTTTTATTGATTTAACTCAAGACACACAGATGGGTATATTGCTTGGTGTAGAAGGCACTGACATACCATCACTTTTTAAGTTGACATGTCGAACATGTGAGCAAACAGCAGTTATCGACCAACATTATCATAAATTTGGAGTTGTGTTTCTGTCCACCTGATGGACGTAATTCTAATATTCATTTTCCTTTAGCTCAAACAATTTAGCTGCTACATGCTCCACTATGTTCACCAGCAAGTCGCTAACTGTCTGTTTGCCGTTTGGTGCTGAGCAGACGGTGCACTGTGAGGTTTTGAGAGCTTTTATTACTGAAAACAGCTGCCTGCTGCAGCCAAAAACAACACTACAAGAGTGGTGAGAGAGTGAACCAAAACAGTTGCAGCTGGACAGATAAACAGTGAGATGAAACTCAGCAGAGAGGACCTAAGAGGACATTACACATTGTCATTTGATGCAGTTATTATAAAAATATTAATTAAAGCTGCTTTAAACATGCAACTCTTCCTTTAACCGTCTCACAAAGTTAAAATCTGATTACACTACAACACTGCATTTTTCTTGACCTTTTTCTCAACTTTATTGTGGTCGTTTTACTAGAAATACCTCAAATATAGAGTCTACTTGAATCATACGACTGGCTGCTGGGGGTAAAAGAAGTTTGCATCTTAAAAGTCAGAGGGGGGCAGGGTCTGTAAGTCTGTCAGGGATTGGTGGAGGGAGTGTTGCGATCATCTGCATATTATAGAGATCGAAGGTTATCTATTTACAGCCTGATAACACACAGCTATAAACCTTTAGCCTATTAGTCTTCGGTTTCACAAGTAATTACATATTTTACTTTACCGTGAACTGTATTTTACATTTTTTTTAAATTTGCTTTGTTGCCATGTTACACTGCACTCACCTGGGCGTTCATGTTGGCCCCATCCAGGTAAACCTGGCCACCGTTCTGGTGAATAAGCTCACATACGTCTCCGATTTGCTCTTCAAACACACCAAAGGTGGAGGGGTAGGTGATCATCATGGCCGCCAGACTCGCCTTGTGTTTATCCACCTGTAAGAGAGTGCAGGTTTCGGAGCCAAATAATTATTAGAAATTAAAAAGGCGGGCTTTAGTATACTGAAAATAATTTGACCTGTAACTTCTAACCAACACCCAAGGGTTGTTAATTTTTGCTTGAATTCAAAGCCGCCTTTTATGAGCTCCTTAAATTTCATGATCAAACAGCCGACAAACCAGCAGAAAATTAGAATTATGTAATAAATAATGCAGTTTAACACTGTCGAAGATGTGTTTGGTTCATGATCAATGACAAAGTTATATAATCAGTTATTGTGAGTCCCTTTTACATGCAGAAAATTCAGACTGTACCACTCTTTGGGATAACATTGTGCACCAGACAGCCAATCAACAACCTTTAAGGACCAGTGTGTAGGATTTAGTGGCATCCAGCAGTGAGGTTGCAGATTGCGACTAAATGAATACACCTCCTCTTCCAAGTGTGTAGGAGAACGTATGGTGGCCACAAAACTCACAAAAAATGCAAAAGGCCCTCTCTAGAACCAGTGTTTGGTTTGTCCATTGTGGGCTACTGTAGAAACATGGTGGTATAATATGGCGGGCTCTATGGAAGAGGACCTGCTCCCTATGTAGATATAAAGGGCTCATTCTAAAAGGTAATTATACACTAATTAAAATATACTCATAAATATTATATTCCAATTCTGCTAAGTCCGTTCTGCTAGATGCCACTAAATCTTGCACACTGTTCCTTTAAGAGTTAATGCTGATGAGAGGTAATTTGACACTCAGACACATAATAAATAACTACATAATTATGGACTACACATTAAATCCTCTCAAACAGTTACTAGGAAATGTGACAGGTGACCTTTGTTGCTTTATCTGCCAGACAAATTTAATTTCTCCTATACTGTATATCCCTATTCTAACCCCTATACTAATTCTTACTAGAGCCTTGAGGTGTGCCAGGTCGATGTTGCCGTCTTTGTCCACTTCCACCACCTGCACCTTCATGCCGGCCATCTGAGCACTGGCTGGGTTGGTGCCGTGGGCTGACTTGGGGATCAAACAGACCTGGAGCAGAGAGAAATATCATTGTAGCAGGACAGATGTACCAGTTAATTTGAATATCAAGAAGAAGTGATACTGATGCAAATTATGATTTTATTCTGTTATGTAGCCGTAATGAAAAGAAATACTTCAATTGAGGCTGTGACTATAAATTCTGGTTATCCAGGAAAAGCAGCACTTATTATTAGGGAAAGAAAAGCCAAAGTGAGGATGAAATGAGGTTGAAACCAACAAGTTTTTGACTAAAAAAGATAAATATTTTATATATATATTCCTTTTGGTGAGTGATTTTGAAACCTCAACAACCCTGCGTTGTTTAAAAAGAGCATGTAAAGAAAGTCATTTAAGGCTGAGTCAACAGCTTAAATTGAACACAACAGCCTCAATTTTCTGAAGTTAATACCACATAAACTGCTATATTTAAAATAAAAAAAGGTAGAATAAATCATATTACCATACAAAAATCTATGTGGATATACTGTATGAGCTTGGTCTGTGTGTGGAAATGCTGTAGATCTTTTAGGGTGAATTTTGATCCGGTCAACACCCACTATTGCAACTAATGTGTAACCTGCCTGCAGGTCACTAATTGATTTTATCCCTTATTAGGGTGACACTTCTGGCATTTTGCAACTTAGTCACACAAGAAAACTGGGGCACTTAGACCTGTGGGTTGGGTAACATTGACAAATGACTGACTGGGAAAACACTGACAACTGCAAGTCAGTGGTGTGACGGGCTCAGCAGTGTCTTAAAACCTCCAAATATGGAATCTTGGAAGCAGGTAATCTATGGTGGGGGCGCAGTGTTTTCAGCCCCTTTGTTTGCACAAACGGTTGTCAGTTTGGACTTCGACTGTTTCAAGGGATCAGGCCACTATCTAAGATGTGCTTATGAGGGAGCCATTAAAAAACAAAGGCCAAATTATAGTCGAGGAAAAAAATACTTGAGTCAGCCTTTCTTTAATCTGAGGCAGTGTCTTATCTCGCGTCGTCCTTGAGCCAATGACAATCAGCACGTCCAGGATAGTGAAGAAATTTCTAACCAGGATGCCTGAAACATGTTAATCTGAGAACAATAAACCTCACTGTTACAGTAGGAACTCAGATTGAGCTGAGAGGACTTAACACTCTTTGGCTCATGTACTAATGCTTTATTAACCTCTGTTTGATTATGCTGACTGAAAGTCTACTGACAAACTACTGGTAATAAATCATCCATACTCGTCAGCCATAAAACTGATACGTCTAAGAATAGCAACTCATTGTTAATTGGGTTTGTGAAAGAATACAAAAGAGGCTGAAGCTTCATATATTTTCATTTCTCTTGAGCTTCACTGTGGCTGTTAATCTTCTCTTTTGGCAGATTGTAATGCAGAAAATCAGGCTTTAAATCATATTTCCTCTAAATTGCTGAGGCTAAGCGAATAAGGCTTTGGAGACAGCAGCTTATTCAATCAATTATCCTTGAGGGTAACAATTTAGCATTTATAAGGAATATACTAACATTTAATAAATGGTTTACCACTTTTTATTATAAGCAGATATAAAGAACATTTTTAAAGCTGCAACGATTGGTCGAGTGACAGAAAATTAAATCGCCAATTGATAAATTGTTTTGAGTCATTTTTTTGCTCAAATTCTCTGATTCCAGCCTCTCAAATGTGAATATTTTCAGGTTTATGTGATTTTCCATGAGTGTAAACTTAATATCTTTGGGTTGTGGACTGTTGGTCAGGACAAAATAAGATATTTGGGCTTTGGGAAACAGTGATCAACATAATTCATGCCCACAGAATTCATAGTTGTTGACAAATAACATTTATATCTGCTAACAGTTACATTATAATGTGTTATAAACCACTTAACTGTTTATATATTGCTTACTAATGCTAAATAGGAGGACTTTAAACAAAGTGTTACCGAGGGTCACAGATCAAGATAAAAGCCTGCAGTGTAATTAAGTCTTATTAACTTCGATATAACACTAATCCACACTGACTTCAGTCCAATTAGACTTACACTTCTGGAGCTCTCTCCCTTTGAGTTCAGGTAGGCTTTTATGGCTGCCAGGCCAGCGTATTCTCCCTGAGCACCACTGGAAAACAAGGCAAACACACCATGGTCATGTACCACACACACACACACACACACACACATCATTACCTCAGGACAGTTCAAAGACCAGTGTGCAGACGTTACCAAAAGGGGAGTGAAAGATGGGAGGAAAAGCTAGCTGTACGATAACTCTCCTGGCCAATGTAGCATGGTGTACTATTCATAAACCCTCAGCTGCTGATAAGTGGTGATAGACCGCTCAGGTGGGTGTGTGTGTTTTATCAATTGAAAACTGAAATCATGTAGATTCTAGACTAATGGATACTGACTAAAGTCTGAAACCAAATACAAAGTCCCAGACACAAAAGGTAAATGCCAAGTGCTGGTTTCTTACTTCAACTAAAGGTCTTGTTTCCTTGTTTCTACCCTTCAGTACTGTTACTTAATCAAACTAAGAATATATGCATAATAACTGATGAATGGTGATAAATTTGTAGATAATGCATTATTTAAATATCACATTTATCACCATTATTTAGCCAATTTTAAAGTTAAAACAGCTCCCGTACCAGTAAAAATCATGTCTGATAAAGTAGAATAGAAGATGAAGATTATTCTCATTTAAGACATTAAAAATTAGACAATTATTAAGAAAAGGGTCAAATTTTCTTTTCTGACCAAATGTTTTTGGTGTTAAATGCCTTAAATTTCTCTAACAATGACTTTTTGTAGCTTCAAGGCTACTTTAGAACAGCTTGTGAAAGGGCAAATTAAATTAATTAAACAGATAAGCATCACTTTATTTCATGCCGTGTGGCAGAATTTAGGTGCTTGGATCCTGGTGTATGCAAGTTTTGTGCTGCGACAAACAATGACTCACCTGTTGGGCTGGAAGGAGATCTTGTCATAGCCCGTCACCTCACAGAGGTCCCTCTCCAGCTGTCTGAAGAGCTTCTGGTAGCCCTCTGCCTGATCCAGAGGCACGAAAGGGTGGATGTTGGAAAACTCCCTCCAGGTGATGGGCTAAAGAAGGGAAAACAGGGAAAATTCAACTTTCCAAAACAACTTTAAACATCCTAAAAACTTGTATAATTTGTTATAAAAGATCTGAGTTTTAGTCAGATCTATTCAATGACTCACCATGAGCTCTGAAGAACTGTTTAGCTTCATGGTGCAGGAGCCCTGAAGAAGAAAACAACATTTTACCACCACATTCACTCCCACGTTTGACGTGACAGGAAATTCAGTTGTCTGCGGTTCTGAACATGCTGTTTGACTTCAGGTAGGACTCACCAGCGGGATCATGCTGTGCACCAGGGAGATGTCCTTGTTCTCCAGGCGCTTCATGTATCGCACGATGTTGGTCTCAGAGTGGTAGCTGGAGACAAGGATGATCAGAGAATGGTGTTTGACTGAGAGTTACAAAGCTCTGACTCAAATATCACAAAATTAAAGCAAAATTAACACCAGTGGCATGTTTATTAAGTGTATTAGTAGAAAGGTTGACTGTGAATCTTTTCAAGTATGTCTCAGTGATAATGTCAGAGAACAAACTGGGGACTTAGACATTAGAGGCCCTGATATCAGACTGCCTTTGTGGCGCTAATAAAGATAATATGCACCAGTTTCAGCAGCCAACAGAGAGGCATGAGTTAAAATGGTTAAAACACTAAAAACTTAGTGTATCAGGACAACATGTTTCTTTTATATTATAAATCAAGTGAACACTTTGAGGATTCCCAGTAACCGAGTACTGAAATGCTTTGAAATAAATATGCCTCTTTGTTATGGCACAAACAAAACAGACTAAATACTAGCAGGGTGCAAGTGCAGAGGGGCTTTATATCAGATAATTAGTATTTAAAAAGTATTTACACCCAGTCGAACGATCTGGCTTTTCCACAGCCAACTGTGTTCAACGTTGGGGTTCAACAGGGTTACACCTTTCAGCCAATAAAGACCTAGTGTGGAGTAACTCTCCAAGTATCTGATTAACATTTTTGTCTCCTATGTAATGTAGTGATTATAAAGTAATCAACTAGAGATATTGACTTTTTTTATTCCACGCATCCCTCGTCCTTAACAAAACCTGGTGCCTAAATTACCCACAGTGCAACTAGACTTTATTCACACTACAGGCTACAGAGGTCTGGTAACTTCACTTCTTTATAACTCCACACCATCTGATTTTTTTTCCATTTTCAGACTTGTAGTCTTCAGTTTCAACCACCACTGTTCATCAGATTAACACAGCTTCTTTTTCCACACATGCAGTAGCACTCCCCATCACCTGTAAACAGACTTTGATGTGTAAAAATCAGTGGTGTTCCCATTTAAATGAGAACTACCAACCTGTTGAAGACCTGGTGTGTGAGGTACTTGCTCGTCCTCTTGAATGGACTTCCCATGATCCCTTTCACCCGCTCGCCCATCTTTTCAGCAATCAACTCCTGGAAAAATGTATCATTTGAAATTAAAGCAGGTGGTGCTTTACTTTTAACCCTCCTCTAAAAATAATATATAGAAACACAATGCAACCTCAAAACAAAGAAATAAATGAAATTACAAACAGTTTAAATGATGACACTTAAGAAGTAAAAAAAAAAAAATGGCAGCATAAGTAATCAGTAGACAGAATAATGAGGCACAAAGACGTAAGAGGTGACGACTGAGCTGAAAATGTTAACCATCAACTTACAGCTGAGGATTCACATCCAAAGACCCAAAGCAAGTCGTCCAAGTCCCTCTCAGTCACAGTCTCATCCAGAGAGATACCCAACTGTTGAAAGAGAAGCAGAGATAAAGTTTCATTCAAACACAAAACAAGACAAAAACATGACAAACACTATAAGGTAAAATAAAAGTCAGGAATTGAAATTTCTTTACAGAGTGACCAGGATTGAAAAATGCTATAATACATACAGTAGCTACAAAAATTAGGTGCATCTAAGTCTCCTTGGTTCTTGTTTTTCTGCAGCGAGTTCTTTTCTGGTGGTGTCCTATCCCATTTATCAATATGTAAAAATAGGGATTGTAGATTAAGCCCAGTAAATGGAATATTCGGATATTTCTGAAAATTACTTTGATATGATTGAGACCAATGATTTCTTACCATAGCACTCAATACTACCTACTGGATGGAAAGCATCCACCTCACATTTTGCGATCAAAGAGAGAGAAGTCGACAACACTCTGGATGTTTGCCACAGATAGTTGGGACATAAATTAGTTTTTATCTGCCAAGTCTGTCAAAGTTCTCACGACACAAGTTCCTGTTAATAAAGATTGTCCTTTGTAGATTTTTTAAAAAGGGAGCGTATCAGTTAATTTTGTATGTTTTGGCCTTTTATCTGATGAAATCTCAATAGATTATTAATTAAATAAACAATTAAACATATAAATATGCAGCGATGTGCAAGAATACAGTTAAATAAATTAGAGGTACATCGATCAGTCTTATTTCAACAAAAAAAAAAAAATCCCCAAACCAGGAGAATCAGCTTCTCAAATTTGAGAATTTGCTGTTTTTCTTACATTATAATAAAATGAATATTTTTGGATTTTAGACTGCTTATCAGACAAAACAAGACATTTTAATGATGTCATCTTGTCCTCTAGTATATTGTAATGGCCATTTTTCACTGTTTTCTGATGATTTATAGACCAAACGATTAGTTGATTAATTGAGATATGGCAGATATGTCTTACTAGTAGACAATTAAGCAAAGAAAAAATACAGTTTTAGTACTTTTAGAGCATGATGAGCAAGTGAGCTATAATTATCACAGAAGTTAAACTTTTTATGTTATATATTTTTTAACTCTTTATTTCTATGTTTTCAATTGTTCCTAGTTTAGTGATTTGTCATTATTTATTTCCTTGTAATCTCTTTGTAGCAGATGTTCCTGTGCTTACCAGACATGTTGACAAAGCTCTAATGTGAATGATTGTGTGGTTGAGCTTGATAGTGTCATTACACTGTAATTTAGTGGTGAGGTTTCATGTTCTTGTATTAATTACCCTCCAGTGCTGCAACAACGCAAAACACTTTTGTTTTGGATTCCAAACATGATCCTCTTGTCAATGAAAGCTCACTAAACCACCACTGTAGTGCTTTCCAGGAACAAAACCAGTTCTCACCACTCCCTCAGTGTAGACTCTCAGGTTTATCTGCCTCTGCACGGCTCTCTCCAAGATGTCTTTGGCCGCCACGCTACAGTTGATTTTCAGAGTGTCGAAGAACATCTCGCTGTGCAGCCTGTGTCCTGCTCTCTTCAGACCTGAAACAAAGTGAGGTGCAAATGATTATTTATTCCGTCATTTATTCAGCTATCCATCTATCAAATGATGGATCTCACCACAAATTTCTGGCACTCCCAAAATTACAATTAAAAAAAAAGGAGAACTGATTGAAATTAAGCATGCACAAAATCTGTGAAGATGGCTACTTTCAGGGATTTATCCTGATGGTTGATTTTAAGTCAAAAACAACAAAATTTACCTTCAGCAAGGATCAGAGCAGCATTGTGCGTCCTCTCAGCGATGTGTTTGAGTCCTTGGGGACCGTGATACAGTGCATACATAGCAGCCATGTTGGCCAGCAGAGCCTAGAAGTCAGAGACGACAGAATATGAAAAAGAATCCATTAGGCAACAGGAGAAAAAAAAAAAACACATAATGAAAATACTGCAAATTTCTGCTAAAAAGGCTGTAGCAGCCATTTGTCAAACTAAGAATTTGAAACAAACTTAAAAATCAAAAGGCCACTGATGCACCACAAAGATATTTCAGGCAAGAGGTCCATTGTCTTTACAATGGCTTTGCTTTTTCTTTTGTGTTATTAAACCATGGCAAGCAAGAAAATGATAGAACAAAGAAATTATGGCTCCTGCTGCCTCTCTCTCTTTTCATTTATTGTGTCCATTTTGTTAATTTTGTCCCCCTCCTATCCCGTCTTACTGATTAAATGTCATTATGGAGGCTCTTGGGGTATATTTTGAATCACACACACACACAATCTAGTATATCTTTCCTCCTTTTTTGTTATTTCCACATATAAACGAATGAGCCTGGTTGTACCTGAGCAGTGCAGATGTTGCTGGTTGCTTTGTCTCTGCGGATGTGCTGCTCTCTGGTCTGCAGTGCAAGCCGATAAACTTCTTTACCAGCGGCGTCCCTGAAATGTAAATACAGCTTTCTGAGTTCTATAAGGAGGCTTCTAAGTCCCTACTTTTGATATAAAGATCTGTCATTTCACACTGAACTCCTCTATCAGGGAAAGAAAATCAGTTTGTGGTATTCTGAGTATTGTATCCCACCTGGTGACTCCAACCATTCTGCCAGGCATCATTCGGACCAGGTTGTCTTTAACAGCGAAGAAGGCGGCGTGGGGACCACCGTAGCAGAGAGGAACCCCAAACCTCTGGGAGCTGCCCAGCGCAATATCGACCCCAAACTCTCCAGGGGGACGCAGCACACAGAGAGCCAACAGATCTGTGGCACAACAAACCAGGGCCTGGACACGGAAAGAAATATGTCATAACCAAGTTAATGAACCCTCTTTGCTCGTAGGAAGACTCTTCTGACTAATCTGTAGTGTTTTTTAGGAATGACACATTTATGTCAGGGATTGACACTGGTTGTGCCCTTCTCGTGAAATAAGAAGACTTTAACCAAAGATGAAAAGATCATACACGTCCCAGTCCTCCATTAAAAGCTGCACAAAGCAAATTCTTCAATGAAAATATACAACTATGTCATCAGCATATACATCAAAGTAAGGCTGCTGTAAAAAAGGGGCATCCAATTGCTTCCTTGAGACACCTTGAGGATTAAATTTGGATATTGGATATGGATGCTTCTCCACTAAGAGATGGAGATCAATCAAAACTTGTGTGCAAAATATAACTGTCCTAATAAAGAGCAACTGCAGTGAGAGAAAACAGCACTCACACACTTTAGATCTTATGCTTCTCATCACATTTCTATAATGTCATAACAAAATAGTAAAACAAGCGTGCTGTATGCAGTGTATTACCATCACATGACATCATTCCTTTTCATTATTTCAAGAAGTTACTCTTGCTTTGCCATTTTTAACCACCAACTTGCTTTAGTATTAGTCGCGCTTTTACTTGTTTTGTGGGAAAACGTCTCTTACCCCTCCTTTGTGTGCGCGGTCTACAAGGGCAGTAAAGTCTTCCACCCTGCCATCAGTGTCTGGATACTGGAAGAGCACACCACTCACGTCCTTCCCACTGAAGTCCATCTCATGAGGCAGCTTCAGCACCGTTTTTACTCCAATGTAGCTGCAACATAACAGTCAAAGTTCTTGATCTATGCACACATAACGCTACAATGTGGTACTGTGAAACTGTATATAAGCAAACACACCAAGAGTACATGAGAAAAAAACATTTTCTCTGTTTTGGTAGCTTCAGCATGAGTAGCACCTCTTTCGTATTTAGAGAGAAATCACACATTGACGTGTGTGTGTGTGTATAACACATACTTGGCCCTGGTCTGCACCACAGCAATGGTTTGAGGGTGGCAACGTGGGTCAACATAGAAGGTTCTTCTTTTGTTCTGTCTGTGAGAAGTAAACACAAATACCTGGTGAGGACAAAACACTGTAACCCGGGCCTGTCAGGCTAAAATTAAAACAACATCTTCAATTAAACCAAGTCTATTCTTGTCTCTGCTCCAATTTCTTCTCATAACACTTTCCTTCTAGCATTACAGGAACATTTTGCTAGATCTTCTATGAAGGATCTTAAACCCTGAATCTTACTGGCCGCTTGTAAAATTGGCCACTTAGAAATTGAAGCTTTTCCTCTGCTGTTGTCACTCTAGACATCACATATATTTTATGTATTTTGAATGCCTGCATTTGCTCTTCAGTTCTTTCTTGTGGATAAGCCGTGGCTTACTGTGTCTTTGAGTATGAAATACAATAATGATATGAATGAATATGATTAAATGCTATTTTGCAACACACTCTGGCAAGCAAAGATTGTTCTCAAAGTCACTGCTTGTGTTTGTGATCTACAGTACAGTGGGTCAGCGTGTAAACACCTGTGGCAGAGCTGCATGGCCTCAGCGGCGGCCGTTCCCTCGTCAAGCAGGGAGGCATTGGCCACAGGCAGGCCAGTGATGTCACCGATCATGGTCTGGTAGTTGAGGAGAGACTCCAGGCGACCCTGAGAGACCTCGGGCTGGTAGGGTGTATACTGAGTCACCCTGAGTGCGAGACATACACAATGAATCAACAGAGGGAATTTGGACGTGAGGACAATAGCACAAAGTTGGTGGTTATTCAAGGAACCGAGACGGGACAGTGGAATGCATTGTAAGTCTCCCCCGACCCAAGAATTTTGGAAACAACATAAGAAAGGATGGTTGATTTGGATTTGGGTGAAAGAAAATTTTGTTCAGCAGAAAGCTGGAGGGAGGCACATCATCAAATCTCACGAGTGAAGTTTCGTTAACCTCAAGGCACAAGGCTTCCTATTACAAGAACGTTACTCTGCACCGCGACAATTTAGCTTTAAATGAGTAACCAAACCTTATGAATAAACATCATTAGTTATCTGTGCTGGGATCAGGGATGAAACAAACTCTCAGTGTTCTTTAATTTCCATACGGTTTCTTCTGAGGGAAGGTCACGTGAGGACACTCACCAGCCTGCATTCTCCAGGAGATTACGCTGGATGGGCGGCGGTACTGAGCAGTTGTAGTAGCCCATGCCAATGTAGGACCTCCATACCTTGTTCTCTGATGCAATCTTCTGTAGAGACTCCAGAACCTCATTCTCACCTGAAAACATTCAAAGCAAGAATGTAATTTTTGCTAAACAGCGACCACTGTGTAACAAGTGATTATTACAGGATAATGGTATTGGTTAGTCTCGCGATACCAGACAAAAGGAGATCTCGACCTACTGAAGTCTGGGGATTTCTAAATACACGATAGATACTTGAACATCGGCAAAAACGGCGGCTAACAAACCTACATAGTCTCACTTTAATGTGTGATTAAGATTTTGTCTTTTCAGTCTCTGCTTTATTGGGCTGTAGAATAATATAGAATGAAGACAACAGAATTTTGTTTACATCTCTGGTTGTAAAGTGACATATCAGGGTGATGATGATAATCTTCTTTATGGCAGTATTAAAGTTGCATGATTTTTGTTTCAATGCAATAAAGTACCTTCATTTTTCCAGGTATTTAATTCACAGGATTACCCAAAAATATACTTTCCCATCTGTTTCTTTGTGAATTTCTACTAATTTCCACTTTTGCACAGTAAAAAGAATAAATACATGAAACATGATACATTTTATTTGTCCATACAACATGGTTACAACTACAACTTTTAAAGAGTTTACCTTCCTGTCAGACACTGATCAATAAAACTAACAGCGACGGCAGAACAAGAAACACCAAAATATCTGATGAACAGCATCTTGTCTCTCATGTGAGGACCTGGAGTAGCTTTATTATAACTCTAATCAGTGTGGCATGCAATCATTTAGAGCCGCCACGCTCTCCACATTTACTCTTAAAATGATTTGGATTTAAGACTGAGAATGTGCTGTAAGTATATCAATAAAAGGAAAGAAAAACGCCTTACAGTCAACGTGAAGATAAGGAAGACAACGCACATATAACACATTTATGTCCGTGTTACAAGCAACCAGAAAGAAGACGACACTCATATGTGTTCTTTCTTGATGGTTAGTTATTTAGCCTCATTCCCCACTGCTGTAAGGGAGCACAGCCAATACACAACCAGCCTCTGAGATTCCTCTGGCCTTCCTGGCTGCCTAGCAACTCCAAGGAATGGACAATACCGCTCGTCTGAACCGAGAGCCCTGACTACTCCTGTTTTCAGAAAAGAAAGGTGGGGAGAGGGACCGTTTGCCCGTACCCAGTATACAAGTGGATATTTACAGCTCCTGTGACGGGAAAAACGTTGCTCATTCAAGCTCCGAGAAGTGTTCGGAGGTGGTGAATCGGCGAAATTCAGCACAAGAAATAAAAA
The DNA here is from genome assembly GCF_963924715.1 of Thunnus thynnus. NCBI lineage: Eukaryota > Metazoa > Chordata > Actinopteri > Scombriformes > Scombridae > Thunnus > Thunnus thynnus. The sequence goes on from NC_089518.1 coordinate 30,668,457, forward strand.
TGTAGTATTGTGTTTGTTTGTATCTCTGTGTATGTGTGTGTGTGTGAGAGTTTGTTTCAGTAGGGAGGATTGCTTTCCCATGGTCCCGGACTTCTACAGAGCAGCAAAAAAAGCCTGATTCAGAACCATCCAGGAGGTCTATTGTTGGAGAGAGAATCCCTTGCTGGCTTTGCAAACTGAAGCCCTCCAGAGCTGAACAAGCAGAAAAACCAGCACGGCCTCCAGTTTGTTCCTTCAGCATGATTTGTTGCATTATGAAACCTAACAGACTCAGAGGAGGGCGGACCCGACTAAAAACATTACCTGCGGATTAATAACTTCTTTATCTCGACAATAATCTTTCCTAAATGTTGTAGTTTCTAGAACATCTCCCCAAAGTTAAAGCTGACTGTGTTTATGTTTATAAGGTCAATAAAGAGTCTGCTATAGGGTCATGTCAGCATTTATTTAAGGGGCATAATCACACACTAAACGTGTCCCAGCACACCGTACATTAAATATAACATGTACTGACTCTCAGGGGTATTGTGATATGACCATATTGTGTTATAAAATACAAAATCCTGCTTCCCAAATTTATGATTCCAAGCTAAAGGTGATTAGAAACTTAACTGATAAAGTGTAACAGGGTCATTGAACTGAGCATCAATTTTATTATTTACATGTGATTGTGCATGCATTTGACATCTTATGTACTGATACCAGGGGGAAAAAAGTGTTATTATTATATTGTGATATTCTTTCTATTTTGCACTTCTACGCACCCAAAATAATAACAGCCCCAGTTCAACAAATTAACATAACCCCCCTCCCCGCGCAGAAGATCAATTTGCATATGGAAACACTCATTATTCATCATCATTTATTCAGCTTTGAACAGAGCTTACAACTAACAGAAAAGCATCAGAGAGATTTAATCTTCTACTACAGCCAATTTACTTAATTCACTGCTTTATCTCTTCCACCGTTTGCCGGAAATCCCCTCTGATAAGACCGTCTCATTATTCTAAAAAAAAAAAAAAAAAACAGCAACTCGGGAAGACTCTGAAATGCACAAGCACTGCATAGGAGAGAAAAAAAAGAGAGAGAAAAGACCATCCAGGCAGATCCCATGCAAAACATACCCAAGTCACCTTATTAGGAACCCCCTCGGCTGTGATGTAATGTGAACGCTGTAACCAGATTGAACTGGACTTGGGACCGGAGCTCAAGGCTTTAACTTTACACTCCAGTTGCCATCCTATGAGCATCAGGCTTCCCAACAGGAGATTGGTGCCGCTCGCCGAGTTTCGCAAAAACAACTCCAAATATGTTCAAAGGAAGACTTAACGGCGGAGAGAGCGCTCCGCGGCGCACAATAGAGGTGCAACCTACATTTCAGCCACTCACTTGGCTTCATTTTATGCCTGTTTAATGTGGGAAGGAAAAAGAGCAGGAGACGACTGGGATTTTTCTTTTTTTTTTTAAAAAAAAGCCTCAATTTGGTGGTATAATTTACCATTTTAAATCGAGGTTGGCACAATGGCATCGAGGTAAAATGCAGCTTTTTTTAGTGGAAGGATGTAAATGTCACACAAAGAGGTTATTAGAGCAATAAAATATTATGATATAAGGCAAAACTTACAGACTGGATCATCCATTTTCATACTCCGCTGCATACGGATGGAGGATGGAACTGTGTTTTCGATCAACTGGTCGATCGACTGGAGAGAAAAAAAAAGATTTATAGATATATAAAAGCGCGCAAAATATGCATATGAACACAAGATAACATAAATATGCTGCTCAGAGATTTATCTCAAGCTGAAACTAGGTTTGATGCTAAAAAAAAAAAAAAAGAAAGAAAGAAAGAAAGCATGTTTTTGCGCCTAAACTATTGTTGGATGAAATCTTACCTCGACTCCCAGAGCATCCAGCATTTCTCTCTTCTCCCTCTCACCTGGACCAATGTGCCTCTCTGCAAAGTCATCATGTCTGGGTAATATTCTCTCGATCTGTCTGGAGGTGGCGGCTGCAGACGTCCTCAGACCCCGGGTTGCTGCTGCTGCTGAGGGGGTCAGGGATGCCCCGCTGTTTCGGATCCTGCACTGAAGTTTCCAAACCACGCGGCTCTTGTCACTCAGACGCCTGCACGGTGCGCTGGGACTCACCGACTTGGCCAGGAAGATCCCCCAGGATTTGGCGCAGCTCTGCATCTCTAAATCACTTCTCAAGACAAGTCCGCAGAAACCGGGTGAAGCCTCTTTTTTTTTTTTTTTAAACCTCCCCTCGCTCAGCAAGAGTTTCCCCCCACTGATGCGGATGCGATCCCTGCAGGTGACTCTGCCAACTCCTTCAAACTGCAGAGTTTATACAACTGCACAGTTGCACAAGAGCGAGCCAATCAGGGCGGAGATGCTGCGTGACGCAGTGACGAGCCCCGGTCAAACAGCTGCTTAACTTTCTCACGTGCCCACCGACCACCGACAGAGGATAGGAAAGGAAATACAGATGTATCACTCTGGAGATATATTTCAGGAGCAAGGCTCAATTTCAAAGTCCACCCTGAACACTGAGCTCTCACAGACTTTAATGACAGACAAGATCTACTCAGAGATAATGTGTGAGTGCAAGAGGGTAAAATGCTGTCTAACAATTAAGCTCAGGCATTTACCTACATATATACCCAATAAAGTGATATAGTTTAATTAACTAGAGTGATAGGGTGCAAAACAGTAATGTACTGGATAAAAACTTGTCTTGAAATCATTACAATGCCATCATAACGACAAACTAGTGACACGCTGGTGAGTCATGTAGGTGCAAGTAAACTCGTTTTTACTTGCTACTTCCGTTATTTATACTCCATTTTAAAATTGCAAAGCCATGACTAACACAAAGGGATTAAAAGAGGCCAACGGTTGATTTCAAAGGAGAACTGCCCCTTGCAGAATTATCTGGAAAGCACATCAGAGTCAGTCAGTCAACATGAGGACAAACCGCATTTCAAAAATGCATCATGGGTGATCTGATTGTGAGTAGGCAGCACTGGATGCAGGTATCAAGATGCATTTTAGGATCAACACAGTTCAGGGAGGCATGTGTCCAAACACTGAGCGGCTACAGAGGGAACACTAACGTATCCATAGCTGCACTGATGGACTGTGTATTTATCATTGCAGTGTGTCTATAGTACCAGAAACCTGGTATCAAACTATTACAACGTGGTCTGTATCATGGCAAATGAATATTATTTTCTCTTGCAGAAGGCTAGAGAAGAGCTATTTGCATTTCTGTTTATCTGGTTGCAGTTTTCCCACACAAGATATGAAACTGTCACAAGTTCTGACACATCCGACAAGCATCTCGAGCTCAGATGTGGCCTGAAATACCTGTAACGGCATATGTCTGAGACGGGGTATTGTTTGTTTGTTTCGTTTTGTTTTTCCAAAAAGCAGCTTATGGGGTCATTTGAGAAACCAGGTCAAGACTGAATTTCATGTGCACGTTACTGTGTGTGTTACATTCATCATCAGTTTCCCCAAAATTGAACAAGGGCTAATTTAATTGAGCCAAACAGTCAGACACTGATAATGTGACAATACATGATGTTTGATAATTGTAACAGTGTTATATAATGTTTGTCGGTGTTAAAGTCCACTTCTGCAGGCTGAAATGAAGGCTAGTTTTATTTCTAGCAAAGCATGATTCCTCTTAATAAACATAAATTATCTCCACAGTGGTGTTAAATCCATCGTACTGTTTTTAATACATCAACTTTCAGTTATGAATCCAGCTTTATTATAAATATAAGATAGAATAAAATAACACTTGGATTTACACAGTTATTTCATTAATTATCAGAAACCATGAATGAGAACCTGAAAATGTACATAATTTCTTACAGGACTCTTGTTGCTGTTAGTGCAACAAATATAACAAACTCCACCAATCAGCGAGACAGAAACATTACTATTGTGTTGTCACCTGTTCCCCTCTAAGAATCGCCAGCGGCTGAACGAGCTCCAGTTTAATGTATTTTCTTTGTGGGAGTTTGTTCTGGCTGCCGCCACCGCCGTTAACGTTTTGCAGCTGCCTTCAAACGTGAGTCAGTCAGCCATTAAGAATTTAAACCAGGAACATGTTTATACTTGGTGAAATCAGTAACTGAGAGTGGGATTTGATTTACCTTTGATAAAATTGCGTAACACACCTTGAGAGCATCCTGTTTAGATTGACTCATTTATTGCCTTATTATATATTTCGCAATAGATATGTGACGAATACTAAATATACATGAGTACGTTTGTATTATGATTTAAAAATGAAATTAATATCTTTCTATGCTAAATTTTATTATTTACTAATTATTAAATATTAAAGAATTCATAGGTTGTTCTGTGTTTTAAACTTACTAAAGCTTTATGCCTTTTGGTGACCCTTGGCACAATCAGATTACCCAACAAGTCAGACCTGCTTAATTTTGATATTTCCTCTTCATGAGGGCAGCTCAAAACATCCCACTGCAACCTCCAATACATAATTCTGTCAGGAATAAAATTACAATCATAGTCTCGTGCTGACTTTTTACTGACTGTTTAGTGCACGTTATTAAGCAAGACAGTGTCCATATAATCAGCAATATAAGTTAACATTAAAGTGAAAGTAAAGTTCACTTCAGCCGGAGTGACATTTATCTACAGATTTATTTGATACAGATTGAAATTGACGCTTACAAAAGTTACTCAAAGGTTTATAGTATCTCCTGAGGTCAAAGGTAGCTTTTAATATATCCTGTAAAATCGTGTTTGTAGGTAAAACTTTACTTGGTACAGAACATTTGAACATTAGTAGTTGTGTTAGTCATTTAAAAAAAATATCCTTTATCCCTAATTTTTCCACGAGCACTTATATACACTAACTGGCCACTTCATCAGGAACACCTGTGCAATCTAATACAACAGCTCTGCCATAGATTCTACATTTATGAAGCTTATACATTTGCAGTTTTTGTTGACATTGTTAGAAAGGTGACAATTCTGCTTTTATGTTTATTATTGAGGTCGTAGTGGGTGGTGGTGGTGGTGGTGTACTGGGTGCATTATATTGAATGGTGTTCCTAATATTTTGCCCTCTTCATGCATGTTAATGGAGTGGACAAAATATTAGGTACACTATAGTTAAAAAATGTAGAATTTATGGCAGAGCTGTTATATTGGATTGCATTAGATTGCACAAGTGTACCTTATGTAGTGGCCGGTGAGTGTCCAGTTGCTGTGGCTTAGAGATGAATAGATTTATCCTAAATGCTGTCTGCCAGTATAAAGCCAGCAGAGACAAACCTGTTTGTAGAAGCAAATATGACCTTGAGGAGGTTAAAAGGATGATGAAATATGGCGTTTTTTGTGAGTTTTGGGGGGAAAAAAAGCTCATTACATTTGCATCTCTTTTCATTTTGACTACATTGTGTTTATATTAATATGAAGTATATACAGTATATAGTATAACTATTAGAAATTACAGTAGAACAAATTTCATGAGTTGTTGTTGTTGTTTTTAAAGGTACAAATGTCACCGACCAAAGTGCCACAACGTTGATGAAAACTGCACAGCTTTGGTGAACTCTCTTTTTATCTTTAACCTTTCTATCTCTTGCTTTGTTTACATTGATTGTTTCTTTGCAAAATGTCACACAAATAAACCGTTACTGTTGTTCGATGGCTGTCGGTTGCATGTAACGGTTGCAATTTCGGAAGTGATGACAATATTTTTCACATAAACCTTTTTTTTAGTCAAAATTAAAGAAAATGTCTGAAATATAAAAAGCAAAACATCCGACTAATCAATCAGGCCGATAACTGGAATTCAAATCAGGGTGTTACAGTTTTAAAAGAAAAGAAAATTTAACTTTACACACAATGCTGCACAGACTCCAAGACTATGATGTAATGCAAGTCTGATATACAGTTGTTTCTTTAAAATTAAGCATCCACAATCAGATCCTGGTGTAAAAGAATCAATTCCTTCCAAATTAAAAAAAAAAAACCCAACTGGAATTGCAGAGTTAAAGATTTCCTGAGTTATCATCTGTTTAGTTTTTTGATTTGAACAAATAAAAACAGAAGTTAAAGGGGAAAAACACAGACTTCTGCTGGTTGCTACAGTTGCTGAAACATGGACTGACATCACGCTCCCCTATCAAACAGTACTGATCATGGTAAACAAAAGAAAATGACTTTAATGCAAGTCACAGATGGAATGACACAGACACTCGGTCCGGCTAAAACAAATATTTCACCTCTTTAATACGACAATCACCACGAAAAGCTCAGACGTCTCCTATCGGTGTCGGTTGGTCTGTGATATTCACTCAGAGACTCAGATATGGGTTTGATCAACCTGCTTTGGGAACAACATCGGTTTTTAATGCATCAATGTTTTTCACTTCCGTTCGCATTTTTGTTTTATTTTCTTGCTAAACGGGGATATCTGTCCTTAACATACAGGTATGTATGATTACAAATCGATTGAATTTTTATTATGAGAACAGTGTTTTTTATAATTATTTGTGCAGAAAACTGGAGTCTAAACATCTGAAATGGATAAAATTATTGCAATAAACCCATTTTAGATGTTTATTATCATTACATTTTAGTAGGTTCATGAAGTGTTGAAATGTGAAGAGTCATGTATGAAATAATCCAACTCAAAGATATGGAAACTACTAAACTACACTTGTTTTCTTATTTTTTAAAAAGAAAACAGTCTTGACACATCATGCATTATATCTACAGGTACCTGTCTGTTTGTGTTGGAGGATGTGTTCTGGCTATTCTCACAATGGGCGTCTACAGCGTTCTTCTCTTCACCTCCGCCTTTGTCTTTATTCTGCTCGTGTGCTTTGTGGACCACAGCTGTATCCATGCCTGGGTGTTTGGCGTCCAGATGTTGTGGCAAACCTTCTGGCACCTGCTTATACAGTACAGGGAATACTACCTGCATGAGCCTGTCGACATCAGGTACTAATTTGTGTATATATATCTGTGTGTAAGCTAACAAGAGCTACTGTTTACTGTTGGTTAATGTGTCTGACTAATATAGTTGAAGAGTGTAAGTCAAGTGTGACGCTCTACTCTGTATTACTCACTTTTGAAAAACAAAGCTTCTGGGGGGAAAAAATGTTTGTTTTTCTGTTTGGATTTGACAAAACAATCTCACCTTGAGGTCTATAATAGCCGCCACATAGCTTTCAACCACATCACATGGTCCTCATCAGCAGATCTACTAAGTTCAATTGTCATAGAACTGTAGATTTTAAGCTTTAAATGATTTTGAGCACCTCTAAGACGTCCATATTGACTCAAAAATCATCAACTGGTGGCGACTAAGTGGTGATTGTTTTGTCGACTGTGTGTCCAAGGTTAAAGGTGACCTTTGACCCTCCGTTTTTTGGATGCTATTATGTTCTATTCTCTGAATTTGAACAGATATTCAAGCACCTTTTCTTCTCTTTCTGACCAAAATTAATCATATTGTATATAATCAAATTAACGCCTCTTACACTTTCAGATTGTTTTTGGCGGTTTCCTCTTTGATGCTTCTCACCCAGAGAATCACCTCAGTGTCCATGGACGTCCAGGAGAAACAAGTTGTGCTTCTCTTTAACGCTTCCACCCACAAGAGGGCTTGTGGGATGTTTCTGCCTCTTATTAGCTACACCCTCAATTTCACCACACTGCTTGGTGGCCCTTTGTGCTCCTACAGCCAATTTGTGTCCCTTATGGAGGGTATCAAGCTAAACCCTCCGCCCAATCCACTGGGCGTAGTCTCTCTAAAGTTGATACAGGTGTTATTGCTGGAGTGGCTACGATATTGTCTCGTTTATTTTCTGAAATGTAATGCTTATGATCCCTCCAGCTCTACCGTTCTCTATGGCATGCTATGGGTTTGGGTTGCGGCGCATGTTTTGAGGATCCAATATTACGCTCACTGGAAGATCAGCGAATGCCTCAATAACGCAGCTGGGCTTGGATTTTGTGAATCAGGTGACACCACAAACTGGAGCGAACTATCCGACAGAGATTTCTGGACCATCGAGACGTCGAGCCATATATCCGATTTCGCCCGTAGATGGAACAGTACGACAGCGTCGTGGCTGCGTAGATTAGTGTATATCAGGTGCAAACATTTCAAGTTGTTCATGACTTTTGGTTTTTCATTGTGGTGGCACGGTTTGCACTTGGGTCACTTTGTGGGGTTTCTGACCTGGGCAGCAACAGTGAAAGCAGACTATTACATACACAGGTACTTGCACCCAAAACTTTCATCAAAATGGAAACAACTGTTATACAAATGTCTAAGCTGGATAAACACTCAAATGATTGTTACTTGTGTTGTTATAACAGTAGAATTAAGAAATATGTCCGGTTTGAGACTTCTGTCTGTAACATACATGGGTCTGTTTCCACTTTCTAATATAATTGTGCTCTTTATTTTCTTAAAAGTCAACACAGTTTAGCAGGTTAGTCATGTGAACACTTGAGGTCAAAGATGTATTATTAACTGCACAGACTGGATAAATGTATTTAGATGATTACATGTCTTGAGTAATTGAAGATGAGGGTTTGGTTCTATGTTTCAGCCGCCACTAATGCAAATTAATTGGGTTTCAGGATAAAAACAATATGTATTTTTTTCCATTTTGGGGGAAATTTCTTCTAGTAGCATCAACTTCAGTAGGCTTGTAAATGAAACCTGCATTAAGCAACATTTTGGATATTGGATTAGGGAGACTCATGGTACCAAACTGAGAAAAAGTCTCCAACTCTGTAACAATGTGCAGCTTGTGGCACAATGTTTTGGTTCCACCTGCATCAGAATGCATGGTTGAGTGTGATTATTCTCATCAATCCCTCATATAAAATAACTGGCAGCAGTTCACACCAAACAAACTCAAACAAAACAAAAAAGGGCAAGTGCACACTACCAGTCCTGTTTCAAAGAGCAGAGATCTGACGTAAACCAGTGACTCCTACAGAAAGTCAAACTAACCCACATATTTTTCTCAATAGTTGGTGGATCAAAACAGAGCTAAAAAGGCCAGAAAATACTGGACTTACACTTGTCAGATGCCCCGAAATATGATTCTCCAGGTTATAGCTGTAAAAACTTATAGGACAGGTTCACAATTTTTCAAGAAAACAACAGTCAGGTGTTCAGATGAACAATTAAATAAGTTTTTTCTTGCTGTAATCATTCCTCCTATTCATACTGACCATTAGAAGATCCCACACAAAAGTTTATCCGAAGCTAATATGAAGCTTCAGCCATCTGAATGAGTCAAATAAAGTAGATATCTTTCAGCATTACAGTCTTTTTAGTGCCAAATTCCCTCTTTTTGTTACTATACTCCCACCACAGCTCAACAGGGAAACACAAAGAGAGAATTTGATGCTAAAAAGACTGTAAATGTGGCAGATATCCATATGACTAACTCAGAGTGATGAAGCCTCATATAAGCTTCGGATAAACTTTTAAATGCATTTTTGCACAAAATGACTGTGTGGACACACTGTGGCCTCCATCACTTACCTTAAAAAGCATTTGAAGAGGATCTTTTAATAGTCAGTATGAACAAGAGGGATGATTACAGCTCTTTCAGGGTTCATTTGGGCATCTGACTGTTTTTAAGACAGATTTGAAATGTTGTGAACCTGTCCTATAAGCTGATAGCGTGACTTGCCTGCGAGTTCATTTTGAGATCTTTCTGCTCCCTAGTGGTAGAAAAATACTTAACAAGCTTTAAGGTATATTTAGCAACAACAATAATAATATGTTAAAGTTTCCCCAATCATTTCCATTTATTGTAAATAAATTTCACTGATTTTTGTGTTTGTGTCACCACCAAAGGTTCAAAGTCATACGGGTACCTGAACATATAGGTGAACTATATTTAGGAGGTACTCTATTCTGTTTATTGATTTAATGTCACTAATATCCAGTTGAAAGTGAATTGTAAATTAAGAACTGTAAATGTTCTTATATGAGCAAAGAATTGTATCCAATTACTTTATTTTATGGGTTAAAATCATACAAATTAAAGAATATTTTGTGCTCTCATATAGAGCTTTGTTAATGGTAAAAAAAAAAAAAAAAAAGTGATGAACCATACAAGTAATAAAGTTAAATTTATTTTCTCACTTATCTCAATGTTTCCAATTCCTCATTTTGCAGCAAAGTCTCTCGTCTTTCCTTCCACAAATTTCCAGCAACAATACCTAAAAATAACAACAGTCCAAGGTTTCTGTTCGAGACAAACTTCTTCCAGCAGTCCTCTGGTTTGTTGATGTCCAGTGTGTAAATCTACAAAAGAGGAGAGTAAATGTCACATTTTAATGGAGAACCTATAGCTGAGATGTTTGGTTTAGATAATAAGCAAGAAGACCGGTTACTGATTTGAAAAATAAATCTCCATTCAGTTGGTATACAGTTAATAGTTAATGCTTTTGTTCCTCACCTGATGTGCGAGATGAATGGCCACTGTGGACAGTACAGCATAGTAAGGGAGCGTCTGTTCAGCATTGACACCAGCTGTAACCAGTCCTGACATCATGGCCACCGTGAAGCCACTTAACCAAGGCTTGGTTTGCTCCTGGAACCTCAGTGCAGTCGACTTAACTCCTACCTTGACGTCGTCTTCCTTATCCTAGTTATCAAATAGAGCCCAGGTTCAATAAATACTCTCTTACTGTACTGAGGTCTCATTTAGTCACTAAGTATACATGCAGGTTTCATTTTCTTCATCAGTCCAGCTCCGGTTTTACATCAACAGTCCACAGAAATTAAAGGCAATCCACAGTTCAGCCAAAGCTAACATGATGCAGCATTAGTGTTGTACAATACAGGCAAGACATAATATCACCATAATTTTACTAATTTCCTAATTTTTACATCTGATGGTATTTGACTTTTTCAGTGGAAATCACACTTACGTGTTTTTTTAAAAAGGCCCAATCAGACTTTTATCAAATTCTGGGATATTCACAGTTAGACTAGAAGATAAAAAAGTCAAACATCATCACCATAGAGAAACCCTTTACAGCATCAGAAAATATCAATACATTTGATTTACCTGTTGCATCGTATTGTGTCAGGCAGATTATTACCTTTTGTTTATATTTTGAACATGGATGTGCAATAAATTCTTTACTTACTTAACTTTTCTGTTATTATGTTGAGGCTTTAATTCAAGTATAGTATTTCAATTGCTTATAACTACAATATGTAAGCTTAGTGAAATAATCTATGTAAGTGTATCGCTGCATCATTGTACAGTATAATAACAATTCAATGACTTTGAAGTTGAAATATACTACACATCATGTTGTTTTCTGTAAATTCGGTGGTTTCGTCCTGTATCATCTTGGTATCCATCTGATGCATTTCCACATTAATTTATTATAATTTACTATTAAAATACAAATGACTGAACTGTACAGCTGTGTGCCCTTAAGGAACAACAGTGAACTCTGGAAAGCCAGAGCTGCAGTATAAATAAAGGAGTGTACGTCTATAAAATGGAACCTGACAGATAACAAATTGGTTATATATTTACCACTCACTATGAAATTGTGCTATGCAGGATTATAAATGATGAGAAATAACATTTCAATCACATCCAGGGTGAAAAATAGTGATTTAAAAAATAATTAACATTTCTTTAATAAACGCAAACTAAAACATTCTCACATGATTCATGTTAAATAAGATTTTGATAGGAAACATTAAGAGCTGTGGAGAACATAGAAAAACCCCTACTTCACCTGATGTGCATATATTGTGTCATATATCAACGTCCACATCACTCCTGAGAAATACAACGGTAGACACACGGACCAATCACAGGAGCCCTTGACAGCAGACCAGCCGAGCAGCGCTCCCCAGTTGAAGGTGAGGCCTAAACAGATGAAAATGTGACCAAGTTTAGCTCTGCTGACAGGAAGAATTGTTTACTTTAGATGCAGAACACTGCGGGATAATCTCACACAGTATGTACAGTACCTAGCACAAACTGTGGCCAATATGTGATCCTCTTCATCAGCGGGTAGGTGACGACAAGAGATAATGAGGCAGCACCCAGAGCTATGCTGTGAGGAGCGTGATGAAAACAGTCATTAAATATATAAACAACTTTATATATAGGAAACTCTTGTGCCTGCAATCTAACACACACACATCTATAAATGGCAACAAGTATTTGTTTAAGTACCATTATTACCAATAAGTCTTCACCATGGAACACCAAAACATGGCAACATTACTCATACTTTAATTAAAGGATAGCACGAGAAATGGAGCCTTAAGTTTTTATGTCTGACCTACACTCCTGATTATATGTTCCATCGTCCCTGCTTTTTTTCTTTTTGCAAATAAACTAATTAAAGCTCAACAGATCGCTCTACAGATTTGATGAAAACATGAAGATCACTGGGTACCTGTAATAGTTGAGACATAGAAGAACCCCGAGTGCAAGAGAGAGCTGCCCTCCCAGGAAGACTAGTGCCTGCATGCGAGAAATCTCCCCTGACGCGATGGGTCGAGTGGCCGTCCTGGACACCTGCACATCATCACTTTCAATCAGTCAGTGCTGAAATAATATTAGGAATCTGTACTTCTTGCTGAAATATAGCAGTAAGGAGAGTTTATTGACACAGGCACAGCGACATACTGTCAATAGCATCTTACTGGTCGTGAGAACGTTTATGATCAGAAAGGATTTCTACAAATGATACACATTAATAAGGACAGCAAAAAATGAGATTGTTAGGAAACCCATCTTTTGAAGTAAAAAAGGGAGTTGACAACTAAATTAATTCAATAAAAGCTAAGCATGCTGTAGGGGGAGTCACAATAGTTACCTTGATTCGAAAAAACTCCCTAAAAACCCCTTTAATGGGGCAAAAATGGAAGAAATCTCAGGAAGAGCAACAGAGGAGGGATCCATCTTCCAGAACGAACAGATATACAATATATGTTGTGTGTACACAATAGACCAAGAACACATAAATACCTTCTTGTCAAAGTCTTTATCCCACATGTCATTGATGGTGCAGCCTGCTCCTCTCATCAGCAGAGCACCGGTACCAAACAGGGTGAGCATGCCCAGATGTGGGAGGCATCCAGGGTCGGCAGCCAGACCAATGCTCCATGTACACGGGAGGTACAACAGCCAAGTGCCTACGACACACAAGTCATTAAGTGTTTTTAATATGCCATTATATTTTTGTAATGTTGTTTATTGCACAATTGTGTTAATTATGCCGAAAGAGATTCAAAAAATTTGCAGATTTTATAGTATTACAAACATCTGAAGTAAAAATAATGCTGGACCAAACCCAATATTGTTGTTGTTGTTTTTTTTTTAAATAACTTAGGGCATTATCTTTATTATGTTCAAATCAGTCTCTATATTTTGATTATCTGTTCAATCATGTTTCAAGCAAAAATTTTGTACAAAAGTCAAAAAGTCTCTAGTTACAGTCAATCAAATAAGATGATTTTCTTTTCTTTGACATATATCATTGTAATTTATTTTCTAAGAAATAAACGTAATGTCTTGGATTGCTGAAGATGTCACCCGGGCTCTGGGAAGTTGTGATGGACATTTTTCCCTATTTTGTGACATTAAATAGACAATAAATAATTAACTGATTAATTGAAAAATAATCCTTAGTTAGTTAGTTGCAGTCCTAAAACGTACACATAAACAAATGTACAAACCAATAGGTTTGTCCAGCCTCATCAACTGGAGGTATGGCCGGACAGGTGCTGGGGCTGAATTCACAATTGTAGCAGCTGATAAACTGAATGGTCTCCTTCCATAATGATGTGTTTCACGTAGTCTGACTGAAGGACGGATCGCACTCTGGCTGTAAAACACTCTTCTCAACACACTGGAATCTGAGAGGAGACCATCTCTCGTCCTTCCTCCTTCCTTGTGAAGGAAGCAGTTTGACAGGGTATAAAGACAGGGGTAACAGGTGCCACGGTGAGTCCTCCTGAGGGCGTTCAGAGCCAGCTGGCTGGTCAGCTTGGCTGGGAGCATGATGCCTCTCTGAGGTCAGGTGAACATTGTCTTTATTCCTCAGAAAATATCATCCCTGAACACAAACAGAAACACACACACAAACAATTGTTTTCCAATGGCTTTTTCACAGAGGAGAACTGATTTGCTAGGACAGGCATTCCCTTTGTGCTCGCACTGCATCAGATGCACAAAGACTGAGATGTTAATGTGTCAGAGAGCTCTTTTTTGTGCCTGGAGCTGCAACTTCAACGACTATAACAGTGTTTCTGGTTATATTAGCTGTTGCAGGCAAAGGTTAGTTCGCTTGTAAACAGATAAAGTCATACTGAAAACAGCACACACTAATATTACAGTTACGGTAAGTCATATACTTAATACTGAGGGTATAATCTGTGCTCGCCACATACCAACCCTAAAGCTAACTCTAGCTTAATTCAGCTATTTCAAATTAATTGTATCAACGTTATGATGTCTTGAACAGAATATAATGAGATGTAACGGTGAAACAAACTTACACTGTAGGTTACAGTAAAAAAAAATGTTAATTTTAAAAAAGACTAACCACTACACATGCGGATTTTGTCGGTCACTGACTACTGTTGGATGCTTCCATGTTGTGGTACGCCCGATATTGATCCGGAGGAAACAAAGTCAGTACTCGGAACCAATGACAGCCGTGGCCCAAATTTATTATTAATAATAACACATTTTATATATAGAGCGCCTTTCAAGGTATCCAAGGACGTTTTTTTCAGCTTTATGTTTTAAAATCTTTAGCACGATACCAAATATCGTCAAAAAAACAAAGCTGAGCTGTACAAAACCACACCTGGCCGTTGCCATGGGCCGTTGTGGCAGTTTGTCCTGGATTAAATTAGTCCGTATCGAAATCTTTGATCGTTTTTATAACACCATAAAAAATATATTGCAGTCAAACCATTTATGGCATTTGAATGCAGTTTGCTCCGCCTCTGCATATTTAAACGTCTAATAAAAATGTGAACATGACCGAATTCATACTATATTCAAAATTAAAGTAATTTATTTACAAGATTTTTGTTCTTTTTAAAGTCCTCAAACAGTCCTTATATCGCAGAACAAAAAAAAAATAGACCAATTAAAAAAAGAGAAAAACTCAACTGCCCTCCTTGGATCTAGTGGCTAGAAGGTCTTTCAGGACACAACGCACTGCCAATTAAAAAAATATCAATTACAAGATTTGTCTTTGGGGCGATAAAACAGAATAAACTTGGACCAAACTTCATAAATATTTATCACCATTCATTCGCCAATAAATCATAATCTTTGCCAACTTGCACTGGATGGCAGGCCCTAGTTTTGACCTCAGCACTCCATTACCATCTTCTATAGGAGCAGTTACTGTTACTGGGAGTTAACTGCCCGTTTCAGTCACCAAAATTACCTGTACAAATCTCATATAACCTTATTTTTTATACCTGTTATCAGGCACATTACGTCCTGAAAGACATCTTTGTAATCCCACAGACAAGTATCTGCTTTTTCCCTGAACAGAGACACATACTGTTTGCCACCAGCGTTTAAATTCCTAATGTAAAACTAATAATAAATCACTCTGCTACGCTGCTACACTTTGATGGTTTCGGCCAGAGTTTCCACCTGGTCAAAGTTTTTATCATCCCAGGGAGAAAACAGACATCTGTGGAATAATCAAAGACACAACAGAGTGCTTTATAACAGGTGAATAAGAAAATGTTTTGACCTTTCCTTTAAAGAGTTGCATATAGGTGACCAAATAATGAAGCACTGATGTCACGATTGGGGCAAACTGTCTCTTTCAATAGATGAGCTTTGACAATTTTTGGTGTTGCCCCAAAAATTATTTTAAAATATGTTTTGAAAACACAGTCCACTTTGACTTTAACTTCATGATAGAAAAATCCATGTGTTAGATAAGTAGGTATGATCATATGTATGTATATGTTTGGCGGCAGGGCCTTGAGGATAACAATAAGATAGTCATATGGACATCATGGTTATCATGTGGAAAGCTTTGTCTAGGTCTGTTAGAAGGAATCTATAAACAACCAAAGGGCCTCCCAAGGCCGTCAAAATATACCAGTGACTTTCCTTTGTTTCTTCAGAATTCTCCACAGAGACTCTGCGTACTCTCTGTGTCTGTTGCTTGTGTTTGGATTAAAGAGACGCTTGACTTCAACCAACCTCAGTCTGTTTGATGATTTTATCTATCACTTCATAAACAAGTAATACCATTTGCTAGTTGCTACTTAACTAGCTGGTGAAGTCATCTCTTGCCTACTGCAAATGGGTCTAACTGAAACATGCCAAAGAGCTTGTCCTAAATTTATCAATTCCTTAATTCACTTTTTAAAAACCAAGTTAATCTACTGCTAAATTTCAAACAGAGTAATGTGTCATGGTAAATTGAAATCATCAAGAGACATTTGTAATTTATTTATCAATATGAATACTGTCTGTAGAAACAATGATAAACATTTGATTGATTACATTTTAAAACTGAAAGTCTGACTGGGCTGTTATCAAAGTTTAGTTAATACGTCATGCTTCAGAAACAAATACAGCATGTCTTGCAAGTACAAAAAAATATATCCTTCAAAGACAAAAAAATATCACGTAACTTTTGGCACAATCTTTCCACCCTGATTGTGCTGAGGATTTTCTCACAAATGTCCTCAGTACTTCACCCTCCACAACAGTAGGTGGCGCTATGAGTCCATTTAATTTATGAGTCTGTACATTGTTTTTCAGGAAAATCTTGCATAGTATGCCTTTAAAACAACAGGCAGAAGTTGGGTTGTAGCTAAAATCCACTGACGCGTAGAGAAATTAATTGACTTACAAATATCATAGGTAAAGCAGAGGTTAAAAATATCATAAAAAGATTATATTCACACAACTTGGCAGGAATACTGGGACTTAAATGACATAGGAAGACATCTTTACATTGCAAGAGGTATGATGAAGAAAGAAAGGAATTAATATCAGTACTAAAGGGTGAAAAACTCAATATTAAATTGGGAAATCTGCTAGAAAGGACATCTTGGAAATTACGCGATCTTCTAAGTAATTACTTGACAGTAACAGGAAAATTAAAAAAGAATTTATTTATTTATTTCCTGCCAATCTACGCTTCCTCATTCCAGTCCAGTAGGTGGCGGTAAGGAGCCTATAAACTGGTTTGCAAACCGTCATTAAAAGTCGAAGGAGAAGCAGAAGACGCAGAAGATGCCAGAGAAAGTTTTACTCGCGGGAAAAATGGCGGAAATGTGTGGTTTCTTCACGGTATCAACATCAGCGTTGCAAAACATTTCCTTTTAAGCCTCTTCCTGCGTTTGTCTGCATGCGTGAGAACACAATCTCTATGCAGTGAGCATTTTGGTAAGTTTTATTTGTCAACAAGTGTGTGTTGAGAAAGGTCGCGTCAGAGTTTCGTTGGTAAGGTTGACGGACAGACGTTAGACGCGTTTCACGCCTCCTTCCTGTTTAACGTACCCGGCTGCAAGTTATACACCGAGGACTGAAATCGTTTGTACGGCTAAAGTTGTGACGCTACTCAGTTAGTGATGGGGGAAACGAGGCTTTCTGAGGCACTGAATCAATATGAAAAAAATTGCTTTAAAAATGGTTTCGAAGCATTTGATGCCATCAAAATGGCGACATCTCCTGGGCAGCTATTGATGTTACACTTATGTGGCTGAATTAAATTTTCATACAGTCTACAGCTCTGTTTTTAGATATCGTTGCAGATTGAAAAGCACACCCTGTATCTTTTTAAAAAAAATTCATCTCTTTATTTTTTTCATCTCTTCATTCACTTACAACATGTGTGACATAATCATAACAGGCATGACTCCACTTTCAATTGGTTGATACATTCAACATGGTAACCGGACAAATTGTAAAAAATAATAAAAATAACTCAATAGAAAAGGTAGACAATAAAATCAGCGAAAAAAAATAGTGTGTGAACATTTCCTACTATTTATAAATTGGATAGACTCAAAATACCTTCTAAATTCAATCACGAAAAGTTCAAACAATGGGCGAGACCTCGAGATCTTGGATTTATGGATGTGAAATTTTACCAGTAAAATGAATAAATTGACAGTCTGTTGAAATTTTTGGTGTTGTTTTCATAGTATAGTATTACATCAGTGGCTTCCAGCTTAAAGGGATAGTTTGGATTTTTTTTGAAGTGGGGTTGTATGAGGTATTTATCCATAGTCAGTGTATTATTTACAGTAGATGAGAGTCGGCAAGCCGCCAGTCTGGAGAGGCAGGCAGGAGTACTGACACAGAAGTGAAGAAATGTACTGCTGTGGACAGGGGCAGCAGCAAAATGTATTTTAGCCACCTACAAAAAAATCCCACACACACAAAAAAAAACAATATCAGTTTAAGTGTACACAATATTTAGAAAATTTTCACCGCTTTATCTTGCCATCAGACAGCCCTTTCCTTTCGCACAACATTTTCTCAACTGTGGAAGTTTCGTATTCTTACGCATGCCAAGGGAAAGGACTGTCTAACAGCAGGTAAAGCGGTGAAATTTTACCGCTGTCACAGAGTTCGGAGACACTTAAACTTGTGGTTTTAGGTGGCTAAAATACATTTTGGTGATGTGAAGTGATTTTCCTTTTGCTATAGAAATAATTTCTTATATGTTTATTAGTACATTTGTGACTTCAATATTTTTTCCTTTCTTAAAGAAGGTAAGTTCCAAATCCAGCACCACACCTCTCTGATGCGAGTGTGATATACTGAGGCCTCGTTTAGGGTGGTCACATGATTTTTGGTGTGATGAAGCAAGCATTGAAACATTTTGCCGTAATACTTTTGCTTGAAAGGTCGATATAGTGTGTAGTAGTAGTCTTCTTCGAGCGTAACATCGCTATGCTCAGTTGTTTTTCCTTGAGAAGAGCAGTTCTTCTCTTAGTTTTGTCAATACTTCATTTTCTATGTGACAGTGCACTTAATTTTGAGAGTTGTAACAAAGTAAACAAATATGTGGCGCTACTTTTGTAACTTGAACAATTCAGTAATGTATGCATTTTCTATCTTTTATAGGTGCGTCCCTGCTATGACTATATATGTAAAGCTCTGGGTAACGAGAGGAACGCAAGATGCAAAAAGGTACTTATTACAATGTAATATTATCTGTAATATTAAGTGTTGTTTCTATGCACTGGATCACATTAAGTTGAGTAAGTTCTGTTACTTGCCCTCCTCAGATTCAATGCACCTCTCCACCCCTTGTCACATGATGCACAATCAAGTTGCCCCTCAAGAATCCCCAAGCAAGTCTTTTCATTGTAGTCACTGTCCACTCAACTTCAAATCCCAGGTCTTCTTTTTTGAACACCTCAACAACGTGCATGGCTTCTCTATAGATGCTGCTATCAGAGATGCTGGTTTAACTGGGACTGACAAAGCCAACACTGACAACAACAGTGACAGTTCAAGAGGTACTTTTGAATGCCAGCACTGTGATTTTAAAGCTTGTAGTTGGGACGTTTTTAAAAAACATGAAATGTGTCACAAAAAATCAGAGGATCAGAACGTGAAAGGAAATCTCATCATTTCTGAAAACGTTATTTCTGCAAACCCGCACAAGAAAGCTGCAGAGGAAAATGAGATTTCCTCATCAGTTATGTCTACCTCACAAACTAAATGCACACTTAACTTATCAAGGGACCTGAAAACATATAAGAAGCCATTGCAAACCATCACCAAGTACTTTAAGACTACATCTGGATCAAATGGGAACCCCTCCGTGAAGTCAACTGATAATCCAGTGCTTCTAGATAGCACCAGAGGAACACTGATTTTGGAAGAATCCTCCTCAAGCTCCAGCCCAAATCGCAGTGGTGTGTTGAAAGTCACTGCAAAGTCGATGATTGATCTCTCCAGAGTGTCTGACCATTACTTGCTAAATGACCACCTTTTAATTGCTGACCTTACACCGCCAACGCCTAAGGGACAAATCAAAGAACCAGTTCCTAACAAGGCTGGCAAGAGGACCTGTAAGGAAAGCTCGACAAGTCCCCCAGACAAAAAAATAAAGATGGATAAAAAAGAGGCAAAGGAAAGCAAGCAAGACTCGTCAAGCACCACAGAATTTTCATTTGAAGTTAGTGATGATGAAGAAGAAAAGAGGATTAATCTTGTTAATGGAGACACGAAAAGCCCAAAAGTTTACTTTTGTAAGCACTGTGACTACAGTGATGTGGGCATCCAAAGTGTGTCTACCCATTATCAGAGCGACCACCCTTACGTAAGATATACCTCTGACTACGTTCAGGATCCGAGTGATCAGAGTGCCACCTTCCGTTGCCTTGAGTGTCCAGTTGAGTTTTTAAGTGTAACTGACCTCAAGAAACACTACACACAAAATCATCCAGAGGCCCCAAATGTATTCACGATGCAACTACGTGAACTCCATTTGGTTTTCAAATGTTTTGTGTGTCCATTTACCATTAACACATTGAAGGCCTTGAGAGGACATTACAAGGAAAAGCACCCAAAGCATCAAGTGAATAATTCATTGATGTACTGCAGATATTTGGCAACCAGATGCCAAGAGGGATCATCTCAGTTGAACACATGTGAAAAGACTTCCAGTTCAGAAAGTTCAGAAAGGATTTCTACTGAGAGTGGCCCAACACCATGTGAGGAAGGCAAAAATGCACCCTCATCCCAACATGCCACCTCCAAAGAAACAGGCGTGGCCTTGTTTCAATGCAACAACTGCAACTTTAGTCACAAGTCAGTTGTTGTTGTGCATGTCCATTACCAAAAAAGCCACCCAGAAGAAGCAGTCACAATTGACAAAATCAAACAATCGGCTCTTGTCACGTCACAGACGACTCCCAAAAAGATGTCAGAGTCTCCGAACTCTGTGACAGTAATAGACAAATCTGCACCTCAAAAGAAAATTTCAGATTCTCAGATTCAGGAAACAAAAGACAAATCAAAGCTGCAACAGCAGAAGATTTCATTTTCTAAGCACACACCAGAAATTTCAAAGACTCATTCAGAGTCTCCCAAAACCAAGAAAGTGGAATCTGCAGAGGATGGAACGCCTGCCAAACATGATAGGAAAATGTCCACTGAAATGGACACTTTATCCCCCACTTTACCAAATACAGTGTTTTACTGCCAGTTTTGCAGTTATTCAAGTACCAAAATAAAAAGCGTTGTTGGTCATCATAACGCAAAACATTCTATACACACACAAATAGGAATTGAAGAGATCATAAAGTATAGTGCTGAGTTCCAGAAGAAGAAACTTCAAAGGGAAGCAGAGGCCTCAGCAAGTACATCATCATCTACTTCGGTGATGAAATTTCACGCCTATGCACATGCAGAGGACTTGTTTTACTGCCAAAAGTGCAACTATGGAAATCCCTCTGTAAAAGGAGTAATCACCCATCAAAGCAAAATGCACCCAAGCTTTAAATACAGCAGTGAATCTGTTATTGAATATACAGCTTTGATTCGTGATGAAATTAGAAAATCAAAATCTCAAGCAAAGGAGTCATCCATTTCTGCTGATCTACCTCTTCCTCTTTTGAGTGAAGGCGATGAACATATGTTTTTCTGCCACTTTTGCAACTATCGGCAAAGTACTGTGAGCCAAATAGTGCATCATTACTACAAAACACATCGTGGATTTGTGGCTAAGGCAAAACAAATCCGTCTACATACTTCTATGGTTCTTGAACAGACACAGAAATTCTGTTCTAATCTAAAAGCAACTGCAAACCAAGAAGTCAGTCAGGCATCCGTTGGGAAAAACAGAAATAAAAAGAAAAAAACAAAGCAGCCTGGCAAATTCTCTTCAGTTTCAGCGTCATCCTCAAAGGAAGCCTCACAAACACAGAGGACCCTGCAGTGTTCTAGATGCCTATATGTCACTCAACATTTGTATCTTTTGAGGAGACATATACGGAAAATCCACGGGTCATGTTACTCACTTTCAGATGTTTTAAATGTGTGTTTTAAACAAGGGAATTTACAGTCAGGGTATCACTGTGAATTTTGTGTTTTCGCTCACAAAAAAGCAACAACGTTGCATAAGCACTATCAGGAAAAACACCCAGGACGTAGACCAAACCTTGCGTTCATAACTACTCAGTTATATGTCGGTCCTGAAACATCCGCTCCAAAAAAGAAGAAACCTCAAATAAAGCACACAGATGGTATTAGTGACTGTGATGGCACAAATGGAAGCTTACCATCTCTGAGATCTGGACAAAATGAAACAAAACTATTTCCATGCAGAGCATGTTCATTTAAAGGTCGCTCAGTGTCAAGTATCACAGACCATTACCGTGCTGTTCATCCTTGGTCTGTGAAAGAAGATGGATCAGTCCTGGATGTCATCAACAGAAAGAAGCCAAGTGCAAACAAGCAGGTAGAAGACCACAGTGAAATACCTGGGTCATTTGACACCTACCAAGTGCCTCTTGAATTTGACAAGTCACCTGATTCACCTCATGAAGCAACAGGATCTCTCTCATGGCTCAGGTGCCCTTGCTGCCCGGCAAGGTTTCATACCCGCCATGGTCTCAAAATTCACTGTGGAATGAAACACCAATATGTAATTGAAACTGTAGAAGAGCTGCAAGAACAGGAAATACAAGTCCAAACACGTGTGCATGTCTTTAAATGTCCACATTGTGCCTACGTCAATACCAGTTATCAAGGGGTTCTCACCCACTGCCAGATGAGGCATCCTACCCTTGCATCAAGAGCAGACAGTCTTCATGTGGATGAAGAACATTTGCACCTTTGGGATGGCTGTTTGAAAAGAAATGGTCCTGATGGCGTATTGAGATTTACTGGGTTCATGTGTAAAACCTGCCCACAAATCCATGCAACGCTAGAGAAGCTGAACAAGCACTGTGAGGAGGACCATAACCTGACTGTGCCAAACACTGAGCCAAGTGCACCCAGACCAGCTCCTGAACTACCAGCTGTAAGTGAAACACAGCGATCAAAGACCCAGAACACTCAGGGATCAGTAAAGCAAGGTTCCTCTGTTAATAAGAAACCATATGGAAGGGTCAGGTGCCACCACTGCACCTATAGTTGCAGCACAAAAATTGCGCTTGGTCGGCACTTGCGCGCTTACCACAAAAATGCACTGGTTTCACCTGCTCAGAATTGTTTATACATGTGCGTCATATGTTCCAAATCCTTTTTCGAGAAAAAGCGTCTTGGGTGCCATTATACTAAGATACATGGAAAGGATGCCTTCTTCAAATACTATGCACCCGTATACCAGAATGTCCCCAAGAAGCCAGCACCAACATCTCCAAACCATCCCTCAAGTCAGGAGGCAGAAAATACTTCTGAGGCATGTCAATCTGGCACAGTGACAGAAAAAAACAAAAGAATTGTCTTCAAGTGTCCAAGGTGTCCCTATGTGAATACTAGCCAGCATGGAACTCTAACTCACTGCCGAAAGTCGCATCCAGCCCTCATGGCCAGGACAGATGACCTTCAAAAAGATGAAATCCTTTTAACCAACATGGTCACGTGTACGTTGGGAAAAGGCTCTAATGAAAGAGGGTATATGTGTAAAATATGTCCACAAATTCATGCATCGTTGAAGAAACTGAAAATCCATTTTGAGAGGGACCATGGAAAGGAAGCCTCCCACAAACACAATGCCAACATGTACCACCAAAAACGCAAGAGGCCACAACCACCATCATCAGTACAAAACAAGTATAAGTGTGACCTTTGTGCCTATTCAGGAATGAAGCGAAGGTACTTGTGGAGCCACTACAGAAAGTATCACAGATTTGATACTCTTACCACATACAAGCGACTTGTAAAGTATAATAAACCAGGAAGAAAGGTCAGTAACCTACCTGAAGCTGAACCTGAATCTGAGGAAAGTGCACAAATTAAATGTAAGAAGTGTCCCAACTTATTCTTTGACTCATTCGAGCTGCTTATTGGCCACTATAGTACCTTTCACAGGTCAGATTGCAAATTGGATTTCACTGTGTTATACCCAATATCAAAATCAAGTACAGGGGTGTACAAATGTTGCCACTGCAAGAAACAGTTGAATGGGATTAGAAAGCTGTGTCTCCACATGGATCACCACAGAGAGAGGAATGAAAATGGGGAAGATGCTGCAAAGAAAATGGCTGAAAGGACAAAGCCATCGGTTGTTGTTACGATAACACCAGAGGCCAAATCCACTGAAGTAAGTTTACTCTGCCTATATGGTTATTTGCACTTTTGATCATTTGCTAAATGCTTGGTCTATACTTGTAAGTTTAAAATTTGTTGACCATCGCTGTGTTTCATTTTCAGCCCTGTTGTCAAGACGAAATACCCTCATTAGAAACTGTGGAGGAGCCGGCCCAAAGAATTGTGTCTTTGCTGACAAGTCCTTTGTCATCACCTTCAAAACCCCCTGATCTGGAGCAACCAGATCCAGAATCAAGTGAAGGCAAACATACTTGCAAACAATGTCTTCGCACATTCATGTCACTGAAAGGTTTGCGTTGTCATCAACGCAGCCATGCAGCTGTGGCGGCCATAAAGAAACTGGACAACCTGCCTACCTCAGCTTTAAAGCAAATGTAAGAAGAAAGGAAACTTTGAAACTTTGTTGATTTGCAGTGAGGAATTAGGGCCAATGGGGGAAAAAGTTCTATACCGTCAGCATGTATCAGCATTTTAAAACCAAAGTCTGTCTTAAAACAACAGTCAGGTGCCCATATTAACATTGAAACAGGTTTTATTCATTATAATCAGTTCTCCTGTTCATACTGACCATTACAAGATCCCTTCTTAATGCTCCTCTCTGAGTGTCTCTGAGTTAGACAACTCAAGTTGGTATTTTTTAAACTTAGAATGTCTAAGTGTAAAACTTCCTCTTTCTGTTTCCTTGTTGAGCTGCAGTGGAGGGGTACTAACACAAAGAAGGAATGTCATATTTAAAAAAAGAAATGCACATGACTTCAAGAACTCAGACTGCTAAAGCCTAACTGCACATTGGAAGAGCACTATTAGGATTGGAAAGTCAGTAAGAATCATTACAGCAAGTAATGTTCACCTGAGCACCTGACTATTGTTTTAAGACAGACATAAAAAAATGAAACTATCCTTTAATACTATCACAGTGTAATTAATACAGAACTATTCATACTTTGTTCAACATTAAAATTTTCATGTATTAAATGAAAAATACATTACACATATGTGATGTCCTTTATATCCAGAACCCCCAACATGAATTTGGTTGTTAAGCTAACTGTGATCATATGTGACTGAATGTCATGATTTTTCTTTCTTCATTATCTCAACAGCATGGACAAATACATCTTGTTCAAATCTGGGACTATTAGGCCTTTCCAGTGTAGTATCTGTTCCTATCGGACGACCGTCATGGCACTGTGGAGGAGTCATTTTATGAAAAATCATCAAGGTGAGCGTCTGCATAAAACATAAAACTACATGACAAGGCTGTTGGAAGTGGTATCATGGTATAAACTGTTACAGGTTACCAGTATGGATGAAAGCTGTTCTCTGGTGTTATTTCTCCGAGCTGGTTCTGGTCAGGCTGGTGTATTACCTGCATCTAACACAGTGTTGTGTTAAATACAGGCTGTCGCAGACACATTATACTTTCAGGCCAGCTCAGATCAGTGATTCGCAACAAGACTGGATGCAGCTTACAAAAGAATCCCAAGACGTCTGATCGCAAATGTTCGAAAACTGGGCATCAAAACAACACGCACAGACACAGATGACTGTTTCCATAGCAACGACACACTGGCATACCCAACTACTTCTGCGTTGAGACATTGTAGCCTACAAGCTACGTTACTATCTATGAACAGATGTTATCACCATTTAGCTGGTGATGGGTGTTGTGTTTGTTAACGTTAGCTAACATAACTCACAATGTTAGCTTGACGTAAATGAAAAAGAACAAGACGTAACATGCAGGACACACCCAGGACGCTTGCAATTGAGCAAGGAGCTTTTTTTAAAATTATTTTAATGGAGCACGTTTTTGAACATAAAGTGAATGCTGTTCTTCAAAAAATTGGATGAGCTGGTCCTTCTCCTCTGTCCATAAATCTGCCATATTGTCACACTGGCCTGTTCTGTTTCCTGATTGAAGAGAAATAGCTACATCCTAAAACTGCACTTGGGTGATTTGACAAGGTGGGTCTTTTGAGACCCCAGGCAACGTCTTCAGAAGCTCTGCAGCTAACCATTTCATACTGCTGCACTTTTCTCCTCCACTTTCTAAAACTGTTTTGTCTCATTGCGAATCATTGATCTGAACTAAGCCACCTCTGTCTGTAACTATCCAGACTCTGAATGTTTTTTCTCTGTTGTGAAATTAACAGCTGGAGAGGTTGTGAGTATTGTGTCACCTACTGTCCTAGTAATCTAGCTTAATTGTGCGCACGTTCTGTGTGCTAAAAATTGTGTTAATTATAAATGTTGCAACCTAATAATATACTAAAAAACTACTGTACACTCAGATGTCATCGTGGATCCTGCTGAGACTGACAACCAAGATGAGGAGAACACTCAGATTGCTGAGAAGGAGCCCCCTTCATCAGAGGAACTGAATAATTTGCCTGAACATGATGAAGAACCGGATAGTAGTGAAGGCGAGTCATCCCTCTCATGTTTTATAATCATAATATATAGAATCACCAAAATGTATAATACACACTTTTTTTGCATTAGCAGCCATACTGAGAGAAGGTGTTTTGTTGTACCTTGACAGATTCGCTGTACTTGGAGCCCCCAGATGTGCAGCGGCAGTTGAACCATTACAGCTTGATAGCAGAGGCTGGTACCTCATCTAAAGCGAACGTAAAAGGAACCAAATTACCTAAGAACAGTCTGCTTCACTGTGAGTTCTGCAATTTCACCACTGGACACTTGTCTAGTATACGTCGGCACCTCCTAAATCGCCATGGAAAGAAGATGCTCAGGTGTAAAGACTGCAACTTCTTCACTGGTTTAAGGTAAGTTACAACCACTGGGGTGAACTGTTACTTTCACTAGTATTTCTCTTTATGTGTTCATTATGTTGCCAAAAATCAGATGCTTTTGCAGTAAAGTCAATCACATTTACATACTATACATAACTTTTACAACATAAATGTGTCGTTATAACTACTCAGACTAAACCTTAAATTAGATTCACAGGACAGGGCATGACCCAAAATGGCACACTGAAAAGTCACCAGTCTGTAAAACATGCACATGTTTCTTGTCCAGGCGCTGAGTCCAAAAAAGGTGTAAAATGCTTCCTTAAAAAATGTCTTCTTTAGTACAAATCAAAAAGAGTACACTTCAAGTTAATCTTGAAACAATTGTTACAAAGAAGAATATTTTTAAGGGAGCATTTCACAGCATTGTGATACTGGAAATACAACCCATGAAAAAGGGGCAACTTAGAAAGTTTAGTTGTATCCAAAACTGAATCACAGTTCCATTCATGTTTTTGTATATCCAAAATGCTTTTCAGTGGGACTGAAGATTGAAAATGCTATATCTGTGTCCAAAATCACTCCATCACCATTTTCTAAGTAATGAACAGTCAGAGGTTTACTCTCTGGAGTAGTAAATTGATATTTCAGGCACTGATTTTCAGGCATATATTATGTATCATATATCATCATCACTTTTCAGGTGCAGTGTCGCAGAGCTGTCAAATTTGACTCGTTGCATTGTAGGTTTGTTAGCAGAAAGTAGTTTACATGCCATAGACATCACTTTTTTTGTTGCATTGTGGGAACTTTTGAAGATAGTATTATATAATTCATTATATAATTTCACAATCAGAATTCAAGGGGGAAAGTAAATAAAGTACACTATACGGGGGGGGGGGAGTGATTTTGGACACAACATATTTGTCTTTATTGAATTACTATGTTCAATATTCATGTGAAGGTGATCAGAAAAGGTTTACGTGGCAATGGGACTGCAACTAGCAATAATTTTCATCTGCTGATTGTGTTCTCAATTAATAGATTCATTGTTTAGTCCATGAAAGGTCAAACAGAAGTGAAAATACCTATCACAACTTCACAAAAACCCAAAGTGATGTCTTAAATGTTTTTTTTTACTATCATGTGTAATAAAAACAAGCAACAAATCCTCATATTCAAAAAGACGAAACCAGCAAAAACTTGACATTTTCGTTTGATAAATGACTGAAATGATGAATTGATTCTGCAAAATTGTGGCTGATTAATTTTCCTTTGATCAACTAATTGTTGCAGCTCTACGTGGCAGTTTTTATTCAGAAACTGATCATTATTGGAATATTGAAGCCATGTATTGACAATGTATGGAACTCACTTGTACAAATCTTTCAGATCGCCAATCTGAAGTCCTTGTTTCTCAGGTGCTGTCCTTTTCCCTCACTTATTCTTCTTCCGTTCATCAGGAAAACCCTGGAGATGCACATTGAGACAGGTCATTCTACCTTCCAGTCAGAGCCTACTCATCAGAAGGATCTTCGCTGCCCGTTCTGCCTCTACCAGACCAAAAACAAGAACAACATGATCGACCACATCATCTTGCATCGTGGTGAGTTGGGTGCCGGACAGGATTCACCTGTTATCTGTTACATTATATTCAGTCTTTTTGTCTCTTTTGCTTTCAGAGGAACGTGTCGTGCCAATAGAGGTGCGTCGCCCGAAGCTGTCACGCTACCTTCAAGGCATCGTCTTCCGCTGTCACAAGTGCACTTTTACAAGCGCCAGTGCTGAAAACCTGCGTTTGCACATGATAAGGCACGATGACATCAAACCCTACAAGTGCCGGCTGTGCTACTTTGACTGCACTCAGCTATGCGACTTGGAGGCACACCTGTGTGATAAGCACCAGGTGAGTATTTCTCACTTGGCTCCTCTTTGCACTGCTGGAATTCCAGCATGTGAAAACCACATCGTCCGTCGAAGGAATTTAGAGAATAGAGAGAGTAGTGGTGCACATGAATGGACCTATAAGTTCTTGTAATTTTATAGTTTGATTTCTTTTTCTCTCTTTTGTGCAGGTTGTGAGGAACCACGCGCTTGTGGGTCAGGTCAGCCTTGATCAGCAAGAGGCAAGGCTTTGTAGGATGCAAGAGGAGGAGGAGGAACCTCTGTCTAACTTGGAGAACCGCAACAATGGGAGTGAAGATGTAGAAACAGAGGAGTTGGTCGAAGTTCCACATGAGACGCATGCTAGGAACCCTGCAGTAAACGGCAAGAGGGAGAACATAAAACTACAGATTGAGGGATTGTATCAGCAGCAAAGGCAGGGTGGAAGGAAAAAGAATGAAGAAAGTCTCACCAGGAGCTCTGCATTTAACCTTAAGAATATAAACAATGCAAAGCCAAACACTGCTGTCCCAGAGAAGCATGGGCAGGACCCACAGGAACGAGCACAGAAGGAGATGCTCTTGACAGACAGTGCAAAAAGACCAAATGTGGCGGAAGGGAACAATGCAGATATGCGTTTTGAGGATTGCAACGATTCAGAGAAAGAGAGGCAGATGAATGAAAACCAGCCAAAACCTAGAGGCAAAGTAGACAGCAAATTAATCTTATTGCAACAAAGAGAGGAGGCAGCAGAAGGAAGCTCAACAAAATATGTTAGAATAGCTGATAAAGCACAAGCGCACAAGCTACAAATCAAGGCGCTGCAAGGTAGAACGTTGAACATCGAGGCGAAGGTAGAGGATGATATAATGCGTCGTATTCTACTGCTGGATGAGGACGGCAGCATCCGCAGGACACACAGGAAGGCAGTTCACGATAGAACGGTTAAGATCGACCAGAACATTGAAACCAAGGTTGCGGATAATGTTCTAAATACGATCACTTTACTAGATGAAGAGGGCAGTGTCACTTTGGCCCAACCCCCAAAAAATCACCCTGAAGATGGGACTAAGGCAACTCCAGACATTTCAAAGAAGAATCTCATGCTGGCAAACCTCAAGTGTTTGACAGCCGAGAGACACTTGCTAACTCTGACACCCAACTGTGCACAACTTAAGATCAGCCGTAACAAACTAGCTGACAGGGAGAGCTTAAGATTCCCTGTTACAAACTGTAAAGAACAAGTGCACCATCAGACAAACTGTGAGGAGCTCACTGACTCTTATGGAGCAATGCCAGTACTTAAGAAAGAATGTGTGAAGGAGCAACCTCTTAGATGTTGCAAGGAGGAAGAAAAAGAAGATGATCATTTTGAGCAGAAGCAGGACAGACGAGGCAAGGTGATCATTGAAAACACCGAGAGCCGACGTAAGGATCAGGGACATGATGAGGGAGACAGGAAGAAGGATGCTGACAACTCACATGTCCCCAAAGGTAAGAAACTAAACGGATCACAGTGAATTTAAATAATTAGAGTTTGGATGTACAGTTGAAGAGCAACACACACATCGTTTCTATGTAAAGCTTCAGTCACATTATGTTTCTGTCCTACAAATATTTGCTCGGTTTGGACATTACAAACACTGATTCATTGTGTGTTTAATCCCCATGTTTAGTACATTATCACACAACCAGATTACAAACTGTAGCATTGCTCTCAGCACTGATATCAGTTTGTGATTGCTCGCATCAAGACTTGTTTATTACCCACAACAGGAAGGTGATATCACTTCTTTTTTCAGGGCAGTGAGGGGAAATGAAACCTGAAACCTGCACACCAGCAAAGTCTTGACACATGAAGAAATTACATTGCATTAACATGTCAAATATACTTTCGTTTTTTTTGGTTTTTTTTAGCTTCAACTTCCGTGACGACTTCTTGTGTGTATGATGTGTCTGCTGTGTGTAATAATAGTCAATCGGTGTGACTGGTACAGTGTGTGTTGTTTTTTTTTTCCTGTTTCAAATGCAGCAGAAAAGAGTAGAAACTAATCAGCTGTAGAGCTTAAATGAGTCAATCAACAAAAAAAATACTTGTTACTTTTTTAATAAAAGAAAGAATAAAGTCTGCACACTGTAGCTCCCTTTAATGGGACATCCACAAGTGATTTTTCGAGCTACAAGTTCAAAACATCACTTGTGGATGTACATTGTTTCTTTGGTCCAAGTTTTTTTGGCTGTGCACATCTACCACACACTCTTTGATCATTTTTCAATAATCAATTTATCATTTTAAGTCATTTTTCAATCAAAAATGCAGAATATTACCATTTACCAGCTTCCCATTGTGAGGATTTGCTGTTTTTTTGTTTTGTTTGTTTTGTTTTGTTTTGTTTTTAAATATAATTATAAAAACTAAAATTAATATCTTTGGGTTTTTGACTGTTGGTGGAACAAAACAAGCAATTTTAGGATGACACCTTGGCCTTCTGATGGACATTTTCTAAAGTTTTCTGACATTTTAGGCACCACACAATGAAGCGGTTAATAGAGAAAATAATTGGCAGATTATTAAATAATGAGAATACTCAGTAGTTTCAACCTCAAGTGGTTCTGTGTGTGTTTTGTCCCTTTATAACATTTGGAGATGTACAAAGCATCAGACCTTGCATTCCTGTATAGTACATACCAAATGTTTTGACTGTCTGGAAATTCATTTGCCCTCCGGTAATCTGAGGAAAACACCAGATGTCTTTTTTAAAATGATGAAACATATTGAACAAGCTGCATCAAACACCGAGTGAAAGATTTCATGATCCTTTTTTTGTCTCTATTGTAAATACGTTCACATTTAACGATGTGATTTGATTATTTTGACCTGATTACACAAGTAAACATGCGTGTGATTTCTATACACGTCATGGTATTCATGTAGAAAGTATGAAATATATTTGACAAAAGCAGGGCAGTATCTGTTTTCATTGTACTACTGTACTGTTATACAAGTTATTTGAAGACTACAGCTTGCTCTGTATAATAATTGTGAGTTGCAGCCCTTGTTAGGTTTGGGAACTAGTGCGTGACATCAACCTAAAGTCTTTGTTCTCGTTCTTCAGATGCCCTCGCAGCCGTGGACGGAGCAGCTGAAGTACAACGCCCATCAATTACAGAGAAGAAACTGTTTACATGTGAGTTTTGTGGACGAAACCTCACGAGCAGCTGTGAACTGGAGCGTCACGTCATGCGACATGGAATGTAACAGTTTTCTTTGTTACGGACGGCAGAAGTAGCCTCCGCTGTTTATTTCTGTGTGAAAAGCTGGATTTTGTTTTCAGGAGCTGTCCTCCGCTGTCTCACTGTACTGTGTATTTCTAAACAACCTATTTACAAATTAATTTTTCATGTTTTGTGGATTTTAAGTATTTTATAATGGATGTTTTTCTTATGTCACGGTTCTCTTCTTATGTGACGGTTTCATTGCTGCATAGGCTTTCATTTGTGAGATTCATAAATCTTCACACTGTTAACCGTTGTTGCATGCCTTTTTAAAAAAAATGTTTTTAAATCAACGTGTTCAATACCAAGAACTGGACGAACCTCATAAACCACTGAGTGTTGAAATACTTCTGCTGCCTTCAAATGCTGTCGGGTGTTTTTGAACAGGAGTTGTGTGTGCATTGCTGTTGAACAGGTAGCTGTTTCACAAAGTGGTTAGTACAGTAATAAAGGTATTTAGTTTGATATACTATTTAAAAATATATGTTTCCTTTTCCTTTTTTTAAACATTTTTTTTTATATATATCATTTAATTTTTATTTTGAATAAACTGAAATTGTGTTACCATACCTGATGAATCTTGTCCTCATTCTGCTGCTTGGATATGTTGTCTACTGCATTTGAAACTCTTGACAACCATAAATACAAAAGCCTACGTGAGTACACTATTATATTATTATAATTATAGGTCACATATGTCTTCCTGATGCTAACATTAGAGGAGATTTAAATCGTTATTTTAATGTTATCCATACACTGGTTTTATCTTTTAAGTTATTTTCATGAGCTCACAGATGTCTGCTGCCTGGAGTGATAAAATATTTTGCTTATGGATACTATGAGACCGAAACATAAGTTAGAAGGTGGAAGAAGTACTCAGGTCCCTTACTTAAGTACTTAAGTAAAAGCACCAATACAGCAAAATAAAAATCTCCATTACAAGTAAGTCCTGCATTAAAATCCTACTGAAGTAAAAGTATAGAAGTATTAGCAGCAAAATGTAGTTAAATATATTGCAGTAAAAGTATTGGTTTGGTCCCTCTGGTTAGAAACCACTGGTTTCATCTTTAACAATGTGTTGTATTTTAAAAGCTTGTTATATTATCCATTGGCTCAAATCTTCATCTGAAAAGTAACTAAAGCTGTCAAATAAATGTAGTAGAGTAGAAAGTACAATATTTCCCTCTGAGATGTAGTGGACTGGAAGTATAAAGTAGCATAACATGGAAATACTCAAGTACAAGTACTAATACCTCACAATTAGACTTAAGCACAGTATTTGAGTAAATATACTTAGTTACTTTTCACCACTCTACATATACAGTAGGTCACTGAAGCCAGCAACAGAAGTGTGAAACACGGAAATACGAGCTTACGAGGATTACCTGAACGCAGCATCCTTGTCTGTGAATTACGACACATTCTTGTCATCCAAATGTAAGAGGACACCGCTTCCTGGTGTGGACTAATAGTACTGGACCGATGATAGAAGAGCTGGAGCTGCTCGTGTCGGTGAAGTCCATGGTGTCAAGTTGTGATTTATGATTCTGCGGATATCGTGTAAGTAAAATATGTTTCAGTGCTTCTGTCTGCATGATTACAAATGTCCGAAAAGAGGCAGTGATGCTGCTAAAGTATTGATCAATCCTACGAGTATGAATCAATACAGCGCTCTGCGGGATCATCCACATGAAGGAAGTGTGTTTTTTATTAAGAGTGAAGCTATCTGATTTATAATTAGTTTCATTTACAAGACGTTTGCATCTAAATGCATTTTTACTGAGGAGTTTACTGACACTGTGTAAAAAACTTTATCAGAGTATTTTTACAGTAATTGTTTCCTCCTTCCTCCTCCTTTCTTTCTTTCCTGGTGACTTACTGTAAGATGTAGAAAATGGAGACTGTGAGTAATTGCAGCTCTACTGATATGCTTCTAATTTGTAAACTATTATTTGGCATGTGGTCGATCATCCACAGCAGTCACCTTACCATAGTAATAACTTTCACATTTTCAGATTGGGTGGCATCACTCATCACATACTGAGCAACTACTCACCCTGTTTATGTTTGTACTGAGATTAGAGCTGAAATAATTAGTCACTTGACTCATTAATCAGTCAACAACAGATTTTTCAAGGCATTTTTCAAGCAGTTAGCATTTGATGCTTTTCTTTGAAAGTTGATGGAATATTAGGGGTGTTTGGGTTTTGTAGTTTTGATTGGGGTAATTTTTTTTATTTACAGCCCTAACTAAGATCTACCCATGAGCCTTCAGATTACTCACATACTATTAGTGTTGATTTTATGGTACACGCCTGTAGTTTCCTGTAACTTCCTATAAATAGACTTGGGAGGAGGAGTGGGGGGGGGGGGGGGGGCACAATTAATGTCATATTAATTACAGGGAAAATTGAGACAGTGTTCAATTGATACACTTCCAGTTAATTCCAGTTTAGCCTAAAGAGTCCTCGGGTCAGCTAGACATTTATTTAGCATCCAATTCAACATACATGAAGAATAATGTTTCCAGTCGTAAATGGTTTCAATGGAGCAGTTCTGTAAAGGAAATTCATCTAGAATTGAACAGCTGCTTATAAACTCAACACAGCAAACCAAACTCTAATGCTCTACAAGTAATACCAGTTACTTTCCAGGAAACTTACAAGGAAATAAGGAAATAACAGACCTGTAAAAAAAAAGAAAAAAAAAAAAGCTGCTTGGTTTTAACAAGTAACGCAATGTAGTTTTAATGTACTACGTTTTCTTTTATTGTCACATCAGTGCTGCTTTTTCTAATATGTACTGTAATGTGTTTTATTTATGAACAGAAGAGACATCGTATCTAGTTGGAGGAATGTCAGCCGTAAACAAATCTGCAGAAGATGGCGGCGCGTTCTCGTCAAAGGTCATCAACATCGTGTTTATCATCCTGCTGCTGGACCTGCTGGGATTTACACTGATTCTGCCTCTCTTGCCTTCAATTTTGGACCACTATGCACAAACAGGGGTTAGATTTTTTTTTTTTTTAAATGAACAACTGCTACTGATAACTTTCTATCAGACCATTAAAACTGTACCGTAATGCCTAATAATACATTATCAGCAGATATGGACACATATTTGGTTTGCTGAAAAGTTACAGAAATGTCAATTGTGACTGTAAATTTAAGTTATCAGACTGGTTCGGAAGATTCAAACATGAAGCTCCAACAGTACAAACTGGTTGGTGAAAAGAGGAATTTAAATGGGACGTTTTGGACACACAATTTGCAGAATTTGATGCGATGCTCCTCTGAACAAAGGCGGCTTTGTGTGATCCCATTAAAAACTATAACCTAACTCATGAGTGAGTCTACTTGCTGACTCATGCTGAACTGGCCTCTTCACTGGTGTTTCTATCGTCCCTGCTTGATGTTGTATTTTCTGTGTCTTCTTGCTCTGGCAGGATGTCGTCTATCAGTCTCTGCAGAGTGTCGTGGACTGGTTCAGGGAGGCGGTTGGAATTCCTATGGAGAAGAAGTACAACAGTGTCCTGTTTGGAGGTGTTTGGATTCATTTCACACTCGATATGGTTTATGTGGAGCTCTAACTTTTTGGGTGATATTATTTTGATAATGCAAATCATTTCAGGTCATCAGTTTTAATTTTCGTGCTTCTTAATTTGACTTTCAGGTCTGATTGGGTCACTGTTTTCTCTGCTGCAGTTCCTGTCATCCCCTATAACCGGGGCCCTGTCAGACCGCTACGGCAGACGACCCCTACTTCTTCTTACCACAGTGAGTACTGCACAATATTACACCTCTGTTTTTAGTATTCTTTCACTTTTGGAGCCTCATATGCTTATTAATCATCGAGTCATTCGCTTGGCACGGTTCATCTTCCCCTTGTGTAAGAAACTGTGCAGCCTCGCTGTCATCACTGATTCATTTGTTTCTAATTGGGCGCCTTGTGTCCCAGTTAGGGCTGATGTCCTCCTATGCTGTCTGGGCCGTTTCCCGGAGTTTCAGCATGTTCCTTCTGTTTCGAGTCATTGGGGGCATTTGCAAGGGCAACGTCAGCCTCTGCACTGCCATCATGGCTGACCTGCCTTGCCCAAAAGCACGGAACCGAGGAATGGTAGGCACAGACCATGAAGAAAAATGTATTGTTAATATAAAATGTCATAATAAACAATTAATCTCTCACAGTGACTCATATCTGTCAGGGCGCAGTGACTCTGTCCCGCACACTTCTTTGCTTGCTCATAGTGTTGGAGCTTAGGAGCTTCAGCTAAATGTCTGAAAATGTGAAAGAAAACTAAGTATAATTTTATTGTGACCAGGCCATGATCGGCATTGCCTTCTCTCTGGGCTTCACTGTTGGACCTCTGATGGGGGCCTACTTCGCCATCGGCTCCAAAACGACAGGAAACGTCTTCTATCAAACTCCGGCTCTGCTCGCCTTGGCCTTCAGTGTCGCCGATCTGCTCTTTATTTGGCTCACGCTGCCAGAGACGCTCTCAAAGGACGTCAAGGTCAGCTATGGAAACACTCCGACAGCCGAATGTCCCACTGAATCATAAATGTCCCAATTCCACGCCACATACTAATTATATACAGTATATACTACTGTACATACTAATATTTATTGTGCAGTGTATTGCAGTTGGTATACAAGAAATCAGCATAATTAAATGTTGTAGACTAACAAGAAACTATATAATGCTTGTGATGTTTTGATGTCAACTATGAAATATTTGGCACTCAGATTTGGCCCACAGGCTGCTATTTGCCTAACATGTCCCGCTTTAACGAGTATAACTACACTAATGGAGGAGAGAAGGAGCCGTCAATCAAACACAGTCTGTACGTGCACACACAGTCTTAAAAAGAGATCTAATTAGGCAAGATGAGTGCTTCCTACACACCTGTGTGGGCCATCATCAGCCAACCCAATAATCAGTGGTTAAAGACAAGTTAGTTTTTTTCAGTTGCTTAAATCATTTTATTGACAGCAACGTTTTTCTATCAAACAGGTACAAATTTTTTTTTTTTTTTGGTTTAATTCTAGGGGTCGTCTTCAGGGTTCGGGGACTCCAGGGACCTCCTGAGCCCGTTAGCTTTGTTCCATTTTTCAGCTGTTACCAGAACAGAAGATCCACCTTCAAAAGAAAGTGAGTATAACCGGCAGAGGTTTACACCCATTTGACCCATTTATAACGCAGGAATGCACTTTGGCACACTAACGGGAAGGTGGGAATGTATTTTACAGGAATGCAGAAGCTTCAGGTGTTGGGTCTGGTTTATTTCTGTTACCTCTTCCTGTTCTCTGGTCTGGAGTTCACACTGAGTTTTCTGACTCACCAGCGTTTCCACTTTACAAGGTATAAACTCAAAGATAAAGGTGTGTAGTTAATGCATTTGAACAGCAGCTTTCTTAGTTTTACATGTATTTTTTCTCTGAACAGTATGCAGCAGGGAAAGATGTTCTTCTTCATTGGTGTCATCATGGCTTTGATCCAGGGAGGGTACGCTCGCAGAATCAAACCTGGGCAGCATATCAAAGCTGTTCGTATGGTAGGATTACCTTCTGTTTACATGGCAAATATTCTTTGCTGATGAGATGTGATGCACCACTGTACAAATGTTTTCTTTATTCAGGATGTCTGCAGGTCCAGAAAAGTTTTAAAAAGCATTTAATTCAATTTCCTCTGCAAAAAAAGAAGGTATTAAATAGTCCTTAATTTAATTTACAAAAGTCTTCAATATTTTTTCTTGCCTGCTGTTGACTTAATTTTGTTGCCAGGAAGTGAATCATCTCATAATGGGCGAGTATCAGTTTTGGCAAATAAACTGAATTATTTTAAATTATAAACTATTTTGTAATTGGTTAATCCATCCACCAATTTTCTGCCACTTATCTGGGTCCAGGTCATGTTAATTGATTAATTATATCACTAGTTACTATTGTTATAATAAGTACTGGGAAGTACTGGAAAAATGTGATATAAATGTCAATACATGCATGTACTTAATAAATATTCATAGGACTTTTTGTCTCTACTGGTTTTCAGTCATTCTTTGATCAACATGACAGTGAATTAAATTACACTCTATTGAGTGTTGAAAAGGTCTTAAAAAGTTTTGAATTTGCTGAACACTGCAGAAACCCTGTTACTGAAATGTGTGTCTCATTCTTAGGCAATCATGGCACTGATCCCAGCGTTTATACTCATTGGGCTTTCATGGAATATAACAACTCTCTACGTCGGCTTGGCGCTGTACTCTTTTGGTGAGTCATGTTAACGTTCACTCCATTTGAATGATAAACACTCCTGATCTGTGCATGTCCACAGAGTAAGTTTAAAAAACAACAAATGGTTAAACTAGGTCAGGGCAAGGCAATTTTATTTATATAGCCCAAAATTACAAATATACCTCGAAGGACTTTACAATCTGTACAGCGTTCGCTACACCCTCTATTAGACCCTTAGTTCAGAAAGGAAACCACGGGAAGAGCAACAGAGGAGGGATCCGTCTTCCAGGGATCTTCAAAGAGCAGACAGAAATAACAATATTACACTATATGGAAGAACAGAATCAACAATATTAAAAACTGGTCGGACCTGGACCACACAACCTCCTCTCTACCATGAAGACCTGGAAAGACAACGTGACTACACAAACACAAGAGGCAAAACTCAAGGATTCATTAACTACATAGTGGTTGTGCAGCAAATGGTATTTTTATATGTCATGTTTTAATATTCAATAAACTGTAGGTATATGACAAATTCCAAGACATTATTAAACAACAAGAAAAAGAAAAATAATGAGGCCGTTGTATGTTATAAGGTAGAATAATGAAAGATAATTAGTCACTGAAGCAGAAAATCTGGAAAATATTAATTGAACCATTTAAGAACAGATAACAAAACAACAAAATCAACACAACACACACCATCAAATGTGCATGCTGTCTTTATATTTTATATTTCTCTTTCTTGTTACAGCGGCTGCAATAGTAGTTCCATGCCTGTCGACGCTAGTCTCTGACCACGGTGAGCATCTTCTTCACAGAAACTCACAAACCATTTTGACTGTACTATAAAGTGCACACTGTTGCTATATATTCACTGTGTGTATTCCTACAGGCTCAGCCAATCAGAAAGGCACAGTGATGGGGATCCTGCGTAGTTTGGGCGCCCTGGCAAGAGCACTGGGTCCAGTCGTGTCATCCTCCGGTAAGGAAGACAGATGGCAGTAATGAAAACCAAATGCTGCTAAAATGAAACATTTGGTCAACAATTTATGAAGCAGTAGCCAGCAGACACAAGCTACTAAGGATTTTGAGGCATGAAATAATATGGAAATTACATGTGGTGACATGTTTCATAGAATAATATGTTTGCTGTATCTTTGAATGTCTCTTGTGTTTGCTTTACAGTTTACTGGATAGCTGGAGCACAGACCTGTTTTCTGTTCACATCAGCCTCTTTCATTATACCTCTGGCTTTACTGAGCACAGCTAGAAGACTGAAGGAGGAGTGAACGACTTGAAAGACTTTAAAGAACTCCGT
The DNA here is from genome assembly GCF_963924715.1 of Thunnus thynnus. NCBI lineage: Eukaryota > Metazoa > Chordata > Actinopteri > Scombriformes > Scombridae > Thunnus > Thunnus thynnus. Next base: position 30,708,250 of record NC_089518.1, read on the forward strand.
TAATGCTGTTTCTCCACAAAGAGACTCTGATTGCAGAGACATTCTTGTTTTTTACTGCTTCATTGAATGTTATGATGTTTACATCTGCTGGGAAAAGCAAGCACTGAATTATTACTTTATTACAAGCAGAAATAATGGAGACGTGTGCATTTTAGCACCGTTCGTCAAGTATCATCATGTGAAAGAAGATGATGCAAGAAATGATGCACGTGCCAAAACATGGGGATTTGTAGGAGGGAAGTGTGAAAAGAAGGGTCATGATGCCTTTCATGTGCACATTTAGACCTACACATATTATGGCACACATTGGTGAGGGTGAATTACAAATAGCATTTATGCTTGTGAAATATAGTTATCACTTTGTACCGCAGTATTTTATCAATCATTCTGATTTTATATTTTAACAAAGTAGTTTTATTTAGCTCTTTTCATAAATGTTGATATTCTATTTTCTTGTAATTAAAGTGAATAAACAAACAAGTCAATGTTTGTCTGTGGAAATAAATATCTTAGATTTTACAAAAAGGTTTTTCAATAAGTTTTGAGGATCTTGTACTTTATTTGGGTATTTTTATGTTATGCTGCTAAGTACTTCGACCTCACTGCATTTCAGAGGCAAAATATTGTACTTTTTACTCCACTATATTTATCTGAATGTTATCAGTTACTTTCCAGATAAATAATTTATATACAAATATATGATCAACTTATAAAATATGATACATTTTAATAGATTAAACTACTTATATTGATTAGTTAAAATTGTAATATTACACTCTGAAATATTCTGCACAAACAAACTAAAATACAAAAATAACAGTGTTTAGAATATATTTTGACATATGGCCCCTCTACAACACAGGGCCACAACTTTAATGAATAATACAGGTAATTACGTGTATTTGATAATTCACTTTCCTTTGTAAAAATTACAATTCAAATTATCAAAAGTCAAGTGACAGGAGTCAGGACAGTTGTCTATTTTCCCAGGTAGGTAATGCAACCTTGTTTACATCATGCTGTTACAAATTTCCATTTATGTGTGGGGTTCATTCAGAATTATTTTATGAGCCTTCTTGGAAATGGTAAATGTTGACACTGTGGCATGCTATTACTGACATTAGAAACCAGTGGTGGAAAGTAACTAAGTACATTCACTCAAGTCCTGTACTGACAATACAGTACAAACAGTACAATTTTGAGGTACTTCTACTTGAGTATTTTCATTTGATGCTACTTTATACCTCCACTCCATTACATTTCAGAGGGAAATATTGTACTTTCTACTCCACTACATTTATTTGACAGCTTTTATTACTTTCCAGATCAAGATTTGACACAATGGATAATATAACAAGCTTTTAAAATACAACACATTGTTAAAGATGAAACCAGTGGTTTCCAACCTTTTTGGCTTGTGACGTCTTACAAAAAGCAGTATGTCGTCGGGGTCATATTTCACATGTCTATGAGTTGTTAACAGCTCCACCAAATAGTGATTTTTCCCTTTAAACTTCTCACACGGTTTCATTTCAATAAATGTTCAAATGATCTAATATTTCACCAAAAAATCAAAGATTAGAAAAAAAGTCCAAAAACTGAAAACAGATTTGTGCATCAAAACTTTGATTTTTCTTCTTTCCTCTCCCATTAATTATCTCACGACCCCTCAGATTTATGTAGTGACCCTTGGGAGGGGCCGACCCCTAGGTTGGGAACCACTTGACTAAACTAGCTAACTGTATATAAAGTAGTTGAAACTAGCTCCACCTCCAGCAGCTACAACAGTAACATGCTGCTTACACATTGATGCTTCAGCATTAATAATATAATGATGTCATATATAATAATATATCAGTCAGAGGGACCAAACCACTACTTTTACTGTAATACCTTTACTACATTTTACTGCTTATGTACTTTTACTTAAGTAGGATTTTTCATGCAGGAGTTTTACTTGTAATGGAGTATTTTTACATTGTTGTATGGGTACTCTTACTTCCATAAAGGTAAATTAAGTATTTCTTCCTCCACTGTTGGAAACAATAATAATTTACGTTTTGCTCTACAGCCTCTGTAAAACAAACAGACCGCAGATGTCGCTATAGACTCTCCTCGCTGCTCACAATGTAAACATCAGCTGTTTCAATCAGCCTCAGCTAGCTGAGCTGCTATGCTATCAAACAGGTTGTTTAGCCTGAATCATCCAACACGTTGCTGGTGTAATTAAACGCAGAACCGCTGTAACAGGCAATATGACAACACACGAGAGTCCGAGTGAACCTGCGGAGATGTGACTGCAAATAGGAAAACCTGAAGATGGAAAAGGTAGTTCACGAAAGTATCATAACGGTTGTATTTTAGCTAGCTTGCTAGTAGTGCTAATGCAGCGTTAGCCCGGACGTAGCTCACTTCAAGTAACTTTAACGGTTACAAACGGTTGAAAACAATACGTTGAAATGCTGTTTTAACCGCAACAACAAGCCGTTAGATATAACCGTTAAGTTTTGACGAGTTACCCCGAAAGTTAATGATTGTGTAGCCAGCTGTTAATTTATTGCTAACTTTAATCATTTGATCGTCAGCGTTACTTGAATCACACGTTGAGCTCGACACATTTTTGTGTGCGTGTGTAAAACGTGGATAAAGTGATCAGATAGTAGCCTATTGAACAGATCGTGGTGACACATGTCGTAAGTTGAACTGCGGATCAATAATGTGAATGTCAAAGGTCATCCGCTGTGTCTGTTTTACTCCATTTATTTTCTCAACTCTTTCATTGCATTTGAGTGTCTTTTTTATATTGTCTTGTGTTTCTTTTACATTTTGTCTTAATTTATGTTTTTTTTATATAAAGCGCTTTGAATTGCCTTGTTGTTGAAATGTACTGTACAAATAAACCTGCCTTGCTGTGCAGTCTTTTGACCATAAACACCAGAGGAGGCAGAGAAATGAGCCTGCCGAGCCACACACAGCCTCATCATCACCTCTGATGTTACCCAATCCATATGCGACAGACCGGAGTTCAAGAGGGTAGGAAGATATTCACAGACATTATCTTTTATCTTGGTCAAATCACTCGATCACTTGACCTGATGGCCTCTGAGCCACAAGTTTCAATTATTCAGCCTCTTATTTGTGTCAATTTCTGAACTTTGCAAAGGAGTCGGTCAGGTCTGAGCCCAAAGCCGAATCCATCAAATATCAATGGAGTGCCAGCAGGAAAAGGTGGAGATGTGCCAAGAAGTCATGGCTACAGCAGCAGCCGTCGTGCTGCCAGAGACACCAGTAGTGATCTCCAACAGAGAGACAAGTCCATACGGGACCAACAAGCAAAAGTTGGTTTCATGTTTTTTTGTACTAGGCAACTAGATAAAACAAATGTTCTACATGAAACTCACTTCAGTGATTTTCATCCATCTCCACAGACATCAAAAAACAACGACTCTCTTGCTCAAGGCAGAACAACGGGCAAGAGCTCAATGGATGTACAGAAAAGAGGTACTTAAAAACAAATGGCAACCAAATGGAGAGTTATTTTTCTTGAATGATGATCCCTGAAACACAACTTTGTCGTTGAAATGAGTCAAAGTAGATATCTTTCAACTTTACAGTCTTTTTAGTGCCAAAGTCTCTCTTTTTGTTACCATACTTCCACCTCAGCTCAAAAGGGAAACACAAAGAGGGAATTTGATGCTAAAAAGACTGTAAATGTGGCAGATATCCACTTGATACGACTAACTAAGCTTCAGATAAACTTTTAAATGCACACACACAGATTTTTTGTGTGCATTAAAATTTCGAACCCGTTCTTTTAATTTGATTTCCCTCACTTTTTTTACTCTGAAAGTAAATACTAGTGCTCTGACATTTACATGTAATCGATCCACAGGTTTCAGAGGCGCCAGATCTGCCACGAACTCTGCAGGGAGGACTAAACCAGCACAGACAGACTTGGTCCCATTTGAAGTGAAGATGGCAGATTTCCCAGAGTTGGCTGGTGTCTCGTTGGGTAGAGCAGGCCCTCCGCTTGTTCAGAAAGAGTGCTGGGGGCCAAATCCTCCATCTGTGAGCCCTCAGACTCAGAAATCGGTATCTCCCTGGAAGGTGAGTTTACAGAAATATCAGATGTGATATTATGTATAAATTTGCAGTGAATGCTCACTAACACAGAGTTGAACTCATGAATTTGGTGTTACCGTAACTTTCTGTGGTATAGACTGGTAGGAGAGGATCTCCAACACAGCCTGACCCCCAACAAAGTGCCACTGATGCTAAGCCAGACTCCTCTGCTGTCCCACCAGGTAGGTTGAAAATTCAGTTTTTCACTGAAGTAAATAAGGCAAAACAAATATTTTAAATATCGACCATCTGAATTTTTATGTGAACAGGTCAGCCTGTGGTGACTTCCTGGGCTAATGTCGCCTCTCAGCCTCCGAAGAAACCTGTCACTAAGGAGACGACAAACAGCGGCAACCACATGCAGGTTAGTAGATATGTGTGATTTAGACTCTCTAGATAACAGCTGGACTTAAAAGAATAGTTAGAAAATCATATCTGGAAAGACTCAACATCACTGATTTTACAGCTTGACTACAACTGCATATTATTTCAGTCTCAAGTCCCTTTCACATGTGCAGTCTATCCCTGAAATGTTCAGGAACATTTCCTGCATGGGGTCATGTGTGAATGGGAGCCGGGATTGATATGAGGGGAAATCTGTACCGCAAATTTCCCACCTCAAGACCCCAGTAACATTTCAGGGAAAATGCTGGTATGGCTGTGTTGTGAATGAAAGCAGTAATATTACAGGGACAAGCACATAAAGGGTTACATCTATCTGACAAAAGACGCTTTTACATGGAGCGAGCGAACCAATCACTAGACTCCGCTGATGACTTATTTGAATCCTTGACTTGTTTACGGTTGCCTCGCCAATGCGCTTGCGGGTAATTTGTCTTGCAAAGTTGTTGAATATTAAGTACATTACAAGAACATTCGCACCAGACAAAAACAGCTCCTCACCTGCCGTGTTCCTGAAAATAAGAGACGTCTTCTGCCGCATACATCCAGCCTTGCGCCATCTTCTTCTTCTTCTGCTGAGTTTTATGGCGTGTTGCATTATAGCCATCTGCTGGACTGTCCCTTGCACCGTCTGTTCCGGCATTGCCATGACATGTGTGAAAAGGCGCAAAAACGGAAATGTTCCTGAATGTAGTTGCACGTGTGAATAGTGAAAATCACTAGTGGTGCCTGAAAGATTATCCCAGTAATTTACTGGGAACTATGTGTGAGAGAGGCTTTAGATACAGATGCACTATGCTCTTATTTCCTTCATTAACCATCTCAAAGGTGAAATCTGTAACCTTTTGTGCATGCTGTCAACTTTTCGAGCAGTAAGAGGTACCTGAAATTATGTTCAAACTAAAGCAAGATGGGAGATTTTATATGAATCAGCCATTACAAAAACAAAAATGTAAACAAAACATACCAAAATATGCTAACTGGTGCACTAAAAAGCTCATTTGCTTGTGCTGTTGATTTATATGGATGAAAATATAAACACAGTGAGCCGATTTACACCTTACATTAATATTCAGTCTGTAACTGAATATTCCATCTCAGTAAGGACAAGCGCATGCTATTTCAAGGTGTAAATGCATTCGACAAGTATTATGATTGGAATGTGACCGGATTGGCCAGACCACATCTGGAGGTGCGATCAGATCTCAGCCCTACATACAGCGTGACTGCATTCATTAAGAAAAAGATCCACCCAGCAAATTGAAAGGTCAACTAACACACCTTCTTCCTGCTACCTTAAGCAAGTCTGACAAAAGCTACAAGCAGGAGCAGTAGACTATAAGTCTTCCATTACAAATCAAATTTTTGCCGTTGACCTTGACCGAGGTAGAATCAAGAACGCTTATTAATACCAGAGTCTGCATGAAACACGTTGCTGTGACTTTACAGGCTGAACAGACATTAATTAGTATCGCACAGTTACCTGACAAGTTGATCAAGTATCGAGTACAGAGGCTTTTGCTAACCAGTGTGAAACAACTTGATCGTATTTGGAGTCGTCCCTGTTTTTAATAAACTTATTATTAATTGTGACACCTCTGCTGGTCTAATACCCAAATGGGGACGAGTGATTTCAGTCTTAAACTTGAGCACACGTCAAGGCAATCTATGACAACTGTTAATGGTGACCTGCCTTTTTTGTATAAAGTGTGTAAAGTGAAGGCAGACAGTCATCAGGGCCACACCAGGGTTATAATCAGACTTGAAATCATGTAATGTGTTCCTTGCTGTACTTGTTACTTGTTAATATGTGGTGATTTGGTCTACTAAAACTAGGCAATAAAATGTAGTTGTCTGGCAAAACTTGTAAATTATTTTCTGTTCCTCTATTTTACGTCATGTCAGACAGAGGACATGGCTGCACAACAGGAAGAGGGAGCCTCAGGGAAGAAGAAACGTAAGAAAAAGAAGAAGAAAGCTAAAGGTGCTGGTGAAGATGTGGAAGCTGAGTCAGAAGAGCCAGCAGTTTATCAGGAGCCTCCAAAGTTTGAGGTAAAAACCTTGTGTTTTCGGTATTTCCACTCAAGCCAAAGACTAAATCCAGTTCTAAACATGGTTTTTAGTTAAATAAATTAAGTTTATATTTACAAAAAAGGTGCTGGATGGAAAGTTTTTGTTATTTTCTTGTCTAGGATGAAGAGGAGTTCCCAGGCTTGTCTCTTGCTTCGACTGGGACTGCAAAGCTATGCAATGAGGTACACAAAAATTGTTTTATTCTTCCAGATGTTTTAACATATACATTATCCTTTTTTGTTTGTTTAAGAATCTGCATAGGATGTCACTTAAATAAGTTAATGAGTATTTTGCAAAACCTGTGTTTATATATATATATATATATATATATATATATATATTTTTTTTTTTTTTTTTTTAGGAAAACCAAAGAGAAGGGGTTCAGCCTCAGTTTGCTGATCAGAACAAGGAAAAGACACCAGCAGCAAAAACTCCCACAGAGACGGCTAAAAAAGGACAGGTTTGTATTTTCCTCTTAAATTTAAATGGACTGACTTTTGATATTATCCTGGAGAAAACAACATACATTGAGCCTGGTAGGTCATAATTACAGTACATAACAAAACTGAGTACACCCCAGGTCCCCTGGTCCACTAAAATGTGAAGTAATTACAAATCATGTCCATTTAATACAATTTTATTTGTTTTCCGACAAAACCCAAGAAGAATTAATCCGATTTATGAAAAAATTGCATTCATAGAGCCATCTATAAATGTCATCTCCCCTACACCTTTTGCACTCATGCAGCCCCATATTAGCACACTCCCACCTCCATGTTTCAAGGTTGGTACTATGCAGTCTCTGTGGTAGTCCTGGCCAGTTCCACGCTAAACATGCTGGACCCCATCTGATCCAAACTAATTTATTTTGTTTTCATCTGACCAAAGAATTTGCAGCCAGTATTCATCAGGATTTGTTTCATGTTCTTTGGCAAAGTTTAATCTTGCAGTTTTGTGCCGTTTTGTGAGCAATGGTTTTCTTCTTGGATGTCGTCCGTAGAGGTTTATTTCGAATGTCCCTCACACTGTCTGAACAGTCACTGAAACACCAGTTTCCACAGATAATGCTTATGTCAAGTCAGAAGCATTTGCCTGTGTGTTTCTCAATGCAAGGTTGCGTAAATACCGAATTGCCCATGCCGTCATTTTTCGAGGACGGCCTCTGCACCTTCTGTTATTAGTAGTATGGGTCTTGCTGTAAGTATAAATAAGATCAAATGCCCTACAATTCACCCTAAATATACTTCAACCATTGCAAGGTGATATAATGTTGAATAATTTTAGTGATATTGCAAAGGGGTTTACTCAGTTTTGTTATGTACTGTATGTACCCTTGATCATGGTCACCTGCTTTCTAGAAAGCTGAGAAGATCTCGGGAAAGAAGAGTAAGGTTCCTGTTCAGCTGGACATCGGAAACATGTTGGCCGTCCTTGAAAAGAAGCAGCAATCTCAGAAAGCCAAGCAGGACGCCAAGCAAGTCATCTCAGGTGGGTGACAGTCGGCATCTTGAACATACTGAACATTAGCCTTCTCTGTATTTATAAGTACTATTTTTTTATTCATAGGTATATTTTGGATTACTAGTTTGGATCCAGTCATGGTCCAATATTCAACTTACACAAGTGAATGAGTGCTGCAGTACAGCAGCATCAGTCACGTGACGTCTCCGCGGAGCAGCAGCCAGTTGTTTATAAGTGCTGGTGCATTTGAGACTATTTGTAGAAATTGAACCGTCCATAAAGCCTATGCTGGATCTCTGCCGTTTAGCAGGTGATGCTGTAGAGCTGTTTGAGGTGCTGTCCTCCAAAGGCCTAATGTTTCCAGTGGCCGGCACTTAGCTTATTGCTCCAACATTTTCTGTTTTAGAAGGTGACCAGTAGCTGTGTGAGGAACTCTCTGACTTGTGTCTGCTAACGGACATGATTTCTCTCACTTCCAGTCCACCCTTGGCCAGTTTCTGGATGGTAGTGCTCCTGATGCTGTGGTTTGTGTAAATCACTGATGTGCCTGCCCCTTTAGATACATGTGTGAGCATGGAACCCAGGTAATTGACACCCATTGGCTCCAAAGAGTACCACAGTTCCCCTAACTTTTCTCCTCTCTTTGGATGGAAGTAAAAAGGTTTAGTCTCTTAAGGAATTTTTGATAGGTACTTTTCAAATGATGAACGGGGCACAATTCACTGGATCTTCAAACATAGCCCCTCCTTTGCTTTGATGGCCCCTTTCATGATGTTTTTTTGTGGGGGGGTTTTGTATCCTCGTTGAAGGTGAGTGTCACATATTTGGTGCCTTAAGGTAAAACAGGTATCATTAGACAAGTTTGACCATGGTTCTTCAGAACACCTATTATTATTTTGTTATTATTACGCTATTATGCAAGACTTAACAAGTCTTTTAGCCTCTTTGATGTCGCTCTTTAATTAACCCACCTGTTGAATCTCGTTTCATTGTGAAAGATTGTGGTGTAGGTTTCCTCAGACCCTCCTATCCTCTCCTCCCAAAGTGTAGCTGGATTTTGAACCACACTTTGTTTACCAGGCCCTGTGGTGTGTATGGGTTTATTGCCTCTGAGTTCCTCAATATTATCAGGTCCTCATTGGTGATCACGGGATGATAATCAGTTTTGTTATGGCCTGCTCTCCTGAGGAACTTTATGAGTCCACTAAAGACATTATTTGATGTAGTGAACTCATTGTCTTGCATGGTACACTGTGCCTGACTAAGAGGAGAGTCATTAATAAAACAGTTAATGCCAGCTCTCATCCCAACGTTGCTACTAATGGAGTAGCACTGACCCTTGTTATTTCTAATTGAACCATAAAATTTGCAGAGAATCCATCTTTTGTAAGAGTTGCAAAATCCACAGCTTGCTTAGTGTTTTTCAGATAGTTGACCAGGACATATTGGCTTCGTTCCCCGACTTCTCTAATTGATTGAGCTCTTCATTTGACAACGCCACATATCTCTTGTTTTTTGGTTTTGTGTTCTTCTCATCCTCTTCCAACCATTCATCAAAACAAAGTCCGCCATATAAATCAAAATTAACTGCAAAACCATCCATTTTGTATCAATATTGTAGGATACTGGTTTTTGCTTTTTAGCTCTGGCAGTTACAATATTGCCATAGAAATAGCGGAGTAATATTTTTAGTGATGAGGCATTTTTCATTTGAGCACAGCTAGGTGTGCTGTCATGCTGATTTGAGCACGTTCTAAATGTCTAGTTGACCAATCAGATTGCTTGGGCAGAACTACTTGTTATATAATGATCCACATTTGCCGGTGCACGGTATCAAAGCCAGGTCTAGAATAAATGTTTTGCTCTCTCTTTCTTTATAGTTGGTGGAGGACTGCCCGTTGTCCATATGCAACCATCAGTCCAGAAGAAGCCACCATGGCAGCAGGATAAAATTGCTCACAATCCCCTGGACTCCACCAGCCCTTTGGTGAAGAAAGGCAAGCAGAGAGAGGTGCCCAAAGCCAAGAAACCCACCCCTCTCAAGAAGGTAAGTTCACTTACTCACTCTGGAACAAATATAGATGTATGACATTTGTGAGTAATATATGTCAGCAGTACAGGCTCGTCATTAGTAGCTCATTTCTGCTTGATCCTCAGGTCATTTTGAAAGAAAGGGAGGAGAGGAAACAGAGACGTTTGCTGGAGGAGAGAGGCCTGCTGCCTGAAGATGAGTCCAAACCTGCAAATGATGCCATAGAAGAAGAGCAGTGTGGCGCAAATCTCACAGGTCAGAGTCAGTGTGTGAAACAATAGAAAAAAATGTTGTTTAAAGTAATCAACAACAATAAATAGCTGAAGAAAACCTTTAATTTTGGCGAATATTTGATCTGTATTGTGTGCTCCTGAAACCTCAGATGAGGATGTCAGTCCTGTAGCGGGAGATGATGACCTGCCAGAATTAAATGACACAGACCAGATGGTGACAGAGGGTGATGGAGAGTCCAACAAAGACGAGACCGTAGAGGAACAATCCACCTCAGCTATGCCATGCTCCACTGTAGAGGAACAAACCACCTCAGCTGTGCCATGCGCCACTGTAGAGGAACAAACCACCTCAGCTGTGCCATGCGCCACTGTGGAGGAACAAACCACCTCAGCTGTGCCATGCTCCACCAATCGACCCAAAATCCACAGCAGAAAGTTCAGAGAGTAAGATTCTTTGGTGGCTTTGTGTCCATTGTGTGTGGATAAGAAACAGGAAAACATTTAATGTCACAGGATTGAGTCAGTTTTTGTCACTTTTTTTTAAAATTTTAAATATATATTATTGTACATGTCAGCTATTGCAGCCAGATGCTGAGCAAAGACGTGGATGAGTGTGTGACGGCTCTGCTAAAGGAGCTGGTTCGTTTCCAGGACCGCCTCTACCAGAAGGACCCCATGAAGGCCCGCATGAAGAGACGGCTTGTGATGGGCCTTCGAGAGGTCCTTAAGCACCTCAAACTCAGGAAGGTCAAGTGCGTCATCATCTCACCTAACTGTGAGCGCATCCAGTCCAAAGGTACAGAGTCCCTGTGAAAGCTCATGGTGTCGCATTTTCTGGACATAAAAAGATTTAGGCTACTTAATATGTACATAGTCATAACATCCCTGAGAGCTTCATGTAGCAGCTGGAGCACATGATGCATTAAAAAATGTGATACTGATGTCAAAACGTGTTGTCTTTTGCAGGAGGCCTGGATGAGGCTCTTCACACCATCATCGACACTTGTCGCGAACAGGGGGTGCCATTCGTCTTCGCTCTCTCACGGAAAGCTTTGGGTCGCTGCGTCAACAAGGCGGTGCCTGTCAGCCTGGTGGGCATCTTCAACTATGATGGCGCACAGGTCAGCTTTATGTTGAACAGTAGTACGCACTAACAGAGAATAAGACAGTTCTTTTAATAATGTTTTTATCAGTAGAAGATAATTTTAGTATTTCAAACAGGCTGAAAACTTTATCCCTCCTCCCTGCAGGACTACTATCATAAGATGATTGAGTTGTCGTCTGAGGCCAGGAAAGCCTACGAGGTGATGGTGTCAAGCCTGGAGCAGACCAACCAATCGGATGCAGAGCAGGCAGCAAACATTGAGATAAACGAACTGAGCCTGTCAGAAGAGCCTGATCCCAACACCACACAGCAAGAGGAACCAGAATACAGTAAGTTATTGCTCTGCTCTTTCTGTCTAAAAGGTAAAACCATGTGAAATTTCATGACTTCTACAATTAAATCCACTTTAGTTGTGAAGGGTAGATGTTGATGAATAAAAACAAACTTATAGGGAACAATTTGAAAGTGAAATACTAATCAAATATTTTCTTTATTTCTTCTTCCAGTAAAAATATGGAAGAAAATGTTGGAGAAGGAATGCAACCATACGTTTTTGAACTTTGAGAAGCAGCTGAGCTCTATGCACTTGGACAGTGAATGTTATGAAAACACTGATGAAGATGAGAACAGTTGACAGTGGCGATGCCTTTTTTTTTTCGTGCCTCAATGAACCCACTCATGCTGATCACCAGCTTAGAAGAAACTAGGATGGGCTGGATCCCACATGAGGACCAGAGCGTCACGAGGTCGCTCTGCTGAGATGGTTTTCAACCCAGAGGGCCTGGACGCAGTCGGATAATATGTTGAATGTTAAAAAAAAAAAAGAACTGTGTTGCTAATTTTTTCAATGAATCATGATTTTCTTAATCTTACTCTGCAGATTTTCTTTGAAAAGCTAAATTAAGATATTTTTGTGTGTAAGATAATCGAGCAGAGATGTGTATTTTTAAGAGCGCATGGACAGCCTATAAACTGGAAAGCTTTACCGTTGACTTAATAGGACCAAACCAGTCACTTGAAGAGATCCCGCAATATGAATTTTCAATCATGATATCTGTGAACATGCCTGGAGGACGTCTAGGAGGCACTGAATGTGCACAGAGTATCGACCGGATATTCAGGAGTTGGAGATTATTGGTTTTGATTTGACACTGTGGAAACCACTGTAGATTTCTTCAGCCTCTCTTTTAGGTTTTTTTTTCTTTCTCGTGAATTATGTTAAGTTTAAACGTGTTTTTCTGGCATTTGAGAAATGACAGGAAATAAAGAGAAAGAGGAGGGATGACATTCAACAGTGGAACACGAACTGGTGGATGTTGCAGGTACATGTTCAGCGTCTAATAGGGGCAAAAAATTACAACCACTAAGATTTTGAGCTTGTGAAATGATGGTTGTGTTTCATCCTTTTATAAACCTGCTGGGATGAAACACAAGTTTGTGGTTGTTCCTACAGTATGTTACGCTGGAGTTACATGTGCACGTTAACACCCTGCTTTTAGCTCTAACTTCAGTCTCACACAGTGCTGCTGAATTTCACGGTTTTCTGCTTTGAATCTATATTCAGATATTATCAAGAATACTTGTTCTTTCTTATCATGTAACCCTAACACTGATATAAGTTGTGCACACATTTTATTTACACATTCTTAGTTTTTTCCTACAAGTATATATTTACACAGGTTTACAAGGGCGATAAGCAACCACATGAAATTATTTCTGAGTATTGCTTCACAAGCTCAAAATCTTGCTGACTTTTGAGTGTAAATCATTAAAACACCAGGATCCCTGCAGGTTCAGTTTAGAGTTTAAAAATTAAGCTATGCCCTTTCTTTGCATATGAAATGAAATCCTTGTTTTCACAAGTTGAAACTTAAAAAAAAAAAATCCTGATTGCACTAAATTGTAGAACCTGAGTGTTTGATTTGTGCTCAACTGCCAAAGTACTACACACTGTATGTAGTTCTAGAGAAAAAGCAGAATAATGTTAAGAAACATTACCTGGGGTTAACCTGACCTGGTTTTCTGTTCATACGAAGATGAGAAACGAGCAGTGGATTAACATAATGATAGATCTTAAAACAGATTACAGAAATATTACAAGCAAATTGACAATCACATGTTAAATAAGCAATAAATGATGAAATGTTAAATGGGCAAAATTAGTTCACACAAATAAAAATCAGATTTCAGACAACAGATTAAGATTGTAAGGGAGATAATACTTCTAATTATGAACTAAAGTGATCATTTTCAAGGAGACTTGCTAATATAAACATTTCATGTATGTGGGATGGAGGTGTAATGTCTCTGATGTGCTGAGGAATGTTATTGGAAATCAAAGTACGTGCTGATAAAAAGGATCTTTGTGAATCTTGCTGTCATTGGAAATCTTGCTGAATTACGTTTTGGTACAATTTTACAGGGTGGAGAAAGAGTAAATTGATTATACAGTATAAAAGTATTTTTCTATGGTAGACATTTTGTCATGTTACAACACGAATAGCACAAGTGTAACTGATAATATGAATTATGGCCGCTGGTAATGTTATTCCAGGATCCGGATGTTTGGGCTTTTAAATGGAACTGAGTCATCATTAATGTTATTGGTTACAACTGTGGTTTTCTTGCTTTGATGAGTCAAATATCCTTAAATAATAAAGGTCTGTACACAGTCTTCAGGTTCATATGAATCTAAAAGCAAAATAAAGCAAAATCAGCTTTTTTTTTTTCACTCTCTGTTTCTCTGTCTATGAAATATAAAGCTACAGCCAGCAGCCGGTTAGCTTATCTTGTCACAAAGACTAGAAACTGAGGGAAAGGGGAAGGTGGTAACAGTCTTCCCACATGACTCCCCAGCAGAAAACAAGTAAGAGTACTCTACTGTGAAGTGGTGAAATATGATCTGTGGTAACTAGTGAGAAAATAGGAATTTAGAACCACAAGAAGAAACAAAGGAAGTAAGATATGGCTTGATATTGTAAAAAATATTTTCAAAGCCAAATATTTTATGAATCCTTGAATATAAACTATATGTAAGATTATGTAGTATGGACAAGGAAATAAATGATACATAAATGTTCAGATGGTTCAGTTGTGGCACATTTAAGAGTTAAAATGAGGAATTTTTTTGAATTGATTATCTGTCTTTTGCATAAAGAACACAAATGCAGTGTTTACTTAAAGGGAATACTATGCAGGATTTTCTTAAAAAGTAATGTATAGACTCATACATAAGTAATCCCTCTCAGTCATCACTTATGACCCATTAGAAGTGTGTGACGGTGTATTTATCCACAGAGACTCTGCCCTCTGCCTGTAGTTTCTTATTATTTTGCTGTGTTCTGGACGTTTCTGGGTGTCAACCTTTGGGCAGTGGGTGTGTAGCCCCCCATCAATAACAGCGCACAGGGTGTGAGGTCAGGAATCGTAGCGTAGCAACCAGGTTACATCGTTATCTCCGTCTCTATCCTCTGCTCCACTCTGCTCTCTGTCTCTGTGTCATGGATGTATAAGGAGCTGCAGGTCTGTGTGTCCTGCTGAGCCACACACACACAGAGCAGAGAGGCCACAGTGGACAAGATGAAGCTCTGCGTTCACACCAAATCCAGCAATGCAGCCTTTAGCTTTAGAATGTAAGCATCATGAAACAATCGGAAAATAAGATTTTATTTCTCTGATTCACAGCTTTGTTCTCACCAACGCTGCTCGCTCTCTTCATTCACTCTCTAGCTTGCTCGACCATCACTGCTCTCTCTCTCGTGCTTGCTTGGGAGGAGGGGCCAACTTTGAATGCTGTGTGTATACAAATAGCAACTGACAAATTCTGCATAGTATACCTTTAAATTTGAGTGATAGTATAGAGGAAGAGTAGTGGTCCAAGTATGCTTCCCTGAGGCACCCCAAACACAACAAAACACAACCAAATATAAATACAACCCCTCAGATCTGTTCAATTGTGAACTGATCCTTTAAATAATTAACATTTGTCAACAGATATGACAGTAAACAATTTAATTTTGATCTGAATAAAAGTATCTTGAGAAATATTTTCATTATATCTGAAACGTACAATTTACTTGGAACATTTTGTTTATTTGGGTTGAGGAAAAAAAATAAACATCTTCCATTTAAACAACAGTTAACACATCCAAAAGATGTATGTATGTTTCTTCAAGCTCTATGGCACTGGCATCCATAACCTGAGGCAAAAAAAAGCCCCAAAAAACAAATCCTGGGTTTAAACTGCACTACACAAAGTGCCTTTTAAGACCAGACAGTGTTTAAAATGGACTAAACAGAAAACACATTTTAAAATGTTATTATCTTTGTTTCTATGAAACAAATAGAAAAAACAAAATCATTAGATGTCACCTGTGTTAATGACACCAATTTGAATTCTCTTACTACTGCCATCCTCAAATGAATATTTAAAAAGGATTTACTTTGAAATCCTTTATATAATGTGATGTAAAGTAGCCTGTGTAGACTTTACATGTGAAATGATTCATTCCAAAATGATTTCTACTCTCAAAGTAAATCTATAGAATATAGTTCATCAACGATTTCAAACATCATTCTTATTTATAATATTTTTTAGTTTTACGCACCATTTCTGATTTTTAATCATACAGCTAAAATAAGTAGTGATATTTTCCAAAAGGACAAATCTTGTGTAATATTTTGGAGTGAAACTCTTGTTGAATAAGCTCAGGAACAGTCATTCTTTTAAAATCTGTTGCATTAAATATGTCTTTCAAAGAAAAATACTCTGTTTATTTGTTTAGACTACAAACATGTTTGTGTGCGGTCTGTTTCTTTTGGTTTCATCCTTAATTTAAGTTGCTCAAATTAAAACAATCTTTTTGTGAACAAGTGTGGTAAGATTTGCCTGTTGTTTACATTCAACTGTGTCACCACTTTTAAAAATTTAGTGTCACGAATATTGTGTTGAAGTGTGAGTTTGTGTTTCTTGTGTTTACATCCCAGATAAACCAGAATGGCCAGAACTGACCTTCACCTACAGTCAAAACAACAGACTGAAAAACCACTATGTGATCATTTATCACCAACTACTCTTTAAAGGATAAGTCTGGTGATATTCTAAACGCTCCTGTTCGCAGTAAATCCCATGAAAAGAACAAAACCAAGGGCGTACCATGCCATACCCACTCACCATACGACGGGCAGTGTAGTTTATTATGAGTTGATTCCACATACACGGTCCTGCTGCTGTAAATACTCATTAGAGCATGAAACAGTCCCCGACAATAAAACACCATTTACTCCTGTTTTACTAATATTTACTATAAACTACAGCGTCCAGCTGTTCTAGGAAAGTACACAGCCTTTTTAAAAATAAAATAATTTATTTGTGGTACGTTTTTAAAGATTTATGTCTTCAGAAGGGACAAAGAGAGCCACAAACTATACTGAGAGTCGGACTAATGCACTGTTTGACTTTGGTCTTTTCATGGGATTTGTTTGTTATAACAAAAATACAGATTGTCACTAGTTTTTTCCTTTAACGCTCATCATTAAAACACAAGTCATTCTATCTTATTTATCATCACCCCTGTACCTAAGACATTATACTTTTAACACCCATTCTCAGGACTGGCTGACATGTTCCTGCAGTAAATGAATTTAATGAACTAATTTTGGAAAGACAACCTTCAGATATTTCACCCCATTTGTCTGGAATCATTTACAGAGTAGACTGAAACTTGACACACTGATATTGATAAGGCAATTAAAAAATTTGTTCTATTGATTTTAAGTGTGACTGTTATACATATGTTTACCATTTTATTCCTTTCTATACCTACACCAAGGTTATTTTAGAATGGAATTATTTATAATTTGTCATGCTGTTGTATTTTATTATCATATTGCTGTCATTCCCATTATCATTATTATTTTATTTTTTATTCTGCACTCAGGTCTCACTAGCAAATGATCTCAATGTGACTTCCTGATTTAAAAAAAAAAAAAAATTTAAGTATATTTGGACAAAGCATATAACATAGAATCCTACATTAAAGGTGATGCAGGGATCGTATCCACATATCCACTATCGATGAGTTCTGTGCAAACTCCAGTCACATGACGATTTCCTGGCTTCTGACTGGTGGAATGTGTGTAGTGGTTACCCTTTTCTCTACGGGACGTGTCAAGTGAGACACTTTGTTTCTGGAGGAGGACCATACTGTCGCTGGTCACCTCCTTCACCCTGCTGTAGTCCTCCGGCAGGTCCTCTTTATGTCCCTGAATGTAACCGGAGCTGTCGAGCGGGACATTTTCTTTCTCAAGGATGAGAATATTGTCAGTGTTCACCTCTTTCACTCTGCTGTAGTCCACCTCCTGTACGTAACCTGCATGTCTCTGAATGTCCACGTAACCGCTGTTTGCGAAGGATGTGAAGGTGTTCTCAGCTGTGCCGTCACGACTTGACAGACTTTGATCTGTTGCGTCTGTGTTTACAAGGTTTATACTTGGGCGCCGATGTTTCTGAGTAGGCAGCTGGGGTGGCTCCACGTTAGATAATCTCTCTCCAGAAAGAGACTTGTTGCTGTTTATCAAGTTATTTATTTCATCCTTCCTTTCAGCAGCCTTCTCCCAGTCATTTTGGACACAGGTTGATTCCTTACATTGGATTTCTCTGTCTAGGTGGAAGACAGCAGGAATAATCAAGCTTTTTTTCCTTTTTTGAGATTGAAGACTGTCATCATTGTCACACACAATCAGATAGTCCTCCATCTGGTCCTTCCAGGCCACCAGAGGAGGAAAGCTCTGGTTGGTGATCAGGGCATTGACGATGTCTTCAGATCGCCCACTCTGGAAGGATTAATTAGGGTTTATTGACATTGTGTCATATGTCGGACTTGTTATTACTTTCTGTGTTATGTGTCTTTGCTTTTGTATTATACTACCTTTACTTTGTCTGTCAAAAGCACTATGTAAACTCTGTTTTAAATGTGCTATATAAATAAAGCTATTATTATTATTATTATTATTATTATTATTATCATTATCATTATCATTATCATTATCATTATCATTATCATTATTATTGCATCACTATTGTTATCAGGGCCAAAACAGCTTTTTTGGATGTGCTGAAAACACAAAGCAGAAGCAGTTTTACCTTCAGAAGTTGAACATCGACTCCTCTTATCTTTGGACGAGGAACAGGGGGCAGAAGACACTGCTTCACACTGAGGAACAAAAGAAAGTGAGTCATGAGTCAGATTATTTTTATCATCCTAACTTTATATAAAGAGTTATATATCTTTTTTTGTTGTAGAAGACACATACTGTTTCCTCTTCATGACCATGATAGACATCGCTGCTAGAAATGGAACTGAAGACAAAGTAGAGACCAATATCCAAAACAGTCTCTCCTTTTGAAAATCTAAATTTAAAAAAATAAATATATTAGTACATGTAAAACCTTTCTTTGAAGCCAAAGATGGAGCAAAGAACTAATGAGACTTACAATCAGGGATTTTCACAGAGGTAGTGTTGCTCCACTCGCTCCAGGAGCCGTGGTCTAGTCTCCAGCGCACCCGGACCATGTACACCACTCCGGGATTCACGCTGTACAGTGTGAAGTGGGTTTGTCTACCTGCCTTGAACTCCTAGAAAAAAAAAAATCACCTAATGTTTACCTTGTATGCAAGTTTAGATCACATTTTGGTTAAATAGTAGTTGCAAATATGTTTGTTCTACTTGAACTGGTGAGTCAGACATGTCTGATTAAATTACACAACATTAATTTACTGTTTCCTAACAGCAAAAACATAAAAATAAAATGTTTGAATTATACATTCTGTATTTTATTATCTATTACTTTCTATTAGCCCCACTTAGTTACTGTTGCTATTGGTCGTACATTGCAGGGTAGAGCTTGTTAATCCTAGTTTTATAAATAAAAATGTGATTAAAATGTTCGTACTAACAACCACTGGATGGTTGAATAAAAAATTTAAAAAAAAAACATACACAACAGCACCATAGTTAGATTTATGTTATGTTATATGTTATGTATATCATGTTATGTTTGTATTTTAAAGAGTATGCTGTATTTTAGCAAAAGTAAAGGACTTGAGGAGAAATAACTGCAGAGTTTGGCAAAAAAAAAAAGAGTGTAAACTTCCCCAAACCGAATAAAAAGCAGCAAACATACAGTATGTACATGATTTTTTTTAGCAGTTATGAGAGTGCGTGTTAACAAAGTTAACATACAGTTTGCTCTATGATGAAGGCAATTTACAGTCGTCTGGTTTTTCCAGTACGCTTAGCCTGCCCTTCACTATGCAAACCATCACTGGCACACCTATAGGATTCGTCTGCTGTTTATGACTCAAAACGTAGGCCTGTGCTACTGTTGCTTATTCGAGATTCAAGATTCAAGATCTTTTTTATTATTATCATTTTACAACACAAGGTTCCACAACAAAATGTAGTCTGTAGCCCCCGAATATCACTCACAAAACACAAACCACACAAATGGACCAACATACAACAAGTCACAAAAACAAAACTATTGTTTATGTTGTAGTGTAGAGGATTAATTGAGGAGTCTCAGCCTGAGGAAAGAAGCTGCTCTGTAGTCCGGCGGTACGACAGCAGATACTTCTGTATCTCTTGCCAGATGCACACATGACAAACAAACTAGGGCTGCAACCAACGATTATTTTCTCAATTCATTTGAAAAAAACCTTTTTAATTTAATTTTATTAATCATTTAGTCTAAAAAATGTCAGAAAATACCAAAACAAATGCCAGACACAGCTACCAATGTGACATCTGCAAATATCTTGTTTTGTCCAACCAACAGAAAGATAAAAATTGAAAGATATTCAGTTTATTATCATAGACGAAACCAGAAAATATTCACATTGGCGGAGCTGGAACTTTTCGCAGCGAGATTTTGATTACATGCAAATTACAGATTTTACCTTTTAGTCACTCACTATTCTGTCCTGCAAAACAAACACAATGTAGAGCAGCCCTCCGGCGAGGACAATGTTTGTTTTGGAAACCCAGAAGGATAAAAGCAAAGCTGTAAAAACTATTTGACCCCATTTTGGAAGATTTATGTGCAAATGATTTCAGAGTTTTCCAGCACCTCAAGCGTTTAACATTTAACACTCACCTTCCACCTGTTGGTGTTCTCTTGTTTGACTCCTAGTTGATATTCAGGGGTGACCCAGCCGGACTGGGTGTCTGTGTTGTGGGGACGCTCCCACCTCACATGGAGGTTCAGACTTTCCTCTCTCTCCTCCACCAGCAGTGTAACATTTTCAGGAGTGTTAGGCTTCACTGTCAAGCACAGACACACACACTTAAACTAGCTCTTCAGACACCAAAGTGTCACAAAAACCACAAAAACACAGAAAATACTTAATTTCACCAGTATATGTTCTAATATTTAAGTGTGTTTAGATCTCTGGGACCAAATCTAATGCAGCAGAGTTACTATTTTATTACATGGGACAGGACTCTGCTCCAAATGCACTGTAAGTTCAGTGCATGGACATCAAGTGCTTGTATAACCAAACAAAAGATGTGAAATTTGATCCGAGACTGTACACAAGTTTTACACGAGGCACGAACCAGTTCCACCTCATTCTGTACAGGTCTTTATTTGTGCCTCGTGTCTGTCACTCAGTACTTTTCCACTCCTTACGGAGCTCAAGAAGGCTGCACAGCCAATAAAACTGTGCCAATCATTAGCTGAATCGATGCAGATAAATTTGTGCTGTGTAACCATCTACATCTTCAATGAATACACAGGTCTAGTAGTAGCCAATAGTTCAAAGTGTCATTCCCAGTCTGATAAAAAAACACTGCTGAACTAAGCAGATTAAACTGTTCTTAATAATTTAACAATAATATTCTTATAATTTGTAGAGATTTCTTGTCACTTAATTAAAAATAGTTAAAGGATAAATAACTATTATAATTATTATTATTAATTATTGATCCACTGTGGTTCAGTGTTGTAAGACAATACACAATAAAGTCCAAGGGAAGTGACAACTTTTTATAGTGATTGTACGATAAGTAGTTCTGTGCAGAGTCAAACTGTCTGCAATTATATTCTACATATTCTCCATAACTCAGAAAACAATCCCAGTTTAGAGGATATTTTCAATATGCAGAAAGTTGCTTTATTGAAATTCTCTTTCAATTACTGTCTTTGTTAATCTGCATTTTGGTTTTCTTGATTGCCTCCTTGTCTTTATTTTAAATACAGATGGATTCATGTTTATATTTTTACTTGAGAGGGTTTTTTGAGTCCAGCTTTTACAAAAAAGGGGGCATATCTATGTCAGATATCTCATCTCATTTAAAATCCTCTTTCTTTGGGAATAACAGCTTACCTATTTCCACCACATCTATCCGTAAGGTGTCTGAAGTGGCGTTGCCGAGGGCGTTGAAGGCCACCACTGTCAGGTAGTAGTCGACCCAGATGGAGGTATGGTTCTTGTCAAAATAACAGGAGTTCCTTCCTGCTGAGTGGTAGTCTGGACACTCATGTGTTCCTTCCAATCTAAAAGCAGACAAAACAAGACCTTTACTGACCAGGATATGCTTCATATACACAAAACCAGCCTTGTATAACTGTGCTGTGGGCTGTAAATACATGTAAGCACTAAATAAACAAGTACCTCGCTCCACTGATAGCGGCTTTTTACTAATAATCAGATATGAGTCATCTTATGTGTCCATAACAGACAACTGCAACATAATAATGTGTCACCCAAATAATAATAATATTTTCAGAAAGAAGAACGATAATCAGAATTCCTGACAGATCTTATGAACCAAAGGGGTAGAGATTGTTGTCAAATATTACAGACGCATCTAATTATTCAAATCATATAAAAAAGTGCAACTGTCACACAAACTGACATTTTACATACGTTTTAACAAGACTGAAGAGTCTCCAGCTATGCTAGCGGGTCTATGAGGCTGCTTTTAGACACAGTGGTGCTTTGAGCTAAATGCTAACGTCAGCATGCTAACACGCACACAGTGACAACACTAACATGTTGATGTCTCAGTTTAGCATGTTAGCATGCAAACATTTGCTAATTAGCACTAAACACAAAGTACACCTGGTGTTCATTCATAAACTGTAAAACAAAGCATCGGACAAACTGAAATGGTCTTCAATGTCATTGGGATTCATTCTATCTTCTTCCCCGTTAAAGGGTTTTTTGGGAGTTTTCCCTCATCTGAACTGAAGGTCTGAGGATAGAGGGTGTCATAAATTGTACAGACTGTAAATCCCCTTTCAGCAAACTTGATTTGTGATATTGAGCTATATAAATAAAATTGATTTGACTTGACATGACAAGAGTCATACATTAAACATAGTTTTTAGCTACTTTTCAACTTTACAAAAATACAATTCTGCACAACACAGAGTCCTTTTATTTCTTAACATGAAAGTGACTGAATATCAGCTCTCAGTTAAATGTCTTAAACTATCACTATTGGTATTTTGCCTTCAGGCCTGGGTGAGTGAGGGTCACACAGGTGAAGCGTTTTAAGTCCGCAGGTTTACTTGCACAGCAACAAAGATTTGTGCTCAGCTGACTGAGCACAAGTGTGTGAACGAGGGAGCTGGTAGTTTTCCACTCTCCTGTCTACGACACTACACTGACAACTCAACAACATCAGCCATACTTTTACTCGCTCTGTGTGGATGATAAAACTCATCAGAAACTTCTACGTCACCCCGTCGCCCAACCCTCTCTCTCTCCCTCACTATTCCCTGCCTGTACGTCTACTGTGATCTGTCGAATAAAGGCGAAATTCAAAGATAAAAATTCCTACAGATAAAAATAAACGATAATTAGTGATAGGACTGACTTTTCTCTCTCGTAGTAGAGGCGGTGCGTGGTCGGCAGCCCTCCGTCGGAGCCTGGCTCCCACCGGCAGGTAAACGTCTCCTTCTCAGGGGACGTGCAGCCGAGCAGGACTGGTTTCCCTGGTGGAGACATACCTGGCAACACACGTGACAAACAAGCACCCAAATTACATAAAAACATTTTCTCACCTACTTAATCATGCAGATAGTTTTGGCTTTATTTGTCCACATTTTCAGATATACAGTACAAGACATTAAAACCATAAAATAACACATATGGAATCATGTAGTTAGCAAAAAATGTGTTAAACAAACCAAAATATGTTTCATATTTATGATTCCTCTCAACCAGCTTCATGAGGTCATCACCTGGAATGGTTTTCAATTAACGTGTGCCTTGTCAAAAGTTAATTGGTGAAATTTCTTGCCTTCTTAATGCGTTTGAGACCATCAATTGTGTGACGTAGTGTTCATATACAGCAAATAGCCCTAGTCAACTACTGTAGTAATCCATATTATGTCAAGAACCGCTTAATTAAGTAAAAAGAAATGACAGTCCATCATCACTGTAAGACATGAAGGTCAGTCAATCAAGAGAATTTCAAGAACTGTGAAAGTTTCTTCAAGTGCAGTCGCAAAACCATCAAACGCTACGATGAAACTGGCTCTCATGAGGATCGCCCCAGGAAAGGAAGACCAAGAGTTACCTCTGCTGCAGAGGTCATCATCAACATCTCAACATCAACTGTTGGAAGGAGACTACATGAATCAGGCCTCCATGGTCAAATTGCTGCAAAGACACCACTACATTACATTACATTAGTGGAAATCAGTAAAAATGTGAGATTTTTGGTTCCAGCCGCCGAGTCTTTGTGAGACGCAGAGAAGGTGAATGGATGTTATCTGCGTGTATGGTTACCACCGTGAAGCATGGAGGAGGAGGTGCGATGGTATCGGGATGCTTTGCTGGTGACACTGTTGGCGATTTACTCAGAATTCAAGGCACATTTAACCAGCATGTCTACCTGCAGCGACATGCCGTCCCATCTGGTTTGTCTGGTTTTTCAACAGGACAGTGACCCCAAAACACACCTAAAAGGCTAAGTAAGGGCTATTTGACCAAGAAGGAGAGCGATAGAGTGCTGCATCAGACGACCTGTTCTCCACAGGAGCATTCAACCCAGTATTTGTGGGAACTCCTTCAGGACTGTTGGAAAAGCATTACAGGGGTCAAGAGTGTGCAAAGCTGCCATCAAAGCAAAAGGTCAAAAGGCGGCTACTTCAAGGAATCTAAAATATTAAAGATATTTTGCTTTGTTTACACTTTTTTGCTCACTACATAATTCCATATGTGTTATTTTATGGTTGTGATGTCTTCAGTATTGTTCTACAATGTAGAAAAAGTAAAATAAAATAAAGAAAAACCTTTGAATGTGTCCAAACTTTTGACTGGTACTGTATGTTTCTTTGTTGTCTCAAGTTCAGTTCAAGGTTAATTTAGTTTGTGATGCTCATGACATTGAAAAACTACATCAGAAAAATTCAACAGTGACAATTATTTTACTTTGTTTGAGCACAGGAGATGATACTTGTGTTATAAACTTATTCCAGTGATCTTAATCAGGCCCACAAGATTTGCATTAATTTCTTTCTGTGTATTTAAAGGAACAGTTCAACATTTTGGGAAATATACTTATTCGCTCTCTGTCAAAGACTTCAGACAATCAATGTATCAAATGCTCTGGAAAACTACCAGTATCACATTTCACATGCTTTTAGCGCTTTCAGGCGTCACTGGTCACCACTTAATGGACCATTATGTACTGGACTATTTCTTGGATCTGACCAGTTGCCCAGCTACCAGCGGAGGTTCCAGGAAGTTACGGCTCCGAGCTAAGAATAGTCCCCCATGAAAAGGCAAATAGTCATATTTATACTTTGGTGTTGGTATAGATACAGATTAAATAAACGAGACCTAACATGTTAATTACTAAGCGTTACGGAAATGGTGCTAGGTGCGACCTGGTAGGATTGTCTCAGTGACTTTTACATAAAAGTGACCCGATTATTCAGACATGAGACCAACATGTACAATATGTCATTACATAAAGATGTCTGACTATGTATAAGAACTGTTGACAGTGAGGAGACATTATTTATATTGTATTTATATTATATTAAGACATATTTGTGAAGCAAAATAGAGAGAAGTTATTATTATTATTATTATTATTATTATTGTTCTATTTCAAGTGAACCAACCCTTTAAACATGATATTGATATTATCCAAAGATAATGTCATTCAAGTCTTTCAACTTACTGTTGCACTCTACAGCTGCCAACAGCAGCGACAGCATTGCCAGCCCGACATACCTCGTCATCCTAACTGTCACGCTGTGCACCCTGCAAAAAGGAAGTGACATCACAAGTTTGTGGTTAATGAAGTGAAAAAAACCCGTGGCTGTGTGTCTTGTTTTTACCTTAAACAAGACGATATGAAGGGAAAATAACTAGCACAACCAATAATTGTTGGTACATGTTGTGGCTGACACATGCAGTACAGGCCAACAGTTGTCACATGCTGATGAAATATATGTGACTTAACATGTATATTATGATTTAAACCGCAGTATCACATGAGTTTTTCATCAGTTTTCATTAGAGAAAGGAACTGCAACATCAAACTTGTGAGGGTTATAAGTTAATAAAGACAGATCAAAGGTGAAAAGTTATACTGGAGATTTCAAAATTAAACTGGATTTACCAGAATTAACCAGACAACTGTGAAAAGATTGAGGTGATATTGTGTTAAATCTATAAAAAAAAAACCTTGAACTTTCATAAATGTGATTGCTGAGGATAAATACACCATCATGTTGTTTTTTTAATTAATCTGACTCTCACTTGTTGCTCAGCTAAAATTACATAAATGAACTGTGTTTCCTTATTCTGGGGAAGTCAACTTCAGACAGATCTACTGAGTCAGATAAAGCTCTTGCTCACACACAGAAACTCACACACACACAAACACACACACACACAGACAGACTTCTGAAACATCGGCATACATGTTGGAAACTCTAAAATTTAGGTGACAGCACCCAGGATCAGAGGGGCAACACACTCTGCTCTAAAAGGCTGTTTTTCTTCAAAGTCCTGTGCTGATTTTTCTGCAGGTTTTCAGTACATTTAAACTTGCAGGCTCCAAAGTAGCTGTTCTTCCTTGCTTGCTCTTTTCTATGCAACAGTATTGAAATGCTTGACGCAATTAGTCATCCGAAAAGGTGTGGGAAAGCTTCCTACACCGGCAGACAGACTGTAATTCACAGGAAACTACAGGTTACACCTTTAACTGATTTTTTGCCTCTGTTTTTTGTACAGTAACCACAGCGACAACAAGTACGATTTCATGCTGCGACACCTGCTCTGACAAGTTGTAACAGGATCGCTTGAGCAAGGCAGGACCTGGATGAGGCTTATTTCTTAATTCTTAACCAAAGACGAGTAGAACAAAGTGTGAAAAAAATACCTAAAGCTAAATATTAAGCTTTATAGTGGGACTAAGCATCATCTGGAGTAATAGTATTATGTAATGTATGTACTATAAGATCATTTAACATTTTCTTTGCAGAGTAAACTTTTGTTTTCTGTCAAAGAAACCTACACTTATACCATTGTGACAAATCCCAAATGGCTGGAATTGAATAAACTTTTATTTAAAAAGGTGCAGTGTGTGGGATTTAGTGGCATCTAACTGAATAACCCTTTCCTCTCAAATGTGTAGGAGAACCTGTGATGACCACGAAACTTGCAAAAAACACGAAAAGCCCTCTCTAGAGCCAGTGTTTGGTTTGTTCGTTCTGGGCTACTGTAAAAACATGGCGGGCTCCGTGGAAGAGGACCCACTCTTTATATAGATATAAAGGACTCATTCTAAGGTAATGAAAACACAACAATTCTTAGTTTCAGGTGATTATACACTAATTAAAACATACTTATAGATATTATAATCCATTACTGCCAATAGATGCCTCTAAATCTTACATACTGGTCCTTTAATACTACAAAAACACATTAACTACATTACATTAGAAACATAAAGTAGGACTGTTTTCATAAATAATGTGCAATGCACAATTTCTTGGAGTAAATTACAACAACAACCTAAGTTAAAAACCCTACCTACATTAATATGATTTGTACTAAAATAGAAAAGATCCACACTGAAATGCTTGACATCGTTATGTTGGTATCATTCCATGTCATACCCTTTAATACGTACTGTTATATAACTTGAGCTAGCACACTCTACACACTATATATAAGGATCTTACAAGAAGAACAAAAACCCTCCTCCCATAATCTGCCATTTCCTGTGTGAATTATTCAGTTTCAGTTGATTAAAACAGGAACTGATGTCAAGAAGAATCTCCATTATATAATTTGTGTAATTTAACAAATAAAAAGATTACATTTATCTGCAGTGTTTCCAAAATGGATTTTCTGTTATGCTGGACAAAATAATAGAAACACCTTGCACTAAAACCTACTTCATCATCATCATATGGCCAAGCTAAATTAGACAACAACACAGTGTTCTGCTTTTTGCACACACAGTTTTATCATCATATTAATATGCAAACACATAGTTCACCCCCACTACACAGAATCTTTGTAAATTACTGTCTCTCTCTTTCTCACACTGTTGTGTTTGTGTTTATGTTTATTGTTTAATGTTAATGTGTATTGCTTTTTCTGTTGACATCATTGAATTCCTTGTACTTGCTACTCGGCAAATAAATCTGATTCTTCTTCTTACACAAGGACTGGAAGTCTGCTTTCTGCATATTAATGCATGTTATTGCACAGGACTGCATTACATTGCACAACTAGGTGTTCAAATTGTGTCTGCTCCCTGTGGACCAAACTGCCACACATATAACTAGTTAAAGTCAAACAAAAACTACATTACAAAAACCTAAGACCTTTAGACACATTTATGCTAACAGCTGCAAGGACAGTAAAACAACAGCATGTGACGCAGAAAAATGTAATATGGAAGGTGTTTACTTACGCCATTCACCAATTAAGGACAGGTGTCGACCTTCCCAACTTAGCAAATGAACTACATTTACCAGATGTTGACACAAACACAGAGGAAAACAGTAGTCCTCTTCAGAACACTACTACAGTACACATTCAACCTTCTCCCATTTGGCAGGCGATCTGTCTGACACCTCAGGTATGGCGTGTATGTCTGGTATGAGAGGTGTCCTTATGAAGGGGAGGGCTGTGATGTCGTCAGGACCTGCACACCTGAGTTACAGCCAGAGATCACAGCCTGAGCAAGATGTTTCACTGTGGCATAAACCAGTCTTCCTTAAAGCGCAGACTGATTGTGAATCTCGACTATAGTCTCAAATTATGTTGTTTTATTGGCATATTATGAAGAAAATGTCACTTCTGTTACATTGGCTGATGTCATTCCCCATCTGCAAACAAAAAAAAGAAAAAGGGATGGAGAAAAGATTGAAGAAAATATGATCATTGACATCTAACGTTAGCTAGCTAGCATTAATGACGGTCAGTTATTAAATATGCAACAGTTGTTTGTTGCATATTTAAATTAACACAAGTTAGTTACTGAAAAGAAATAAATACACGTAAAATGCATTTTTTATACAAGTAAATGAACTAGAGCTGCAAAGATTAGTCGATTGATATAACTATTCTGCTAATCAATTGTTTTAGTCATTTTTTAAGGAAAAATGTCAAACATTTGCTAGTTTCAGCATCTCTAATGTGAGAATTTGAAGCAAAGAAGCCATTTGAATACATCACTTTGGGCATTTTTTTCTGACAGCTAGCTAGCTAGCATTAACAATTAACAGTCAACCAGTTTTTGTTGCATATTTAAATGGATACAGTAGCTAATGTTAGTTACTGAAAAGCAATAAAATACTTGGAAAATACAATTTAACTGCGTCGTTTTAAGGTTTAGTTGTTCAGAGTTCAGGTTCAATCAAGTTTGACAGGTAATCGTTATTGCTCGCTATGCTAGCCATTCCAAGCTAACCATAGCATTTAACTTTACCAGAAATGATTGGCCAATGTTACAACTGCCTACAAGAAGTCTTTATCCTCCTGTAACGTTATAATGGAAAGTAAAAACTGGCACTTGCCAGTGCATATGCCACTGAAAGAACAGTTGCTTTTCTTTTAGATTTAGGCGTATTTTCCCATATATCAGGTCAGAACAGTCTGTAATTATTCTCAATAGTTACATTTTATTGGTAAAAAATTAATTTAGACTCTGAATCCTAAAGGCTGGATTAAGCCTTTTAGCCAACCCGCAAATTATCACCCACTTCTCCTTTGGCACTACAAAAAAAATCTACACTGCAGGGATTCATCTTGATGCACAAACAATCTTTGGCAGCAGCAGTCCGCAGCTGCGCGGGGGGAAAAACCAAAACCAAGACAGTGCAGTAGGTGTGCTACATCACGCTTAACATTTCTTCCAGGAAGTAGATCTTTTTTTGTCTTGAAGTAGACTAGATAGGAACACGTTGATGATAAACTTTTCTCTGTGGCTGCCATGTCGGATTCTCTGGACCGGTCCACGAAAATCAGCCTGTTGAAGGAGCCGGTTGTAAAGAAGCTCTGTGAGCTGTTGGACAAATCCAGCAATAAAGGATGGCGAAAACTGGGAGAGATAGTCGGCAGTGACAGACGGTTTAAAGTCAGGTACAGTCGGTTGAAATGATTCAGAGGATAAACTGTAGAAATACACAGAAATGTTGTGGTTTAAACGAACTTATAGGTTAGTGTCTCTGGCACCAACAATGTACACTTTTTTTATGTTATTTTGTATTTACTGCGGTATTACTGTGATATTACTGTGACAGAATGCAGTACCCTTACCTGTGATTCTATATAGATAACCTTATTATCACACAAATTAGGTAGGTAAGAAAAAATAATATAATAATCTATGTATATAATAACTACAGTACAGTAAAGTTTGGACACACTTTCTCATTGAAGTGAATGGGAAGGTGTATCCAAACTCTTGACTGGTATTATATATGTTCGTGTTTGCCTGTCTTTCTTAAACTGTATGTATATTTGTATAAATATATTGAGCATGATGTCAAATTCTTTACTCGGCCATGAAACTTGGCTTCTGATATTTGAAATATGTCTCGCTGTCAATATCCCGCATTGTCCTCCAGCTCAGACGACATGGAGATGTGCTCTCTGAAGGTGCTGGAGCTGGAGGGCAGCCCGAGCCGCATGCTGCTGAGGCTGATGGGAGAGCGAGGCTGCACCACAGGTCACCTGTTTGACTACCTCCAAACTCTGGGCAACTCAGAGGCCACGCAGTGCCTGAAACAATCAGGTACAGTGAAACTGCCCCCAGGCCAGGTTGGCTATTGTTCTGCGTGTTTTGGGCTTTAAAAGGGAATTTATGACTCACTTCAAGACCGTGGGTGACATTGTCAGGGAAGTTTATAGTCATCGTGACACTATCTAAGCTTGTCATTGTCGGCAGGCTTCAATCAGTTTGGGTTTCTGAAAGAGGAAACATATGATTAGTGTGTTTGCTCCATAATTTTATTCTTGGCGTGGCGGTATAACAGTGAAACTGCATTTAAACACTTCTGGGGCAAAAAAATCCCTTTTAAACCTACTTGGATGAATGTTATTTGTAGCATTAAATGTCAGCTTTATATAGAAACTGTTTGTCTTTGCCACAAGTATATAAACTAGAACTACAACTATATATAAGCAACTATTTCAGTAATTGATTCATCATTTTAGTAATTTTTTTTTAAGGTAAAATGGAAAATACCAAACATTTGCTGGTTTCAGCTTCTCAAATGTGAAGATTTGAAGCTTTTCTGTGTCATAAATTACAATAAAGTGATTATCTTTGGATTTTAAACTGATCAGACAAAACAAGACATTTGTAGACGTCACCTTGGGCATTTTTCACTATTTTCTGACAATAATTATTAGTTCTATCCCTAATATAAAAATCGGTGTAACAATGTACAACAAAGTTTGAATTCAAAGTGAAAGCATCCTGAATGTTCAGCTTTGCAGATCCTCATCCAGCCCCAGTCGGTGGCTCTTATATCTGGCCACAACCTGCGGCTCAGCTGCCACGCTGTGGGCAAATCTCCAGTACAATACCAGTGGTTCAAGACAAAGGAGGAGGTGAGTTACGATCTATGTATTAAACTCAGACTGGCAAAGGACTTGAAGGGAATTTTTACAAGTAAAACAAACTGCAGTTAAAGAGCCAAATTACTGGTTTGAGTTTGAAATTGTATTCATCAGCACTTCTCGATATTCCTGCCCCCAGGTGCCTCATGATGACCCCTTGTAGCTTTATGAGTTTTAAGGTCTCTTACTATGATTTCCTGGCTCTGTTTTAGATAGTTGACTAATAAAAAAAGCTTGGATAAACACCAAAAACACGATCCATTGTTATATAAGAAACATATTTTATCAAGCTCAAACAAATCACTAGGGATGCACAATATTGGATTTTTGCTGATATCCAATAGGCAGATATACACATTTTGGTGGATTGCCGATGCCAATATATGCACTTTTTTTTTTTTTGATGGCCCTCTGGCACATGCAGACATAAAATACATTGCTTTTCAAAAATGTACACATTCACAGGGCAAAATAAGGAAACTACTTCAACTCAGGTAACGTGTAAAACATGCCATATTTATTTTTATGTAACATTTTCAAACAAAACTTGTAACATTCATCCTACTTCAACAGGCTTGAATGATTCTCTACCTCAGACAATCCTAACAATAGCCACAACCGGGGAAAGTTTGACCTATTTCACAAGTTGCAAAACAAGGAAATAAATGTAATCTCTGTCCACAGGGATGATGTGAAAGTAAGTGCATTGTATAACTATGAGGCAATTAAAGCCGACTGAAAGAACATAAATAGACATATTGTACTCTAATGGTGTCATATATAATAATATATCAGTCAGAGGGACCGAATTCAAAGCTACCGTGACTATCACTAACTTACAACAATAACACTGAGCATGGAGTTAGCAGCAAAACTAACACAGAAACATCTTTCTCAGGACATTATGCAGGACCAGCAGGGAGAAATATGAGCCTTATAGATTAATCTTGCAGTTTGACTTCATCCATGAAACCCTTTTCCTCGTTGCCTTGCAGCTGCATCCCCAAACATGTGACCAGAAGCACAAAGCCAGCTGGCTAAACACATAAACAACACAGGAGTAAAAATCCTCAGAGTGCCTTCATTTCACTGCTTTTTAAAAACACGACATGGTGATAACATCCACCGGCATGAATCGTGTTTTTCAGACAAACAGTCAAACAGATTGTCACAATTAAAACATCATCTTATCGTCAGAAATGTTCATTTTGGGGTCATGCCGATATTATTTTAAAGCCTTTGACATGCCGATATCATCGTGAATCCCTACAAATCATCTCACGAGCCCCTCTCTCGGCAGATCTTTTTTCCCTCGGATTGAGAACCTCCTCTATATCGCTCCCTTATCAGTCCATATTGTTGACATTAAAAGCAGCTCCACAGTAAATCACCTTGTGCAAATATTTCACGTCACTTTTAAACATTCAGGTGTTCCACTGAAGAGTCAGAGCGGAACCAAAATAACCTCAATGTAAGAAAGATCAATATTAAATCTTATGTTTCCTGTATGTGAACCTGCATTTAACTGCAGTGTAAAATGTGTTGTATATGTTAAATGCTGTTCAGTTTTTCCAGGACTGTGTTGCACCAGCTGTTTGTAAATCTGTCACTAAGTTTGTGTGTAAAGTCTTTCTTAAGTTCTTAGTAACTATTTGCTAGTTTCAAACTATTGATTTACTAAATCAGTTTGCACCAATTAAAACCTAATAAATGTCTTAACTATTAAACATTTTAATAATGTGAATATCGGTTGCTAGGTAACATCTGTGTCCAATCAGAAGCACCCAATTAGAAACTGGAAGCAATATTTTTCCAAAAAATTGGACGTCACTGTAGCGTCAAGAGATTTAACTTAACTGCCAAAAATGACGGTTTTATATGTGTTTTAAAATCAGTAGTATTCATGCAGTACAGAGAAATCAGAGGGAAATACTCGATTATGCTACGCTAAGGGACCTTATATGATCATTTAGTCTAAGGTTACTGTCATAATATTTTGTAATTTTAGGTATATTGTGTTTTTTTTCCTGTGAAACGTAATGTAAAGTGTCAGGGCAGATATCTACTGTATTCCATATTACCTCTTTTTACTCTTCAATCTAAACAGGTCAGATATTAGCAAGCTAACGTTGTCATTTGGTTCACTCAGCTAGCGAACACAACAGTTACACCTGGCAGTTAGTAGGTGTAAATATTTAGTATCAACTAATCTCTATGTAAGAATTAGTTTATGTGTTGCAACCAGTTTTAATTTAGTGATGTGTAAATCTCCACTTAGTAAACACTTACAATATAACTAGGCTAAATTTGAACTTACACACGGACTCTAAACAGGCTCTAAACATTCCCAAAATTGCACAATACTCACATCACACTGTCAAGCTACTCAATGTTTCCCTTTTCCAATAACATCTAAAACCAGTTTTCTCCATAGCTAGTGACCCACTTTATTAGGAACACCTGTGCAATCTCACGTAATCCAATAAAACAACTGGAGTGCATCGAACTGAAAAGTGTTCCTAATATTTTGTCCATCCCATTAACATACATACTTTTCAATATAAGGCACTCAAGCACACCACCACCACCCACTGAAGTATCGGGTGTGGATATCAGTGGTATCAGCAGTGTATGTCATGCATGAGTGAAGAATTTGAGTGTGTAAGTGTTGTAAAATGCATGAAAACAAAGCCAAGAAGTAAATCAGCATAACCAAAAATAACAGGCGCAGCCGAGAGCCTGAGAGGGACTACATGAGTGCAGCGAGACCAGGTGCACTGATGTTACAGTAATTAGTCAGCTGCAGGGGAGAGACACCCTGCCGTCCCTTTTGTGAGACATTAGACCTTAAAATGAAAAATAGATTTGAAGATGCAGATTTGCTCCAGAGGTTGGAGATAATGTTTCTGTTCCGCTCTGTGATTTTTATACAATATTGATAAATGTCATTTTAAATTCGTCAACTCCAGGTGCCAAACAGCTTCTCTCCTGAGCTGGTGATAAGTCCGGTCCATCTGAAGGACGCTGGCTTTTACATCTGCAGGGTCAACTGCGGAGACATTTTTGAATTCAGCCAGTGGGCTCAGGTGGACGTCCTGAATGTCGCCATGTCGTACGGTGAGACGCTCCAGCACATAGGTGTCATCTATGTGCATTTGTTGGTATTTTTTTCTCTAATTATTTGAACCACTTATGTTATTTTAAATATTTTAGAGGTGCCTGCATAAACTGCAGGAGAGGATATGTTTATTTCTTCAGAATAAGTGACTCCTGTGGGAATTTCACCTCTGCTTCAGGTGCTCTTTCCTTTGAGAATTACCTGAAAGATGAGTCTATTTAACCGGATGAAGTAGATAATCTTTGAATGATGTCGCCTCTCCAACCACCATCAGGACAGAGTTATCATTCCTTAGAGGGTCGGCTGAAGGTGGTGATCCAGCCTCAGTCCCAGCGGCTACATGTTGGGCAAACCCTGCAGCTGGAGTGTGGAGCCGTGGGACGACCGGTTCCTCGCTACCAGTGGCATAGAAATGGAGTCCCAATCCCCGGCGCCACAAAGAGGAAATTCACGGTGAGGAGTGGTTGTTAGAGAGGTTTTCTGATTTAAGTTTGTAGTTGTCAAACATCACAAGGCACAAACTGTTTAAGTTTAACTTTGCAGTGCATTAAATAGTTAATAGTTATATATATTATTGTTCTCGCATTTCAGATTCCTCACGTGATGCAGGATCATCACGGCAGGTATCGCTGTGAAATCAACAGCAGCACTGAGAGAATGTGGACCAATGAAGTTGACATTGTGATAGGTATGTCACAACTTCATTACAAGTCTTAATTCTCGCATTTACAGTCCAGTAAATCCGGCTCCACTGTCATTAATGTCCAAGTGACTGTTTGCCTCTGTTCTTAACTGAAAGCACCAAGGATATCTGTCCAGTTTTCAGGGGCAATGGAGTGCTCTGAAGGTAGAGTTGGAAGGACGGATGCATGGTTTATTAAAAGGCAATAACACAAAAATTAGTTGGCATTAACTGCATGCAACCCTTAAATTGTTCCTCTAACCGCATGTGGGTCACAAATCAGATTATCATGTAAACACTAACCAGCACAAAACTCACAGGGTTTAATATCCTGGCTTCACATGCATGAATATCATTTTGAATTAATTCTATATTTGTCTAATTGTCAATAAATCCCATTAACCAAAACCTACAATGAGTTGCTCTTGCTAACAAATATCGTCTACATAGCCAAAGCCTGATTTAACTAATTCCTCTGTGCCATAGATCTACATTTTTGTCCAAAAACTATTAAAAAAAACACACCAGCGAGCCGCATCATTACACTAGGGACATGTTCCTTCATTGCCACAAACAAAACTATAGTTGTAGTGCTAAAAACTACAGTGTCGAGCTGTTTTAGGAAATTAGCTTTTGTTAAAAATGAAACTTTTTAAAGATTTACATTTTTAGGAGGAACAAACAGGTTCATGGTTGAGTGCCACTGACAGGTTGGGGAAGTTGGAAAGTTATAGTAAAACATATTGTTGGTTTTGGTCTTTTCATGGAGTTTGTTTGCAATACGACAAATTTAGAATAAATCCAGTCTTTTCCTTTAAAACTAACTTTTATTAACTGACTTAAATGCTTGAAAATTAGAATTAATTGCTCTTCTACAATCACAGTAAGGCTGACCTTCCCCCTTTTCCACTAATCAGTTAGAATCTATTTCTAACTCTGAGGTAAACAGGTAATATGATAGTGATGTGTTTGTATTTTTTTATTCCTAGATGACGTTTACGCCATTGGAGGGGGTGAGTAATTGTACTTATCAGGTGTTTTATACATGCTTTTGAATTCATATTTACACTTGCTGTATGATCCTTTGTGATGTTTTCGCTGTGACATTTGAATTTTAGGTTCTGGTGACTTCTTCTTAAATAGTATCCCGGACCAACTTTATGGTAAGTTTCTTACAACACATTTCTTTATGTGAGCAAATCATTCAACCTGTTCTCTAATGTATGTTTTTGTCACTTCTTTTAATGATTGATATGACAGATGTACAGTTCCTCTATATATGAACTGTTACTGTTCAGTCTCATATTAAAACCGATCGCACCGATCAGATATCAGTTCCCATCTCGACACCAAAAGACGGATGTGAAACTTGTAGCACTTTCTGTAACATGTGATGTCAGTAGCTTCGCATGTGGACAAAATATTACATTATGGCGTAATGCAGTCAGAAAAAAACAGAACATTGCAAAAGTTGGTTTTTGTTGCAGGGTTGATGTATGACATGAAATCAAACGGCTAATATTAATGTCATTGTGTTTGGTATTCAACACAAAATGACCAACTGCCTTAGTTTACTCATCATCATCAATCAGAAGGTTTGCAAATGTGTCTTAAGTTAAATTCTTTCCAGGTTTTTGTTGTTCCTTGAGGGATTTTTTGTTGTAATTTTATAAAATGTATATACGGCATAAAAAGTAGGACATTATAAAAGCAGAACAAACGTAACGCAAAAGACAAACAACACAAATGAAACTAGACTAGAATCCACGATGAGCAACACTGAGGTGGATCGATAGAGAAAGATGAAAAATCTAGAGTAACAAAAACGCGTTCACATGTTAATTCCACACCAATAATGATCCCCAGTGGAAACTCCACCCACTGTCAGACTCACAATGTGTTTAAACAAACAAAGAGGTCTAAAATGATGCAGCAGAACCAGAGATATCATCTGTTTTCATTCCACGCATTCCTCTTCCTCGTCAAAACCTGGGACCTACATCACCCACAGTGCAACTCCGTTCTATTCTTTCGACTGCACAGATTTGGGTATGTTATGCTAGTAGCGGCTAATTTGCGGAGATGAGGAGTGGGCTACAGACATCTGATAAACCCCATTTCCCTCCAGCTCCACACCCCCAGAGTTTGTTCATTTTCAAACTTGTATTCTTTATTCATGTCAGACTTCACACAGCCACAAAAGAGTTGGTTCTCCCCAAGACCTGTAAACAGACTTTGATGTGCAATATCAGTGGAGTTTCCCTTTTAAAATGACAAGGGGCAACTGTCTCGTATTATAATCCATATCTGTTAATCTGTTCTAGCAACAGTTTTTCTCATGAACTGAACTGTCTGAACTGATTCATTGATAAGTCGCCAACTGCAGAATTACTGTTAATATTTTGATAATCGATTAATAAGTTTGAGTAATTTCTAAGAGGAAAATGTCCAAATTCCCTGATTCCAGCTCCTCAAATGTAATATTTTCAATCAATCAATTTTTATTTATATAGCACCAAATCACAACAAAAGTCATCTCAAGGCACTTTTCACATAGAGCAGGTCAAGACCGTACTCTTAATTTACAGAGACCCAACAATTCCCATATGAGCAAGCACTTGGCGACAGCGGTAAGGAAAAACTCCCCTTTAACGGGTAGAAACCTCAAGCAGAACCCGGCTCTTGGTGGGCAGCCATCTGCTTTGACCGGTTGGGTTGAGAGAGAGAAAGAAAGAGGGAAAGGGGGGGGGGGCAGAATGACACCAATCATAACAATAATGACAATGACAGAGCAGCAGCCAGGGAAGGATGCCAACAGGACCGTGAAGGACCACGAAGGCTCAGCCCAGAACCCAGGGTTTCCTGTGAGATGAGTAAGCACAAAAAAAACTCCGGGGAAGAAGCAAAGTTAGTGACATGCATTGATGTTACATGAATGCATACAGATGGAGAGGAGGAGGAGGAGAGAGGAGCTCAGTGATTCATGGGAAGTCCCCCAGCAGTCTAGGCCTATAGCAGCATAACTAAGGGCTGATCCAAGGCGAGCCTGGTCGGCCCTAACTATAAGCTTTTGGTTTCTTTAGTCTTCTATTACAGTAAACTGAAAATCTTTGGGTTGTGGACTGTCGGTCAGGACAAAACAAGACATTTGAGGACGTCACTTGGCCTTTGGGAAACAGTGATGGACATTTCTACCATTTTCTTACATTTTATGGACCAAACAACTAATTGATCAATCGAGAAAATAATTAACAGGTTAATTGATAATGAAAATTCTCATTAGTTGCAGTTCTTTATTAGAAAGACAGCTGAATTTTTTTGAACAGCCCAAAAAATCTAAATGTGGTATCTGGGTGGCTTTTTAGCGAACCTTTCTTATTCATTCTGATATATGTACGTTTGGGAAAACTTCAAAGTATACATCACATTACTTATAAAGGACATTCCTCACTTGAATTTGTAGATGTTGCTGCTGACAGTACTACATCTTGATAGCTATATTTCATGCCTGGTTCACTTTTCAGTTCCAAGAGATGTTCCCTTGATGCATGTTTTCATGTATGGGTTGAATTTAACCCAGTGTGACTTTCTCCCTCTGTCCCGTCCCGTCACAGCGACTGACAAAGTGGCCTTGCTGATTGGCAATTTGTCCTACAAGAACCACCCGCAGCTCAAAGCTCCCATGGTGGATGTGTACGACCTCACCAACCTCCTGCGGCAGCTGAACTTCAAGGTGGTTTCTCTGCTGGACCTCACAGAGTCGGAGATGAGAAACGCTGTTGACGAGTTCCTGTTGCTGCTTCACAAAGGCGTTTATGGTATGTTTGGATTACAAAACATTATGTATGTTTTAGGTGATAGTCTTTTAGAGCGAAACTGACGGTAAGCTGGATGAACCATTGAAATGTACACTTCCCTCTTTAGGTCTTCTGTACTATGCTGGTCATGGATACGAAAACTATGGTAACAGTTTCATGGTGCCAGTAGATGCACCAAACCCGTACCGGTCAGCCAACTGTTTATGTGTGCAGAGCATCCTTAAACTGATGCAGGAGAAGGAGACGGGTCTCAATGTGTTTCTGCTGGACATGTGCAGGAAGAGGTGAGTCCTAGAGTCAAATAAAGGTACATTTGTCACGTTTGATAACAGGGATCTAACTGATACTTCTATATAGAAAGGTTTAAAATACATGTTGGTGAAAATGTAGAATAAGCTTTTCTTAATGCTGTAAATCAGTGATTCCCAACATGGGGGTCACAAGATAGATCTGAGGGGTCGCAGCATGAGTAATGGGAGAGCAAATAAGAAAAACTAGGCTTTGCAACACAAATTTAAATTCATTATTGACTTCTCTCTTGCTTTCTCTCCTTTTTTGTGGATAGTTTTAACTCTGCAGGTTCTAAACATTTATTCAAATGACACAATCTGAGAAGTTTACAGGTGAAAATTCTCAACTCATAGACTTCTGACACCTGCAACGAAGGGTCACAAGCAGATTTAGCTTTATTTTAAATGGTCACAAGCCAAACATTTTGAGAACCAGTGCTTGTAAATCACCAACATGAGCAACAACAAAAGCAACCATGAGTAGGCAGTGTAAGGCTCCCAGATATATAACTGCGACTTCTACTACAATGATCATCTAACAGAAAAGCACAAGGGTAAAAATGCAGCTGGAATAATTTTTCATGGGGAATTTCAGACAATTTATGTCCCCATGCTCTAAAAACTTTGAGCTTAAGACTGCGGGAGTTCTCCAAGAGTTGGCTTTCCCTCCAGTGTAGAGCTGTTGGGTACTTATTGCCTTGGTTTGCATCTAAAGAGTTTTATGGATTTATTCATTTTCCAGGAATATTCATGATGACAGTGCTCCAAACATTGTCTTGAGGGTCACAGCCAACATTGTCTTTGGATACGCTACGTAAGTCTGAAACATCAACTATCATTTAAAACTAAATTTATATATATATTTTTTCTTTTTCACAAGAATATAATAAGTTTTATTTTTTGTCTCATGTGTCAGATGCCAAGACGCTGAGGCCTTTGAACTGAGCTCCAGTGGCTTCACCAATGGTGTGTTTGTCAAGTTTTTGAAGAAGCGACTGCTTGACGATGAGAAGATCACCGTGGTGCTGGACCGAGTCGCTGAGGGTAAGAGAGGAACAGGAACACAATATGTTAAGTAATAGAAAGGAAACATATGCGAAGAGGTGATATTTCAGTCTGGACACAGTGTCATTGCAGTTTAAGGTGAAATATATCAGACAGTAAAGCATTTAGTGTGAGACCATAAA
This sequence comes from Thunnus thynnus, assembly GCF_963924715.1. Lineage (NCBI taxonomy): Eukaryota > Metazoa > Chordata > Actinopteri > Scombriformes > Scombridae > Thunnus > Thunnus thynnus. Next base: position 30,748,890 of record NC_089518.1, read on the forward strand.
GCCATTAGGAAACCGTGTACTGAGGTAATAAATCAAGTGAGAAGTTGGGTCATTTTCTCAGACTTCTATACAATCAGACTTGTTTTTGGAGCCAGTGGTGTCGCCCCCTGATGGCCATGAGAGAGAATTCAGGTTTAAGTCACTTCTGCATTGAATTTTGAGGAGATAATTAATGATAAAGAATTAAAAGACCACTTGGTAATGTTTGTTTGTTTTGTATTTGTTATGAAATCAGATTGTTTTAAAGTTACTGTAAGCGCTTCAGTTTATTTTTTTAATGGACATATGAAGTTAACTAAATGTAGCTTGCTTTGCTTTTTTATCAGTGTGTTTACATGCACTCAAGTAACCAGATTACAGTCGGCTTTCTCCAGAAAGCTGATTTCTTAACGGTCATGTTAACGAGAAACCTGGTTTCTGTAATCGGGGTAGAGGATTAGAGAAACCTGATTTTGACAGGTAGATTTCTCCTGGAGAACGCTGATTTCTCTGCCATGTATACACATAACCAGGTTTGTAATCGGCTTTTTACAAGCACACACGTGCATAAAAATAGACCGCAGACACGGAAAGAACAGCGGAGCCGCTGGATGAAAGGAGAGATTATTACTCAGAGTGATGCGTCCTCGTATTTTAAATAATTCCGACTAAAACAAAGTAGCATATAGAAATCTAAATAAGTCGCTTTCCACCTTTGAACATTTGAGTCAGACACTTTCTCATTGTGAGGGAAAGCTCCTACAGCTTCTGCCTGTCTGTCTTTCTCGCGGTGTATGTAAATGTGTTCCTTGATTACCCACGTAACCTGGTTTCTCTGAGTAATCTGGTTACTTAAGTGCACGTAAACACGCTGATGTCAAAATTGTATCTGCTCACTCGTTGGCTCATGTGAATTATAACTTTTGCGTGCAGACATGGGTCAGTTTGATGCCACAAAGGGGAAACAAGCTCTGGAGATCCGCAGCAGTCTGTCAGAGAGGAGAGCTCTGACCGACCCCATTCTGCCCGGCGACGGCGCCGATCACGCTCACAGCCGCCAGTGGGCGAAGGCTCACGGTGAGTTTTGACCATAAAGCTTATTATAGTTTTTAAAATTTGTTTATCATGTGTTATCACGGCACTGTAAAACCCCCATTTGCTTACTGCACGCTTAGGCAAATGTTGACTCTTGTTAACGTTGACTAAGCGCATGGTGCTTTCTGACATTATACACACTTACACACACACACACACACACACACCGGGGCTTCCCAGCGCAAACACACTGTTGTTGGCCGCTCTGTTGTTAGTTACTATGCAGCACGGTGGAAGAGCAACAGTCACCCGATGATAACATTATCACTTCTTCCTTTTTCATAAGCTAATAAATATTTGCTAATGAAACACAAATAAAATGGAAGGGAAGAAGATGACATTACTTCTGGTAGATTTGTTGTGATTCCTCTTACAGGACAGTAAATCTCCTGAAACCTTTGGTAAATGTACTCTGTAACACTGCTAGTCCAGAAATTAACAAAACCGTGTCTAAAGATCAATCAGATTGATTTTTCTTTTTCCTTTTTAGTTCAGTATGTTGCTTTACGAACTCTTCTTTTTTGCTTTTTGACTCACATTTTTCAGTTTCACTCGATTGTTCATAACAATAATGAGAAATGTGGGAATGTATAATGTATAGCTAGCTAGTCAGTTAGTTAAAGCCGGAGCGCAGGATTTTTATCTCCCCCTTCTGGCAGTGAGAGTAATTACAAAAACTCTCTGAATAACAGTCCAATAACATTTGGAAATTTTAGAAGAGCTGCATGATTAAATTATTTTATCCTCATTCAAGTTAGCAGAGAGCTAACTGGAATTTAGCTGGTTCAGCTGGCGGAGGTCTGCATTCATCCAGCGGCCAGCGCGGGAACGTCAAACCCGACACCAGACTGTATACTTTGAAATACAGAGAGATTTATCTGGCAGTGATAGGCTTAATTAGCATCGTGTGAACTCATTCGGCCATGGCTTGAATGTAACAGATGTTCATTTATATGTAAAAGTTCTGCAGGTTTAAAATTTATGTATGAAGGAAATCAAGATATCTTTTGCGAGACAGACCTAAAAACAGACACACTAATTAAAACAATCATACAAAAATATCAGCTAGTAAAAGTGTCTCTGTAACACTATTTAGCATTTAAGCAAACCTTTAATAAATCGTTTATAACACACTATAATGTAGTTTAACTCCTCCTGTGGGCAGGAAGTTGTTATACAATAAACAAGGAATTACAATATAGTACAACACAGTTGTCATAATATAAAATGTCTTCATAGTAGAAGTTATAATTGATGACAAATACTGTACATTAATAAACACTTTAAAAATGTCCTCATATCTGTTTATAACTTTGTTTAAGTGTGTTATAAATTATATCTTTATCGTGTGATCTGGTGTCATGTTTATTAACCGTTAAAATCATTTCAGAGCTTCCTGAGAGTATGTGTCTCGACTTCGACTGCGGAGCTCAGATCAAGTTGGGCTTCGCCGCAGAGTTCTCCAACGTGCTCGTCATTTACACGCACATCGTGAAGAAGCCTGCGGACATGTTGTTCTGCCAGGCTCACGTCACCGACTTCTCACAGGTCAGTGCACCGTCGTTAACGTTACGACAACAATGATTGATCATAAAATAATTTAGTGGGAAGTGTGAATTATTTTGACAGTGAGTGTGTGTGTGTGCATTTATGTCTTTGTGTGTACTCTTCCTCCTGCAGGACCTCGATGTGGATCCCAAAGAGATGAACAGAGAGACTCCAGAAGAGACGGGGATCTACCTTCTGTCCAGCAGCCTGCCGCAGCACTGCCTCTACACTAGACTCAGCTCCCTGCAGAAGCTCAAGGTAAAATACTCACATTCACTTTCACACAAAGAATTTTGACATAAAACCACCTGAACGCCTAAATAATATCTCCAGAAAACAGAATAACAGCCTTGTTTTTATCCAGGACTCATATTATCAAAGTAAAATAAGTTATTTACTGAGTGTGAAGAATAAGACACATTTATGAAGCGATTTACTCCCATGGCAACAAGGTTTAAGAGTGATCCTTTGTCTTTCATAGGATGTATTTGGTAAAAATTCAGTTTGAGAGAAGCAGAGAAGTTTATTCTCCCCTCACCCGACATTAAACCTTTTCCTTCCTCCCCACCTGCAACAGGAGGAGCTGGTCTTCACCGTGTGCCTTCAGGGCACCTTCACAGCCATGGATGACGACGATACCGTCCACTGGACCAAAAGCATCAGCATCGGCAAGCCGCTGATCGCCCGGCTTGACCTGCACCGAGCCATGCGGCGGAACAGCTGCCTGCAGACGTGCATGATGCCCCACAGCCCGTCACACAGCCCCTGTCACAGCCCGGGGCCCGAACACCACCTCCACCTCCATTACGGGCAGCAGCCGACTCAAGACTACAACCGCCTGTCCCCGCAGCATCACTGCCTGGATGTCTACGATCGTCCGCAGGGTGCAGTTGGAGGCCGCGGGGAGTCCTACTACGACACCATCAGCCATTACGGGCCGATGTATGACTCGGCTGGGGGGCTTTCGACCTCGCCGGGCAGGCACAGCATCCCTATAGAGGCCAGTGAAGACATCAATGAGCTGCAGAATGTGTTCATCAACAGTCTGCAGTTTCAGCAGCAGTGAAACAGTTACTGGAAGTCACTGAGCATTAAATGTGCCTTTTGTTGTATCTGAAATTCTGCTGCTCTTTCTGTTACTAATATGATTCTTTTAGAAAGTTAATTCCTGAGGTTACAAGCATTATTTGTCTCAATAAGCTGTAAATTGACTTTTTACTTAAAGTTGAAAGAGTTTTGTAAATAGATTTTTAGAAAAAATGTTAGTAAACTGATGTATTTGCACCATTTGTGATATTTGTTGTTTATTTGTCAAATTTACCGACGATTCTCAAGATTCTTACCAAACAGAAAAGTTAACAGGCTGTGTTTAAGCAGCTCTTAAAGGCCTCGCGGGCAGTAATGTTAGTTATAAAATGTGTTGAGAGATGTTATACATCTATAAACTACAAGTGACAGAGGACTGTGCTACAAGAAGCTATTTAATACTTTTTTTTTTTGGAGTTTCAGTCAGCACCATCAGACCTGCAGCAGTATTTAGGAAGCTCATAATAATGTCTCATAATGGACAAATGTTGATTTTAGCAAAAACCTACATGAACATAAATGTTGTAATCGGTCAATCCATCTGTCCATTTATTTGCTGTTTATGAAGATCCAGGTCACATTCATTTAATCAATTATATCATAAGGAATTATTGTTATAAACTGCTGGGAAGTACAAAAAAATCATTCTCAGCTTTTTCATCCCCTGGCCTGCTTTTCTATGTGGTATTAAAAAGTCTTAAATTTAAGGTGATGGTAGTTTAATAATGGGTCAAAACAAGATCAGACATGTCAGAATCATTGTGCAACGGTATTACAGACTCTTTTCTAAAGAGATGAAATTGTACCTCTTACAAAGGAGCTGAGCGTGTACAAATTATAGGAGCATTGAGATGAAGAAGATAAGAGGAGGAACAATCTGCACCCTTTAATCCAAGGAGGAGAGTGTTGTAAACATGCTGCATGTTCTTATAACTGAGATAAAAACTGCTGTCAGTAGAGCAAACAGAGGCTGCAGGAGCTCCCTCTGCTGCACAGCTTGGATAATCACAGTATTTAAGACCATCAGCGAAACAATAATGAACCGGAGGAGGGAAAATGAAAACTTCAAAATACCTGGGATGATGGGATAAAATCAGATTTAAAACCTCCATGCTAAGCTCTTTTTTTCACAGTTTTTTAATCTTCTAGCTGCCCCCCACTGAATGGTTTACCTCTCCTCCACCGGCGGCCTCTGACACTCCTCTCTCCCCTCTCTGCTACCCTAACTCTGTATTTAGCAGCAGACTTCATTAGTCTCTGTCTGCTCCTCAGTCAACCACAAACTTTCCCAAAGAGTTGCACTCTGTGATTTTCCTTCCAGGGGATTTAAGGTTGTGTTCCCTCTTGTTATCCCCCACAGGTCCAGTTTGCTGTTTTTTGATTGGCCTGATGTTACAGATCAGAGACCGAGGAGCTGGCAGAGTCCAGTACACTCTGACTGATCACATTATCCCACGATCAAAGCGGCTCGAGGTCTTTGCCTTTAATGTAGAGTCAAGAAAACAACAAGCAGACTCTGCAGTTTGTATAACACAAGGTCACAATAAGAATCACCGTCAGGAAGCACACATAACATAACGCGCTGCTCCACAGTCGTAAATTTCTACATGTGACAACGTGGCACGTGCAGAATTAATCTTCTTAAGTACGAAACCATGAATCATGTGCCAGGATGTCCCAGACAGTGACGGAAGCAGCCGAACCCTGCAGAGCATGAGGTGAAGCCCTAAACTCTTCACATCAGGTCAATTTTATTTAGCCGTGTTCAGGTTTAAGTTTATATGCAGAGATTAAAAACTGAAAACGTCAAAAAATAACCCTGGTGATGTCTTTATTCCAGTAAATAAGAAAGGAAGTAAGCTAGACCCAGGTAATTATAGACCAGTCTTCACTTTATCTGTGTCAAAAATTCTAGAGAAATGGTGCAAGATAAGATAGAAACAAGTAGAAACAAGTAGATGGAGGAAGGTCATGTGGGCGTGTGGTTTTGTTGGATTTACAGAAAGCATTTGACACTGTGGACCATAATATTTTATTGATTAAAGGACAAGTTCACAAATTTTCAAGCGTGTCTTAAGCAACAGTTAGGAGCCCAAATGAACATTGAAACATGTTTTTCTTGCTGTAATCATTCCTCCTGTTCATACTGACCATTAGAAGATCCCTTTATAATGTACTTTAAATGTATGTGATGGGGGGCAAAATCTACAGTCTGTTCAAAAATGTATTTTAAAGTTTATCTGAAGCTAATATGAAGCTTCAGTCGTCCCAATGAGTCAAATCAAGTAGATATCTTTCAACGTTACAGTCTTTCTATTGCCAAAGTTCCTCTTTTTGTTACTATACTTCCAACGCAGCTCAACAGGGAAACACAAAGAGGGAATTTGATGCGAAAAAGACTGTAAATGTGGCAGATATCCACACGATATGACTAACTCAGACTGATTTCAGCCTCCATCACTTACATTGAAAGCACATTTGAAGGGGATCTTTTAATAGCCAGTGTGAATAGGAGAAATGATTACAGCAAGAAAAACATGTTTCAATGTTCATTTGGGCTTCTGACTGTTGTTTTAAGACAGATTTGAAAAATTGTGAACCTGTCCTTTAAGTTCAAGGCTGTGAGATTTAATAAGTTAAGTGGTGTCATTAGTGGGAAATTATCTGACTTTAAGAGCTGTTGAATGTGTCCACGAGGCAGTGTTTTAGGTCCACTTTTGTTTTTATTGTACATTAACGATTTAAAATCAGCCAGTGATAGTGATGTTTTCTGATTATTGTGCTCTGCTAGTGTCTCATAAAGATGAAGTGGTAGATAAACTGTCAGTGCAGCTCTCTGGCGTCTGGTTGTCTGATAACAGCTCATGACTCCATCTTGGAAAGACAGAGTTTTGCGATTTAATTAATTAATTTTTTTTGTGATTTTAATCCTTGATGATTGCAACAATTTTTAATCTGCATTTTTTTGGATTATCAAATAAATTCAATCAATCCATCAATCAATCAAAGATGTGGGTGTTTTCCAGGCAGGATAAATCTATTGGTTGGATTATGGGAAGTGTAGGATTCAGTGGTTTAGCCGAGAACTAAAAATCCTGATATCTCAGCTCCTACTGCTTTGATGTTGACTGTTTTTTTTTATCATTATGGAGGTGCAATACTTTATTCTTTATTTGGATCCACATTAGCTTCCATACAACAACAGAAACAATAAAACAAACAGCAATTTAAAATCACATTGATCAATAAAACAAGAAAAAGCAAAACAAGTCAAATATAAAGATCATAAAATAAAAGAACTCAGAAAAAATAAAGAAAGAAGAAAATAAGCTAACAAGAAAATATGTGAAATAACTAAATGCAATGCAACTTAATTTCAAGGGAACCTCTTTGAGAAAGCCTGGAGGAAGAGAGATAAAAAGGGAATTAACAGCTGAATTCAGTTGACAAATTTACTAATATGGAAAGATTAGTACAAAAAACTGAATGAACACAAACCTACTCAGGTAAGAACAATGACACACACATATATATACATGTAGACTTAATCCAGGAAACATGTGAGTGCAGTGAAATATGTGTGTGCATGCCTGTAGATCTGCAACAATCAGAGGATTCATTAGTTGCCAACTATTAAATGAATCTGTAACAATTTTGATAATCGATTAATTGTTTTGAGTCAAATGTGAATATTTTCTGGTTTAGTCTTCTTTGACAATAAACTGAATATCTTTGGGTTGTGGACAAAACAAGACATCTGAGCTCATCTTGGGTTTTGGGAAACACTGATTGACATTTTTCATCATTTTTTGACATTTTATAGACCAAATAACTAATCGATTTATCGAGAAAATAATCGACAGATTAATCAATAATGAAAATAATCGTTAGTTGCAGCTCTACATGCATGTGTGTATATTACTGGACCACGTTTACACTTTTTAGCCTGTGGATCCATGATGCTGTATATCAGGGTGTTTAACTTAGTTTTACTGTAAATATTGCACAAGTTCTGACCAGGACAAAAAGATCAGACCATATAACTCCAATCCTCCAAAACCTTCACTGGCTACCCATTGTTTTCAGAATTCAGTTCAAAATCCTCCTTTTGGTTTACAAACCACTTGCTGGTCTGGATCCACAGTACATCTCAGACATGCTGTCAGTTTATAACCCAGATCTTTTCAGTCACAAGGTCTCCATGTGCCTAAAGCACTTTCAAAGTCTGCTGAGATGTCATTCAGTATTTATGCACCTAAAGAATGGAGCAGTTTGCCTGCTGATCTTAGACTCGCTCCAACAATGTGTTCAGTTTTTATGCTCCACATATCTGGAACAAACTTGTTGTTGAAATGTGCTATACAAATACACTCGCCTTGCCTTTTAAAAGCAAATTAAAGACCTTCCTTTTCAGTGAAGCGTTTCCTTAAACAAACGCATACCGTATTTGTACAATATGTTTGTTTGTATGTGTGTATGTATGTGATTTTATGCCTATGTATGCATGGATGCTTCTGTTTATTTGCACATTTTTACTGTTTCTTTGAACTGCTTTTGTGTGAGATGGTGCTATGCAAATAAATTTGAATTAAATTGAATTAAAGAACTGAGTTACTCCAGTGGAGGTGACATTACTTTTGTTGAAATACCCTCAAATGAAATTTAAAAAGTGGTTCTTTTAAAGACAACTTTTGCCTTTTTAAAAGTAGAGTAAAATATCAAAAATGTACTTAAAAACAGAATTTCTGGTTTTAACATAAGCTTAGAAAAGCTAAATAATATGAAAGGGTGAATCAATTACAGATACAGCATTAGTAACTAGAATTGCATTTCCTGTGGAAAATGCATGTGAATGCTGACATCTGTACAACTTTGCAGAATTTGGTTACCATGGTATATAACATTTAAGAGATATGGCAGTTAATAAGTATAATGGTGGTGTTTTACTCATGACCACAGGGTGGGGCTATTGGTGCCATGATTCAGTATGTCGTGCAGATTCTCATGGAGAAGTTGTGTACCAAGTTTCATTTTATTAAAGACAACAGAATTGCAGAAATATCATGTTATAATGTTACTTTACTGAGGGTAGAATTATATCAAATGTTACACACTTGTGTAGTGTAGGTTTATGTACATTCCCAAATTTAGTTGCAGTCCAACTTAGCATTGAAGAGTTCTGCATCATCCAAACCTTCAAAAGATTGGCAACCAATTACAGACAAACGGTAAGTGATACCCAGAAATGAACTCATATGTTTTGTCTGGGGTCATCTAAATATGGTGTTTACCAAGTTTGGTGAAGATTAGATGAAATATGTGTCAACAGAAGCAAAAAATTCTAAATGGCGGAAAATATTTCCAGGTGCAAATGGACATGACCTATATCAGTTGAATCAGCATTGTCTAAGGAACACGCTGTTCAAATATTGTTTTGATACGCCTCATGGTTCATGAGTTATGTAAAACAAGTAATAACTGACCACATAGTGGCGCTATTGTTCCCATGTTTGAATATGTTAAGCATTTCCATGTGGGACACCTGTCCATGTAGTATGAATATTTTAGCACTTTTAGTTTTTGAGATACCACCTTGCAAACATTCCTCCCATAGACTTTCTGTCATGAACTTTTGTTTGTAGTGTTGCTTGGGTATTTGAGTTGTATTCATGTTTATTCTGTGGCGGTTTATTATGAAAGGTTTTGGGTTTTCTGGGTTTTGGGTTTTTTGCTGTGTTCCCTCCTATGTTCCTGTGTTTGCTTTGCCCGTCTACACACCTGCCCCGTATCATGAATAAACCTTTGAAGAACAATAGTGTGAATGCGTATATTTTGAGAACCTCAGGGCATGCTGACACCTGCTGTTGTTGTTGTACCTGGACCAGTCACAGCTAGTTGCTGCCTTCCTCTTTTCGCCTGGGAAGGGGGGGTATCCTGGACCAGCTGCAGTGAACTGCTGCCTTCCAGGACCCCCCCAAGTACTACTTACCAGATTCAGGGTTGCCATTAATTTACTGCAAAATTAACAGTGTCTTCCTGTTGCTGCTTTTATAAATACAGCATAAAACTGTTATTCTCTACTTTTACAGCAAAATACTGTCAAAAGAATTGCATTGTTTATTAATTTGCACTTTTCACAAGTGACATACTTACAGATTTTTACTGTAAACTGCAAGATGTACGACATACTACTCAACACCTTGTTATGTAACAAACCTTGTTACTTGACATAATTACTCATTGACAGTATTTACAACAGTGCTTGACTGAACCAGTAAATATTGAACTGTGTTACTATTGAACATACTGTTTGTTTGTCCTTCATATATATCTTTCCTCTTCGGCTCAAGTGGAACATGAGTGTTGAGGTTCCTTGAGCTTCAAAGAAATCTTGGTATGATGTATGCTGAAATAGTGTTGGTGCTTGAATATTTAATTTTATTAGCCATGTTCCCAAAGGTTCCCCCAGCGCTACCACTACAGTGACTGGTTGCCTCATCTGAAGTGGATACTGGTCTTTAACTTGAAAGTTTTTTCATAGGGAGGGATTTCAGTTCTTCAGTCGTTGTAGGCAAACATTTTCAGTTTCACCACTATTTTGAAGACCAAATAAATAATATCGCCAATTTTAGTGTCATTTGAAGAATCCCAAGGGAACTTGTTCAAATGTCTTGTTTTGTCCGATCAACAGTCCCAAACCCCAAGATATTCAATTCACAGCGATATAACACAGAGAAAAGCAGCAAATCTGCATATTTGAGAAGCTAGAACCAACACATTTTTGGCAGTATGTATGTGTTTGTCTGTATGTGTGTCATTTGCTCCCATTTACTTACATTGTAAAAAGAAAATGTTGAAAAAAGCTTAATATCTTAAAAAGTATAAAAGTTATAATAATAAAAAATAATAGCATAAATGTCCTTAAAGAGCTGAACATATTGATATATGAATGGATTCTGTACATGTACGGAAGAAAAAGAATAATACAATAACAATATCAATAAAATTGCTTTCAGCAATCACACAATTACTTAGTGTCCACTCCTGGTTGTTTTCAAGGAGGCGAGCAGATCATGTGACCTTCAGCTGCCAAGTCCTCTCACATAACAGAATAGGGCACCTTGTAGAAAGCTACACAGTGTAGCAACATAATAGCACTCAGGCCAGGAATGAATGTAGAAATTTGCCTTAAAGTGCACCGAAACCAACATTTCTGCTTCACAGAAACTCTGCAGCACAGCAAGGAAATAACTGTATGAACCCTGTCTGACTGAATAATGGATGGAGTCAACCACCCACAGGCTGCAGGCTGATATCATGGCTACGTCACTTTATGCAGCTGAGGGAGGACGGGCGGGGTGGACAGACGATGCAGCAGGCAGAACGAAGAGAGAGACCGAGAGAGAGAAACCTGCTGCAGAGAGGACAGACGGATGATAATCATGTCAGCCTCCTGGAAGCAGCTCCTTTTTCAGACCCTCCTGTTTGTCATCTCCTGCAGACACATCAATACAAGTAATTTCTGTTCGGATTTCATTTTGACTGTATGTGTTTGTTCTGCTTCTGCTTATTTTTTCTACTAAATTATCTGTAATCTTGTAAGAAGAAGTACAAAATGTCACAGGATGTCACACTATCATGTACTGCTGTGCTGTATGTGACCCAGGCTGACTACGGGTCATTGTAGTTTTAATCTTTTTTCCTTTTTACTTTCCTTTTAAAGTATTCTTGTCTTGGTAGAAATTATTTATATCATCATGGGACACTGCAACTCTGGATTAAAACCAAGAGCAATCATTTAGCTTTTATGTGCTGGATTGAATAACCAGATGAAAAAAATAATAAAGGCTACAAAAGAAAAGACAGAAAGACAAAAAAAATGTTTTTTTTATGTAGCTGTAACCAACGATATCACATGGATCAGATAACCTAGTCCTAAGCTACTTTGGTTTAATCAATAATCAATCATCTTTTTCTAAAAAATGTAGCCTCCTCTTGTTATTATCACTGTCAGATACAGAGTTACATTTTCATTGTGCAAACATTTTTTGATATCACACAAAGTTTGTGTGTGTTTATATTTATATATATATATATATATATATATATATATATTTCTCTTCCTGTCAGAGGAACCTCACCCAACGCCTGCGCCACTTCCTCCCAGCACCCCTCTCCCATCAGTTGTGAAGAGTGTCGTCCTGAAAGGTATAGTCCATCAGTAAATATCTTATATTTGACTGATCACTATATTGTGTTTTTTACCAGCCCTGTTTGATCTTGAGCTGTATATTGCTTTGTTAAAGATTAGTTCCCAAACTTTTTGGCTTGTGGCTGCTTACAATAAATCGGTGTGTATTTGTGTCATATTTCAGATGTCAGTTTCAGTTCCACCCTCTAAATTTCCCCTCAAATAAATAACTGATTAACCCCCAAAGAGCAAAACTGTCCAATATTTCACAAAAGGCAAAGATTAAAGAAAAGTTCTGTAAAATTAATCAAAATATGTATTTATGTATGTTTTCTTCTTTCCTATCCAATCTTAGTATATTATCTAAGTATATTTAGCCGGTAATACTTCTATTCTTTCATTTAAGTAAATGATGAGTACTTTTTCCACCACTGACAATTGTTTTATCAAGTCAAGATGAGTCGTTGTTTCCTTGAGACGCATTCATAATCTGATTTTCCATCGTCTCAACCCAGGTGAGAGTCAGACTGAGACGGTTGAGGTATTGAACCCCATCAGTCTAACATTAGAGTGCAACTGGACTGGAAATCACAACACACTGCCAAACATAACCGGGTATTGGAAGAAAGACGGGCATGAGATTGAGAACAGCCGCGTCACAGTGCAGTTGGAGAACGAGCAGTACAATCTCAAAAGAGAGTAAGTAGTGTGTATTGATTACTCCTTAAGCTTCAGAAAGTCTGTCTTTATAGGTTATAAGTTATGTTAAAGGTTTAAAAAACATGCATGTGTGTATCATGATTTTCAGAAGTATTTATCTAATTGTATTACACATATTTTTCTATAAATACTAAATATAAAATTGTTCAAATGTAAAATCGGAGTAGGTTTAGACTTTTTGTCTCCACTGTTGCATCTAAAAAGAGCTGAACTACTTATAAAACTGGCTTTAAAAAATGGCTGCCAGTTCATATCTGCAGTTTTAAAAAAAACATGTTTCTGAAAGTTTCTCAGATTTCATCAGTGTAACTTTAATTCATCACATAAAGTCTCTTTGATTGGATTTATCTAACCTGATTTTATTTATATTAGATTTAGTTTAAGTGCAATTGGAAGCTTCTACTACTATTTCAGTTCATGTCTAAATCACCTGAACACTTTTTTTTTCCAGAATAGTCATGCTTTTATGACAAAAAATATTTATTTTATACTTTCTAAAAACTTCTACACTGTGTTTGGTGCATAATTTTGATCCACAGGTTCAACATTGCAAATGAAGAAGCCCTCGGAAATTACTCGTGCATATTTGAAAGGGAAGCAGAGACAGAATTTCATTTAGCAGGTACACATCACATCCGTTCATATGAGTTATACATGTGACTGTCTGATATTTCATATTTCTCAGTCAACATTTGTCTTGCTGCTTGCTAATGAATATCAATATTTATACCTAGTAAATCTTTGCAGTTTGCAGTGTGGAGTCTTTTCTTTTTTTTTATCATTATGTTGTTCTCCCCTGTTTGCACTCAGCTCCACGGATAGATGATGTGAAAGATAAGCCTGTGGTCAGCTATGTGGGGGACACTGCAGTGATTGAGTGTAAAATGAAGAACAAAGATATAAACCCCAACACCTGGCACTGGTTTAGAGGAAATGTTACAGAGAAGGTGAGATCAGCAGCGTTCAACACGTGTTTTAAATTAAGATAAATAGAATAAATATTTTGGTCTAATCCCATAAAACACAGGTGGTCGTGTACAGACTGTGTTTGATAGACTTCTCCCTCACTCTTCTGGTAGTTTTGTGACACTTTTTAGGCTGCGACAACTTATTCCTTTCTGTTTTTATGAATGTGTGTAGTTTAGTGACTTCACTTAATCCGAGTATGGAGCTTCAATCAGCCAAAATAACTGGAAAACACATGTGCAGGTGTGCAGCGCTTTTAAATTCAAGAAGCCAAATTTGGCAATTTACTGGGTAAGACATATTGTATATATTAAAACTGCAACAACATCATAGGACTTATTTGTTCAGTTATATTGTTGTCATGTCAAAAAATCCTGGATAAATCTCATGTGACATATAGAAATGTTTAAGTACTTTCAGTTTATCAATTAGATATCACCTCCAGACACATTTTAAGACATACAAACACTCTGCTTTGATTAACAATTTTGTGTTCTTCATGATGGTTTTTCCACAAATAAGTTCAATTACTTTGTTAAATACTCAAACACACTTAAAATGACAAATAACTCCTTCACCCTCAGTAAAAACTCCTGAATCTATGAATATACAAATGTTGTTCATTTCAAAACTTTAACTGTTGGACACAAGATGTCTCCTAGCTCAAACATCAAAGGAACAATAAGCAAAACATTTTTTTTTTTTGGGATGGGGGGGTATTATAGGATATGACAGGGTAATAACTAATTTTCTGTGGGGTTGTTTTTGTCCTAGGAGAGGATCAATGTCACTGATGGGCGATATGGAATCAAAAACGAGGTGGGGAAGTCCAGACTGCTGGTGCACAACGTGACGGACGCTGATGCTGTTGTATATTACTGTGGTGCGGTGTTCGGCATCGGCACCACTCTGAGCCACGTGAAGCTGAAGGTCAGATGTAGAAAGTACTGTAATGACACAGCTTTGAGGTACTTGTGCTTTTGGGTATTTCTGATTTGCTTCTTCACTACAGTTAAAAGGGTATACAATGTACTTAACCCTTATAATTGTGGTACCTTTCAAGATTTAACCTAAAAAAAAACAAATAATAAGCTTATAATACAGCACATTGTTGGAGATTAAACCAGTGGTTCTCAACATGTCTTCTCTCTGACTGTTTCAGGTGTCTTTCAGGTCCACCAAAGAGTGATTTCACCTTAAAACTGCTTAAATTGTTCCATTTAAATCACTGTTTGAGGCTCAAAGACATAAAATTATCAAATATTTCACAAAAAAGCAATGATTAGTCCACAAAATGTGTGTAGCAGAACTTGTTTTTTCTTATTTTTTTCTCTCATTAATCATCTCATAACTATTCAAGATTTACCTTGTGACCCTTAGGTTGGAAACAACTGGACTAAACTACCCAACAGTATATTAAGTAGCTCAAATGAGTTCATCTTGACCAGCATTGATGCATCAGTATAAACTACTCTATTGATGTCATATCAATTTTTTTGCAGGAATGAGTACATGTACTAGGAAGGTTTTTAATGCTGGACTTTAGCTTCTAATGGAGTATTTTTACATTGTTATATTGGCACTTTCACCTCAGTAAAAGATCTGAATACTTCCTCCATCATCTCCTAAAGGTCATCACTATTTATGAGCCCCTGAAGCCCTTCATAGTCATCGTGATCGAGGTGATCATCCTGGTCGCTGCCATTCTGCTCTATGAGAAAAGTCGGTCCAAGACGGACGACAATGCGGCAGGTAAGTGACACAGCAAACTGCACTGATTGTTTGTGTCAATGCATATTTATTTATAGGATGTTGTGCAACAACTTATTTGGGCCTCTTGTCTGTGTGAACCACAGGAAACAGAGTGGACGCCGACCACACTAACGTGCCGTGAGTATTGAGTGATCAGTGCTGATTTCTCTGCAGATATTTTGTTTACCTCGGTTATGCTGCTGTATGTTCATTTATACGCATGTTCATGTCTTTATCAGGACACAGGAAGAAAATAACGGACAAGAGGGAAGTTCTTCAATGAGGCAGCGCAAAGTCTGAAGACCGCAACATATTCTGCTTATTTTTCAAATGCGAATGATAAGAGCTTAAAAGCAATATCTAATTTATTCAATCAATTATTTAGTCTAAATATTTGAACCAGTTCTTGCCTAATTGTCTTTTTCAATGGAGAAATATTTCTTAATATAATCAACAGTGGTGTCATGAGAGCTAAAAGAGAAGAGTTCACCTCGTTTTGTTTTTTTTTAGTATTGAGGCCTGAATGTTCTCACTTCCTGTGGAGAAAATGTGGTTGGTTTTTCACGTCACGATGCCTCGCTACGTCAAAAAGGAAGCGCGTATCCTTCCTTTACAGGCAACAACTTAAACCTCAACTTCTCTTTTGTTGCATTTCGGTTTGTGAGCAGTGCCTTACACTCTCAAAATGAATATAACCAACCATTCATACTGTGCTTGAAATGACTTTTTGTCACTTTATTAGTTTGTCCTAGAAGTACTGCGTCTGACATGATGTCTACATACTGTCAAACAAGACATATCAACACATGTGTGGATGTTTCTGGATCTTTTTTTCATGTTAATGAATCACAAAGCTCATGTTTTCCCCCCCCGATCATGACTTCAACTGTGTGTCTTTAATTGTCAACCTGCACTTAAGCTAAATGTCGTCCCTCTGTATAAGTAAACAAGCAGATTAAAACTCCACAAATCACCGTCATCGTGTTTGTTTCTGTCACTGCCTGTAAAAAATAAATAAATAAATATATATATATATATATATATTAACTTGCATTTTGCACAATTTCTGAAACCCTTTGTGGGATATGAAGGCCTCTCTCTCTGGAGGAGAAACATGTCTTGTAAATGGTCAAATTTTAGTTGTAAACACTGACGAACACACAACAGTTGTGATTTGAAAACCATTATTTTATCTCTGCATAAATACAATCTGGACAATAATAATCAGAGATGCTTGTACAGTCATTTGTTCAGACTCATAAGGTTGTTTAACTCTTTGTTTTGAACATTACATTTTATACATTATTCATACAAAAGGTTCTTTCCTTATTTCTGTGCATCTTTCGATGCTTTGGACTCAAGGAAATCTCCTTTCAGACATTTTTTTTGAAGCCGAAACACCTGAAGAGACTCTACGGCTGGTTCACGAGGAACTGCACCAGGAGCTTGACGACGGCGTCGTTCAGGCCCACCACCGCTCCGTCCTGCACGCTGTCGTACAGTCGCATGCTCTCTGTGCCCCACAGGAGGTTTTTCCTGGGGTTGTCGGCGTCCGTCTCCACGGAGAGAGCGACCGTGTTGAGCTGGTAGCAGAAGAACGAGAAGAACTGTCCGTCTGTGATCACGGCCTGGGACACGAAAGGTCTGGTGACATCCTCGTGGTTCCAGAAACCTAAAAAGAGGGGAGACGGAGGTGTGAGCGGCCTTTAGGATTTGCAAATATACATAGGAGAGTTGTTTTTTTTGCCACAAGTGCAACAATGAAAATAAAATAAATAAATCCAGAATAACCTATCACAAAAATATACCATATACTGCATCATCTGCTGCAGTCAGACACACAGCATCAGTCACATCTTCTCATTCCCTTGACCTGATGACTCACCCTGGTACATGGCCTGAGCTCCCGTCCATGCGAAGAGACTGGCGAGGCCATTGGCTCTGAGGAAGACCTCCACCTGGTCAGACTGCTGCTGTCGGGCCATCCGGTCTCTGTGGTAGCGGTCCGGGACCAGGTGGAACTGAGTGTGACCGTAGCATGCTGGATCTGGTAGCTTGGCGCCTGGTTAACGAGACCGAGAGGAAAAGATTTGATGTAATCAGAGCACAGCGGAGAGAGGAGGGAGTCATGTTAACGATGTTTAAAATTTAGTTTCAGGGTCAAGAGTTCATCGAATTTTTCATACAAATTGACGTCTTTCGCATTTCTGGTTGATATATTTATATTTAGTTTACTATCATGTATGAAACCGACTCTACTTCACCTCATATCTCATTGAAATTCATACTGTGTCTTTGTCCGTCCTGCTCTGTGTAGATGTAGATAGATTTTATTTTTTTTAATTGTTAAATCTACATCGGTACTTCTACTTCTATTTATATTCTGCTTTTTTGCACATAGTTTTTATCATGTCAATATGCAACCATAGTCCACTAATGCAGAGTCTTTATAAATGACTGTCTCTCTCTTTCTTACATTGTTATATTTGTGTTGATGTTTATTATTTAATATTCATGTTAAATCAAAATAATATAAATCTGATTCTGATTCTGAAAATGCTGCTCATATCTTCACATTTGAAAAGCTGCAAGCAGCAAATATTTGGCATTTTTCTTAGAAAAACAATTATTCGATTATCAAAATAGTTGCTGATTAATTTTCAGCCAATCAACTGATCGATTAATCGACTAAGCAAGGAAAGATTTTATGTTGCTCCATATGAATGTATTTTAACTTTATGGAAACAGAAAAGCATTTTATTTTGACTATGAAGTAAGAAAACAAAAACATTTTAGTATCAATGTCTGTATCATTACAGTATGTTGGACCAGTGGCAAAAACACTAAAACAACGTTGGCTTCCAGTAAAACCATCTCTCATGGATCAGACACTGAAAGCTGAACGCTGGCGGCGCCTAGTGACAGCAAGAGGTAATTAAAGGAATGAATAACATCTGTTTATTTATCAACTCTAACTTATTTGTAGTGTTTCATACCTGTCTGTTTAAAGATTATTACACATTTTCTACAGTTTTTTTGCTCTTATTTTGATTGTAACTCTGCCGTGTATGAAGTGTTTTATCTATTTATCAATTTTAGATTAAGTCAAGATTACAGGTGCAATTTAGCTGCTAAACTAACCCCGGCACTTTGACACTGATGTTGTTTAAATGTCGTTGTTTGTTAATGTGCACTTTCCTCTATAAATACACAAATAAAGAAAGAAAGAAGAATGAGAAATTCAACTCATATTTACCAAGCTGGATGGTCTAAACATGATCAGACTGATGTTTTTTTTTTTTTTAGAAAAATCTTGCATGTTAAATTTTTCAATTAATGCTCTTTTGGCTACTTTAAATATCACATGATCAGGATGAAACCAGACAGAGTGAAGGCGTCTGGTCTCTGGCAGCTGTATCACCTGTGAAGATGTTGTTGTCGTACTGTCTTCTGAACAGAGGCATCATGTTGGGAGGCAACGTGACCTCTGGAACTTCAGCTGAGTAGGAGGCCTCCATGGGAGTAAACTAGTCAAGATTAAAGTGACAGAAAATAATATTAGAACAAAGAATCATTGTACGTTTTCTGTCTCTGATCTAAAAAAACGCATCACAGGCGTCAAGGTCAAGTTTTATAACATCTTGCAACATTTTCTTCTGTTTAAATGATTTGTATCCTGATGTGCAATGATTTGTTTTGAGACTTGCTCCTGTTGTGTGAGTATGTCGTGAGAGAAAACCAGAGACATTCACGGTACAAACTCAGTGTCCACTGATATAACATGGAGAATTCTGCAACATTAAAGGACAGGTTCACAATTTTTCCAAGTCTTTCGAGTCATTTGAAGGGGATCTTTTAACAGGAGGAATGATAACAGCAAGGAAAACCTCTTTCAGTGTTCATATGGACACCTGACTGTTGTTTTAGGACAGACTTGAAGAACTGTGAACCTATTCTTGAAACATTTTAAAATTCAAAATAAAAAAAAGACGATCACATCAAGGAACTGCCAAACTTAAACATGGAGATATGTCTGTTTTTGCTCCATTTTCTAACAGATTAACCTCAGGTTTTGAGAGTGATTTCTACCTGTGGCAGCTGTTGAGTTATCCTAATCTGACTGTGCGGGTGGTCGTCAATCTGGAACCTGGTTGGCTCTAGCCGGCCCCTCCTGTGGCCCTTCGGGATGATCCTCTCACCTCTCCTCCAGTAGAAGTTCACCTGAGGATTCAGATCTGATGGAGAAACAGAAAATATGCGTAGAGGTCAAATTAGTCTCGTCCTTGGAATAATCATCATCATGGTGTGGTCATCGAGCTGAGCCAAATATCTCTGTAATACTGCTACTGTGATCTCGATGTAGATACAGTGTTTACTTCTGGTTTATGTAGCATCTTGATGTGTGTTGAGAGTATTTAACATCAATACTTCTTTTGTAGCGACTCATATTCTTGTTCACTTATTCTTTGGACAGATTGTTCTTTATTTAAACCACAAATGTGCCGCTTTTACATTGTATTGCATTTGCACAAAGCTCTCAGCTGCTAGTGTTGATGTATGAGACTCCAAATCTGTCGACACTTTTAAATGAAAACTTAAGACACATCTTTTTAACGTTACTTTCTCCAAAAGTGTTTTTATATAACGGTTATTTTATCTTGTCTTATCTGGTCTTTTTAACTTAACTCTACTCTATTTCATAGTATTTTCCTTTTTACTGTTTTATTGCAAATATTATGTTTTGTTGCTTTTATATTAATCACTTTGCATTGTATTGCATGCAATAATTTATCCATAGAAATAAAGTTTATTATTATTATTGTTATTATAATTATCACTTTCCAAAATCAGGTATTATATCAACACTTGTATCAAAACAAACCCTAATAATAAACTTAAAATGCTGCTTTTAGTGAAGAGATACAAATTTTTTCAAAACTTTCATTTGAACTGTTCTTGTTAAATGAAATACAGCTGCGAACATTGATTATCTTTGTTATTGATTCATCTGTGAATTATTTTGTGATCATTTAGTCTATGAGAAGATAGTAAAAAAATAGTATATGTTAGAATATCTGAGGGAATCAAGGCGACATGTTCAAATTGATTCGAACAGTCCAAAGCAACAAGATATTGAATTTACAACAATATAAAACAAAGACAAGCAGCAAATCCTTTGAGAAGCTGGAACCACCGAATATTTGGAGCTTTTGATTAATTAAACAATTAACCAAAAAACTGTTGTCATTAGACTTTCTGTTGACACACTAAGTGATTCATTAACTGTTTTTTCTGCACTGGTGAAACAAACTTACGTTTCTATTTGTCTACTAATTGCATCCATTTGCTAAGTACTTGTCATTTTTCTTGTATTAATATCTTCTGCAAACCATTAACCTTCACTCCATCGTGTCACATTATTGATATCAGAGTACGTAGTTACTTTCCACCACTGGCAAATTCACCATGAAGTCAGTTTGGCTCGTGCCAGATCAATTACCTAAACTGGAGAGGAGGAGGAGCGGGTTGTGTTTGGCCAGACTGTAGGTGAGTCCGGTCACCAGGTTCCTCAGAAAAGGTCCCACAACCTGCTCCTGCTCTTTGTACAGGAACACTTTGCGTTTCTTTATGTGCCAGTGCTCCTGTAAAATCACTCGGGTCACCAGGGAGCGGATGTCCGCGAACGCCTCATCTTCACTCCCGTGGTCTTCGGCTGACGGCGAGCCCTCTGCCCCCTCAGGCTGCTCCCGGCTCGGGGTAAATTTCTCGGGCAGCCCCGGGATATACGCGGTCTTGGTGAAGTGCTGGTACCATTTGTCTGGGTTGCGAGCGAAAGTCTGAGGGTAAACGACAAATTTCTCCCGTTGGATGCGGGTGATGAGGTTGATCTTCTCCTGCACGGTGGAGGCTCGTATCTTCTGTATCTGCTCTTCAACCTGACGCCGCCGGGCAGATTTGCTTTTAGCCGTGAGAGAAGCGACGATAGGGGGATATGCGGGCTCCTTCACCGCTGCCTCGGTGTGGACAAGCTTTTGGTTCCTAAACGGAGGCAGGTTTTTGGGGAACAGCAAGGGCAGCCGGGTACGGGCCGCCATGTTTCTCGTGTAGTGTGACTTCTACTTGTTCTTCTTCCGTCGCCGTTGAGACGTGAAAACGATCAGTTTCCCGCCACACCGCCCCCCTGCGGCACGAGACAGTATTACAAAACCGACACGACGCGGATGAAGTTAGCTTCAAATTTGGAGTTAAAGGAAAAGTTAAGGGGAAAGTTAAGGGAGACGTAAATAATGTATATTTAGCGACCAATTCTCCGTTTTCTCACCACTTACACTTGTGAAAAAGTGATCGACAACGTGGCAAAAGCCTTACCACTGTTTAAATCCACTTTCAGATTTGTGAAACCTTTATTTTGCTAATGAAAACAGAAAAAAATTGAGATTTCACTGTTTGTTTTTTTTTCCAAATCCAGACCGCATCAGATCCAAAACCACTATACTTAGACTTGTAAAATCTGCACGAGATTACCAAGGAGACTCCAGAGACACATTAAAACACAGTTTCAAATATCAATAAAATCGCCCTGTTTTCTGTTTCCACATTAAAACCTAGTTTCAGATTTGTGATACCTTTATTCTATTTGTGGAAACAGAAAACAGGGCGATTTTATTGATATTTGAAACTGTGTTTTAAGGAGTCTCTGGAGTCTCCTTGTTAATCAAGTCCAGATTTGACAAGTCTAAATATTATGGTGTTTTGATCTGGACCTGTTCTTATGTGCAGAAACTGAGGGGAAAGTTAAGGGAAACAAATAATGACATTTAACTTCTGATTCTCCTCCTCTCGCTTGTTTTACTTAATTTGTGTGCCATAATTCTCCCCTTTCATTCAAACATACCGTTCAAATCACCTCACATCTTCAACAAGTAACTTTTGTTTAACCAAATTACCTTTGCCACCCACACATCACCTTTATTGTAACTACATTGTCTGATGTTGTAATCTGTTTTACTGTCCTTTCTTAATGTATGTATGTTCTGACACATCCACCACAGACAACTGTCTTGTCATATGTTTTTATATCTTTTGTTGTGCATTAATAACAATAAATAAATAAATAAATAAAGATATTAAGATACTTAGACTTGTCAAATCTGGACTAGATTAACAAGGGGACTCCAGAGACTCATTAAAACACTTCAAATATCAACTAAATTGCCCTGTTTTCTGTTTTCCCAAATAGAATAAAGGTTTCACAAATCTGAAAACTAACCAGTCTCTGGTATATGCTTTATTTTTGATTCTGTATATTATCATTTGAATTGAAAAGTAATGCAACAGGTGTAAAAAGATGTTGTTACAATACAAATTAAGAGCTTTTTGGTTTCAGTGAGGCAGCCATCAAATGGGTTCAGTCCTGTCTTACAAGTAGATATCAAAAAGTGGATGTTAATGGCACACTTCATAACTTGTTGGGTCCCTCAGGGGAGTGTCCTTGGTTCATTATTGTTTTTATTATAGATTCATAATTTGAAATCTGCCTGTTCATGTGATCTCTTTATTTATGAGAACGGTGCTGCTCTAGTAACATCTCATAAAGATAATATCTCAGTAGAAATATGTTGAGTGAGTGGGTGGTGTATATTGCTGTTTGGCTCCCTGATAATAAACTTTCTCTTCATTTAGGGAAAACTCTGCTAAGACAATATCCAGAACATTCAGCTCAGGCAGGTCAGACTCCAGAGACTCCTTAACACAATTTCAGATTTGTGAAACCTTTATTCAGTTTGTGAAGACATAAAACAGGGTGATTTAACTGGTATTTGAAACTGTGTTTTAACAAGTCTCTGAAGTCTCCTTGTTAATCTAGTCCAGCTTTGCCTGGTCAAAAAACAAAACAAAACAAAACAGTGAAATGGCCCTTTTTCTATCTTAATAAGTAAAATAAGTAAAATAAGTGAGTATAAATGAGTTCACAAATCTGAAAGAGGGTTTAAACAGCGTTAAGGCTTTTGCTACGATATCTAACACTTTTCCACAGTGTAAGTGGTGCAAAAACGGAAAATCGGCCGCTAAATATCATTATTTATGTTGCCCTTAACTTTCCCCTCATCTTTTCCCTTAACCCCGAATCAGAAGCGAACTTCAGTGTCGTCTATTCGAAAATATTGTAGTTCTATATGCTAACTAAAGATTTCCACCTGTTCACAAAAACGAAAAAATGTGAAACTAACAGTTCTGGGCCATGTTACCCCAAATGTGGCTTATTTTAATATAGTTAAACTCAGCGTCGTGGTTAACATCGGAGAACGTCGAGGATCTTGAAGCGACCCTTGCACTCGACTGAAAAAATGCCGCCTTTGAGGCACTAAAAGTGTCGTAAATTTGATGTAGACACAAAATTGACTTAAAATAATGAGACGTAGAAATCCTACATTTACAATGCGGGGTGTAAAATTTAGAGCTGGTGAGCACTAAAGTCATTTCTAACAACTGATGGTAAAGATGTCAACTTTTTAGCCAGCAAATAACAATATACTTTAGATTCGTACCTAATGTTTGATCTGATCTCAACACTGTTAGCCAAATTAACCTAATATCAATTAATTTCAGAGATAAAACAACAATTCTGTATTTTTCTAGCGATGTGTCTTTTCTTATTAACCTGCTGAACTCAGACTATCACTGTTCAAGACATGATTTAAGACAGCCGAACTGCTATGAATGTTACAAGGGGGAAGGTACGTGAAGGCAACACCAGTTTACGTTGTGTGCACACTTCGTGACTTTTCCCCTGTAAACAGGATTTCTGGAGTGAGCAGTGTTGTCTCCAGGCTCACATTATTTACTTCGGAATAACTATAGTTAATAGCCAGTTAGCTGGCTATGTATTTTCGTCAGATTATACGGACACAGTTGGTCGGGACCAGAACGGCTCACCTCAACCTTTTGCACCGTGTTTGTCGAGCCGAGGTAGTTTCTCTAAAAATAAACCGTGTTCTTTTCATTCTCGTATTTATTTTATTCTCGTTAAGTGCCGCAGAACATTTTCACGACTGTCCTACCAGCCCCGGTGGGGGCTGCGGGACACCTGCGGTTTCCCACCACCAAGAGGTTTGGTCATTAGCTGTCTGGAATAATGTTTGTATGCTAGCAGCAGTTTTATTAGCTCAGACAGTTAAAGGTCAGGTTCACAATTTTTCAAGTCTGTCTTAAATCAACATTCAGATGCCCAAATGAACACTGAAACATGTTTTGCGTGCTGTAATCATTCCTCCTGTTCATACTGACTATTAGAAGACCTCTTCATAATGTACTGACAGTGTAAGTGATGGGGGACAAAGTTCACAGTGTGTCCACGCAGTCATTTTGTGCGAAAAGTGCATTTAAAAGTTTATCTGAAGCTTATATGAGGCTTCAGCAGTCTGAGTTAGTCATATCAAGTGGATATCTGCCACGTTTACAGTCTTAAGCATCAAATTCCCTGTTTGTGTTTCCTCGGACAGTGTTTCCCTGTTGAGCTGCAGTGGAAGTATAGTAACAAAAAGAGGAACTTTGGCAATAAAAAGACTGTAATGTTGAAAGATATCTACTTGATTTGACTCATTTGGACGGCTGCAGCTTTATATTAGCTTCAGATAAACTTTTGAATACATTTTTGCACAGACTGTGGATTTTGTCCCCCATCACTTACATTGAAAATGCATTATGAAGAGATCTTCTAATGGCCGGTATGAACAGGAGAAATGACTGATTATCCTCAGTACTCCTCCTGCGCAAAAATATATTTAAAAGTTTATCTGAAGCTTATATGAAGCTTCAGTCTTTTTAGTGCCAAAGTCCCTCGTTTTGTTACTATACTTCCACTGCAGCTCAACAGGAAAACACTATCAGCAGAAACACAAAGAGTGAATTTGATGCTAAAAAGACTGTAAATGTGTTAGACATCCACGTGATATGACTAACTCAGACTGCTGAAGCCTCATATAAGCTTCAGATAAAAATTGTGAACCTATCCTTTAAGCCATTTGTTAAACCAAAAACGCCAATTAGCTTCTCAATTGTGATTATTTGATGCTTTTCTTTATAGTATGTGGAAGTTGATAGAATATCTGTAAATGAAAGAGAACAGTCTAGACCTGCTCTATGTGAAAAGTGCCCTGAGATAACTTCTGTTGTGATTTGGCAATTATATAAATAAAATCGACTTGAATATTAGGAGTATTTAGGTTTTCTAGCTTTGACTGGGGAAAAACCTCTTTCAGTGTTCATACGGGCACCTGACTGTTGTTTTAAGACAGACCTGAAATATTATGAACTTATGCTTTCCACTATTTTCCTCTGTGTCATGTGTTCAGAGACCACTGTGCACCAAAAGTGATGAGGTTCGACTGGCAGAGGAGGCCAGTAAGAAGTATGGCTCCCCATCTCCAACCATCTTCTCCAAAGTGATCGACAAAAGCATCCCTGCAGATATCATTTACGAAGATGAGAAGGTAAACATGTCTTCAAAACATGTTGACGTTATCTCAGTTGGCCTGTTCCACGTGGAGTCTGTAAGATAATCTTGTTGAGATGAAGATAAAAGGATTTAAAGTAAGCAAGTTTAAAGTTGTGCAACTCATCAGTTTATAAATGTTGTTTGTGTGTGTTTTTATCAGTGTTTGGCTTTCAGGGATATCAGTCCACAGGCCCCTGTTCATTTTCTCGTCATTCCAAGGATCCCAATTCCCAGAATAAGTGAGGCCAAAGATGATGAAGCAGAGGTTAGTTGGCCCATCCGTTTTTGATCCCCGCTGATCCTGTTCAGGGGTTGTGGGGGAGACCAGAGCCGTACATTTTCAGGCGCACATACACTCTATGGCCTAAAGTATGTGGGCTAACAAACAGTACACCTATACGTGATTGTTGAACATCTCATTTCACAGCTATAGACAGTAATATGCAGCTATAACAGCCTCAACTTGCATTTCTTTGCACTGTGAAAACAAACTGTAGCACCCAGTGATCAAACACAAACGCTGAGAGGTTGCTCACCTGATAGCATCTTAGGAATTTAAAATTAATCCAACTGCTGCTGATGTTGCTCGTTTTCTTCTGAGAGGAGCTGATAGTATGGGAGCGGATATAAATGAATATATTGCATACATTGTGGCAGTGGTGGAAAGTATCTAAATACATTTACTCAAATACTGTACGTAAAGGACTAGTTTGCAGAGTTTAGTAGCATCTAGCGGAACGGACTTGCCAGAAATGGAATATAATATTCATAAGTACGTTTTAATTAGTGTATAATCACCTGAAAATAAGAATCATGTTTTTGTTACCTTAGAATGAGCCCTGTATATCTAGCGGGAGCGGGTCCTCTTCCATGGAGGCCGCCATGTTGCACCACCATGTTTCTACAGTAGCCCAAAATGGACAAACCAAACACTTGCTCCACAAAGGGCCTTTTGCATTTTTCGCGAGTTTCCCAGCCACCGTAAGCATCTCCTACATGCTTGGACGGGGAGGGGTGGTCATTTGGTTGCAATCTGCAACCTCACCACTAGATGCCACTAAATCCTACACACTGCACCTCCGTGTAGTATTTTTCATGCAGGACTTTTACTTGTAATGGAGTATTTTTAGGTACTTAGTACTTCTAGTAAAGGACTTACTTAAAGTACTTAACGGATCTGAGTACTTCTTCCATCACTGTATTTTGGAACATCCAAAGCAAAAGCAGTACGCCACATATATGTGTGTATGTTGTTTTAATCATGTCCACAATCCTAAATCTATTATTAAAGTGTCCTAACAAAGCTTGGAAATTTTATATATGTAGCACATTTCATTTCAGGTAAATTAAACGTGCTTCATGTAAAAATGTGTACAACAAAAGGAAGATAATAAGGGTTCAGATCTAATCTGGATCCTCCTGGTCCGACTATGCTCTAATCTTTATCTCTGAAAATCTTTCATCTCTAAATCACCAGTGCAATTCTCACTAAATAATGTGTAATTAAGTAATATGCACATGTGTCTTCAGCTCTTTGCTTTTTCAACTTTCAGCTCTTGGGACATTTGCTGGTTGTCGCCAAAAATGTTGCAAAGCAGGAATCTCTAAATGAAGGATACAGAGTTGGTAAGTCACGTAATCACCACATCAAATGATATATCTTAAAATATCAGCTTGTTATTTACTCGTGCGTTAATATCCGGGTGTGTTTCTGTCATCTGCAGTGATCAACGATGGGAAGCACGGTGCTCAGTCTGTTTACCACCTTCACATCCACGTCCTGGGAGGGAGACAGATGAAATGGCCACCAGGATAATGATTTTATATATATGTATGTGTATCTCTCTTATTTCCATGTGTATTCCCATGACCATGATATGATACATGATGGGTATAATTTACCTGTACTCTCAGTCTAATGTGTTGGTTTTTTTTTGCATCAAAAATCCACTTTGCCAGCTAAATATGAATTGTAAATATGTTGATCTTATAAAACTGAAAAACAAGCTGATTATGTTTGATATGACTGCAAATAAAGACGCTATTTCTTTACACAGAAAGCTGAAAAGTCAACACGATTCATTTATTCTGACATTGCCGCTCATCTGCAGAAAATAGTTATTTTTGAGCAGATACAAAATACAGTGTGAAATTTAAAAATCAGGGAATATCAGGAAATATAGATAGATAGATTTTACAACCAAAAAAATACAAGATTGCAGTCACCACTCTTGACATACAGTAAAATTGCTGAAGATAAAAACAATAAAGCCATTGTGATCCTCTAAAGGGGAATTAATTGGCAGATGTTCAAGTCAAGCAAGATGGGTTAAGACACAAAGACCAAGTTAAACAAACAAGCAAAACATAAATTCATTCACTTCAGCAGTGTATAAAAATGCAGTTTTGCACATGGAACTCTAAAAGGAATAATATTAGTTTATCTACATCTTATTGCATAATTATGATAATCCTTAAATAATCAAAATCTTTATACTTTACAGGCTTGTAAGTGAGACCAAACTTAATTGGAAAATTCTGCTTCCCACTCTTAAGAAAACTGAGATTTTGAATACGTGCTTACATGTGTTTGGGGAGGGAGTTTGGATGTGACCTTAATGTGCTTATTTTTAGTAGCCTGCAGCTTGTTGTACCAGGAGGTGGCAACATAATCAAGTCAACATTGAACTTATGACCCAGTTAAGAGTTGTTAATGTTATCTAGCAGGGCTGATTTCCTGGCCAAGAATTTAGTTTTTTCACAAATTTTGCACAGTGCTTCCAGTGTCATGTCCTCCTCTGAGAGCTGATTATGTAACATACAACCTAAATAATCAATAGTAGTTTTTTTTTACTGCTTTTACTATCTGACATGCCTGAGTTGAAAGTTCTGGATATTATCTTAGCTGAGTTTGCCGTCAATGAAGAGGAAGTTTATGATCCGAGAGCCAAACAAGCAATACTTTCCACCTACGCGCTCAACGTATTTTATCTTTATGATATGTTACCAAAGGAGAATTGTCCACATAAAGACAAGAGACTGCATGAACAGGCAGATTTCTAGTCATTGATGTATAATAAAGAGAATAATGTAATAATTAATGAATATGCATTAATGATTTTGCATTAATTCAAGTGAAATTAATGCAAATATTTTTACATTCTTAAGATATACCCTTTATTGTACACTTAGGAAAATTAATAGATAAAAAATGTTGCATTTCTGTATTTGATTATTCAATTGAAATTCTGTATTTTCTACTGAAACGTGAAAAAAATATTTTACAAACAAGTGACTGTGGTTCTGATTTAAAATAATACAAAAAGTCTGGCATACAATGATGAAATATGTATTATCTACTGCACATTTTATACTCTCTTGGGTGTAAACTAGTTTCCTACTACACTGCTGGCAGTGTGATAAATCCCCGTCACTAATCATTCACAACCTCCACAGAAGGCATGTGCCCAGATATTAACAGCGGGGCTCAGACTTCAGACAGATGTGGTGTGACCGGGTGGTATGATTCAGTGACCTTGGTGCCCGTGAATAAGGTTACTGCGTGTCATATGAGACCGAGCTTGAACTTTCCCCCATATTTACTTTAAAAGCAACGTTCACCTCCTTAAACCCGGCTATCAGACAGACGCAGCTGTGAGATATACGGAGCTCAGAGAGAACAAAGCCTGTATTAGTGACACATGAAGAGATAAGAGAGTTTTATTTTCTGGAAAACTTTTTATGATGCAATCTCTCAGGGTAAATGCAAGTAAAAATCATTGTCCCTTACTGATTTACCTTATTTAGTTTATACCAAGCACAAATAAATATATATACATTGAGTTTAAGATAATTGAGACTCTGCAAAAGGCGTCTCCAACACAAAATCAGAACAATATCCTTAATTTTTTGTGTATTCAGCGTCTATTCCCGACGTCTGACAGTCTTTTCTTGATTTGTCAATCTTGTAGAAATAGTGGTGAGTTGCAAAAGTTTTTGTTCAACTGTTGAATAACTCTTTTTATGGGTCAAAGTCTCATCTCTCATCATAATCCTAAGAGGACTTATCTATTTTTATCACTATTTCTCTGACGGGCCTTGTCATATATGTGATAGTGACTGACTTCATTAAACAGTTTCCAGATAATAAAACTCAAAAACAACCTTCATCAACTCAAGCTTTTGTCACATTAAAATCTTTACTCACTGTTTCTGTTACCCATGCCAACAGTTGTCAGCTGGTATAATTAAACAAAGCAGGTTTCTCCAGACTGTTTGTACGTTAGGTGTCAGGTCCCCGTCACCTTGAGGGAGCTGTAACCTTTGGTCAAGTTTGTTGGTGGATCTTTAACTGGTCAACACGGCCGTAGCAGTAGCAGGTGTTCACAGGATTGCGCAAGTCCCCATAGTCCCTGGACGAGGCGTGAGTGGAGGGGAGTTTGGTATGCCCTCATGCAAGTCTCCTATAGGCTGATATTTTTCCCCCAGGGGGCAACAGTCTTGCACCTGCGCGTGTGGCAAAGGTTCCTCCCGGTACGTCCCGCGGCAGACGGCTCCTGTCAAGTTGATGCCATTCAGCTCTGTCCCTGAGGAAGGTAGGCTGTCATTTATAAACTGTTTTTATGTCATGTATTTGTATGTGTGAAGTGATTTATTTAAGGCGTCAGCTCAGTTTTGATCTGCTGACTTTCGTTTGTCATGACTTGCTGCAGGGACTGCATGTCCTATATGAGGATTTCCATAGAAACAAGACATAGAAAATCTTTGTTTATTGATATATTTTAGCCCCCTTTCTCCCCTCTTTCTCAGTCTGTTTTTACTTGCAGAACATGAATGAATTTCACAGTTTTAATGGAAGATTAAAGGCTGAGAAAGCTGCACCATCATTCACACTGTAGAAGTCTTTGAAACGCTGACAGATGCGATCTGAAGGGAATGTATGGTAAATATGTTTGAGATACACACATGACTCAGAGGGGACAGATGAAACCTCCATTGGATTTCAGCAGCCCTGTCAACTTTTGTTTAGTCAACAGAGACAGATTCATTCTTCAAACCTCCTCCAGTGAAAACTAACATGAAGTATGACTTGTCTCTTCAAAATGGATCTTTTCTTTATATAATTATCTGTAACTACTGTAAACTGGAATTTCAGTTTTTTCCTACGTGACTTTACGTCTGTTTTGATCTACACACCTTATTTTTAAAGGTCTCCACTCTGGGTAACGTAGAAATCTAAATTCATGTCATTAATGAAACTGAAATCTACTTTTTTTTAAAGGACAGTAAAGGACACTTTTAATTGATATTTGCATAATCATGAGCAAAGACTTTGCCTTTGCTACTTCATATTGCCACACTGTAGTTTTGTAAGTTGTATGAACTTTGGTCCAGAGGAATCTTGACCAAAGTTATCTTAAAAACCAGAGGTCAGACTGAGTGTCTGCTGGGTTGACAGATCTTAATCTAATGTGATTTATGTATATATATACGTATATAACATCAGTTAAGATGTTGCTAACTTGAATTTTTATCTCTGCTGATATGATTAATTATGCTTGTTGGTGTACTTTCTTGACGGTACAAAGAGTAAGGACAAGATAAGTATTTAAAATGTTTCTGTTGTTGCAAAATATACACACTAGATGGCATTATTTCACTGTCTACAGCGCAGGCACAGAATGAATAAGTTCAGAAGCCATGTTCCTGTTTTCTTGACAATATTTACATTTTATTTTATACCTGAATTGTTGATCAGTCACTTGTATTAAACTCATGATGAGTGAGATGCAACATAGTCTTTTCCCAACTGTGAATATTTGGGTTAAGGGTGCTCAAAATTTGAGGTGAAGAGAGTGACTAGTTCACACAGATGTCCCAACACTTCCTGGCACATGAATCTTAAGTTTCGACATGTAGACCACTGGTGTACGTGATTACTAGTAATGACGGTCATTGGCTCTGACCTGTTGCAATGACTTTGGTGAATTACAGTTTCATATAAATGAGCAGAGCGGTGCTGTTTCATCATAGTTGTAGATAATCTTATCTGCATGAAGGGTCCTCAGTGGAGGACGTCCAGCGTGTTTTGATGATCGCTTTACTTCACGTCCACTGAAGATATTTTTCTCTGTTATTGCAGCAAATTCAACATGAGTGACCAAGAAGATTCTGTTTTGAGCAATGGAGTCGCAGTCATGGAAGGTGACACTAAGAGGTATGAGAAATGTTACATGTGTTAAAGTGGAAAGTAAAACCCTTTTCCAGGTGATTTGATCCAAGGACTCTTTGATTTTTATATCCAAAAAAAATGACATTTATACTTTAGGGGATATCAGCTCTCATTCATGCTTTCTCAATGGCTTTCACAGCATCGCCACCCAAAAGTCACAGATTCTGTCAGACTCCACAAACATCAAGAACGAGACACACTCCACTCTCATCATGAGCGGAGAGGACACAACTGCAGAGTTAGAGAAAGCCGAGGACAGAGTGACTCAGAACGGGGCCGTAGTTGATTCACATTCACAGGAGACAGCGTTAGAGAACCAGGAGACTCATCCTCCCAGCAACACTGAGACACCTGCTAAAACTCCCAGATCTCCAGGGCCAGAGGGAGATACTGAAGGACTTAAACCAGGTAAGAGTCTGAGAGGAGAGGAACTAATTTGATCTACAAATGTTGTAATGTCGTAACATAAATCTAAGAAAACAAAGCCAAACAAATTTTTCTGTACTTCTTAGGGATAGTCATAGCTCTTTAGGCTTCTAGAAACTTTTTGTGTCATACAATCTGAGAAAGCAGCATCACTATTTGGTTGAACATGTAATGAAGAAACATAAAAAAGTCATTAGGTCTTTACAAGATATGTATGCTGTGTATTAAATTACAGGCAGAAAACAAAACAAAAAGAAAAGTTATAAAGCTCCTTGTGACAAAAAGACATCACATGAAAACTGCAGAAAAATAGACAGACAGCAAGGTTTTAAAATAGACTTAAAGAGAATATTTGAAGGACTGAACTGATTAAGCATCTGAAGCTTCTCTGGCAGGTTTTTCCACAGTTTCAAGTGTCTTTTTAACGCGACAGAGTAGAAACGAAGATCTAACGGTTCTTGCTCACTGGCAGCAAGTTCAAAGGTCATCTTGATTGCATCTACACAATACTGTGCAACTTAACATAGAACTAGTGAGAAAGCAGTGTAGTGTGTTATCTGTTTGATGCTGCACAGCCCCTGCTGCAGCATTCTGGATAAGTTGCAGGTGTGATATAGACATAAAATACAAGGAATTACAGCAATTTAAGACAGAAAAATGAATACAAGAACGACCATTTCCAAATTAGCTACAGTTTCTTGCTCATTGCACAAACTTTTTTTATCCTGTACATTTGAAGATTAAATTGGAATCAGAGAAAATCCGTCTTTCTCAGTTGCAGGTTTGGTGTTTGATGCTAAATTCAGTAGTTTAGTACAGATTTTACCTAAAGAGTCAGATGGACCAAAGATCATTATTTTTACATGTCATCTCTATGTGACCTGCAGTTTTTGATGTCAGAGAGGCGTTCAAACTGTCACATTTTTGGATCACTGGAATTAAAATGGAAATATTTCTATGTGTCAGGCAAACAACACGTGCTTGTGGACAATATAACCCAGATAAAAGGACTGCTGGTTATACTGGGTTATACTGGTTAGAAGGAGGATGGATAACACAGAGAGAGAGAGTGTTCTCTTAGAAAAATGAGATCTGAACCAGTTTAATGGTGGGTCTGAAGAGCCTTGTGGGCATTTTAGAGGCATTAAAGAGGCTTTTTTTTGTTGAGTAAAAATCACGAGTTACTGTATCGAATGATGCACCAGAATCTAAACAAAAAAAAAGTTGTTTGCACTAATTTGTGCATCATCTGATAGAAATGACCTTTATTGAAAACAGATGCAGTTCTGAGAAGCTGTTTAAAACCAGACTGAAGTGTTACCAATTTATTATTTAAAATGCAAAAATCCCCAAAGCCTTAGTTCAGGGACAATAGTTTTCTCTTAATGGGTGAACACAAATTCCCATGACGTAAAGCGATATAGAGGACAGTTACAACAATACTTTAGAAAATGTGAGGAGAGAAGAAAAAAGAAACAGGCAACTTAAAAAGTATTGAGTATAGTGAGTGGGTTTTATGAGTCCATGTCGACTTGCATGAAGTGTTTAAGTTTACAGTGTTGTATATATCCTGTAAGTTATATAGCACTTCACTGTGAAGAAGAAAGGGCACCTGAGGTCAAAGAGCTTTAAGAATAGATAAAATAAAAAGATTAATTAAAATAAAACTACATTCAGTAAAAAAAAAGAAAACAACATGAGGAAATTTTAAATGCAGATGTGTGTATTTTTGGAAAACAAATGAATCATAATTCTGTTATTTTATGCTCTCAACTAATAACTACTTGGTATGCAGTCCATATGACTACCTCTGTCTAAACCTGATTGGTAGCAATCAACGTTCCACACCTTCCTGTTTTGTCTCAGGTAACAGCCTTTCCGCATTCACTGCCCAACCTGCAAATCATGTTGCAGTGTAACACCCCCACGGAGGCAGTCTGGAGATGTCTGCAGTCCTCTCACACATTTCATTCTTCCACTCAAAGGCGAGCTTGCTGCGTGTTGTTTGTGGTGGGAGTCTTCTGAGTTTAACTTGACATTAATGGCTGGTAAATGCCCTTGTTGTCCCAAAGCAGAGGAGCCCAAGGGAATTCCCCTGTCGACGGCAAGCGTGGCAACGACTCTGGCACCGGCTGACCAGCTATGGTGCACCGGCAGAGACAAGGCAGTCAGGCTGAGGATGGAGGGCTCAGGACCGGCGTCGGAGACTCCCATCACAATCCATCAGATGTTCTTGGAGACGGTGGAGAGCAACGGGGATCACCCAGCCTTGGCTTCCAAAATAGACGGCCAGTGGGTCACGCTGACCTGGAGGCAATACTATGAACAGTGCCGAGTGGCTGCCAAAAGTTTCCTCAAGGTTTGTTTTGCACATGAACTTGTCCTGCATTTATATTTATTTACACTGACTGTGTGCTATAGTGTAATCAAATGGTATTTGGATAGTGACACATGTTTTATGTTGTGTTGGCTCTGTATTACAGTTCATTGGATTTTGAATGAAACATTAACCAATGAGATGAAGATGCTGACTTTAATTTAAGGATGTTCACATCCACTCCGCATCAACAATTTAGGAACTGAGGCTGTTTTTTTTTATACATACTGTAGTTTCTTTTTCAGGAACAGAAACTAGGAAAGGAAAGGCAAATGAATTTCTGTAGTACAATTCATACACAGAGGAAGTCTCAAAGTGCGTGTAAACTTTTAAAGGAACTCACTGGAAAAGTTACTTTAAGGTCATCATGTTTAATAATACGATCCAAAGACACTTTTACTGCATCCAGCTTTCCCTTCTTGCTTGCTTTGGGGGCTGGTTTTCAGTGATACATGTAAAGAATAGTGACAGGATTCACACTGTTGAATCGAGGCTTTTTAAATTATAGCGCCTGGTGCACGTCGCCAGAATCAACAGTCCCACTGCATAAAAAGATTTCCTGCACACTGACAAAAAAGTACAAGAGGCTCCTAAGATGGGAAAAGAAATTATTTATTTCATGTGCAAAAAGTGACACAGTGAAGACCACATAAATAGGTTATCTTGGGTCATTATTGTTAGTTTGGAGTCTTGGGGTTTTTTTTTTTGCATCTTTTTTTGTCAGTCTCTCCATGATTGTTTTATGAAAGGAGACTTCAGTGATACACGACTGAAACCAGGTGACCGACTTGTGCCAGTGACGCACATTCCAACTACAAGCAAAATACCTGTCAACGATTGTCCACCTGTGTTGCCCCGATGGCATTGTGGTTCAACAGGTTCTACATTGTTAAGCTAATATGGATGAAAACAACGTCAAACACCCTTAAAGCTTAACGTCTGTTACTTTCAAATCCAATATGTTGAAATAGAGCCAAAACAATGAAAAATGTCACTGTCCTAATACTGTACGACTGCCTAAATGAGCATTGATTCATCAGGTGACATGAACTATATTCCAGGAATTAAAGGGTACACAAAACCTATAATTCCTTGCACTTTGTTTGAAAACAGCACAGTATAGTAGAACTTACTCCATCTCCTACTGTAATCTCCTCGGTGTGAGAATAGGCTACTGAAAACTAACACTTGGGTGTGTAGAATTCACAGCTTATGTTACGTCTCCCGTTTCATGTCCATGTTCGTATCACATGAAGTGGAGTAGCTTTAGAAACGTGATGTAGGTCAAAAGTAACGGAGGGACTGTGTTGCTATGTCATTAAAGATACATCTTTTTTTTTTTGTTGTTGTTGTTTTTTTCAGTTGGGGCTGGAGCGTTACCGTGGTGTAGGTATTCTGGGATTCAACTCTCCTGAGTGGTTCATCGCAGACGTTGGCTGCATCTTGGCTGGGTAAGATCACGTTTAGGGAACAGAAACTGATGTAAATGAGAGTGCTTACATAGACTTGATAGCCCCCTTTTGTCCTTAGGATGCCCCCTCACAGTTTCACCTCACACTTTACTGTATCTTAGTTTGTATCTACACACCAGTTTGGGCTGTACCAGTTAAACCGGCAGTGCAGAACTCTTACATGTTAATGAAGGTCCATTACATTCAAGCCCTCGTCAAACGAGTTCACAACAATACTGATTAATCCTATCACCGCCAGATAAATCTCTCCGTATTTCACAGCATACAGAGTTTTTAAATCTCATGTTTAGACTCTCCAAATGTTATAAGACTGAATGGAGTCATTTCCCGGGGGTTCTGTGAGGCTGAAAAAACAATTTATCCAACGTTTTACAGCTGCAACAGTAGGTAACGGCCAGTGGTGTAACTACTGGCCATTGGGCACACTGGGACACATTCCAGTGGGCTGATGGGCCGTCAAAACATATTCGAATTTACCAGCCCTCTCTGTGTCAGACAATCACAGCCGAGCACCCCCCTTTACTCTCACTACCAGAGGGGGGAGACAAAAGTCCCCCACTCCAGCTTTAAAAAAAAACTAATACGGGTATCAGATTTCCTCACAGTTTATGGATTTAGAAAAGCATATTGTCAATATTTAACATCCAGCTGTTGTCCTCAGATAAATGAATGACATTCAACCTACAGATTACATACAGTAGTTATTCAACTTAACTTCACAAAAGTGATTCATACACGAAAATGTAAATATTGTATGATAATGATTTATTTTAGGGCTGCAACTAACTTTATTATTTTTATTATTGATTCATCTTC
The DNA here is from genome assembly GCF_963924715.1 of Thunnus thynnus. Taxonomy (NCBI): domain Eukaryota; kingdom Metazoa; phylum Chordata; class Actinopteri; order Scombriformes; family Scombridae; genus Thunnus; species Thunnus thynnus. The sequence continues at coordinate 30,786,048 of NC_089518.1, forward strand.
CAATTATTTTCTCAATTTTATCGTTTTGTCGATAAAATGTAATTTCTTAGATCTCATGGTGACGTTTTCAAACGTATTGCTTTGTCTGATCAACAGTCCAAAATCTAGATATTCTGTTCACTACACAGAAAAACTTAAAATCTTCACATTTAAGAGGATGCAACCAGCAGATTTTTGGCATTTTTCTTAAAAAATGACTAAAATGAAACAATTAATTTTCTGTAGATCGATTAATCGACTAGACGTTGCAGCTCTAGATCACTTTGTGAATGGGTGAACCTGGCATGTCGTGTAAAGTGCTTTGAGTGGTCGTAAGACTAGAAAGGCACTATATAAATGTAGTCCACTTACCAATGTGTGATTTGTGCTACAGGGGCCTGGCGACCGGCATTTACACGACCAACTCACCTGAAGCTTGCCAGTATGTGGCTGCCAGCAGTGAGGCCAACGTCCTGGTTGTGGAGAACCAGAAACAGCTTGAAAAAATCCTGCAGGTAAGGAGCTTTTTTTTTTTTTTTTTTTGTCTTTTACAGCTCTACCAGCCCTTACTTAACTGTAACTGCCAGTGGTTGCAGCTTGCATAAAACAAATCAATCCTTTAAATGTTTGTTTGTTTAAATTGTTTGTCCCAACAGGTTAAAGATCAACTACCTCTTCTGAAGGCCATTGTCCAATATAAAGGCGAGCTGAAGCAGAAGGCGCCATTCCTGTACACGGTATGTTCACATGACAAACATATTGATTGAGCAGATAACAAGATCATCCTAAAACATCTGATACTGTGCTAGAGACGGAATAAAGTGGTATACTGTATGGGATGACAACGACTGCACCATTGAGCTTCTGAAATACATGAAACAGCAACATCAGGTTTACTAAGACTAAAAATAAAAACAGCAGCAGATCAAAGCCACAAATAGAAACACTTCTACCATCCTGTACATAGAAATCAATAACTTTATTGATGTAATGTCTGTGTTTCTGTAGTGGGCAGAGTTCATGAAGTTGGGAGAAGACGTGCCTGATGAACAGCTGAATGCCGTCATTGACAGTCTTCGTGCAAACGAGTGCTGCACCCTCATCTATACCTCAGGGACCACTGGCAACCCAAAAGGTGTCATGTTGAGCCATGACAACGTGAGTAACTAGTGCGAGTTAAGATAGTGTCAATTTATTTCATTTTAATTGTACTGACATGACTGGACTCCAATGAATTGTTATTGATCCCATTATTTAAAGACCTTTATAAGGTGAAGGTGATCTGGAATAAAGTAAAATAGTAAAATAAAAAACAGTTACACGTGCAGAAACAGCAGATAACTCAAGAATCACTATCGGCTTCATTAGCCAAGAACATTTACACACAAAAATGTTCAAGAAGATGTACATGGACATAACAAGCCAAAACAAGGACAACAAAGCCAAACAAAGATAATTAAACATAAACATATGACTATTATATACAAGCAAGTAGGTGAAAAAATAGATACGTACATATAGAAACAACAAGTGGACAAGTAACAGTAGTGCAAAGGTGTGTAAGAGAGCAAGGAGTGCTTCGTTATTAAAGTGATACATTACTTTATATACATGTAGCAGGTGGTTATGTACAGTATATGCAGCCTGCTTAAATATATTTTTAACAGCAATGGATGATATGTTATTGCACATTTTGTATTTTAAACTAATATAAATGTTTATGATTCGTTGTGTGTTGTACTGTTTAAACAATGAAAGTGACATAACAGTAATGGTAATGAAGTGCATCATGTACAGTTTTAAAAGAGGCAGAATAAAGTAAAAATTATCGCAAAATCAATAAGAACATGAAAACAGAGTTGAGTAAAAGGGAATTTGTGTGTTTTTTTTTTTTTTTAAAAATCGATTGATTTAGAGATTCTAAAAAAGCTCCACAGACTCTGTAACACGATCACTGCATATGCAGTGTTTATGTATGTTGCAGAGAAGTGGAGCAGGTCTCCTGATAGAGCTTTTGGGAACTCCAGACCGTGATTATAACATCACATCTCAGTGAATCAGGCAAACCTAACATTACAAAACTCTCTGACATCTTCTCCTAATGTGCAGCTGACGTGGACGGCCCGTGCAGCAGGTAACATGGTGAATCTGAACTACGCTGAAGAGACATTGATCAGTTACCTGCCACTCAGCCACGTGGCAGCACAGGTCAACGACATGTGGATCTGTATGAGGTTTGCCGGGACCGCCTACTTTGCAGAGCCAGATGCCCTCAAGGTGAGGATGCTTCATGCTGTGTGGACACGCAATTATCAATAAAAATGTCTTGTTTTGACCTATAATCCTCTTTATTTTTCCCAGGGTTCCTTAGGAACAACAATGAAAGAGGTGTGTCCAACTTCCTTCCTGGGAGTTCCTCGTGTGTGGGAGAAGATGCAGGAGAAAATGAAAGCTATGGGTGCCAAGGCGTCCCCATTGAGGAAGAAAGTGGCAGACTGGGCCAAGTCCATAGGACTGCAGTACAACTACAGTGTCATGAACGGGTGAGACAGGAGCAAACGACCTTAAAATTTTAAGGCAGTATTTAAGACATATTATCTTGACTGATTCACCAGACTTGAATGTGCTGCTCATCAACGATTTTAATCAAAGATCTTATCAACAATGGCACCAGCACTTCATTTTAAAGTAAACATTTAAATATTTTCATTCCATGATAATTTAGGTCAGGAGATAGAGCGGGTCGTCCACTAATCGGAAGATCAGTGGTTCGATTCCCCGCTTCTTCTGTCTGCATGTCAAAGCATTCTCGAGCAAGATACTGGACCCCAAATTGCTCCCGAAGGCTGTGCCATCAGTGTGTGAATGTGTGAATATTGACGTGTAGTGTAAAGCGCTTTGAGTGGTTGGTAGACTAGAAAGGCACTGTTACCATCAGATTATATATGGCAAATGTAAATTACAATGTAAAAAAATGATTGATTTTATAAGCAAATGTCTTGATTACTCCCAGCTAATAAAAACATGCAGTATCAGAAAGCTGGTGTCAGTTTTGAAAAAATGTTAATGGTCAAGTTAACTAATCCTGCCTCAGAATTAAAACCTCCTGCTGTATTTTTACTTTAATTTACTTTTTTGGGTTACAGGGAGAATCAGGTACCTTGGGGTTTCATGCTGTCAAACAATCTGGTCTTCAAGAGGGTGCGTGCTGCGCTGGGCTTCGACAACTGCAAGACTTTCTTCACAGGCGCCGCCCCCATCACCAAAGAAACTCTGGAGTACTTCATGAGCCTGAACCTCCCTTTGCTGGAGCTGTACGGCATGAGTGAAAGCACGGGCCCTCACACCATCTCCGTAAACAACGATTACCACATCACAAGGTCAGCGTCTCTTACTCACCTGTTTTGTTCATACGGATGTGAGAGTATTCAACGTCTTTTTGTAATTTTCTCTCCGTTGTTGGATGAAAACTTTATTTAAAAGATACACTTGACAAGATTGTTATAGATTCTGTCCTAAATGAGAAAGTGGGATCCAATCTCTACCGATGAGACATTATTAAGGTGCATTCAAGTGAATTTTTCTTCCTTTCGTTTGTGCAACATTGAGACATTTGAAACAGCAATTAAGCATATTTTTTTACCATTAACATATATTTGAATATTCACTTCCTTTGGTATCCAGCAGCTTTTTTAACGAAACACACGATAGTGCCACTTAGTGCCAAAACTGGAAATTTCACTGCCCACAAGAAGCGACGAATTAAACTGTAGTGCATGATAAAAAAAAAAGGTCTCCTGAACAACAACAAATGTGCACTTTCTCCTTTTACATCTTTTATCAGTTTAGTAGTGGATCTTTGTTTTGAATAATCACAGATCAGGCAGGTTTGTATATTTGTACACAAGCATAGTTGGTGTAGTTTACAGAGTTAATTTAATATGATTTCCAGGGTCTGAACTTAAGAGTTGTAGAAATGTCGGTCTGTCTTTTGGTGGTCACCACTTTAGTCAGATTATCATGTCATTTTAAAGAGATATTAATGATCCCTGCAGGATGAATCCTAATAGCTTTTTTTTTTTGCATTATTGAACAATAAATTTACAAACAAGAAGTCAAGTCAACCAAGGTATTAAGACCTGGTTATTAAGAGTAGTGAGAGAAAACAAAAGTCAAACATAAAATAAAAATGTTAAATAATAAGAAAATGAATTAAAATATATAAATTGTAAATAACACAACATAAATAATAGTAACAGTAAATAAAATAAAAAAGATATAAATTGACATAAATCGGTCTTCAATTTAAATTAAAAGTTACATTCAGGGTCTATTTATTTGTACAGATTTTTCACATTTCAACAGTTCTTTTGCAGATTTTAAATTCATACACTTCAGGGATTTACACACAGAGAATCCTCATAACTTCAGTGATCCTCCGACTTTTCCTCATCATGAGTTTAAATTTCAATTTATGACCAAATTCCTACAAAACTAATCACATCGACCTCAGCTGTACTTTGTGTTTAATGATAATTAGCAAGTGTTAACATGCTTACGTGCTATATTAAAATGGTGAACACGGTAAACATTATTCCTGCAGGACATCATTTTACATTTTGTCATTTGGCAGACACTTTTATTCAAACACGCAAGGCGAGACAAACAAGTTTTAGAGGACGGCGACTTAAAAGAGCCGGGAAGACAGAAGCAGTGAGTAAGAGAGCGAGACAGAAGTTTGTTTTTAAAATTAAAGTAAGAAATTATTGGAAGTAGACAAGTTCATAAGAAATACCATTAACAACAAGAAAGTAGTACAACAAAGTGCTAAAATGTTAAAGGTCAGCATATTAATGTTATTGTGAGCCTGTTGCTGACATTAGCATTTAGCTCAAATCAGCTAGCCTGTAGACTCTTGTTAAATCATTGCTGCCGCTAGTAGTCAAGTCAAATTTATTCATAGAGCACATTTAAAAACAACAGTTGACCAAGGTACTTTGCAGAAAAATGTAAATACAGTTAAATAATTAAAACATAATAGACAAAGTTAACAATTTTATCATGCTATCAAAAATTAAGGGGACTTAAAGGCGATTCTATAAAGGTGGATCTTTAGCTGGGATTTAAAAGTGCAATGTGTAGAATTTAGTGGCATCTAGTGGAACGGACTTAGCAGAAAGTGAACATAATATTCATAAGTATGTTTTAATTAGCGTATAATCTCATGGAAATAAGACTCATTGTGTTTTCATTACCTTAGAATGAGCCCTTTATATCTACATAGGGAACGAGTCCTCTTCTACAGAGCTCGCCATGTTGCACCGCCATGTTTCTACAGTAGCCCAGAAGGGACAAACCAAATTCTGGCTTTAGAGAGGACCTTTCGTGAGATTCACAGCCACCGTAGGTTCTCCTACATGACTGGAAGGGGAGGGTGAGGGATAGTCTGGGAGCAGTGATGGAAAAAGCTTGGTCACCTTTTTATTTTGAGCGGGAACGTGGAACTCAGAGAAGTAACTGGGCCTTAAAACAAATCAAATAATCTTAAAATTAATTCTATATTTCACTGGTAACCAGTGGAGGGAGGCCAGTACAGGAGTGATGTGGTCTCTTTTAACCACCAACATGCAACATCAGATCGTATCATGTTACTGACTTATGGTTTTTCTGCCCAGCTGTGGAAAGGTGATGCCAGGCTGCAAGATAAAGCTGGAGAATCCAGATGAGGACGGGAACGGAGAGATCTGTTTCTGGGGTCGGAACGTCTTTATGGGCTACCTGGACATGCCCGACAAAACCGAAGAGGCTCTCGATCAGGAAGGCTGGCTGCACTCGGGAGACCTGGGAAGACACGACCAGCACGACTTCCTGTACATCACAGGAAGGATCAAAGGTAAAAAACCTCGTATGGTTTATATAACAGCACCGCAGGAAACATTTGGGACATTTCTCCTTGTGCTGGCCTTCAGTGTTTGGGTCTGGGATCTGGGACATGCCAGCATGACTGAGTGGTTGGCAGCCGTCCCTAGCAATGAGAGTAGCTGCTGTCACACTCCAGAGAGGCTGACACAAACACCATCGTGGTATTTTGGCTGGTTCAACTGGTTCAACCGCATGACGTTGTTGTGGAAACACTGTAATGGTTTTAACCTACATAACCCTACTGAAGTATGGACTATATTTAACCTCTTTGAAGCTAGCACACACCGAGCTTTTATTTGACTTTGATTTAATTATAGGAACAGGAACAAGAGTACAAAACAGAGAGAGCATTTCCCTTTTTATAGATGTGTGCTGTAGCTCTCACTCTGTGATAAGAACACTGCAGATTTATTTACACTAAACAGACATGTGCATAATTTGCAAACAGTTAAGTGCGAACAGTAAGAAAATGGCACCTGCAAGTACACTTCATTCTGAAAATTACAGCAATTTAAAAAAAAAAAATTAAATGCTGACATACATATTGTTTCCAACAGTGGTGAAATCTAACTAAATACGTCATTTAAGTACAATTTTGAGGTACTTAACTTTAATTTACTCAGGGCGATGAGTATTCAGTTCACCTCACTGCTAGATGCCAACAAATTCGGCACACTGGCCCTTTAAATTGTTAAAATTAGCTCCAACTTGACAGCAATAAATGCTGCTTACACATAAATGCATCAACAAAAGTAGTAAAATAATGTATATAAGATAAATATAACACTTTGCATAACAAGTACTTTTACTTTTGATATTTTAAGTGCATTTTACCGTAATACTTAAGACTTTTTACTTTTAATGGAGTATTTTGTACTATTTTATCGCTACTTTTACTTTAGTAAAGTATCTCAATAATTCTTCCGTCACTGGTCTCCAGTTTGCTACTGTACACAACAAAACTCATGTTCCAAAGTTTTTCTGTTTTCTGCTCATCTTACAGGACTTTTTTACATTATTTTGAGTCTTTTTTTGTCTTTTTTAGATCAGTTTAGTTATATTTGGCTTTAGGAGTTTGGAGTGATGATGATGATGTAATGTATTGTCAAAAACTGTCTTGTGCTCAGAGATCATCATTACCGCCGGCGGAGAGAACATCCCTCCTGTTCCCATCGAGGACGCAGTTAAGGCGGAGACAGCCATCATCAGCAACGCCATGCTGATCGGAGACAAACTCAAGTTCCTCTCCATGATGCTCACTCTCAAAGTAAACCACGCCTCCATTTCTGCAGACAATCACAGCTCCTAAATAAATAAAACAAACACAAGAATAACCACTCTCTCTCTCTCTCTCTCTCCGACAGTGTGTTGTGGACGACAACGGTGACCCCACAGACGAGCTGAGCCCCGAGGCTTTGGACTTCTGCCGGCAGCATGGTGTCACAACAACCAAGGTGTCAGAAATTTTAGCCAATAAGGAGCCAGCGATCTACAAAGCCATTCAGGAGGGCGTGGAGCGCGTCAACGCCAGAGCGACGTCTAACGCCCAGAGGGTCCAAAAGTGGGTCATACTGGAGCGAGACTTCTCTGTCGGTGGAGGAGAGCTGGGTGAGATTATCTTGTTTTACTTCCTTTTGCTTTTGAAACTGCACCACTGTATTTAGGGAAGCTACTGCAGTAATGTTTTACCTTACTGCAAAGTTTAATCAGCTTTCAATCAAGATCATGTTATAATCAGACATGTCTTGTGTCTGCGCTGCGTGCCCGACAACATCTCAACAACATTTTTTAAAAGCTGCTTTACACAACAGGTCAAATGTCGTTATCGCCACACTGTCTTCAGTTTGAGATTTACATCAAATCCTCTTTTTGTCTGTGCAGGACCCACCATGAAACTGAGGAGGCCTATTGTTGTGAAGATGTACCAGGAGACAATCAATGAAATGTATGCAGTGGCTGCAGAGAAAGAGTAGACTGTACTGCGCAAAGTTGAGACGATATTTAAGAAAGGCAGTCATGAGAAACTTGGGACATATTTATGAACATTGTACTGTGCCCGGATGTGTTCAGAAATGTGTAAACCTCTATTTGATGTTGACTTTTCACCTGAATGTTGTTAATTTAGCCGGTCTGTCAGGCAGGAAGTCTTGAGTATGATTGTGTTGTATTTAAGGGAATTAGAGGTTTGTGCTGCTTTGTTTTAATATGTCACATTTTCCTCCATTTGTTGTTTGTTTCCAAAATCAATATTTAAGCCTTTTAAATGTACATACGGTTTCACTTTGCACTTTTTTGTAAATAAACCATCCAATCATAGCCAAATCTTGCCTTTTATGGCATATACAGGTGAGTTGTACAGTACCATGGCAACGCTGTAGTATCATATTATATAAGAGCCAGCTGTCCGCCAGATGTTGGTCAGGTTTGGCTGTGCCTGGTATTTTTGAATCACACTGGATGGTGTCATCAATAAAGTCATATGTATTTTATGTTTGAGGCAACACAATTTTGCAGCGTTAAGCTTCATCCAGCATGTTTCCAGTCGTCATGTTGTGTTTGTAAGAGAATCAACATCTGGCAAAGCTGCTGTAACTTAAAATAAACTGGAAGAGATGTTTAAAATAAGTAAATGTATTCAGAAATTTAGTAAGAATATTAGTCTGAATTCACTGAATCATGAGCAAATTGTAAAACGTGCATTTGCATTTTTAGTCAGTGCTTCTCCGTGTACAGTTTGAGAAACACTGAAATGTTTGTTTTGTGATGGATGTTCCATCAAAATTGTCAATAAGAAAATTGAGTGATTTATGAAGAAAATGTCTAAACCTGATTCTGCTTTTTAGCATCATTTTAAGAAATAAAATGCAGTTTGAGGTACAAAACAACAAAATGTGTGAATTTGAGTTTTTTAATAATGACTTCACGCTTTCTACAGGAGGGATTTGAACTTCTGTTATGTATGTGTAAGTGCTACAGTGTCTACATGTCTTATATATATATATATATATATATACATCTATACTTTAAGTAAATTAGTCTTAAAACAAGTTCCCTTAGGCTTCAGTTTAACCCTTTAATTATTGACGACCTCATTAACCAATGAGGTCAGTTCGACGAGGGTCACTTTAGAAAATGGGAAACCAAAGGGACTGTTCGTAATTATATGTAACAGACACCTTAAAGCAAACATGGGGCAGACATGTAAATTCCATCAAACTGTTATCTACAGCGTCTCAGTCACAGAAAAGTCTTGATTTATACCATATTTGATCTAAATTTCTGACTTGTAGAAAAAGGACACACTGAAAGTTCATATCAAACACAAGTTGAATCATCTTGTTTATCTGGAAGCCAAAGATCTTGAGTTGTGTTACAGGTACCGGGTTTGGCACCGAGGCCGCCCCCAACTGTAGGTAGACCGATACTGTTGGGGCATTTTCTTTGCAAAATCCTGAGATGCTTCATGGTTACATATAATTATTCACATGAATTGAACAATACAATCAATAGAAGATTGGTAGATTATCAAAACTGGATTACCAACTGGGCAAATGATGACGATGATGATGATGATGATGAATACATTTTAAAGGACCAGTGTGTAGGATTTAGTAGGATCTAGCACTAAATACCCCTCCCCTCACCCTCCACTTCCAAGCATGTAGGAGAACCTACAGTGGCAGCAAAATTCGTGAAAAACGTGAAAGGTCCTCTCTAGAGCCAGTGTTCGGTTTGTCCGCTCCGGGCTACTGTAGAAACATGGCGGTGCATCATGGCGGGCTCCGTGGAAGAGGACCTGCTCCCTGTGTAGATATACAGGGCTCATTCTAAGGTAACGAAAAGACAACGATTCTTATTTTCAGGTGATTAAACACTAATTAAAACATACCTGTGAATATTATATTCCATTTCTGCCAAGTCCGTTCTGTTAGATGACACTAAATTCTACACACTGCACCTTTAAAGTAACTTTGCATATTTAACTGCCTGTAAGCCGTGGTTTATTTTATTTAAAATACACACACACATGAAAGTGTAAGTGTCGTTAACTATATAATTAAATATTTTATATATTTTATATTTTGAATTCAGTTTTCAGTATGAAAATGAAGCTGAATGTACAGTAAACAGTCTACAGTCTATACTTCATGTTACTGGGTGGAAGCTGGTTTAAGAAAGTAAACTCACTCTTAAGATCATATTAAAACTAAAAGCAATATATGATGCAGGAAGAGGAAGAGGAGGACGCTGACGACACAATTAATTTTTTGTGTGTTGGTATAGTTTTGCTTTCTAATTTTAACATCAGCATCACTCATTTTACATCAAATGTCACTTTAAGAACATCAGTGAAACACGTTTAGACTTAAAAATGTACAAAAACAACGAGAACTTAAATAAAATGTGTAGTTTATGGTTCTTCCTCCTCCTTCTTTAGACTCGGTAGGAGTCATTCATCAATCTAGAGTCATTTCTGAAAGCATTTTAACTCACTTCTTAAGATTAAGACGGTTCATAAAATGGATTTTAGGATTATCTTAGTCTTAAAATGCCCAGATTTATTTCATATTATTTGGGTCCACATAATTTGATTAAATGGTTTATTATTTAAAAGAAGTTTGTGAGAAATTTGCACCGCTGAACGTCAACTATGACAACGTCCATCCTTCATCCTGTGACCCTGTTCTTAAAAAGGGACTTAAGTTTTATGACTTGAATTATTTTTGTTCATATTGAGCTCATTTGTTGTAAAGTTGTGTTTTCATCAAATTGCACACATAAAACTGAGGGCAAGGTCGTGTCGTTCCATCATCAACAATACTTATGACATTTGTTTTCCTTAATACTCGATTGATTGTTAAATGTATAAAATGACGAAGTTCAAGTTAACATATTCAGATGACTTGTTTTGTCTGACCAACAGTATAAATATTAAATATACCCAACTATTTTAAGTTGAGTATCATGGAAAACAGAATATTAGCAATTATTCACATTTGAGAGGCTGATATTAGTGAATTTTGGGCAGTTTTATGTTAAAAATGACTTTAAAAAAACATTTTCTCAGTCATGAAAATTCATTTCAGCATCATCATTTCAAAACAAAGGATTATTTAATCAGTATTTTCTCTCCAGTACTTTATAATAAATGTTTTTGTTGGTGTTTTATGACTTTATCTTTGGACTTTTCTTGTTGTTTGTACGCAGCACTCTGGTTCTGGCTCGTATGAATCTGTGGCGTCTCGTAGGTCACATGTTCTGCCGATGTTAATGATTTGTTTGACATTTCTGTGCTGTTAGTTAACCACAAACTCTATGAGAAACATACCACCATGAAGAACTCCCTTTCCTCTGACAGACACACAGAACATATCAGATTGCATTCTTGGACGACTGGTTGTGTCGCTTCTCATTTAACATCATGTTTACAGATAAAGTCACAATGACCTTCATTGCAAAAATGCTTTGGTTCAGCCAGAGGTAATGAGATTATATCTAACCTACTTATCCTTCTGTACAAATTGACTGTTTAAAGATTTTTAAGTTACACTAGTACATTCACAGCAGCCTCCTGGACATTTTTTACAAAGTGTACCAGACAATATCAGATTTTTGATTAGATCAACATACTGATCAGCGTTTACAGACAAAGAGAAACAAATCTTCAGTCTCTAGAGGTAAACAGAAGATCTTTTTATTACATGTGTGAACAGATTTCTGGAAATCTTCTACTGTGGTGGATATAAAAGCAACAACTTTCCCAGGTAAAGAAAACAAAAGGTTAGTTTTTACAAAGAGGAAGTGAGACAATCGAGACACAATCACATGACATCTCTCTGCGTGCATCAAATGTACTTCCACTGTTGTCCAAACCAGCAGGTCACCAGATAAAGGGCAAGCATGTGTGGAACTTGTAAAGGAAAGTTTGTTGAGACTGTTGGGGCGTCACATTTGACCAGCGGTGGAATGTAAATAAGTAAATTTACTCTAATTTATTCTCACTTTCTGCTAGTTTATACTAGTCAACAACAATTCAGACAGGAAAACAACACACTCTTTATTCCATTACATTTATTTCACAGGCTTAGTTACTCATTACTCAGATTAAAATTTGACATAAAAACGTACACTAACTGAGCACTTTATTAGGAAACGTCATCCAATACAACCATAAATCTGCCATAAATTCTACTCTTACAGTTTGTTGACATTGTTATGAAGGAGATAATTAAAGACTTTATGGCAGAGCTATTGTATTCAATCATATTAAATTGCACGATTGTTTTCCTGATAAAGTGCCCGGTGAGTGTGTGTGGTAAGATTATAGAACAAAACGAAACACCTTGTTAAAGATTAAATCATTGTTCCCAACACTTTCGGTCTTGGGCTCCTTGTTATGTTTGATGCCTCTAAACCTCTCACATAGTTTTATTTAAATCATTGTTTGAGGCCCACAGAAGTAAAATTTCACAAAAAAGCAAAGTTTAGAGAATAATACAAAAAATAAATACAAATAAATATAAAACTGAGTTATATTTATTATATATACTGGGCAGTGAACACACACACAATATATATATCTATATATAGCATAATGAGTCCTTCTAATTTCAATACTTTAAGTAAATTTTGCTACTGTTACTTCAGTAAAATATCTCAGTACTTCTTCCATCGATGTCAGATTGAACACTGACTACATGGTTAGCAGCTCGACAGGCAGGTTGCCTTCAGGCTGATTTAAAGATAATAACTTGACATTTAAAGAACAGGTAAATGCTCTAAATTTTTCCCGCATCCTAATCCTCCCAAATATATCACACGAAGCAGAGCTCATAAATCTATCAGCACTCTGCAACTACTGAAATGTGCCAATTCCACAAATCTGATTTTTCACTAAAACTTTCTTTAAAGCTCCTTTCTACCACTATGTCAAGTTTTGGGGTCTGTTAAGATTACATGCATATTAAGGCTGTAACTGACAATTATTTTCATTATCGATTAATGTCTATAAAATGTTGGAAAATAGTGAAAAATGCTGTTATAATTTCTTCAAATGTCTTGTTTTGTCTGATCAACAATCTGAAATCTAAAGATATTCAGTTTACTGTCACATATAACACAGAAAAGCCTCAATTTTTAGCATTTTTGCTTAAAAAAATGACTAAACCAATTATCCTGTTATCAAAATATATTAATTTCCAGTTGATCAATTAATCGTTGCAGCTCTAATAAATATTATATGTTGCATTTAATGTGTGCAGTACGAGTAGGATCCACATCTGGACACAACCTTGGGACCTTCCTTGTCGCATGATCAATCAACAAAGTTTCCAGCAGATCTAATACTAATAATTAATTAATGTTGGGCTTTAATGCTAAATATTAACTGTAGGAACAGGATTTAATCATTGATGTTGGGTTTGCTAATAATTAAACTTGGAAACATATTTCTGCTCCTCCTTTTTGAAGTCTGCTCAACACTCAGACTTTCAAAAATCTCTTGTCTGTTTGCGTCTGCCTTTTATTAAATTAAATTTGGGACTATTTATTCATATATGCACTCTGATATGTACTCTCCTGTTTAATCTGTCTTATTCTATTTTAGCTTTACTCTTTTTAAATGTCTTTTTATATTGTCTTATTTCTCTTTTATATCTTATCTTAATGCCTTTTATGTCTTATGTAAAACACTTTGAATTGCCTTGTTGCTGAAAGGTGTTTTAATAAACTTGCATTGCCTTTGGAGTATGGCGAAGTATGAAAACACAACGTAATATCATTATCATCATCATCATCATCAATGGTGGAGTCTTCACTACTGTGATCTCTTCCATCTCCAGAAGACGTTGACCTTGCACAGTCAAACCATGGCGACATTGACGAGGATCACTTATCTATGAACTTTAAAACATCATCACGCCCTGACTAGTGGGATCACAGCCAGGTGTTTTGCTTTTGATAGATGATACACCTGCTCTGACGTCACTGACAAACAAAACAAAAGATTGTCTGTGCCAGTGTGATAACAGCATCCATTTGTACTGTAACAACCCGAGGATTTTGCTTTGTCTCTTAATAATATAATAACACGTCTGACTGAAGTATTTTCCCACATATGATGCAGGAAAGTTCCTGCTTCCGTTCAGCATATTCAACACAAATTATCCATTACTTTCATTCTTATATGTTTATTTTACAGAATGTTTTTGTTATAAGTAGTCATCCACAGTCATCCTGAGATATCTGATAATGGTACGATTATCTTCATTATCGATTAATCTGTCGATTATCGATGAGTTGTTTGGTCCATAAGATGTCAGAAAATGGTGAAAAGCTGATTCTCGAAGCCCAAGACCACGTCCTCAGATGTCTTGTTTTGTCCACAACCCAAATATATTCAGTTTACTGTCATAGAAGACTATAGACACCAGAAAATCTTCACATTTGAGAAGCTGGAATCATTTTTTTCTTAAAAAATGACTCAAAATAATTAATCGATTATCAAAATAGTTGCCGATTAATTCGACTATTTGTTGCAGCTCTAGCATTGTAGTATGTAAACAGGACATGGCACATGGTTAAGTTTGTTTGTACTTCATTAGGTTCAGCTGCCCTCATGTGGCTGAAATTATGTACTACAATCACATGTGTGGTCGCAAACTTAAGAGCAGAAACACCAACATAAATAAATGGCACACTTACTGATGAGACGTTCAAAGACAAAAGCATTACAACAAGTAAATGAAAACACATTCATTAGATTAATTAAAGCTGTTGTGAAGCACACTGTGAAGGCGAGGAAGAGGCCTGCACATTTTGTTAAAGGGTCAGTTCACCCAAATTACAAGCAAACATATTTCTAGCGTTATCTAGTCATTTTATGTCCAGGTTTTGACATACTGAGATTTGCCTCCAACCTCAAATACAACAGTGGTGAAAGGAAGTTTGTTAGTGGTTTTCACAGCATTAAATATTACATTTATAAACATTTATTTGATACTTAATCATTTGATCCACTGTTTGTATAAAAATATCAATTATTGCAGCTTTAATTATTCAGTGCTGTCAATCAATAACTTACATTCACCTTGATTGTATTTTGTTGGAGGCAAAACTCTCAGAAATGGATAAAAACCAGGACAACTTAAACAAAAACTATCTGCACTAAGTAAGAAAACATGTTTTATGTAATTTGGGTGAAGCAAACCTTTAATAATGCCAACACCGGCTTCTTCTTCCTCATTTAGTGGTCATGGCGACTCCTTTCTTCACCCAGGCGTTGCTGTTGAGCAGAGAGAGCATGAAGCGAGCTACGTCTCCTCTTCCTACTCTGCTGCCGGTTGGCTGACCGTTGCTGTCGGGCACAAAGTATCCCTCATGGGTCAGGAACTCTTGAGCTGTAAACAAAACAGACAAAAAACTAAAGAGTCAGAGATACTTGTACTTTACTTAAGTATTTCCATTTGATGCTACTTTATACCTCCACTCCACTACATTTCAGAGGGAAATATTGTACTTTCTACTCCACTACATTTATCTGACAGCTTTAGTTACTCTTCAGATGAACATTTGACACAATGGATAATATAACAAGCTTTTAAAATACAACACATTGTTAAAGATTAAACCAGTGGTTTCCAACCTTTTTGGCCTTTGACGTCTTACATAAAGCAGTGTGTAGTCAGGGCCACATTTCAGATGTCTGAGTTGTTAAAAGCTCCACCAAATAGTGATTTTTCCCTCTAAACTTCTCACATGGTTTCATTTCAATAAATGTTCAAATGATCCAATATTTCACCAAAAATCAAAGATTAGAGAAAAAGTCCATGAACTGAAGACAGATTTGTGTATCAGAACTTTGTTTCTTCTTCTTTTCTCTCCCATTAATCATCTCATGACCCCTCAGATTTATCTGGTGACCCTTTGAAGGGGCCCCATCCCTAGGTTGGGAACCACTGGACTAAACTAGCTAACTGTATATAAAGTAGTTCAAACTAGCTCCACCTCCAGCAGCAACAACAGTAACATGCTGCTCTAACACTGATGCTTCAGTATTAATAATCTAATGATGTCATATATAATAAATACAGCAGTGTAACTGGATATTTGCTGAAAACCTCAAGGAAAGGAATGAGATTTATGAAAAATGAGCCCCATTCATTCTCACAAACACTGCATTAAGTAGTCAGAGAACATGCTAATAAGCTTGAACTATGACAAAATAGATCCTAAGGCGGGAGGTCTCTATAAAGTCTTCACTGAATGAAGTCCTGCTGTTCTTGCTGACTTCTGTTCCCACAATCACAGGTTTGTTTCTGCCCCCTGCTAGCTTTTCTGCTTTTACCTGACGCAGGCAGGTTCTGAAGACCAGGTGGGCGAACCACGGTCCAGTTGATGTCCTCAGTCTTCTGCAGAAACTGCTCCATCTCGAACATGTTGGTGAGGACGCTGCGGATCATCGGCAGCAGGAGGAACCGGATGAGGTATGACGACTGAGTTCCAGAGTTAGCTAGCGGCAAACGGAAACAACACAGTCAATTATACTATCACATCTCAAATTTACTCAGGCTTCAAGGAACTTTTTTAAGACTCCAGTAACACTTGTATATAAAGTACAACTTAATAATGAGACTGACATGTTTCGACTTCATCAAGGTCAGTTTACAATCGACTACAGAGTCTTCAGACTTCTTTCCCTCTCCAAGCTCCTTGGAAGAAGGTGAAGTTTTGCCAGAAAACCAAACTCTGCTTCAAGGACTTTTTCACAGAAATATTCTCAGTGGAGAGAGGTTTGTATTTTGTCACTTTCTTTACAACGTAATTTTCTTTAACACCACACAGAACTGGAAACTCAATCAAAATGTTTACTTGTTCATAAAAAGCTACTCCAGATGTTCTCTGGTTGGTTGGGTTTGTTCTTTGGCTCCAGTGCAGCTAAAAGAGTCTATCAGCAGATTCTCACAGATTCTTTTTTAAACTTTCTTTTTTCATGACTTTTAAATAGAGAAAGAACATAAACTACATGATCAAATCAACACTATATGACATTTTAAACATGATTTTATATCCAGGATAATTATAAATAGATTGATAAACTAACATATATACCAGTGCTTAAACAATGAAAGTTACACTGGAATGTGTGTTTCTGATGCATATTTACATATATATATATATATTATAGTCTGAAGTGTTGTATAATCGATTTTGTCCGGTTCTCAACAAATGTCTCAGACTTTTTGCAGTTTCAAGCTTGAATTTTTACCTTAACACCATGATCAGGGGCAGGTAGAACTAATTAACACCAGGTGCGCCACCTGATCAAACCGAAAGCTTGAAACTGCAGCAGTCTGTTACTGTGTTGTGTTTTAAATATCAGTGAATCTCCTGGTTTCAAGAGATAAAACCATCATCAATAAACATCAGTTGAGTTTGAAAGTTCATACTTGAACTTTAAAAAAAATAAAAATAAAAATAAATCTCAAACCACCACTTTCTAGTCGACCTACTAGCATAAAACAGTTTTCACCAGTGGATAGAGTTTGCTCAGTTGTCATGGAGATGGCTCACGTAGGTTGCATAATGACAACAAAACCATCACCATGACGACCAAGCACACTCCATCGACAGATAAAGACTATTCAGTGCTGTTGAAAGCTCCAGGACAATAAATAAATGCACATGACAGCATTACATCATCAGGACATCTGATTGGTTCTTCACTCAAGGCACAGAGGACAACAATAAACATCAGGTTTTTGGTGTCGGAGCCTCAAACATGAGCTTCTCTCTCTATGTCTGAACCAACATTGAACAATCAAACAAGGAGAAACCCCTTCCAGATAATGTAGTGACATCCAATTCTGCAATGATACATTCAATAGACAACAATACAACTCTGCAAGGAGGCAAACGTTCACAAATTAGTTGGTTAATTAGCTACAAAATGTTGACTGAAAGCCACAAACTCACTCCTGTCCTGTGGAGGTTGTGTGAGGTAACTGAGAAGCTTAAACAGAAATAGTTGGTGCACCAGAAGATTAAATTACTGTACATGCATCAAAACTAACTCTTAGAACATCCTAAACTATAATGTAAGAGGATAGGAGCATTAAAAAGGTGGATTATTTTCACTATCAAATCACAAACGTGCATCTTGACTTACGCTCGGTGTACCAGGAGGTCATGGTGATGATCCTGCTGACCCGGGCCTCTCGCATGGCGCCGAGCACCGCATTCATGGAGAGGGTGTAGCCCGTCACCGCCGAGAAAAAGGAGGCCTGGAAGCCGAGGCAGGACATGACCACATCCTGTCCTTTAAAATGAGACTTCAGACTGTCCACTGAGAAAATATTACCTTCCACCACCTGGCAGCAGAGAGGGAAACACAAATGATTCAGCGACAAGCTTCACGTTTCACTTTTTTAATACTTTTGTGAGCACAGCATCAGGAGCAGGGCGCCAACAGGAGTCCTCTGTGGAGGGCTGAGTTTAGTGTGAGCTTTTTATTAACTGCATATATATGTACACTCAGTTATTTTGGGATGACATGACAGCAAATTATATTACAGAAAGATCTTCTACATGTACTGTAGTATTAAAGATGACGCTATTCTGTATTTTTCTTATTATTAGCAAATCCCCTGAATAGACCAAAACCAACAGTGTATTAGTCCATCTCTCAATACGTTCTGACTTCCCAACCTGGTCTGTAGTATTCAGTATCAAGCCCACTGGTTCCTACTGGATACTTAGCTGAAAAAATAACAAGACAGTCAGATGTCCATTTGAACATTGAGAGAGGTTTTCTTTGCTGTACTCCTGCTAATGACGTTTTGTGCAAAAATGTGTTACAAGTTTATCTGAAGCTTATATGAGGTTTCAGCAGTCTGAGTTAATCATATCAAGTAGATATCTGCCACATTTACAGTCTTTTTAGCATCAAATTCCCTCTTTGTGTTTCCTCAGACGGTGTTTCCCTGTTGAGCTGCGATGGAAGTATAGTAACAAAAAGAGGGAATTTGGCACTAAAAAGACTGTAACGTTGAAAGATATCTACTTGAAAAATACATTTTTGCAGCATCACTTACATTGTAAGTTCATTATGAAGAGATCTTCTAATGGTCAGTATGAACAGGAGGAATGATTACAGCAAGAAAAGCATGTTTCAGTGTTCATTTGGTCACCTGACTGTTGTTTTAAGACAGACTTGAACCTGTCCTTTAACACACATTTGTTGTTCTAGTGAGTATTTACAGCAGCGGGTCAGTGTAAGTAGGATTAAATCTAAATTAACTACAGTGTTGTTGTTCATTATAATGAAGGCACATGTTACGTAGTGCAACAGTTGGACTCATTGATGTGTTTTAAATAGTTTTTGGACGACGGTGGAAGTCTGTGGCACAGATGAATAAAATACATCAGGTTATACTTGTTGGTAAGATACATTAATTGTTGATTTTGGTCTTTTCATTGGATTTGTTGACAATAAGAAAAATAAAGAATAACAGCAGGTTTATCTTAACAGTATTGTGGTTGAGTTCACATCTGTCTGCACAAAATCACCAAGAACATTTGTGGCTTCTGTTCAGAAACATAGAGAGCACTTAAGGTTTTCTCTTCTTTGGACACAATAAAACTTATCATGTGATGTAACATTGACTGCGTGAACTTTGAACTTGACGTTGCAGAGAGCAGCAGTTATATCTTGGACTAAAAGGCACGCTGCACAAATTAATTATTATAATAATTACCTTGAGATTGTCATGATGCACGGCGAGTTTCCCCGGGTTCCTGACGACGGCGGTGACCGTGTGACCCTGCTGCAGCGCCTGGTTGACCAGATACTGTCCAGTCTGCCCAGTGGCTCCCAGCACAGCGATCTTCATCCTCAGACTTTGACGCACAGTGATCAGTCAGGGCTGCAGTGCACGCTGAGCAGCGGACGACGTGCTGTATGCTCTGACCTCTCAACCAAGCTGCGGGGAGGTTCCCTTCGCTGTTTTGCAAGTGTAAAACATGATTATTATGGTCTAATAATAATAAAAAAAGACCTTTTAAAGGAATTTATGTTTGTCATCTGACATTTTGTGCAGATAAATGCAGCAATGAAACCTTCTTTATACATGAGTCATCGATCCAACTGAAAAAAGTATCTAAAAAGATTAAATAATGTACAAAAAAGACGCAATCAGAGGATGTAGCTTCATTACTGAAAATACAGGATTATGGTTGCAACTAAAGCTTATTATCATTATTATTATTATTATTATTATTATTATTATTATTATTATTATTATTATTATTATTGTCAACACATTTTTTTGTAACAGTAAAGTAACAAAAAAATGTTTTATATATTGAATGAAACTTATTTTTATTGTTGATTATTCCATTTATAACTTATAAATGGAATATTTTATAGACTAAACAATTTGTTTAGTCTATAAAATAGTGAAAAATGTCGGGTACAAGTTCCTGGAGGCCAAGGTGATGTCTTCAAATCGCTTTTTAAAAATCCAATTAACAGTTCAAAACCCAAAGATATTTAATTTGCAGTTATATAAAACATAAAAACAGTGAAACCTACATTTGAGTAGCCTGAAACCAGAAAATGTTTGACAATTTTTGCTAAATAAATCACTTGCACAATTAACTGAATATCAAAAATCTTGCCAATTAATTCTCTGACAATCAACTAATCGATTAATCGACTTAACGGTCCAGCTCTATGCAGGATTGAAACCTGCTATCCATTTTAAAGTGATTGAAAAGTCTTTTAATACATATACAAACAGTTTTTTAAGTCCAATGTTTGTTTACATTAGTAATATGTGTAATTGCAGCGGTAAAACCAGCTTATATTTCTAATCATGATCACCTAGTAAAGATCAATTGTCCAGCTCTTTCCAGATGTCTGTCAGATGTGGCCTTAAAAGATTACAACTGATTGAAACACAAGGTAGAAAATTTGTCTGTAATTTGTCAGACGAACTTCAATCGTCTCCATTTCGTTCAGATTTTGATGTCAGTGAGAAAAATCTAGTGCTGAAGATTGTCCCGGCTCAGTAACGGAGATGAAAACCTTTATTTAACTGAACGAAGACAACAAACACTTGTTTCCAGACTGGACAGAATTGATTATTTCTGCAGCAGCAGATGATGACGAAGCATCTTGGTCAGATGTTCTCTGAGGAAATCAAATCAAGCGTCGACTGAATTTCAGCTGATTCTAGTTGAGAAAGTTCTTGGTAGTTAAAGTGATTGCTGCCATGTTCAAGACAGATAGATGATAGATAGATAAAAGTTATCATCAATGGTGTATTAAGAATAGAGCTGCAACTATTAGTCAATGAATAGATTAGTTGCCAACTATTAAATGAATCGTCAACTATTTTGACAATCGGTTAATCGTTTTGAGTCGTTTTTCAAGAAGAAAATATCCAAATTCTCTGATTCTCCAGTGTGAATATTTCTTGGTTTATTTAGTCTCCTGTGATAATAAACTATTTTTTTCGTAAACTTGGGCTCTGGGAAACAGTGATCGACATATTTCACCATTTATAGACCAAACAACTTAATTGTTTTGCCTTAATAAAGAAACTAACCATCAATGAATTTTAAGTAGTGGTGTACAAATTTAATCAGTTTGATTAGATTTTTCAAAATTGCTAATTTGTCCACAATTTAATATGATTGAATACATTTTGATAAAATATCAAATGTAACAGTTATTGTAAAAAGTAGCTACAGTGATTCAATGATAATTAAACAGATGTAAACCTTTGAAAAACAGTTAAAAGAAAATTTTCAAGGCATAACTTGAGCCTCAAACATGAGTGTTAGTACAACTGCATTGTGTGTTGATACAGTATATGGTACTCAAACTTAAATATAGTATTTTTAGCAATAACTATGACACAGAACCTTGTGTGACCCTGAATCTGACTGAGGGGTCAAAGGTCAGTTTGTGCTCTGCTGCACTCTGGTAGTCTTGCTCTTGTCCTAACGCTGGCAAAGCGCCAGTTCCCAGAAAAAAAGGAAGGAAAAAATATGTTATGTAACCTTTGATAGGATCAAGAATTTTGTGTTTGACTGCTGTTTTAATGACTCCCTGAGATGCAGCCTGTCCTGTAAAATCATTCAAATTAATCTAGAAGCAGTTTGTTTGAACGTTGAAGCCGAGCTGCGAGTCACGCACAGATTAAAGATACTTGAAGTAGCTAAGTGGCGAGAAATGGAGGCCAAGCTGCACATACTGCAGTGTAATTTGAGTTTAGAGGACATCTTTTTGTTATTTAAAAACATTCTTCTTTTCAGTTCTATGTCATGTAAACTATGACTTATCAACTCATATTGTTTGGGCATCCGAGTATATGTGATACTGTGTTAAAAACAAATGTGTACTTGAAATATATACAGTATAGGTTTATAAACATTTTTTACCTGAATTTTAAGACTTAGAACTAGTTTAATATGAGGGAAAATGTTCATCATCAATGTTCATTATTATGAAGCTTCAGTCATCCAAATGAGTCAAATCAAATAGATATCTTTCAATGTTACAGTCTTTTTATTGCCAAAGTTCCTCTTTTTGTTACTAGACTTCCACTGCAGCCCAACAGGGAAACACAAAGAGAATTTGATGCTAAAAAGACTGTAAATGTGGCAGATATCCACTTGATATGACTACCTCAGACTGTTGAAGCCTCACATAAGCTTCAGATAAACTTTTAAATGCTTTTTTTTTTGTTGCACAAAATGACTGTGCATACATATGCATCACATGCATCGAAAGCACATTTGAAGGGGATCTTTTAAAAGCCAGTATGAACTCGAGGAATGAATACAGCGAGGAAAACCTGTTTCAGTGTTCATATGGACACCCGACTGTTGTTTTAGGAAATTAAAGGGCTGTAACACTAAATAATTGAGGATATTTTAAGGTGTTTCCTATTCTTGCAGACATCCAGTTTGGACCGATACTGATCGATACTGTCCGCTGTCAGGATGTTTCAGTGACAGAATAAAGAAACAGCTAGACAGGATTATAAAAAATACTCAAAAGTTCTCACATCACATTTGATGTTTAACACGATATTGGATCGTTTGTGTGGATTTGACTCGAGGAAATAGAAAACATTGATGTCTTACGTTCAGCAGGACAGCGGAAAACTACCTAATATTTAGTAAAATATTACATGTTGGTGTTTAGTTTTACCTCTCGAAGATACGTACGGCTGTTTAGTGTCAGTATTAACCAAACTAACTAATGATATAAGATGTAAACAGAGCAACATTAGATAACTCACCTTCGGCACTTGGCAACGTTCAGAGAGAAGAGAAGAGCATTCAAGAGCAGCAGCGTTCAGGAGTGTCTGTAAAGCAACGGTTTTCAACAGATTACTACATTTAATATGTGTTTAAAATTAGCTTTACTAATATGCAGAGTGAAGTAAATTAATGTTATTAATTTTTCACTGACGCTACTGACAAATTACATCCCATAATATACAGTTTATCGGGAAATTAGCACCCAGCTAACAGAACCGTTTGCTGTTACCATGGTGATGCATCTGCCGTCAGAAATTAGCCGGTAAGTGACAATTGTGGTAATTAATTAGTCATTTATCAGGTAATTATGGCACTCCCTCTCTAGTTATAGCTTCCTAAATGCAATGTGTGTTTGCCTTTCCCTTTTTATATCAAACTGATTTGAAATATCTGGCCTTTTTACAGACAAAACATGCATTCACAATGATTTTTAACATTTTTAGACCAATAAAAGATCAAAAATAACACATTACTAATTTCTAATTACATGTAGGATGATTACCACATTTCTAGGTTAGTGGTTCCTAAACTTTCTGGCGTTGTTACCCCTAAAAACATGTCTACTTGTGTTTGAATGATTTTCAATTACAACAGTTTGCTATATTCAATATTAAAATTAAGCTTTGCTAATAGCAGCGGGACGTTACACAGCCCTTTCACTTAAATGTTGTTGCTACTGACAAAGTATCCAGTTTACTGAAACCTTTGCTAAAACTTAGACAATTAGTTGTCAAATAATTAGCTAGCTAATAACTATTAAGGTAATCAGATAATCATTTATTAGGTAAAATTATTATTATTATTATTATTATTATTATTATTATTATTATTATTATTATTATTATTATTACAGTTATACCTTCCTAAGTGCAATATTTGTTTGCTTTCCCAGTTTTATATTAAACTGAAATTAAATTTCTGGCTTTTTGTTAGTGGTTCCTAAACATCTTGGCTTGTGATCCCTTGAAAAAAAAAAAAAAAAACTTTTTGAATGAATTAAGTTGGTTCTTAAGACTTACAAAAATGGCAAAGATTAAAAGAAAGTCTGAAATAATAAACATAACTTTGTATGGCAGAAATATGTTTTTTGTTGATGTTGTTTTGTTTGTTTGTTTAACTTCATTTAACCAGAAACTCTTTTGAGATACATTTGTCTTTATTTTTATTTTTTCTCTTGAGGTACATCTCTTTGACAAGGGGACACCTGGCCTCAATGACAGCGTAAAATAGGCGTCATATAGTTGCATAAAACACATATAATTAATTTACGGTCATATCAAACACCACAAAACTGAACCAGAGTGACACAAGAAAGATAAAACTTTATTATTTTACATCTCTCAACTATATTGTGGTCCCTTATGGGGTAAACACTGCTTCTAGGTCACTTCTGTGTTTCATATTTTAATCTTTTATATTTTGGGAGGGGAGTTATAGCTAAGTAATGCCATCAGGAGGAAGTAAAATAAGTGAGATAGAGTCATATTTGAGCTTTTTACAATTTATTATCAGATTGGTGAAAACTATTTGAGGTGTCAAAAAGAAAGAGTAAAATAATTGCCCACTGACAGAAATAAATAACAGACAATCATAAATAAGTTTTTAAAAAACACTCAAGTGGACATTATAACTTGCTTTTTGGGGAAGGGGCTTTTCTTTCAGCTTTTTCTCAACACTTATCCAGCTGAACCTGTAACAGCAGACCTGAATATCAGGTAAGTTTTCATAAGAAAGAGTTTTGGTCCAGTAAAAACACCTGACAGCACATGCGCACACAATCCTGGACTCCCAAAAAAAGCACCCTAATCAAAACATTTCCAAAAACAGATGCTGGCCTTCCTCCCGCCACCTGTGTTTACCTTTGCACTTTGCCATCTTCCTATATAAAGCCTAGTCTAGTCGCATCAAGTCATTAGCTCAATAATCCACTTGTAGCTTGGTGCCTTGATTATGTGATCTAAAGTCTAAACCGGCTTCTGCTCAGTCCGAGGGAGCGGCACAGCGGGGATAGCTGCACAAATGAGGCCTCTGTGGTGAGTTACTGGGTTCGTTTCGGTGCTGCTGTCATTCATCTACCGACAATGACCGATCTGATTGACACCCTGCAGTTCTTGACCTGATCCTGGTGGACTTTGTGGAGGATGAAACAGAGCAAATGTCTGCCTAAATATTCACTGAAACAGAGAACTGACAGCCAGACAACTTGGGAAGAGGTGACTGGACAGAGAAGGTGATCACGTAAGTAGATGACAGCTTTTAGAGAAGCTTTATTTTAGATTTCTACAGCTGGTAAATAAAACTGTAAAACATCAAAAGAGCAGAAACAAGCAGGGCATTGGCTGCCAGTTTTTGTGTCAGAAACATCTACTGAAGTTCAAAAATTTAAAGAACCAAGTACAGGTTGGCTTTTTAGTGCAGTTCTGCCTTTGGATAATCATTCATAAAACAGCGATTTGTTCTGGAAACATTCCCTGATTGGATGAAATTAGCCTGGTGCTAAATACCATTACATGTGACAAAAGCCACCCATATGTTCCTTTAAATAGGCCAAAGCAAGAAAAGACCTTTTGAAGTACTTTTTTGGAAGTTTTGTAACATTTTTTAAGTGTAATTTGTGCATTAGTTGGCTTGTCTTAGCTCCATGGAGGTATTTCCTGGCGCCTCTCTATTATATAGATTGCTTAATGTAAGCCTTCGTAGAATTCAGACAGAAACAGTCTTCCCCCGCAGGATTGAGGCCAGCCACTGAGGTTAGGGGAGAACCGGCAGATAACAAGATTAACGCGGCATGAAGTCGAACATCCTCTAGCTGCTGCTGCTGAGCCACACTCAGCTTTTTGCTCTGTGAATGAAGGCATTTCTAAGAGGCCAAGACTGTAGAAAATTCATTTACGAATGGCTGTGGAGTGTTGTGAACTTATATCTAAATCTATGTATACTCAGATTTGTGACTCATATAGTCATATATAGTCATATATATATATAGTCTATTTTAGAAAGAAGCTTTGAATTCATCTTGTAGTACTGAGAGAAT
Organism: Thunnus thynnus; assembly: GCF_963924715.1. Lineage (NCBI taxonomy): Eukaryota > Metazoa > Chordata > Actinopteri > Scombriformes > Scombridae > Thunnus > Thunnus thynnus. Next base: position 30,812,317 of record NC_089518.1, read on the forward strand.
ACAGTTGAATGATGCTCATATGTTGAATCTTGCAGACAAATGACTTGGATGTTCATCAGTTTTGGCTGATTTGACGTGTGTTTGGTGTTTCCAACAGGAACAGTCATGGGATGTGGCGTCACAAAGTCCAACCAGTTCCACAAACACTCCAAAAAAGGTAACCATGATCCTCCAGACAGCTCCGAACACAGACTGTTTATCATTTTTAAATTCCTCCGATTGAGATAAGATAGTATGTCGTCATCCACCTACACAGACAAACTTCATGGTCGTCCATTTCTGAACATGAGGGGTGTTTTATGAAGCAAGATTACCAGTTAAACCTTGTTTACTTTAATTTAATCAGAATCATTTTTCAGGACATTCGGTTTTATAAAGAAGGTTTAAATGAGTCTGACCTAAGTAACCATGGAAACGTTTCCCTCCAGACGAGGCTGGATCAGGTCAGACAAGCTTTCACAGCTTCACCTCAAGTTTAAGTAATGTTATAATCAATCTGTCAGACTAAAACACAGAGTTTTCTCCAAAGGTTCCTCTTTACTGCTCAGTCTGTTTACAGAACATGTCAAATTTATCATACTGCACTTTTTGCAAATCTAAACTCTTACCTTTTATTTTACCTAAAATATCTGGACTATCTTCCAGTCGACATATGTGCTTTTAAATAAATTAACCTAATAAACAACCTTTTTCCATTGTTGTAATCTCATAGTACTTTAAGTAGCAGTTTCACCATTTGTTTTCTCTCTGTGAATGTTACTTATATTCATCAAAAATGTCACTTTAATTAAATTAGACATACAGACGTCTAAAAATGTATAAACACAGGTAAGGCAGACAGCCAATCTGAAGGTATTCAAACAGTATTTCCATCATATGGAGTACAGCTAGAAAATGCTAATTATTTCATCTCATACATCCTGTACATTAAATTTGCATGATTGAACCCACAGTGACATGATGACAGTTAATAGTGAGCTCATCCGTACTCGTCTCAGGCTCTCAGCTCACTGCTGGTCTACAACATGCTGCCGAAAGTTCTCTCTTGCTTTGTTAATTGCAGTGACTCAGTTCCTTTTGGTCTGTTAATATTTTATTTTCAATTATATTAATCTTTGCTGCTCTGCAGTTGTGAACATCACAGTTTTGTGTTTTGTGTCTGTTTTCATCCTTATGAATTGATGTGATCTTTGTTTGATGACTCAGGTTTGTGTTTAAAAGTCATTTCTTAAACCAAACTCATCTTTTAACATCAGGTCTGAGTTGGCTTTATGAAACATGACTTTTCACACTGAGATCTGCTTTTCTGAACCTCCTTTATGAAACATCCAGTTGTCTGTCTTGTTTTTATTTGCTTAGTACTTCACTATAACTGTAATCTCCTTCTTTATATTTGCTGTATTAATGAATCTGTCTTTCTTTTCTTCTTTATGTTCTGCTGCATGCAGCCGTCACATGTAAGCCACATCTCCCATCCTTTGTTTGTCTTGTTGTTTTCTGTCTAATAGGAGAAGCCAGATATTGAACATACTATGAAGCTTAAACCAGGATCAGAACCTCTGGTGGAAAAATGTCCAACTCAAGTAGAAAAAAAACACGATATCAAGTTCTGTAGAAGTAAACAAAAAAGACAAAATCTGCTTAACTAAGAGTAAAAAGCCACATTTTAGAAAGAGGACTTACAACAGCTGTCTGTAGTTGTAGTATTGGTCAAACATCTGTATGTGACATCTTTCACCTTGAGTTTCTTCATCTTAGAATGTGCGATCTTCATTCATTGAGGAAAATCAAACTTAGCTCCTGAAAAGTTGGAGATATTCTGTGATCATCTGTCGTCTCTGCGCTCTCTGTTTCAGCTATAAAGGCTGCTGTACTGATTCAACAATGGTACCGGCAGTATGTAGCCCGCACAGAGATGAGACGCAGGTACACCTGGCATATCTTCCAGTCCATCGAATACTCTGGAGAACAGGCTCAGATCAAGGTGAGAAACTACAACAAATTATCCATTTTAGTTCTCTACTGTAGATGTTTTGCTACAGAGAAATAATAAATCTACAAGCTCAACTTTTGCGTCTCTTCTCTGTGCAGCTTTATAATTTCCTCGGCTACCTCATGGATAATTTCACACCATCAAGCAATGAACGTAAGATTTCTTCTTCAATCAGGAGTTTTGGATTCATATGGTCAGATTCTTTCTTTCTGTGAAACCTCTGAATTTGAACTCTTTGTCTCAACCTTCTAGGAAATTTGATCTCGCACATCTTCAGAGAGAACGAGGTGTGTCGGGACACCGAGTGGGAGAGGTACTTCAGCTTCGACAACATCGATGTGCCGGAGATCTACTCAGGACCTCACCTCACCTTCCCTCTGACGGTGGAGCAGGCAGTCGGTCTGGTGGAGGCGTTCAGGAACAAGAAAGTACGTGCAAACCACCAACCAGTCCAGCTTCTTCACCAGCGTGAAACCCCAGTTTGTGTTTTCAATCAGTGGTTATTTGTAAAACATAATAAGTCACTGTGACTGGACAGAAATAACAGCATCAGCATTTAAAATAATCAAAATAATAAGGTTATACTTATGATCTGATATGTCTGTGTAAATGACATTCAACTGGAAAATGTTTAAAACAGGCAGACAGTTAATAAGAATTAAAGTAAGACAATTATTTTCACTATCAATTCATTTTGCCATTCACTTTATTGATTAATCGATAAGTTGTTTTGTCTATAAATGTCAGAAAGTAACAAAAATATTGGACTGCAACTAATGATTATTTTCATTATCAATTAATCTGTTGATTATTTTCTCAATTAATGGATTAGTTATTTGGTCCATGAAATGTCAGAAAATGGTGAAAAAAGTTGATCGCTGTTTCTTAAAGCCCAGGATGACGTCCTCAAGTATCTTGTTTTGTCATCAATTCAAAGATATTAAGTTTACTGTCATAGAAGACTAATGAATCAGAAAATATTCACATTTGAAAAACTGGAATCAGTTATCAAAATAGTTGCAGATTAATTTTCTATTTGATTAATCAACTAATAGTTTCAGCTCTGAAAAAGTTGTGAATGTGACATCTTTCCTTAATGTGAGTTTAAGGATCCTTTCTCTGAGTGTCACACTGAACTGTGTCGATTGATTATTGGAGTCACCACTGAATTTCAAGAGCAGGATAGTAAAATACTGATAGAAACATGAAGATAAAACAGTTTCCACTGTGGATGATGAAGGGTGCATCCTGGAGAAAATGTATTATATTTAAATCAAGCAAATATTGGTCATTGCCAGTTATGTCTTGTGAAAGCAATGAGGGAGAAAAACATGAATGCATGAACTTCAGTATCAGTTATCAGGCGGTATGATAGGACTGTGTAGGACTGTTGATCCGTGTGTTTCTCTTTGCTCGAACCCCTCTTGCTAATGAGTCTTTCTCCCAGTAGCAGCTGCACTCGCGTTACGTCCTCCAACTCCTCCTGGAGACGTGGAAACTGCTCCGGATGTTCCCAAATATCAGTCGTATCTCCACCTGCCAAAGCAAAGAAATCACTATTTGTGGTGAGCTTAAATAAAAGTTTCATTGTTTGATATTTTTAGCAACTCCATGTATTTAATTGAAAACCTTTTTTCTGTTTTTGTATTTTTTGTTTCTTATTGATGAACTGTGTTAGTTCATGTACTGTTTGCATCTCTTCTTCATTAAAGGTGATTTACACGGCCAGCTGGAAGACCTGCTGCTGATTTTCTATAAGGTTTGAACCATGTCTTCTAAAAATGTTTGATTTAGAGGCACAATTGAGAATTTCCTCTTTTTTATCTCACAAACTTAACTTTAAGTTTATCTTACAGATTGACATTTTTGTGTAAATTGTTTAAATACCGTGATTTTGTCTGAAATGATTTTACAAATGTCCTTCAGCATTTCAGAGCCTTGAAATATATCATAACATTACATTACATTACACACAAAGGCAAAAACAAAACAAATCAAAGACTATTTGGGAAGTTGCAGTCCTGTAGATGAATTTTCCCATTTCTCTTCTAGCTTTGCTTCTTGTAGTCTCAAGATCTATGTTAGTTTTTCCAAAAAGAAGATTTCTTCAACAATTATCAGCTATTGGTCCTTTGTCAGCGGTGCCACCTTCCCCCAGTTTCTTATAATAACCTTTTTACTTGCTATTAACAGTATTTTAACTGAATATCTGTCACCTCTTTGATAAATTAGAGTGATACAGTACTATATTACTCATAGGGACCTTAGTTGTTGTAACACTTTACGGACCATTTCCCAAAACACTTTTATTTTCTGACATTTCCAAAGTGAGCTGCTGCATCAAATGATCCACACTCTGTCCAACATACCTGACTAATCAGATTTTTCTAGGAGACTTCAGTCCATCTCCATGAATTGGTGGAAATTAAAACAGGACCTGCATGTAATCTAGTGTTTTGCTCTCAGTTGTGCGGCTGATCATTTGTTTACATTCGGATGACAGAATGACCCTTTAATAGTTCTTTCTGTCGCTGTTGTTTAAATCACAGAATGGCATGCCGTCCATGGAGAAGCCCTACGTGTTTAACGGAGACTTTGTGGATCGAGGCAGAGACTCCATCGAGATCCTCCTCATTCTGTTTGCCTTCCTGCTGGTCTATCCTACCGAAGTCCACCTCAATCGAGGAAACCACGAGGACCATATCATCAATTTGAGGTAAAAAAAACCCAAAACAAAACAAAACTGGGAGACATTGAACCCCAAAGTCCCACATATGAGCTGATCCTCCTGTTTAGGAAGAGAGTTGTAATCAGGTGTAATTAAATAATTAGCTTGTAACTGCTATCTTACTGTTTCTTTGGCTGCTGCAGGTACGGCTTCACTAAAGAAGTGTTGTCTAAATACAAGGTAAGTTACGATTGTGTGGACATTTCTTTTGTTTCCTGTTTGATGTGAACTCCTCGTCCCTGCTTACCAAACTAGTGTGCAGAGCCAAAATGTCTCATCCCTTCTATGTTTGGAGCCACAAATTAAAATGGTAATTAAACAGCTAAGAGAATTTGAGGTCATTAAACCAGCTGACTGCAGGACATCTGACTCTCTTGGCCTCTGATGAGTCAGGGAGGTCATGGTGGTCCAAAGACCCACAAAAGAAACCTCAGATATCCCAAAGATTTAAACGTATTTTACCTTTTTCATGATTTTGTTTGGATTAAATATGAATGAAGAATTTAAGAGCTGCAGTTCTGGGAATAAAAGCTTCCTAAAATTGATAAACAGTGAATGAAAAATATCATAAACTTAAACCGTAAACTGTAACTCACAGATCAGCTCTCCTGCACAAGTTACTCTGATTAGTCAAAAATCCAGATAACTTGAGATAAACAAAAAACAGAAATATAAAAGTTTTAAAGGTTTCAAACTGCAATGAAAAATAGAAAAATAAATAAGTATAACCCAAAAAGAGGAAGAATTTGAGGATGAAAGACAGAAAGTCAGTTTCTGTTTGCTCTTCTCCACAGATGCACGGAAAACGGATCCTGAAGCTGCTGCAGAAGATATTCAGCTGGTTGCCCTTAGCGACGGTGATCGATCAGAAAGTGCTGGTCCTCCACGGAGGGATCTCCAACACCACGGACCTCAGCATCCTCGCCAGAGTGGACAGACACAATGTGAGGAAAGATCATATGAGTGTGATGAACTCTGATTAACACGGATACACTCTCCCTCATTTTCATTTTGTGTTATTCTTAGCAAGACAGATCTTAAGACAACATTATGTTTTTCTAGTACGTCTCAGCACTGAGGCCTCCAAAGAAGAGACACCGGAGCTCAGCTGGGATGTCCATCGACTCCGACATGGAAGAAGACTGGACCAGCAAACTCTGCCAGCGCCGGGCCTCCCTCACGTGTCCCAAACCTTTGGGCACCCGCAGCAGCTTCCAGAACCGCTCGCTGCAGGATTTCTCTGACCGGATCAAAGGGAGCGTGGATGACGAGGAGATCCGCCAGCGGAGAGCATCCATCTTCATCGAAAACAATGAGACCCAGTCCGTGCCCACTGAGTCCGTCAACAGTGACAACGCCGAGGAGGAGTGGAGGCAGGTGAGAGTGAAAACGCAGCAGAGACGTTCACACTGACACATTTTTATCTCACTAACTTGTTTGCCGCAAATGCAACTGATCCCACATAGTTTTTTAAGGACTCCCGTTCTAACACCATGTATATGCAGTATATAACAAAACTGTAATATCACTAAAATGTTAAATGATTCAAAATTGGGTCATCTTACAATAGTTGCAGTATTTTAGGGTGACATGTAGGGTATTTGATCTTATTTATAATTAAAAAACAATTACCTGAACAAGTAAGAAACCAGATTGTGAGACTTCATAAAGATGGGAGAGGGTACAAGATCATCATCAGGGTACTGAACGGAAGCTAAAACACAGTCGCAGCAGTGGTTAGGAGGGACAGGAAGACACATACTACTAATAACAGAAGGCGCAGTGGGTCTCCTTGAAAAATGATGGCATGCACAATTAGCTATTTACGCAGCCTTGCATTGACCCCATCTGTTTGGATCAGATGGGGTCCAGCATGTTAAGCGTGGACCCGGCCAGGACTACCACAGAGACTGCATAGTACCGACTGTGCAACATGGAGGTTGGAGTGTGATGATATGGTGCTGCATGAGTGCAAAGGGTGTGGGGGAGATGACATTTATAGATGGCTCTATGAATGCAAGACTGTTAATCCAAATACTGAAAGAAAAGATGACTCCCAGTCTCAAGAAGGTTGGCAAGAGAGAAATTCCCCAACATGACAACGATCCCACTGCAAAAATAAAATTGTATTAAACGGACAGGATTTGTAATTACTTAACATTTTATCGATATTGATCAGAGGTGTACACAGTTTTGTTTATATACTGTACACTCACCAATCACTTTATTAGGAACATCTGTGCTAATCTAATGCAGTCCAACACAACAGCTCCGCCATAAATTCTACTTTTATGAAGGTTTTACATCTTCAGTTTTTGTTGACATTGTCAGAAAGGTGATAATTCTACTGTATAGTTATTATTGAAGTCATAGTGGGTGGTGGTGGTTTACTGGAAGCATTATATTGAAAAGTGTTCCTAATATTTTGCCCCCCTCATGTATGTTAATGGAGTGGACAAAATATTAGGAACACTTTTAAAACACTTTTATTAAAGGTGATTAAGTACCATAAGCAAGATAAATTAATCAAAATAAAACAGAGCAGAAAAATGATTAAATATAGTAATACAATTATAAAACAAGGAGAAAAGAAGAGAACAAAAATGAATACACATGCACAGATACATATAAAGATGTACTGTATATGTTCAGGTATCTGATGAAATAAATGTGCACTCAGGCGTTTGAGGGTTTGTTCACCAGCTCAGTAACGTTTCTGAATTACTGTTTGTTGCGTTAAGGAGACACAATTCAGTTAGAGGAGGTGTCGGTGTTTTAAAATGGTGAAAATTTAGTTATTTTTTCCACTGTGAGTGAAGTTATGAGTGTAGACTTGTTGTTTTTTTGTTGTTTTCAGGCCTCAAAGTATCACACTTATATCACACACGCTATTTAGGTGGCAACTGTCATAAGGGGGGGTGTTATTTCAGTGAGGTGTCATAATCTTTGTTCCTCTGCTGTGTCCCAGTGGACTAAAACAGTCCTGAGTCACAACAAGTAATCAACACTCAGCTCAGAGGAGGTGCTGTGGATTGTTGCCTATGTGGGCCTTAAAATGCTGTAATCCACCGCGTCATTAATCCCTGTACGGTGAGTTCAATCTTCTTTTCAAACTGGCCGTCAGCACCTTAATCTGTGGCTGTAAAAGTCAGTGATCTCATCTGGCTCTCAAACGTGCCGGCTGTAAATCACTCAGAGGAATATCGTCAGCAAGCTGACTGTAATCTTAAAATTCAGATTTAGAGATGGTGAAAATATTGTTTGTTTCTCCACTGAAAAAAACAACTTTTAAACACTTAGACTTAAAGACTTTAATTTGTACCAAAAAATAATAATAAATCAACATGAAATTATGAAAATAATCATATGATTATGTAGAAATTACATTTTTAAAACAAAAAAAGTAAACAAATACTTCATTAAGTAGTTAATTAAAACTCAAATCATGAATTCAATAAAACAATCTCTACACAGGGTCCTTTAGTGACTGTTCTGGAGCTTTCGGTCATATCACATGATCATCCCTCAGCAGATGGAGTTTGCCCAGTCGTCACAAAATTGTTCGTATTTCCATTTTTCTGAGCACATTAGTTCAAGTCGAGTTTATTGTCATCCCAACTCTACACGGCAAAGGTCTCTCAGAAAACCTACAAATAGACATTTGGATTAAGAACAAATTATTTAATTCACATTAATATAACAAGTTATAGCAAAAGACAAGACACATATCATCTGTTTTGGCTTAAAAGTTACGAGTCAAAGTTCATTTTTGCAGGGGTTTTTTTGTACTGTGTTTCAATTTCAGGGTCGTTGGATCTTAAATAACAGACAGAGTGTGTGCAAAGATTATTTAATAACTATGGTCAACACTGTAACAGTCAGTAAGAATTCATGTCAGAAAGGGTCACCCTGGTGGAGTTACATGTGGAATAACAAAATAATTTCAGTACCAGAGTCCATAGATTCAAACTGAAAACTTCTTCTTCTTCTTCTTCTTCTTCTCTTATGCACCACCAGATCCTGGACCTGCTGTGGAGCGACCCCATGTCCCAGGATGGCTGCATTCCCAACGAGCTGAGGGGCGGAGGCTGCTACTGGGGCCCCGACGTCACCGAGGACTTCCTGAACAGACACAACCTGCAGCTCATCATCCGCTCCCACGAGTGTAAACAGGACGGTTACGAGTTCTGCCACAACCGTAAGGTGAGCTGATAATCTAAATCCAATCTAATCTTTACATTCATCAATTTAACATGTCGGTCTCATGTCTGAATAAGAACCCTGGTCGCTTTTATGTAAAAGTCATGATGGTGATACAAAAGTCGGACTTGTAGCATTTGTTTATTACTTTAAACACAGAACAAATGTGTCCTGAGTCTGAATTTAATTCCATCAGATTAATATAAAGGCTGCAGCAGCACAAGATAAAACATGCAGAGAGAGAAACGTGTGTCTTGTTTCACTTTCTGACATCAGTTTTCCCTTTGTGGTGCAACTGGAGCAGAAGATGTTAAAAACCCTTCGTACAACCACAGTAACAATCAGACTAGAACACGTCTCAATTTTCAATTTTCATTTATGCCAACTGTTGAATAAATGAACAAGCAGCATTTGAAAGAGCAGGAATTAAAGAGTAACAATTTAACTGATATTCAATGATGGTGCATGTCGGACTTTATAAAAAAAGGCAGCAGAATTTGCTCTCTAATAACGTTAAATGATGACATTGACAGTAACAGTGTGAGTGGATTCACTAAGGGAGTTGGAGTCGAGCATCCATCGCGCTCACGATGTTCATTAATTAAGACTTCAACATCAAAATAAGTTTTAAAAGCCATCAGCGCCTGAGGATAGAGATAGTTGTACAGACTGTAAAGCCCCCTGAGGCAAATCTGTTATTTGTGATATTAGGCTATGCAAAGAAATTTGACTCGACTTGATCAGTGATGCAACAGAAATGTCTTCTTCCTTCATATCATAACATTTTCAACTTACCACCCCCTCTCTCTCTCTCTCTGCTCCCTCTCGCAATATTGCACAAGCATCGTCTCTTCCTGTAAACGAATAAAGCCGTAAGGAACATTAACATAAAAGTCTCCTTTGTCTGGGTGACAAAAAGCCATCTGTTTAACATCTTGATGAAGTTACGTACTCGATGTCTGAACTCACTATATAATCAGCTTCACGCAGTAGATTTGTCTGAAATCAAATGCCAAAATGTTCAGCAGCATGACGTTGAGTTTCAAAACATCTCCTCTCACACTGTGCGCTGACAAGCTGTGACAAAAACACAACAATCGTTTCTTTCATTTCGTTTAGATCCTCACTCTCTTCTCTGCCTCCAATTACTACGACGTGGGAAGCAACAGGGGGGCCTACGTCAAGCTGGGTCCGGACCTTGTGCCTTATTTGGTTCAGTACCAGGCCAGCAGCATGATCAGAGAGCTCACCGTGAGACAAAGGTGCCATTTACATAGTGACTCATCCCACTGGAGCTGCAGCTAATTATTACTGTATTGTTTTCATTGTGGATTAGTTTCACCATTAATAGATTCATTATTTAGTCTAGAAAACAGTCCAAAACTCAAAGACATTCAATTTACACTGATATAAAACTGAGAAAACGTCCAAATTCTCACATTTGAGACATTTTTGTGTGATAAATGACTTAAAATAGTTGAAGATTAATTTCCTGTTGATTTTATTTTTGCAGCTGTTACTGGATTAGACGAGAACTTTAAACATGAGAGCTCAAAATCATATATCCTAACATACGTTACCTTGTTAGACATCCATTGTGTAATATAACATCATTCTCTACACTGTTCTGGCTTCAATAGTTTTCATTATGTTCTGTGTTTGCTGTTATCTCGTCTGCAGCGTGGGACGAACTGAGCGCTCGGCCCTCAAAGTCCTGAGGGAGCAGCTGTTTTCACACAAGTCTGACCTCATCTGTGCCTTCAAAAAGTTTGATGGAGAGAACACAGGTGTGTGTAGCGTGAGTTTCACCGACCAATTCAGTCCTCAAACGGATCAGGTGTTACTTCCCAGGTGTTCATTTTTTATCACAGACGTCACATGTGCCTCCCGTTTCCTCGTGTTTCTCGGAGGACAATGTCTAGCTGGGAGGAAATGTGAGATCGCCTCTTTGTATTTTGTGTGGAGCATCATAATCCTCATTCAGGGAAAAAAAAAACATGTCGTCTGTTCCAGAGCGCAGAAACTTCAGCTGAAACTGTTCAACCACTTCAGAGATTTAATTTTGTTCATTCACTTTGTGTTTATCAAGAATATAATAAGTAAATAAGCAATTTTCTGTCACAAAACATCTCAGTTTTTCACCACAGAGTTACCTTTTTTTTTGCTTGCAAAGACAACTCTCTCATAAAATCATACATGACCAAATCCTGTAGAGTCACAGCACAAATCAAATTTAAAAACGTGTATGTGTGTGTGTGTGTAGTGTCTGTAAATGAGGAAAAACGTCACCTACATGTGAAGGGTCTGCAGGTCTTTAAAAGTCTTAAAAAGCATTGAATTCAGCCTCCTAAAAAAGCCCTTAGAAGGTAATAAAATGCCTTAAATTTAATTTACAAAAGTCTCATTAACATTACTGCTATAAGCAGTAATGTTAGTTATAAAATGTTTTTGTACCTGATTAGTGAATAAGCTGTTGGGAAATGTTATAAACTACAAGCGATACTGGTGGCTGTTTAATACTGAATGAGTTAATGAGTCTCAGTCAGCACCGTCAGATCTGTAGCAAACACTGCTGTCACTACTGTGAGCTGCAGGAGCTCATCAACTCATAAAGCACCAGTGATTTTCCATCGTACTTTCACACTTTGTGCGGTAGGATTGTGAAACAGGTATTAAATTGCATTCTATGTGGTATTTAAAAGGTCTTAAAAGTCTTAAGTTCAACTGGGTGAACGCTGCAGAAACTCTGTGTGTATGCTTCACAATCACTGACTCATCCACAGCTGTGTGGCTGGTAACATCCAGTCACATCATGCAGGTGTACATGTACACCTCGGACATGTTAACCTGTTCACTCTGCTGATTACACTCTCGCCAGTGCAGTTTGCTGCTGCAGCTCCCTCCACCTCCTCCTTATGTGGAATTTCATATTGTTGATTTTAACTAAGATTTAATGTTCATGCATGTTTAACCATACATGACTATAACCACATTGCTATAAAGGGTCATTTCCTTGACGTATGTGTCTCTGACTGAAATGTCTGTAATGAGACAGACTGGTGAAAAGATGCAAATGAAAAGTGGACTCTGTTTTGCTCAGTTTTGCTTCTACCTTGGCCGTTGCATTCGCCCTTTCTTTAGTTTATGCTTTGACTCTTCTTCTTCTGTCTGTATACACTACTACTGAAAGTAATGCAAAACTAAATGTAATATATATCAAGTTCATGGATAAGATGAACATTAAACATGCACATCTAAGCATATGACGGGACTTGAATGTTGGCTGTAATTGAATGTTTTAATTAAAAGTAAAATAATGGAAAACTTCATCGTCATCCTCACAGACTGATGAAGTCTCTGCTAATAAGAAAGTATTTCCTCTCCTTCCACCTCTGTCAGGTCTGGTGTCTCTGAACGACTGGGCCTCTGCAGTGGAGAGCGTGATGCGCCTCAGTTTGCCCTGGAGGATGCTTCGTAGTCAGCTGGTCACCTGCAGGACCAGCGAAGGCATGATAAACTACCACGAGTGGTTCAACGAGCTCGCCATCAAAGGACCCAATACGGATGTAATGACACATCAAAGCAGTCTCCAGTAGCTAAAGATATACTGGTGTATGATGAATAACATTTTGGATAAATTTAAGGACTTCTATCAGGATTTTTCTCACTCACATTTTCCCCTCGCAGCATATTGACCAGAGTCTGATTGAGACTTTGTACCGTCACCGCTCCACATTGGAGACCATCTTCAGGATCGTAGACACAGACAACTCAGGTAAAACACACTTTACTCACCACTGGCATCTTTTTCTTTTAAACAACATATTTTGTTCTTTCACTCTTAACAGTTCACCTTAAAATGTTATATTGCATTTCTGGGTTTATTTTGCTGTTTTTTCGTATTTTTCAAAGTGGCAAAAGACAAATCACGACATCATGATCATAATGTAAAGAAATATCAGGTTTTACTGTCAGTTCTCCAGGAATCAAAGTGATTTTCTTAAGACTTAATATTGTGCATCAACCTCTAACAGAAACAGCAATGGAAAGAAGGCCGTCGTAGAAGCTTATTTTAGTTTTATTGCATTTAACAAACAGCAAAAAAGAGGAAATGAAACAGATGAGACAGGAGAGGTCAAGAGGCTGTAGTGGACCATCCTGTCAAATCAAGTATAATAATTGTAAAAAAAAAAAAAAAACAAATATAAAAACATGAATTGGCAAAATAAAAAACACACAAATACAAACAAAATAAAGGACAGCAAGAGACACAAAACAAACAGAGCATCGTAGAACCAATTAGCTGACAATAATCACACAAAAAAGAAAAACAAAGCTAAAATGAATAGGATATCATCAAAATTAATCTAATAGCCTGAATTAACTGGCCATTTCTTTTTAAATGTTAAAATAATAGCAAGATCTTAATAATTTGTAGTTTGGTTTCTGTGTGGCAAAAAGACGCAGAGCTATATTAACCTGCACCAGAATGCAGTAAATCCAAACATATGTTTCTCTTTGGATAAAACTGTGTCACTCTAATTCTGGAAAAATGTGCCTTCTGGTCAATAACTTGATGAAATTACTGCACTGACGGACAGAGACGATCTAATGAGAGACCGTCTGTCTCACTGGAGGCGTAAAGTGTGTCAGAGACTTGTAATTTGTTTGTGTCCAGATAGAGATGGCTACCGAGGTCAGCCTCCGTTAATCCACCTGTGGCTTGCAAACGAGGCCACGGCAGGTTACGCCCTCCGGAATCCTCCCGGTTAAGACGAGGATTAACCCACTGATCTACTGATGGTCTTTCCATCCCCCCATCCCTTATCTCAAACACATTCCTGTTCTGCTTTCTCCCTCCACTTTTTTTTTTTTTTATAATCTCTTCCCATCACTCCATCCATAAGAGCTTCTTTTCTATCCTGCATCTTTAACCTTTAACCTCCTCCTCAGGCTTCATCACCATGGAGGACTTCCGGCAGACATGGAAGCTGCTGAGCGTCTACCTAAAGATGGAGATCACGGACGAGGCCATCTCCGACCTTGCAGTCACCATCGACAGCAACCAGGACGGCAGCATCGACATCGAGGAGTTCATGGAGGCCTTCCGCCTCACGGACAAGAAGAGCCGCCTGGAGCGAGGACGCAGCATGTTCATGGGGACGGCCCCCGACCTCACCAAGCTGGAGGGAGACCCCAACATTTGAGCAGAGAGAGAGAGAGAGAGAGAGAGAAAAGACTGAACACAGAGAGCAACCTCCTTCTTCTCACCAGGTAGCCAGGCGGCGAAGGAGAGGGTGGGGAAGTGGAGCCGACGCAAGCTGCTTTAATGACGCACACTAAGACGTAGGATGCTGCTGAGCAACAGCCGTGTGGATCACATGGGATTAGGAAGAGGTCAGAGTTCAGGGTGTTTGACGGCAAATGCTTGTTTCATATTTTGAAGCGGTTTTATTCACTGAGGAAGTGTCTGTGAAGCACAACTGAACACCATGAAGAATATATTTCTCTCTTGTCAAGTTAGAATAGTGATAAACTTTTTTAAAAAAAACTCACAAACACAGAAATAAAAAGACATAATTATTGGAATAATAATACTAGATACTTTGATTACAGTTATTTTGAGGATTTTTGCATTTTATATCCATATCTTTCATTATTTTTAACAGGAAAAGACTTTATAGATGAAAAGAGTAACTTCTGCACACTGACTCCAAACCACAGATCACCTGTAGACATGTTTTAAGACGTATAAATATACTTTTGTACTTTATAAATTTGTATCTGATAAGGTTTTTCCACAAAAAAAGTTCAGTTGTTTGCTAAAAATTCTTAAAAATGACATCTGTTTCTTCTCCCTCATTGAAAAAATACAAGTTATAATTGTGAAAACAGCCGCCTAGAGTCAAACTGCACATAGATCATTCTGCACAGTGAAGCTCAAACATCAAAGTAACAATAAGCATAACTCACTTTTGAGTGGAGAAGGACTTTAAATGGATGTTATGATCGCAAATGGCTACCAACTCGCACAAAGTGAAAAACATCTCAAAATACTGAACAATTCAAGAAGTAAACAATTAAAACTCACTGGGAGTACAGAGACAATAATCACGAATCACAAATATATCAAAAATACTTACATGAAAATAAACATTAAAATATTGCACATGACAAAAAAACATTAAAGACAGATTTAACCAGAAAAATTAACACACACTAATAAACATGTATGTTATCGCTAAGACTGTGGACTGACAGGAAGCTATAACAGAAATAAACCCAAATATAGAGCTGCAACAATTAATCAATTTGACAATCGACAGAAAATTAATCACCAACTGTTTTGATAATCAGTTAATCTTTCTTTAGTTCTCTGACTCTGTATCAGGGAGGACTCTGGACCTCTATGAGATGCACGACCGTCGGTTTACGTTGTACATTCAGTTTTTTAAAGCTCTCTGTGAGTCAGCATGCAGACGTCACTCTTTCTACTGATGCTGATTCCCAGTAGCCTTGCATCGACATGCGACGTACGAATACTGTAACTACACTCCTTCTAAAGACTTTATAGATACTAGAAACTAATACGTAAATTACACAACATGTAATTGTGCAGCTCTACTGTACATTGTATGCACAAATCGCAAATTAAAAGTTGCCAGTGCCTTAGCAGTAGGAGCATTTTTAACTTCCAGTGATGAAGTTAAGTCTAGTATGCACAGTGTGTCAACTGCCAACAAAGTACCGGGGTCCCTGCTCGTCTCAGTCGGGATGTGAACTCATACATATTTATTTGACTTCTAGGACGTATGATGTATCTTCAAATTGTTGCTTTTAAAGCCGAGATCAGTTCCTTTTCAGTTAAATCTGTTCAGTTTTCATTTTAAATAATGTATTATTTAACCACAAGAGACATTTAAAAAAAAAAAAATCATTAAATGTAAATTTGTATGTATGGTTTGTTGGTTTTTTAGCTTGATGACCATGTAAAACGTTTACTGTAAATACATCACAAAGTTACATTTGTAGTATTTATTTGTGTGTATGTGTGTGTGTATGTGTGTGTGTGTGTGTGTGTTTGAGATTAGGGATGTTTATGAATTGCAATTTAAAGAACCATCACTGATCCAGACGTGGTTGTATTGAGGAGGAAAACACTCAATATACAGTAACTCAGTGATCTGATCATTAAAATAATTTGCTATTTTCTGCCTCAAGTGTTTCATTTACTTTTAATTTGTTTGTTTCTTTTGCATACACATGATTTTATGATGCAACTGCTGTGCATGCTGCTAATAACTAATTATTAAGGGTTGTCAGAATCACCACCAGGGGGCACAAAAGACCATTTAGTACTAACTTGGTGTCACATATCAGTTTAGTCTGGATGTCAACTCAATAAGCCCAGTTTTAAAATTACTCACTGTGATTTTAAAGATGATAATTCACAGGATAACTGGCTGAAAGTATGACTCATTAAGGATTTATACGGAAAGCAAGCAGAGGCGCTACACCGTGTATTTCAGCTGCAGCAACAATGGAAATTCCGAGAGTTTTAACTGTGTTATCTCTCTAAGCTCGTGTCTGGTAGAGACAATAGTGTCTCTATCAAATGATCTTCTAATAAGTGGGCGATATCTTGTTCAAGCTGCCTGCAGTTTGCACAAATTTGTGTTTAAAGGATAGGTTCACAATTTTTTGAGTCAGGTGCCCATATGAACAGTGAAAGAGGTTTTCCTCGCTGTAATCATTCCTCCTGTTCATACTGGCTATTAAAAGATCCCCTCAAATGCACTTTCAATGTAAATAATGGAGGACAAATTCCACAGTGTGTCCACACAGTCATTTTTTGCAAAAATACATTTAAAAGTTTATCTGAAGCTTAAATGATGCTCCAGCAGTCTGAGTTAGTCATATCAAGTGGATATCTGCCACATTTACAGTCTTTTTAGCATCAAATTCCCTCTTTGTGTTTCCCTGTTGAGCTGCAGTGGAAGTCTAGTAACAAAAAGAGGAACTTTGGCACTAAAAAGTCTGTAATGTTGAAAGATATCTACTTGATTTGACTCATTTGGATGACTGAAGCTTCATATTAGATAGATAGATAAATTGTGAAATTGTCCTTTAAAAGATTACACAAACCAAAGTCTTGTAATGTCCTGACAAATCAGGACATCTGAGGCTAATCTTTGTGAAGACAGTTATCATATAAACATATTCATAAAAGGAATAGTTTGACATATTGGGAGTTATCTAGGTTAGATAAGAAGATCAAAACCACTTTAACGTACATTAAACCTATGTATGATAGATATGCTAAGCTAAGCTAACCTGTGGCTTCATTTTTAACAGACAGACATGAGAGACTGGTATCTCTATATCATCTAACTCTTGGCAAGAGAGTGAATATTTCCCGAAATGTGGAACTATTTCTTTAATCCTGTCCACTTCTCTCTGTATGAACTTCATCCTTTAAAACGTCATTTCAAGCACTCAGAGCTGGAGGCCGACATGCTGCCGCCTGCCCTCTTACATACAGCCACCACCGCCCCTGACATGAAAACTCACACGCTGGTGACAAGTGGGACAAAAGAGAAGGCAGTTAGACCTAGTTTTCCATTGTGTTGAGGAGGGGGAGGAGGTGTCTATTGTTCATTGTCTGCAGGTGGTCTTACAGTTGTAAAGCTGCTGGAGCTCAACCCTGATGAAGACATTTGAATCAGTCAACTGGAGCATCTCAAAGCGCCCGCTGTAACTAGACGTGCTTCAGAGGTCTTAAAGGGAATCATTAATATTGTTTAGATATTATTACTTTGTGAAGCTCAGTGTGTTCCAGCGGTCATAAATGTTTGCAACATAGCCTACTTTAATTTCACCTGACTCACCTACTACCCTTTTGCTTTTTATATTCCCACAACGCCTTTTGAAACTCTCCAGTATTGACGACACATGGAGCATTTGTCTTCACCACTTGAGCCTTAATATCACCAAAAGTATCCATAGATTTCTCCCCAAAAAAGGCCTGCACACTAAAAGATCAAAAAGAGGCTTTTAAGGTCTTTTTTTATCTAAAAAGTGTTTAACAAAGTGTGAAAAAATGGGGGAAAGTAATGGTTTATTTTAGGAGACAGTAATTTCTGAATAATTTTATATTAAGTTTCCTAGAAGTTGTTAATTAAAAGGAAAATAGAAGTTCTGTGATTGTTATTATAGTCCGTTTTTTAGTTTATTGTGCAGAGTTTATGCGATGACAAAGAGTTTTTCTTTAAAGACCATTAAAACCCAAATATAAATGTATTATTGGAAACTTTATTGTCCATATATAGTAGGTTGAATCGTGTGTTTGACTGCAGACAAATTTTGCATTTTCGCATGTTCAGCTGACCTTCTGTGCGCTGACTTAAGACCTTTTACGTAACACTATTAGTTCATTGGATTTAATTCATTAGAGATGTACCAACTGGGCACTGTGTCTACAGTATTTTACCTGCAGTTTGTAACAAAAAACAAAGTTATTTGCAGGAAACCTTCTAGGAAACTGTGAAGAAATTACAGACTTGTAAAATAAAGTCACAATAAACAATATCCAATCAGGAGGAAGGGCGGCTCCTGACACTCCCAAAGGGGTCACAAGATAAATCTGAGGGGTCATGAGATGAGAAATAAAACATTTTCTTGCAACACAGGTTTTTTTTTTCTGACTTTTCACTTATCTGTCCTTTATTTATTGTGAAATACTGGATATAAAATATCTAAAATACAGAGTCAGGGAGTGTCCTGGTAACTGAATGTGTACTGTGCATGACACATAACAACAACGTCTCTGGTTTGATTCCAGCCAGTGATCTTTGCTGCTTGTCATATCCATCTCTCTCCCCTGGTCTGCCGCCTCACTATCGTCTATGTGATAAAGGCAAAAGTGCAAAAAATAAATAAATAAAGAGTCGGAGAAGGGAACAGCACTTTTGTTGAGCTGTTTGCAACTTGTATACATATCCAGCTTTTTGCACAGGGTCATGAGGAGACTGTGTGTTGCTGAGAAACACCGACAACATATTTTACACTGTATCTGCTCACTTTAGGGCCGTATTGAAGCTATACGATGCTCTATATTGAGTCAATTAAACACTAATTGCACTAAATTGACAATTTTGGGATCTAGGGTTTCATTTTACGCACATTTCTATGTTATTCAGCACCTGAAGTATAATAAATTATTATAAATTTAACATGAAGTCTTGCAGGTATTGTCCACACAACATTTTTATTGTTTGTTATTGTTCAATTTAGGATAGAGCTGCAACAATTAGTCGATTAATAGATTAGTGAATCAACAGAAAATTAACCACCAACTATTCTGATAATCGATTAATTGTTTTGAGTCATTTTCTAAATAAAAAATACTAAAATTCTCTTGTTCCAGCTTCTAAAATGTGAATATTTTCTGGTTTCTTTAATCTTCTATAACAGTAAACTGAATATCTTTAATGCTGTGGACTGCTGGTCGGAGACATTTGAAGACGTCACATTGGTCTTTGGGAAACAGTGGTCGACATTTTTCACCATTTTTCTGACATTTTATAGACAAAACGACTAATCGATTATTCAAGAAAATAATTGACAGATTAATCGATGTGTTGTGGTTCAGTTAAAAATACTTTATCTGTCCATCAAAGGGCAATTTGAGGAAGCGACTTGGAAAACAGAAGTTAATAAATGACTCATTTACATACATGAAAGACTATCTAACAATATAAATATGACCATGTTAGAAAGAGTTGATACACATAGATTAATTGTATATAACAGTTTGTAGCTGGGCAACAGTATCCAACACCACAAAGGCACACAATTATATCAAAAGTGGGTTAAAAGGTTCAGTGACCTGTTGTAGTTTAAAATAAAGGGAAACACTCACATGAGAATGAATTAAGCAATCAGCCGAGAAGAGTTGTACTGTCAGCAGAAAGGTTAGTCAACTCCCCAAAAAAGTGATTAATGCACATGTAATGGATAAACTGAAGGAGCCACATGAGTAAATGCTGACGCCTGTAGATCCTGAAACAATCTTCTCACGTACAGAAACATATGATGTGAGTTCAGACGGGGAGAATGTAAACCGCCCGAGGTTAGAAAACTGAACAGAAGGCTGTTGCTGTGTTTACATGTAATGCCCCTGTGTGGATGTGTGGATTTACCTGGTACAGTTTGAAATAAATGACAGAAATGTACTGCTTAAGAACATAGAAAACCTGCCAGAACTTGTTCCAGTTCAGATGTGGGTTTAAAATGCAGGAGAATTCATTACAGTGATGAGTCACGGCCTGTTCTGATAACAAATCTTGTTGTTGCATTGCATAATGAAAGAGATTACTGGATGTTACAATGGCTGAGTTTCGAGAAAAGTCCTTGCTCTTTTAGCTTTGTTTGTTTGTTTTTTCAGTTTTTCACAGGAAAAAAATAACAAGTAACAAGGTCTCATAAGTGAATGCTTAGTCATCGGTATAAAGAACATTCTCCAAAAACACGTCAAGACTGTAATTCAATCCAGAGGTGGAAGAAGTATTCAGATATTTTACTGAAGTAAAAGTACCAATACAACAATGTAAAAATACTCCATTACAAGTAAAAGTTCTGCATGAAAAATCCTACTTAAGTAAAAGTACATAAGTATTTTGAGCTTGATGTAGTAAAGGTATTACAGTAAAAGTAGTGGTTTGGTTCCTCTGACTGATATATTATTATATATGACATCATTATATTATTAATGCTGAAGCATCAGTGTTAGAGCAGCATGTTACTGTTGTAGCTGCTGGAGGTGGAGCTAGTTTCAACTACTTTATATACAGTTAGATAGTTTAGTCAAGGGGTTCCCAACCTAGGGGTCGGGCCCCTCCAAAGGGTCACCAGATAAATCTGAGGGGTCATGAGATGATTAATGGGAGAGGAAAGAAGAAAAAACTAAGTTTTGATGCACAAATCTGTTTTCAGTTTTTGGACTTTTTCTCAAATTTTTGATTTTTTTGGTGAAATATTGGATCATTTGAACATTTATTTAAATGAAACCATGTGAGAAGTTTAGAGGGAAAAATCACTATTTGGTGGAGCTGTTAACAACTCATAGACATCTGAAATATGACCCCGACGACACACTTCTTTATGTAAGGCGTCAAAAGCCAAAAAGGTTGGAAACCACTGGTTTCATCTTTAACAATGTGTTGTATTTTAAAAGCTTGTTGTATTATCCATTGTGTCAAATCTTCATCTGGAAAGTAATTAAAACTGTCAAATAAATGTAGTGGAGTAGAAAGTACAATATTTCCCTCTGAAATGTAGTGGACTGAAAGTATAAAGTAGCATCAAATGGTAATATGTCATTAATAATAATAAGTACCTTAATATTTTACTTTAAGTACAGGTTCACTTTTTTTTTCTTTAAACAACAGTCAAGTGTCCATAATAACACTGAAGGAGGTTTTCCTCGCTGTACAAACAATGTTTTCCTGTTTAGCTGTGGTGGAAGCATAGAAACAATAAGAGGAACTTTGGCTCTTTAATGTTGGAGGATATCTACTTGATTTGATTAATTTGGATGACTGAAGCTTCATATTAGCTTCAGATAAACTTTTAAATACATTTTTGCACAGAGGGACTGTGGATTTTGTCCCCCATTGCTTACATTGTAAGTGCATTGTGAAGGGATCTTCTGATGGTCAGTATGAACAGGAGGAATGATTACAGCAAGAAAAACCTGTTTCAATGTTAATTTGGGCTCCTGACTGCTGTTTTAAGACAGACTCTTGTGAAAACTGTGAACCTGCCCTTTAAGTACAATACTTAAAGCAACTACAAGGAACTTTTAACTGGTTATGAAACAGTCTCATGATGCCTCTATATGACCAACATAAGCAAACAAGCCCATCAGCAAGAAGATTGGTTATTTATATATAGTTATTCTAAATTCCTGCCACCGGGTCAGATTCCCTGCGACATCAGACGAAATGATTTACAGCACACAGACCTGAAGAGCCTTTGTTTACATTACATGTAGTATTGTAGCATGAGGGAGTATAAAGACGTTACCAAGGAGGGGAGGATATTCTCTTCATTAAAAGTAAAGTTAGGCTTGTTGTCAGCTAGAGAGTGAATGAAGAGAGGGAGCAGCGGTAGTGAGAACAAAGCAGTGAATCAAAGAAAACGTTATTTTCCAATTGTTTCACAGCGGTTATGTTCTAAAGCACAAATAAACACACACACACACCTCCACACAACCCTGCGGGAAGGTGCCACGTTGCCGGATTGGTGTGAACGCAGCCTTACATGTAAACTAGGTGTAAGTTTACTTTGCTTCACCATTGTCATATTACAGTTATTAATCTAACATAGCCACAAATAGATACATTACCTCATCACTATGTGTCCTGCAAACAGCTGTTTAAAAAAAGAAAAGTAGTATTTTCTTTCTTTCACTTCCTTCCAAAACAAGTGCCAGATCAAGATCTTTACGACAGGAGGCGGCGGCGCTCATGGGAAATGCATTCTTCATTCCTGGAAAACGCTACTGCTTTCATCCACAGGGGCTGCTAAAATCTACACAAAATGAAAGTTCCTTGAAGTAATTTTAATAGGATTTATATTTCACCCTCTAATGGCAAACAGTTAACAAAAAACAGCAGACAACCGTGTGAACTTTGCACTTGACGGCAACTTTTATTTTTTTGCAAATACACTAGAAATGTTTACAAAAGCACTGTAGAAACATCTGTGCAGTGTAAATTATCAAAACTAAAAATGGATATTACTTTGAAATCATTTTGCACCTCACATGACAAGGGGGATTGTCATTTTCAGCAGCAAAACAAATTAGTCTATCTCAAGAGGAAACTTCTGTTAGTGACTTGAGAACATCGTCATGGGGAGATGCGGCTGTTACACCAAAGAGCAAATTAAGGAACAAAATAATAAACAGGATAATGGTATGGCACTAGTGCTCATCCCTGAAGGAGGGCTTCATTCATCTAGATAGTTTACACAGCATGTTCGCTTTACTTCATTCATCAAGATAATCAGCCTTCCAGTAAAAATCACTCCAGTTTGACAGAAATGGTGCATTGGCTCCACAAACACAAAGTCAACTCACACATGTTCTCATTCTCATCCATCACAAATACCCACATCATAACCCATTCATAAACACTCTTAGACATTTTTACAGGGCTCTGACCGTTCGCAGTGTGACATACTGGTCCGTCTTTTACACTCTTTTGTATTTTTCAGTGTGAAAAAAATAAAATTGAAATGATCAGAAATGAAATGTGCTCGACTGAATATTTTTTAAAAAAAAATGACTAAATCACACTAAAAGAAATACTCCTACAGGACTGAAACTAACAAAAATCACAAATTCAGGGAAACATAAGATACATAAATATTGTGTGGCCCCTTTACAAAACATCCACAATTTATTTTACACAACTCTGTATTGCTTTGTCTTACATAATACTGAGATTTTTTTCATGCTCACAGAGAGCATTGATTACTTTTGTTTGCTCTTGCACCGGGTGAAATAAAAAAAAAAAGCAATACCAATCAAACTAGCAAGTGTGACATTTTTCTGTTCTTTTTCTTGCCTTGATGTAAAAAGGCACATAACACACAAGTGTTCACGCTCACACAACACTGCAAATACTTTACATAGGTGGTGGCACGATTTTTTTTTCTTTCTTTTTTTTTTGGAAAAAGGGGAGGGGTTTTGTGGCACGGCCGTTATCGCAGAGGAGAGTAAACACGGCGCTGGGGCAGATCTATGTGGGTTATCTTTGGTCAAGCAGGGACGAGCCAATGGGCTTGAGGGATTGGACTCAAAGGTCATTGTAGTAGAAGTCAGACAGTTGGGAGGAGTGACGGCTCAGGTGTGTGTTTGAACAGACACTGTATAAGCGGCGCACACACACACACGACTCTCGGGTATTAAGGTCTCTCAGGTTCAAGTCTAGATCTTTAAAAAGGTGGATATCGAAGAGTTTGCACAAGGCTGCGGTTGCTTGCATGTAGGTGGAATAAAAAGGCCTTTAGTGAATTGATTCTACTTTAAAAAAGGACTCCCCCTTTCCACAGTGTTATTAAACCTAGAATCAGACTTCTGAGCACCGGTCTTACACGATGCTGAATCGGCTCGCCCTTTTTGGGCACCTCCAGCGAACTGTCAAGTTTACTAGCTCTATAATAAACCCCAGCGATACATATGATATGGTCAAATCATCTGCTAATACAGGAATGAGTGGTTAAGTGTGATAACTTTACAGAAATGTTGCTAGTGATAACTGTAACTGCTAATTCCAATAAATGGCAGCAAGCTTTGGGCTTTGTATCTTGTGCTCAGGTATTCCCAGGTGTCAAACGGTTGGAAAAACACAGAGAGCCTTTAAAATTTAAGACTTGGAAAAGAGAAAAAAAAAGCCTCTGTGGACCAACCTGAAAGTGAATACCAGCACCTTATGGTAAATACCCATATACAAATACAAGTCCATAGGTTATGGCATTTTCTAGCAGCAATAACAAATACAAAAGTATATCAAAAGAAGACACTCCATGTGCTGAAAAGCGAGTAACACAGAGGCATGGATGTCTGCAACTGCAACGACATCCTTCATGAGTAATACTAGCCAGGACAAACCAGTGAAATGTACTGAAACACATGGACCACCTTCACTGAAATGACCAGGACAAACAAAAACAACATAAAAATACACAGGGCACAATTTCCAGGCAAAGTGCAGGGAATTTTTTTTCCACATTGACAGTTTTATGGCCTTAAATTCACTTCCCACTGGCGACGACCAATTGGGGTATGACATGTCACAGGACAAGTGTGGTTGGACAGAAAAAAATGAAAAAAAAAAAAAAAAAAAAAAAAAAAACACAACATGAAATGTAAGACAAACAGTGATTCAAGTGCTGCGTGCTGCGTTTGCCTGAATGCCTACAGCTCCTTGGCAAACCCGAGCGACTGCACAGCGGCGAGTGGCGCACACGGGGCTCCCCTCCAACGTTTACACCCAATGATTCCACTTTTTAATAGTCACAGCACTTGACAGTGTCTTTGACAGGTTGACTGTAAAGATATACATATACATATATATATATTTATTTATATATATTTATATATATATGTATATATGGGACAAAAAAAACCTGGTAGCCTTGTATGAGGACTGGTTTCAATCCAAATTGTGCTTTGTCTAAGAAACAGTGTAGACGTGCAGGAGCGGTCGACACCAGAGCAACGTTAAGTGTCTTTCAGCACACCTAGGAGGACTGCTTGCTGGATTTGGTCAGAGGTATCTCAACATTTCCCCTTTTATATATGTACAATAACGACAGAAGAGATTTCCAGCTTATTTGAACAATGTTTGAACATAAAGAACACACTGAACCATTATAAGGCAGAAAGCAGGTTCAAGTCTCCCTTGTAAGTTCTGTGGGTGTTTTTTTTTTTTTCCTTTTTGTTTTGAATGTGTGATGAAGCCTAAAAAACAAAAAAAAACAAAAAAAAAGGTGCAACTTTATCAAGCTACAGTTGGCAAAACTAACAATTTCACAGCTAGCTAGTGATGACTTTGAAATGTAGGCGAGGTCTCTGAATATCTCCGTTTTTTAACTAGTGTTTTGGATAAAAAAGGTGACAAAAACACAAGAAGAAGAGGGGAGGGTGGTCGGGATCAAAATCACGAGTAGTCCAGGTGTCACACTACACTGTGCCTGCATCAAGAAAAATAGTTGCCCACTGTCCGTCAAAACAGGACACTGAAGTGTATGATAAAGGTGCACACACACGTTCACTAACTGATCCCGGAAGTGTGTGTGGTTGCACTAATTCATCTTAGGAAAAAAAAGGCAAAATTGCTATAAATAGTTTGGCTCAGTCTGTTTTGTTTTTTTTTCTTCTTTACAAAAAAGGATATGCCAAGTTCAGTTTATTAGCAAAACCGTGTTATCCTCTGAGCACCAGGAGCTCAGAGTTTCTGTCCTAAGGATTCAGTTAACAGGGGCTTTTTTTTGTGTTTTTAATCTGTTGGCTTAGCGGTTTCTCCTCACACAACACCAATGGAGAGAAAAGAGCAAAGAATACGACTGTAACAACACCCGCTGTCGTTCAGGTGAATACTAAAACACTCTTTGAGCCACGTTAGTCGGCAGAGTCTGCTCAGATGATCATGCATCCGTGTGCAACAGCGACACCTATGCTACCGTGTTCCCTCACAAGATTTTTTTTACGGAAAAAAGGCTTGTCCCGGTCGAGCCCGCCCGGAGTCCCTTCATGTTTAGGGGCCCGACCAGGACGGAAATGAGGAATATAGTGTGGGAGTTTGTTGTGTTACAGTACGGCAGGCAGTGAGGGCCATGCTCAGCAGGTAGAGTAGAGGATGACAGACAGTCATAAGAGGGCTCAGTGAGAGGAGCAATGTCTTTGTTGACTAAACATGTACTGGGGGCTTGTGTCCCACCCCCCTTTCCCTATCCTCCCCCACCCCCCCAAAACAAGTGAAAACGAGCCCCGGTGTGTAAACCCCCACCCGTGGTAATGTAGCACCCCCGCACTGCTCCCTCAGCCCCCTTCCTGAGCTCCAGACTTAGGGAGGAGATCCTCGATCAACACTTCTGGGCCTCCACTGGAGACATTGCAATGTAGGAGCCGTTCCTCATTGGCTGACTGGCCGGCGTTTCTGACGACTCTTCGGGCTTGTCGCTGACCTGAGTGTAGGCCGTGTCGTCTTTTGCCGTCTGGACGGGGAAGAGTCAGGAGGAAAGAGCGTGTTACTACAAACCACTGACAAGATGTCCAAACAGAAATACACATACTGTTTGTTTTATGTTTAACGCTGACGTTAAAATGGGAGTAGATGTTTTGACTGAAATGTTCACAGTAAAAACACATCCATCTAAATATCGAGCACAAAACCACCACAGAAAATATTAACTTAAAAAAAAAAATAAAGCAATTACACTGTGAGGCGAGAACTTATGAGCAATTAAGATAATTAAAAAATGATAATAAGAGATGATGGATAACAAATTAAAAAAGGAGAATAGCAAACAAGGCAAAAATGAAGACTTACAGTAAAAGAATGAAAAGCTTCAGTAAAATCAATACGTTTTACTTCATTCTAAAACAGAAAGGAAAAAAGGGGGGTTACAGAAAATTAAAATTAGAACATGGTTAATACAACACTTCTTCACATTGCAATTAAGCTTCTTTAACATTCTCTCAACGCTAAAGTAAACGTCGAACTCTGCCACATGTGTGGACGTTACATCCAGTTGTTGGGCATTTTGGGAGATAAGATTTCTTGCTAACAGTTAGATGAGAAGATCGTTAACGCTCTCATGTCTCTACGCTTAGCTTAGCTTAGCTTAGCCTGGCTCTGTCGACAGGTAACAAAATCCACATTAAACCACAATGTGTCGTTTTAACGCTTTGTTTTTTGTGCGAATTAAACCAACAATACCGAAATCTTTTTAAACAGATTTATATTTTATATCTCCTGGATAATATTATGTTATTTTATTTAATATTCTTATGTAATTTGTCTGCTTTTTACTGTAGAATTTTATTACAGTCTCTCAAACGATTAATCGATTATTAAAATAGTTGGTGATTTATTTAATAGTTGGCAGCTAATCGATCAACGTATTTTTGCAGCTTTAATAAATGCTATACAAATAAAGTTATTATGAACAATAATGTGTTAATTATTGAGTTTTAGAGGTGTTGGTAGGTGAATTTTGTTACCTGTGGACAGAGCCAAGCTAGCCGTTTCTCTATGTTTCCGGCCATTATGCTAAGCTAAACTAAGCTAACCGGCTTCAGGCTAGAGCTTCATATTTACTGTACAGACATGGAAGTGATATCAATCTTCTCATGTGGCTCTTAGCAAGAAATTTAATAAATCATATTTCCCAAAATGTCAAACTATTCTTTTGACAACTCGCAGGCCTGCCTCTGGACAGTGATTGACCTGAACTTTGGTAATCTGAAGGCAGTGAGGCCAGTTTTCATATCAGCAATCCTGGAATACTGAAGATAAGAGGTGAACATGTGCTGTACTTCCTTCTGGGGACTACTGCAGTTCAGTGCACTTTAGCACTCATAAGATGCACTGACTAAAAGGGAACTGGGAGGGAGATGCTTTCTTCCTGAATACAAAGATTCATCGAAGATGCATCAACTGTTAGAAAATGTTCAAAAAAGATAAAAAAAAAAACAAACAAAAACACCATTTGATCCAGAATTGGGGGGGAAAAAACTGCTCATGCTCGCTTTGATATGCAGGAATCATGCAATGTGTTAGTTAACATGCGCGTAGCTCGAGGGTTAAACCTGCTGCAGCTCAGTGAAGTTAATGCAAAAAACCCAGTCAAACTCAAAAACTCTTTAGCTTTTACTGTAACATATTACTAATATCTACCATCAGTCTAGGTCACATTTACACTGTGAGCTAATGTCAGTGGGTAGCACACACTTTTCACTCCGGGGGGGGGGGGGGGTAACTGTGTGGATTAATTCTACAGTTTAGTCCAGAGCCGCAGGGCTACTTCCTACCTTCTTCTGGCGGTTTCGGCAGAACAAGACGACAAGGACCAGCAGCAGAATGACACCCAAACCCACAATGAGCAAGGGGAAGTTTGACACAAGAGTCACGATTAAGAGCAATGTCCTCATCTGGGCTGCTGAATCATCGTCAATAGTTGCCGTCTAGAGTTGAGAGAGAGAAGGTTATTGACTTGTGGTTCACTTATCGGCACACAAGGTTTATTTCAGATTATACTAAAAACGGGTTCCTCACCTCGTTGACGAACATGATGGGGAAAATGGTCTCGTTGATGAACTTGGTATTGCTGCGGGGCAGAAAGAGAGAGACACGGGGAGGTCAGGAAGGACATCTGGCTCAACATGTGGCTGAAATAAGGACAGTGTGTGTCAACAGCGATGTGGGTCACAGTTCAACAAAGTTCGACTTACGGGAAGCCTTGAACTCTCTTCAGAATGATATTGAGCTGAGCTCTCTTGCAGGCACGAATGGGAACCCCTGTGGTCTAGAAAAGACAAAAAAAACATAACTTTTAGTAAAAGTAGTAGGTTTGGAAATATAAAAGAATTCATGTGGTTTCCAGACTGACAGACTGCCACGTTCTGCATTTTTAGTCATTTGAATGATTTTTTTTTGTTATTTATTGTTGTGTACTATACATTCACTATATACAGCACTCAGAACAGTGACAGCTAAAATCAAAAATTAACATTTTTAAAAGTATTTTCTGTTTAATAATGTAAGCTTGCCAAACAGAATCCAGAAAGAACCTAAAACGCAAATAAAAACACGTAGCCATTAGTTGAAATTATGATCAAAACAACATTTCTCATTTAGATAAGAACTCCATAAGTCAGCAGAGCAAAAGGTTCAACACAGGTTCAACCTTGTAGCTCTAATCTGTTGGGATATTAAATATAAGGCGTACCGGCTGCAGGTCGAGGTACGTCTCGTGTTCCTCCTTGTTGGGGTGGAGCCCGTCGATGGCTTCGATGTATTTGGGGTCAGCTTGATAAAAGTGTGGGAAAGAAACCACGATGGGAGCGCCTTCAGGAAATAAACAGGATAAATACATGAGTCAGTGGCTGCTCATATCCTTCACTGATTCATTCACAACAACAAGGGCTAAAAAAAAAAAATAGATAA
Source organism: Thunnus thynnus (assembly GCF_963924715.1). Lineage (NCBI taxonomy): Eukaryota > Metazoa > Chordata > Actinopteri > Scombriformes > Scombridae > Thunnus > Thunnus thynnus. The sequence goes on from NC_089518.1 coordinate 30,841,979, forward strand.
AAGAAGAAACGTGAGATAAGATAAAACCCTATCTGGTATTTTGTGAGAAGTCAGAATACAAACCATATCTATAGTTTATATATTGTGGCAGATAGCTGAAGAATGTCTGTTTCAGGTTGTAATGAGTCCAATTAATGATTAGCTGACACAGTAAAAACAAGAGAGAGTCTGAGGAACGAAACATCCGTTTAATAAGAAAATTCACATCTGCTGGAGGAGCATTAACAACTTACTGTTTTAAATTCACTCTATTAAATTGATCGACTGATTGATTTAAGTGTCCTGAACCACACGGTGCCGACGACCACAACGATCACATGGAAAATCTTAGTGTGCAGATCCACAAATTCAACAGAACAAAACAGAAACTATGACGGACACCTAACGTCACGTATTCTCCAGACCACCAAACTAGACCAGATTTTTTTTTTTTGCTGGATTCTTTCAAATGGCGAAATCTTAAGTTCGCTGTATATTTGTGCGCCGAAATAAATAATGAGATTCATCCTAAACACCACCAGGATCACATAAAAGACATTAACACTACTCCTCAGGCTATAAATCTGCCTACCTCAGTCTCCAAGGATAAAGTATCATCCTTAATTGTTTATTTCATGTGCGGCAGTTTAATGTTGTCTTTTTAATTAATCAATCTCTTATTTCAATTTGGATTGATTCTTTTGTAAAGCACTGCCTCAGTGTGTTAATTAGGCAACATAAATTAATCGCCTTTCCCTTAGAAATACTGACGACACCCTCAGAGATTTCTGGTCAGTTTTTTTTGGTCTATTTTTTCATTATTCAGATTATTCATATCTCATTTATTTACTTTCTTTTACATTTTTGCACTACCAGAGATTCAAATTCTGGGGCAGAAATGGTGAAACCTTTTTTTATTTTGTATATTTTGGCCAAAAAGTAGTCAAATTTAAACATACTGAGTCTAAAAAAATACTGCTGCTGTTGCTAAAACTAACAGGATATACATATAAAAAAAGACCTTTATGTTTCCTATGTCAGTGGTAGCTGCAGCCAGGTTATATATTTACTTCTCTTGCACTAAATTACAACTGTAGATGTTTAAAGACAAAAAGCGGAAGTAGCTTTGTTCAATCAATTCTACTTTTTTTTTTTCCATTTAATTCGAAACTATGAAAGCGGATATAAAGACAGTTGAAATTTGAATGACTTTCTGCGGTTGAAGCTCTTCTGTTTTTTTTTTCTTTTTTTTTTTTAGACCACACAGGCAGTGGCAGAATGACACCAGTTAACACATGACGACGGAGCTCGGCCTCGATTGGCTCTCGACGAATCATCACTAAAATCCCTCCAATAGCGCGTGTTTGCATCAGATGAGTCAGAGGAGCTGGCAAAGGCAGCCAATCAAGATGTGGGTATTATAGCAGTTTAATCAGTGGCAACCTACTTTCACAAATAATTGCATACGGTTTTTGACATAGTTTTAATACGACAGTATATGCAGGAACAAAATAATGATAATAAAAAGGATTTTAAATGAAATACACTTAATACAAACTGGGGTAACAGTAGCATTTCTCTCTGTGATAGTATAGTATCTTCATGTCAGTCAAGCACAGTGGAGATTGCCTTATCAGTGCAATCACACTCCACTCAATGACCACTATAAAATACTTCAATAGCCGCCACACACAGGCAGCACAGTTAATCATTGAACCATGTATTGAGTAAAATCTCGCATGCTCAAACAGTGGGAGATATCAGACACCAGGCAGGGGACGCGGTTGCTGACTGAAAGGACATTTTTGGGGGCTAGAGAGGGGGGAACTATGTCATGAGGCTGGTTTAGAGTCATCAAAGGGAAGTGGGTCAGGCGCTATGGTAACTGAGGGGGTCGGGGTAGAGGCAGGGGAGGGGCGGGGTGAGGAAACAGGCGGTGCTCCTACCTTCTCGACAAACGCTGACTTTAAGCACCCCGGTGCCGAGACAGTCTCCAGCTGGCACGCAGAAGCCCGCGTTACTGGGGTTGTCTTTAGGGCTCATGAGTACGTCACTGGGGGGTGCGAAGCGGTAAGCCTGGATGCCTTTCACGTCCACGTCTTCCACGTACGCTAGATGGATTGACCTAAAGGGAAGAAACACTCGAATCTCAGTGCCTATTTCAGGAAATAATAAGTCTAAATGAAGAACTCAGGAACAAGGAACACCTCTTATCATGTTCTTATTCTTTGCTTTTCCAAGCCATAACCATAAAACAATAGGTGTCATTTACAAGACAATCAAATATCTAACTTTCTCTATGACCATTCCTAAGTCCAGGAAAACCTCTTGACATTCCTCAAAAACATCGTGTGTTTCTCAACAGTCTTATCAGAAGCAGTTATCCTTATCAGTGGATTCATAAGCATATTATATGACTGAGATGTCGTTTCCCAGCAGATAAAAACCATACTGGAAGTTCAGGTTCTCGCCCCGCCTGGATGCTTTGACTATAAACAAATTTCCAGCCATATCAGCGTACCTGCAGAGATCAGCAGCAAAGATGTAAAGCAGCTCGTTCCTGTTGATCAGAGGGTGGAAGACTGCGCCGTCCGTACCGTTGATCATGTTGCTCTGATTGGAAGACCACCACGACATCTCCCTGTTGAAACGGAGAGAAAACGGGATGTATTGGCGCTTGGTGGAAGCTGCCTTGATTTGCAAGCAGGAATCTACCAGTGGTGGAAAATAACTTCATACATTTACTCAAGAACTAAACTTTACTGGAGTATTTCCATCTTAAACTATTTTATACTTCTACTCCACCACATGTCAGAGGAAATATTGTGCTTTTTACATCCCTACATTTATTTGACAGGTATAGTCAGCAGTTGCTTTTCTGATTAAGATTACACATGAAACCACTTTTAAACCAGTCTAGTTGTGACCTCCTGAAATGTTTCAGATGTCTTTGAATCGTTGCTCCAAACTTCTAAAACTAACTTCTCAGATGGTTTCATTTAACAGTTTAGGACCCAAAGATGTAAAACTCTCCAATATTTCAGCAAAAAAAAAAACCCAAAAAGATTCCAAAATCCAAAAAATGAAAGCAAATTTGTGCATCTCACGACAACTCTGATTTATCGAGTGAATCTTTGGGGGTCAGGAACCTAAACTAAACTGCCAAACTGCATAAAAAGTAGTTTAAAACAAGCTCCTCTTCTACTTTCACTTTTGATAACTATGTTTTTGGTACTTTTTGCAGCTAATACTTTTAGGCGGAGCTTTTGCTTAAATAAAGGATCTGAGCGTTTCTTCCACCACAAGAATCTACCTATTAATGATGATTACACTGAAAGTGCAAAGTCATTTTGGATATCCAAATATTTATTTTGCAATCATGTTCTACCTCGAGCCAGGGAGCAAAGGCTCTCTCCTCTGGACTCTCATACAAGTTGTGTAACAAAAGTTGATGCCAGTTTCATGACTGGGAGGAAGTGGAAGCTATGTGCTGACAGGAAAGGGTTCCCTTTCACAGAGAAAGCAGGAAAAAGGAAAAGTCTGACACATGAAACTGCCTGATGTCAGCGTTTACCTCAGGCCGTTCCACGTGTCGATCTTGCCGTAATCCAAGTAGTTCTCCTCGCCGGTGTGGAACACAAACTCTCCTTCATGGGTTCCGTTTTTCTGTGGAGGACAAGACGAGACATGAGGTCCAGACAAAAGCTGCTGTGACAGACGAGTGTTGAGGATACAGCGGAGCGGCGCTGAATCAGAAACAGTGTTTATGTCTGGTGACAAAAGGAGCGTGGAGAACGTAAAAGAAATACTGCTTTGTGTTTGTTATTGACATGCCTCGGTGTCTTCTCGGCAGACTTTTACACAATAAGTCATTAGCAATTTATTGAAGAACACAATTAACGGTTATTTTAATTGAGGATTAATCATTTTGTCACAAAATGTCTCAATGTCCTTGAGCCGAAGTTGTTTAATTTGCTTGTTTTGTTCAACCAACAGTCCAAATCCAAAAGATAGTAAGTTTAATATCATACATGACAAAAGAAAGATTGAATCTTCACATTTCAGAGGCTGGAAGCAGTGAGTTTTAGGGATTTATGCGTGAAAAATTACTGAAACGATAAATCGATCATCAAAATAGCTGCTGATTTAATTTTTTTTGTTGATTGACTGATGGATTTATCAAACTAATAGCTCTATTTATCTATTTTAACCCAAAATGCAGCCCCCAGGATCACAAGGCCTGTGATGTCACCGCAGGTGCCAAGACGCAGACGTTACTTAATACAAAAACAGGAAGTACAAGCGTCTTCCATCAGCATGTGGCCAATCTCACTTCTCTTACATGATGTTACCACAGGCTTCCTCTCGTCTGTTGTGTTAGTAACCCCTAACTACCGGCGCACACAAGTAAAAAATGTGTACTGCAACACCTAAGGAAGTAAAATCTCCAGCTTACCTTCCACATCAGCCCAAAGTGTTTATCCACTTCAGGCTTAATGGAGTTGATCTTGGTGAGAAGAGGGTCTTCGAAGCCCCACAGAACCTCGTGGACAGTGCGGGTAAAGAACAGCTCGATGCCCTGGCTCTTCAAGTATATAGAAACACCCGTGCGCAGGAAGAAGGAGTAGGTCGATAACTCGTTCATCACCGCCTGGGGAAATGTTACAAAAAAACAAAGAAAAAAAACACCAGGTAGATTAGTGAGGGGGGGGGGGGGGGGGGGATTGGGGGGGCAAAGGTCATGAGGATTCTCACCACATTGTTTAATTTCCATTTGTAATACTTTATGTAATTTGGTGGAAGAGCTAACGATAGATGCTTTGCACTTGGCTTGTTTGTCTTGGCCTGACCTTAATGAAGTTTACATGTTCAAGATATCAAAATGTCACAATAAAACGTAAGAGGACAATAGCTTGGAGTGTGCCAGTGGGATGATGAAAGATGTGTGCCAAAAAAATGTTCCAGCACAAACAGTGATGTTGACAGAAAATTTAACACATATGCCAATCAAACGGCTTAAGCTCACAAATCTACAGGACTTGATTAAGCGGCGGCTAAAGGCAATAATGACACACGGAAGTTTTTACAGATATGATGTCTTACCACCAACGGGATGTTGACAGTCCTGATGATGTCAACCGTGGGGTCACCAGCTGACTTCTCGGGCACAAACACAAAAGTTTTGGGGTTCAGGGCGTAAATCTTGGTGCCATTCTCCAGGAAAGTGACATTTTCCCTTGGCCTGTACTCCCTGGAGCGGAAAGGGTGCGAGAGAAAAAGAAACAGAGTTTACATTGGTCAGTTAGTCCAGATGTCTTTTGTTTTGATTTCACACGACAACAACAAAATGATTCCAGATGGACCAGACGCAAGATGGCTTCTCTTAAAACAGGACCTAACGAACCGCTATCCTTTCCCATCAGTATGCAAAGTTACCTGTAAGTGTAGGGTCCGATCTGTTTGACAGATGCCTTGCCGCCTGCTAAGAACTCCTCTGGATTGGTCACATTGAAGAAGTAATACTCCATATAAACAGGTGGAGGAGGATTCTTCCATGACTCAAACACTTGGCTCTTCTCCGTCAAAGTAATTTCCTGTCAGCAAAAGAAGAAAATACATTTTCAGATTGAGAAACAGCAAAAAAAAAACAAAAAAAAAAACAACAAAAATCAACAGCGACACCTCCTACAGCATTATGTGTTGAGTATCTAAAGAAATGCCAACAAACCATTTGGTGGGATAATGTTTTATTCACATTCAGGCACTTTTCAAAGCCCTTCACTACTCTGAATGAGTGCCATCTGAGAGCACACATGGCACTTTCTGCGAAGAGCTGGTGCCGGGCCAAGACCCCAAAAACCCAGAGGGAAGCAGAGAAAAGTCCTTCATAGCTGAAAAAAACCGTCAGGACAGGCAGAAAAAAAAAATCTCAGTAAAAACTGCACACATCCCTGACCTCAGCAAGCCTAGGCAAGAATCCGACCGTGGGCTAGACAGCCCACACAAATCCAGCAACGTATTGCAAAAACAAGACATGACGTTAAATGACACGCAATATGTCAGGTGAGGTTTTTTTGAATTCAGATTATGAGAGCCAAAGCGACCACAAAAAAGGTAGTAGCTGGTTTCATTCTGATGGGGTGGAGAAAAACAGGTTTGAAAATGTATGTGAGTAGTAACCGTGTGTGACATAAACCTGGCTGCCACATGTCTAAACAAGAGTAACGGTGACTTTAAACTAGATCATTAAACTGTATATGCACAAACAGCCTTTAATTTCAGTGAAGAAAAAAGTGACTTCAGGTGTTTGTAGACCAGGAACATAAACAAGCTTTTATTTTTCCATTCTTGGGAGGGGGGGGGGGGGCAGAAAATGAACCGCTTCCTTTTGTGTCCGTTTCATGGCAAGTTCCTGAAAAACCCAAACCGTCTCTAGAGTACAGTGAAGCCATACATTGTCTTCTGCGTTCTCACAGGCACTTGTTGCTGAGAAAATATAGCTTTAAGGTGTGGCTGGAAGTTCCTGTTTGGCTTCCAACTTCCGGCAATCAAACGTGTTGTTGCTTATCTATAGAGTTGTTTGCGGGGTCTGTTGCATCCTTTCCTCTTTGCTATTTCACAAAAAACCCACGTTAGATCTTAGAGGGTTAGTCAAAATAACCACTTTGATAGCTTTGCATTAAAAAAAAAAAAGGTCAGATGGTTCAACTAAATGCAAAGAAAAAAAAGACCTATTTGGCTGATTTGGTTATGTTACAATGAATAACACACATTTACAGAATGATTAGAGATACATGACATTGATTTCATTAAGCTTATATCTACCGCTTTTCATTTCAACTAAAAATGACTGATGCTGCACAGCCCCAATCTCAGATTCAAACTAGGAAACAATGACCTGTCGCGCTTGACGTCACAGCTGCGTAACTACTTTAACAGAAGTGTCTTCAGAATTAGAGATGACATATTTAGGACGAACTCGGGGTATTTAAGAGTTGCGAATCTCCTGAGTCTTAATCATTCTGCATTAATTAAGAGCTGAAGTGAAGCCAGGTAATGCAAAAGGACACTCCCGCAGAGGCATGTGACCATCATGAGCTGTCAGTGCGCTATGACGGACTTAAAGGGAATTGTGCTAAACCAGCAAAAAAAAAAAAAAAAAAACCACTTAATTTGTTCCCTTTTTAAAATAAGTTGCATACTCTATCACTTTTGAAAACAGGCCTCTGTCTTGTCTGCCGTTTTCCCTGCAGCATTTGGGGAAAGACTTTAACGTGTGACTGTATCCGGTGTGAGTCCTTGTGTTTGCCAACCTTGAACAAAGGTCTTTCAAAAAAAGGCCTTCGTCAAAGATATATGAACGCCACTTATCTCTTGGAAAACCTTGATCTATCACCAACAAAAACACAACTGAGGGACGAAGCGGAGTGGTTTGTCAGTGTAATCAAAAAAGAAAAACAACAACAACAACAAAAAAGTGTTCGCTAGAGGCAAGGCTGAGTGAGTTACAAGGTCTTAAACTAAACAGTGACGGCAATGTAAACCGGCTTTTATTCAAACAACTTCAGGCGCAGTTTAGGTGTGGTGTGACAAGATCCTGCTTTGATCAGCGTGTGCAAAAAAAAGTCAAGAGGGCAAATTAAAATGAAAAACAAAGGAAGAATATTTGAACATTCTCAATTTAAGGCACATTTTGAGTCAAACCAGTACCAGCACAACCTTTTTCCTGACTGCTCAATCAGTCATACTACCTTGGAAAGGTGCGCTCTCCAAAACACCGCAGAGAGGAGTGGCGTGTTTGGGGGGGGGAAGTTTTTCCTTTCCAGTTTTCTCGTCTCAGCAGATCGACTCGGGATAGGCCGTGAAGAACGAGAACAACAAGGTGCTATGAGGTTGCTCTCAGGCAAAAATCGTACCCTGGAGGCCAAGAAAGTCTGTCAAATTCCTTGCATGACTTTTCCACTTCTACCCTCCACACCCAGCTCGACAAGACACACAGAGTCTGTGTCCCGGAGGTAGCTTTGAATGGTTCCAAGCAACTAGGCTACATCATTATTACAGAGAGCCACATGCAAACATCAGATTAGGTAGATTTTTGGAGTCAGTTCAGCATGTTCGGGCCCGCCTAATTCAATGGGAAGACTGTGGAAAGAGGATTAGCTATGCTGTCATTCTGTGTAATCGCGAGCCACATCAGAATTATCCCCCCCCGTTGATGAACTCTCTTAATTTGGGGACGCCGCTGTGCTTCAGAATGAGGGAAAAATGAGACGCGGACCTAAATTTAACCTCGGGAGGCCAAATCGTGTAAGTGAGGCAGCTGTTTGTGTGTCCACTACTTGGACAAAATAGTGTGTCAAGCTTTTCTGCTGAGCTGTTCCTGTTTTTTTTTCTTCTTCTTCTTCTTCTTCTTAAGTGTGTGTGTGTGTGTGTGTGTGTGTGGGGGGGGGACTTTGTGTTGAGGCAAAGCGGAGAGATTTTTAAGCACAGATTATCAGTTGCACAGAGCATCCGACCGACACTGTGATACATGTCAAGGAGAGGAATGCGAACAATTTGAAAAAGGTCAGTGGCGGGTCTGCAGGGTGGGATACTGTGTCAGCTGCCAAACACCCCCCCCACCCTACCGAGCTGCCACCCCATCACCCCTACATAACTACAGCAACAGGAAGGAGGTTCTTAATTCAGTTTTTCAGTACGCCTCACCAGTAACAGCCCAGCGGTCTCCAGAAACGAAGACACGCCACTGCACTAATTCACATGTCAAATCATATTTTTTTTCCTCCACAATTTGCTGGGATCACAAAACCAAATAAATTGTTGTATCATGTGACCTGTGTGTTTTTTGCTTTGTACTGTTTGTTATTGTGCTGTTATATGTTTTAACTGTGACCCGCCGAAGGGACTGCAGATGAAAATTAGCTATAAGCTAACTCTGGTACAGTACATCAAATGGTAACATTTATTTTTAACACTGTACATGGTCCCAATAAATACATAAATAAATGCTGAGCTGCCTCTGGGAGGTGAGAGTGAATGTGTAGATTTCAATACAACTGAAGTCAGAAAGTAATGTTTAGCCTGAGTGGATGTCATAATGTCAACATGATCGCTGACTCATTACAAAAAATGTGTGTGTGTTGGCTAACTTGTTGTAAAGCAGAATTCATCTCAGGACAGGCTGGTGCAACTGATCAAGTCTTGTTTTGCAGTGATTGATCTGTGAAGCAGCTGTAAGACTTAAACAGACCGCTGCTGCGATTTTAAGAACATTGCGCAGGTTGTGCTGGATTGCTATGCATGCAAAACCAGTTCATTTGCTGGATCTGGAGCTTATATTTCCAAACATTTAGACACAGACATACATTTTACTGCACCTTTTACCTGTCAGACATAAATCTAATTCAATGTCTTGTTGGTTTGTCTACATAAAAAGGGGATAACACATCATCCTCCATCCACAACCATGTAAAACTTGCTTTTAGATCCACCACTGGAAGTCAGGGACTCCCTCCCTGACTCGCCTCACTCCCTTCCCCCATCCCTCCAGACCTGCACACCTCCCCCCCATCCCTCCCACCTTCCCAACATCCCTGCTGGCTGAGATTTCTACTACTATTACTACCGGTAAACCTCCCCAGAATAGCCAACCATCGAGTGACCAGCGTATCAAGCCCTTTCATTATCAGAAATGTGTCACCAGGTCAGGATCGGATTGCTGGACAGGTCATCAAAAAAAAAATAAATCCCCACAGTTATCAGCCAGGAGGAAAGATCATATCATGCCTCTTTCCTTATTTTTCCACACTGCCTGCCATTCAAGAGAAAAAACGGAATCCTGTGATAAATGGAAATCATAAAAATGCTGGATATCCGTAAAGGAAATTATAAAAATATGTCAGAGGATATAAAAATGCCAGAATATTAGGGAAAGGTCATGACTCACCTCTAAAGAGTCACTAGTCCCCTTATGGGAGTTAAGGGGATTTTTTTTTCTTACATTGAGCTAAGCGTCTATAACTGTCGGTGCTTTTGCTCAGTGTTACAAGCAACTGGATCATCTCTCTATATACACACACAAGCATTAAACAAAAAGCTGTACAACCATGCTGCTGCTGTTGCTGCTGCACAGACTCGGATCATGCGGATTCATGACGGGGAAAAGCTTCATCCCCGCAGAGCTGGAAGCGGACGGTGCTGATACTGCAGCACGGTTATAAAAATAAAAAATAAAAAATGAAAATGACCACTAAAGTAAGCATGCCATATTCAAGATAATTTTACACGGGTTGATCTTGTGACCTCTGCATGTGCTGCCACCAGTGAGATGCTGAATGCGCATGATTGGCCACTGCAGATGAAATGGTCTAACATTTAAACCCCTGAAGTGTGACAGATGGAAGAAGTGTGAAAGATAGAAACAGAGACAGAGAGGAGGGAAAACACACATATGAATTGTCAGCTGAAATAATTCCCTTTATAGCGTCAGAAGAGAGCGAAACTCACCTTTTTTAACCGGCTGTGGATCATTGTTTGGAAGACTTGAGCCACAACCAGGGCGATCCCCACTATGAGGAGGTGAGCGCACACGATCCCGGTGGCGTAAATGGCACAGGATCTCCGAGTCATGATGCCGGCTTTAATGTGTTGTCCTCTCTTACGAGCAGAAAAACTTCACTGAAGTCGGAGCTTAGGTTCACAAAAAAAAAAAACAATTAAAACAACTAAAGACAGCGAAGGCGAGGTGTAGGACCGTCAGACTTCGGATCAGCCGTCTCGAAGGGGGGTTTAAACTTCTCTCTTCGCCACCCTGGCGAGGTCTCTAGGTGAGGCTGGGAGTATCAAAAAAATAAACAAAAATTAAAAAAAAAATGTTGGCACTTTATTCCGAGATAGCTATATTAACACTACAGCGTGGCTAGAGCGAGCTGCTCGGAGGCGGTGGTTGAAATGAAACAGCAGCTCTGAGCACATCGGGACGTAAATGAAGCGCCGTCCACCTCCTCCCCTTTTCCTCTACGCATTAATGAACTCGGTCAGGCGAAAAGCGTCGTTTTGCTGTGGCTGCATGGGCGGTGGGTGTGCGTTAAAAGAGAGGAAAAGGCGGTGATGGGGTGCCTTGCTTACATGCCTGATGTCACCAGAGCAAAATAAATAAATAAATAAGAAAAGCATATACAATTAAAGTGCATAAAAACATGTATTTTCTCTTATTTCCGTGCCTTTAAATGCTATTTATTTTGCATTTAGGCTAGTTAAGCAACTTCTACGAGCTTTTTTTTCATTAATGCTTTTCTGTTGCGATAATACGTGAAGTTTATGGCATGAATGTAATAAAACAAGCACAAGGATTATGAATGAATTAGCAGCAGCGTGCTTATCCGCACGGTAGTACTCCACCTGGCGACTTTATTTAATGAGATTAACGGAGGGATGTGTTGATGTACATGTACAGAAAAACATCATAAATTCATGTTCATAAAAACAAAAATATGTCACTGCAGTGTTTTGTTTCTGCTTCTAAACACTCTCTCAGAGGAAATATGCAGGCGGGAGATCCGTTACCTTTTATGAAGCATCCGCTATCTCGCCTCATCGCGTCTCCTTAAATAAGCTCCGCGTGGACATGAATAATGCGCCGTTCGAGCGACCAACGATCGTTGACGCGAGCCCTTTGTCCGACCAGCTCGGGCTCTCATTGGCTATCGCCCTCACGGACCACCGTCTCGAGACCACCCCCTCTGGGCGCTGATTGGTCAGACGCTGGTGAGTGCGATGTTGAATTTGATCGACTGATTTCGGGGCGGGGCTCCTTTAAAGGGGGAACCGACGACGTGATGCTTCTGGCCGGGCAGTGAGTGGATGTTCGGCGGCCACAGCGGAGCCCACTTTAACCATAGATGATGTAGTGAAATACCAGAGAAATGCGAGTGATTTATAGACTGCATTAAGCTCATCATGAGGCCACTAAATATTGACAAAAACGAGCATTTATATACTCTCCATAGAGGAGAAATGTCACTGCAGAAGTTAAAGTATCAACAGTATTGTTGACATAATGTAATATAACCTTGAGTCAAGGTTTTGGTAATAACAGAGCTACACAAAAACAATTCTCTTTGCTGAGAAGACTTTACAAAGAATTTCAATGCCTCACTAGAAAGTAGCATGTTGGGACTATCTTGGTGAAATAAAGTGAATTTAATTGACAGTGCATTTAAATGAGTGATTTCATCTAAAAGAAGTGGATCTACAACACATGCTTGCACGTTTAATTAGTGCAGGATGTTGCAGCATCATATACCAACTATAAATGGTATGATAGTTACCATTTACAGGCCCTCGTGTTATCGTAAAGCCTTTAATGTTTCAGTGGGAGCAGAAATGGTGTGAATTCTCAACGTGACACGAGGCAGGAAAAACAGCAATGACATTAAGTTTGCAGCAACACTCGAAAAAATCCATTTGTTTCGGCACAGCAAACACTGATCTGAGCTATGCGACGCTTGCCTGCTGGTTAGACAGTTTTTTTCAGAGCTTTGGTCCAGTCAATATTGATTTTTGCTTAAAGGAAATTTTTCTGAGTGTTCATTTTTCACTATGATTTGGTTCTAGCAGCGATAGGAGCACTAGTACAGTGGTACTGTGTTCACAATGGCGACGTTGTGTGTCAAGCATAGGGGAAGTATGAATTGCAGTTTAGATTTCCTTGAATGGGAAACATCAACGATGGCATCACAATCAAGTGTTGAACTAACAAGCTTGTGGCTACTGTTGAAGCCAGTTTGAAAAAGCACCAGTCCAGTTGGCCTAATGGACAACATGCAATCTAATGCTTGCTGAAGTTAAAGTTTCACACCTCTAAATACCATCAGGACTTCACGTTTAAATGTCAGAAAAGGTCAGAGGTGACTTTCCCCGGGATTCTACAATGCCTTTTGGATTCTGTGGCACTCAAAGCATCTAACTTCTGTAAGGCTGAAACTGGACACTGGGAATTGTGAGCCACCACCATCCTTATTTACAGACAACACCAACTGCTTATCTCAAGAGAGCTTTTACCCACAATTCTGCTGGATGAGATTCCAGTTTAGATACAAGGTTACCTAATGAGAAATCTGTCACCACTCAAACAGCTCCACCAGTCTTTCATCCAACCGGCTGCAGCTCTTATATGCCTTCACAAACAAATCTGAATCAGATGCAATAAAGCTATCCTCTCTCATCAGCTATCTGTTTCTCATTGACTGGGAGTTATTTGGGGTTTGGTTGGTGGCCAACAGTTTTGGATACTTCCTGCTATAAAAAAATGCTGTATGGGCAGTAATGGACGGACTGAAAGGTGAACACGGTCATGCAGTCACCTCTTGCATAATCCATTCCTAAATAAAGCAGGACAAAAGAATACCACTTTTCCTCAGGAGGTGATATACATCATATCATTTGATGTTGCTTACTGGAAGGAACTGGCTGGGCTGGACTCTTAACATTAATGTAATTGAGTGTTACCTCATTGTGCTAAGCCTTATGGCAATCCCGGAGGATGGGAGCTGCAGGAGGGGGGCGGCATCTGTTCAAACAAGAGAAGTAAAAAATGCTAAAGAAAATCATCAGGGGGGAAGGATAACAGTCAAGTAATGCAGCAACATTGTTTCTGCCAAAAGAAAGGGTGGGAGGGTGAAGAGGGGTAAAACAGTTCAACCTTTGTGATGGTCTCTTTTTATGTTTGGTCAACAGAGCGACACTGATTTTTTTCTTTTTTTTTTTTTTGTTGTTGGACTTGTTGGAAGCTGAAGATATCCAGCTTTGAAGGGCTACACAAAGCTATTTGATGACTGGGGATCAACATTTTTATGTGAATATCTCTATGTACAGCACGATAAAAGGGGTTCATGGATAGAAGAAGGCAACCATTCATACACGCCACAACAAGGAGACTTTATCCAAAGGGTAAATAATTTCGGACAAGTTCCTCCAATGGATCTGGGTGTCTGTTGTCTCCACAAATCATTCATTGTGTTCCGACGCATTTTGTCCCCCATCAAAAACAAAAAATGCACCAATAGCTTTTAGTTTGCACTTTGAAGACACAGCTAAAGTGCAAATGTGGCTAAACAGCAAGCACATTTATGCGGACACAAATGTCTATTCATGAGTTAGGAAAAAAAAGTATTCTGTGAATGTTTCATACATTCTGCGCAGTCAACATTTCTAAGTTGTCCGTGATAACTGCAAAATGGGTTATGCGCTAACTCACGTGGGCTTTACTTCACATTGTGTTTAGGAGCAATTTAAGGTCATCGTCCTCACACATCCAATAATTACGATAATAGCTCTATTGTGAGTCAGTAACTCAGTACCTCTGGTTTATTCACATTTGAAACAATTTGCTTTTCAGTAAAACACAGGCGTTAGTTTGACTAAAGAGATGCTCATGACTGTCAGGAAAATCATGTTTGAAGTTGATGGGTGGATTCACAGTGAACTTTGCAGAGGCTAAATGTAAACTACTTTCAGCTTGCTCAGGAACACGCAGTATGCAAACATTGATTCATTTCTTTTAGGCTAACATATCCCTCAAATAAAAAATTGTTATGCTGAATTCATCTACAGCACTGTACAAATAACGGTGCCGACGCCCTAAGTCACAAAGCTATCTGAGGTCATGCCTTCATGTATCAACAAGGTAACAAGGATAAACAGGCGTGTTTGAATTGAAGTAAAGTACAGAAGAACAGGAAGGTACATTTAAGTGTTGAGGCAAACATTTCATTCATTTTAAATAAATACATCCCCTGCTATGTGTTGAGAAACTCGCACAGCTATTAAGTTTAAAAATCAATAACTACATTGTTTGTCAAAGTTCATCATTGACCATGAGCCACTTAAGGTTAAGTCAACAGCTCTTTCCAGAGCTTTTAATCAGCAGTCTTTCTCAGTGGACTGAGTTTTGGATGCAGTTGAAAGCTCCAGAAAGAGCTAGTGGAGTTTGAGTTGAGTTTTTTTGTTGTCAAATCTAAAATGATAAGATTACCTGAATGTATTATCACTACTACACTTGCACAATGCAAAAGATAAGTGAATTCCTGTGTTGTAGTTTAACATACAACACAATGCTCTATATCAGCTTTAAATATTGCAATTTAAATTCTAGTTCTTTATAATTTGGGGAAATTCTACCATCCTAACTAGGTGATGTAAAAACTGCATTGTAATCAAGCACAAAAGAAGCCAGCTTTTCTTATACATAAACTGTCGGAGGAAAAGTATTTTCTCTTGACAGCAACAATCTGCTGTCTGTAAGATTTTTTAAAAAAAGTGAAAACCAACCCTATCATCCAGTCACCAACCAAATTCCATCATCTATCATCCCTATCTGCAGCTCTCTCCTCATATCAACACAACAGAAACAACTCTAACACTTTTTGTAAATACTGCTTGACATAAGCGTTGCCCTCCACCCTGCAGGGCTGCACTGCGGTGGAGCCTGGTACCGAACATTAAGTCACGGTACTTTCGAGGCTAAGACAGGCTTTGTAAGGCAAGAGACTGATATACAGGCATAGTTGTGGGGGTGGAGACTTGTGAGGAGTGCCAGACCTTTTCACTGGAGGTGATGAATGCAAACGGAGTCATTAAGTGCTATGGGAAGAGTACACTACAGTGAATTTATTTCTGCGTTTATTTATTTCATGTTCTCCTTGGAGAGAAGTACAGTGGCCGAAAGAACTTGCTATGTTGCAGCCAGTGGTGGAAAATAACTAAGTACATTTACTGTACTTCAGTATAAGTTTGACGTACTTGTAGGCCCTATTTTACTTCAGTAATTCCATTTTATACTCTAGTCCACTACATTTTAGAGGAAACCATTGTACTTTTTACTCCACTACACTGACAGTTACTTGTCAGATTAAGATTTTACAAAAGGGAAAACATAGATAAACTTATGAAATACATTGCATTGTTAAAGGTTTAACCAATGGTTGCCAACCTTTTTGACTTGTGACTTCTTACAGAAAAGCAGCGTCTTGTTGGCATCTCTTGTAATGTTTCAGACATCTATGAGTTGTTAGCTGTTGCACCAAAGAGAGATTTCCACTCAGATGGTTTCATTTAAATATTTTTTTTAAGTTCAAAGAGGTAAAATTAACCAACTTTTCATAAAAACAACAAAGGTTAGGGAAAAGCCCCAAAATGAATACACATTTTGCTGTTTTTTTGCTCCATTAATCATCCCACAACCTATCTATTGATATCTTAAGCACATTTTACTGATGATATGTTGTACTTTTACTTAAGCAGGATTTTGAATAAAGATGTTTACTTGAAATGAAGCATTTTTACATTGTTGTATTGGTACTTATCCTTAAGTAAAGGATCTGACTTCTTCCTCCACCTCTGGTTGCAGCAGAAAATAGAATTGTAATATAAGAAACCAAAATGAGCGATAAGAAGAAAAGCTGAGAGATGGGATCCAAGCTGTTCCTTTGTAACTGTATGTATTGTATATGCTTTCTCATGGTCAGTGATGGACTGACCATAGCATTCCTTTGTTTACCTAGGTGGGGTTCATTTCCCACCATTCAACTAATGTGTTTTGTAACAGGAGACAGCAACTCATTGTTCCCACACAGAACGACAAAGTGTTAATTTAAGAAATCAAAGAGGAGCCGCTGTCGCACGACATTACAATGGCAGAAAGACAGTCTTGTTGATCTAAATAACAACATCTTTTCAAAACATGATATGTGTTCATCATGATTAACAAAAAAAAAATCGTGGTGATCTTGCTTAGTCCTGCTGTCCCCAGGGTTGAGAGGAGAGTTATGCAACAATATATGCATTGTGCATTAGGCATAGCCTGACAAAGCCAGCCCACAATTTAGCTTCACTCATTAAATTGTGAAGGGAAGAACTGAGGCTGCAAGATGTACTCTGGCTTTGGGAGGCTAGATAACAGTAAACAGTGACAGTAAGTAATACGTTACGTCATTTGAAGGCACTAGGAATGTTAAAACAAACTTTATACTATTATTTCTTATATAAGAAATGATTTAATCTGCAACATTAACAGGCAGCCTAAATGGAAGCCTTAAAAATGTGTGAGTGTTAGTCAATTCATTCATTAATTACCAATGATAGTGATAATCTATTAATTGTTTTAGTCATTTAACAAGAAAAAATGTCAAACACACTCTGGTTTCAGCTTCTCAAATGTGAGGATTTGCTGCTTCATTATAAAATGAATATCTTTAGTTTTTGGACTGCTTGAAGACGACACCTTGGACTCTGGGACCTTGTGATGGGCAGTTTTTGTAAAGTAATGATTACTTTATAAATGAATTTTGAAAAGTCACCAGATTCATCGAGAATATAGAAATATACAAAAACATATTCAGAACAATAGCCTGAGCATGTGGTGCCAATATCTTGACTGTTTATGAAGGTTTTAGGGAAAACTTGAGGAATCTATTAAAATGGGGGTGTGAAGCTTGTTCAGCCAAATAAATGTCAACGTATCAAAAGTTGACAGGACCTTGACCACAGGACTTCTGAGAAAGGGATATCTATCATGCCAAACCTGTATTGTGTCCTGTACAGATAGCGTGTTAGGAGGTTTGCACATCCTTTCTGGTGTATTGTTTTCTACAGTTGCTCAACATCCTAAAGGCTGTAAGAATGGCAGTAAACTTTTTCACTGAAAAGCCAGCATGCTGCTAAACCCTCTGATTTTACTGTAAACAAAAACATTTCCTGTGTATCAGACCAGTTTCCCCCAATTGTACTCATCCTGTTGATGAGAAGTAGAAAGTCTCTAGAGGAAAATTAATGTTGTCCTGTTGCTTTGATTTTTTTAATTTTATTGTGCTTGTGTGGAATAAATAATCAAATAAAAGAATGCACGTCATCTAGCAACCAATCAAAAGTGTCATCAAGTTTCTTCATTTTTTTTTTACCCTTTCTGGTCTAAATAAATGTAAATAAAGTGCTAAAATAATGACTCAAAATTACTATCATCAGTATCATTTGGATTTGTTTATGGATCTGTTTATAAAAGTGGGATTTGTTTTCAAATTGTATCCCCTCACCACCGCTGCACTGATCACATCAGGCATGTGGTAAATACAATTAAACAGTAGATACAGTTGACCGCATCCTAATATTTTCCATCCATTTGCTTCCAGATTTTTTTCTAAAGGGGCTGAGCTTTCCAAAGTCAGGCCATCTTTGCACAACCATTTAGAGGGCGATTTGTAGACAATGACCGATTTCGTAGGTGTCGTATTTCAATATTTATAAGTCAGGACGCATGAGAAGGAAATCCTCCTCAAGAGGAAAAAGAAAGGTACGGTATGTAAAATGCGGAGAAAACAAACTCAGGCGCTTCCTCACTGCAATCAACAAGACAGATAAGAAAATTAGACTGAACTCCTTGTGAGCGTGCAGGACCTAGAACTGCTGACAGATAAAAGTTGCATCTAAAAAATGTTAACTTTTCAGGAGCTAAAAAGCAGCCTTGTTCATAGCCGACCAACATGTGTATTTGAGTTTATCCAGGTAGGTATAAATGGATTTTACTGGTCAAAGGATAGTAGAAGTTGCCCATTCCTCAGAAGGCTAGGTAGCTTTTAATGTGAGTTAATAAAACATGAAAATAACCTCCACTGGAGTTAAAAGTTTTCCAATATCAGCTGCAGTTAGACAGAGAATCTCCTTTGCTTTTCTTCCCTTATGAGGAGCTTACTTAGAAACTAAGCTGGCAGTTTCATGCTGGGGATACACTGAAATCTGAAAGGTTCAAATGTCAACATACACAGTATATCTCAATGTGGATGAAAGGTTTGACACGTGCTTAAAAAACCAGAAACGGTGAATTCAGGTCATCAGCAGACCAGAAAGGAGAAGGGATTCAGCTGACCTGACACTTGGCCTTTGCATGTCACTATACAGTATGTCACGCCGTCTGACTAAGGTATGTGGGAGAAAGATGTCACAACACTTTGTTGGGAGGAGTGGAGTGACATCAGTGAAGTTCCATCAACAATTTAAAGTCGGAAGTTCCTCAGAGAAAATGGTGCAATAGTGACGTAACATGGTCATGACAACATTATCCATTCATTGATCCACGTAGCTGCTGCATCATGTCGCCTCAGAGCGGTCCTGTGACAGCACGAGGACTCTATAGGCACGAGTAGGAGGCTCAGGACAGCTGGAGAGATAAACAAATCCATTCACAGTCTACAGTCAAGGGGCCTGTAGTTGCTGGCATCGAAATAACCGCATAATAATAATATGCTGTGTGTTTATTTGATTTTAATGGTTTCTTTGCAACCAACTTTAAAAGACAAACAATAAGAGTCATACAGTTGTCTGACCTTTCAATCAGCTGATGAAAAAACATCAGCTGATTGAAAGCAAAACATTGCTCTAATTAAAAGTTATTAGGAGAGTCGCTTTCAACACTGTCTTCCATTAGGTGATAACTCAACAGGTGGTACTATACTTCAACTACTCCATCAAAAACGGGATCTTGTAGGTTAATTACGCCAAATTTAACACTGAGTAAACAGTGAATTGAAGCTGCCCGTGATAGTTTTAAATCTCAAATGTTTATTCAAATCTTATTGTTTTATGGCTGCATTCAAGCTGGCTGTGTCGCTGGCAAACAAACTAAAACAGCATATTAGACAGTTCACTGACTGCATTGAAACTGTTAACTAAGTTAGTTTGTTGCTATAAATAGGGATCATCAGCTTTGAAAAAAGGGGAAACAGAAGTCTCTCTGTCTCAGCAGTGTTTTCCCTGGTGGCTGAACAGCAGGAGAGTCCGGGGACCTGAAGTCAGGCTAATTAGTTAATTCACCAGCCCTGAAGGGAATGGCATGATTACACTCAGTCAACAACAATCACTGTTCCGTGCAACAGAACTTGCCATGAATGTCTCTATAATCTTAGCACATCTTGATTTTGCCAAGTGGTTGTTGTCCTGAGACCAACATTTTGGGACAACAGCTGCCTCAGCCAATCAACGTTTGTGATGCCCCAAAAATTGCCCAGAATATCCCTAACCCCAAGGATCGCAATAGATGAAGCAATATCATGGGCAACTTCTGATGTTTAACATTACCCTAAAAGTTGCCTCAGTGTATTGGATAGATTTTTGACCCTAGCTCTCACTGTTGCTTGCTGTCTGCAGCATTGCCCATAAAATTGCAGAATTTATCACTACCCTAAGCTCAACCAACATCAAGAACAGTGGCAAGTTTATGCTTTGTTAGCTAAAACTAGATATTTTTCTAGTGCCCTTCAAATATGAAAATAAATCAAATGTGTTTTTGAGTCAAATATTATTTATATTTACAGTACACATTAAAAGTTTGGTTAGTATTGGCTTGCTAGCTTGCACATGTTTGCTAGCTAACTAAATTTTTAGCTTTTTTAGCTAGGCATGCTATAAAAATATCAACATCTAAATATTACTTTCAGATTGTTTCAATTTTAGCCAGAAAGATAACAATGCTGATCGGTTCTGGCTGGTAGCAACCTGGCTAACTGTTAGCTCACCTTTGCAAGCTAATGTTAGCCTACTTCCATGGTGGCAAAATGCTAATCTATAAAGCAAATAGCAGGGCTTTCTCTGATGACATCACAAACGTTGATTGGCTGAGGCAATTGTTGTCCTAGGGCTATCATACAAAATGTTGGTCTCAGGACAACAACCACTTCACAAAATCAGGTCATGCATAATGTCAGCATCCTTAGAAACAGACCGTAAACTTGGGGAACTATCTACTGTGAGAAGTACAGAACAAAGAACAACAGTTTAGGTAAATTGGCAGTAATACAAAGAATCACAAAAGCAGAAGCACATTGTTTAGCATACAGTAGATTAAGCAGTGGTGGTACTTTAAATCAAGTACTGTACCTAACAACAAATTTATTATACTTGACAATTTAGGCAACTAAACAGCTACAGCTACAGCTTCCACAACACAACAGCACAACAGCTACAGCTTCCTATTACTTTGCAGAAAAAGATTTTCACAGAAATCATACAATCATCTTATAAATGATTAGGCTTTGTAATAGATTAAAAGTACACAAAAGGAAATGAAGCAGTTGAAATTAGCTCCCCTTCAACCGACTACAACATTACCATGCTTTTGTTTTGTTTTTAGGTACATTTGGCTGATGATGCTTATGCACTTTCATTTAGGCTAAGTGAAATGGATGCATCAGGACTTTTACTTGTAATTGAGCATATTTACATGGTGATATGTCTAGTTTTACTTAAATAAAGGATCTGATTACATCTTACAATATCTAACAACATCTAAAAACTAGATAGTATTTAGGTGGTATATTTCAGCAATTACACATTTTATTGACAGTGATTACAGATGCCATGATTGCATGGGATTTGGCTCAGGAGTCAGGATGGTATAAATTTAACTGCCAAATTTTCTAACAATGAGAGCCCCCTAGTGTTCAAATACCGCACAGTAAGCTCCACACAAAGGAATCTTTATAACTTCATCTTTATGACTATACATGTGCGCCCGGCTTGTGCAGTCATATGGTAAAATTAGTGAAACAGCTAAACCTACAATCCCTACTACTATACCTATTCTGGGTGAGTTTTGTTTATACCATAGTAACTGTGACTCAGACAACACAACAGCTGAAACCACATAGTTTAACACCCTATAAATGGAGCTATAAATATAACCTCTTGCTGTTGTGAGTGAGCAACTTGACTACCAGTATATACACATCTAGACGCCATATAAGTCCACACACACCCCGCATAGCAGAAGAATAACATTAATTTAAAAGGAAACATCTATTCTAGGTTTATGTATCCCACCTTTAACAAGCTGTGCTTGTTTGCTGCTTCGCCGATACGAGCCATCTGCAAAGATGAGTGTAAGCGTTTAATTTCATATAAAACGACTGATTAACGTCTCCTCAACAGTCCAACGAAGTCCCCCGCCGTTACCATGGTTACCGTGCAACAAACTACTTGCCTTGAAGGCAAATGTTTTTGTCGTAGGATGGCGAAGTCATGACCCGCCCTACTCTGCCTCTGATTTGGCTAATACTCGTTACCTTCCTTAGTTCGGTTGGTTAGGTTTAGACATGAGGAATGAGATTGGTTAGGGTTAGGGTAAGAATATCAGGGTCAGCCAATCAGAGGCAGAGTAGGGCGGGTCATAACTTCGCCGTCCTAGGGAAAAAAATATCGCTGCCTGGGACAAGTTAAAGAAAAATTTATGCTAGTTAGCTCTTACTTGAACTCATTAAGTTACTAATTGCTTCTTACTGATGAGAAGCAATGGAGACAAAAAGCACACGGCCAATCTTCCCTTGGTGAGTGGCAAAGTCTTTCTTTTGGGGGTAAATATAAAGTGAAGTCTTTATTTTGGCTAAATTAATGATTAGCAGTCGTTTCCTTGGTGAATACCAGTGGTGGTCTAAAGTATTTATAACACCTAACGTTACTTTATTAAAAGTAGAAACACAATGTAAAAATATTCCATTAGTCCTGTATTGAGTAAGTAAAAGTATTATCAGCAAAATGGAGCTACTTAAAGGTATCATAAGTAAAAGTAGCCTCCTCATATGCAGTGTTTTATTATTAATATTAGTATTTCATTTATAGCAATGCCTTAATGTGTAAGCCTTCATTTTTAGCTAATTTTAACTACTTTTCATACTTTTGGGTAGTTTCATCTAACGTTATAACATTGCATCAGATTTTATAAGATGATTATGTTTTATAGGCTATGTAAAATCTTAATCTGCAAAGTCACAAGGAGTAACTACAGCTGTCGGATAAATATTTTCCCTCTGAAATGTAGTGAAGGAGCAGTATTAAGTTAAGTACAAGTACTTCAAAATTGTATTTAATTATGGCTACATAGATAAATGTGCTGTCTACCACTGTGATACACTGCCTACCATACCAGCTATAATAAAGACACTTTTTACATGAGCTATATATGAAAATGTTATGGAAAATTACTTTAATCCTTTATAGCCGCTCTGTCTGTGTCCGATCACCTGATCTAACCAGCACGAGAATGGAAAGATGGAGTGACATCAAGGAAGGAATGAAATGCTTGGAATTCAGGATGGGAGGAAACGGAAAGTCAGGAATAGATAAAACAAACATATTCCCCTTAATGACTGCAGTCATTTACAGATAACTATCCAAAATAGTCACCGAGCTGCTTCATTTAGACTTTCATGTGTATGTCAAAGAGCAGCAGGCGGGTGTATTTCTGTTTCTGTTGAGGAGAAGTGATGCAGCTGGACTCCCTCTGTTATGGTTAAGAAAACAAAAAAAATGACAAACAACACTAACACACCTCAGGACAAGAGAAATGTTGTAAAAATAAAAATAAATCTGACACAGAACTGTGGAATCACCAGCAAAAATTGAGAATCTGAAATAGGAGTGGGAGATATTAATAAAATCTTCTATAACAGTGTATGTAATCTTATATCATGATACTGACTTTCTGGAAAGTAAATTAAGAAACTTTATCGTTAAAATAAGAAGATAGGATTTTCTGTTTTTGCTAATCCATCAGTTTAAATACAAAACAAATCAAGTTACTTCATATTGCTGCAGTAATTGTATCAGATATTGATATAAAACAATCCTGTTAATTCATTTGTAACATTGCTCACAATGGCTTAACACACCCAGAGATGTTAAAGGGATAGATACCTCGCTATAAATGACACAGTTTATACTATGCAGAGTATTTACATAGTACTGTATTCTATGTTATTTAGACTACATATTGTCAGATTGCCCAACCTTAACCTTTACATACCGGTCATATTCAGATCCTTTACACTATCGCCTCATAATTAGTCTCTAGACCAAATTTCTGAACCACAAAACTATTTTTCATTCATTATTAGTCATTAATAAACAGGTGATTAATCCTTAATGAAGCTTTTGGAGAGTAGAGAGAATATATTCTTCAGGTTTTACGCTATTTGTTTATGTAGAATAAACATTCACAATCACATCATATTATAGTCTCGTGTTACCTGAAAAAGTAACATCCTGGTTTTTCAATGAAATATATTGACTTTGAAGAATGCAGCAAAACTTTTTTTGAATAAATACGAGACAAATTTAACCTGGAACACTCTCTATGTACAAAAATGTATATGGGCTGCACAAAATAAAATAAAAAATTGAAATATTTCCATTTTTGTTTATTCTAGGTCACTTTAGGAAAAGGCATAAAAATTCAGACTAAAAAAAAAAGTTTGTTTTGTGGTGTTTTTACTGCTCTCAAGTGAAAAAATTAGTCAAATTTGACCTGAACAGTGTGTAAGCTGACTCCCAAATATTCTGTGAAAAGCTGATATTAATGGCTAAAAAAAACCAACCTCCAATTCCTTTCTCCTCTGGCCAGTGTAGACCTACAACTAATACTATCATTGTGAAGCCTATAACATGTTTTGACAGTGTCAGGAGGTGTTAAGACAATTTTATGGTTCATTTTTGAAGGTGCAGTTTGTAATCCTGCTTTCATTATCCAGATGTTCCTATTACAGTATTTTGTCTATCCATGATATCTTAAATCTTGCGGTCTTGAGTAGAACTACCAGAAAACACAGTCTTTCATTGCAAATCATAAGGTGGAAACTGGGGAAAAGGAAGTTACAAAGGGCTACTTTAGGGCTACCTTGGGTAGAAACAGTGACACTTGACCTGAATTCAAACTGCTCGTTGATGCTGCAGAATATGACACTGTTATGAACTACACTACTCTTGCAAAAACTGTGAAAGTATAGAAAGAACATTCATCTATCTATCCATCTATCTGATCTCAGCAGAATAAACTCATTTGTGAAACAAGACACCGACTTTATGTGAAACAACATGAAAAGACGACACATCAAAGAAGTCTGAATTATTCTCAGGCCCTTGATGGAGAATATAAATCGTCTTATCATCTCCTTTTCGTCAGATACACGATGCAGAGAAGGATCTTCAGCAAGTACAGGCTGAGCGTCCAACTGGCAAAAGATAAAGGCAGATATAAAAAGACAACTCAGAGAGCAACGCTTTGTGGTCGAGGAGGCAGCGAGGTTGAAACAGAAATGTACTTCCTGTTCAAATACGAAGCTCAAATACAGTAAAGTTCTGCTCATCCTAGAAGTGAAATAGAGTCTATTTTTTTCCATTTTGAACATTTTAAAATCTTCTGAGTTGAAGGAAAAACGGCTGCTTTTGTGGTCAGATAATGTATATCTGCTACTATAAAAGAATCACATGAAATTAATTATGTGATTCGTTAATTGAATCTACTTTTGATAGTTTGAGTTTCTTGATTTACACACTCAAACTGTGTTTCAGTTGCTCTTTCTTTGTGGTTGTACATAACTTTTTTTTTTAAATCTTATGATAAACTAATAATTTTGAGACACAGTGTGACTAATAAAAACAAAAACATTATTTCTACAGAGAGATGCTCAGAAGTGACTGTACAGTGACCTTATTACAGCGTCTGCGTTAGTATCCCTGAGGCGAGGCTCTATTTCTACTGCTCTCATACTGCTGTTTACTTGAAAACTACCCTTGTTCATCATTATCTTTAACTTGTATTCTTATTATTTTACACTTTTGGTTCAACTCATATGCAAAAAGTGGTTTGTCAACTCTGACAAGTAAAATGAAGTGAATTATTTGATTGTATTACTTAAGCTCTTCTTTGTAAATTCTCAGGTACAAGGAGAGGTTGCAGAACAAGTATCGTAAAGTTCCGACCAACAAGCTGACCTCGGTCAACAGTCGCTGGTGTTTTGTTAACATGAGGAGCCTCGATGGGTTAAATGAAAGCCCTCCGAACCTATCCGGCACCCAGAGAGGCGTCTCACCAGTTATCTTCAACGGCACTCCAAACCACAACTCCAATCAAATGCCTCAAAAGCGCATCTCTAAAACGCACGCTTGCTTCTCAAAGCAGATGATTCGTAAGCAAATCCGCAGAGAGTATGTGGCCGGTTTGGAGGAGAAACTCACTCAGCATCCTTTAACCCTGTACCCACATTACAAGGACCACATGTCCCCAGAGGTGGGTGGGGACACCAGAATAGATGAGTGAATGAGGCCTTGAACGAAGCAGAATAAGTTCATCTTGTGTTGACAACATATTTTCATGGTCTGTTTTTATTTCCCCAGTTATTTAATAAGCTGGCAACTGTTCTAGACCCAGACGTGTGCGTAATCAGCTCCTCTGCACTTCCTGCACCTGCATTAGGACAAGTGGAGGAGGAGGAAGGAGGAAACTACACAGAGCCAAGTAGGCAGTGGTGGACAGAGCAAAACAAAAAAGTCCTGCCAGTATTATGCATAGCTTGGTACAAATAACAAATTAATTATCCAAACCCTTTTTTCCATCAGCAGTACCTGACAGCAAACAAAGCAGAATGAGGACATGAAGTCTCTGTTTTTCCGGACTTCACACAACAACCAATGTAATGTTAAAATGATCATACGAGCGACTTTTGTTTGACTCCTAAAGGACAAAGAGACTAATACTGAATCCACCCTCCTGGGACATTTTGACAGCAGGCTTCAAGACTCTTCGTCAACAACTTTCGCGATTCAAGACGAGAACGCACACAGTTTCTCACGTCAAGCTACAAACAGGCAGCACGGTGATGTTTTAAAAGCAAAATTAAGTACAAAAAGAGCATGTAAGTCAAAACAGTGTTGACCCTCTACTCAAAAATATGTCTTTCATCGTGGATGTTTGAGCTTCACTGTGCAGAATGATGTACGTACAGTTTGACACTAGAAGGCTGTTATCACATTTATCTGCTGGAAGAAGAATGTTTCTCTGAGCTCACCTTAGATATGATTTTAAGACGTGTACCGACAAGCGTGATCTGTGACATCACAACTAGTTTAGAGCCAATCATGGTCCAGAATGCAGCTTACGCAAGTGTGATATGGAAACGTGAAGCCTCCAACACACATATACTGAGAAAGGACTTTACAGTGAAGTAGGGGACATCTTGTGTCTGGCAGTTAAACTTCTGAAATGAAATACAGTATATTTACATGTTCATAGACTCTGGATCTTAAATGAGATCGAAGGAGTAGGGTTTTTTTTGTTTGTGGTTTGTCAAACTGCACATTCATCATTCTGCACAGTGAAGCTCAAACATCCAACGGAAGTAACAATAAGCAAATCATATTTTTAAGAGGAGGGAAACTGAGGACTAAACCATCTGCCGCAAAATCTCAAGACAATTCATGTCCCTTTAACATCCATTCAACGTTCTGTATGAAACAGTTGGTTTGTTGACGAGATGAGGAGCTGAAACAGATGTATGGAACCTAAGCTGTCAGGAGATGATATGTAATCTACAATGGACCAAGAGCGTCAAAGGTAAAAGACTATACAGAGAGAGGACCAGTGTCTTGTTTCAGTGGAACGCACAGCATCTGAATACAGGAAATGCAAAAACGTGGAAAAGAGAAGTTATATCTTATTGTGGTTTCTGAGTTATCTCTTCTGAGAAGGAAAAAGAAACTCAGAACACAAAAGATGCTTCATCATTGTGAACTATTTCTATCCATTTGTATCACTTGTTATACTGTGAATACTGAAGTAAATGTAGGATAAACATCAATTATATAGAATATACTTAATTGGCAACATTGCTCCTTTGAAATAAGTGCTTGAAGACTTTCATTAAAAAAAAAGAACTTTATTTACACAATAAATCACTGAAATATATTTGGTTTTATGAAACCTTCCTTTGGCATCCAACTTCATCTGGTGAGCTTGCTGCAAGACAAACAAAATGACAAAATTAATTCTGAGGTATGAGATTACATAGATTATGATCCATACATAGATTATGATCAATACATAGATTATGATCAATGACATTCACACAATTTCAGTTAAGTCTGGGAACTGCTGAATGAACAAAGAGGGACTTAAGTTCGTTCATTACATCATCTGAACATCTGAGACTCGTCCTGTGACATTTCTTGCAGGTATGATAAAATTGATATGTCTGTTTGAAGTTTTTGACTTTTGTGTAGATGTTGCCAAGTTTTATCTCAAAGTTCAGTCTGACTCTGTTATCTCAGCTTCTGGAGGAGCAACTGAACTGATCCTGTATCATGAAAAAATAAAAAATAAAACAAATGACTCAGTCGAGGCGGTGGAAGCGAGAGGACTTTCATAGCTTTTATTCCCACCACAACGTAATGTCGCAGTTTTATTTAAATAAGTGTGTTCAAACACGATGTATCACACTGTGTTCGTAGTGATATGACAAACAAAACAACTTACTGGTAGAGGAGCCAGCCTCAGGACTGTGTGTTGTGTCATTGTTATCTGTTTGGGTCAGAGGTCAGGAGAGAGTGCACAGGAGACCTGCGGCCCTGTGAGTGCAGCTTTGGGGAGGAAGTGTACTTCGCTGGACTTAATATTAGATGACCTAGAAAAGCCATAATGTCGATGTTAGAGAATAAAATAGTGATACATGCGAAAATCCTTTCATTTAACTTGGTCGATCTTATGTAACGCTGCAACAAAGTATTTTCATTATCAGTGAATCTGCAGACAATTTTCTAAATTAAACGATTAATCATTTGTTTCATGAAATATCAGAAAATAATGAAAAACACCCCTCACAGTCCAAGGTGACATCTTCAAATTGCCTGTTTTGCCCGACCAATAAGTCAAATCTCAAAGAAAATTAATTATTAAATACTTAAAACTGGGAAAAGCAGGAAATCCTCACATTTGAGAAGCTGGAAACACATAATTATTGCCAGTTCTGCTTAAAAAAATAAATGATTAATCTATCAAAATAGTTGCTGATTACTTTTCTGTCAATTGACTAATAAATTAATCAACTAATTGTTATGTTGTATGGCAGATGAACACCATTTTTATGAAAGGAGTAACAAGAAATTGAAATATACAATATATATATATACACCGAATGGAAAAAAAGGGAACTCTTCGTTGGATTGCATGAAAATGACAGAAACTAGTGATGAAGACTCACTCTCACTGAAGGAGTTGTTTATCGTTTTCCCGTTCAGCTCAGCTGTCTTCAGGAAATGCGGCTCACTGTACACAGCGTACGCACAAACACACACACACACACACGCATTACAACACATTACACAGCCTGTAGCACTTAGCGGCGCCTTGCATGTTGCATGAGCGGTAAATAGGTCACATGGGTCGATGGTGTGACCGTCTCGTAGCTTCAAGACAAATCATGCTCAGGGCCTTCAAACAAAAACAAGAGCTGGTTGTGCTGGGACGCTCCCCTCCTACCTGCCGCAGGTCTTCCTTCTGAATCTGGTGCCAGCTTTTCCTTCTTCGGGCTCGTCAGTGCTGCTGTAGTAACGGGAATATCAAAACATACAGTGAGACGTCACAGAAGAACATATCACATTGCAACATAGATTAAACTGTACAAGTTCAACAGCTTGTTTATTCTTTTCAGAGTACAGTACAGTACAGTACAAGTAATGAATCACAGTGTGGTCAGTGAAACCACTCGTGTATGGAGATCCCCCCCCTCCCCTTCCCTCAAATGACTTCCTGCTCACTTAGTAGCATCACATGATTTTCAGATGTGACCTTGTGACCTGAGCTAGCCTAAGGACGAAGCTAATCCTTCCAGCGTGTGGGAATGGAGCCAGACGTACAATGCGTTTCTGTGCACTCTCTCCGGTGCGGACCTCCTCCTGTGGAAGCTGCTGCCAGCGGCGCTGTTATCGGTGTGTGGTCTGTGGTTCTCCGAAATCACTCCACGCAGCTCTTTGACGAGAGACCTGAGCTCGCGGGTGGGGCTCTCCTGCTGCTCCTTTGACTTCAGCAGCCAAAAAGGAGGACAGAGGAGACGGAGACAATGTCAAAACACCGCTGTAGTGATGTCAATACCATAAATAAGAGAAACCAGAGAATATCTCACACAAACCGTTTCTGTGAGAATCAGCAAATCTTTTATAATGATAAAACTCACATAAACTTGTATTAGCAGTGTGACACTAAATAAAATAAAACAAACAAGCCATATTTCACTGTCTGGTTTCTCTCTGTGCCGCAGGAATGTAACGCCATGTATGTTTTTTATTTAAAGGCCTAGCAGATGTGCTGAGCTTGTGTCTGCGCAGCCAAATAAACAATGATTCACACATGCACTTGATGGGCCGGAGTCATGGGAGATAGGCGAGATATAGGGAGTACCTTCATCTGGGTGTTGGAGACGTGCTGGGAGGAGGGTGGAGCAGTGAGTGCAGAAGGGGTCGCAGAGTCCAGGACAGGTGGAGTTAGATTCAGAGCAGTGCGCAAATTTTGACCTTGGAGCTCCTACAGCAAAGATAAAATGGGTTATATCTCAAGATATCTCATGAAAGTCATACATAGAGTCTAATTAGATCAAGATGTTACTATCACACATGCGGAACGGAGAGAAAACAGTTACATATACACTATATACTGTACATAGATTTAAAAAAAAAGACTTTGCTATTTGTATGTGATAAGCTTTACCTTCAAGTCCAGGGCATGTTTGAGTTTCAGACGGAAAAACTCTTGCTCCTGCAGCTGGATAAAATCCTGACAGTCTGTAAAGCTCTCTGACATCTTTGGTAAGATACAGAGCATATGAAACAATAACACAGTGATAGAGACAAACAGAGTAGAAACAGAACAGAAAAACACTGATATGGTTCTTTTTTTATCTGAATTTATAAACTCAAACTTTGTTCCAGGGGGAGATAACAATGATAGCGAAACTCGTAATAAGTTATTATAAGTTATTCAGATATTGCTCATATGTCTGTTACCCTTTTGTGACCTTTTCTAACCATGTACTGTTTGGTGCAAATTACGCCTTCATTAGTCATCTGACAGGAGAGAAGTAACACCAAATGATAGTGGAGAATGATACAGAATAAAGATCCCTGGCTGGACTTGAACTGCAGACATTGCGGTTCATGGTCGGCACTTAAACCTCTAGGTTACCCCAACCGTATGTTTTTGAAAATTGAATTTTGAAATTGAATTTTAGTATAAATTCTGATTCTTCGTTGTTGAAAAAAAAATTCATGGATTTTTTTCTAAGTATTGGTGTGTGCCGTTTTGAATTCTTGGAAAACTGTATGTATGTCAGTCTGTCACCGTCTTATCCAGGCTTCTCTAAAAGCCAGATTTCATTTGGTGGTGACAAAAATGACTAACATTTAGTGTAAATAAGGGGCACCTTGTGAAGGATTGACTCCAGCTTGCTGATCCTGTCCCTCAACTGTTTATCTTTGGAGTGAAGGGCCTCCAACTCATTAGCAAGTTGTCTTTTCTCCTCCCTGACGAAGGCAAGCTCCTGGAACTGACGCTGGTTCTCCTGGTTCTGGTGGTGCTTCTCCTGGATGGGGAGAACACAGAAATGGAGAAAATGGTGAAACAATACCAGCATCTGAAATATATTTGTTTTTTGTGGGACTGAGAAATGTTGTCTCGGTAGAACAAATGGGAATTTTCCAAGCAAAAGCACTACAGACGTTAAAAGAACTTAACGATTTAATATAGCTACTCTGCTTTGGAAGCACTCAAATATGGTTACTGCTTCATTTCTACCTGAGTAAGAGCCTGTTGTAAAAGATACAAGGTTAGCAGTTTTTCTTTTGTGACTGATCTGAGACATCAGGATCTCCATGAGGTGAATGTCTAACTTAATTTATCTTGTCTGCTGTTCAGGCATTCAGGGAAAACCAACACAATAAAGTTTCTGATGTAACAGTCCATTTTGCTGACTGATAGTTGCAGGGGAGCAAATGCACATAATTTCATCCAAACAAAAATGAAGGAATATAAATAAAATTACTAAAAAAAGTAACTTAAGAAACATGTCACTGCATAAACTGTTGACAACAAAAAAATCTAACAATAAACTCGTCTGGAGAAAAGTTAAGTAAAGTAAAGACTCTACACAAACAGCGGTACATCGAGCTTTTCACCTGATACAGCTTCTCCATAGTCTCCTCCAGATGTTGGATTCTGCCATGCAGAGAGTCAACCTGCTCTCTTCTGGCAGTGATCTCTTTCTGCATGCCCATGGCCACTTGAAGGCCTGACTTGGAGACAAACACGTGAGAGAGAAACACAGACAGACAAAAAGAAGGCAGTGAGGTTATCAAGTGAGAAAGAACATCATG
Source organism: Thunnus thynnus (assembly GCF_963924715.1). NCBI lineage: Eukaryota > Metazoa > Chordata > Actinopteri > Scombriformes > Scombridae > Thunnus > Thunnus thynnus. Next base: position 30,874,193 of record NC_089518.1, read on the forward strand.
AACATAATATATATATATAAGAATATGAATCACAGGGCTTTGATCCTGGACAGTCTTTGTACACATCAAAGTTGTGTGTTAATGGTTACACGTGTCAAATTATATCTCTCAGTCTGGGATACAGCAGGAGGAGGACATTGATTAATTTCTTTGAAATTTACTGATAAGTTTTGTTCTAAGGAGTGTCGACATTCACAGATTTCATTAAGATCCAAAATAATTCACTGTTATCTGTACACTTGATCAGAGTGGATGTAAAACGAAGAGATTTCATCCAAACGGGACAGATGTTTCTCTGTACATGAGATCTTTTAATTAAGTCTCCGTTTAAATTATGACTTGGATCTAACCGTGTCCATCAGTTCCTTCCAGGGTCCTCAGGGTGCTCCTGACCTGGTCCAGATCTGCCTGGGCGTTCCTCAGCTGACTCTGAAGCCTCAGCACCACACCCTCGTGCTCCTCGTTCTTACAGCTGTGGAGCCTCTGCAACTCCTTGTGCTCCTCTGAAAACGCGCCCGCAAAAACACATGCATTATATCCGCAGAGAGAGACACACACACACACGTTAACACATAAGCAAACACGCGCATCAATAGAAGGGCTTGGTTGACAATATAAACATACCAAACATGGTTCTTTGCTTTCTTAACACAGCAGGACAAGAAGATCATTTGATTTAGCAAAAAAACGTGACAGCTGGACTTTTTCTAGAAACAGCACTGTGGTGATCTATAATTCCTAGAGATTGGAAGGACTAGTTTTAGTCGTCCGCTGTTCGAAGGTAGCAAAAGTCCTACAGGCCGTAGTGGTTGCTTAACTTCACATCATACAAAATGGTGAAAATTCACAGTCAGAATATTATATTTTTAGTGGTAAGTATTAAATTATGCAGGATTTTGTCCCTTCCCAGCACAAGGCTACCAGCTGTCTTCTAAGAACAGTTGCGTTTGGTTTTATAACTAAAGTTTGCATCATATGATGGATATGAGCCTCTAGTGTGGTGATGAACATTCAGTGAAGCTCAACTCACTAGTGAGGGTGAGTAACTGCACACGCTGCACCTCCAGCCGGGTGCTGAGCTGCTGTTTCTCCAGCGTCTCCTCCTGAACGCGCTGAGTCTGCTCCGTCACGGAGGCCTGTAGCTGGCGCCTGTCGTGCTCTGCAGCTGCCAGGTCTGACTTGTGTTGGTCTAACTCAGCCTGATGAGGAGGAAAGAAGAAAGACAGAGGTTAGCGATGGTGTAAAGCGCTACACCGGGTATAGAAAAAGTTTACTTCTGGGGTTTGATATGTCATCAAATTGTCTTGCTGCTAACCCTGAGCTGCTGAATCTCCAGTTTGTGCTGGTTGAGCTGGTTGCTGAGGAGGCTGTTCTCCTGGTGAAGGCTGTCGATGGTGCGGCCGTGTTGCGCTGTCGTCTGGGTACTGTTCTCCATCTGCAACCTGAGAAATTCTATCATCTTGTCTCTTTCACTCAGTTTCAGCCTCAGTGTCTCTCTTTCTGTATGCAGGATCTGGCACTGGCTCTGAGCGTCTTCCAACCTGGCAAGGTGCTGAAAAAAAAAAAAATTAAACTTGAATTCAATGAGCAATCAAAAACAGGCATGTAGTTATCAGATCAAGGTACTGATGATGATAGTAAGGATAACACACACTGTAAAGGTGTGTTACCTGTTTGGCTTCTTGCTGCCTGCGCTGGAGTTCCTCCTCCTGGGATTTCCTCCCCTGCTGGGCCCTCTGCTCAAGCAGGGCCAGGAGGCGGCTTTTCTCCTCCTCAGCTCTGTGAAGCTGCTCCCTGGCCACCTGCAGCTGTCCTCTCAGGGCCTTCACCTCCTCCCGGAGCTCACACTGCTGCTGCTCACCGCACCTCTGGGAGATAAAGCACAGTGGCACAGTCGGCTGGCTGTATTTAAATGGGCAAGAAATCATCTTTTAGCAGTGTGAAGGAATATAATCTTAATGACGAGAGAGAAACCGGTTTGACATTTCACCTCTTGTTATTCTTGCATGGCTGACGGACCAAGCATTCTTTAAACAAACTCTACTGAACATTGACGCTTGGTTCTGCACGCCCACGTGGATGTAGAGATGATGAAGTTTGAGCAGTGAAATGGTAGAAATGCCACCAACATGAACAGATACATTGGACTTTAGTGCAAGGGTATGAACAGCTTGTTTTTTTTTTTACTGAAGTATGAATTGTGTGATAAAAATATAACTAAAACTGTCTTTTTCATTGACTTTTCTCTCAAAATTTCTGTCAGCTAAAATAAGTCACAAAATCGCTGCACCATGACACCGGTGCCTCCACCAGCAGTAAATGTATGTTGCACTAGGACAGGAAGTGTGGTTTCAGTCAGTGAAACCCGCCCCCGAACCTGAGCCTCCGTCTGAGCCTGGCAATCCTCTTTGACTGTGTCTTAAGCTCTTTCACCAGCAGATTACACACCTCCAGCTTGTTATGCAGCTCCAACATAATAAGGCTGCATTTAACTTTAGTATCGCTCAAATTACATCATGGGAAATAAACCTGACACTGCAGTTTCCACTTTAAACAGCGTCCTTTAATGTTATGAAAAATGAATCTTGGGAATCAGTTGCAGCACCTTAAGATGGCCGAGCTGGGACTGAAGCTCCTCGGTCTGTTGTATCGATCGTTCTTTTTCTCTCTGGACGTTCACCAGCTGCGACTGAGCCTGAAGGAGCCGCTGCTCCAGACGACTAACCTACAACGTCAAAAGTCGCATTTACAAACCAAAAAACAAGTTTTAATTGCCGTTCTGAATTTGAAAAACTCTCCCTTTTTCATGACTAGATAGGAGTTTCTAACTCTGTTGCTACTCTAGATTCAATAAATTAAAACATTGTTGGATTTTACCACCAGCCAAATCCTGAAAATGCGCCGCAGGTTGTAACTGTTATGTTTGTGTAATCTTTAAGCCAATTTTGCAAACAACTAGACATGATTTAGATGTTTGACTGTGTTCTGTACATCTAGTGGAGTGTATAAAATGTGTCTATTATGAACATTTAACAGCTCCAGTGACTCATTGCTCATAATATTTTACATACTTCCTTACCATATCTTTATGGCTGGAGAGAGTTGACTCCAGCGCACTGACCTGACGCTGGTGCAATGATGCCTGTCCCTCTGCAAGTTTCCTGGGAATAAGAATGAATGTTTAAAAACTTACTATGATTTATGACACACAAATTCATGTCTGATCACTACAGTAACAGGACTTATAGTGTGATTAAATGCGCACAACGACCGCTGATTAATAAACTCGACCAAATAGATTCATATTTGTAAATCTATGTGAACACTTACCTCAGCAGCTCCAGTTTGACACTTAAGCTGACGCCGCTGTCTTTGGATAAACTCAGTTTTTCGGTCAACATCGCCATCTCCTGGCCAAGACTCACAATCAGCTGTTCCATTCTAAGACAGTGATGTGTAGAGTTTAGAGGGCAGGTTCACAATTTTTCAAGTTGATCTTAAAACAGCAGTCAGGAGCACAAATTAACATTAAAATTGTTTTTTTTCTTGCCATAATCATTCCTCCAGTTCATACTGACCATTAGAAGTTCCCTTTATAATGCACTTACAATGTAAGTGATGGGGGACAAAATCCATAGTCGTCCTCCTGTGCTAAAATGTATTTAAGTTTATCTGAAGCTAATATGAAGCTTCAGTCGTCCAAATGAGTCAAATCAAGCAGATATCTTTCAACATTACAGTCTTTTTAGTGCCAAGTTCCTCTTTTTGTTGCTATACTTCCACCGCAGCTCAACAGGAAACACAAAGAGGGAATTTGATGCTAAAAAGACTGTAAATGTGGCAGATATCCACTTGATATAACTCAGACTTCTGAAGCCTCATATAAGCTTCAGATAAAACTTTTAAATGCATTTTTGCACAAAGTGACTGTGGAAACACTGTGGATTTTGGCCCCCGTCACTTACACTGAAAGCACATTTGAATGGGATCTTTTAACAGCCAGTATGAACAGGAGGAATGATTACAGCGAGGAAAACCTCTTTCAGTGTTCAAATAGACACCTGACTGTTGACAAGAACTTAAATTGTCTGTGAGTGCTCTTGCATTTACACTCACCAGCCACTTCATTAGGAACACCTGTGCAATCTAATACAACAGCTCTGCCATAAATTCTACTGTTATGACGCTTTCAGTTTTGTTGACATTGTCAGAAAGGTGATAATTCTACTTTATGTTTATTATTGAGATCGTAGTGGGTGGTGGTGGTGGTGGTGGTGTACTGGAGTGCATCACATTGAATGGTGTTCCTAATATTTTGCTCCATTAACATACATGAGGGAAGCAAAATATTAGGAACACTTTTCAATAATTGCACTCCAGTACAGAATCACCACCACTCACTACAACTTCAACAATAAATATTAAGTAGAATTATCACCTTTCTGACAATGTCATCAAAAACTGAAAATGTATAAGTTTCGTAAAAGTAGAATTTATGGCGGAGTTGTTGTATTAGATTGCACAAGTGTTCCTAATGAAGTGGCCAGTGAGTGTATATCTGCCTCTAACAGTGAGATGACTCACTGATCAGGAAACACTCAATGACTTAGGGCTAACATGTGAAACTCTGTGATACTCTATTTTACACTTTCACATCCTTATTTAAACTATGAACTTAACCACTGGTTCAGAGGTGGCAACACGTGCTAAAAAAGCATGCATAAAACTGCATTACAAGAATAGAAATAAAAATAATTCAAAAATGTTGATATTAACATCTTTTTCTGATTTACCTTTCTTTTTGCTTATTTACTCCATTGCATTCACTCCTCAGTTGTTCTATTGACTGACATAAAACAGATGAAAAAAAAGAAATCAGATGAAAGCTTAAGAGGAGAAGCTTCTCAATCTAAACTACACTGAACATGATCTTTAACTGACTTCTATTACTTACCAAAACAATATTCTCCTGTAGCTCGTCTGTCTCTTCATAATGATCCTCAGTTACATTCACAGGCAGGGGTCGCTGTCTTGGGATAGTGGCGGCTTCAGGACTGGTGATGGATTTGTGTCCACACTGTTTCTCATGGGATAACAGTGTATTGTACAAATCCTTTACATTCCGTTCCAGTGTCTCTACTTTCCTGTTAAGTGCCAACGCCTCATCCTCTGTTTCCTGCCGCTTCTGGTCCCCAGACCTTTTGATGTTTTGGATCTCCTCCAACATGCACAGCATCTTTTCCATCTGATCAACGTGTTTCCTCGAATCCTTCATTCTACATAAAAAAAGATCTGTGGGTCAAAGTGATTTTAAACACTTTCATACTCAAGTAAAATTTTATCAGCGTGTTCACCTGAGGTCAGACAGGACATCCTTCTCCATCTGGACTTTCTGCAGCTTGGTCTGCAGGTTCATGATGGCCTCGTTTAAACTGAATGTCTGTTGTTCATGTTGTTCACCAGTCTGTGTTTCAGAAGGTAAAATAATACACACATCAGAACACATCACTGCTTCAGTCATTTAGAAAGCATCAAACTATTATGATTCATGACTAAAATAAAACTTTGAACCTCGCTGAGCTGCAAATTAGACATCTGTTGAAGGCTGTCATCTAATACATTTTCCAACACCTCCTTTCCATGAACGCTGACCTCCTGGTTTAAACTATCCAGACCACAAACCAGAGGTTGAGTCACTGCCTGCTGGTGGGCTGAAAGAATAGATGAATCCCCAAGTGAGTCGTCTGCAAAACAAGCAAGTTTAAAATATACATGTTGAGGTTGTCGGTGTTAAGGGGCTGGTGAAACATGCTTTCATGCAACATGTACACAGGCTGGACTTCTGCTCTTTTTTCATCTGTCTGGCTGCTGCACATAAGCAAAATGTTGGATGAGGCTGTTTGCACTCACCGACATTAAACCCGTGGTTGTGGCCGCTGTGTTCAGGTGTGCTGCTGATGCCATAAGTGCAGCCAAACCTCTCCAAGGCAACTTTGGTGGCATTTTCCACCTCCTCCTGAAGTCTCTGGGTTTCCTTGGTGCGCCTATCAAGTTCCTCACTGGCAAGAAATAAAGGATTAACTTACTGATTAAATTTTACGACAGCCATCAATTTGTTTTTGTTGTATTTTTTGTTGTATGTTTTAATGTGGAAATTCATTTCATGGTTTAGTTTTTTTTAAGATTCTAGTATCTATTTTATGTTAAATGTTTTGTGTCTGTCTTTTAACATCTTAGGGACACTTTGGCAATGAGTGTTCTCACTTTAATGTGGTATTTATTAGATTACTGTGTTTCCTCGATCCATTAATAAATCATTTAGCAAAATGAAATGAAGTGATAGCGGTCTAAAACAGCTGCTAGGGTACCTCAACTCATCCAGCGTCAGACTGTTGAATCTCAGCGGAGGACAGGTGTCACAGGTCTCTGTAGAGTAAGTTCAACAAATGACTTGTAAACTGAACAATTCAATAACATTACGTTAACGAAAAACAGGCACTTGGTAATCTAACTAACGTGCTGACAGAGAATTTCCTCAACTTTAACTTTCGCTCACCTGTTGTTGCTGCTGCTTGCAGGTTCATATGATGCGACGATAATTCTGTGTTTTCCAAATGTAAAACGTTAGCGCCATTGTTGCCGGAAAGCCCGATACTCTGAGGATCAGAGGGCTGAAACCTCGATGTCATTTCTGTTCACATTACTAGAAAAGGCATTTTATATAACTATTTACTATTTAGCTACATAAAATGACCGCTGCTCGAGACTAAGGCCACCAACTAACAAGCTATCGTTTAAGTTTCATCACCATGGGAACAGCATCCCTGGCTAACATAGCTACCGTTAGACCGCCGATAATTAGATGAATTTGTGCGCTAATCGTTAGTTAACATTGTCTGGCTAGCTACATTAGCCGGTATATATGGTTAAGTAGTTACTTGGTATGATTACATTAAAATTATAGTAAAAGAAACGTTGGCGCCGACCGTTTTAAACAATCCGTCAACATCCGCTTTTTTCCTTCAGTTTACTATGACGCAACCACGCAACGCAAAGGCGTTTCCAGCGGTGCATGATGGTCATTGTAGTTAACAAGCAGATGAGCAGTTGTTTGTTTATTCGGAGCGGACACTCCTTTGAGCAAGGGTCAAGGTTCTTGTGTTTTTAAACATTTACCGCCCAACCTTGGAATCAAAATGGAAACATGAATAACTGGGAAGCGTAATTAAGCTGCAGCCTTAATATTATCCTGCACTTCCGCGGCTTTTGGGGCAAGGTAAGACGGCGGTTTCTTGATTTTCATTGGGAAGCTAGCGGATGTAACCAGCTAACATTGGCGTTATTTGTTTTCGTGGCGTTTATGAACGTTGTTGTGTCCCTGAACTTGATATGAAGACAGTTTGATAGTAAATTAAAACGTCTAAGTCGAGCGAAATGTTTTATGTTATACTCGGTATAATTATTTAGGTGACCTAGTTTCTGTTGGCCAGTAGACATTTAGATTAAAGTCAACTACTTCCAACCCAAACTAATGCCAACGTCAACGTTAACGCTCATTTTGTCTGTGTTTATGTTGCCTTAACATGTTGTTGCTTGCACATCATCCCAATTAATCGGTGTATAGCACGGTATAAGACACATAAGACAAAGTATTTTTAAGTTTTTTTGGGGGGGGGGGGGGGGGGGGGTTCCTATGATATTTGACACCCAGTAGGTGTGGTCAACAAGACAACATTTACTTGCTCTCTTGTCTTCACTCACTTGACTGCACGGAAACATCTGTTGATTCTCACTTGGACCACAATGCTGAACAAGTGAAATATGTTGTTTTCCAGGATGAGGGATCTTCAAGGCGTTGACAGCTTGCTCTTGAAAGAGTTGAAGTCATGCTGTGCCAAAGAGTACAACTTTCTTCCAAGGGAAACTGGCCTGAAACTGATGGAGTCTGCTTCCACAGAGGTAACCCACTGACCCACTTCTCTATTTTTGGCTGTCTGTGCAGGCATGAATTTTTTATGTTGGCAATTTCAGTGATGTCTGTCTAATATATTATGGTGCATTTTTCAGAATCACAGTGGCGTGTCGGCGAAATGCAGAGACACCAGAGTGGAAGAACTGTGGGGTCTGACCAGTTTCTTTGGCTACAGCACCCAGACTTTTGTGCAAGCTGTCAATTTGCTTGACAGATTCCTCGCCATTATGAAGGTATGAGTTCAATAAAGCATTCAAGCATAAAATGTTGTTACGAGTGATAATATAACTCAATTAGTTTGTTTTTATCATTAGGTTCTTCCCACCAGTAGACAAAAAACGTGACAACAACGACCTTGTTTGACCTTGAATCACGGGATGTTGACTCACTTATCACTGTTGTGTTACTGTCGCAGGTGCAGCCAAAACATTTGCCCTGTATTGGAGTCTGCTGTCTCCACATTGCTGCCAAAATGGTTGAGGAAGAGAGCAATATCTCAACCACCCATGAACTCATTCGCATCAGCCAAAGCAAGTTCACTGTGTCAGACCTCTGTCGTATGGAGAAGATCATCTCAGAGAAGCTCAGCGTGGAGCCCAAAGTAGTGACGGCCTTAACTTTTCTACAGCTCTACTATTCGGCCTTCACATCCCTGTCTGCTGGAAGGTAAGCGTTTAATTGTCTGTTATTTTCTTTTATTGTTATATGCTGAAGCATTACTCCAGTTTGCATGGAGTTGGTCAAATAGATTCTGCTTTATGAGGTTTGTACTGGCGGATCACAGGATTCCCTCTATATTTTAAGGGAGGAGATCCCAAGCATTGGGAGACTGGAAGCCCAGCTAAAAGCCTGCTTATGCCGGCTTGTTTTCTCTAAAGCAAAAGTAAGGATTGTTCTCAGGTGACAATTTCACAGCATAGCAGCACTGAATTTGAGTCCCAAGTCTCATAAATCTTCTGTTTTTCTCCTCTGCAGCCATCAGTGCTGGCACTGTCCCTCATTGCTCAGGAGTTCGAAGCCCTTCAGTCCATCACCTCGTTGAAGATTGTCCAGCAATTCCAAAGATATCTTAAGGTATAAAAAGAGAAGTTTATTGTATGTCTGCAACTAAGGAATATTTTCATTATCGATTAATCTACTGATTATTATTTCTGATTAATTGTTTGGTCTACAAAATGACAACACATAGTTAAAATTGCCCATCACAAGTTCCCACAGTCCATGGGGGTTGACATATGTCTTGTTTTGAACTACCAGTGGTCCAAAGATATACAGCTTACTATCATAAAATATTAACTTGACCTTGTGAATTTGGGCTTAAAAATTGATTGATTATCAAAATTGTAGCTGAATAATTTTTCTATCAACCGATTAATCAACTAACAATTGCAGCTCTAATATAATGCTTCCATTAAATTCTTCATAGAGTCTAGTGTTAAATTCTCAATAAATAACGTTGATTTCTCTATGTTGCTCTGGACTTTCATGTCCACTTTCTTTCATAACTCACTGTTTTGTGTCACTATTTGAGCACCACACTATGTTTAAAGATAAGAGTGGTATATGTAGCAGCATATACACTCTTTATACGCTGAGGTTTTGTTTCTTTACTCCTCCAATTCCAGCTTTTCTTACATTTCTTTGCTAGTTATAATACACATGTTGAAACTGCACATTGTGGCATGACAGCATCCCTGCATGACGTCTAGATGTGGAAAAAAAACATCACTTGACTTGTTGTTGACAGCATATTTTTGAGACTATTTCTGTCTGCAGCCTCTCAGATGTTTTCTATTTGACTTCTTCACAGATTAGTGACAGCGCGCTGCACCACTGGAAGGAACTTGTGGCAAAGTGCATGACCGAGTACCGCTCAAGCGAATGTAACAAACCTGACAACAAAAAGCTTGTTTGGATCGTGTCCAGGAGAACAGCTCAGAATCTTCAGGCCAGTCATTTCAGTGTACCTGGCCTGCCAACTATTCCCGAAGGGAGCTGGGATGAGAGTGAGAGGTTAATAATCCACTTTCATTTCCTTAATTTACCTGCTTGCTGCTTCTCTTGACTGAAAACAAGATGCTGTGATGCTGAGATAATGGCAAAATGGTCCTTTTTGAATGTCAGTGCACTGGTTTTAAATTAGATCTGTAATCAATACAATGTCTGGCGTCTGTTGGCAACGACAATCTTGCAAACCTTAGTCATTCTGCTACCATTCAGCTGATGGCTGGTGTTAATATATCCCACTGACCTTGTCATTGCCTTAGTACAGAGTTTCCCAACTGGGGGTCAAGACTACTTTGTCAGTTATCTACGTAGCTGTTAAACCTGACAGTTAGTACGTGTAAACACACAACTAATCTCTATGTAAGAAGTAGTTTGTGGGAACTGGGAACCACTGCCTTAGTTGAAATCACCATGAACTCCTCAAAGGATAGGTTCACAATTTTTTCAAGTGTGTCTTAAAACAACAGTCAGGTGTCCATATGAACATTGAAACAGGTTTTCCTCACTTTTTTATCATTCCTCCTGTTCATTCTGGCTTTTAAAAGATCAGCTTCAAATGTGCTTTCAGTGTAAGTGAAGGTCAAATCTAGTCATTTTGTGCCAAAAATACATTTATAAGTTTATCTGAAGCTTATATAAGGCTTCAGCAGTCTGAGTTAGTGATATAAAGTGGATATCTGCCACATTTAGCATCTTTTTAGCATCAAATTCCCTCTGTGTGTTTCCTCAGGCAGTGTTTCCCTGTTGAGCTGCAGTGGACGTATAGTAACAAAAAGAGGGACTTTGGCACTAAAAAGACTGTAATGTTGAAAGATATCTACCTGATTTGACTCATTTGGACGGCTGCAGCTTCATATTAGCTTCAGATAAACTTAAATACATTTTTGCACAGAAAGAGGCTTTTGGATTTTGTCCCTCATCACTTATATTGTAAGTGCATTATGAAGGGATCTTCTAATGGTCAGTATGAACTGGAGGAATGATTTCCTGTTTCTGCATGAAACACAAAGTCAGCAGTGGAAAACCTGTTTCAATGTTTATCTGGGGTCCTGACTGTTGTTTTAAGATAGACTAAAAAGAATTGTGAACCTGTCCTTTATTGAACCAGGATGCAATGTGGCCACACATGTTTTTTCTAAAAGTTCTTTACTCTGCCTGAAAAACACACCTCCCCCTGTTCTTACCAATTATCCATCCACATTAATCCAGTGAACGTCATCACAGATTGACAGTATTCGTGTAGTCCAACAGTAGCATAGTCATACATGATTACATGAGGTTGGATTTTGATGATTAATGGCCCCTCTTCTCTCGTAGTGAGGACTCGTGTGAGGACATGAGCTGTGGAGAAGACAGCCCATGCGGCTCACCAGGCAGTGACGGCGAAGGAGCCTTCTTCCCCTCGGCCTATCTCAACCGCAGAAAGTGACGCTTCCTCATCGTGCATTAACGACAGATGTGTGATTGTCCTTCTGAATTGTAACTAACTTTAAGGTGGTCAACATGTTTCAGCGCAAACCTCTATGTTTCACTCGCCACGTGTACGTAGGTGAGCCAAGTGACGGGATTTGATCATTAAGTGCCTGTGTTCGGTTTACTGTCTGTGTCTTTTTATTGTTACAAAACATATCGGAATAATGCAAAACGGAAAATTGCTAAATCTCGGCAGCTTGATGGCAATACATCAGAATGTCTTCTTTTCCAAGACTTTGTGTTTGTTTGTGTCCCAAGTTTTGACACATTCCAGGAAAAATAGCGACGCTCAAGGGAGAACTTACAGATGTCAGTCATGAGGTACACTTACTGTTGAACACCAGCTAACATACTAGCACATTCTCAATCTTTTTTTTTTTTTTTTAAACCTGTTTTTATACTCAATACCACACATAAATACAGTATTCTGCAAATGTTTATGTACGTACACGATTCTAATGTGACATATAAAACCTTGTAGTGTGAAAAGCAGACTGTATATGCATGGAAACATTGAAATGTGATTATGAGCGGTTGTTGTTTACTATGTTTACCAAGATAAGCTTACTGTAAAAAAAAAAACAAAATGTTTAAAAAAATGTACATAATGTGTAAAAAACAAAAAGAAGAAAAAACTCTATGTTTTGTGACTGCGACATAATGTGTGTTGTATCTGGATATAATATCACAAATGAAATGTGTTGGAAGGGTCAGAAATAATCCTTCCAAATAAAAAAAAGTACTTTTTATCCTGTTTGTTTTACTCAATTCACTTGTGTCATGAGTTAAATCTTTAGTGTTGGTGAACTGAGGCATCGCATCTTTATTTTAGAAACTTTTTTAATACTAAAGCTGAGTCGAGCTGCAACAATTAGTCGATTAATCGGGTAGTTGACAGCTCAAATTAATCACCGACTATTTTGATGATCGTTTTGAGTCGTTTTTTAAGAAGAAAATTTTCTGATTCCAGCTTCTCAGATGTGAATATTTTCTTTCTTTAGTCTTCTGTGACAGTAAACTGAATATCTTCAGGTTGTGGTCTGTTGGTTGGGACAAAACAAGACATTTGAGGACATCGTCTTGGGCTTTGAGTCATTTTTCACCATTTTTGGACATTTTATAGACCAAACAATTGATTAATGGAGAAAATATTTGACGGATTAATCGATAATGAAAACAGCCATAAGTTGCAGTCCTAGAGCAGCATTTAACGAAGTTAGGACGGGCTTGTTTGACTGTGTGGCAATGGTTGCAGTTATTTGATGAAATGCAGATTTGCTGAGGATTATGCACCACTAAAGTGCAACGTAAGGTGAGGGTAGGTCCTGTCTTGTAGAGGGACCCTTTGTCAAAACCAGCTCTACCAAAACCAGGCTTTCTCCAGTTTATAGTCTGTTTTTCATGACCTGTAGACATCTTTTATTAATTTAAAGCTTGTTACAAACTCAAAAAAGTCTAAAAGTATACATGTAACAAGTAAAAAACTTTATTTATATAGCACCTTCAAGAGAAGAGACCTCACAAAGTGCTTCACAGAAGAAATAAAGCATAAACATACATACAGACATAGAACACAATAAAATCAAATGGGTCTTGAGCTGTTTTTTTAAAGGTGTCCACAGAGTCCACAGATCTTAAATCCAAAGGGAAAGTTCCAAAGTTTAGGAGCCACAACCTCAAAAGTAAGTAGTCTCCTTTAGTTTTAAAACCGAGATTGAGGAACAACCAGCAAACCCTGATCAGAGGAGCTTAGAGACCTGACGGTGACACTTGGCTGCAGTAGATCTCTAACGTAGGCAAGGTGCTGGACCATGCAGAGCTCTATAGGTGAACAAGAACTTTGAACTGGATTCTGAATTTGATGGGGAGCCAGTGAAGAGCAACCAGAATCTGTATTACATGAGACTAAGGACAAGAGCTCAGAGCTTTCTTTGATGCTCCTACTCTTACCCATGCTCTGAAAGGAATAATCGATACAGTGCAGCATTATAAATATTTAGGAGTTAAGTTAGATTCTCCTACAAAACATAACTAGAACACCTCGGTCAAAAACTAAAAGTTCAAATTGATTTCTTCAGAGCTCGTCTCTCCTTTCAAAGCAGCAAAACCATCATACAATCCATTATACTATCTACACACTGGATTATGGGGATATTACTGCTGCCACTGTTCCTAAACCACCTTTTACCACAGTGTTATTTAATTCATTATTCCAGACATCTGTCGCACTCAACGCTGGGATTTAAAATTTCAGATGGTCATCCAGAAGGCATCAGCTTACCTGTTTTCATTTAAGAGAGAGAGAGAGATATTTAACATCTTTAGTGAACTTCAAAGTGAACATCTGTGACACCAGGATGTGTTAACCTTAGAGACTGGTTTCCAGTACTGGCATGAACTACAAAACAACCTAAAGTAAGACACATTTATTCCTCTGAGGGACTTTAAAGGCTGATGAAATGCATGCATCGCCTTTTTCTATGTTAATTTTGTTGCACTCATGATCATGAGCTGTGCACTAATTAAGCGTTATTTAAAGTTCCCCTTTAAATATGTGTTTGTCTTCTTGTTCCTTCAGTTGGATGTTTGACACCAAAAGGATGTACCTGTATGGGCATGATTTGTGACATCACAACGAGCCAATTATGGTCCAAAATGCAACTTACACAAGTGTGATGTGGAAACCTTCAATGCACATAAACTGAGAATGGACTTGACAGTGAAAATATGAAATCTTGTGTCCAACAGTTAAACTTTTGAAATGGAAAAAACATTTGTATATTCATTGAATCTGAATTTTTCAATGAGGATGTAAGAATAGAGGTAATTTTCAAAGTTTTAACCTTTAATTGAACTTTTTTTGTGGGGGAAAAAAAACATATCAGACACAAATTACTCAAAGCAGAGTATTGTTTAATGTCTTGAATCATGTCTGGAGGGAGTCCTTAAGTAACTGTTTTGTACTCTTATTACAAAGAGGCTCACATTAAAGATGAGAGGGCATACTTTAGGGAATGATGCTTCCTCCCTTAGAGCCTCACGCCATTTTATTACTGGACAAGCTTTCCTTTATGCTGAGAGCTGGGTCAGTGTGTGTGTGAGAGAGAGAGAGAGAGAGAGGAAGGGAGGTGGTGGTGGATGTGGACACCTACACTGGATTATGGGGCTATTTCTGCTGCCACTATTCTTAAACCACTAGACACATTTTAACACTTGATTCATTATTCCAGACATCTGTTGCACTCATCACTCACTCATTTAAAATTTCGGATGTCCACCTTCTCTGTGCTCACCTTAAATCCCAGTTTAAGGCGTGTACCTGTATGGGCATGATTTGTGACATCACAACGAGCCAATTATGGATTGTGTCCAGCAGTTAAACTTCTGAAATGGAAAAAAATATTTGTATATTCATAGAACCTGAATTTTTCAATCCAATGAGGGAGTAGTAGTTGAGGTCATTTTGAAGGTTTTAAACTTCAACTGAACTTTTTTTGTGGGGGAAAAAATAACATATCAGATACAAGTTATTCAAAGCAGAGTATTGTTTAATGCCTTGAAACATGTCTGTGTACTCTTTGTATTCTTATCACAAAGAGGCTCAGATTAAAGATGAGAGGGCATAAATTAGGGGATGATGTTTCCTTCCTTAGAGCCTCATTCCATTTCTAACCCATTCATTTTATTACTGGACAAGCTTTCCTTTATGCTGAGAGCTGGGTCAGTGTGTGTGTGTGTCTGTGTGAGAGAGAGAAAGAGGAGGAGGAGGAGGAGGGGGAGGAGGTGGTGGTGGTGGATGTGGTGGAGGAGGACGGGGCTTGTCTTTCGCTGGGCTTGGATGTGTTGACACGCATTTCTGCTCCATCTCCTTGATTAAACCGGCAGCCTGGAGGGGAGCAGCGGCGGAGAGGGGAGCAGCAGCAGCAGCAGCCGGGGGCTGGGCAGGAATGAGAGCGCACCGAGCCGCGGCATCATCATCACCACCATGCAGCCGACGACCACCAGCCGTCCATTTTATACGATTATATGAGCCGATGAGCGCCGTCGCCTCTGTGTCTGTATCTTGCAGACAGGCAGGCAGCAGTGTGCACGTCCCGGTGATGACAACATAGGCCAACGCCTCGCTCAAGATCCATACCAGGGAATGAAAACGCTCCCAAGATGGTCCGCATCGCCAAGGCCCTGGGTTTGGTCATCCTGTGCGTCGCCGTGCTCATACTGTCGCTCATCAGCTATGTGTCCCTGAGAAAAGACAGCCTCTTCACCTCCTCAAAATACTACATGGGAGGCCCGAGGATTATGTTTCACGCAGGGTTTCGGTGAGTGCTCGTTTTCCAGCAGAGATTTGTAGGTGTTGGATGGTGATGCTGCTGTGCAAATAATAATAAACACAGGAGCTGTGGCCTAAAGTGGACACGATTCCAACCTGGATGTGATTGTATACGAGCTTCACACATCAGTTTCCCCTTCAATTTGGGCCAAATGTTTCCTGTCAATCAAACTGGTGAGCTGCCCCAGGTGCTGATGTTGTAGCCTTAAGGCTCTAAATGGTGTGATGGCTTACAATACAGTATAGAGTCTATTTTTTACTTTTACTAAAAGGAAAATAAATAAATAAAAATGTAAAAATAGAATAAAAAGGGAGGAATTTAATATCATAACATTTTTGTTAAAAAGACATAATAAAAATAAGATGCTGGAACAGAGACTTCATTTTGTGATGTGGTTGGATAAGGATAAGGATAAGTTAAAGAGAAAAAAATGGTTACAGAGAAATTTAACCTAGAACAATTAGTCAAAGGCTCAACAAGGATTGCAAAACTCTCAGGTATACAAATAGATCTGATATTTAGTGACAAACCGAAAAGAATAACCAAAAGTTATAATCTGATTATTGGCTTATCCGATCACAATCTAACTCTATTTGTGAGATAACTGACATATATATCATAGATTTAGGAATACTGCAACCAATAAGACAAACATCTTTCACGGCACTCCTAAAGCTAAGCAAGACCAATTTGACAGTGAAATTGCTAATTTGAAACGGGATGATGACCTAGATTGTGGTTGTAACACATTTACTCATAGAATTAATTCTGTTAGGAAAAGATTTACTGTAAGGGTCAAGAAATAATCTAAAAAATAAAAATAACCTACCCTGGTTTAATGAAAACCTGTGGAAACTGATGAAGTCAAGAGATGCAACACTGAGGAAAGCAATGAAATCTGGAAGAGACACTGATATGCAGATTTATAAAGGTCTGAGGAACAAAGTTATCCGAGAGCTGAGATCAGCTAAATCTCATTTTTATTTTAACATAATTAACGAGGCAACTGATCTGGAACAATATTGATAATCTCACAAGGGGGGACCCAAAGGTTTTAGGAGATTTTCAGCTCAAAGTACAGAGAGTTAATTGAAGATTGTCTTTCTATTGCTTCTGTCTTTAATAATCTTTTCCTTGAGGCTGCATATGAGTTAGGTAAAAAATCTACTAAAAAGAAATTGGATATTGTCCCTATAGATGCTACAGGCCAGGTTTTTGAGCTGGGAGAGACCACTGAGACACAAGTAAACAAAATCATCAGCTGTTTAAAAAGCTTGAAAAGTATAGATGCTTTCCAGTTTGACACCATGTTTGTTAAATCACAAAAAGATCCTTCTCCCATTGCTCCCTTAATTAGCTTGGCTTTTAAACACAGCTCCTTCCTTGATGACTGGAAAATGTGCCATTGTAACGCCTATATTTAAATCTGGAGACCGCCTTGAAGCCAGCAATTATAGACCAATAAGTATACTGCCAGTACTCTCAAAGGTTGCAGAGTTGTTGATGAACAATTGACAACTTAACACAAGCAATTTTTGTCTACATCACATGCAGTTTGGCTTTAGAGCAAATCATTCCACTGAAACTGCTGTCTTGCACTTAATAGAGCAAATTAAATCTAGGTTTGATCGAGGAGGAGTGGTTGGTGCTGTATTTTTAGATCTGTGTAAAGCATTTGACACAGTCAATCATAATGTCTCAATTTCGAAACTCTCTAAATTTAAATTCTCATCTAGAGCACTGGCATGGATGTCTGTATATTTATCTAATAGGATACAGTGTGTTAAAGTTTGTGACGCATTGTCCAGTAACATGAAGTGTACAATGGGTGTTCCACAAGGATCAATGTTAGGTCCCCTATTATTTAGCCTGTATATTAATGACCTCCCTCAACAGTGTCATGATGTAGAACTGCAATTGTATGCAGATGACACTGTTGTGTACACACATGCAAAAACAGCTGAGTATTTTCATCAAAGGTGAAAGGATTGACATTGTCATTGATTTTAAATATCTCAGCATGTATTAGATCCAAATTTTAATTTTAAGAAACATGTTTAAAAAATGGTAAAAACCATAAAGTACAATCTGGAAAACTTTAGATACATCAGAAATTGTCTCTCCCTGGATGCAGCCAAGATATTTATGCATGCTGTGATCCTTTCACATGTCTTATTGTATTACATGTTGGGGGCAGGCTGGTGAGACAGTCATTATATAAACAAACTAAAAATTCTGAACAAAAAGCCGATCCATTACCATCATTGTAGGATACTTAAGAAATACAATTTATTGAGCTTTGAGAATTTTAGATTATATTCAAATTTTTGCCTTGTTTATCAAATTTGAAATGGTTTGGCCTCTCCTCCATTATGTGACTTTGTGCATTTTCGTTCTGTGGATGAAAATCCTCCGGAATATCTTATATACGAGATTGTACCATACCATTTTGTCGCACTGCATTTGGGCAGTCAGCATTTTCTGTAAAAGTCACAACTCAGTGGAATGCCCTACCTGAAGACATGAAGAGCTGCAGCTCTTTCAGTGCTTTTAAAACCAAATTAAGAAGTTTACCAAAATCTACTCAGCTCGATAACCACTGATTTTACATTTTATCCTAAGGTCTTGCACGATTGCACAATTATAGAATAACTGTATTAATGACTCTTCTTCTTTCTTACAAAACTGTTATCAATGACAGTAAACCTTCCAATCATACTGTTAAAGGGATACATTTTGTGAAGGATTTTTAAATAAATGTCTAACTTTGTGGGGCATACAAAATTTAAAAAGTGTAAGTCAGACTCTTTTGCATACAATATCTTCAATATGAGCGTTTCCATAGAAAAAACACATTTTTTTTAATCAGACCTCTTATCAATTTGTTAGTGTATTTAGGATCTGTTAAACTAATGCCTTTAATTGTTAAAATAGGTATTGTGTTATTTATCATTTGGTGAGACATTCTGACATGACTGATATAAAGAGTTCATATGGCTAAATGCTGGGATTATTAGTAGTGTAAACTGCATTGTAAACATTTGCATCATCATCATAAACAAACATCATATCCACTTTTGTTGCTGACCCGTAAAGCTTTAGGAAATGATATATTAACCACTAATAAAACTGGTTTAGAACAGCAATGCTTAACTGATAAATTAGTTAGTCAATCAACAGAAAATTAATCGGCAACTATTTTGATAATTGATTAATCATCTTAGTCACTTTTTAAAGCAAAAGTGCCAAATGTTCTCTGGTTTCAGTTGCTTAAATTTTAAGATTTGCTGCTTTTCTTTATCACCCATGGCAGTAAATTGAATATCTTTTGGTTTTGGACTGTTGGCCAGACAAACAAGGTAATTGAAGGCATCACTGTGGGCTTGGAGAAATATAAATGGTATTTTTTTACCACTATTTTTTTTTTTAAACATTTTATAGACTAAACTACAAAGTGATTAATCAAGAGAATAATTTAAAGTTTAATTGATAATGAAGATAATTGCTAGTTGCAGTCCTAAATAAGTTACAATTTACAAACCCTGTATAAAGGGTGTCTTATTAGTAAGTAGTGCCAGAGAATATTGCTGATTAATAAATCTAATTTGTGATTTCAAAATGGTTTTAGGTTTCCAATAGCTGGTTGATGAAAGGCTCTGAAACTGTGTTTAAAATGGAGAATCTGATGATTTTCAGTCTTTGAGTATACATTTTTGGAGTGTGACCTTGCAAAACATTAATGCTTATTGGGGCCTGTATAAAAAACTCTTCATCTCAAAATAACCAAAGATAGCCAAGAGCAGATCTGTTTGGATCTCCTTCTACAAAAATATCTCAATACCATCAGCCAGTATGGTCATTCAGCATGCTATTTCCTGTAACATTGTTGTTCTCAGGTCTCAGTTTGCCATGAATTTCCTGGACCCCTCCTTCATCCCCCTAACCAACGCCCTAAATGAGGAGCTCCAAGGAAAACCGTCCAAATGGAAATTCAACAAGACTGCTTTTTATCAGCAGAGGTAAGATATAGGAGTTATCTGACATTTTTGTTTTCTAATTTGTGAAAGTTATTGTGGGAATATCTGTCATCCTGCAGTATATGCAATAAGCATGATTTGCACTGTCAAAGCTTTGGGAAGCAAGGTGGCCTTGAGCTTAGAGGGCTTTAAAATGGAGGAAAACCTATTTCTTAATGCTGTGTCACTGTTACATCAAGAAAGACTGGTTTCTAGTAGCTGATTCTAGTAGTGTGTTAAAGAGTTTTTGCAGTGACACAATTTAAGTCCAAATGATTGATTTCATCATAGCACCCCCCAGCTTTGCATTAATTTGACAGAATACCATTAGTTATAAATCTATGTAGATGGAGAACTTTGATGCAGCCAATCAAATATTTACACACACTTTTGATTTCTGATGTGATCGGACAATGCATAAACAGATTCTTACTCTTTAATAACACTGATGGCAACACACTGTCTGCACATGACTCACAGCTAAAGCGTAAGTTTGATTACTTTGTCTCCGTTCCTTACGGTGTAACACCGACTCTCATCCTGCCAGCTGCTGTCAATCAAACACAGACACCGATGCGCCTCTCCAGCTGGCTGAGATTAAAAAAAGGAACATTTCGGATATCAGAATCAGAATCATCTTTAATGGCCAAGTATGTTTACACATACAAGGAATTTGACTCCTGTTTAGTGGCTCTCAATGTACTTAAGATACACATGGAATGTGTATATACAGGTGAAACCGTTTCTGTGATCTGTAAACAGGATACAAATAGTGCAAAGGTGTGAAGAGTGCACAGAGTGCTTATTGAAAAAAAAAGTGAGTTACTTTATATACATATTTATCCAAAGACCTCTTTTCATCCTTTAATAATAAAAAAACACATTAAAAACATGACATTATTTTTGACAGTAAAAAGGGACAGTTGTGATTTCAGTTGGACTTAAACTGAAATCACTCGAAAAAGCAATTCAACATCTTTAATATCTTTCTCAAGGATCACTTTCCAGTTTGCTTTGACTGTTATAGATTGTGAAGCTGTAATGAAAACAATAATTGATAAAAGAAAGGCACTCAAATAGTTCTGAAATAAATAACAATGAAATACTAATTAGTGGCAATCCCATTGGAAAACCAAAATAATGACAACAAATGCTGATAACATACACAAATAATGCATCCAGTAAACAGTCAACAGAAAATCAATGAGCAAACATAAATAACAGATTCTGCTTCATGCTCCTTCAAACAAAGGGAAAGACTGAGCATGACTTGAGCTTGAGACTGAATCCTGACCACATATAACTGGGCATTAGGGAGTATTTTCAATAATTACACATCATTGGTTTGTGATATTTAAGTGGCTTAAGTGTCTAAGTGGACAAGTCAATAACAATAAGTGATCCTTGTGGTTGCATCACATTTGTGTTTATGGAGGCTGTGGTCAGTGGAGAAATTGGTGTCTTTCCAATTTCTTGTGTTCTTAAAGAGATTGTGTTCTTGCATATGTATAGACAAAAAATGAAGGGAGAAAGAGTGGTATGGAATCAAACTGGGAACAATACAGTTATATGGTAGGTATTTTAACCACAAGGCTACCAGGATGCCCCTTTCTTTGCATTTTCTTTGACATGGGGTTGTAAGATGTCGTATAATATATAAGCAATTCTTATACGTACCCATAGTTTACTGTTTTAGATGATCAATTATCCATCAGAATAAAAACACACCACCAAACAAAAAAAGTATTAATATGAATCTGCATCTCCAGTAGCTGCCTGTAACAGTGCTTAAATGTTTTCTTCTTCCAGGAAAGATATCTTCAGCTACATTGACATTCCAACCAACTTCTCCCTCACAAAGAACAGCGTGCGTGTGGGCCAGCTGATGCACTTTGACTACTCCAGCCACAAGTATGTCTTCTCTATCAGCAACAACTTCAAGTCCCTGCTCCCAGACATCTCTCCTATCCTCAACAAGCATTATAGCATGTGTGCCGTGGTGGGCAACAGTGGCATCCTAACAGGAAGCCATTGTGGGCCGGAAATCGACCAGGCCGACTTTGTCTTCCGCTGCAACTTCGCCCCAACGGAGGTCTACTCCAAGGACGTGGGCAGGAAGACCAACCTGACCACCTTTAACCCCAGCATCCTGGAGAGGTACTACAATAACCTGCTGACTATTCAAGACAGGAATAACTTCTTCCTCAATCTGAAGAAGCTGGAGGGAGCCATCCTGTGGATCCCGGCCTTCTTCCTCCATACCTCAGCCACAGTAACCCGGACCCTGGTTGACTTCTTTGTGGAGCACAAGGGCCAACTGAAAATCGAACTGGCCTGGCCAGGAAACATCATGCACGATGTCAACAAGTAAGAATGAAGATCTGTTAAGTAATTTAATTTTTGCAGAAGTCAAGTTATTAAGAATATAACTGGAAGGTACCACAATCAGCTACCATGGAGAACACTAAAATCAATTTCAGTGTTTCAGCAAACTGGAGCTTTACTTTAAGCAATTAAAAGCTTTCATATGGTTGTTGTTTTACAGGCTGATTTCAGTATGCTTAGACTCAATATACTTAAATCTGACAACTTTAAATAATTATATAAATAATTATGTAAAGGACTAGGGCTTAGTAATGTTGGTGCCTATATGATATCTTACTTTGGGGAATATAAGCAACAAACAACAATGCAACAGTGTTAGATATAAAGCTATATAATGTACAGACTAAAATCTCCAGATTTCTTAAAATATAATTTTTATTCATGAGCTTTTAATATATTGTCATGTCAGTAGACACTGAAACACAGGGACACATTCGGAACATCAAACAAAAAAAATACCCTTACCATGAATAAGTATTAATGAAAGGGGGCGTATTATGCTTTTCCTTATTTTCAGACATATATATAATGTCACAATGTCAGATGTGCACGTTAAAAGTGGCCAATGTGTCAAATAATGAGGTAAACTTATGTAGCAGTAATCCCTGTGAGCAAAAATCCCTGGCTTCAGACTGCTCTGAACACTCAGTTTCCAATGGTTTTTTCTACATTCAGCCTGAGCTGATGTCAGTTCGTGATGGATTTCACAGTGTGTGAAAAAACGGCCTGTAAGAGAAACTGTCTATATTGAGGGGCTGCATAAAGGGCCAGTATAAAATAATAAATAAAGTTTAATAATGAAGTTTTTTTAGCTTTGAATCATGCAGAGCTACTCTAGTGGAGTCCAAAAATAAAAATTTAGAGCTGAAATGAGCATAATAGGTCCTCTTTAACAAGGAAAGAAAGAAAGAAAAAACAACAACAGCAACATAGACACCAGATCCAGGTCCAGATAAAAATCACTTCTTGTACCAATCGATGGAAAGAAGGTCGAATTGTTGTCTCCCAGTCTTTGAGAATCAGTTTTTTGGCTAGCAGTGTTCCCATCATCAAAGCTGATTGTATACGAGAAGGAAGTGATCGAGTGTCCTCTGAGCATCCAAAAATAACAGAGTCTCTGTGGGGAAGGACAGTTTATTTCTAAACTTGAGAAAACAGGTCGAAAATATAGACCAAAATAAATCTAGCATTGGACAATCCCAAAATAAATGTAACAGGGTTCCTTCTTCTGATTGAAATCAGGAAATATCAGATAAGAAGAATAAGAAGAGTCTCCAAAGAATCTCTTCAAGCATTCGATACTTGACACTTTCAATACTTGATGCTACAGACACATTTTGGTCTGCACAAAAAAAGTATTGATGTTCAATACCGAGCTTGTATTCCCAGCAGTTTCGATAAGACTGAAATGAAAGATAAGATACTGTGATTGAACAGTTAAAGGGGACCTATAATGCTCATTTCCAGCTCTATATTTTTATTCTGGGACTCCACTAGAGTAGCTTTGCTTGAATCACAGTAAAAAAAACCTCCTTATTTATCTTATACTGGCCCTTTATGCAGCCCCTCAGATCAGTCTCTGTCTCTTAACAGGCAGTCTTAGCTCCTGTGTCTTTTAGACTCCCTCTCTTGATGAACCACTAGGGTTCTGATTGACCAGCTTCCCAGAAACCTGAGGGGCAACTGTATAGTAGTCGTGTTAAGTTACCGCTAATGCAAACCCAACATTTCCTGCTTTACTGCTTCATATTAAAATCTTTTAAATGACTAAATAATGGGACTTTTATTGTGAAGAATTTACAGGAAATTAAACTTGTTCCTCACCAAATTAGCAGAGCTGCGTTAGCAGCACTAAAAACCACTTGAAACAACAAGATATGGAGATATTTGGAGCTCTTTGTTCAGCAGATCACTTAGAAATAATGTAGGGAGGAATAGTATGAGCAGAAACAGCCACAGTAGTGATGATGTTTGATAAGGAGCTGCAGACGACCAGCACACCTCCAACAGGCAAACTACTTATTTTACTTTGCAAAGCTGTGTAATAGAAAAACACCCACAGCATGCTAGCTCAACTCGAGTCATGGCTTGGCATGACTACCCTCAAAACAATGGAAAAATGCCATAATGTTAGTGGAGTGCAGCAGCAAACTTGCACACTGCGTGGAGAGGACCATGTAAAGAAATCCACCACAAGTTGATGTTGGCTTGGGCTGAAAGTAGTAAAAAATGTTGGAAACCGAGCATTCAGAGCAGTCTGAAGCTGCTGCTTTTTGCTCACAGGAATTACTTCTACATACATTTGTCTCATTATTTGGCATTGACATTTAATATGAACATCCGGCATTGTAACATTATGAATATGACTGAAAATAAGGAAAAACATAGGTCCCCTTTAAGCCTGCATTAACAGATTTTTGACCACTTGAAGCAGTGGATACAAGCTGTAAAAACAACACTGACATTTTATCACCTTATAAAGTTGATATGGCAAACATGTAAACAAACAGTTATGTATTAACACATTAAACAGATACAGAGCAACATTAACATTTATGATAAATGTAATTCCAATAGTCACTCTCCTTTTAGCTCAGCTTTTGGTCTCCACCAACTCTTGAGAAAAATATCTGGCTCTTTAGCTGCTAAATGCTGCACTGTGTTCACCATTTAGTCGCTAACTTTGTTAGTTTGTTGTTTGTCACTACAAATGTCCCCTTTTTACATACACATAGTCATTTGATCCATTGTTAGTATAAAAATACAGATTACAGCAGCTTCAATAGAAGACATTATACACAAAATCCAAATAATTACGCAGGGGGAACAGACCCTTTTCACGACTGACTTTTTGACTTGTCAAAGCAGAAAAAGATGTAAATAATGACATTAACAATGGCTCCATTACATTAATTGTTCCAGTGAGCCATGTCATTGAGTGATTATGCACAATACCAGCACTATCATTAACGTTATTAATCCCCACCTGTGCTTTTCCTGTTTTGATAGGTCAAAATGTCTGTTGTGAAAAGGGTCTATTGTGGGATATTGGACTCATGACCTTAGTATTTCTAAAATCCTGGTTACAACCCTGAGTATAATATTGTAGATGATAACACCATAACCACACACACAAAATGACAAAGAACAAAAAAGCGTAAAGAAAGTGAGATTATGATGAGCTAGATTAAAAAGGTGATGAGGGATTAATCATGATATATCAAAGGTGTTTGGGTTTAATTTCTGATTTTTAACGACTGACTTGTCATTTTCCTCACAGATACTGGAAAACTAAAAACCTCTCTCCCAAACGGCTCAGCACTGGTATCCTCATGTACACGCTGGCCTCCGCCATGTGCGACGAGATCCATCTCTACGGCTTCTGGCCCTTCGGCTGGGACCCCAACACAGGCAAGGATCTGCCTTACCATTACTACGACAAGAAAGGGACCAAATTCACCACCAAGTGGCAGGAGACCCACCAGCTTCCCACCGAGTTCAAGCTGCTGTACAAGCTACACAGGGAGGGCGTGATCAAACTCAGCCTGACGCACTGCTCTTAGACACACAGCAAGTGTTGGATGGTTAAGGGGTGACTCCAGAGACTGTGACCCAGATACATCAGCTCCGCTCAAACTTTTTGTTGTGACCCACATTGCATGATAAGTGTTAACGCAATTTATGACACCCTCATTTTACAAACACACACTCATGTCAAGCTGTAATTTCACATGAATGTCCGATTCACTTGGTGTCATTCGGTATTGTTGTGTTCAGTACTACAGTTAGGACTTAACGTTGCTCAGTTGCTTCCATTACTCTCCTTTGCATGGCTGTGGGCCATGGCTGAACAGCTTGAACAGAACAAGCGTCTATTTTAACTGGAGTCTGCTGGGGATTCAGCTGTGAAAACATAAATAGTCAAATCTTCGAGTTCTGTTCAATACAGTGTTGTTTGATTAACCGCCTTTTACAACAGTATACTGATTCTGTACACTGAAATCACTGCCTAATCTCAGGGAAGGAGTTAGATCAGTGTTTTTTTGTAATCAGATTCAACGCCTCAAGAGAGGTGCAGTTCCTGTTTTCGGGCCTTTTTCCCCCCTGAGGTGTCAGACAATCTGCACTGCTCTGAAAGATGGTATTTGTTTACAAGACTGTACTATATATATATATATATATATATATACACACATATATATATATGTATATATATGTATGAGATAGATGTATACTTGTGTCTTTTATTCTGTGTAGACAGTGTAGCTGTCCACTTCAAATTTTGTTTAGATTCTTTAAAATTTTGGAATAATAAACAACATTCCAACAATAAGCCATAAATTCATGGGCAGAGGAAAGTATGTTCTCATTATAATACAGAATTTTAGAAAGTTGTATCGGCCTACATTAGGTTCTGAGACAATAAGACATTTAAAATACCTTCCAATGAGACTACAAGTCTGTAGCCACGCTAGCATGGCTGTAATACTCATTATTGGATTGGGTTGTACTTGTCGTAGTTTGTGGCTCTGAGATATTATCATTAATACATTAGAGTCACAGAGCTAAGCATTGAGTTTTCCGAAAATACTGTAAATGTCCATCCATCGTTGAAAAACACAGAAGGTTGTTTAACAAAACTTACTTCTTGTAACTATCTGATGAAAAAAATATTACGTCCACTGCACTTAAAAAATATTTTCAACCCATTTTCCAAGTTTCAATTTTATTTTCTATCTAGCAAGTTATCAATGGCACATCTTGCTCTTTTTGTACAACAAAAGAGAAACTAATGCATTATTTGTTTGAAAATTTAAAATAACAGATTTGTCTATATTGATGTTACTGTCTAACAGATAATGTAATTGTTAAATTTTGGTTCACGCTGTATAAATTAAGCAAATACATGCTACCATCTTTGTTTGAATTGTGAAACACAGTCACAAATGGGGAAAATACAGGTTAAAATATATTTTTTATCATTCAGCGGACAGAATGTTTTTTTATCTAGATGGTCCTTTTGCGTATTTTGTGAGTTTTGCAGGTTCTCCTACACACTTGGAAGTAGAGGGAGAGAAGGGGTATTCATTTCATTGCAATCTGCAATCTAATTGCTAGATGCCACAAAATCTTACACACTTTAAGTGTTGTTAAAAGACCTTCTGGGTTTGTAAAAGATCACTGGGTATTTATTTTTTGGACAATTGGATGCTAGGGTTGCACCAGCTATTTGTAAATTTATTACTAAGTTTGCGTAAAGTCCTTCCAAATTAACTACAAGCTAGTTTCAAGCTAGTGATATACTCTTTAAATTGGTTTGCACTATTAAAAACTCAGAAATGTCTTAGATAGGAAAGACTTTATTAACGTAAGCTGTAACATAACTTAATGTAATAGTTTTAGGTAAATTAGAAACTGCCAATCCTTCGTAAATGTATGTGCATACAAGGAGAAATATGTGTTTCGGCGTAGTATTCATGCGGTTTAGCGAGAGTGGAAAACATCCAGTTATGCTAACCGGGAGCCATTCTGTGCTAACCTAACCGACATTATTCGGTCATTTAGTCTTTTACTGACATTACGTATTGTATATAAATTGTGTTATCTTTGTCATGCCATTTAAAATCTCCCATGTTTACATCATTATTACACAGCTCAGATGTGTCAACCAAATGATATCATCTCTTTTACTCCAAACAGGTCATATATTAGCAAGCTAGCTAACGTTGATTTCGTCAGTTACAGTTTTTAGTAGGTGTAAATATTTAGTGACAACTAATATTTACATAAGAACTAGTTTGTTTGGTGAAAACTGTTTTAATTAAGTGATGTGTAAATTTCCACTCAGTAAACATAAGCTAAGTTTGAATTCACGAACAGCTGCAACCAACTGTTTTGAAAGAAAAATGGAGATAATTTTGCTATTCTTACCACCAGTTAATGCAAAAAGCTGTGATGTTTAACAGCTAAATTAAAGACCACCCAAATAACAGCATTAGCGTGGCTAAAACATCAGGAAATTCAATACATTTTCTTCAATAATTTAATATACAACAACTGATCTTGAAGTGTACCAATATTTAAATTCTAAAAACATTAAATAAGAGAATACACTATTTATTATAGAGCTTTTGTTGACTGGGGGAAAAGTTATTTATTCATCATGTAATCATATAAATTCCAATATGTGACATAAAGCAGAGAAACGAATGAATGTTATATGACTTATTGCATCTTGTATAAAGAGCATGATCCATTTAAATGACATTGCATGAGAGAGGCACTTACAAATCTTTTAGGCTAGTTTTATACAACCTTTTTGAAGATTGTTTTGAGGGTAAAATTTAGTTCTTTGCTATTGTTTGTATTCCTGACGGTGTATTTCTGAAGAATATCACCAGTGACTTTGTATGAGAGATGTCTGAAGGCTAAAAAACAAAAAAAATTTACTCTACTGCTATATTCCACACGGGACCAAACCTCTACAGATTGTTTTGTCTTAGATGACTTAAAAATGAACAAGCTTTATTTTTTTATATCTGTAGATAATCTTGGGTTCTCTCAAAATCAGACCACCCTATAATGCCAGACTGAAGCATACTGGTGGTCAGGGTTGGTGACTGAGGATGATTTGGGCCCAAACACTGAAAGCTAGCCACATGACCGTCTCATGACTCTGCAACATGTGCTACTTGTTGCAATTCTGGCTGCGGATGAGGTTTAATACACAGAGCAATGCAGTCATTCAAATCGACCAGATGTAATGTGTGTGTGCTTTTGTGCTCATTCAGATTTAGTGTGGTAGGCATTTGCTTGCCATCTTTTTTCCCACACAAAGCGTTTTTTTGTCTGTCTCCTTAGGCGAGATGAGCATTTCAGCTAATATATGTCTCGAATCACAGCGCAGTCACCAAAACCACGATTAAAACACAAATCTGATTTATAAAAAGTTGCTGAATTTTAGACCATATAATTGATGTCATGGATGTGTACGTTGAAGAATAATTTCTGTAGTCACTACAGTAGGAATGTTTTGTAGGTACACCAAAGATCACATAGCTGGATGTGGATTGATTTGGGCTTTTGGAAGATGTATGACAATTACCAACAGGTATTATTGCAGATGTAATGGAATATACCTTTTTGTGAATTTGATGTTGAATATCACTTGTTGTGGCACAAATATTATTTAAAATGTTTGCTTTTTTTTCGGTTTCAGCCAAGGTAATGTGGTGGATTTTATTTGTGACTCCATGAATGTCCTCCTACAGATTTATTTGATGTTTGACGAAACCACTGACATGAATGCTGGACATGTTTCCTTCTCCAAACATGTTTCTCCTGATTTTCAAAATCATTGTGTAGAATGTGTGTGTAAAAGATAACGATGCTAACTAATTCTGTGAGGATTGTTACTCAAGTCAAAATAACAGTGTAGCTTTTTGTGCATTACATTTAAACAACAATACAGTGACATTCAACTTTAAACATAAAATGTCTTTATTCAAAATGCAGCAGGATTCGTTCCAACAACCCTTTAACATTCTTGTACTTTGTTTAATCTGCATGGCAACTTTGTTCCATAAGGCATAAAAAAAAAAGCTTGGCTGCTTATGTACATGTCGTATAAAAGTCATAAATCATGTAAGGGACTTTGCTATCTTGGTTGTTCTAACAAAAACAATCATCCATATAAGAAATGTAACCATGTCTTAAATGTTTTTTGATTATACTTCATGATAAATATACGTTATGTGCCTGCATATTCCTTCCATCAATGCCTCATTGTGTCAAATAAAAATGGTATTTTTCTCTGACGTGACCCATTTGAAAAGGATAATTTGTCTTTTTTTTTTTTTGTTGAATCACAACCACGTGGTGTCTTCAAAACATTCCACTTTTTATAACAATATCTATCTGTCTATTCAGTTACTATATACACTTTTTTAAGTCTCCTCTTCTTCCTTTGTCTCATCTAACAATACACACAGGCAGGTGAATAAATAACATTACAGACAGATATAATATCAAGAGAAAGGGTATCTGCAGGTCTTGAAAAGTCTTAAAAGGCATTGAAGGCCTAAGAGGGGATTCAAATTCGTAAATATTGTTCTTGCCTGCTGTAGACAAGTTATTAGTTATAACTTTTTTGTATACATCTATAAACTACAAGTGACCTCCTGATCGTGCTGCAGGAAGCTGTTTAAATCCTTTTTTTGTGGAGTTTCATTCAGCAACATCAGATCTGTGATTGATTGATATTACTAGTAAATATTGTTATATACAGTTGGGAAGTACTGACAAAAAATGTGATATAAATGTCAATAAATTCATGTACCTAATAAAAAATCGTAGGCCTTTTTGTCCCAACTGGTGTTCTGTCATTTTTTTGACCAGTATGACAGAAAACAGCTATTAAATTGTATAAAAGGTGTGAAAACATTTTGAATTTAATATGATTAACACTGCCGAAACCCTGAATTCATGCTGAATAAACAATACTGTTGTTCACTGAAATGGACCAGAGTTACAGAGCTCTCAGGTATGGATCATATTTTAGTAGATTTTACCACCTCAAATGATCTTCTTCCTCATCTAGCAGGAAGTAGCGTCTCAAACTGCAGCCACTGCTGACGGCGACATCAGCAGGCACACCTCCTCCTGACGGGGGCCTCCTCCACCTCATGGCTGGCTACAGGGCTGCCGTTGGGTTCGGAGCTTTGGCCCCTGTAGGTGCTCTGCTCCATCCTCTTCATCACCAGGTCCAGCAGGGTAGTCACCGCCTTGTCCACGTCAACACCCGACACTGCACTCGTCTCAAAGTATGGGATGCTGAGGAGAAGGGAGAGAGAGGAAACAAATGGATGAGACATAAACTGACACTTAGATCTACTTATCAAAGTTTGTATATATTTATAAATTGTGAGCAGTTCAACCAAAAAAGGATTGTATATGTTTTAGAGGTAAATCTATTCAGTGTTTCAGAGGAAAAAGCAAAACTCTTAAAAGGTAAGCACATGTTTGTGTAGCAAGTGTTTTCTTCTTTTATAATGGCTCTATTAATCTCACGACCTGTCAGGTTTATCCTGTGACCCCTTGGGGGGGCTCCACAGGTTGGGAACCACTGTGTGAAACTAACTGAAAGGCCTCCTTCAGAAAAGAATCAGTGGAGCAGAGTTGAAAACAGCTCATTAGCACCATCCTGTGGTGAACTAGTCAAAGAAAGTGGTGCCATGTAAGTGGTAAACAAAATATTGTCAACACTTGATTAAAAGAGACACTTCATCTAAATTACAAACACTCCTAAAAAGGTCTAAGCCAAGTTAATTTCAAAGTCAGGAACTATTAGGCAAAAGATGAGCCCTATCACCAAAAATTAAAAACTGTGATGACAATCACATTGAGTTTTAATACAAGGACTAACATAAGACATCAGCTAAATTTAAGTCATTCATTTCTGACACAGTTAAAGTTTATTATCTCAACAGCATTTGCGAGCACTACTAATGTGAACAATAAAATGGGACTGTTTGAAATTCTGGACAGTTGAGAAAAAACAAACAAATACAGATGAAAAACAAGAACATTAATCTTCATCTGAAAGTGAAACTTTTCAATAATGTGTGTATATTTAAAAAATGACAGACTAAGCCTTTAAATCTTCCTTTAGGGAGGAATTATTTAGTCTTTCAACCAAACAACCAAAAAACATCTTGGCTGCCTGTCTACAAACGTCAAAACTGCAGCAGGAAAACCAGCTGTTATATTTGACAGTGAACTCTCCTTTGAAAAACAAATTACACAAGTTGTTCAGTCATGTTTTTGTCAACTGCATCTCAAAAACTCAGGTCCTTTCTTTCTCGGTCTGATCTTGAGGACGTCAAACATGCTTTTTTCTCATCTCAGTCAGATTGTTATAATTCATTGTATTCAGGATTAAGCCAAAGAACCGCCTCACGCCTTCAGCTGGTACAAAACACACCTGCTCAGCTTTAAACAAATACTAGAAAACAAGATCATAACGCTCTTGTTTTAGCTTCTTTTCACTGTTAACAAGTAAGTTTTAAAATTGATTTTAATTACCTTTAAAGCACTTAATGGTTTAGCTCCCAGTTATATTGCTGAATTATTGCTCTCTTACAAGTCAGAGCCATAGACTGTATATAAAGATTATATACAGAATTATATAGTATACAGTCTACAGTCAGAGCACAGCCTCAGATCCTCAGACAGGGCCCTTCTGGCTCTTCCTAAGTCCTGGTTCAGAATTAAAGGTGAACCTCTCTGGAACTCTGAGATCTTTTATATCGACTCTTAAAATGAATCTTTTCATTACTGCTATCACACTGTTTTATTTTCAACATGTCCTATCAGTGTTTTTATTATTGTTGTTTTAATGTTTAATGTTGTTGGTAGGGCTGGACGATATGGACAGAATAAGATATCACAATATTTTCGACCAAATACCTCGATATCGATATTGTGATAATATTGTAGGGATGACTATTGGTGCCTTCACAAAATATTTACACAATGAGATTTTTGATAAATAATCATAAGTAATATGGACATAATGACTAGATGGGTAAAGACAAATAATAGAACAGCTAGAACAGGCTGGAAAGTTCAGAAAATTTCATCACTTTACTGTAATGCCAGACAATATCTAGTCTTGTATCATGATATTGATATTATATTGGTATATTGTTAAACACTAGTTGTTGGGTATTTTATTCCATTTTCTATTTCCATTTTCTTATTTTTGCCTCACTGCAGTCCTGAAATGTTTTAATCATGGTTCAACCAGCTGAAGCACTTTGTATCTTTGTTTTGAAAAGTGCTGTATAAATAAAGTTATTAAATGGCTAAATTGAGAGATCAGTGCAAAATCTACCTCCGCTTGGGTTTGATTCATGTTTTCAGGAGACAGAATCTGATGAAACTTTTTATTGTGCTGTTATGAGTCAGCACCAAAGCCGACGTAGAAGTCTCGGTTAGAACGAAAAGTCAGAGGCTGAGAGTGGCCACATCAGGTGCAACTCGACTGATATTCATCTGCGCTTTATACAGACTCACACTGTGTCTGTAGAAGTCACACACAATAGTACAGTATGTAATGCCTCACCCGTATCTGTCTGCCAGATCTCTGGCCTGCCTGGCATGAACATCCCTCACGTCTCTGAGGTCGGCCTTGGTGCCCACCAACACGATGTCTGGACTATCACAGTACGCGTTGGCCTGGAGCTGACCTGAACAGATACAGAGGAAGTCATTTACTCTTGTTTAATAGACAGATATTTATGAACACATTTGAAACTGTGTTTAGAGATTTGCTTGGTCAAGTTTCTCACTGACTGGAAAGATCTCAGTCTTTGTGGCGTCTAGAGAGAGAAGACATCGATCTAAAAGACTATTGATCTAAAACAGAGCAGGCTGCTGAGATGACACATACTCATCCAGTTCCTGACGTTGAGGAAACTTTGCTGATTGGTCAAGTCGAACATCAGCAGAAAGCCCATGGCGTCTCGGAAGAAAGCTGTAGTAAGGCTGCGGAACCTGAAAACAAGTAGACGGCTTTTATATATTATGCAGTTTAAAGCTCTTAAGAGTAGATTTCTTCAATTATTCAGATGGTTTAAGTTTTTCTTTGTAGAAAAATGTGTCAGTACTGGTGAATGTGTTGCTTTCAGCCCATTTTTTTTGTGGGTGTTATGCATAGACTGTACATAAAGATGGCTGCAGCGAGGTGTGACGTCACCCACTGGTTTTCATTGGAGCTGGTTTGAAGCAGAGTTGCAGTTTATGTTCAGCTGTAAATCAACGGCCACATGGCAGATATAACAGCCTGCTATAAGTCTTCAAATCTTATTTATGGAGCAATAATTTCCAAAATGGCCACCAGCACATTTATTAGAGGGTCTGAATTTAGCGATTGAGACCATAGAAAAAAAAAATACTGACTTTGTATTTCTAGCAACAAGTTTACACTTTTTGAGTGGGAGTCATCTGGAAGAAGCATCTAGCGGCCGCTCGGTGGTTTGTCATAACAATATCTTTTTTGATACCAAAGTCAGAAATGTTCAACTCCTACACACAGGGGCTTTAAAGGACGGGTTCACAATTATTCGAGTGTTTCGTAAAACCATTCTTAACCATTTCTTAAAATCATTCCTCTTGTTCGTACTGGCCATTAGAAGAACCCCAACCCTTCGTACTGCACTTTCAATATAAGTGATGGGGAACAAAGCCACAAGCCTCTTTCTGTCCGAAAATGTATTTAAAAGTTTATCGGAAGCTAATATGAAGCTTCAGCCATCCAAATGAGTCAAATCAATAAGATATTTTTCAACGTTAGTCTTTTTAG
Organism: Thunnus thynnus; assembly: GCF_963924715.1. Classification (NCBI taxonomy): domain Eukaryota; kingdom Metazoa; phylum Chordata; class Actinopteri; order Scombriformes; family Scombridae; genus Thunnus; species Thunnus thynnus. The sequence goes on from NC_089518.1 coordinate 30,908,741, forward strand.
TGCCAAAGTTCCTCTTTTTGTTACTATACTTCCACCGCAGCTAAACAGGGAAACACAAAGATGGACTTTGATGCTAAAAAGACTGTAAATGTGGCAGATATCCACTTGTTATGACTAACTCAGACTGCTGAAGCCTAATATAGGCTTCAGATAAACTTTTAAATGCATTAGATTGAAAGCACATTTGAAGGGGATCTTTTAACAGCCAGTATGAACAGGAGGAATGATTACAGCGAGGAAAACCTCTTTCAGAGTTCATATGGGCACCTGATTGTTGTTTTAAGACAAAATTGAAAAACTGTGAACTTGTCCTATAATGTCTACAATGTAAAACATAATGCGAATGTAGTGAAGGTTATAGCTACCTCTCTTGTCCTGCTGTGTCCCAAAGCTGAAGGTGCACTTTGAAGTTCCTCTCAGTCGTCCCATCAGCACCTGTCCCCATGTACATCTGAACAAAACCATAAAGCATGAGAGTCCACCAAAAAAACAACAACAACAGACACTGTCCCACCTCTGAACTGACCAATCAAGAAGTCAAGAACTTTATGCAAGCACAACAAAATTGCAATTGTGTTACCCTCAAATGGTGCATTTGTATTTAAGACTTTACACATTTTTACAAAGAACTACAAACGATGAAATACAACAAAAATACAACTAATGAAGTGCAACAGCATCAGTAATAATAGTAAATGTGTGTTGTACAGATATGAAGTGATGGTGTATTACACATGATCATTGCTTTAAGTGACATGTAAGTTAAATAAATATTACAAGTGCCTGATGATGGCAGCATATCAGTCTGAAATATTGTGCAGTAGATAAATATATCAGTCTTAGTCTCAGACTGAGGAGATGTCTGAGTTTAATAGAGCCAAAGCTTTTGGTTGGGAAGAAGCTGTTTTTCAGTCTATTTGGATTAATCTGTAGCGTCTGCCTGATGGGAGACCACACATCAGTTCTGACATAAAAGCACTTAAGTCCAGTATGTGTCCAGTATGTGTCCAGTAAAACATAACATCCGCGAAATCCATGATTGACCCTGTGTTTGCATCACTCACCACTCTCTTTTCCCTGAAGTCAATGCCAACTGTGGTTGTGAACTTGCGGTTGAACTTGTTGTCGGTGTACCTGTAGAGGAAGGTGGTCTTTCCCACCCCGGAGTCCCCCAACGCTAGCAGTTTGATCAGATAATCATAATCCCAGTCAGCCATGATGCAGCTGAGTGCTCAACCTGCCACAGTTGAAATCACAGATGTGTGTCATGTACCAAACTAGAGAATTTAGAGAAGGTTCTTTAGAAACTAGAAAAGAAAGGTGAAATAGTTCCAACAGTTTTCAGTCTGAGGGTGCAGGACAATCACCCAGGCTTAGCTGGACGTCATAACTCCCCACTCATTAGACGCTGATCAGAGAGGGACTAGCACATGACTTGAGCTGGCTTCCACATGAGCAGTCAAATGCTTCTCCAGAATTTTCTCTGACTTGCTAAGCAAAAAAAAAAAAAAACACGGCCTGTTTGGCAGACAGAACTCCTTTTATTGACTCAAAGGGCTACGGGCAGACAGCTCAACATTGCATGACACCACTCAGGTCACCGCACTGCTTCGGTTGCACTTGCAGCCCAGGCCAAGCAGGCCAGTAAAAGCAGCATGGCAAATCAGATTTGCTTATGTAAGAGGTGTTTGAGAGGCCCCATGGGCACAAACAATCCTGAAGGATATCTCTTTTAGTTTACCTTAAAATAAAAATCTGCTTTCTGGTAAATGTATGGGTATTTAGGATATAATGACCATAATTAAACTACCATGAAAACTGGGGTCATTTCCTAGGTGCATAATTAATAATATTGGATTCCATCCAACAGTCTCTATTCATCTGACAAAACATATTTCCATGATGAAAACACTGTAAATCTGTATTTTTGATGATTTCCTAAATATCTGCCCACAATTTAAACATCATGACAAAGCAGCACAGTCAAAAATTCATCAGCAAACATGACCACAAACATTCACTGCTCCCTTTAAATGATGAAAAATAATAGAGCGTCTTACCAATCTATCCCAAAGAAGTGCCAATGTCCATTCAGAGGGCCCTCGACTCGCCCCGATTAAATAAAACCATCACTATCATGATGCGATGGCACATAGTATATCTCCTGAACCTTTCCCCTTCTTACATGTGATCCGGGGAGGAGTTTCAGACCAGCAAAACCCAAGCAGGGCTGTGCTTACAGACCTTGTGTTTTCTGGTATTTCTCATGAGGAAAAAGGCTCTTTGAAAACTGGATTGTGTCCCTGTCGACGAATAATGTGTGCCTCTGTGGATTTCAGTGGAAGTCGTGCAACCAAAGAAAGGGCCCCTCTTCTACAGGCTCAGGGAAGTAATCCTACTTCTCCAAACAATGTGAAAACAATATGAAAACAATGAATTGAGAGCTTAAGACTTAATTTAAGTCCAAGATTTAGGACAATATCAACAATATCTTATGAATTTTATGTTAAAGGCTGACCTAATGTGGTCATTTCAGATGAACAGAGGTTACACAAAGAGCAAAACTAAGTTTTTAGATAATCAATATAAAGTTTCATCAACAGTATATATATATTTTTTATTTCCAAAAAGGCAACTAACCTGGACAAAAAAAAACAGACAAACAATTTACAAAAACAAAATTTACCAGCTTGGTCGAGCTCATAATGTTTGGTTTTTGTCGGGACAGTCAGTCATTAACTGACTGAATCGTCTGATAATTCAATTAATTGTGTCAGTTAATGCTGGTGAGGATCTAACTTTAACCACTTTTCCTTTTTAATGCAATTTTTTTATTTTGTTTTCTCATGTCTGCATGATTTTTGAGACTTTTTACTATTATACATTATTTTGCAGTGAGCAAAACACCAAAAATCAGCTCATTTTGTACAAATGTAACCTTGCCTCTATTAAAATTGACTCATACTTCTAACTGGTATTCAACTTAACACAATTAATTTGGGTAGCTGTTTTTTTTAATTATCATTTTACTTTACATTAGTGTCCCCAAAAACCAAACAGCTTCACCAAATTGTTATTTTCTGAAGGGATAATGCAGAGTATGAAGTGTTTAGGTTATTTTCTTCATTCCCTGTATTGGTAAAACATCTCAAACATTACAAATAAAATTCTCTTCAAGAGAAATAACATTAAAATACAGTTTCATCAACATAAATGATCTTTCCTAAAAGTAACTTGTCCCTCTCTAACTGGGTTTGAAATAATTCAACAAATTGTTTGCCTGACTGGTTTTTCCTGCAGACTTTTTGTCTTTGGTCATCGAGCTTCTCCCTGGTTTCCTCGATGCGGGGGTCTTCAGGACTGGCTTCTGTTGCTTCCATTCAGACATCAACTCCCTCTGAACATCCAGTGGAAGCTCAGAAAACACCTTAGGGTCCACATTTACTGGAAACTCACAGTCAGAAGACCGGGGGAATGATGATCTCCCTTCTTCCGTCATGTTTTCTCTTGGAGCTGAACTTGTGCCTGGAGGCTGCTGGTGATTCACGGTGGTTGCTCTGTCTGATGGATCCGGTTTGTTTACAGCTTCTTTTCTGTCTGTGAGATTTTGTGAGTCTGGAAACGACTGTGGGACAGGCTTGGAGGGTGGGGGGCACAGCAGAGAGGTGCTCTCTGATATGTGGGGGATATCAACAACTGCAGCAGGGGTGGACTGGTTGGTAGTAGTCATGAGAGAGCTGGGAAGGGAGTTAGCGTAGGCGGGAGATAACACCTCCTTCTGGATTTCCTCAGGGAGAAGCCTGAACACTTCCAGATCAACATTTGGAGGCAGTCGATATGTCACAGTGTTATTTGTCTCATTGGGGTCTGACCCCACTGTGCTGCAGGATGCTTTCTGAAGCTGAGACGCTTCTAACGGGACAACAGTGCTCTGTTTTCTTTTGAACCCACGTAATGCTGCCTCAGAGCTAGAGGGGCTTTTTGTGGAGACTGTCTTTTGTGAGGTATGTTGAGTAATCATGCTGCGGGCGCTGAACCGATGATCCACGTGGTGACTATCCCCACTCTGAGAGGAATTGTCCTGTTGGGGGAATAAAGGAGGAGGAGCACACATGATTTCCAGGGTTTCAGAGTAGTAACACACTATTTCTAGGAAGGAAAATTCACCAGGCATCATGCAACAGCACAGTGTGAAAGAATAAGAGAGTTCAAATAATGTTGGAACAGATTATACAACATAACTTGACTGTACTACCTGGCTTTGTGATGAGAGGATTTGTGTTTTTGCAGGAGATGTGCTGTGAGTAAAGAAAGACGTTATTGAGCCCTTTCCGCTGGCGGCAGGTCCTCTGGCCTGCAGGTTACTGAAGCACACATTGATGAGGGTGAGATGGAAGGCTGAGCTGGTGTCCACCAGCTTGTGGAAAAGTTTCATGGCCAGGGGGACCAGCTGGACCAGAGCTTCATCACCGCTGCCTAACAGAGACATTACAGAAAATGAATAGTGCTTTAAAAACAATTTTGAACAGCAGGTTGTGCAGATTCTTATGATGATGGTAATATACAAAGTTATAACTGCCTTTATAGAGACTAAAAAGCAACCACACAGGGTTTCCACATGCATATTGGAATCAAATTCAAGGACTTGATTGGCAAAATGTAAACACTCACATTTGAAATATTTTAAGGGGTCATAACGTGGTTTTCTGTTGTTTATATACTGTTGTAATGTTGGATGTGTATGTTTAAGTCCAGAGCCAGTGCTTCATCCTGCTCTGAATGCTCCGTTTACAAAATTAACTATTTTCCCATTGAACTGACGTCAGATTGTTCCCGCTGTCCATGATGTCCGCTCTCATATTTCAGATTGGATTCCAACCGACTTGTAACAGGCACGGATGTATTTGAGAAGCTTATATTTTGAGTAAAGAACTGGAAAAAGAGGCAAAATCAGACTACTACTGTTTGTTTTCATAGCCACTGGGGCTAGCGGCAGTCTGCCGATCTGCTTTTGTATAAAAAAGAATCAATCTTCATCAGAGTTCTTCCTGAGGAACTAAAAGGTTGCTTTTCGAATAAAGAGAATGAATTAAGGAGCTATATTTTAATTGATAAAGTAAAGTAATTTCAAGGTCATCCATTAACTTTAAAGTGTGCTTAAAATTATATTTTATTTTTCTCAAATAAATATACTTTTTTCAGAGTAGCAACCTTCATAAAGTGTCTACATGTGCAATATCTTCATGTGGGATTTTACAACATCCCTCCTGGCGCGAAGGCTTACCAGAGGTGATCTTCTGTCCGATGTGGTTGGGGATCGGACACTGCCGGCTCTCCCGACTGAACCACTTGTTGGTCGCTGAGTATTTACGTACGGTAAGCCGGAAGGTTTGAGGCTGCCTGCCATCTTTGTGCATCCTTGTTTTCAAACAGATGATTAAGATTAGATTTACGTCTTAAAGAACACACTGACAAGATTCAGTGGTTTGAGAAGTTACACTGGCTGTGAAACTTGCTCTGACCTCTCAACCAGACTGTTCAGGAGCTGTTGAATCTTTTCCAACACGTCTTTAGTTGATGACATTTTCTTGAAGGAGTCTTCATCACTGAGAGACTGAAACATGAGGAGGATACTAATAAACATTTACACACCAAGAGAGACAATAATTCAAAACTCAGATGACGATAACATGATACAGTTTCAGGAATATTCTACCCTACCTGAGGGGCCCCAGTAGGGGTCACAGGCGAGTCATCAACACCGAGGGCCAGATTCTTCAAGCGCTGAGCACTGGGGCCTCCAAACTCTCTCACCAAGTCAGTCAACGGGAAGAGCTGCAGGTCTTTAAGGCTGACCAGTCCCAGGGCTTGAAGTCTCTTAGTGGTTTGGTGTCCCACCCCTGAAGAGACATGATGAACCGCTAATTTATTGACTTGCTATGAGTGACAAATGTATAAAACTAGTAAATTTAGAGGATCTATATACCTGGTAATTTGCGGAGGCCACTCAGGCAGCCCATGATGTCACTGACGTTCTCCGGCAGCAGAGTGGTTTGCTGGTTGGGTTTAAAGGCACCCGACACCAGTTTGGCCAGTAGCTTGTTAGTGGCGACGCCAGCGCAGCCAGTCAGGCCCAGTTTGCTGTGGAGGGCTTCTCTCAGCTCTGCTGCAATGTGTGAACCTAACGCCAACCTCGGGTGGTCAGCGGCTTTAGCGTCTGCACCTGAGCAGGCAAAGAACATCAGGACTTCATGTTATTTACCAACTTTCTACAAGAGAATGCAAAAGTTAACATTTCATAAATGTAGGAAACTGAGAGTTCAATGCAAATGTTTTACATTTTTGAGTTTCTTGGTTTGTTTCATAACTCATTTCCTGGTTTCCATGAGCCAGATGTACGTGTAGAGCTATACAGGCACAAAGAACAAATGCGTCTTACCGGAATGGTTGTAGACATGTCCTTTAAATGAATAGTTGTTAGACTCCACTGTCTGTGTCAGTCTCGTCTCTACCATCTCTGTGACATCCATGTAGTTTTCATCAAATCCAAGCCTCTCGACCAATGGACAGTAGGACAGCAGCAGCTCTGGATGGAAAAGCAAAAAAAAAGGTAAAGTAAGGTGAGCGATTGCTACTGTCACAGAAGTTGGAAAAATAATGACATGATGTTAAAGGAAACACTTGACAGGAGAAGAGAATCTACAGCAACACACAATGTCACTGCATTGCATTCTGGTTAAGATTAAGGTTACTCTTAAGTGGTAAAATATATATCTTCTCTTCATCCTCTCCCTGTATGACTGCTGACAGCTGGTGTAAAATGTTTAGAAAGACTTTACTTTTGAAAGTCAGATTGTCGGGACAGGTTCACAGTTTTTCAAGTCTGCCCTAAAACAATAGTCAGGTCTCCAAATCAACATTGACATGTGTTTTTCTTGCTGTAATCATTCCTCCTGTTCATACTGACCATTAGAAGATCCTTTCACGAGATTTACAATGTAAGTCATGGTGGATATAATCCACAGCCTGTCTTCTGTACAAAAACGTATATACAAGTTTATTTGGAGCTTATATGAGGCTTCAGCTGTCTCAGTTTGTCAAATAAAGTGAATATGTTCCACAGTAAAAGTCTTTTTTGTGTCTTGATGAACAGCATTTTCCTGTTCAGCTAAAGTATAAAGACCAAATCGAGTCAAATCAAGTCAATAACTTTTTAAATTACAGTCTTACAGTGCCAAATTCCCACTGTGGCTGAACAGGAAAACACTGTTGTTCGAGGCGCAAATAGAGATTTTTTTTTACTTAAAAGACAAACGTGGAAGATATCACCTTTATTTAACTAACTCAGACGGCAAAACCTGTTTCAATATTCACTTGGGCACCTGGCTATTGTTTTAAAACAGACTTGAAAAACTGTGAACCTATCCTTTAATATTATGTCAGGATAGCTTAATTATTCTCTACTATTGAAGTAAATGGTAGCTTTGGTTAAAATTCCTTCATTTCATGTGTCACTTTATGAAAAAAAATTAACCACCGAACAACATCAGAGAGATAAGATTTATCACCAACATCTGTTAACTGACATTGTCTTAGTGTTTTTACTCTACGGCTTTAACCATAATTACTTAACAGAGTAAAAAAACAGCTTTATTTGTGCAGCGCCCAGGTAAAACATTACTCCAGCCTACCTGTCACTTTATAGGACATTTCTCTGTAGTGTGTCAGGTCTTCTCCTTTAACCAACACCAGCTGAGGACATTTCTCCTTTGCATCAGTAATAGACATCAGCTTGGTGACTCCCTGCTGTCTTGCCACATAGTTGCAGGTGACTATGATGTACTTCTGCTGAATACCTGATGATATGAGAAACATTACTGGGCCTCAAACCGGGATTTAACAGAAATATATTTGAGAGAAACTTGAGTTTTATTATTTCATTACAGGGTACCATTTGTATAAAATCAATTTACCTAAAGGGACATCTCTTAGTGCTGGGTTTCTGATCATTTCCACCTGAGCATAGAAGCAGTCCAGGTCAAAATGCAGAATGACTCTGTGTGCAGGTGTTGGTGTCTTTGACCCTGAAACAGAAAGCAGTATATAAATAAAACAGTTAGAGGCTGTCAAGTACAGATACCAGTAAGGCATATCAGTGTTTTTCTACACATGTCAAAACGCCAGAAACTGTCAGGTTTCAGTTTCTGCCTTCAGTTATTTTTCCCGCAACACTGTGTCTACTTTACCAGAAGCAGCGGCAGCAGCAGCGGGGCTGAGAGGTGCTGAGTCCGTGAAACTGTTCTTCCACTCGGTGTCATCCTCTTCCATCTCATCCTCGCTGTTATCCATTTCAAACAACATGACTTGTGTGTTTTACAGATATAAAATATGCCAGATAGCACTCATGTTGTTGTGGGAAAGTGTTACGCACGCCCCGGACAAAAACACTAGTTTGTTGTGGAGCTCCAGTTAGGTTTTGCGCGGCAGTGACATCTGTCGTAACGGAGGACTTACTGCGACATAATAAACCAAATAAACCAGATATCATTTCCAGTCAACAAAAGTGAACCAATTTATCATTAAACACCTTTATTCGTACATTAAATGAGTTGTAACTGTTAATTCAGGAATTAACAGTTAATTTGACGATTTAACAACATCAACGGTTGTAACGGTCGTCTCGTGACCCGGGCGGAGGTTATAAAAGTAAGACTAACGCCATATTAGTTTCGATTAGAACTCCCAGCCCTCCACCTGTTAACCGACAGTTAAGAAATCAAACCAGACGGTTTTCAGCATCGTGAAAAGTGGCTTTTTTTTTGCTAATGTTTCCCTCGTCTGGTCTCTTTGCCGACATAACTTGTCCTTCCTTGAAACGCGGGCCTTGTGAGCGGCCTCACTGTTGGTACAAACATGCTACAAACGTGCGAGATATGTTTGGTGCCTCGTACAAATCAGCGATAGTTGACTTTGCAGGTCAGTATCAGGTGTGTAATTATTAATGTTAGCTTGTGGTATTGACGCTAACTTACTTCTAAAAAAAAAAGTCAGGATATGAATTTTAATAAATAAAGAAACTTTAGAGTTCTGTAGATGCTAAAATGTTTTTTAAAGCTCTGAATTAGTTTAAAGATGAAGTAATTCACCTTTCTAACGGTTAACTAGAAATTAAATGGCAGATTTTCTTTGAAATTAATTTAGCCACTCTTTGGTTTTGATCCCTATTTTACACTATTCTTCATACTATTAACTTAGAGCTGGTAACAAAAAAAAAAAAAAAAACTCCACAAAGCTTTCTGAAAATTGTTTAATGACAGTAGTTCTTTGCCAAGGCTGAATTACTAGCCAGATAAATATAATATGCTCCTCTAAAGCACAATTAACAGATATGATTTGGGCCTCGGGTGCTTCTTTATTACCTAATCTTATGGTCCTGTCTGGTAGTAAAACTCTAGTTTTAAGTAGGAATGGGACAATATGAATATTTCATGTCACGATTACCCTGGTCAAAATAATTGCGATTAACACTATTATCCCGATAACCATCAAATGGTACTAAAAGATATTGGAATTACTTAACCTTTACATTTTGTTGAAAAAATATCTTTATTGCATCATAGGACTCATATCTTTTTTTTAGTGAAAAACAAACAGGGATAGATTCAGACTCTCGTAAACATCCAACAGGTAATCACAAGGAGGGAAGAAAATCCATCAATAAAAACAACCTACTTATCAACCTGATATCCAAGCATTCACATTTCGAGCCATCAGTCATGATGATGAATGACTGGAAAGATGCGGGCTTCCCCTTGTAGATATCAATGCTCATGTGAGGATATTCATGATTAAATTTTTTTCAATGTAAGATACAATCTTATATCCTCCCATCCCTAGTTTTAAGACTTATTTCAGTTTTGTGGTTACACATTGGATATTCCTAAATTAATATGTTTAAGCAAATTACCACATAACATAGAGACGGGTAATATAATATAGTCACCCTAGCAGGTTTTTCTAGCCACGTTCTTTTCCCTTCATTCAACAAATGAAGGATCATTTTAACTATTCCCACCCTGTTTAATTTGCCACCATATCACTAATACTAATGAAAAGTCTATTCTCTTTGTACAGGAGCGCAAAACGGCTATCCGTCTGTCTGTGGAGAACGAGTGACTGATGAGATCAAAGAGGTATGCCTCCAGGAGCTGGAGCGGATCAACAAGGAGATTGAAACTGTAAAACACGAGGTGGAGCAGGAGCAAAGGCGACTATCGCGTTACCAGACTGTGCAGGCAGACGGCAGGAAAACTGCGCCTAACTTGTCAGTTTCCAAGTCTGAGACAGCAGGTAAAAAGATACACAGAGATACTTATGGACCGCCTTCACGCACAGACTTAACTAAAACGTACTCCAGAGCGAGGAAGTACGTAGTCGACAACACAAAACCAAGGACTGATTTGGAATATGACCCTCTGTCCAACTTTTCTGCAGACCTGCAGTCTTACAGCTCATCAGGTAAGGAGCAGAAAGTGAAAAACGGACAAAGTTTGAAAAGAGCAAGAAACGTTGTTCATAGTGACCAAAAGAAACCAGTCTCACATCAGGCCCAGCGTTCCCAGTCGCCTTCTCCAGAGCTACTCGATGACTGTAATGATGATAGCATCCTGATTATTGACATTCCTCCCTCACCTGACAGAAAGAGAGGTCGATCTCAGAAAGCTGTTTACTATGTTCCTGACACAACTCAGGATACAGTAAAGGAACTCAAGGCGATCCAACAAGAACCTATTTTACTTGATTCTCCACCACTCCGACGTGCAAATGCTGTCACATCTCCACCTGCAGTTGATGTAAACAGAGTCTGTAATGCTGAAAACAATCAAGATCCGCCCAATCTTTATCAAAACGAAGACTGTGAAATTATAGCACTTGATGAAAGTGTAATTTGTGGCTGTTTGGAGGATCTGGGAGGTGAATGTCAGAAAAGCACTTGTTTTCAGGCTGCTGAAACAGAAGTGGTGAAAAGTCCTGAACCTGCCACCGCAGGCGGGCATGATCACAGTTGGAACAATTCAGAGGTGATAGAGGAAGAAAACACATTTTGTGTTGACTTGTCTCAGTGTGAGCTGCCCTGCGGTGTTGAGAAAATGAATCCACAGCAGCCAAATCATTTTCCACACAAGAATTCGCTTCTTTATAAAACTGCTAGCTCATACTCGCCATACAAACAACACACAAAGAACGCCCAGAAAATGGAGCAGCCCACTCGGTATACAGTTCAGAAAACGTTAAACGAAATGCCACAGAGACTGGGTGAAGCTGGTATTCAACATGCTTCACCTGACAGCTACCTGAGGCAAACAGAACCAGCTTCAGGCAGCAGCCAGTTTCAGGCTCAGTATGTTTCAGCAGCGCCTGTCAGCTTACATTTGACAAACAAAGCTGAATCGTCATCTGCATCAACTGAACAGCATTTGGTGAGAGCAGACAACGGAGAGATTATAATCATTGTCTCCAGCTCTGACGATGAGGAGGAAGAGCTCAACTATTCAGACGTGGAGCTCTCAGACAGCGACCCAATGGAGGAATGCTACAGGATCTTCATGGAGGCAAATAACGAGGAGAAGGGAAATGAAGGGCAGCCTGAAGTGTCTGTAAGTATCCTGTTGGCACCCCAGAACTAGGATGAAGAGAAGTCTTTCATTGAGTAAAGAACCTTTTCTCTTACACTGTCATTGATAGGTTGGAGCTATTGATGTGGAGAAACCGGAGGTTAATGTCAAACCCCAAGAACTGTTGGGAAAGAAGAGGATGGCTCATGAAGCCAAACACACAGAGGTTTGGCAAACATACAAATGACGTGTATATAATACACTAATTTGTTATACAGGCTGATATGAGCCCATTTCAGATAAATTGTATCAGTGTATATGTCAGTTGATAAATGGCAGGAAAGATATGGTTTGAAATATGTCACCAGTCCATAGTTTACAATAGTAGCGACAACTTTATTTTTCCATTATGGACAAATGTCCAGCCCAGCATAGTTCTTGGTCTCATTTGTTAAAACAAATTTAAAAGGACCCTTTTTCAAAAATGTTTATGGGTTGTGTAAAGAATATTAATATAGGCTGATATATCCTTTTAAGATTTTTTTAAAACTCTAAAATATCAGTATCTGCCTCAAAAACCCAGTTTCAGTCTCTAAAACATTTGCAGGGGAGGCACCCCTGAAAAGCAAAAATAGGAAAAATCAAAAATTGATACTATGAATTAAAACTAAAAACATTTCTAATTGTACAACATTCTGTAAAACTCTTTATATTACTTTACTTTTTCTAATATTACTTTAAAAATACACACATTTTATATGGTGCAGCTTTTTTCAATCTCAAACCATAAAATTAAAAGGTAAAGTGTAGTTTAAAAATAATGTGAATTACTACTGTTAACATGTAGAGGTTTGTATAGAGTACAGAATTTTAAGAAAATGACCTGTCAAAGTGATATTTTGTTTTGTTAACAACATAAATGCATTTAACTTGAGTTATATAATGCATCTCAGAATGACCGGAGATTGAATGAGACATTGAAACTCAAATTGTTATTTGATAATATTTTGTGATTGACTTGCTCTGTTCAGCAGCCGCTGGCTAAGAGCAGACCGCAGCCTCAGGTGCTGGTTCCACTACGTGGGCCGGCAGCATCAGGATTTGCCTCCCAGCCCTCCATCACCTCCAAAATCCAGCAGGTACAGCAGAGAGCCTCCATGCAGACCGCTCCAGTCAAGGGCAGTCAGGCATTTGGCTCCTCCACCTGTCAGAGGAAACAAGAGACCCAGGTGGTGGCTGCTCCTCCTCTTCCTCCTCCTGCTCACACCTCAGTAAACGCACAGCCTGTTCCTGTGCAAAATGGTAAGCATCAGTTTGCTGTAGTGGACTGGATTATCTTTTTAGTAAGATTATTTGTTGCCAGTAAAATAATCCTGCACAATATATATAAAAATAAAGCTATGCACATTATCAGCTTGAAAACTGCAGTGATTAGATGATTAATCGATTAGTTGATTGGCAGAAAATTATCAACTATTTGATTGCCAAATAAATAGTAACTGTTTTAATCACTTTTTAGGCAAAAATTTGCTACTTTACTAATTTTAGCCTCTCAAATGTGAGGATATGATAATACATTGAGTATCTTTGGATTTTGGACTGTTCAGACGAGACATTTGAAGACATCACCACGGCCTCTAAGAAATTATTTTTCCCTATTTTCTGATTTTATAGGCAAGGCGATTTTAAAAATCATTAGTTGCAGTCCTAATTGCCTTATATGAAGGACTTTTGTGCCGTCTTGTCTTTCATTTTTCTTTTGACATTGACATTGTACCACAGGAGAAATCTTGAATGTAAATCAGTACATGTAAATCAAGCAACATTTTTTTTTAATGTTTTTTTGCAGACAAAATCGAGTAGAATTTCTACGTGTGTTTTTATTATCTGTGCTTGAATTCTTTTGCATGTGTTTTCTGTCTTATCTCACAGCTTACATTAACTACATACCTGTGGGAACCGCGGTCCTTGAAGTGGGCAACAACTTGCACTTGATCCTCCCACAGGGAGCCTTCCCTTTGCCTGTCTCTTCCAATTCCAGCCCAGTTACCTCAGTCCTAACCCCAATCAGTCAAGTGCGTACGAGCCCCGTTACCGTGAAACAAACATACCATCCACAAACATACCATCCACCTGCAGTTATGCCCGTGCAAAGATACCGCACAGCACCACCTCTGCTCATTCCAGCGCCGGCACGTAAACCTTCACTGACATCTGGCTTTGCATCAGCACATTCAAGTACAGCCAATCCAACTGCTCCTCAAGCTGCTAATGCTACTGCTAAGGTAAAAATGGCAAAACTACATTTGTTGAGACATTTTTAAAAAAGATTTGTCTGGTGTGAGTTTAAAATGTTTCTTCCTTTTTTAAATAGTAATCAACTTTCTTTTTTTTGTTTTCTTTTTAGCCAGTGCCAACTAAGCGTAAAGTGAAGCAGCTGAGCGAGGCAGCCAAAGACAAAGTGCCTCATGACGTCCGACAGCGTTACGTGAACATGTTCACAGAGGAGTTCCTCAAAACAACAGCCGACGTTAACGACGCCTTTGAAAAGGTCAACTGGTTCTGTGCTTTCTACTTAATGTTATAATCACTGACAAACTATAGTCTGAATGTTGATTTCTTTCCCTCTTATGTTATGGTCGGTAGGCACTTGCAGAAGAGAAGACTGTGTATAATCGCAGCGTGAACAAACTCAAATATCTGAGTGTTGCAGTGAATGCACTGAAGAGGCTGAAAAATCAAAGTGCTGTTGCTGCTAAAGGTGAGAATCTCAGGGAAGTCCCGTGCTGTTCCTCTTGCAACACAACTTAGTTGATTTTAATCTGTTTTTATATTTTTTTCTGGTGCAGATGAAAATGTCACCAGCCAAAGATCCAAAGGCAACATTCCTCTCAACCTGAAGAAGCTCAGAGGAAACAGTGAGTATCAGTTTTCTTTGAGTGCTTTTCATTTCAATCAAGTATTGTAAAAGATTCTTAATGTATTCCTTTTTCCTGGCAGATGATATGGCACTGTATGAGAGTTTGAAGGATTATATTTTGACTGAGGAAAAGCTGATCGAGAGCAACTATCCTGTCCAGCACCCCGAGAAACCTGGTTGTGCTGCTCTTTTTGCTGACAATAAGAAAGGAAACACAGACCGTAAGTTTAAAAAAAACCTCCCTGACAAGACGAGTTGGAGCTGTTCTATTGTTCTATCACTAGAGGGCACACTTCACCTGTACTGATTTTTGCAATGAGAGTTTCTTTTCACAGCACATTGCACCTCACTGCTGGTGTTTTTCTGTCTTGTAGCCCTCAAGAGGATTTGTTGTCGCTGTGGGGCCACGTACTCTGTGAGCCAAACGGGCAAACACATCCGCAAGGAGGAGTGCAACTACCACTATGGGAAAGGAGTTGAGAATAGAGGTAAATGTATCAAAGGTTTATGCTTTAAATATAATAATAACTTATGCTTACTTATACTACTAACCTTTCACCTTTCATACAAGAAATACAGCCCAAAGTGCCTCACAACAAAAGAAATTACTGAGTGCTTTACATGAAAAGGACATAAAAGAACATAAAAGCATGTAAAAAAAAAAAAAACATTGATATAACATAAGATGGAAAATAAAATAAAAATAAAACTCACTTGTTAAAGTGAAACTACAATACAAAGAATGCATACTGAATAATAATCAAAGAATAGAATATAACAACAAGTTGAAGCATAGAATGTATAAAATATAACGTTTTAAAAGAAGCACAGTAGAGCATAAGTGTGTAGCTGACTGAGCGTTAAACAGTGCAGCAGAGGGTAAGTGCAAAGCTAATTAATGCTCAGGCAAAGAGAGAGGTTTTAAGCTTTCTTTGAAAATATCTAGTGAGCTGGCTGCCCTGATATCTATGGACAGCGTATTCCATAGTTTGGGGGCGTAATTGACAAAGGCCGCGTCACCGATCTTCTACTGGGAACCTCCAATAAACCAGCAGCAGATGATTGCAGTGTTCTTGAGGGCAAGTAGCTAACAAGGGATTTGGCAGTATAGTTTGGTCCTTGCCCGCTTAGGGTTTTGTATATAAGGAGGAGGACCTTGAAGTCAATTCTTAACAGGAAGCCAATTCTGTTACAGGAAGCCAGTGCAGAGCAGTTAAAACTGGACTAATGTGTTCTCTCTTTTTGGTTCTGATGATGATGTGTGTGTATATATGATGATTCAAGCTGTATTGTAAACATTTTTGATGCATTTTGGGTGTTTTTGAAATGTTACAGTGCCAGGTGGAGTAGAGACCCGTTACAGTTGCTGCGAGGGAGTCATGGGAGCACCTGGATGCCAGCTGTTTAAGGCAGGAAAACAGAGATTTGCAACTTTATTCTCTATGACACTATGACTTTTAATATATCAGTGGGTTTGATTTGGGTTTTCTTCTCTTTACCAGTTGCATGTCCATGATTCCATCAGCCTGGACGGGTTTGTGTCAACCGTCCCTAGACGTCAGTCAGATAGGAGCTGCCCAGGAGTTTACTCTGTGGATTGTGAAATGGTGACGTGACCTTCCTCAAGGGGCAGGGTTTTTAAAATCTTCTCTATGTCAAGCACCAAACCCCATTTAAAGCCTCCAGCAACTCTTTTTACAATAGTGGTTTTATTTGAATTCAAGACTTTCAACCAGAAAATGGTGATATGCCAGATACATTTAGTAACTAAAGTATTTTGCCTTGTTTAAATCAGACTTTATCAACACAAATAATGCTTCAACACCACATCCTCTTGTTCTCTTGCAGTATTTGTTCCTAATAAAGGATACTATATATATCATTTTTAATAGAGATTTTCAGATTTTCCTACCACATACCAAACTAATTGATGATCACTGTTTTGTACTCTCACTGAAGAAGCACCCTGATGTGCGGTTATGCCTGATGAGTTGGCCTTGATTCTGTCAAACTTCTGTATACAGTGAAACAACGTACAGTACCAGTCACACCTTCCCGTTCCCTTCAGTGAGAAAGTGCGTCCAAACTTTTGACTGGTTCTGTATATAATGTGTTAAATGTTTGTCTTCACAGTGTTACACCATTCATGGTTTGGAGCTGTCCAGAGTAACAGTGGTCAACTCTAGTCTTCAAGTCGTCTACGACACCTTCATCAAACCTGATAATGAAGTCATTGACTATAACACCAGGTAATAATACACTTTCTTTTTAGGTTTTAGTTTGTTTTTTTTTAACGCCAGGCTTTTTATGTTTTACACCTGGCCATCCTGGTTAATAGCCAAGAATCTGATATTTAAACACTTTGCTTTGTCTTAAATGAGAACTTTAGAGGGAAAATTGACTCTTTCTAGCTCAAAATAAGAATATACAGTCGTTATTGGTATCCACTCTCATAATCTGGGTCTTATTTGGATTCAAACGTACGGATGTATTTGAGAAGTTGCCATTTTGAGTAAAGGACAAGAAAAAGAAGTGAAATCATACTACTGCTATTTACAAAGGGTCAGTACAAGTTGTATAAGAAGTTTTTTTTTTTTTTTTTTTTTTTTTTTTTAAACTGTAAATGATGCGATGAAAATCCAGTAGAGCCCAAGGAATAAAAAAAAAAAAGACAGGAAATGTGTGTGATATGTCCCCTTTAATGTCTAGTATTAATGCAGGATTACAGTATGAAGTGTTACCTTGATGTTGATCATCACTCCATCGAAAGCTTGTGACATTTTACCTGTCTAGGTTTTCAGGCATCAGTGAGGAAGACGTGAAGGGCAACCACACTTCTCTCAGAGAGGTGCAGGCGACCTTGTTGAGCTTCATCAACGCTGACACCATTCTGATAGGACATGGCTTGGAAACAGACCTCTGTGCCCTGAAGGTGACTTTTACAAGCTTTTTCCAACGTCATTGACTTTTTTTTTTGTTTATTTTCCTGCATAACTTCTTTCACAACATCTGTGTTGCAATCCTTGCTAAACTGATTCATGTGTAAGTCCTGGAATTTCGAAACTGAGCTATGAGTGTGTTTGCAAAAAAAGAGGTTTGTAATAAAAAAAAACTTCACATTTCATCATGGCCTTCTGCCAAGTTATAAACACCATTTCCTCACAAAGAGCTTTTCTTTTGATGTCGTTTCAGTAACAGTTCATGTTATCACTTATTTAATCATTTGAGTGCCATGTTTATTGTCCATAGTTTTATGAGGAATTTTTAGGAACAATTCATTATTTCTTTTAAAAGTCAAAGATCATTTAACAATAGAGCTATTTTTCCAGACAACTGACAGGTGAGATGTTTTGTTTCTTTTTATAGATTAATTACTCTAATAACCTGTACAAGGGTTGTTGTCAACACTGCTGTGACGTAGGGTTACAGGTTGAAGGCTAATGACCTGCTATGCCTGCTTTTAAAGAGGCAAAACAACATGCACAGAGCTTTGGAAACTGCAAAACTAATGTGATGTGTCATGATGAGAAATATAACACACAATATACACATTACCGCATCGACAAAGAGGATCAGTGGTCACATGTTGAAACTTACAGGTGTATGATTGTATAAGAGTGTGTGTGTATATGATTGATGTAATGTGTTTTATAATAATATATAATACGGATAGTTATTATGCAACCTTAAAGTATATGAACTGCTTTGGTTTAGTTTCTTTGAAAATGTAGGTTCTTTTTCATCAGGTGTTTTTATTTTGTTATACTTATCTATTTATCTTTATACTATCTATTGACTGTTTTTAAGTTAACATGGTGATCTAACAGGTGTTAAAGTGAACCTAAAGTGAGACCAGATCGATGAATGTCATTTTTGTTCCCACCTGGAACTCTCATTAACGACCACTTGAGTAATTTTTTGAATTTTCAAAGATGCTGCCGCCGGTGATACTGTAGGAGCTTCAGATAGTATGTTCCTCTTTACTGTAGTTGCTCCATGGGATGGTGGTGGACACATCGGTGGTCTTTCCCCACCGTCTGGGCCCCCCTCACAAGCTGACCCTCAACAACCTCACTGCTGAGTATCTTAGGAGGATCATCCAAGAGAGCGGTGGGTCATCAAGGATAACCACCACCGTCAGACATGTTTGTTTGATTGACATGAAATTTAAACTTTGTTGCGGGACTAAATGACACAATCTATTTTCAAATAAATGATGAATAATGATAAATGAGTGTAAAAAATGACCTAAAGTTACATATTTGTAAGACCATAAGTACTGATTAATTATTGAGGATATTGCGTACTTGTGTTTAAATACTGTATACTTTAAATACTGTATTATTTCTCCCAGTTTGTGGCCACGACACTGCAGAAGACGCTGCTGCCTGCATGGAGCTCATGTTATGGAAGGTCAAAGAAGATGGAAAACTGAAAAAATGATGAAAATAAAATAAAATTATGCCCACACTTCATACTGTACACAATAAGACAGATGCTGTTATACATGCTGTTCTTTGCTGATGACATGGGAGGGCTGTTTTTTGTTTTTTTTTATTTTGGTTGAATTTGTTTGATTAATTTTATGTTAAGAGTATTTTCCCTCTGTTAACTTTTGATTTGGAGCTCTATGAGTATTAATGCACTGTACTGTGTGGTAAGAAAACCTGAAATGTGTGTGTGAGGTGTTATAAATATTAGCAGAGTAAACGCACAGAATGAAATCCCCTTGTGTCTGTGGTTTTATTTAAATTACACCAACCAATGAACATCCAGCTTTTAATGACATGTAGACATCAGGTGCAGTTATGCAAATAGTGAGTTAGCACCTGCATGCGATTGCACTAATTACTGACAATACATCAAGGAAGAAACAAGAGAAATGTTCACTTATATAAGGAAAGCAAATACATGGTATTCGTCTGAGTTTAACTGTGTTTGCTTTAACTTCAGGCTGAAGTAGAAGCTGACTGACCCTGAGTTAATGATGACAAAACAAGAAAACAAAATCTTTGCTCTTCTAGCAAACAGATATCAAGTGCAAACAAAACTGGACTTTTAAGAAAATATACTGTAGATTCTTTTAAAGTAATGTCTTATTTCATCATTTTTTGTGGTGGCAAATAGTGAAACAAGGAAGTCCCAGGTCATATTCAAATCTGGGACATCAGGTTACATGATGTGCTTTGGACCAACAGTTTTTTTTATTGACATTGATAAGGTATGAAATCAGACTGTTACTCAGCCTTTCTCTTTGTCTTTCCCTTTCTGCCACAGCATCTCCGGAAGCAAAACTTGCAGGTCTTGATGAAGAGGAATATGAGGAGCAGAACAATGGCGAGGAGGAAGGCCAGGACATCCAGGCTGTGGTACTGGTACCAGGTGAGCTCGTGTGCCTGGACTCTCAAGTGCTTGGCACCTTTGTTTCTCATGGTGAACTCGACCCAGAATACCGCCTCGTCCAGAGGACTCATCGGCCTGTCATGGTGGATGCTGGACAGCCGCATGGCATTTTCCTTGTACCTATGAATATTTATTTATTTACCAAGAATGGGGATAGAAAGGAAAAAAGGTTGACTTTGTTAGGCTCATATATTTAAATCTCTAAGAGGAAAGCTGCTATGTGAGGAGAAAAGTTCTTCAAGTGGTTTTCTAATCTCTTTGGGACCTTGAAACTCCGGTGGTAATCAAAGTCTGATATACTGTATTAGCCTCTGGCTCCTTTATAGCATGTCATAATTCTTACCTCTTTATTACTAATGTGAACTCTCTAAAAAGGCAAAATTACAAAGGAGATCATCTCTCAATGCCTAAAACAGGCTTAAATGGTAGGTTCACAATTTTTAACATGTTTTTTCTTGCTGTAATCATTCTTCCTGTTCATATTGGCTATTGAAGATACCTTCATAGTGTGCTTTCAAAGGTTGAAGCTGATATGAGGCATCTGCCGCCCATATTAGTCAAATCAAGTTAATGTATTTCAGAGTTGCTGTCTTTTTAGTACTTAAGTCCCTTTTGTTGTTACTATCCACTGCATCTGAACAGAAAAACACTGTCCGCTGAGATGATAAGACGATATCAACTTCATTTGACTAACTCAGACACCTGAAGCCTCATATACGCTTCAGATAAAGTTTTAAATACAGTGCTGCTTGAAAGCTTGTGAACCCGAAATATGACCTAAAATGTGATCAGATATTTACTAAAACTAGATAAAGTGAACCCAATTAAACAAATGAGACAAAAAAATAAACTTTTTCATGTATTTATTGAGGAAAATTATCCAATGTTACATATTTGTGTGAGGCAAAAGTATGTGAACCTTTGCATTCAGTAACTGGTATGACTCCCTTTTGCAGCACTAACTTCAACCAAACGTTTCCGGTAACTGTTTATCAGCCTTGCACATCAGCTTGGAGGAATTTTAGCCCATTCCTCCTCAGAATAGTCTCAACTCTGGGATTTTGGTGGGCTTCTTTGCATGAACTGCCTGCTTCAGGTTCTTCCACAGCATTTCTATAGGATTAAGATCAGGACTTTTAACTCGTCCGTTCCAAAACATTATCTTTCTTCTGCTGTAACCATTCTTTGGTAGAACAACTTGTGTGTTTAGGGTCATTGTCTTACTGCATGACCCACTTTCTGTTGAGCTTCAGTTCAAAGCTGGATACCGTGACATTTTCCTGTAGAATTTGCTGGTAAAACTCAGAACTCATAGCTCCTTCAATGATTGCAAGCTGGTTCAGAGGCAGCAAAGCAGCCCAAATCATGATACTACCACCACCATGTTTCATAGATGGGATAAGGTTCTTATGCTGGAATGCAGTGTTTGCTCATTGCCAAACATAATGCTTCTCATTCAAGCCGAACAGTTTGAACAGAACATTTTTCCAGTCACCTTTTGGCTTATCCATGTCGTCTTGAGCGAACCGTAGACAGCAGCAATGTTCTTTTTGGAGAGAAGTGGCTTTTTTCCTTGCAACTCTGCCATGCACACATTAATGTTCAATGTACTCCTGATAGTGGACTCATGACCATTTACTGTAGCCACTGCACAAGAGGCGTTTAGTTTCCTAGACTTTACCCTGGAAACACCTGACTCTAATTTCCTCTTCAAATAAATTGATAATCCCAGAGGTTCACATACTTTTGTCATGCATAAATATATAACATTGGATCATTTTCCTCAATAAATAAACTAACAAGTGTAAGGTTTTTGTCTCATTTGTTTAACTGATGTCTCTTTATCTAGTTTTAGGACTTGAATGGAAAACTGATCACATTTTAGGTCATTTATGCAGAAATGGAGCAAATTTTAAAGGGTTCACAAACTTTCAAGCAGCTCTGTACATTTTTACTCATAAGGACTGGATTTTGTCCCCCATCACTTACATTGAAAGCGCATTTGGAGATCTTCTAATGGTCAGTATGAACAGGAGGAATGATTACAGCGAGTTTTAATGTTCATATGGGCTCCTGACTGTTGTTTTAAGACAGACTTGAAAAATTGTGAACCTGTCCTTTTATTTGCTGGTAAGACAACTTACGATTTATCGTTGATGACAGTGTTGATTGCATCTCTAAGATCTTCACTCTTCATAAAGTTCAGGTCCACAGTAATTGCAGCGCCTTTAGCCTTCATATGCACCAGGTTGTCGGGCTGGTCAGCGAACAAGGGGATTCCCACTATAGGAACACCGTGGTAGATGGCCTCATAAATCCCATTTGTGCCACCATGAGTGATGAACGCTCTGGTCTTTGGGTGACCTGATCAAAAAACATGAAACATGCAAACAAACTAACTTTTGTGAATCAAGAGAGGCTGTCATAGTGCACCTTATCAGTTCTGTACGATATCTCGCCTAAAATAAGTGTTGGCAGAGGCTTGTGACTGAAAGCTTGCCAGATCAGATCCCAGACTGTGTTGGGAAAAACTGGACAGAAAACAATAGTAAACACTAGCCACTCACTCAGAACCTTCTGCTGAAGTCAGTCTGCTTGCTCAGTTAACTTTCCCTGGATAAATAACAGTTCAAAAAATGCATTTAATGAATTCATAGTGATCAAAATTTCCCTGCTTGTGAGTCTCTTGGGGATTTTGTACTGTCAGACAAAGTAATCTAAAAGATCCTGTGTGATGGATACCCTCTTTCAGTTAAAAGCAAGTCTGAAGGATCACTGTTAAAGGCCTGTTTGGTAGCTTTTGCAAAAGCTTTTCTTACCCAGCAGGTCATTCTGAGGGATCCAGTCGTATACTCTGGTGTTGGCACCCAAAGTCTCTGGTTTTTCTCCACTGTATCTCCACAGCACCTATAAACAATTATAAAACACTTTGTATATCATCATTTAGTCCAATTCAATCGCCAGCCAGCCATCTACTTAACATGTTATCTTATCTATTCCTCCCTCCCTGTGAGGGCAGTTGTATGCAGCAGCTCAACAACCACATCAACAAATACACACTCAGTGGATAGAAAAGAAAGAAAAATGTTCATCATGAAGATAAAAAGTCTATGAATGTTTTGATATAATTTGACTGTATAGCTGTAAATTTAATAATAAATGCTAAAAAAGTAAGAATTTTATTTTTATATTAAAACTTAAAAAAGGTCTATCTGTAGTGCTTTTGGTTTTAGGCAAAAATATTAAATCTAACCAATAATCATTACTTATTTTTGAAAACCCCAACTCTACTCATCCCATCAAATCTAAATGGGTATCATTTCTTTTTTACATGGTCTATTATGTCCTGTTCCAGTAACTTGATTTTACCAGATGAAATGCAATTTTATGACTTAAAAAAACATTCTAGGTGTTTGCATGTTGTTGTTAATTAACTGCAAATCTTTTTTTTCATAAGCTTCAGGGAAGTGTTGGTTTCAGTTGGTGCCATTGTGGTATGAAAATATATTTTAGACCTGAAACTTGCATTAGATGGGTAATCCGTCACAGTGAACAATTCATGTCAAGTAAACAGTCAAAAAGTATTGAATCTACAAACTATGTTGTTGGAAAATCAAATGAGTTTGTATAGCTAACAGTCCTTTCTTGCTATTGCATTGCCATATAAAGGCAGTGTGACACAAAACCACCCAAATGTTTACTATGATGGATTGTCTGTTTTGAGCAAGTTTCAAGTCTTCTACAAATTGATTTTCATGTTGTACCAAAATAAACTTGAGATCCATGGCAGCCTAAAGATAGAAAATCTTAAAACTCATTGTGTGCTGTGAGAATTGGCAAAAAAGTACGAGTAATCTGCTGATAATTAGCTAAAATGTACAAATTCACTTGTTTGAGCTATTCACAATCTCTGCAACAGAATATGCTCATAGCCATAAAACTGCGTTTTCAGGGTCATTCAAGTTAATTCCAGTTGGCACTTAAAAGATTGTACTCTGACCTTCTGTGGGAGCTGAGCAAGGGCCGAGGCGATCATGTTTCCCTTCTCAGAGGTGATGTTCTTGACCATGGACCCCAAAGTGAAGACCACAATACCATCATCTCCAGAACTCTGCACAAACTCTTCCATATCCTGTAAGAAGAGAAGTATCATCCCAGTGCAAACAAAATATAAAAAATTATAAGGCCTATAACAGGGGAGTTAGTGCTACCTCTGGTAAGGGTTTAGCCGGTCTGCAGTGGATCCCACCAACAAATTTAAAGTTAGGGAGGAAAGGACGAGGAAATTCAAAATCCCAGTAGGTTCGAATCAACCAGATATCTGCTCTACCCATCATCTCGCAGGCGTTTGTGGGCATCCCTGTCACAATGTAAAAGCAAAGTATTACCAGTACTGTAGATGAGACTGCTGATTTTCAAATTTGATTTACTTTAAACATCAAATTGTTTCCAAAAGTGTTTGATATAAAAGAATAACAGTTAATAGAAACATAGATCATCAACGGTCCATGTAGCTTAGTTACTCACCCTTGATCTCTGTGTAATATTTATTTACTTCTTGCAAAACAAATTTACTCATCAGTATGTCATGTAAGGCATAGAAGAGAAAGTTCCACACTCTCTCAGCGAAGTCCATCTTGTCGGTCAGTTTGCTCATAGCGCCAGGGACAAATGAAGGTGGAGCAGGTAGCTGACCGCACTGCCTCTCACAGTAATTGGCGAGGGAAAAGCGTAGGGAGAAGACCAGGGGGATCCCCAAAATCTCTGCTACCAAGTCACTCCCGGGGTAGATTGGGTCGGCCAGGAGAAGGTCGTAGTTTCCCTCCTTCAGCTTCTTCATGATGACGTCTGATTTCAGTACGCCATCCAGATACTGCAAAGAATACTGCAGGTCGACTTTCATCAGCTCCATGAATTTGAGGTAAATCTGCAAGTAGCTCATATAATCCATCTCATACATGGAGAAATTAAGGAACTCTTCAAGGAACTCCTCCATGGCCTCCATTGAGACTGAGACGTTAAAGGGTTCATAGCGGAAGCGGGAAGGCTCACTGGTGTTCATGTATATAGACGTGCTTGGGACCAGGACGGTCACCTGGTGTCCCCTGTCGATCAGCGCCTCCAGCACTGGCTTCATGTTAATCCAGTGGCTGCCTTCAGTGTACCACACCAAAATGTTCCCTCCATTTGTGCACCGTGTCACAAAAAGTACCAGCAGGACACAGAAGGAGAGACGCTGCCCCAGCTTCATGGCAGCTGCTGTGTGTAAGGGGAAAGTCTGCTGTGGTCTGATCCTTTTTAAAAGGTGTTCCTAGAAAAACAATTATTAACTAAACAAAGCTGAACTCTGGCATGTCTGTATGTGCTGTATGATATATTAGATAACGGACTTACCCCAAGCAAGTGATTAGATGTAAAAGGTAATGGCTGTAAAGTTAACATGCAGGATAAAAAAAGAATAATGTCCAACCTGTACTAGAAATCCACAAAGAAAATCCCTTGAAGTTAAAACTAAGACTTCAAAACACAGGATTGTAGTCGGTGGCTGCGGAGAGACGCAGTAAAATAACTCAAACGGATAATGGGCTTTTACACACTTGCGTAATCTAAGGAAGTTGTAACTACATGTGAGTGCCTGTGTAAGAATTTCCCTACACACCACTGAGGAGTGTCAGTGAACACACACACATCTGTGGACTGTTAGAGTGCAAATGTAAGTTTATTATACTTCCAGGATTGTTTGTGTGTTGAGATAGTCTGTCAGGATTCAGATTGCAAAAAAGTTTACAAAAGTGGAAGAATCCTTCAGTTGTTATTAACCACTGTAGCAGCATGGCTCAAGGGTATGGAAGATTTAAAATGCCTACATTAAAACAAATCGATCGATAAAGTACACATTACAACACACTGTTATTTATGCGTATGTATGTATGTATGTATGTATGTGTATATATATATATATATGTATATAATTTCATGTTTACTGTGTCATCATTAAATGAAGAACATGTTAAAAGGGCAATTATTTAACTTCTTGTTTTGAACAGCTGAATGACTTTTCTATGCCACATTAAAATCAAATCACTGAACGCAGAAAACAAAGTGACAAGGTATATTGCATTTCAGTGTTGTCCAGCAGAGAGCACCATAGCACACTTTGGAAAATTTATGTCACAAATAAAAAGCAATTCATTCAGCTGTTAAAGACAAAAAGCCAAATAATTATCCTTTTAATATATGCATACATGAAAAATGATTAATTAATAATTACTTTATTTTATGGTTTGTTTTATTCTTAATTAGGCATTTAAAATCTTACATACATACAAGGGATCCCCTTGATAAGTTTACATTAACCAATAAACGTCCAGCTTTTAATGATATGTAGACATCAGGTGCAATTATGCAAATAGTGAGTTAGCACCTGCATGTGATTGCACTAATTACTGACAATACATCAAGGAGGAAAAAAGAGAAATGTTCACTTATATAAGGAAAGCAAATACATGGTATTTGTCTGTGTAGAGTTTAACTGTGTTTGCTTTTACTTCAAGCTGAAGTAGAAGCTGACTGACCCTGAGTTAATGATGACAAAACAAGAAAACAAAATCTTTGCTCTTCTAGCAAACAGATATCAAGTGCAAACAAAACTGGACTTTTAAGAAAATATACTGTAGATTCTTTTAAAAGAATATCTTGTTTTGTCATTTTTTGTGGTGGCAAATAGTGAAACAAGGAAGTCCCAGGTCATATTCAAATCTGGGACATCAGGTTACATGATGTGCTTTGGACCAACAGTTTTTTTTTATTGACATTGATAAGATATGAAATCAGACTGTTACTCAGCCTTTCTCTTTGTCTTTCCCTTTCTGCCACAGCATCTCCGGAAGCAAAACTTGCAGGTCTTGATGAAGAGGAATATGAGGAGCAGAACAATGGCGAGGAGGAAGGCCAGGACATCCAGGCTGTGGTACTGGTACCAGGTGAGCTCGTGTGCCTGGACTCTCAAGTGCTTGGCACCTTTGTTTCTCATGGTGAACTCGATCCAGAATACCGCCTCGTCCAGAGGACTCATCGGCCTGTCACGGTGGATGCTGGACAGCCGCATGGCATTTTCCTTGTACCTATGAATATTTATTTATTTACCAAGAATGGGGATAGAAAGGAAAAAAGGTTGACTTTGTTAGGCTCATATATTTAAATCTCTAAGAGGAAAGCTGCTATGTGAGGAGAAAAGTTCCTCAAGTGGTTTTCTTATTTCTTTGTGACCTTGAAACTCCGGTGGTAATCAAAGTCTGATATACTGTATTAGCCTCTGGCTCCTTTATAGCATGTCATAATTCTTACCTCTTTATTACTAATGTGAACTCTCTAAAAAGGCAAAATTACAAAGGAGATCATCTCTCAATGCCTAAAACAGGCTTAAATGGTAGGTTCACAATTTTTAACATGTTTTTTCTTGCTGTAATCATTCTTCCCGTTCATATTGGCTATTGAAGATACCTTCATAGTGTGCTTTCAAAGGTTGAAGCTGATATGAGGCATCTGCCGCCCATATTAGTCAGATCAAGTTAATGTATTTCAGAGTTGCTGTCTTTTTAGTACTTAAGTCCCTTTTGTTGTTACTATCCACTGCATCTGAACAGAAAAACACTGTCCACTGAGATGATAAGACGATATCAACTTCATTTGACTAACTCAGACACCTGAAGCCTCATATACGCTTCAGATAAAGTTTTAAATACAGTGCTACTTGAAAGCTTGTGAACTCGAAATATGACCTAAAATGTGATCAGATATTTACTAAAACTAGATAAAGTGAACCCAATTAAACAAATGAGACAAAAAAATAAACTTTTTCATGTATTTATTGAGGAAAATTATTCAATGTTACATATTTGTGTGAGGCAAAAGTATGTGAACCTTTGCGTTCAGTAACTGGTATGACTCCCTTTTGCAGCACTAACTTCAACCAAACGTTTCCGGTAACTGTTTATCAGCCTTGCACATCAGCTTGGAGGAATTTTAGCCCATTCCTCCTCAGAATAGTCTCAACTCTGGGATTTTGGTGGGTTTCTTTGCATGAACCCTCTGCTTCAGGTTCTTCCACAGCATTTCTATAGGATTAAGATCAGGACTTTGACTCGTCCGTTCCAAAACATTATCTTTCTTCTGCTGTAACCATTCTTTGGTAGAACAACTTGTGTGTTTAGGGTCATTGTCTTACTGCATGACCCACTTTCTGTTGAGCTTC
Source organism: Thunnus thynnus (assembly GCF_963924715.1). Classification (NCBI taxonomy): domain Eukaryota; kingdom Metazoa; phylum Chordata; class Actinopteri; order Scombriformes; family Scombridae; genus Thunnus; species Thunnus thynnus. The sequence goes on from NC_089518.1 coordinate 30,936,933, forward strand.
AGTTCAAAGCTGGATACCGTGACATTTTCCTGTAGAATTTGCTGGTAAAACTTAGAACTCATAGCTCCTTCAATGATTGCAAGCTGGTTCAGAGGCAGCAAAGCAGCCCAAATCATGATACTACCACCACCATGTTTCATAGATGGGATAAGGTTCTTATGCTGGAATGCAGTGTTTGCTCATTGCCAAACATAATGCTTCTCATTCAAGCCGAACAGTTTGAACAGAACATTTTTCCAGTCACCTTTTGGCTTATCCATGTCGTCTTGAGCGAACCGTAGACAGCAGCAATGTTCTTTTTGGAGAGAAGTGGCTTTTTTCCTTGCAACTCTGCCATGCACACATTAATGTTCAATGTACTCCTGATAGTGGACTCATGACCATTTACTGTAGCCACTGCACAAGAGGCGTTTAGTTTCCTAGACTTTACCCTGGAAACACCTGACTCTAATTTCCTCTTCAAATAAATTGATAATCCCAGAGGTTCACATACTTTTGTCATGCATAAATATATAACATTGGATCATTTTCCTCAATAAATAAACTAACAAGTGTAAGGTTTTTGTCTCATTTGTTTAACTGATGTCTCTTTATCTAGTTTTAGGACTTGAATGGAAAACTGATCACATTTTAGGTCATTTATGCAGAAATGGAGCAAATTTTAAAGGGTTCACAAACTTTCAAGCAGCTCTGTACATTTTTACTCATAAGGACTGGATTTTGTCCCCCATCACTTACATTGAAAGCGCATTTGGAGATCTTCTAATGGTCAGTATGAACAGGAGGAATGATTACAGCGAGTTTTAATGTTCATATGGGCTCCTGACTGTTGTTTTAAGACAGTAAGACAACTTACGATTTATCGTTGATGACAGTGTTGATTGCATCTCTAAGATCTTCACTCTTCATAAAGTTCAGGTCCACAGTAATTGCAGCGCCTTTAGCCGTCATATGCACCAGGTTGTCGGGCTGGTCAGCGAACAAGGGGATTCCCACCATAGGAACACCGTGGTAGATGGCCTCATAAATCCCATTTGTGCCACCATGAGTGATGAACGCTCTGGTCTTTGGGTGACCTGATCAAAAAACATGAAACATGCAAACAAACTAACTTTTGTGAATCAAGAGAGGCTGTCATAGTGCACCTTATCAGTTCTGTACGATATCTCGCCTAAAATAAGTGTTGGCAGAGGCTTGTGACTGAAAGCTTGCCAGATCAGATCCCAGACTGTGTTGGGAAAAACTGGACAGAAAACAATAGTAAACACTAGCCATTCACTCAGAAACTTCTGCTGAAGTCAGTCTGCTTGCTCAGTTAACTTTCCCTGGATAAATAACAGTTCAAAAAATGCATTTAATGAATTCATAGTGATCAAAATTTCCCTGCTTGTGAGTCTCTTGGGGATTTTGTACTGTCAGACAAAGTAATCTAAAAGATCTTGTGTGATGGATACCCTCTTTCAGTTAAAAGCAAGTCTGAAGGATCACTGTTAAAGGCCTGTTTGGTAGCTTTTGCAAAAGCTTTACTTACCCAGCAGGTCATTCTGAGGGATCCAGTCGTATACTCTGGTGTTGGCACCCAAAGTCTCTGGTTTTTCTCCACTGTATCTCCAAAGCGCCTATAAACAATTATAAAACACTTTGTGTATCATCATTTAGTCCAATTCAATAGCCAGCCAGCCATCTACTTATCATGTTATCTTATCTATTCCTCCCTCCCTGTGAGGGCAGTTGTATGCAGCAGCTCAACAACCACATCAACAAATACACACTCAGTGGATAGAAAAGAAAGAAAAATGTTCATCATGAAGATAAAAAGTCTATGAATGTTTTGATATAATTTGATTGTATAGCTGTAAATTTAATAATAAATGCTAAAAAAGTAAGAATTTTATTTTTATATTAAAACTTAAAAAAGGTCTATCTTTAGTGCTTTTGGTTTTAGGCAAAAAATATTAAATCTAACCAATAATCATTACTTATTTTTGAAAACCCCAACTCTACTCATCCCATCAAATCTAAATGGGTATCATTTCTTTTTTACATGGTCTATTATGTCCTGTTCCAGTAACTTGATTTTACCAGATGAAATGCAATTTTATGACTTAAAAAAACATTCTAGTTGTTTGCATGTTGTTGTTAATAAACTGCAAATCTTTTTTTTTCATAAGCTTCAGGGAAGTGTTGGTTTCAGTTGGTGCCATTGTGGTATGAAAATATATTTTAGACCTGAAACTTGCATTAGATGGGTAATCCATCACAGTGAACAATTCATGTCAAGTAAACAGTCAAAAAGTATTGAATCTACAAACTATGTTGTTGGAAAATCAAATGAGTTTGTATAGCTAACAGTCCTTTCTTGCTATTGCATTGCCATATAAAGGCAGTGTGACACAAAACCACCCAAATGTTTACTATGATGGATTGTCTGTTTTGAGCAAGTTTCAAGTCTTCTACAAATTGATTTTCATGTTGTACCAAAATAAACTTGAGATCCATGGCAGCCTAAAGATAGAAAATCTTAAAACTCATTGTATCCTGTGAGAATTGGCAAAAAAGTACGAGCAATCTGCTGATAATTAGCTAAAATGTACAAATTCACTTGTTTGAGCTATTCACAATCTCTGCAACAGAATATGCTCATAGCCATAAAACTGTGTTTTCAGGGTCATTCAAGTTAATTCCAGTTGGCACTTAAAACATTGTACTCTGACCTTCTGTGGGAGCTGAGCAAGGGCCGAGGCGATCATGTTTCCCTTCTCAGAGGTGATGTTCTTGACCATGGACCCCAAAGTGAAGACCACAATACCATCATCTCCAGAACTCTGCACAAACTCTTCCATATCCTGTAAGAAGAGAAGTATCATCCCAGTGCAAACAAAATATAAAAAATTATAAGGCCTATAACAAGGGAGTTAGTGATACCTCTGGTAAGGGTTTAGCCGGTCTGCAGTGGATCCCACCAACAAATTTAAAGTTAGGGAGGAAAGGACGAGGAAATTCAAAATCCCAGTAGGTTCGAATCAACCAGATATCTGCTCTACCCATCATCTCGCAGGCATTTGTGGGCGTCCCTGTCACAATGTAAAAGCAAAGTATTACCAGTACTGTAGATGAGACTGCTGATTTTCAAATTTGATTTACTTTAAACATCAAATTGTTTCCAAAAGTGTTTGATATAAAAGAATAGCAGTTAATAGAAACATAGATCATCATCAACGGTCCATGTAGCTTAGTTACTCACCCTTGACCTCTGTGTAATATTTATCTACTTCTTGCCAAATAACTTTAGTCATCAGTATGTCATGTAAGGCGTAGAAGAGAAAGTTCCACACTCTCTCGGCGAAGTCCATCTTGTCGGTCAGTTTGCTCATAGCGCCAGGGACAAATGAAGGTGGAGCAGGTAGCTGACCGCACTGCCTCTCCCAGTTATTGGCGAGGGAGAAACGCAGGGAGAAGACCAGGGGGATCCCCAAAATCTCTGCTACCAAGTCACTCCCGGGGTAGATTGGGTCGGCCAGGAGAAGGTCGTAGTTTCCCTCATTCAGCTTCTTCATGATGACGTCTGATTTCAGCACGCCATCCAGATACTGCAAAGAATACTGCAGGTCGACTTTCATCAGCTCCATGAATCTGAGGTAAATCTGCAAGTAGCTCATATAATCCATCTCATACATGGAGAAATTAAGGAACTCTTCAAGGAACTCCTCCATGGCCTCCATTGAGACTGAGACGTTAAAGGGTTCATAGCGGAAGCGGGAAGGCTCACTGGTGTTCATGTACATAGACGTGCTTGGGACCAGGACGGTCACCTGGTGTCCCCTGTCGATCAGTGTCTCCAGCACTGGCTTCATGTTAATCCAGTGGCTGCCTTCAGTGTACCACACCAAAATGTTCCCTCCATTTGTGCACCGTGTCACAAAAAGTACCAGCAGGACACAGAAGGAGAGACGCTGCCCCAGCCTCATGGTAGCTGTGTGTAAGGGGAAAGTCTGCTGTGGTCTGATCCTTTTCAAAAGGCGTTCCCAGAAAAACAATTATTAACTAAACAAAGCTGAACTCTGGCATGTCTGTATGTGCTGTATGATATATTAGATAACGGACTTACCCCAAGCAGGTGATTAGATGTAAAAGGTAACGGCTGTAAAGTTAACATGCAGGATAAAGAAAGAATAATGTCCAACCTGTACTAGAAATCCACAAAGAAAATCCCTTGATGTTAAAACTAAGACTTCAAAACACAGGATTGTAGTCGGTGGCTACGGAGAGACGGAGTAAAATAACTCAAATGGATAATGGGCTTTTACACACTTGCGTAATCTAAGGAAGTTGTAACTACATGTGAGTGCCTGTGTAAGAATTTCCCTACACACCACTGAGGAGTATCAGTGAACACACACACACACACACATCTGTGGACTGTGAGAGTGCAAATGTAAGTTTATTATACTTTTAGGATTGTTTGTGTGTTGAGATAGTCTTTCAGGATTCAGATTGCAAAAAAGTTTACAAAAGTGGAAGAATCCTTCAGTTGTTATTAACCACTGTAGCAGCATGGCTCAAGGGTATGGAAGATTTAAAATGCCTACATTAAAACAAATCGATCGATAAAGTACACATTACAACACACTGTTATTTATGCGTGTGTATGTATGTGTATATATATATATATATATATATATATATATATATATAATTTCATGTTTACTGTGTCATCATTAAATGAAGAACATGTTAAAAGGGCAATTATTTAACTTCTTGTTTTGAACAGCTGAATGACTTTTCTATGCCACATTAAAATCAAATCACTGAACGCAGAAAACAAAGTGACAAGGTATATTGCATTTCAGTGTTGTCCAGCAGAGAGCACCATAGCACACTTTGGAAAATTTATGTCACAAATAAAAAGCAATTCATTCAGCTGTTAAAGACAAAAAGCCAAATAATTATCCTTTTAATATATGCATACATGAAAAATGATCAATTAATAATTACTTTATTTTATGGTTTGTTTTATTCTTAATTAGGCATTTAAAATCTTACATACATACAAGGGATCCCCTTGATAAGTTTACATCAACCAATGAACGTCCAGCTTTTAATGACATGTAGACATCAGGTGCAATTATGCAAATAGTGAGTTAGCACCTGCATGTGATTGCACTAATTACTGACAATACATCAAGGAGGAAACAAGAGAAATGTTCACTTATATAAGGAAAGCAAATACATGGTATTTGTCTGTGTAGAGTTTAACTGTGTTTGCTTTTACTTCAAGCTGAAGTAGAAGCTGACTGATCCTGAGTTAACGGTGACAAGTAAAACAAAAAGAGTACAACAAAATCTTTGCTCTTCTAGCATACATATAACAAGTGCAAATGAAACTGGAGTTTTAAGAGAATATACTGTAGATTCTTTTAAAAGAATATCTTGTTTTGTCATTTTTTGTGGTGACAAATAGTGAGACAAAGATGTCCTAGGTCATATTGAAATCTAGGACATCAGGTTACATGATGTGCTTTGGACCAACAGTTTTTTTATTGACATTGATAAGGTATGAAATCAGTCCGTTACTCAGCCTTTCTCTTTGTCTTTCCCTTTCTGCCACAGCATCTCCGGAAGCAAAACTTGCAGGTCTTGATGAAGAGGAATATGAGTAGCAGAACGATGGCGAGGAGGAAGGCCAGGACATCCAGGCTGTGGTACTGGTACCAGGTGAGCTCGTGTGCCTGGACTCTCAAGTGCTTGGCACCTTTGTTTCTCATGGTGAACTCGATCCAGAATACCGCCTCGTCCAGAGGACTCATCGGCCTGTCACGGTGGATGCTGGACAGCCGCATGGCATTTTCCTTGTACCTATGAATATTTATTTATTTACCAAGAATGGGGATAGAAAGGAAAAAAGGTTGAATTTGTTAGGCTCATATATTTAAATCTCTAAGAGGAAAGCTGCTATGTGAGGAGAAAAGTTCTTCAAGTGGTTTTCTAATCTCTTTGGGACCTTGAAACCCCCGGGTGTAATCAAAGTCTGATATACTGTATTAACCTCTGGCTCCTTTATAGCATGTCATAATTCTTACCTCGTTATGACTAATGTGCACTCTCTAAAAAGGCAAAATTACACAGAAGATAATCTCTCAATGCCTAAACAGATTTAAATGGTAGGTTCACAATTTTTAACATGTTTTTTCTTGCTGTAATCATTCCTCCTGTTCATATTGGCTATTGAAGATACCTTCATAGTGTGCTTTCAAAGGTTGAAGCTGATATGAGGCATCTGCCGCCCATATTAGTGAAATCAAGTCAATATCTTCCAAAGTTAATGTCTTTTTAGTACTTAAGTCCCTTTTGTTGTTACTATCCACTGCATCTGAACAGAAAAACACTGTCTGTTGTGATGATGAGAAGATATCAACTTCATTTGACTAACTCAGACATTTGAAGCCACTTATATACGCTTCAGATAAACTTTTAAATACATTTTTGTTTGAAACAAGGACTGTGGATTTTGTCACCCATCGCCTCCATTGAGAGCGCATTATGAAGCGATCTTCTAATGGTCATTATGAACAGGAGGAATGATTATAGCGAGCAAAAACTCTTTTAATGTTCATATGGGCTCCTGACTGTTTTAAGACAGACTTGAAAAATTGTGAACCTGTCCTTTTATTTGCTGGTAAGACAACTTACGATTTCTCATTGATGACAGTGTTGATTGCATCTCTAAGATCTTCACTCTTCATAAAGTTCAGGTCCACAGTAATTGCAGCGCCTTTAGCCTTCATATGCACCAGGTTGTCGGGCTGGTCAGCGAACAAGGGGATTCCCACCATAGGAACACCGTGGTAGATGGCCTCATAAATCCCATTTGTGCCACCATGAGTGATGAACGCTCTAGTCTTTGGGTGACCTGATCAAAAAACATGAAGCAATATTTCACTCTGGTTGGCTGCACCAGAGATGTGCTCCTGAATACATCTCAAACTTTGACCTAAAAAGTGGGACATTTTGCAAAATAACCTTCAAATAATCTTCAGAAAAGACTCCTAGAGAAGAGGTAACAGCATTAATCAGCAAGAACAGGAGAGGAAATATCATCTTTGGATATATTTTTTTAAATCAACACAACTAGCTAGCTGTCAACTGCTACCTGCCACTGTTACCAACCTTCCAAAGGAGAAACTGCACTGAGGAAGCTAACAGGAGTTATTTTGTGATGATAAGAAGAGAAACTAAGGGGCCCTCGTTGGTGGTATTCTCTCTCTTTCTCCATGAACTGGTGTGATGGTGGCACAACTGACTTTGCGGCAGCCTCTTCTAGTTCCAATTATGCAGTGTCTTTGTCCATGTCTGCATCTACATCTGTGTCATCGTGTGGAGTGCAAGAGAAATATATCTATGATTGTCAGTTTATTTTGGACAATTGTAACAAAGACTTTTGCTACGAGAAATACTGGCTGGGAGCTAAATCAGCTGAGTGGCATGGTACACTATGCCCAATGGGCCCAAAGGAGACCACAGCCTTGCCTGGAGCTGCACCAAAGAGGAAACATCAAAAGCAGTGCGACAGTACACGGAAGCTGGGCAGGCATGGAGGAGTGCAAGCTAGGCTAACTGTTAACCCATACAAACCAGCAGTTCCAGCAGTCATGCTGCCTCATGTTCTCTGGACAGCAAAAAGGATTATTTCACGCCCCCATCAGTGCTGGTCACTCGTTGATATGCAAGAGCTGTCTTCATCCAACTGAGACATGTACTTTCTTTATCCTTTCTATTGTTTTTGCACTGCTGTGGGCTTGGAGGAATAGCATTTTGTTTTTTTGTGTATGCAAATACACAAGAAAACGGCAATAAACTAAATCTTGAATCTTATCTTGAAATATACATGACTTTTGTGAATCAAGAGAGGCTGTCATAGTGCACCTTATCAGTTGTGTACGATATCGTGCCTAAAAATAAGTGTTGGCAGAGGCTTGTGACTGAAAACTTGCCAGATCAGATCCCAGACTGTGTTGGGAAAAACTGGACAGAAAACAATAGTAAACACTAGCCACTCACTCAGAAACTTCTGCTGAAGTCAGTCTGCTTGCTTAGTTAACTTTCCCTGGATAAATAACTGTTCAAAAAATGCATTTAATGAATTCACAGTGATCAAAATTCCCCTGCTAGTGAGTCTCTTGGGGATTTTGTACTGTCAGACAAAGTAATCTAATAGATCCTGTGTGATGGATACCCTCTTTCAGTTAAAAGCAAGTCTGAGGGATCACTGTTAAAGGCCTGTTTGGTAGCTTTTGCAAAAGCTTTACTTACCCAGCAGGTCATTCTGAGGGATCCAGTCGTATAGTCTGGTGTTGGCACCCAAAGTCTCTGGTTTTTCTCCACCGTATCTCCACAGCACCTATAAACAATTATACAAGACTTTCAGACCAAGTCATTGCATATGTTATCTATTCCTCCCTGTGAGGGCAGTTGTATGCAGCAGCTCAACAACCACATCAACAAATACACACTCAGTGGATAGAAAAGAAAGAAAAATGTTCATCATGAAGATAAAAAGTATATAAATGTTATGATATAATTTGACTGTATAGCTGTAAATTTAATAATAAATGCTAAAAAAGTAAGAATTTTATTTTTATATTAAAACTTAAGTACTTTTACATTGAAAAAAGATCTATCTTTAGTGCTTTTGGTTTTAGGTAAAAATATAAAATCTAACCAATAATCATTACTTATTTTTGAAAACCCCAACTCTACTCATCCCATCAAATCTAAATGGGTATCATTTCTTTTTTACATGGTCTATTACGTCCTGTTCCAGTAACTTGATTTAACCAAACAAAATGCTATTTTTATGAGTTAAAAAAATTCAAAAAGTTTCATCCTTCCGTCACAGTGAACAATTCGTTTCAAGTAAACAGTCAAAAAGTATTGAATCTACAAACTATGTTGTTGGAAAATCAAATGAGTTTGTATAGCTAACAGTCCTTTCTTGCTATTGCATTGCCATATAAAGGCAGTGTGACACAAAACCCCCCAAATGTTTACTATGATGGATTGTCTGTTTTGAGCAAGTTTCAAATCTTTTTAAGTTGATTTTCATGTTGTACCAAAATAAACTTGAGATCCATGGCAGCCTAAAGATAGAAAATCTTAAAACTCATTGTATCCTGTGAGAATTGGCAAAAAAGTACGAGCAATCTGCTGATAATTAGCTAAAATGTACAAATTCACTTGTTTGAGCTATTCACAATCTCTGCAACAGAATATGCTCATAGCCATAAAACTGTGTTTTCAGGGTCATTCAAGTTTATTCCAGTTGGCACTTAAAGATCTTCCTCTGACCTTTTGTGGGAGCTGAGCAAGGGCCGAGGCGATCATGTTTCCCTTCTCAGAGGTGATGTTCTTGATCATGGACCCCAAAGTGAAGACCACAATACCATCATCTCCAGAACTCTGCACAAACTCTTCCATATCCTGTAAGAAGAGAAGTATCATCCCAGTGCAAACAAAATATAAAAAATGATAAGGCCTATAACAGGGGAGTTAGTGCTACCTCTGGTAAAGGTTTAGCCGGTCTGCAGTGGATCCCACCAACAAATTTGAAGTTAGGGAGGAAAGGACGAGGAAATTCAAAATCCCAGTAGGTTCGAATCAACCAGATATCTGCTCTACCCATCATCTCACAGGCGTTTGTGGGCGTCCCTGTCACAATGCAAAAGCAAAGTATTACCAGTACTGTAGATGAGACTGCTGATTTTCAAATTTGATTTACTTTAAACATCAAATTGTTTCCAAAAGTGTTTGATATAAAAGAATAACAGTTAATAGAAATATAGATCATCATCAACGGTCCATGTAGCTTAGTTACTCACCCTTGACCTCTGTGTAATATTTATCTACTTCTTGCCAAATAACTTTAGTCATCAGTATGTCTTGTAAGGCGTAGAAGAGAAAGTTCCACACTCTCTCGGCAAAGTCCATCTTGTCGGTCAGTTTGCTCATAGCACCAGGGACAAATGAAGGTGGAGCAGGTAGCTGACCGCACTGCCTCTCCCAGTTATTGGCGAGGGAGAAACGCAGGGAGAAGACCAGGGGGATCCCCAAAATCTCTGCTACCAAGTCACTCCCTTGGTAGATTGGGTCGGCCAGGAGAAGGTCGTAGTTTCCCTCCTTCAGCTTCTTCATGATGACGTCTGATTTCAGCACGCCATCCAGATACTGCAAAGAATACTGCACGTCGACTTTCATCAGCTCCATGAATCTGAGGTAAATCTGCAAGTAGCTCATATAATCCATCTCATACATGGAGAAATTAAGGTACTCTTTAAGGAACTCCTCCATGGCCTCCATTGAGACTGAGACGTTAAAGGGTTCATAGCGGAAGCGGGAAGGCTCACTGGTGTTCATGTATATAGACGTGCTTGGGACCAGAACGGTCACCTGGTGTCCCCTGTCGATCAGCGTCTCCAGCACTGGCTTCATGTTAATCCAGTGGCTGCCTTCAGTGTACCACACCAAAATGTTCCCTCCATTTGTGCACCGTGTCACAAAAAGTACCAGCAGGACACAGAAGGAGAGACGCTGCCCCAGCTTCATGGCAGCTGCTGTGTGTAAGGGGAAAGTCTGCTGTGGTCTGATCCTTTTCAAAAGGCGTTCCCAGAAAAACAATTATTAACTAAACAAAGCTGAACTCTGGCATGTCATTCCTCTTTGTGCTTTATGATATATTAGATAACAGACTTACCCCAAGCAAGTGATTAGATGTAAAAGGTAATGGCTGTAAAGTTAACATGCAGGATAAAAAAATAATGTCCAACCTGTACTAGAAATCCACAAAGAAAATCCCTTGATGTTAAAACAGATTTCAAAACACAGGATTGTAGTCGGTGGCTGGGGAGAGACGGAGTAAAATTACTCAAACGGATAATGGGCTTGTACACACTTGCGTAATCTAAGGAAGTTTTGACTACATGTGAGTGCCTGTGTAAGAATTTCCCTACACACCACTGAGGAGTGTCAGTGAACACACACACATCTGTGGACTGTGAGAGTGCAAATGTAAGTTTATTATACTTCTAGGATTGTTTGTGTGTTGAGATAGTCTGTCAGGATTCAGATTGCAAAAAAGTTTACAAAAGTGGAAGAATCCTTCAGTTGTTATTAACCACTGTAGCAGCATAGCTCAAGGGTATGGAAGATTTAAAATGCCTACATTAAAACAAATCGATCAATAAAGTACACATTACAATACACTGTTATATGTAATTTCCTGTGTACTGTGTCATCATTAAATGAGGAACATGTTAAAAGGGTAATAATTGAGCTTTTTATTTTGAACATCTGAATGACTTTTCCATGCCACATTAAAATCAAATCACCAAACACAGAAAGCAAAGTGACAAATATATGTATATTGCATGTCCAGCAGAGAGCACCATAGCACACTTTGGAAAATTTATGTCACAAATGAAAAGCAATTCATTCAGCTGTTAAAGACAAAAAGCCAAATAATTATCCTTTTAATATATGCATACATGAAAAATGATTAATTAATAATTACTTTATTTTATGGTTTGTTTTATTCTTAATTAGGCATTTAAAATCTTACGTACATACAAGGGATCCCCTTGATAAGTTTACATCAACCAATGAACGTCCAGCTTTTAATGACATGTAGACATCAGGTGCAATTATGCAAATAGTGAGTGAGCACCTGCATGTGATTGCACTAATTACTGACAATACATCAAGGAGGAAACAAGAGAAATGTTCACTTGTATAAGGAAAGCAAATACATGGTATTCGTCTGTGTAGAGTTTAACTGTGTTTGCTTTAACTTCAGGCTGAAGTAGAAGCTGACTGACCCTGAGTTAATGATGACAAAACAAGAAAACAAAATCTTTGCTCTTCTAGCAAACAGATATCAAGTGCAAACAAAACTGGACTTTTAAGAAAATATACTGTAGATTCTTTTAAAGTAATGTCATATTTCATCATTTTTTGTGGTGGCAAATAGTGAAACAAGGAAGTCCCAGGTCATATTCAAATCTGGGACATCAGGTTACATGATGTGCTTTGGACCAACAGTTTTTTTTTATTGACATTGATAAGATATGAAATCAGACTGTTACTCAGCCTTCCTCTTTGTCTTTCCCTTTCTGCCACAGCATCTCCGGAAGCAAAACTTGCAGGTCTTGATGAAGAGGAATATGAGGAGCAGAACAATGGCGAGGAGGAAGGCCAGGACATCCAGGCTGTGGTACTGGTACCAGGTGAGCTCGTGTGCCTGGACTCTCAAGTGCTTGGCACCTTTGTTTCTCATGGTGAACTCGATTCAGAATACCGCCTCGTCCAGAGGACTCATCGGCCTGTCATGGTGGATGCTGGACAGCCGCATGGCATTTTCCTTGTACCTATGAATATTTATTTATTTACCAAGAATGGGGATAGAAAGGAAAAAAGGTTGAATTTGTTAGGCTTATATATTTAAATCTCTAAGAGGAGAGCTGCTATGTGAGGAGAAAAGTTCATCAAGTGGTTTTCTAAACTCTTTGGGACCTTGAAACTCCGGTGGTAATCAAAGTCTGATATACTGTATTAGCCTCTGGCTCCTTTATACCATGTCATAATTCTTACCTCTTTATTACTAATGTGAACTCTCTAAAAAGGCAAAATTGCAAAGGAGATCATCTCTCAATGCCTAAACAGGCTTAAAGGATAGGTTCACAATTTTTAACATGTTTTTTCTTGCTGTAATCATTCCTCCTGTTCATATTGGCTATTGAAGATACCTTCATAGTGTGCTTTCAAAGGTTGAAGCTGATATGAGGCATCTGCCGCCCATATTAGTCAAATCAAGTCAATATCTTTCAAAGTTAATGTCTTTTTAGTACTTAAGTCCCTTTTGTTATTATCCACTGCATCTGAACAGAAAAACACTGTCCGCCGAGATGATAAGACGATATCAACTTCATTTGACTAACTCAGACATTTGAAGCCTCATATACGCTTCAGATAAACTTTTAAATACATTTTTGTTTGAAACAAGGACTGTGGATTTTGTCCCCCATCGCTTCCATTGAAAGTGCATTATGAAGCAATCTTCTAATGGTCATTATGAACAGGAGGAATAATTATAGTGAGCAAAAACTCTTTTAATGTTCATATGGGCACCTTACTGTTGTTTTAAGACAGAGTTGAAAGATTGTGAACCTATCATTTTATTTGTTGGTAAGACAACTTACGATTTCTCATTGATGACAGTGTTGATTGCATTTCTAAGATCTTCACTCTTCATAAAGTTCAGGTCCACAGTAACTGCAGCGCCTTTAGCCTTCATATGCACCAGGTTGTCTGGCTGGTCAGCGAACAAGGGGATTCCCACCATAGGAACACTGTGGTAGATGGCCTCATAAATCCCATTTGTGCCACCATGAGTGATGAACGCTCTGGTCTTTGGGTGACCTGATCAAAAAACATGAAACAATATTTCACTCTGGTTGGCTGCACCAGAGATGTGCTCCTGAATACATCTCAAACTTGGACCTAAAAAGTGGGACATTTTGCAAAATAACCTTCAAATAATCTTCAGAAAAGACTCCTAGAGAAGAGGTAACAGCATTAATCAGCAAGAACAGAAGAGGAAATATCATCTTTGGATATATTTTTTTAAATCAGCACAACTAGCTAGCTGTCAACTGCTACCTGCCACTGTTACCAACCTTCCAAAGGAGAAACTGCACTGAGGAAGCTAACAGGAGTTATTTTGTGAGGATAAGAAGAGAAACTAAGGGGCCCTCGTTGGTGGTATTCTCTCTCTTTGTCCATGAACTGGTGTGATGGTGGCACAACTGACTTTTCGGCAGCCTCTTCTAGTTCCAATTATGCAGTGTCTTTGTCCATGTCTGCGTCTACATCTGTGTCATCGTGTGGAGTGCAAAAGAAATATATCTATGATTGTCAGTTTATTTTGGACAATTGTAACAAAGACTTTTGCTACGAGAAATACTGGCTGGGAGCTAAATCAGCTGAGTGGCATGGTACACTATGCCCAATGGGCCCAAAGGAGACCACAGCCTTGCCTGGAGCTGCGCCAGAGAGGAAACATCACAAGCAGTGCGACAGGACACGGAAGCTGGGCAGGCATGGAGGAGTGCAAGCTAGGCTAACTGTTAACCCATACAAACCAGCAGTTCCAGCAGTCATGCTGCCTCATGTTCTCTGGACAGCAAAAAGGATTATTTCACGCCCCCATCAGTGCTGGTCACTCGTTGATATGCAAGAGCTGTCTTCATCCAACTGAGACATGTACTTTCTTTATCCTTTCTATTGTTTTTGCACTGCTGTGGGCTTGGAGGAATAGCATTTTGTTTTTTTGTGTATGCAAATACACAAGAAAACGGCAATAAACTAAATCTTGAATCTTATCTTGAAATATACATGACTTTTGTGAATCAAGAGAGGCTGTCATAGTGCACCTTATCAGTTGTGTACGATATCGTGCCTAAAAATAAGTGTTGGCAGAGGCTTGTGACTGAAAACTTGCCAGATCAGATCCCAGACTGTGTTGGGAAAAACTGGACAGAAAACAATAGTAAACACTAACCACTCACTCAGAAACTTCTGCTGAAGTCAGTCTGCTTGCTCAGTTAACTTTCCCTGGATAAATAACGGTTCAAAAAAATGCATTTAATGAATTCATAGTGATCAAAATTTCCCTGCTAGTGAGTCTCTTGGGGATTTTGTACTGTCAGACAAAGTAATCTAAAAGATCCTATGTGATGGATATCTTCTTTCAGTTAAAAGCAAGTCTGAGGGATCACTGTTAAAGGCCTGTTTGGTAGCTTTTGCAAAAGCTTTACTTACCCAGCAGGTCATTCTGAGGGATCCAGTTGTATAGTCTGGTGTTGGCACCCAAAGTCTCTGGTTTTTCTCCACCGTATCTCCACAGCACCTATAAACAATTATACAAGACTTTCAGACCAAGTCATTGCATATGTTATCTATTCCTCCCTGTGAGGGCAGTTGTATGCAGCAGCTCAACAACCACATCAACAAATACACACTCAGTGGATAGAAAAGAAAGAAAAATGTTCATCATGAAGATAAAAAGTCTATAAATGTTATGATATAATTTGACTGTATAGCTGTAAATTTAATAATAAATGCTAAAAAAGTAAGAATTTTATTTTTATATTAAAACTTAAGAAAGGTCTATCTTTAGTGCTTTTGGTTTTAGGTAAAAATATTAAATCTAACCAATAATCATTACTTATTTTTGAAAACCCCAACTCTACTCATCCCATCAAATCTAAATGGGTATCATTTCTTTTTTACATGGTCTATTATGTCCTGTTCCAGTAACTTGATTTAACCAAACTAAATGCTATTTTTATGAGTTAGAAAAACTCAAAAAGTTTGTTGCATGTTGTTGTCAATTAACTGCAAGTCTATCTCATACCACAATGGCAGTCTAAGTCTGCCATTGTGGTATGAAAATATATTTTAGGCTTGAAACTTGCATTAGATGGGTAATCCGTCACAGTGAACAATTCGTTTCAAGTAAAATCAAATGAGTTTGTATAGCTAACAGTCCTTTCTTGCTATTGCATTGCCATATAAAGGCAGTGTGACACAAAACCACCCAAATGTTTACTATGATGGATTGCCTGTTTTGAGCAAGTTTCAAATCTTTTCAAGTTGATTTTCATATTTTACCAAAATAAACCATGGCAGCCTAAAGATAGAAAATCTTAAAACTCATTGTGTGCTGTGAGAATTGGCAAAAAAGTACGAGCAATCTGCTGATAATTAGCTAAAATGTACCAAATCACTTGTTTGAGCTATTCACAAGCTCTGCAACAGAATATGCTCATAACCATAAAACTGTGTTTTCGGGGTCATTCAAGTTAATTCCAGTTGGCACTTAAAAGATTGTACTCTGACCTTCTGTGGGAGCTGAGCAAGGGCCGAGGCGATCATGTTTCCCTTCTCAGAGGTGATGTTCTTGATCATGGACCCCAAAGTGAAGACCACAATACCATCATCTCCAGAACTCTGCACAAACTCTTCCATATCCTGTAAGAAGAGAAGTATCATCCCAGTGCAAACAAAATATAAAAAATTATAAGGCCTATAACAGGGGAGTTAGTGCACCTCTGGTAAGGGTTTAGCCGGTCTGCAGTGGATCCCACCAACAAATTTGAAGCTAGGGAGGAAAGGACGAGGAAATTCAAAATCCCAGTAGGTTCGAATCAACCAGATATCTGCTCTACCCATCATCTCGCAGGCGTTTGTGGGCGTCCCTGTCACAATGCAAAAGCAAAGTATTACCAGTACTGTAGATGAGACTGCTGATTTTCAAATTTGATTTACTTTAACCATCAAATTGTTTCCAAAAGTGTTTGATATAAAAGAATAGCAGTTAATAGAAATATAGATCATCATCAACGGTCCATGTAGCTTAGTTACTCACCCTTGACCTCTGTGTAATATTTATCTACTTCTTGCCAAATAACTTTAGTCATCAGTATGTCTTGTAAGGTGTAGAAGAGAAAGTTCCACACTCTCTCAGCGAAGTCCATCTTGTCGGTCAGTTTGCTCATAGCGCCAGGGACAAATGAAGGTGGAGCAGGTAGCTGACCGCACTGCCTCTCCCAGTTATTGGCGAGGGAGAAACGCAGGGAGAAGACCAGGGGGATCCCCAAAATCTCTGCTACCAAGTCACTCCCTTGGTAGATTGGGTCGGCCAGGAGAAGGTAGTTTCCCTCCTTCAGCTTCTTCATGATGACGTCTGATTTCAGCACGCCATCCAGATACTGCAAAGCATACTGCACGTCGACTTTCATCAGCTCCATGAATCTGAGGTAAATCTGCAAGTAGCTCATATAATCCATCTCATACATGGAGAAATTAAGGTACTCTTTAAGGAACTCCTCCATGGCCTCCATTGAGACTGAGACGTTAAAGGGTTCATAGCGGAAGCGGGAAGGCTCACTGGTGTTCATGTATATAGACGTGCTTGGGACCAGGACGGTCACCTGGTGTCCCCTGTCGATCAGCGTCTCCAGCACTGGCTTCATGTTAATCCAGTGGCTGCCTTCAGTGTACCACACCAAAATGTTCCCTCCATTTGTGCACCGTGTCACAAAAAGTACCAGCAGGACACAGAAGGAGAGACGCTGCCCCAGCTTCATGGCAGCTGCTGTGTGTAAGGGGAAAGTCTGCTGTGGTCTGATCCTTTTCAAAAGGTGTTTCCAGAAAAACAATTATTAACTAAACAAAGCTGAACTCTGGCAATCTAAGGAAGTTTTAACTGCATGTGAGTGCCTGTGTAAGAATTTCCCTACATACCACTGAGGAGTGTTAATGAACACACACAAACACATCTGTGGACTGTGAGAGTGCAAATGTAAGTTTATTATACTTTTAGGATTGTTTGTGTGTTGAGATAGTCTGTCAGGATTCAGATTGCAAAAAAGTTTACAGAAGTGGAAGAATCCTGTTGTTTTAACCACTGTAGCAGCATGGCTCAAGGGTATGGAAGATTTAAAATGCCTACATTAAAACAAATCAATCAATAAAGTACACATTACAATACACTGTTATATGTAATTTCCTGTTTATTGTGTCATCATTAAATGGAAAAACATGTTAAAAGGGTAATTATTTAGCTTTTTGTTTTTAACAACTGAACAACTTCTCCATGCCACCTTAAAATCAAGTCACTGATTGCAGAAAACAAAGTGCAAATTCAAAAAAAGCAATTCATTCAGTTGTTAAAGACAAAAAGGCAAATAATTATCCTCTTAACATATGCATACATTAAAAATGATTAATAATTACTTTATTTTATTGTTTGTTTTGTTCTTATATATGCATTTAAAATCTTACATACATACCAGGGATGACAGTGTTGGTCTGTTCGCCACTTTTGTCCAGAATGAAATATCTCAACTGTTGAATGGACTTCATAGATGTATAAAGAAAACAGGATAAGGTGCTGCTGCTCAGCCTTGCTGCCAATTTTTGCCCAGTGGCCACTCACGGTTTTGCAGCATAGACAGCCATTTTAAAAGAGACGTCTATAAGACTGTTGACAGGACTTCTCCAACTGCAAATAAGGTAAACTATGACTCTTTGTATTATGAATTTTTAACCCATTAAGGTTTTATATTTGTAAAACTTTCGTTGAGCCTAGAAAAGCGATTTTTAAAATCTGTGACATCATCCTAATGTCAAGTCTACGGGAGCGGGAATTCGCAGGCGGGGCCAACAGGGGAAAGGCTACTGCACATATTCAGTGGGCCGCACAATGCAGACGCAAACCTGAAAGTTCGTGCGCCAGCTGAGCAATTCTTATTTGATTGATTAGGCACTATCTTTGAGTCCAGTATGCAGTTCCTATAATACATCCATGATGGATTGCTATGAAATTCTTTACAGACATTCATGGTTCCCAGAGGATGAATCCTTCTGATCCCCTGACTTTTCCTTTAGCACCACCACATGGAGGTTCTCATTTGTGATTATACGTGAAATGTCTTGACACATATTGGATTTATTGTCATGAAATTTGGTTCAAAGATTCATGAGGATGAATTGTAATTCCCTCACAGTTCATCCTTCGTTTTGTCCAAAACTTTGGTTTATTACCAACCTGCAAAACTGAAGACATTCCCATCAGCCTAGGCTGGACTTTATGTTTAGTGCTAATTTGCACACTAACACACTTAACAAAAATGGTGAACATTAGCCTGCTGATGTTAGCATTTAGCTCAAAGCCAAAGCACTGCCTCACAGAGCCGTCAGCATTTTCTCTTGTTGTGTTGTTTTAAAGATGTATCTACCAGTCGAATGAGGCAGCTGATTTCAGAAACCAACTGGGGCCAGAGGGGTCAGCTCGATGTGAATATTCGGGAGGCGGGGGTTGTCGACCATGCCTTTTAGGAACCAGTGGCGTTGAGGCTGTGTTGTTTTCTGGGAAATGTCACCTCAAACTGTGAGGGCGTCTTAAATCTTACTCTGGGTACTTTGTCCCCCTCATTAACATTGTAGATTCCTTTTGACGCTGGATTCAGGAGCGTCTGGAAAAACAATAAGCATTTGAATATTGGACTCAATGCCCTGTTGAGGGAGTCAGTGGCCATTCATAGTGTGTAAGTGTGTGCTGTGTTCCTCAGACCTCCCCTGGTGGGGCAGAGAAGCTGTGAGCAAACAAATGATAGGTGTAATAGGTATTTGCATACAGAATTGCAGAATCATAACTGTATATTGCTCTTGTATTTAATTTTCTCGGGAGTTCAACCATCTAATCCTGTCTCACTACATTCCTGGTGCTTCCTCTCCTTCCTTCCTTCTTCCTTGCTCTGTCTTCCCACCACAGGGTAAGGGTTACAGCGTATTGCTTTTTGAAGTAGATATTTGCATAATCAGATTAGGATGTGTGATTGTCAGTGGGCTCCCCCATCAGAGGGTGCTCCAGAGGAGAGAGGGTGCTGTCCAGCCCAACAATGGAGGACTCCCCTCCTCTCTCACCCTCTAACCAGCCTGCACCTGCATCCCACCCACCCTGGCTGCAGGTCGGCTGCGGCGGCAGTCAACGTTTGGGCTTGCAGCCGTGCAGGGTGATAGAGAGCGAGAGGAAAGGCGAGGGAGGAGGGGGTTCGAGTGCATGACGGGAGTGGGAGGGCAGGGGTTGAGCTGAGATATTTAAACATGCAGAGTGTGAATTGGCTTTAAGGGGATAAAGAGCTCAGGGCCTATCGGTTGGCACCCAACTCCAGAAATTCTTTTTCATGGGCGCCTCAGCCGGGAGAGCGAGGGGCTGCCTGCACTGATCTGGCCCATTGTGATAACGGATTCAGACAGTGTGCTAGACACTGATAAGGAAATGTGCTCTCAATAGACGATTACCCACATACTTGGGAGAGAATAGTCAATCAGGCAAATATACTTGGTTGAGGGAATGAGACGTGTACAGATTTGTTATTATTTTCAATACAGGGTTTCATAATCCTGCTAGAAAGTTGAGGTCAGAGCAATGCTTGCGCTGTGATTGGGTGAATGCTGTAAATAAGGTGTATCAGCAAAATGCATTTTATAGCCTGACAGCATGTGTGCAAAAGCTGTCACACGCCATCCTATCCGGTTTCAAATGATGACTCGATAATGAATGACGCATTTAACATGCAAAGAAGTATCCTTTTTGCTGCACTGCTTCTCATATTATCAGGCAGTTCAGCTATTAATAACCACAGCAATTTTAGCTCAGTATTATTTCAGTTCACCATAAAATTGCTCAATTCACTGTGAAATTGCACAAGAGGTAAATACCTCCCAAAAACAAGCTGTGGGAGCTGCTGTACAGTTGTTATCATCCTCCCACTACAATATGATTTGTTTAGTATTTTTGCAGGATTACAAAGAGTCACCTGTCAGTTCCCACAGCCCGTCAGTCAGTCAGTGTGTCCAGCTGCCCTCTGCTCCGTTTACACACCATTAGCCAGAGTTTAATAGCCGGGGTGAAAGCGCTCCGAAACCAACTCAGTGTTTACTCTTCAGCTCAGTTAGTTGCAGCCTTTTGCCTGAGAAATGGGGCACATTTTCCACAGCCACAATAGGCGATTAGGCATGTAAATGGCTGACCTCGGCGTTAAACGGCCCGATGACATCACTGCAAATGTGGAGTCGGGTGCAAAAAAAACGGCTGATATTGAAACTTGAGCGATAAATCAGTTAGTTTATCAACAGAAAATGTATGGTTTGCTTGTTGCAGCTTCTTTAGTTTTTTTTAAAATTTGTTTTTATATGGTTATAAACTGAATATCTTTGTGTTTTGGACTGCTGACCCCAAAAAAAACAAGTAATGTGAAGATTTGCCTTGGACTTTAGGAAATATAATGTTTGTTTTTTTTAATATCTTCTGGCATTTTATAAACTACACAACTAATTGATTAATTGAAAAAATAATGAAAATGAAAACAATCATTATTTGCAGCTCTAATTGGAACTAAAGTTGATTTTCATCTGTTATTTATTAACAGTTAGATGGCATTTCTCATAAATGCTTTTATTTAATTGCACAGTAACATTTTTTACAGCACAAAGTATTATTTTAGTCAAATTTATTCCATTTCTAGTTTACATTTTGGCATTCCTGCTGCCTCTCTTCCCATAAATATTAGGTGTTCAAGTATCTCCTGCTGTTATACTTGTCACAGTCACGACTTCAGTTTTATACCGTGTGCAGCAACAAAGTGACATTTTTAAACATGCCCAGGATTTCTTCTTCTCCATCTGCATGTTTGGTCAACTGGACGGTGTTTGACTCCAGGATGACCTCAGGGTCACAAGTTAAGCTGTCACTTTCAGCGCTCCTCTCTCAGGCCTCTGGTCAGTGGACAGAGTGCAGAGGTCAGCTTTGTGTCCACATGGTCATCACAGGACTTTGTGGACAAAAGTCTCTGGGCTTCTTGAGTACAAACAAAGAGTGTCCGCACTGAGGCAGCAGCTCTGCTCTTAACTTCAGATCTGATGTGTTTTACACAGCGTAAAATAATGTCATGTCCCAAATCCATACTATGTACTAATTGTATACAGTATACTTATTGTTTTTGTGTACTGTTTTGCGGTTAAAAGTCAACATACTAAAGTAAACAGCATACTAACAAATAGACAGCAAAATATGCACTGTAAAATCTAGCTTCTCCTTTTCCTTTGTACAGTGATTGTAGGACAGTCGCGTCCATCAGCAGACTTACAATCAGGTGTTTTAGTTTGCGTACTGACTGTGTGAATGCACCACATTTTCAAAACCTGTTAGGATTTAGTGAGTAGTGTGAGATTGGTACACAGTTTAAGAGTCTATTCAGAAATTGTGGCTCAAACATTTTAAGTGTGTAATGGTTATAAAATGACGTTGTTCATTAAACATATTCAGAAAGTGTTTTATTAACAAATCATTTATTAAATAAATAGTTCAAATAAATAACATACTGTGTATTCACAAGCAAACAAAAATAACTTACAAAAGAGGTATCAGAAGATAATTAGCACACTCTTCACAGTAGACAATCAATTCATAATCTTTGGCTATATGACATGCGTATTGTACAAAAAAAAAAAGTCAGATGAAAGCACATTTAAATGAGAAGATATCGTGTCGTGAAGCACATCATTATCGAAAGAGGATTGTCAGTTTTGCCAAACTTCCTCAGCCCAATCTTAGTCAGGAGAAACGAATAATCAATCAATACTCATCATTGTAAAAGAAAAGCTTTCGCAGAACTGATTCTTCTCAATTCACATAACCTTGATAATTGAAAAGAAAGGTCAGATTTAGTCTTCTCGGGGGGAAAAAATAGCATGTCGATTTTTAAAATTAAAAAAAAAAAAAAAAAGTGCCCTTGGCTATTTTGAGGCGGAGAATTGGCTGAGCCATTATCTATTCAAATGCCTCGCTGAATCTATTGCTTGAAATGAGAAATTCTTTAATCCCTCCATTTTCCTCATTGGCAAAACACCCTCTTACTGCAAAACTAAATTAGTTCCAGGCGGGCCGGCAACAAGGAATATTAATATGAAGACATGAAGGGAATATTGTACATCCAGGTTTTACACATCCATGCAGAATGCAAATTAATTTTCCAAATAATATTTCAACACTGATCAGCATTCCGGCTTCGCCTCGATTTCAGCCACGTGTGGAATCCACAAACATCACACAATATTGCATCTTCTGCACTTAAACACGGGGTCAGAACCGCCTGACTCAGGAGGTGCTGACATGCAGAGACAGAAAAAAAAAAAAAGAGTCTTGAGGAAGGACGAGATCAGTTTTTAGACCCGGAGAAACAGTCAGAAAGTCCACTCAAGATGTTTTTCACGTTCAGGGTCTCCGGTTCTACCAGGCCTCTGTGCTGTCGCAGCTGGATCCGGGTGACAGAGCCTCGGTGTCGCTAGTCATGGCCCACGGGTGCGGAGGGGAATGCAGTTGCTCCATGTTTCCTCTGAGGAAGGTGAGAAGAGCGGTGGGGGAGTGGCTGGCCGGCTGACCGCTCTGGCTCTCCAGCAGCTGCACCAGGAAGTTGATGTAGCGCATGGCCAGACGCAGGATCTCGTTCTTGCTCAGCTTCTTCTCCGGAGGATGGGTGGGGATGAGCTTGCGGAGCTCAGCGAAGGCCGTGTTAACGTTGTGCTGGCGCCAGCGCTCCCTCGTGTTGGTGAATACCTTCCTGGTCATGGTGCTTTAGGTGACTGACTGGAAGGAGAAAGTTGAGTTAATGTCTGTCAGAGAGGCACAAAAATTAGAGCTATTGATACAAATTATTAGTGGAATCTAACAAGAACATTTAGTTTTTATTTTGTTTTCTGCTTCTTCTTTCTGTACTACCCTCATATTTTTTCCTCTCGTTTTAAAAAAAAATAGTTTTCTTGCCTCACACACGGCCTTCACTCTAAATATAAATTAATTTTCAACAGACCTGCTGGTTAAATAAATACTCTAAATATTTTAATCTCCCACTTAATTGCATCATGCTGCAAGCAAAGAGTACACTGTGACTCCATTGCTGATAAATTATTTACTGGATCAAAGTGGAAACAGATGCCCTCAAGGATGGAAAAAAAAAAAGAAAAGAAAATCCTTCACTACATCCTTCAGAAGATTCTCACCTGCGTCGGTGTGTTTAGGAACGTGCAGAAATTTCAGGTGCTCAGGGAGTTACGAATGTGCTGCCAGGTCATCAGCGTCCACAGCTGCAGGAGTCCAGTGTGAACGTCCACTCAGTTGTGTCCTCTCATGCTCGCTGAGAGATCCTTGAGAGCAAGAGGGAAGGAGAGAGCAAGAGAGACAGAGAGAGAGAGAGAGAAAGAGAGGGAGAGAGACAGAGAGGAAGGGATGGGGTACAGAGAGAGAGATAGAGAGAGAGAGAGTAGGGGGGAAGACTGCTGCATGCTCGCATCCCACCACATTTTATAGCAGGGTGAACCCTATTGTGTGACGTGTGCTGTCGTGGAGCCTCTCCGCTCTGTGTCATTGTGTGAGGTTGGTGTTAACTGAGGAGTGATTGTTAACACACACACACACACACACACACACACACCCCTCCTCCTCCTCTCTATCGTAAGAGGTAGCTCGGTGGTTATATTGTCCCAAAATCATCACTTGAAATGATTTTTTATGTGTTTCTGTGCAACATTTGAGGGGATTCAGTTTTTTTTTTTTTGTCCGCTCTCAGTACTCAACAGCCTTTTAAGTGACTATTTGTGCTGCTTTTATGATTCATTGCTCATTTAATCCTTGAAGGTTAGCATTAAAGGTGACAAATAAATTCCCATTGAAGTGAAACTGAGACGTTCATCTCTCTGATCCTTCTCTTACTGCTGTGGACACTTGTTCCTTTCTGTTTCTCTGACATTAGGCATGGACAACCCACCGTCCCCTCCGCTGTGGAAAAGAGCTTGATATCACTGGCTGCTCTGCTATTGAATTCAGCCTGATTGGGCCACAAAAGGTAAAAATACCATATCCAGATTGACAGTCGAACAATATGGGTTTTGTTATGACTATGGTAATCTTGTTGAGCCATTCCAAGGGGCCACACATAAATTACAGCGTCCTGACTCACCTCTCTCCAACCACTCCTCACCGCTCCCCCCCCTCTGCCTCCCACTTTCAACCTCCGCTCGGTTAAAAAAAAAAAAAAAAAGTCTAGTTTAACCAATTGTCACTGTTCTTTTTTACACCCTTCAAGTGTTGTTTCAAAGACGCAGCCTTCCATAAAAGTCTCTGTGTGGAGTAGGAATTTACATAATCCGATTAGGGGTTGGGATTAGCTCCGGGCCTGGAGAACAGGCCCGATGGGGGCCGTTTTTCTGAATCGGCCATTCATGGGCCGCTCTGCACGTCCAAGAGGCTGCACCTGCAGGCCGGGCACCGCGACTCTCTGGCTCCATCCAGCCTCCACACGCTGACTGCAGGGTGTTTCGGCCAGCGTGTTGACCTTCATCACACCTGCAAGGCCACGTGAAGATTATACCTGACTTGTAATTTATCTGCGAGGCCCCTTCTGCTATTTACTACATTCAATTAAGTGTAAGAACTTTATGAGGGTCTGTTTGGCAGTCTCATCAGGTCCACTCAGTCTAAAAGCGCTTGAATGACACTACAGTCATTTTCATAACGTTTACCATCTATAGTTTACCTTGTATAGTCAATACAGTAGATATAGATTTATAGATAAATAACTATCAGCTAATATCTGGTTTGGCAGATTTATCTCTATCAGTCCCCTCCAGACAAGTTTTAAGATTTATATAAAATACTCTACTTTGAATAATAATTTGTGTCTGATATGGTTTTTCCACCAAAAAAGTTCATTTATATTATTAAAATCCTTAAAATGACATCTCCTCCTTCTCCCCCATTAAAAATTCCAGTATCTATAAATATGCAAATATATTTCAATTCAGAAGTTTGACTACTTTACAGTGAAGTAGGAAACATCTTCTGTAAAGTCCTTTGTCAGTGTTTGTCTAATGGAGGCTTCAAACTCGTGTAAGTTGAGTGTTGGACCAGCACTGGCTCCAAATTATTTGTGATGTCACAAATACCGCTTGTAGGCCTGTCCCTTAAAACTGGACTTTCAATGAGCTCAGAGAAACTTTCCACTTTCAGCAGATGAATGTGAAAACAAACAGAGAGAAGCTCAAACATTCAACTGTGCTGAACAAGAAGAAAAACATATTTTTGAGTGGAGGAGGACTTTAAAGCAGAAAGATTCTACATAATTGTTAATAAAATTGGCTCTGAATGTCTGGACTCTTCCCTACTTCGACATAACAGAAACTGTCCCTTACAACACATCACTGACCAAGTGTAACTGTCATGAACCAAGTTTACAAGCAAACTAATACAGAGAAGCAAAAGAGTGAATGGATTTTATTTCTCTTCACTTCCTCTGTTACTTTTTCAAGTAACCATTCATAATAAACATGATTCAGTTTTCCGTTAATGATCTCCTTAAAGTCGCTCTCTTGCACGAAGGCCAGTGTCATTACTTGTAAATCAATTAACGTATAATTAACCTGCAGATTCAATAAAACTCGGCCTGATATTAAATCCATTAATAATATGAATGTTAATTTGAGAGAATGAACAAAACAAAAACAAGAAATTGGTATTTTATAATATATATTTGCAGATATGTTCATTATTCAATTCCAATTAATCGTTTTGTGTCTGGATCAGATATACAAATTACTTTTTGGGGGCATTTTATGTCTTTATTGTAGCGACAGAGACGACAGGAAACAAGTGGCGAGACAGGCGAGAACGACATGCAACAAAAGCCCGCTGGAGTAATCGAACCACTCGACTTTGCTGTTATGAGACGTGCGTCTTAACCAGTGAGCTTAATAATAATCATCATAACAATAATCATAATAATATTAAAAGTCAGTCTCTACCTTGTATTTGGGGGGATAAACTATTATTTAGATATTTTATTTTGGATATTTAGTTACTGTTTATTGGTCCAAAAGCAAAGCTGCAACTAATGATTGTTTTTATTATTGATTCAAATAAATTAAAAAATAAAAATAATCATAAAATATTTTTACGATTAATCGTTTGGTCAATAACATCAGAAAATAGTTAAAAAAACAAACAAAAAAAAAACACCCATCACAACATCCTGGAGTCTTATTTTGTCCAAACGTCCGACCAACAGTCCAAAAACCCAAAAGCCTAAGAAAAGTAACAAATTCTCACATTTGAGAGCTTTGAACCAGCGAATGTTTGGCATTTTTGCTTGAAATTAAACTTAAACAATTATCACAATAGTTGTCTATTAATTTTCTGTCGATCGACTAATAGATTAATTGACTAACTGTTGCAGCGTGTACTGGTGGGTTTGGTGTGTATGTGTGATTAATTGTGAGTACTGAGTCAGATACCTGGACATGGCACCTCATCTCGTTTTGTTTTCTATTTTGTCTTTGCAAAATACTTTCTACTCTGCTTGATTTTCTTTCTAGGATACATCCTTTGTCCGTCACTCCTATCCAGTAACCCAAAAAAATATGCATCAGGGTCACAGGAAACCGCCCTCGGCCGGGCTGCAGGGGTTTTTTATTCACAGAGGAGAGGAAACACACAGGTGACAAAGTTAACTGCCGTCTGTGATTAAAGATAACGGCAGTGTGACCTTTACAGCTGTAGCCAGAGTACGATCCAAATCTAAAGGATGGCTTCGGTTTAACCAGCCTGCTAATTCCCACAATATCTCTCCCATGTCCCCATTCAGTCCAGGGCTAAAGTATCGTCAGGGGCAATTACTGCACCATTACTCTGCTGTTTACCTAGCCTTCACACGGGGACTCCTTTCACCGTCCTGCCCACAGCTTTTGTTCCTGTGCCATTAAAAAAAACAAAACATTGTATCTGTCTCTTTGTTTGTCCCGGCGCTTGTTAGAAAGCAGAGAGGCCAGAGAGACAGAGAGAGATGTTTTAAAAGAAAAAAAAGCCAGCGGGTTATTGATGGTGGCCAGCCAGTGTTGGATACGGTTGTCCAGAGGCAGGGAGGCTTGGAGTCGATGTCCCCCGGGGGTCGTCTTTGTCTGGGGATCATTCCTGAGGGAGCTGGCTTCACTCTGCTGGCTCGTGAAGATAAGCGCTCTCTCCACATGCTGAGAGACGACGATAAGGGGATTGCTTCACTAAATGAAAAAAATAGCCCCCGCCATTGGAGCTGCTAAAATGAGAGACTTTATCAGTTTAGCTGGGAAAGACCCTCGCTCCCACTCCCCCCCCCTCACCCCCACAACAACAACACAACTCGCAATTAGAACAGAGCGAAAAGCAATATGTGCACAATTCAGATGCAGTTTATTATGTTTTTTTAGTTATTATTAGGACACTTAATGAAATACAATTTTAAAAAGAGTGCAAGACAGTTTGAATTAAAAAAATATCAGTTTAGTAAGTAAGTAGTGATTTAATACAAGAAATCACAAACTTAGATGCGTTTCTTTTGTGTTGTAAAATACAGCAACTGAATAAAGCTTAATATGAATAAACACTCTGATGTAGCACCAATATAATATAAAAAACTAAAATTTTAGTATTTTATAATTGAGCAGCACACAGAAATAAGTAATGCTACTTGTTTTGTTAGAAAATACTGCATTTTACTGCAATTTATATTCTTTTCTCACCATGAAAAAACATGACTCAACAAAAGACACCTGCTTGTTAAAAAATACAACAGTGTCTGACATTTAGAAGTTAATTAGAAAAATGTTTGGTATTAAAACTTTTTGTAAAAAGTAAAACGTCTTCTGAAGAAAAACTCAGAAGTGAAACATGAATTCTGTAATCAATAACTTGAATTTAAGTCAACTTAAGGGGAATATCACAGTCTCGTCTTTACAAACAGGCCACAGGAACAAAAAAACAGTCTTAATATAATTTCAGCCTCGTCTGTCCGTCACTTCGGCCAGGAACCCTCTCGTAGCTTAACCTCCCTTTCTTCAGTGGTGTCAGCGCTGCAAAACAAGCACAAAAAAACATTTTAATCTGTTAAATAAATGTAAATAAAATAATAAACATGGCCACCATCACTCACCTGTGTCAACCAATCCAGCAGCCTCTCCACTCCTCTTCCTCTCATGTCCAATCCAGCATTTGGAGCCGTAGTTCGCTGAGATTCTCGCCGTCCCTCCGAGATTAGAGAGGCAGTCATTGCTACTTTGACTTTGACCCCTCAGCGTGACCTCTGCAGGAAGCCTGAGGTCACTGTAGGCTGCAGAGAAGGGGGATAACTGAGAGTTGGCTGGCTGCTGCAGGACGCGGCTGTAACTGAATGCGGAGTCCAGTTTGAGAGGACTGTCAGGGGCGGTTTGTAGGTAGTTTGTGTAGTCGTTGAGGTTTGTCGGAGCCCCGTGTGTCCACTGATTGCTTAGTCTCTCAACGACTCTCTCCGCTGCTCCAGCTCTGCCTCTCCAGCCAGAAAACGTCACATCGTCCCTGCTTCTGTCGTCGTCCTTCCACGGATCGCTGCTGGTCCAGCTCTTCTGGAAGTCTGGGCTGCCAAAGGAACAACCCAGATCAACTCTGAAATCTGTGTCGCCGTCCTGCTCTGTCGAGTCCGGGTCTAACAGGAAGCTGGTGTTGTAGTCGCTAGAGAATGGTTCTGGATCGGGGTCGATGGGGTGTTGTGGATGGGGATCAGCTTTTGTGGTCCATGGGATGTTGGGAGGACTGGTTTGATGGTTTGTTTCGGTGATCACATCCTGAGAGTCTGGCTGGTTGGGGTGTGCAGTCAGCGTGTACAGGGAGGTGGTTTCACTGAACAGCTGAGACCAGGAAGAAGAGGAGAGGAGTATAATAATGCAATGAGTGTAATTGTAATGATTTAATCTGAACCTTGAAACATAACATACTGCAGCTGGTTCATGGTTTATTTGATTTTTGCAACCAAACAATGCATCAAAGTTTATCATGACACTTTCAGGCCAAAAAGCAAATATACATGTTCTACACTGTTGCAGGTAAAGGTACTAAAATGTATTTTTTTGATTTAATGCCATTTAATTAATTATTGAAAGATAATTAGCTGCAAAAAATTTCCTCTAAATCCGATTTAGAGATTCATTGATCCCATAAACCAAAGTGTCTTAACACCTCATATTTAAAGCCGCTGTCAGAAAAAAATCTATCTCACAGAGTCCACAAAGCAACATACTGTATATGTCTGACATACTTTATATAAAGGCAAAGTTTGACATTTGGGAAATTTACTTATTCGCTGGAAATGCCTGACTCTATGTTGAGGAAAATAAGTAGCTGAATTGTTCAGAAATGAAGTCACACCTGCACGCAGACGTTAATAAACCTGGATACTGTTAGAATCATGTTTACAAGGATATGAAAAACTATGTTTCTCATGTTCATGTAAACACCAAATCCTGAATATGATTCAAAACAAGGATAAGACTCAAAGCCGGGATACTAACATTCATGTAAACACACTCACTGTGAGGCGACCAGCCGAAACTCCAGGAAGTTACTGCTCCCGGCCAAGAAACAGTGATATTTCTTACATATTTCAGATATTAGTGTGGTAATGATCTTCCCAGCTAACTCTTGGCAAGAAAATGAATAAGTGCATCTCCAAAAATGTGGAATTATTCAACTTTAAGGGTAGTGATAAACTTTATATTACCTTTAGGACTTTATGTGGCACCTCAGGGAGCAGCTCCTTCAGCTGAGACAGAGAGGCCCCCAGGAGCCTATGGAAGGATGCTGCTCTGTTCAGCATTAGCTGACAAACCAGAGGGTTGATGCACGGGAACTGCAACAGACACTGTTCCTCCTAGAAGGAAAAAAAAAATGTACTGGGGTGGGAAAATGAAAGCTACACACTGATATGAAGTTCTGGTACTGTTCAGTGGTAAATAAACCAAAGATAAACCTTCTGAACCAAATTCTAGACCAATCTACTGCCTTTCAGGGACGGAGCCAAACACAGCTGTAGTCCAGCAGTCATGCGGTAAAACATGCACCTTTCCTGCTCTGGTTTTGTGATGTGGGAGGTCACCTGTGAGGGCATGACAGCCAGCCAGTCTCTGTCCAGGTAGCTGAGAGGATCCTTGTCACTGGACATCAGGCTGAGGAAGCAGATCTGACTGATCCATTTGGCGATTTCCAAAACCTCCGACACTATCAGCACCTGACAGACATGGTAGAGGTGGGGTTTTTTTTGTTATTTTGCACAGCACCGTAATTTTACATCATATTCCAACATTTACATCTACATCTCCATTCTCTGTGGCTGAATACAGATATATAGCAAGTCAAGTGTTCGTTCATTTAAAAAAACACTGTTTTAATATGACTTCCAAATAATATATTTTACTGGTGTTTAACTGGTGGTATTTTCTGACTTTGCAGAGATCTGAGATGACAGCGAGGACGTATAGGAGGAAAAAAATGTTGAAGACAGAGAAAGTCATCATGTTTGTGTTCTACCTTGACATCTAGATTCTCTGACTTCATACCGAACAGCACCAGAGACGAATAAACCAACACCAAGTTCCTGAAAGCTTCGCCGGAAAATCTGCCATCACATAAACAGCAGCAGTGATGGTGAGCCTTTGTGAACAAGGTGTGTGTGTGTGTGCGTGTGTGTGTGTGTGTGTGTGTGCGTGTGTGTGTGTGTGTGCGTGCGGACACTGACCCTCCCCCCTGGCT
Organism: Thunnus thynnus; assembly: GCF_963924715.1. Lineage (NCBI taxonomy): Eukaryota > Metazoa > Chordata > Actinopteri > Scombriformes > Scombridae > Thunnus > Thunnus thynnus. The sequence continues at coordinate 30,968,191 of NC_089518.1, forward strand.
GTTGGGACAGTGCAGGATGATCCAGCAGCAGCTGTACTGCAGAGAGAGAGCAGTCAGCCTCATCACCACTCCCTCACTCGCCCGCTCCTCACACAGTTCATCCTGCTCCTACACACACACACACACACACACACACACACACACACACACACACACACACACACACACACACACACACACACACACATATATATATAGAGAGAGAGAGAGTTGCTGATGATGGATTAGGTATAACTTGTATTTGTCAGGTTGGAGACTTTAGGCAATACCAAAGAATCTCAGTAGGGAGAGATTGTTGATTTATTCAGTCGTTATTATTATTAGTGTTTTTTCCAACCTGGAAAAACCATCTCCAATTTAAAACTGAATATAAGAGAAGTTTTTTCTATTATTTTTTCTTGTTGCTTGTGTGTTGTATCCAGGATACTGTTGGTCATCTCTCTGAGAAAAACATTTCTTTTTCTTTTATATGCTAAAAATTATTTTTGACTTGACAGACTCAAACATTTAGATTTCTGTTTTTTTCCTATTATTTATTTATTTATTTATTTTTTTAGTCCTTCATAATTTCCATTTCTACCCTCTTGGTTCTTCTTAAACTGAAATCACTCACCCCAACTACTCTTCTACTCTCTCACACACACACACACACACCGCATCAAAGCTACAGTTTAAATTCACACTCAATCTTAACCTTTTTTAATTTTTTTTGCTGCTGCCTTTGAACAGAGTCAATGCATGTATCGCCATATTTTGTAAGGCACCTTTTGTATTACGTTCTGTCTTGTCTCACCTGTGATGTGTTGCTTCACTAAAAAAGAAAAATCATTGCAGATTTGTGTGTGTGTGTGTGTGTCTCGCAGCAGGTATTTCCACCCCCCGGTACCTGAATGACGATAGCGGTGCTTTCATCCACCGTGATCACAGCGTAGTGACGAGTCCCTCTGAGCATCTGCAGGGACGGACAGTGACTCCTCTCCAGCATGGTTATATTAAACCTGAGACGCAGTAAACATACAGACACCATGTGGCATTTAGCTGATAGCTTATCGTCACTGGCGAGTACGGTAGAGACAAATTATTTTAAACTTTTTTCTGGGGAAAAAAAAAAGTCTTGCAGAGATTTACTTCTAACATGTCGTCAGGATATGATGTGAGTCTACTCAAGAGTAATATAGTGAAAATATACCCAAAAGCAGGCAGAAGCAGCCAAGAACAAACAAATAAACAAACAAATCTTAATTACTTAGTCTTAATATTTACTTTTCAAAGATCAGAAGTAATGGTTGAATGAAAACATGAAGCTCTTTTTTTGGAGAACGAACGTCATTTTAGTGACCATAATAACATTGTGCCAGGCTCGTGATGTACTGTACTGGTGTGGGAATGTTTTCTTTGGCACACTTTGGGCCCCTCAAAAGACGAGTTCATAATTCACAAATCTTTAAACAACAGTTAGGTGCCTAAATGATCACTGAAACTTAGCATAATGGCTGGAAACATAGAGAAACAGCTAGCTTGGCTCTGTCCACAGGTAACAAAATTCACCTACCAACACCTCTAAAACTCAATAATTAACACATTATTGTTCATAATAACTTTATTTGTATAGAATTTATTAAAGCTGCAAAGATATGTTGATCGATTAGTTGCCAACTATTAAATTAACCACCAACTATTTTGATAATCATTTTACGTCATTTTTTTGTTTCTTTAGTCTTCTATGACAGTAAACTGAATATCTTTGGGTTGTGGATAAAAAGACATTTGAAGACGTCACATTGATTTTTTGGGAAACAGTGATCACTTTTTTTTTTTTTTTGACGTTTTCTGGACCTAACAACTTATTGACTAATCAAGAAAATAATCAACAGATTAATTGATAATGAAAATAATTGTTAGTTGCAGCCCTATACAGCATTTTCCTAAATAAAGTGATTTAACAAAGGACATGAGAGACTGTAATAAAATCCTACAATAAAAAACAGATAAATTACAGAAGAATATTAAATAAAATAATATTATCCAGGAGATATAAAATATAAATCTGTTTAAAAAGATTTTGGTATTGTTGGTTTAATTCGCACAAAAAACAAAGTGTTAAAACAACACATTGTGTAATTTTTTACATTTTTTTTTTAAAGAAAAGATCATTATGCAGCAACAGGATTAGTTATCAGAACAGGCTGTGACTAACTGTCACATCTGAACTGGAACAAGTTCTGGCAGGTTTTCTGTGTTCTTAAGCAGTACATTTCTGTCATTTATTTCAAACTGTACCAGGTAAATCCACACATCCACACAGGGGCATTACATGTAAACACAGCAACAGCCTTCTGTTCAGTTTTCTAACCTCGGGCGGTTTACATTCTCCCCGTCTGAACTCACATAACATGTTTCTGTCCGTGAGAAGATTGTTTCACGGTCTACAGGCGTCAGCATTTACTCATGTGGCTCCTTCAGTTTATCCATTACATGTGCATTAATCACTTTTTTGGGGAGTTGACCAACCTTTCCGCTGACAGTACAACTCTTCTCGGCTGATTGCTTAATTCATTCTCATGTGAGTGTTTCCCTTTATTTTAAACTACAACAGGTCACTGAACCTTTTAACCCACTTACTATACTTCAGGTGCTGAATAACATAGACATGTGCGTAAAATGAAACCCTAGATCCCCAAATTGTCAAGTTAGTGCAATTAGTGTTTAATTGACTCAATATAGAGCATCGTATAGCTTCAATACGGCCCTAAAGTGAGCAGATACAGTGTAAAATATGTTGTCGGTGTTTCTCAGCAGCACAAAGTCTCCTCATGACCCTGTGCAAAAAGCTGGATATGTATACAAGTTGCAAACAGCTCAACAAAAGTGCTGTTCCCTTCTCCGACTCTTTATTTATTTATTTATTTTTTTGTTTATTTGTTCTTTATTTATTTATTGTGTGCAGACCTTTTCTGGGGATAAATTTATGGATACTTTTGGTGATATTAGGGCTCAAGTGGTGAAGACAAATGCTCCATGTGTCGTCAATGAGTCAAGAGTCAAGAGTTTCAAAAGGCATTGTGGGAATATAAAAAGCAAAAGGGTCGTAGGTGAGTCAGGTGAAATTAAAGTAGGCTATATTGCAAACATTTATGACCGCTGGAACACACTGAGCTTCACAAAGTAATAATATCTAAACAATGTTAATGATTCCCTTTAAGACCTCTGAAGCACTTCTAGTTAAAAGTACACTCAGACCTTCAGCTGATGCCAACTTACAACTGTAAGACCACCTGCAGACAATGAACAATAGACACCTCCTCCCCCTCCTCAACACAATGGAAAACTAGGTCTAACTGCCTTCTCTTTTGTCCCACTTGTCACCAGCGTGTGAGTTTTCATGTCAGGGGCGGTGGTGGCTGTATGTAAGAGGGCAGGCGGCAGCATGTTGGCCTCCAGCTCTGAGTGCTTGAAATGACGTTTTAAAGGATGAAGTTCATACAGAGAGAAGTGGACAGGATTAAACAAATAGTTCCACATATAATATTCACTCTCTTGCCAAGAGTTAGATGATATAGAGATACCAGTCTCTCATGTCTGTCTGTTAAAAATGAAGCCACAGGTTAGCTTAGCTTAGCATATCTATCATACATAGGTTTAATGTACGTTAAAGTGGTTTTCATCTTCTCATCTAACCTAGATAACTCCCAATATGTCAAACTATTCCTTTTATGAATATGTTTATATGATAACTGTCTTCACAAAGATTAGCCTCAGATGTCCTGATCTGTCAGGACATTACAAGACTTTGGTTTGTGTAATCTTTTAAAGGACGAGTTCACAATTTTTCAAGTCTGTCTTAAAACAGCAGTCAGGAGCCCAAATGAACATTCCTCCAGTTCATACTGACCATTAGAGGATCCCTTCATAATGCACTTACAATGTAAGTGATGGAGGACAAAATCCACAGTCCTCTTTCTGTGCTAAAATGTATTTAAAAGTTTATCTGAAGGTAATATGAAGCTTCAGTTTTCTAAATGAGTCAAATCAAGTAGATATCTTTCAACATTACAGTCTTTTTATTGCTTTTTATTAAGTTCCTCTTTTTGTTACTAGACTTCCACCGCAGCTCAACAGGGAAACACAAAGAGGGAATTACATGCTAAAAAGACTGTAAATGTGGCAGATATCCACTTGATATGACTAACTCAGACTGCTGGAGCAGCTTCAGATAAACTTTTAAATGTATTTTTGCACAAAATGACTGTGGACACACTGTGGATTTTGGCCTCCATCACTTACATTGAAAGCACATTTGAAGAGGATCTTTTAACAGCCAGTATGAACAGGAGGAATGATTACAGCGAGGAAAACCTCTTTCAGTGTTTGTATGGCGACCTGACTGTTGTTTCTAGACAGACTTGAAAATTGTGAACCTGTTAATGTGTTTCCTTTTAATACCAATCAATCATCATGTGATTGTCACAGCCCATCTGAGTATTGTTCCCTTTTTATGGCCACAATTTATCCATCTTGTAATCGCTACTTCCAGCAGCCACGAAGCAAAAGTCTTCTAAAACTAATTTCATGAACATGACAGTGAGTTCAGTGTACTTCAATGGCCTCCAGTCACCAGACCTGAGTCCAGTAGAACACCTTAGGGATGTGTTAGAACGAGAGAGTCGCAGCATGAATGTGCAGCTGACAAATCTGCAGAAATTATGTGATGCAATCATGTCAATACAGACCAGAACCTCAAAGTATCCAACACCTCGTTGAATCCGCACCACAAAGAACTGAAAGCAAAGGGAGGCTGGACCCAGTATTAGTATGATGTTCCTAATAAAGTGCTCGGTGAGTGTATATTTTTATTTTAGTTGACTTCTGTATCATATTACCACCTTCCTAAAATAATCGCCCAAGTCATTTTTTGACAAAACTGATTTTTTTGCCTTAATCATCTCCTCATGATGCCGGCCACCTCTGGTAAAATCACCTACATCCTCAGTTGATCATGTGATTCTACCCCTGTAGTATAATGGTCTATGTCAAGAGTGTGACTAAATCGTCATATTGCGTAGTTATTTAGTCTTTTTATTCAGTCTTTTTAGTAGGCAAAATAGCTAAGTCCATGGAGCTAGCATTTAGCAACGAGTGGAAAGGCTCCAGAATCTGTGGCTTTCTGTTAACTCTTTTCTGCCTTTTAAACAATATTTCACCAAAAGTTTTTGTCTCATTTTTAAGAAAAATCTTTATTAAGAAAGATTTGAATACTGTATTGTAATCTAACAGCTAGAAATTATGTGTATAACTAAAAAAACTACAAAGGATCCTCTTTACTTTTGTGTTTTTATTTAATGAAAATCTCACTTGAACATAATATTAGTAATCATAACATCATTTGACCGGTATCATAGTATGCCTGTTGTGCAGTGTCAGAGGCAGCTTGTGCACACCATGATGATTTTTTTGTGTTTATTTTAGGAAGGTGACGATATCTAAACTCTAAATGAGTAAAAATTAAGATATTATAATTCTAAGTCAAACGCGTGTTTCTCTCCTTAAGAAAAAAGACAGACTATCTGCTCAGGACTCGTAAGACAGATCTGAACTACTTATAAATTTCCTTTGTATCTAAGAAAAAATTTTTTAGTATGAAAAAATTGATGATTGGCACAAATTGGCTTTAATCACTCGTATGTGCCTCTTAAGGTCTGTTCATAGCGGCTCTTGCGTGAGCACAGTGCAGCGTCTGCAGTATCTAAGTGATGTCACCGCAGGCGTTTTTACCAGCTAGATATGAAGTAATGAGACTCGTCTTCATGGACGGGAAACTTACACGGACTCCAGCGTCTGCAGCAGCAGCGGACAGTCGAGAAGCCCTTCAGTCACAAACAACACATAGGGCACGTTGTCCTCCAGGCACCAAGAGGATTTCGCCTTCTCTTTTAGAAAAAAAAAAAAAAAAATATATATATATATAATTACACACAAATTAGCACCATGTGAACACAGTCTGAATACTAAATGTATTTGCTGACCACCGTCAGGGAGGATGGTGTTGAAGGCGAGGTGACTGATGCTTCTCTCTCTGCAGATTGTGGCCCATGGAGATTGTCCTGGATGGTCGTAGTCCACCACCAGGGAGAAACAGTTCCAGGGGAAGTCCGGTCCTATATGCTTCTCATACACCACCGCGCACACACTGTCGCACACGCTGGTGGAACAGGATGGGAGTGTGAAAATAACACTTTGTTCAACATACAGTAGCGGCTCAAATTATTTCCTTCAACATGGTCAAACAATCACCCCGGGAACTTGGCGTGATACAGGACGTGTTCTCCCTGATGAAAGTCCCTGCACGGCCAAACAAACGTTTCTGCCTGATGAAGGATTTGTTTTTTTACTTTAGCACAAAGTGACATCATGTTATGTCTTGTTTTGTCTGACAAATAGTGCAAAATGGAAAAATAATCAATTTCCAATAATGTCAGACAAAGAAAAGCAGCAAATTCTCAAATTTAAGAGGAATTTTGGATGTTGTGATTGACATTTTTCATGGTTTTCTGATGTTTTATAGACTAAACAATTAACAATAACAGTAATTTATAATGAAAATAATGATTAGTTGAAGCCCTAATATGTGAAATTATGTTGCTTCCAGTAAAACCTGCATTAAACATAAACTGATAAAGAGCTCTATATTTTTCATGAGGCGGATACTACAAACCCACCTGCTGACCACGATGGCACCATTCAGTTTGGTCTCATCCTCCTCGGGACAAACGGCAGTTACAGCTGCACCCAAAATGACAAAAAACACACAACTATACTTAACTGTATGACACTTACATGATCAGACAAACTGCCGTATATTACAGATGTTTTGGCCTGTGATCAGTTTGGTTTATTAATTTAATTTATTTTACATCCACACAGGGAAAAATATAACTTAAGTTTATTAGAGTGACATGTCTGATAAAGATCAACAGTTGCTCACCGGTCAGTTGGTTCAAGTCTTTAATGATTATGGATCTGCAGTCGTCAGAGTCAACCGATATTATGACGAGAATCTACAGAAGAGACAAATCAATTAGCAAGAATTAGCATAAAGTTATTAGGACTTCTGGTAAACAATGTAAACAAGAGTAAAGAGCAGGTGTTTACATGAAAAGACAATTGCAAGCCAAATAAACTAGTTTTAATCTTGTTGTGAACACCGACTTTGTCTGTGTTGTTTTGTTCTTTTCTGCTGTGCAGCCATGCGACCAGCAGCTGATGCAGCTCCTGCAGTTTGAAGGACGACTCCTGGTTCTTGTGACTGAGGTAGAGGATGATCTGCAGCCTCTTCACCAGCTGCTCCAGACTCTGCTCCTCAAACGCCTCGGCTGCCTTCGTCAGGCACTCTGAGGGCGTAAAGAGAAAGCTGTAAGTATCGCTGTGTATGGTAAATATTACTGTATGTTAGTGAGTGTTGGCCGATGGATCGTAAACAACATTTAAAGTCCCCGCACACTCAAAAATGTGTTTTCTTCCTGTTACCTCAGTTGGATGTTTGAGCTTCATTGTGCAGAATGACATATGTGCAGAGTTTAAAAAGTGCACCTACGAGCATGATTTATGACATCATGACTAGTCTGGAGGCAACTTACACAAGCGACATGTTGAAACTTGAAGCCTCCAGCACACATACATCAAGAATAGACTATAGTGAAGTAGGAGATATCTTGTGTCCAGCAGTTAAACATTAATTAACAATATCTGCATATTTATAGTTTCTGGGTTTCTCTATCAGGGAGGAGTAGATGTTGTTTTAAGCATTTTTAACAATAATTAATATTCCGAATATTTTTTATATATCTTATAATATACACGACTGTCTGGATGTTAAAGTTAAACTGCAGCATGTTGTTACTGACCCACAGCAGTGCCGAGGTCACACTTCAGCAGCAGGTCCTTGAACGTCACCAGCACATGGATCAGAGCCACCTGGTTGAAAAGCGGTTCCTGATCTGCATGAAACACAAAGTCAGCAGTGGACTTTGACATCTTCCAAACATAGACTTGATGGATTAATAGCTGCATTTTCCAGTTTACAGTTGCAAACCATTAAAAATCTGATAATCTGACATCTCGTACCTCTGACCAGCTCTGCGCTCTGCGTGTGCGTCCTGCAGAGCGCCCTCTCCTGCTGTTTGAGCATAAAGTGTGTTTGGTCCGGGGCCAAGCAGCTGAAGTCTCCCCACGCTGGGAGGTTGAGCCCCAGCTGTTTGACGGAGGACAGACGGGGCCGAGCGAAGGCCAGCAGCTCACAGTAGGCGCGATGCTGACTGTCTGCAAGGGAGCCGGATCAGCATCGAGATTTACACAACACGAACCTCCAACAACCATCTGATTCATCTTATCTACTCTGTTCTCGACGGAAGACATTTTACTACAATTTAGTTTGGTCAGTGGTGCCTTAATGGAGAAATACTCACATGTTTATTTAAGTAAGTAAAGTTTATTCTAGTGTTAATATTAGTGGCAAGGTGTACGTCAGAATCAAAAGCAAAAGTACTTTGAAAGAAATAATTTTCCACTTTAGAGGGGTAAATTTTGATCAGTTAGCTTTAAGTTAACTGACGTATTTTTATGTTGTTGTTAATTCTCTAATTACTCCACATTGTGTTGAGTAACTGTAACACTGCTAAAAACACCTGAAAACTCTTCTGTGAACACCTCAACACTTGAGCCCTTTTTAACACTTCCCTCTTGTTGCTCATGGTATTTCTTATGCACTTGTTTACTTGCAGTTGTTTATTACTTTATATTTACAGTTGGGTGCAAAAGTTGTACCACAGCTCATTCAGATTAACTAACTGTACTCTAAAGCTCAATTGTCTCGCCTTGCTTATAAGTCGCTTTGGATAAAAGCGTCTACCAAATGACAAAATGTAAATGTAACAATGCGTATTTTGAGTCTTATTGTATGTGTAAAACTTAATTCTGAAGTAATGTAATGAAGTAATAACTTTCACATAAATATAACAAAGAAAAAGTTTCCGAGACCTAAACATTATTCTTCAGTGGAGTTCTGAGTAAATTGAATTGTTCACAGTAATTTTCTTCTCTGTATTTGGCAAAGACATGTTTTCATGGTATGTTATAACTAGTGATGCACTGATCTGATATCTGTGCAGATATTGACCTTTTTAAGCTGCTCAGGTATGAAACATGACCGTTCAGCCTCAAAAACAGTTCGTAGTCTTATAAGTTCCGTGATTATAAGTTCAGTGATTCAACCCCTTATTTAGTTGCATCAGGCTTGTATTTTAACTTTATTTTGAGCACCGTAGAAATCCTGTGTGCACACAGTGACATTGTCTTATTTATCAATATTTGCCAGCAGTTATTATCATAATTCTGTCACTCAAACGTCACACAGTCGAACATTTTCTGTTCTGCTTTGTTCATCTCGACATACAGATGTAGATTTAACTCATAGCTTCCACTTATAATAAAGACAGTAGTTAATATCCTCACGTTAAACACAGAGGAAGGATTTTAATGATGTCCATGCAGTGAAGTTTAATCCTCATTTTGTACTGGACTCAGAATCAAGGAGAAAAAGTCAGATCGGTGCGTCTCTAAACTGAAGGTGTTGAGAATGTGTCGTACCAGTAGCCTGGACCTGCACGACTCTGCTGTCCCGTCTGTCCTGAGGGACGGACTGACTGACGACCTGACCGGTGACTCGACCTGTTGGCTGACCAGCTGCTGTCTGCTCTCTGGTGGCGTTTCCTGAGACAGCAGCACTCATATAATCTTGCCTCTCGTCTGGTCTTTGAATCTTTGGAGTTTGTTCGTCCATCTGTGGTGCTGATAAATAAATGTGAGGTTACAAAATGTAACAAGAACAAGTCTTAAAACCTCATAATGTAGGTAATGGTTCAAAAAAGGCTACAACTAACAATTATTTTCATTTCCAATTGATCATGTCGTCTATAAAATAACAGAAAATAGTGAAAAATGCCCGTCACATCTTTGAGAGTTCGAGATGAATACTCTAAATTACTTTTGTCTGATCAACGGGACAAAACCAGAAATAATTTCACACCCCTTTGAAAACAACATGATACATCTCGAGGAGTTTATCTTGATATAATAAATTTGACTATATTGATATATTTGATTTATGATCATGTAAAACAGAAAACCAGCAAATCACATTGAAGAAGCTGGAAGCAGAAAATGTTTGGTATTAATCGATAAGTCTATAAAACATCACGATTGCATCATATCTGATGTGACATCATCCAATATCTCGTTTTGTCCGACAAACCCATAAATATTAAATTTAAAATAATGTGAAACCAAGAAAAGCAGCAAATTCTCAAATTTAAGAACCTGGAACCACCAAGTTTGGGGAATTTTTGCTTTATAAATGACTTAAACGATTAATTGATCTTAAAAATGATCGGTGATTTATGTCCTGTCGATCGATTTATCGATGAATTTACTATTTCCTTCAGCACTAGATCAAAATGAAGTAACTAGAAACCAAACAAATGTTTGAATTTCAGGGTTTCTTACAATAAATTAAAGTTACTTTTGTGGGATTTTATGTGATTGAATCTCTTTCAGATTATTCTAATGGCATTAGACACCTGCAGTGGTTGCTGGTTAGTTTATGTTGGTTCTTTGCCATCTATCAGTGTCATTCTCCATTTGACCACAAGATGGAGCCAAATTAAAAGAAAAACTCATCTTACACTTTAACAATATGGAAAAACACTTTTTTTCTGACTTAATAATAATTAAAAACATCAAATACTAATGAAAATCTCACAAAATGAGACCTGAAAACAAGAATATCACTATAAAGGTGAAGCCTTTACTGTGAGGTCAAGCTCATTTATAGGTGATCTATTAAACCACTGGCCTGTAATTAATTTTCTGCAGCATGCAAACAAAATCAGAAGAAAAATGTGGTGGTGATAAAAAAGAGCTTCTGGCATTTTTCTTTCATTTCTACCAGATGAGTCTCACAGCAGCAGCAGCAGCACAGTCGTACCTGGACTGTTGACGCAGCTCTGAGGTGTCGCAGGAGCTGCTGCTATCTGCTGGGATCTCAGCATCATGAAGGTGGACAGAGGGTCCAGGTCCTTCTCTGGTGGACGTCTGGAGACCGGGACACCTGCGTGATTGTCTCTGATGTTCGGTCTGGAGGGGACGCCGCTCTGCTCTAATTGGCTCTCACAGACGTCTCTACCTGTGTGACTGATGTCGTTCTTATGAGCTGAAGAGACGGTTATGACTTCTGAAAACATCTCGTCTGTAATGCGATGTTTGGTCTTCATGGTAGTTGCAGGTTTCACTTCCTTATTGTTTGTGTTGACAGTATGTGTCGGGAAGGTGTTCTGAGATGAATCAGCGATCGTTTCTTTTTGGAGAAAGGCCGCCGCAGCTTCAGATTTCTTCAGATGAGGAAAATTCAGGTGAGATTGGTTTGTAGGACTCATCAGGATCGATCTGACGGCGACTGAGACCAGGGGACATGAAGAGAAGGAAAAATATGCTAAAACAATCTCAAATTTTAATGTTTTAAAAGTTTGAACAAATGCGTAAAAGCAATAGTCAATATATGCTTATTATAAAATAGATTTTCACTCTTATTGTGTAATTGATCCTCTGAGAACTGATTCATTGACAGGAGATCAGACTATACTCACACTCCACATGTTTAGGTGACAGTTTTGTGAAATCTTCCACTTTCTCCTCCTCCTCCTCCTCAGTAGATGGAAACTTCAGGTTCAGGCTCTCTGTGAACTCACAGGAGCTGCTCGTGTACACCTGCGGGACGCCTGCCTCCATCAGCCGCTGCAGTTTGTCACCGACACTGACAAAGTTTTGTTTCTCTAATAACTTCAAGGCTTCAGACAGAGGATGGAAGTCAACAGCTGGTTCGTATGTTTGAGGTTCTGTGATAAAAACAAAACAAAACGCAGATTCATTTTTTTAATAAGAAACAAAAGCAGCTGGATTAGAAGTTAATTTAACACTGAGACTCTGAAACCAACCAGTTCTGCACTTTCAAATCTGTAAGGAGTTTTGAAAACAAAACTTTGTGTTTGAACTGACAAGATTTGCAATGAAGCGATCAATAAAGTGATAGATAATTATTGTACCATCAGACTCTTCTCTAGACAAAAATCTAAACTACTTAGAATATCATAATCAACGTGCTAATACACGTGCATGTGTCTTTATAATAATTAATGACTGTCTACTTCTTAAAGATGCACTCGATAATGTTCGGGGGGACTTACAAGAGTCAAATTGTCAAAACTGATGTGAGAGATCCTGATTTTTAGTCGCTCCTTGCCTGGTAAATGTTTTTATCTTTTCAAATTCCACGTTTCCTACGTTTGTAACGCAGACTTTTTGTTAAAACATTTGGAGCCTCCAAGCCCGATCTAAAAAACTTTTGTAAAACCTCCTCCGGATACAACAGTTTTCAATGGCGAGTAAACTGAGCTTAATGTGTAAAACTGGTCGAGTGCCTCTTTAAATACAACATTTTAAAGCTAAATCTTTCTATTACCTGCCAACAGAAAGCCGAGCACGAAGGTCGGGTGCTTCTCTGCCTTCCAAAGTGCCGTCTCCATCTCCGTTTGAGTTCTCGCTGACACCAAACATCTACAGTACGTCACAAAACACCAGACCAGATCTCAAGACTGTTGGACTTTAGTTACCTCTTGGGTAAATGCTCAACTTGGGAAATCTGGCTTCCACTATTTTACTTTACTTAATAAATTTTAAACTTTTAACAGTGACGTCTGTGAAGTTGTCCCTCACATTTGCTTGAAGACAAGCAGACATTTAATTCTGGCCTGGTGTCTGTTTGGGGTTTTACGGTTACTTCTTCATCTTCACAGTGATTATAGAGTAATGGAAAAAAATGATTAACTAGGGCTGCAACTAACGATTAATTATCAGTTCAGTTAATCGTTGAGTCTACAAAACATCAGGAAATAGTGAAAAATGTCCATCACAGTCTCTTAGAGCCCAAAGTGATGATCTTCAAATGTTAGTGTAATGTAGCGCTACACGATTAGTTCATTAATCGATTTAGTTGAAAATTAATCAGCAACTATCTTGATAACCGATTAGTCGTTTCAGTCATTTCCTGTTTTTTGTCGTCATACTGATGGTCTTTGGGGTTTGGATTGTTGATCGGACAAAACAAGACAACTGAATATGTAACTTGTAACCTTTGACTCTGGAAAATTATACTGGTCATTTTTACTATTTTCTGATATTTTATAGACCAACTGAATAATCGATTATTCTGGAAAATAACCAATAATGAAAATATTTGTTAGTTGCAGCCCAACTGTAAAACAAGGAAAAAGCATTTTGATTTGTTTGATTAGTATTTTATTAGCAGCTATTTGATGTCATGATTAGAAGTTTGACCACACTGTAACATTATAACGTCACTCACAGTCTGCGGAGCGGAGACGACTCTTCCCTCAGTAGATCATCAGTAGACAGACTGACGTGAGTCTCGATGGTCTTGGGAGTCTGTGTCAGAGTCACGTCCAGCTCCAGTTCAGACGGAAGCACCAAACGTCCTTCGAAGAACATAAAGTTTAAAGGACGGGTTCACAATTTTTCAAGTCTGTCTTAAAACAACAGTCAGGAACCCAAATGAACATTGAAACAGGTTTTCCACTGCTGACTTTGTGGAAATCATTCCTCCAGTTCATACTGATCATTAGAAGATTCCTTCATAATGTACTTTCAATGTAAGTGATGAGGGACAAAATCCACAGTCCTCCTTCTGTGCATAAATGTATTTATAAGTTTATCTGAAGCTAATATTAAACTTCAGTCGTCCAAATGAGTCAAATCAAGTAGATATTTTTAAACTTTACAGTCTTTTTAGTGCCAAAGTTCCTCTTTTTGTTACTATACTTTGACCGCAGCTCAACAGGGAAACACAAAGAGGGAATTTGATGCTAAAAAGACTGAAAATGTGGCAGATATCCACTTGTTATGAAACACCCAGACTACTGAAGCCTCATTTAAGCTTCAGATCATCTTTTAAATGCATTTTTGCATAAAATGACTGTGTGGACACACTGTGGATTTTTGGCCTCCATCACTTACATTGAAAACACATTTGAAGAGGATCTTTTAACAGCCAGTATGAACAGGAGGAATGATTACAGCAAGGAAAACCTCTTTCAGAGTTCATATGGACACCTGACTGTTTGTTTTAAGACAGACTTGAAAAATTGTGAACCTGTCCTTTAAGTACAGGTGCATGGAAGCCACCGGAAAAATACTAAATACAGGAAAGTAGTGGCTGCTGCTAGTAGATTACTGACAGGTAAATTTTGAGATGAACAGCTGTATAAAAAATGTTTTCTGTCTAAATATGACCTTTTTTTCTAATTAAGTAATTTTTTTGTGTCTGCTCTCTGTATCTTGTACCTGCCAAATCTGTGTCTATCAGGCCTCCGTTCATCTTGCATCCTCTGCTGGGCTCCTCTGGTAAAACATACTGGGAAATGTCCACTGATACTGATGCATCTGAAGAGGAAACTGAAGTGAAATGTGATTTTATCAGTTGACTTTTCTTTGCTGCTGTGTATTTTAATTTAATCTAAAAATCCTCCTCATCTTATCTTCACCTTTATGAAGCACATTCAGGACAGTAAGTTGCTCGTCCAGCTGTTCAGGAGCAACATTCATACGACCACGGATGCTTGAAAAAGTGGTGCAATTTTCTGTGGTCAGTCTGAGAGCGTCCAGAACATCAGGCAACAGTAGAGACTACAGGAGGGAAAATTATCAACTTTAAAATTATTTCATACATGAGCAAATCATCTGAGATTCATTACTCTCTTTTTAATTACCTCTTCCTTCATCAATGACTCTTTAACAAACTCCTCATGAATGTTTTCACACATTCGAACGTCACTGGTGAAAACGTCAGGAGGCTTTTCATAAGATGCACAGTTCCTGAAAGGATCAATAAGCTTTAACATTTTACATTATTATAACAAAAACTACGATATGAGTGGAACAATGAAGCCAGTTATGTAACTATCTTCTTGACTTTTTAAAGATACAACAAACATTTTGAACCCATGCAGCTAGTTTTCACCCGAATATCGTTTCCTCGGAGATGGCGTCACCCGTCAAGCTCAGCAGAGGGTCGGCCACAGGAAGCGTCCTCAGCCTGGACAGTTTGGTTTTCAACGTGGGCAAATGTCTCTTAAACTGCGGCAGGAAATCAACAACCATCATCTCTTCTGGGAGGACGAGATCTTTGAAAGATGTAAACATGTTTCAGTGTCACACATATTCTGTGTGTGTGTGTGGAAATGCAGATTTTTATTTTTTACTTTTAAAAGGACTAACAGGACTGTTGAGTTACCTTTGTTTTTATTTCCATGATACATCTGGTCAGCTGTTAACTTGAAAAAGGATTCCTGACACGGATCATTGACCTTTGAGTCTTTTAAAAGACAAACATACTCGTCCTGGTCGATAAACTCCGGTGAGTTGGGATAAGAGCTGGGAATCACCTCCACGTCCTCTCTCACGTGACTCAGACTGATATTAAATCTGGAATTTAAAACATTTTTATCAAAACTATCCATCTTCAAGTGCACAGTACAGTACAGAAGGTAAATGAACAATGAAATGATGATTGAAACAATTAAACAACAGAGTAAAATGAGATAATTTAACGGTGTGTTTGACAGTGACGGCACCTCTCTGGTGAATTAACTTGTTTTTTTCCTCCCAGGTCGTCAAGCACAGAACCGCTGACGAAGAGTCTGCAGGTGGAGATTATCTTTCCTAACAAGGGTGTAATACAGAAAAAAATACTTCAGTTCACAATCATATATCATATGTGAATAAAATACAGTAACATTCAAACAATCATGCTTGCAGTGATGAAGGTTTACTGTCTACAGGCCTACAAGCAAGTTTGAGCATAACTGGTGTTGCCAGCAACAGCAAGAAAGTAGGTAACGCAGGGACGGGGGAGAAGGCAAGTTCAGAAATTGTCACTTGTAATGGTTCTGTATAAAAGTGTAATTTACCCTTTAACACACAAAAAGCATGATCATGGTATTAATACCAAAATTCCAGCTCATATCAAGTCACGATAATTATACAAATATTTGCTGGTTCAAGCTTGATAAATGTGAGAATTTTCAACTTTTGTCTATTTTATATCACTTTATACTGAATTTATTACATTCTTGGACTGTTGGTCAGACAAAACAAGACATCTGAAGACGTCACTGCAAGATTACAAAACTTCTTTTTGACATTTCATAGACTAATCCAAAAAAAAGATCAGTTGATAATGAAAATAGTTATTTTAAGCTCTAGTTTCCACTTTATTCAACATACTTTATCTTTAAACTTTTCTCTTTTTTTGTATTTTTATAGTTTTTGTGATGTGTGAAAACTAGAAAATGAAGACAGAAAAAAAAGAAGAGGAATTAAAAGTTGATCTCTTTTACTAGCAAATGCTGTAGGCAACGGACATAATTTCCATTTAAAGTATTCAGTACTATTTATTTTTCTGAAATGTAATTCAGATCCTTGTCATTACCTTCACACATAAAACCTGCGTCTGTGTCATTTCACTCAAGAGTTCAGTAGGTGGAATAATATTTATATGATATGACTTTGGCCGTCTGTGTACCTCTGATCCACGGTGTCCTGTAGGTGACCTCTGGCAGGTTCCCACTGTGAGGATACAGGTCACTGGTACCAGTAAGGTAAGGTGCTGGTAGTGCCAACAGGTTCATCATTACTTTCATACTGGTGGTGGTCTGAAAGAGAGGAAGAGAGAGTAGAAAGTACGATATTTCCCTTTGAAATGTAGTGGAATGGAAGTATAAAGTGGCATAAAATGAAATTACTCAAGTACAAGTACCTTAAAATTGTACTTAAGTACAGTACTTGATTAATATTCTTAGTTACTTTCCATCATGACAGAGAGACAGGACAACATTAATATTACTGTTCGTGTTCAGAGATATTCTGAGTTAAAATTAATGAGCCACAAACTCACCTCAAAGACATAGTCCAGAGCTTTAAATCTGACAGCAGAGAACATTTCAGTCGGGACACAGGTGTCGTTTTCACACCTATAAACATGAGAAGAGCAACTAAAATACAGCTAAGCTTTTTATTTTCAGACAAATATTATTTGTAATTAATTTTAATTTCAATTCTCTCGTTTTCTTAATGAAAACCTTCCCCCGTTTGTATAATCTAACATGTAATATCACCCAAAACAGGTAACTTCTGACGAAATTTCTCAAGTAAATGATATAAAATTATGACAAAATAAATCTCAAAATGCTGTTTCTACTAAGCTAACTGCTAAGTAACGTTAGCTCGTTTAGCCTGGCAGCTACGATATAACGGTTTTAACCAATCACGTATTCTGATGTAGCTAAAGATTTAACAGAACAGATAAAACATAAATATCCATATTTTGTTCATTAGTATCAAACTTACATCATAACATAAGTTTATTTTTGGTGTTTTTGACAGGCGGAGTGTCAATCAGGAGCTGATGTGTTCATGACGGGTTCAATCAAAGATCGTCTATGTAGAGATGAATCACCGTTGTTTATTTTCTGGGCCGTTTCGTCTCTCACGCATGCGCTCTTGCCAGGGCATTTTATTTTAGCGGGAAAACTTTTTATGAGGGATTAACAAAACACAAAAACCCAACAAAGAAACTGAAGTTTAATGTCATAGCTGTATAATGTAAAGTGTTTGAAATGATAATGGGATAATTGCATTGTTGTTGACAGTACTTACACCATGTGAAGAAACAATAAATGTTTCATATTATTAAAAACAAACAGCACAAACATCCAAAACAAAAAATAGCTTTACAGGAAAAACCTGGAAAATCCTGATAGATTTAATCAGCTTGGAATTGAATAATTTAAGATTTGTTTCACAGAATTACATAATTGGCTATTTCTTTTATAAACACAATTAAAAAAAATGGGCAGCTCCATAACTTCAGTGCTGTTATTGACACAAATCTGTCCAAATTATATTATTTACCTGTGTTATTCATCTGGCAAATTTATAAGATATTATAGGTCATATTTATTGGGATTTCCATGAGCCTTGTGTTTACATTGTTATCTGCTGTAGATTTATGAGGAGTCATGTAAAATATTTGATGTCAGCTATAAGAGTTAAAACTTCAGCTTTCATTATGGAGCCAAATATGTTTGTTGGAGGGCCAGATTTGTCCCACAGGCCGCTATTTGCCCACCACTGGTTTAGAGGGAAATATATATGAATACGTTTAAATATTCACTCTTTGTATGTATTTGTAGGTCCAATGTCCACATTTCCCCCCACATGTATTGACAAATGCAATATAGACATTATTTAGGATCTGGTGTTTAAATCTAGTGTTGAATTGTTTATCAATTTAAGAAAGAACAGTCAGAAAATGTTTAGACACAGAGAGAAATTTTGCTTTTTACCACAGGGAAGCACTTTTCACCACACTATCAAAATATCTTAGTGTATCTGTGCAGACACCCTGCACAAGTCAGTCTGCTCCTGTCCAAGCTATCAAACCCAAAAGATGTAATATGATAAAATCAGACCAGTTTTAGTTACTCGATCGCCTTCAGAAAGTTATATCGCAGAGACTGTGCTGTCCTATTTCTGTTTCACAAAACAACTTTTTCTGACCTCCATGTGCTTGTAAAGCTTGTGTATGACGTCATGGCAGAGTCTAAGTTAATAAACCCTTAAAGGTTGGTGATAAACATCTATGTGTGGATGTGAGGTTTACTGGTTTACTGGTTTCTCATACAGGTGACAAAAACAACATTAGTCACTGTTCAGGTCGGGCTGCTGACGATGCTGCAATTTAAGGCTTAGACATGTTACCATCAGTGACATCATGTGTTACTTCACTGCATCACAGTAAAGCTTTTCACATCCAAGTGCAGTCTGTAAATATATTCACACTGACATGAAACTGCATCACTCGAGCTCTAATGAAAGATGAGTTTTCTTGCTCTTTCCATGTCAGCAGGCTACCTAAACTTTATCTGTACAGCACCTTAAGGCAGCTGCACATAGAATACGATAGATGAAATACAATAAGATGTTCAGAACAATATAAATCCATTTGGACTGTTATAAAAATACCATCCTGAACAGGTTACAGTCTTAAAAATGTGGTTCTGACTGATACTGAGGGAAAGTTTGTCCCATAGTGCTGGTGCTAAAAGCTCCTCTTTTATCTGAACTGAGTTAAACAACAGAGCCAAACCAGTGCATTTCAAGGTTCAGTCTGTTCATCCATGAAAAGTTGAAATTACAGCGCTCCCATTTTAATAAACAATTAAAAACAACACAAACTCTAACAACATTAGTAAGTTCCCCAATAAAACTATGAAAAGAACCATTGAAACAAAAACATAAAAACAAACTGGGATTAAAAGTAGATTAAAATTACAGTTTACATCCTGCTTGCAAAGAGCTTTAAAAGTAATCAACATAATAATACTAATAATTAATAAACTTAATTTTAGATTTAATTCAGCCAGGAATCGTACATATTTAGTGTTTGTCAGAAAACTTGCAGACTTCTTTCTGCATTAAGGCAAATAAATCATGAAGCGCAGTAGTCAAGAAAAGAGGAAGTGATGGCGTCAGTGTTGCTCCTCTATATTTTTGGGGAGCATCACTTTGATTTAAGGCAATATTAATAATTTGTAAATAATAAGACCCAACGTGCTGATTGAAGTTGAGTTATGGGTCAAAATCTCTTATATTTCTGGCTAAATGTTTAACTGTCAGTGGTTCAAGATGAGGGATGAAACTGTTAAAGATACGAAGAGGAACAACAACCAGAAGTTCAGTTTTATTACTCTAGGATTCAGTTGCAGGACGTTAGAAAATGTTTAGGGAGTCCAGTTGTACTTTTGATGGCAGGAAAAACTTAAAAATATGTAGAAAAGCTCACATATTATAAACACAAGCAACACATACTATAAACACCTATGTACAAACACCAGTATTTATTCTGTGACAGATAACAATTACAAGGTTTTAGCCCTTAAAAATGTAGATTATCAGCATCTAAAGTAAAAACTGAATCACATTCAATGAGAGAGTCCTGATAACTTCAGATCATCACAAAATGAGACCTTAACTTGTGTTGTTTAGTTGTTGAATACAGTTGATACAGTCTTGATACTTGATACTTCAAGTTTAAGTGGTTTAATTATCACTTTTAGATCCCATAATCATGAGTTCAGTTGAATAAATGTCCGATTGATTGTTTACTTAACACTTCAAATTAAGTTATTTTGAAGCAGCTTATTCACAAATACTCCACAGAGATTAAACTTCTCCAGATGTTTCTTTTTCCTGATAGGATGGAGGCCGTTTTGTGTCTCATATGGTCTCTGATCAATATTAACACAATGCAAACCAGGATGGAGACAGTTTCACTTCTAACACCTTTGACCCATGTTGTGTCCAACACTTATATCAAAGTTGTCATACTGGGGAACATTCATCTAGGTTTTATTGTGACTGTTCACAGTACAGTGAAAGCTTTCATGAAGGACAAAGCTTCAAAACAATAAATGATAAAAAAAAAAAAAAATTAAAGCTTGTTTGAGAGTTTCTAGCAGTGGCAGTTATGGAAAGTAACTAAGTACATTTACTCAAGTACTGTACTTAAGTACAATTCTGATGTACTTGTACTTGAGTATTTCCATTTTAAGCTACTTTATACTTCAGCTCCACCAAATAGTGATTTTTCCCTTTAAACTTCTCACATGGTTTAATTTCAATAAATGTTCAAATGATCCAATATTTCACCAAAAAATCAAAGATTAGAGAAAAAGTCCAAAAACTGAAAACAGGTTTGTGTATCAGAACTTTGTTTCTTCTTCTTTCCTCTCCCATTAATCATCTCACGACCCCTCAGATTTATCTGGTGACCCTTTGGAGGGGCCTAACCCCTAGGTTGGGAACCACTGGACTAAACTAGCTAACTGTATATAAAGTAATTGAAACTAGCTCCACCTCCAGCAGCTACAACAATAACATGCTGCTCTAACACTGATGCTTCAGCATTAATAATATAATGATGTCATATATAATAATATATCAGTCAGAGGGACCAAACCACTACTTTTACTGCAATACTTTAACTACATCAAGCTGATAATACTTATGTACTTTTACTTACGTAGGATTTTTCATGCAGGACTTTACTTGTAATGGAGTATTTTATATTGCTGTATTGGTACTTTTACTTAAATTAAGTTCATGTCTCCTCATAACAAACACTTCACTGTAAAACTTCTCACATGAGCAAAATGCTTCAGTGATCAAGTATAAAACTCACAGGTTGAATCCCCAAACGGCAGCATAAGTGTATCTCTGCAGTCTTTAAATGGAGCACTTTGTCACATGAGAGACTATCAGATTTCTGAGAACTTGTTGAGAACTTTGTTGACCTGTAGAAATCTCAGCTGGGGAACAATAAACCTTTGACATGATTTCACTTTTTGTTGTTTAACTGTGAGCTTATTGTATTTTTGCCATCATGACATCTGACCCGTGTCACAGTGACCCAGAATAACAGCACAATAGCTTTTATTCACTGCAGGATTCGGTTCTGTGCCCTGATAGGCCGACAGATTTCACACTGTGTCGACATCTGAAATGTGTTTTCCGCATTTAGTGACATTTTGTTACAACAGCACTTTATTACCTCTAAGCTATATATATATATATGTGCACAAAAACATACACAGAGAAAGTCATCGAAACACAAGAGTGGCACAAACAAAGGCCTGTTACCCGACACTACTGACTCTACAGTTTTGTAGTTTCTGCCCTCTCGCTGCAAAATCATGTGTTACCTTGTTTCTCTGTCCTATTATGTTTCCGCAGTATCAGTCAAAGTTTCTGTTCGAGCTCAAATCTCTAAAATGATAAAAGGAACATTTACTGTATTTTTAACACTGCAGTTTATTGATACTGTACAGTTTGGTTGATTTGTTTAGTTCTACAATGAAAATGACATTACAACAGTCCCATTATTATTATTACTTTTACAGTGAAACTATCATGTGAATACCGATGCAAGATCAAGAGATGATTTTTATACAATGAAATAAAGTCCAAATACATTTACTGCAACCTTCCCAAAATCTCTTGAGTATTAAAGGAAACGTTTGACAGTTCAGAAAACAGGAAATTGTTTGTGCAGATTAAACAAACGAGATGTAACGTGTTAATTAATGAGCTTTAGAGGCGCTGATAGGCAGATTTTTGTTTACCTTTGTACAGAACAATGCTAGCTGTTTCCCCCTGCTTTCAGTCTTTATGCTAAGCTAAGCTAAGCTAACCAGCTGCTGGCTGTAGCTTCATATTGAAGATATATATTAAACAATTGTATGAATCTTCTCATCTAACTCTCAACAAAAAGCAAATAAGAGTATTTCCCAAAATAGTTGAACTCTTCCTTTAAATTCAAATGATCCTTCTTGATCTTAGAAACAGCAGTTTGACAGGAAATTTTTTTTTAACATCAGACCTGCTTACTAGCAGAACATTTCATGTTTTCCCAAACATTTCAAACATCTCAAACATTTCTCCCAAACATTTCATGTTTTGATGTCAACTGGGCAAACTCTGTCCTCTGAGGAGATTGTGAGATTTGGTTGAAAGCTGTGGAAAAGGCTAGTAAGTGGACCTTTTGATTTTCAAATGAAATCAAATGACGCTGCTATTCATTCCACAGAACGACACATTTCCAAGTCCCAGCACAATCTGACAGGTGTTTATTTTGATATTCGTTATGAAAAAGACTATTAAAGCATTTATATTATTATATTATGCTGATGAGTTTCTTCTGTCAGGGAAAAACCGATGATGTTACTGAAAAGGTTGAACTTAAATTCCAGTTCAGTAGATTTTTGGCAAACTTGAGGCTTTAAAACACAGAAACAAAATAACGAAGACATAAAACAAGAAGCTTTGGGTTTCAGAAGTGACGACTCTGCGGATATTTGGGCTCATTTTTTACGCTCCTCAATCTGCTCCACCTCGCTGGACTCATCCACTACTTTGCCGTTGATCATCGTCTGGGTGACAACTTTTACAATCTTCCTGGTCCGCACGTCAGGGTCTTCTGTACAGAGAATTAAACCAGGATTAGTTATATCAACACCGACAAATGTAACCTGATGTCAGTAAACTGCACACAGCACCTACCAAACTTCTGTCAAAATACACAAAAACGATGAAAAAGAGATCATCAGATCCTGTACAGTAGGTATCGAGAGATCACAGACCCAAGACAGAATTTCATGTGGGCAAATAGAGGAGTCTGCAAATTTTTAGGAAAGGAAGTGATGCTCCTAACTACAACAGCCACAGTCTGAAGTCTACTGTAAGATTTTAAGACAGAAAATATGAAAAGCTGATGTGAAAAAAAACAGTCCAAGTCATCAGATTTGATCATGTTAGAGTGACTGAGGGAGGGCTAGATGCTGATCCTCTAACAAGTGGTTTATATGAATGAAATGATGCAACAGTTGCCGTCTGTTCTATGTGAAAAACATGTAGCGAAGACTTTAAACAGAGAATCTAAATTAAATTAAGTGAATAAAATACTTCAGACTTACTTTTAGGAGGTGGAGGTGTTTCTTTCACCCTGTAGAACAGAAGAATATGACAGTTTAATCCAAGAAAGCAAAGTACCAAGTAGAAGCCTTGTTCACTTAATCTCTAATAACAAGTTTGACACTTCAGGTTGGAGTTTTAATGCCACAAACATTTACAGCTGTGAGGCAAAAACTAATACTTGTCTAAAGCTGCAATGAGAAAATTAATCACCAACTGTTTTGATGATCGATTAATCATTTACAGTCATTTTTTAAGAAAAAATTCTCTGCTTCCAGCCTCTCAAATGAATATAATATAATACAAATGAACATTTTCTGGTTTATTTAGTCTTCTATGACAGTAAACCTAGTATCTTTGGATTGTTGACTGTTGATCGAGACAAAACAAGACATATGTGGACGTCACCTTGGACTTTGGGAAACTGTGATCAGCATTTTTCAGTGTTTTCTGACATTTTATAGACCAAATGACTAATTGATTAATAGAGAAACAGGTTAATCGATAATTAAAATAATCATTACTTGCACCCTTATACTTATCCTTGTACAATGTATAAAAAACAAAGATTCAAGAAGCTTTAAAATGCTACAAAATCAAAAGGTTTACAAAGTTTTTTGTGGTTAATAATCATTTGAATTTTCGCATTATTTAAAGAAAAAAATCTAGAAATGCATTTAACAGATTATTATTCTCTTATAAATTAATGTTATATCACTGTATTGGTGTCTAAAAATGTCTGACTTACATTTCTTCTCCTTCCAGCAGCCTCCTGTAGGTGGCGATCTCCATCTCCAGGTTCTGTTTGATGCGCAGCAGCTGTTCGTAGTCGGTCTTGTTGCGTTGCATATCCAAACGCAGCTGAGACAGTTCATCCTCCAGCTGGGTCAGCGCAGCCTGCAGACGGTCCATCTCCACAGAGTACTTATGTCCAGTTTCACCCAGGTTTCCCTCCAACACACCCACCTGTTCACAGCACATACAGGTAATGTTCAGTAACAACATATAACTGGTTGTGTTAAACAGTTTCATACAGTACAAAACCAAATGTAGCGAAGCAGTGATGCAGCATGTTCAATATGATACAAACCAGCCCTTTAGACTGTTAAAGGTGCACTTTAAACCTGCATTAACAGAGTTTTGGCCACCAGGGGGCAGCAGAAACAAGCTGTAAACACAAACCTGACATATTATCACCAAATTAAGTTGATATGGTGAAGTCATGTTTCAAGCCACCTAATAAATATAAGTCCAACATTAGGCAAGTTTAATTGTGAAAATTGGGAAAAAAATCTCAAAATGTCACGAAAAAGTTTATACACTTGGCTGAGGTGGAAAAGTTGGTGTAAAAGCAAAATGAAATGCAACAAAGTGCAACAGAAACAGATGTAGTGATTAAATCATGATGTAACTCTACGTTAAGCCTTAAACTTAAACTTGTTCACTTTCTGCTCGACTGAAGAGACAAAACATAGCAGTGGACGAAAACATCAGATCTGTGTGGACTGATGAAGAGACTATAATGGTCCTCAAACCAAAATGTCATATTTCCATCATGTTTTCTACGTTATTTTCTCTCTTTGAGGTTTGAGTGATGCTCTTTTAATCATATGATCTCATTGTGCTTGCTTCTTAAATGGTTTAATCGTCCCAACTGTAAACATATTTCCACCAGCTTATCTTGATCAACCAACTCCAAATATTTGCAAAACAGCAGTGGATGGAAACAAGAATTTATGTGAATTTTCTTTTTACCGATTTTCTGGAAATTTTGTTAAAATTTATGCAAAATTTGGATGGATGTGTAGTTATTCACTCTGACGGCTCTTTTCTGGTCTCCACCAACTCCTGAATGAAATCTGTTTCCTTTGTTGTTATGTTCACCAGCTAGTTGCTAACTTTGTCTGTCTGCTGTTTGGCTCTGGGCATATAGTGGGTAGAGCTTTTTTTTTTTTCAGGCAGCTGCCTGCCAAGAATAACGAGAGCTGAGAGAGTTTGCGAGCCGGAGCACCAAAACAATGAGACAAAAGACTCTAAAATACTGAGGGGAACTGCAGAGAGATAATTCTCTGTGGGTTTGTCACTATAGATATAAAGAATGTTTTAGTGCAGTTGTAAATAGTAGAAAGTGCACCTTTAAACAGCAGGAATGTCAACGACAAAGATAAACACTGATGTAGGTAAAAGCTTAAAGTTCTTGGCTTAACTCAATCTGTTCACAAAGATAATATTCAATATATATAATTTGCTCTTTTAGGCCCACAAAAGTGTCACCATTGTTCAGACAATCAGTGCACCTTTGATGTACATTTTTTCCAGCCTATATTGCTCTGAATGTTTACCTGTAAAGCTCATACGGTCACCAATCAACCAGAGATAGTAGGAACTGTCAACACCATAATATCTCTGCTATCAGGCTGAGCAAACATTCATGAGCTATATTTGCTTCCACCGAACACTTCTATACACTGTTTGATCTGCGTTCACAAAACGTTCGCCTGTCCGACTCTGTGTCTTGTCGCACTGATTGATTATTGGAGCAGAGTGAAATAACGGTGTACATTGTGCTGCTGGCAGCTCGCTGTTGACAAGGAGAAAGCAGCTGCTACATATAGATAAGCTCAACATGTTTACAGAATATAGAGGATGAGGAGAGGTGAAGGAGGGGTTGAGCTCTAAAGAAGCATAAGAATGGCATTTAACATAAAACTTCATTCATCTCGACAGGAGGAAACTCTTTACTTGACCTCATAGCAGGAGGCCACTCAATCGCTATGGTAACTATCTATTTACTAAACAGCTAAAGAAATAGTTTGACATTTTAGGAAATACTCTTAGTCGCTTTCTTGTGGCAGCTTTTGGGAAGGAAGTAAATAAGTGTATTTCCCAAAATGTCAAACTATTGCTTTAAGTAACAAACAAAGTAACAAAAAACAACAACACAGTGTTTGTGTGTTTATACAGTCGTGTACCTGCTTGCGAAGACTGTCGAGCTCGACCTCCAGAGCCTGCAGGAAACGTCGTCTCTCACTGAGCTCACTTTGGGCACAACGCAACGCCTCGTTGCTCTCCTTGACCTCCGACTGCACCGCCTCCAGCTGTGTACATACACGCAAAATTAATATAAAATGTCTGTAGCCTCTAATACCACAAAAACTGCAGAATAAAATCAGGGTTTCTGCAGTATTCACAAAGATTATATGTAAGACTCTTTAATACCACATGCAATAATACCAATGCAATGTAATGTAATGCCTTTTTCATGGTCGTACAGGTCAAACAATGACAACTAACAGGGACAATAAGGTTAAATAAATTAATTGATTGACCTTTATATGATGTTTTTGTCAGTGTTTTCCAGCTGTAATCAATTAATGTGACCAGGACCCAGATAAGTGGCAGAAAATTAATGGTTGGATTAATCAATTACAAAATAAGTGTTTAATTTAAATTAATGTTTAAGTTGTTGCTCAAATTGCAGAGAAGAAAAAAACATTCAAAACCATGTAAAATAAAATTTAAGACTTTTTAAAAAACCTTCTTAGGCCTTTTTTTTTTGGAAACTAACGACTTTTCAAGACCTGCAGATACCCTGAACATGGAGAAAGACCCCTGTTAAAGACTGAGTCAAGGAGAGACTGACCTTCTTGAGGTACCAGGCCTCGGCCTCTTCCTTGTTCTTGCGAGCGATGCCTTCATACTGGACCCTCAGCTCAGCCATGATGGCCCCCAGATCAGGACCCTGAGCTGCATCCACCTCCACGTTTACCTGCTCATTGGCCAGACGCCCCTTCAGAGAGTTCATCTCCTGAAACAGAAAGAGAAGAAAGATCAAACAACGTTAAATGCTGTAAAATCTTAGTTTTTATCTCACATCTGGAACTCTTGAAAGCCTCAACCATCGCAGGGTAGTTTAGATGGGAGGCCATGTTGGAGGTTCAACATCTGATTTTAGCACTATCTACCAGTGGTGGAAGAACCCAGATCCTTTACTTAAGTAAAAGTACCAATACAACAACGTAAAAATACTCCCATTACAAGTCAGAGTCAAAGTCAAAAATCCTACTTAAGTAAAAGTACATAAGTATTAGCAGTAAAATGTAGTTAAAGTGTTGCAGTAAAAGTAGTGGTTTGGTCCATCTGACTGATATATTATTATATATGACATCATTAGATTATTAATACTGAAGCATCAATGTGTAAGCAGCATGTTACTGTTGCAGCTGCTGGAGGTGGAGCTAGTTTCAACTACTTTATATACAGTTAGCTAGTTCGGTCCAGTGGTTCCCAACCTAGGGGTCGGGCCCCTCCAAAGAGTCACCAGATAAATCTGAGGGGTCGTGAGATGATTAATGGGAGAGGAAAGAAGAAAAAACTAAGTTCTGATACACAAATCTGTTTTCAGTTTTTGGACTTTTTCTCTAATCTTTGATTTTTTGGTGAAATATTGGATCATTTGAATATTTATTGAAATGAAACCATGTGAGAAGTTTAGAGGGAAAAATCACTATTTGGTGGAGCTGTTAACAACTCATAGACATCTGAAATATGATCCCGACTACACACTGCTTTTTGTAAGGCGCCGAATTTTGAAAGCTTGATATATTATCCATTGTGTCAAATCTTCATCTGAAAAGTAACTTAAGATATTAAATAAATGTAGTGGAGTAGAAGTATAAAGTAGCATCAAATAGAAATACTCAAGTAAAGTACAAATACATCAGAATTGTACTTAAGTACAGTACTTGAGTTACTGAAAAGTAACTAAAGCTGTCAAATAAATGTAGTGGAGTAGAAAGTGCAATATTTTAAGTACAGTACTTGAGTAAATGTACTTAGTTACTTTCCACCACTGTTTAAAACTGAGTCACAATAACCTAAATTTGGAAACAAATGTACAATATCAAAACCTGACAATGAAAGTTCGAATGTGGCTCTTGAGTCAATGTTTGTAATGCAGCTGCAAGACTTCAATACTCAATAAGTTTCTTAGGTCATGTTTTTGTTTTCTTTTACATTTTTGGACTGCTTCAGTTTATACAATATGATTATTCACATTAAAAATAAAACCTGTCTGCAGGGAGTCACATTCCACATCCTGGAGACCACACCTGACTGTCCAAATACATAATCTCTGAGGTTGGATTGGCTCAAATACTCTTGTGTTGTGTGTACAGGTATTATCTTGCTATCTCTGAAAGCACCATGGCTACAAAGAGAAAGGGAGTTGCCGTACACTTAACATTATCATGTTTCAGATACTGAATACTGTTAAACCTTCAGGCCTGACTGAGTGAGCAAACACTAACAGCTACAGCTCAGGTTTGTATCTACCTGTTTCAGCTGTGTTACTGATACTAAAAACAAGCTCTGGAATGCATTTACAACTCTGTGATGGATGATAAGCCATGTTTAGGTGCAAGAAGATGTCTCTCATGCAGCTCAGAGAGCAAAGTGTGCTTCAAAGACATCCTGCTTTAAAACAAGAATATTCTTGACAACTTGTAAATTGATTAGGATGATGAGTAAACACTCATTGATCATGTTTGACGTGACCTTCACCTTAGCAGGGATCTCACCTCGTCGTGATTCTTCTTGAGGAAGTAGAGCTCCTCCTTCAGGCTGTCCAGGTCTCCTCGGAGAGTGGCGATGATCTGGTCGTGGTCAGACTTTGCTCTCCTCAGAGCCTGACAGTCTCTTTCTACCGATTGGCACAAGGTGGCCTCTGCCTCCCATCTACAGAAAAAAAACACACACACAGAGGATAATTAAAAATGTGGGAAAACAGTCATCAGCAGACATATGCAACACTCACATTTTATCATCACAGTTGAGTCACAGAGCTGTGCATCTGTTTTTCTGGAAGATAAAACCATGGAGATCTTTCAAAAACCAGGAGGTTTGGTTCATCCAGAATCAAGTGGATATCTGCCATATTTACAGTCTTTTTAGCATCAAATTCCCTCTTTATGTTTCTCTGTTGAGCTGTGGTGGAAGTATAGTAACAAAAAGAGGAATTTGGCACAAAAAGGACTGTAACGTTGAAAGATATCTACTTGATTTGAGTCATTTGGATGACTGAAGCTTCATACTAGTTTCAGATCAACTTTAAAATACATTTTTGCACAGGAGGACTGTGGATTTACATTGTAAGCGCATCATAAAGGGATCTTCTAATGGTCAGTGTGAACAGGAGGAATGATTACAGCAAGAAAAACCTGTTTCAATGTTCATTTAGGCACCTGACTGTTGACTTAAGACAGACTTTGTGAACCCGTCCTTTAATCCAAACAAAGATGCTTGCTGGAAGTATCCGTTTATACATCAACAAAATAACAGTAGTAGACAAAATAGGTGAAAGGTACGAAAAAGCTTGTTAGGTTCACTTTCTAGCTTTTTCCAGTGCTTTCAATTTACAGCCTTCATCAACAAATGAACTTTTAATGCCTTTAATTAGCTGATGAAAGCCTGGAGATTCTCCAGAAAAAGCCAGTAAGTGGTCCTTTATTTAAGACCATTTTGCCAAACTATATTCTTGTTAATACATGTTATTGTTCATTATTTAATACTGTATTTTCATAACTTTCACTCAAAACAATCAAAATGATATGTCACTTCCTGCTACCATCTTTTTCTGGATTAGGAATAGACTCACAGGTCATCGTGCAGCTGAATTAATATCTTTGATCCAGATGTGCAGAGGGGTTTGGAGGATATTGGAGCAACACTAAGTGTCAAATGACAATCTGGGTTTTTGAAGATTTTTCAGAAAAGCAATTGCTTATCTTTGAATTTAGTGATACATGTGACGCACACACTGGGGCTCGTAATGCAACACAAACAAGTGCAGGAAACCATTTATAAAATCCTAGAATGGATGCCCACATGTGAAAAATGCCATCCACTCTCATGCAAAGATATCCATGTAAGGTACACATGCACTCTGCTGCTAATCCCATAAATCACTGCCAATTGATGTATCACTCCTTGACATCAGGCCGCAGAACATACCATCAACACATTGTGAAAAATGAAAACTGTAGGTGTATCCTGACTTTACCATCTTTCCTTCAGCTTCACCTTGCCAAACTGTGGACTCCTCAGAAACGGATGATGTCTCTCTGACCTGCACAATGTATCACATCCTGCGCTAACTGATGGTTGTTCGGCTCCTGCGGGTGCCTTGAGCACCGTGGGAATGGGGCTCTTATTTCGCAACCTGACAAAAAGGTCATTTATTCACATTGCTTTGCAGTCTGGCGCTCCCATGTGAACACTCACAGGCAAGTAAAAGAAAGCAACCTCTGTGTGACACTCACTTGACCCTGAAGTCATCAGCCGCCAGCTTGGCATTATCAATCTCCAGCATGATGCGGGCGTTCTCCAGCGTCTTCTTTCTCACCTGAGCAGGGGACATGTTGAAGTTAATTGGGATCTGGCTTGTAGGATTAGAGATGACAAGTGCTTTTCTAATTTCTAATTGATGTACCAGCTTATATACTGTGACTGATGGCACAAAGTCATATATGCTCTCACCACAGTACCACGTTGTGCTCATTCTCTCATCTCAAACCTCAATTAAGTACCTTAAAAACATGATGAACAAATTAAACTACTACAAGTTTTACTTTATCTGTAGTGTCACTATACCCAAATGTCATTTTGCTGCCTTCAGAGCTTCAAAGCAGCGACTTTGAAGGTTAATTTCCACTTGGAAGACATTAAGCTTTCCATCATACTTAAATGCAAAAGTTACATTTTTGCTTTGTAGTAATATCTTGAATATACACATCTGATCTGCTGGACACTGACCTCCTGCCCGATGGCATGTGCCTGAGCCATCATTGCATCGATGTCATGCCCTTTTGGAGCCCTCTCCAGCATAAGCTGCTTGATCTTCACCTCCAGCTCAGTGTTGGACCTCTCCAGCGAGCGCACCTTGTCCAGGTAGTTGGCCAGCCGGTCATTCAGGCCCTGCATGGTCTCCTTCTCGCTGGCGCCGACCGTGAGGCCGTTGAAGGAGAGGCTGGAGCCAAGCATGTTGAGGCCGTTGCCCACTGACACGGAGCGGGACAGCGACAAGTTGCTGACAGAGGACAGGGAGGAGTGGGGAGGTTTGGAGCGAATGCTGCGTCCACTGTCCCTCACAGATATGCTGGAGAAGGAGGGCTGGCGTACCGAGAAGCTGCGCACAGAGAGAGTGGAGGCCATGGTGTCCACTGCAGAAGATTTAGATGAATGTTAGTTAGTCTGTCCATCCAGGAAGAGAGATCCCACCTCTGCTGTTCTACCTCAGGTCTTCCTTTTCTTCCTTTTCCCCCATAAAAGTTTTTTTTTATGGGTGGTGGTGGGTTTTCTTCTGTAAATTGAGGGTCTAAGTATAGAGGATGTTGTATGTTGTAAAGATTGTAAAACCCTTTGAGGCAGGTTTGTGATTTGTAGTTTTGAGGTATATAAATAAAACTAACTTGACTGGACTGGACTTATCTGCAAGTACAGATAAGTACAGACAGATAACCAGAAGTGAAAGTTTTGTGTCCATGAGAAAGACAAAATCACAGATCTCTTTGCATGCACCAGATTGCCGACTAAGGTTGAAAGTTAATTTGTGAACTTGGAAACAGTCGTCAGGAATCAACAAGAATAAGGAAGAAGTAACTTTTGATTTCAACTTTTAAGCCAAAACGGCCTTTAATTGCTCAGAAATTAAGGATATCTTAATATCTACAACTCCATAATGACTGCACATCTGGTGAGGAAGATGGAAAAGCCTCAGAGAAATGAAACCTGCAGAAAATCTACTAAACATTAGACTGCTGATGGTCAAAATAGTGTCAAGTACTTAACATTATAGCTCTGTTCCTGCGTAAATCATTTTAAAATATGAGCTTCAAATCTGTTTTCTCATGTGTAAAACTGAAACCTTTACGGCTCATTTGGTGATATTAATTGATAATTGGTGAGGAAGAAGCACTAAACATAAGCATTTTGACACTTACATGAAACTCAGTTCTTCAGTTGGTCTTCTCTTGTGCTGCTCAGTCAAGTTTCAACCCTGATGGTGCGAGTTGTTGCTGGACCAGAGTCACAGGTGAGTTTGGATGCAGAGGCTGGACTCTCTTTGTTGGGGAGGAGCCACTGCTGCTGCTGGTTTGTCCAATCCCTTTGCAACAAACCGGAGGATGTAACGTGACACCGTGCAGTGAAAAAAAAAATAGCTGTGGTGCACAACAAAAGACTGGTCAGCTCATAATTTCCTTCAGTTAAATGAGGACAAGACAGAGATCCTCCTCTTTGGCCCCCCAAACATCATACCACTGTCACTGCCCAGAATCTGAATCACCTTTCCACCTACATCAGACCACATGCTGAGAACCTAGGATCTAAATTTCAACAGGCGGGTAAATTCAGATGTCAGTTCCAGCTTCTTCCAACTCAGAATCATCTCCAAAATTAGGCATTTTCTCCCCCCCCTCTGACCTAGAAATAATCATTCATGCACTAATATCATCCAGGCTGGACTACTACCTACTGTAGGCATCTCTCAGGCTACTATTTCCTGTTTACAACTAATTCAAAACACTGCTGTCCGGTTATTAACAGGGTCCGAGAAATGAGACCACATCACCCCTGTCCTTGCATCCTTACACTGGCTCTCCATTCATTTCAGGATAAACCTCAAAATCAAAAAACAGTCTATGAATCTCTCCATGGTCTCGCCCCTTCATGTATCTCTGAACTTCTCCACCCCTTACAGCACCACCAGACCCCTCAGATCCTCCCACTGTGGTATGTTGGCTGTGCTCCATTCATGAAAAAAAAAAAGGCCGGGGACAGAGTTTTTTCTGTAATATTTTGTGGAGTAGCCTGCCAGAGGCCTTTAGACAGGCTGAGTCTGGTGATGCTTTTAAGATGCACCTGAAGACCCACTTTTATTCTTTGGCTTTTAATTGTGTTTAACCTGTTTTTATTTCTTATTTCTTATTTATATCTGTTTTCTTGGGTTTAAACCTGTTTCTATTTTAATCTTGCTTTATTTTCACATGTTATACATATACACTATGTCTTTCTGCTTGTATGTGTATATATATTTGTCTGTCTTTGTGAAGGACTTTGGTGCAAAACCTGTTTGCCTTTGAAAGTGCTATTTTAAAAAAAACAAACTTGAACTTGAGCATTAACTAAACAAAAAAGGTTTTTTAAATTATTAAATGTAGGTTATTGTCAGCAGAATTGCAGGTTTACATGCAGCAGCTGCAAGTTAAGACACTTAATTTATTTCCTGTAACACTGAAAACACTAAAACAAAATCTGCTTTCCTTTAAATCTGAGCTCAAATTTAACTTTATTATTCAAAGAAGGACATCGATTGGTCGATTGGTGCAAAAAATGCCCCTCTGGTAGATTTTTTTTTCTTAATCTACAATCCATTCTGTTTACGTGTAAAACCATTATGTTTATTGGTGTACTGAGATGCTTTTTCAATGGATTGTGTGTTTGATCAAATAAACATTACATAGTTTTAGAACACCCCCATTTTCCAGTTTTTTTATTGAAATTTAAGCAGTTCAGGTCCAGTGAAGAACCTTAAATGGTACAAAGGTAAGCGGTAAACAGCCAGAGATGAAAAACTGTAATATTATGCAAATAGTTCCTACAATTGTCCCAACTTTTGTTGAATTCTTACAAAGTCTTACAGTGACATCAGCCTCCTCGGGTCTTCGTCTGACCTGATTGGTGAAACCTGGAGCCTGAACCGGTGTGTCTGGCTGGAAACCGGGACTCTGCTGTCTCTACAGTGATCCCATTGAGCGTGAGCACAATGCATTCACGATGTGCGATGTGAGAAGCCGGTTTCACCTGAGCACGGCCCGGCGGGATGGGGAGAAACGGGAGGAAGCAGAAACAATGGAGGAAAAGAATGAAAAGAAAATGAACACCCCTGAGAAATACGGGGCGTAGGTCTGGTTTAACTGGTGTATTTTCACACAGAAACAGACACACACACACCTTTTTGTATATTTGATAAGTGTCAACTATCTCCCAGCCTTTTCTTGCTGTTGTACAGTATGTTATCCCCTGTTACTGTATTGTAAAAAACATATGATTCATTGTTGATTCCTCTGGTGAGCATTTTTCTCCGGGGAAGATCAGATCACACAGTGACACTGACCTGGTTTAGTTCCTTACATGCCTCTCTCTCCACCCAACCACACCCACACCTGCCCTGTACACACACACACACACACACACACACACACAAATACACTAAAAAAAAAAAAAAAAAAGGACAACATGATCTCTAAACTATTTAGATCTGCACGATCAATTTAAGACTATAACAGCAAATGAAGGAGATGTAATTTCAGGGTTGCAAGGTGGTCGATCACATTCCTACCGCCAGTGGAAGTTTCTTTTGTGCTGTTTGTGATGTGAATGTTGAAATTATAACCTATCTGGCTTCTTCAGTGGGCAGAAACAATAACATGAATATATTACTCTATTTAGCTCTGTCCACAGTGAAGTTGAATCAACTCCAACAACAGAAAAATTACATTCTCTGTCTTATTAAAGGTGGTATTAAATGATAGGTTCACAATTTTTCAAGTCTGTCTTAAAACAACATTCATTTGCGTACCGGACTATTATTTTAAGACAGACTTGAAAAACTATGAACCTGTCCTTTAATTGTAGGGCTATTGTGCTGGAAGTCCTACAACAACACAACCAAATACATGTTGTAGATTACATGTTATCACATGTGCATATCATTTTTCAAATTATACCTCTCAGGAATAACTGCCTGTGTATTTATGTAATTACTTTTCATTGATTAAAGACACTCAGCTATTTAACAAGAGACAGTTCAACTAATTTTATTTTGTTTCGTTTTAGGACTTTGATGGGTTTTATGGGTTTGAACAACCTTCCTTTAAGTCTAAAACTCATCACATCAGAGCACATTCACAGCTCAGAGCATGCAGACCATGCTGCCTTGCCATTGTATGTATTGTATATAATTGCATGTACATGTATGTATTTATCTTATGTTGTTATTGTCATGCTATTTTAAATCTGTATGTTTTGGATGATCAAATAATTTCATTCATTCATTCAATACATGAATGATTTGCTTCCTCAAATCTGTATCTGTAAGGTGTTATTGTCACAGTCACAGATGAATGCAGGTGAAGCCATTTGAAATTGGATGCAGCATGAACACGCTGCCACCTTGTGGATATAAAAACATCCTACAATATACACAGATTAGTGAGTAAGAAGCAGTTCTGGCTCAATAGAGACACATATAACTACTGTACATGCTGCTGCTTCTCTTACAACTCTCTAACATTTGGTTCTGTTCAAGCAGAATCAATAAGAAGAGAGTCATGCCTGCACATTTACTCCAAAGCAACAATTCAAGTCAGATCTTTGTCAGGTCAAAATATTAAAAAAAATATATTATTGCGATTGCTTTGGGTTGTATATGTATATTCAATGATGCTTTTGTAAAATCTTTTAGGGTTTTTTTCTATATTTTATAACTATTTTTAAA
Source organism: Thunnus thynnus (assembly GCF_963924715.1). Lineage (NCBI taxonomy): Eukaryota > Metazoa > Chordata > Actinopteri > Scombriformes > Scombridae > Thunnus > Thunnus thynnus. The sequence continues at coordinate 31,004,459 of NC_089518.1, forward strand.
CGATTTTTTGATATTTTGATGTCTCATCTTTGCACTTTAGTCTTTAAGGTTATACTTTTTTTTTTTTTTTGAAGTTTTTGAATTGTGGATTGACTTGAGATGTTTATCACCCTGGATGGATTGGATGATTAACCACACCTGCCATCATAGAGCCCGCCAGCCTATTGGAGTGTAAAAAGAATCATTTAAAAAAAAAAAAAAAAAAAACACATTTCAACCCGACGAAGATCCAAATTGGATTGAAACATTGTCTATTTGTACACAAATTGTGGCTTTGAATTAAATGTGCAGGCATGACTCTTTTCCTATTGGTGCTATTTTTTAATAGCTTTGCACCTACATCACGTGTGTAGGTGCAAAAAAAAACAACATGCACCCACAATAAACAAGCCTGACAGAGACAGAAATCTATCTGTGCAATTTGTTTTAGTATAAGATGCTCTGGATTTATTGGACCACTCTCATATAATAATAATAATAATAATAATAATAATAATAATAATAATAATAATAATAATAATAATAATAATAATAATAATCCCCATAACAGTTACACAGTCTTAAGTAAAACACTGAACATGCTCCATTCATAAAGATTCTCCATGTATAAGGCCATTTTCCATATATTGTGGCAATTTTCTAAGGTAATCTCTTAATAGGGATCTTTTATTTTTTACACAGATTATCAATACAGGACATGTTGATAACATGCATTTCAGTCTTTAAATATCTCTCCTCTACATTGTCATTAGATTCAGAGTTTAAAAATATACTGTATATATTGATTAATGCTGATTTAAGCATATCATAAATTGTAAACAAACTGAGTAAAAGTTAAATGTTTTCAATTTAACACAACTTTTGTATATATCTTCTGTGTTCTTAAAAATATATTAGATAAATACATTTTCAGAACACTTTTTTACATGGGAATAGTGTGGATAAAAACAATAATTCCATAAACCATGGAACAACAGAAAGTGATTTAGAGAAAAATAACCTAATCACACGTTTGCACACATTTATGCTTTTTGTCTGTAATGGAGAGAAAACTGTTCAGTTAAGCTTAATAATCCATAAAAGTGTCCAAATAATAACATTTTCACAGACATCAGTAGCTAATCGCTCCATTTGTGACGTGTCCTCAACAAAAATGTAAAATAAACTGTTGAGTACAGAGGTCAAATTGTTTAAACAGACAAATAACTGACCCGCTCAGTTAATTTGTCAAAATGCCACAACTTTCTTGCCCTTTATCCCTTATCTGATGCAGATTTTCTTGCTACCTTCAGAACTGTACTACAGGGAACTGCTTGCGACTGGTGGGAAATCGCACAATCAAAGGTACCTGGAGCCAGTTTGAAAAAGACCATCAACAGCAGCTTGAATACAACTGGAGTATGGGTGTTAAAAACACTAACCCCTTTCCTAAAAGTACAAACTCAAGTCAACCTGTTGACAAAGCCACACCCCCTGTTTTGTGCTGGAGATGCAAAAGAAACCACTCTCCTGGTTCCTGCTCCCATTACAGTTCACGTGACACTTCCACTAATCCTCCCAGGCGGCAGGTATCCAAGTACCTTCCACGGGCACAAAAACCAACAGGGCTGTTCAGTGTCACTAGTAAAATCTAAAAAAACGGGCAGGCAGACACCACAACAAGTGCAGAAAACATCAAGTGAGTTAAATTCAGAGAGTACCTGAAATCCACTTGGTATCTCCTCTAGTCCCCAACAACTAATTGTACCATTTTCCATAGGTACACACATGGAGTTAGTTACACTCTCACTTAAGAGTATCTCTGGATGGAATTGAAGGGGTCAAAGAATGACTTCCAGCCATGGACAGAAGGTCCATTATATCTGGCTAATGGAGAGGTAGCTGCTCCAATTGGATGGGGAAATGTCTCTGTGGATCTTCAAGGAAAAGTGTCTTCTCTAGCTGAAGCTGTATTGGGGCCGAAAGTTCTAGCTTAATTTCTAGTGTTGGAATGATAATCAATGTGGCTGACAAAGAATATAGCTTTAAGTCCATTCCCTCTATTACTTATCCAGTCCAGCCAGGTAGTGCCCACTTCCCACAGAAAAGAGTTCATAGGAAAAAAATTAACACCCAAATGACAAAGAGCAATCCAGTTCTTAATCTTTCATTAACAAGTTCTGTCCCACCCCCCAGCCTCTCTTTGCAGCCTTTGTGATGGAAGTGAGAGACTACACTGATATTGCTGTGTGTGACACCTACAAGATGGAGATAAGAAACAATTAAGATATCTCCTTGAGTGTAACCCACACGTCTGTACTAATCAGTATGGAAAAACTGGTGTTTTGCAGCACACCATCTATACCACTAACTGTGTGCCAATCAAACAAAGGCCTTATCGAATGTCGCCTGTTCAGCAAGCCATTGTTGAAGAACAACTAGGAGAGATGCTTGCTGTTGGAGTTGTTGAATTGTCCAATTCAGGATGGACATCTCCTGTAGTCCTACCACCAAAGAAAGATGGGGGTCATAGATTCTGTGTAGATTTTCGGAAAGTCAATGCTGCCACTGAAATGGATCCTCTCCTGAACGTTAATGAAATGAATCCTTTAATCCCTTTCTCGAGACACAATTTTCTCCACAATTGATATGAATAGTGGATGCTGGCAAGTACCCATGGATCCAGACAGCAAAGCAAAAACAGCCCTTTGGACTCAGTAATGTGCCGGCCACCTTCCAAAGGCTAATAGAGAAAGTCTTGGATGGCCTGCGAGGAGAAATCTGTCTAGTCTATTGAGATGACATAAGTGTACTCGTCATCTGTGACTCAACATTTTGAGCATCTGCGGACTGTAATGGGCCGACTCTGCTAAGCCAATCTGAGTATTAACCTCGAGAAGTCTAGATTCCGTCTACAATAAATCAGATTTCTTGGACACATTGTCTCTGGGACAAAGTTGAGGCGATTCCGTCTTATCCAGTACTGACAAATCTCAAGGAAGTTCAGCAGTTCTTGGGGCTGAATAACAAAATTTACTGCATCTCTCTATCAATGAGGTTATTTTTTTGTGAGAAAAAAAGTGTTAGTGGAGCTTTGAGTTGAGATTATTTTGTCACAGTACAGTCAGGTCGTTTTGTTGAAGCTGAGCTGCTGCTGTCAGCAGGCAGTATGATCGTACTGCGTTCTCCTGTCCTTGGAAGGTTGTGCTCCTGAGTCAAACTTGCTAAATGTGAACTAGCAAGTACGCAAGTCCGAACTTGACATACTTGGTATTGAGAAAGACCCTATTTCAAACTGGCTTCAGTCAAAACCCGGCACACTTCTTGGGGGCTTGGTCACCATGTGTTGCCACTACCTGTATTTGTCGTTTTAAATTAAAAGCCTTCTAGTGTTTCATACACGATCCAGCATACTAGATTTTGACCTAGTCTTGTTACAAGAGGGGGTATACCTGATTACATCTTGTCTGACAGAGGACCTCAGTTTGTCTCCTCTGTATTTTGTGAACTCTGCAAACAATGGACTGTGACTCCCAAGCTCATCACAGTGTATCATCCATAGACTAATATGGCTGAGAACGAATCTACTTAAAAATGTGTGATAGCCTCTTATGGGATCAATACCTTCCGGAGTTGAGATTTGCCATAAACCTGCTGTTCGAGAAACCACAGGGGTAACACCTGCAACACTGCAAATTGGCAGGGAGCTGAATAGTCCAATGGACAAAGTTTTGAAGGGGAGGATTTTCCCCTGTTGTACCTGCTTGTCCATCACCTAACACAACTCAAAGCAGATGTTGAGGAAAACAAAAGAAAACAAGGAAAAGGCAACTGAGGAATTACAACAAAAAACGCCATACTGTTGGTTTCAGACCCAAACAATGAGTGTGGGTTATAAATTTCCCTCAGCCTAGAGCTAAGGAGAATTCACAGCTAAGCTCGCCAAAAAGTGGTCCCTATTGTACAGTTTAACAACTTGGACCGCTACACTACCAAGTTGCTTTAGAGGACACGGTTCTGGATATAAGAATGGTGCAACCTTAAACCTTTTACCCTAGTGCTGCGGACTTGGAGCACCTGGAAAGCAAAAAAATATTTGACATTAATTTGATTTAAGTGCTGGGCAGGAGTAGGGATTACTCCTCGAAGTTCACATTGGGACTGAGACATTGAATATGGGGAGGAAGCAGTAAGATTTAAAGGACATCCTCCTGGATCAGGCAAGGAATGCACAGCTTCCTTTTCTCAAACAAGGGATTGGTTGACTGATTGTGAATTATCCATGTGAGGAAAAAATATGGAGTGACCATGGGCATCAGGTGTCCCTACTTGAGGCTGATGTGGTATTGGGAAGTAGGTCTATAAGTATGCACTTAAATGCACTGCCTGCACCTTAAGTGCTTGCAGGGGTATGGATATCAGGAGCTTCTATGTCAAGTGAAACTGATGGTGACACAGTTTTAACTCTTTAACTTTACTCAATTTTATGTTTGGGAGAGGGTATGAGTCCGTTTCAGTGACAGCCCTAACTTTCCGAAAATCTACACCGAATCTATGACCCCCATTTATCTTTGGTGGTAGAACTACATGCCCATCCTGAATAAGAGGGTTCAACAACTTCAACAGCAAGCATCTCTCCTAGTTGTTCTTCCACAATGGCTTTCATAACATTGGACACCATTCCTGTAGCATAGGGGTCTGAAATAGTTACTCAAAGTGTTGGGTGCCAGACAGGAGAATAATTTAAAAAATCCCAATCCTGTTATTTTTTTAGAAAAATATATGTATATATACGCATAAGTAACTTAGTAAGATAACTCAGTTAGCCTATTACCCTAGCTACAAAAGTATACCACATGAGAAAAAAAACACCATTTACCAAAGCATCTTCATCAATTAAATGTTATTGGAACCAAATCATAGTCAAAACAATCCAAGCACTCCAATCAAATAATGGTATAAGTCTAACTCAAAGTCTTTTTCTGTTATAGAGATTGTTGTGAGTATTACTGAGTGTGAATTGGTTAATTTCAGTTCAGTTCAGTTGTGTTCAGTTCAGTTCAATGGTGCAATGTGTGTGTGTGTGCATGTGAGTGTGTGGTTTGTGGGGCTGGATGGCTGAGGCAGGGAGCAGGGAAAAGGGCAGTGGAGTAGGTTCAGTTTGGTTGAGGGGGGGTTGCGGGTTAAAGGGGAGAGAGTGGGAGAAGCCTGGAAAGTTACAGGCAGGAAGAATTAGCACTTAGCTTCTCTTTCTTCAGATCCAATGCAGGCAGGGAACAGCTTGCGAGCATATCCTAGAGAAGACAGACAAACTTTCCTCCCAATCACACTCCGGGAATCAGCACACTTCTCAGCCCAGGATTGTTCAGGGTGATTCAGGAAAGTCCAGCCAGTTCTTTTTTACTACTGTCAACCTTTTTACTTGTATGTAGTTCAATGTTTTTCTTTAAGAGGTTAGGTAATTTGTTCAGAAACTTTATTAAGTTTTTTTAGCTATCACCTCCTTTTCACTTTTCACAAGGTAGAATTTGGCTCTGTACAGGATAAGGTGGGTGTGCTACCTAAGAAACAAAGGCTGAAGAGTAATGAGAAGTTTCTGAAAGTTTACATTCGATCAGCCAAGACTCACACCAAAAGACTGATTGAATTGAACCTCAGAACTCCAGGTGACAGTTTTACATTAGACGGGAGAGTCAGAGGACGCCCAACAGGTGAAGATGACAGCCAAGATGGGGAACAGAGATGGAGGGCCGATGACTGAAGATCATCTCTTCAGCTCGTAAGTCCTGAACAATTTATTCTTGTGCACTGGAATATAAATGGATGGATGGATATGAACTATGAACTTAGGCTCTTGATATTACTGAGCTTCAACCCAACTTCATTTCCCTCAACGAAACACATTTAACTGGACTAAATACGATTGATATAGATGGATGTACTTGGTTTGGCTATAATAGAAAAACTCACATTAAGGGCGCTCTTAATGTGAGTTTTTCTATTGATCAGATCGACCCTTTAGGGGCCGGCCCCTAAAGGGGTCGAACATCCACAGTCCTAATGAGTTAATTGAGAGTTGGAGCATCAGTTGTCTCAACCTGCTTGGTGTAGAGTATTTGATCGCTCTATGTTGGTCTTCCAACCAGATGGGGGCTCTGCTGCTTATTATATGGTCAACTTAGACAATATCCACAGAAGAATATTAGAAATATTTCTCCTCACCTCTTCTCCTCCAGTGAATGCCAAATTGTGCTTATTGAACTCTTAGATAAGAGATCAAGTACAACATTGTAAATATATTTGTAATGTGACTGAAGTTTGTAGAAGTCCATGAACCACCAGGAAAGGTGGATTTTCAAGGAAACGTAAACTTTTCCAGAATAGACAGTTTAAAGTAATGCAGGAGGAAATGAGGATGGCTGAGAAAAGATTTCTAAAGTTTGATGGTTAGAATATGAGGAGGCAACAGTTAAAAAATGTATTAAGGCTAGACAACAGAATTTTGACAGAAAACTGCAAGCATTAAAAATAGAGCATCCGTGAACTAATAACCCCCAGTTGTTTTGGAGCATTATAAATAATTTGAGCCCAAAAAGAGTTGAATCAATCCCAAAGGAGCTACTGTTGGAAAATGGATCTTCTGTCTTTGATACTGATTGTGTTCTGAAAGAATTGGAAACAGATTTTGGTTCTTCATTTTCTGGAAGTAACTGCCCATCTGAGTGAGATAATTGTTTTCTTGGATCAAGGATAGTTGATTTTAAAAACATTATAGAGGCTAATATGCAGCAGAATTCTTATTCCGTCAATCAGTACTTGAATGCTCGTATCACTTAAGAGGAAGTTAAAAGGGCAATTGGCGGACTTAAACTGAGAGAAGCAACTGGTATTGATAACCTACCCAATGAACTATTGAAGCTACCTTGTTTATTTCCAATTTTAGGTAATCTTTTCTCTATTTGCTTTGAGTATAGCTTGGTTCCCTCTATTTTAAATCTATAATAAAACCAATCCCTTAGTCCAAATAATGATCCTAGAGTTCCTTTGAATTATAGGGGGATATGTCTTCTCACTTGTGTTTAAAAACTCTATTCTAGTATTCTTAATGAGTGACTGTATTGTTATGTAGAAACATTTGGTCTGTTGGTAGATGAACAAAATGGCTTTCGAAAGAATAGAGCTTGTATTGACCACATACATTCTTTATCTACTACAGTTCATGCTAGAATAAAAGAAGGGAGGCCTACTTTCAGAAAGCCTTTGACTGTATAAATCATGACCTTCTCAGTTTCAAATGACTAAAATCTGGTATAGATGTTAAATGTTATGATACCTTAAAAGCTCTTTATCAAACTCTAGTGGCATGTGTGCAAGTCAATGACAAATAGAATAGGTTGGTTTCCAACCCCATCTGGTTTATAATAGAGGGATGTGCTCTCTCCCACGCTGTTTGCTATCTATATAAACGATCTAGTACTGGAAATTAAGCAAGCAGCTTTTAGTGTCTGATTGGGTGATTTCACGGTTGGCACTCCTCTATACGCAGATGATATAGTCCTCCTTGCAGAGACTGAAAATGATCTTTAAAGACTTAGTATGGGAGCCAATAGATCAATCAACATGCCTGATAACAGACTTAGGAAACAAATTTCCTACTTGGGATTTTTCAAATACTTATTTTTGGACAAGGGAGCTTATAAAAATATTTGGCAAGGCAGGTATTCAGTATCTATGTAGAAATAAATGATCTTGTAGTGTTAGTCAAATTAAAACAATACTATTTGAAAATTATACAGAAATGGTCAGATGCAATTTTGTGTAAACCAAAACTGAGAACATAGAGTCTGATTAAGTATTTACCATCCTGAGCACTACGTCACTGTTAACCTGCAGAGCACAGAGGTCTGTCTGTGCCCAGTTCAGATGTGGTATCTTGTCTCTGGTGGTGGAAATCGAACACTTCCATTCAATTCCAGAGAAGTATAGAAAGTGTCACCTATGTGATCTGGGAGAGGTTGAAAATGAAATGCATTTTTTTTTCTGTTGTCCATTATACCACAATCTTAAATAAAGGCTTTTCCTTAAAATGTCTGCAGGATGTCCTCATTTGTTTTCTATGTCTGATGAATGCAGACTTCAGTACCTTAAGTGTTTCACTTAGCTCAGTTTGTGTTAAATGCTTACCAACAACATATGAGGACACTCTATGTTCAGATATGCCTATGTCATGTTTTATAATTGTAATGTCTAAGGAGGTGTTCGTATTAGGTCTGACATTGATTGACATGTATGGGGGTGTATTTGTTCTCTCACTCTCCTTATGTTATTGCTCTTGTTTGTTATGTTTGTAATATCTTGTAAACACATGCAGGCTGGGGACCATTTGGTGCATGACACTTTGAAAATAAATTACTTTTACCGCTCTCCCTCCTCTCTGTTCTCCTCCATGCTGCTTTTGTCAGTTTTTTCCCCTCCCCCCCTCTCAGCTCACAGGTGTGTCTCATTTACAATATCTCCTCTCCTACTTCCCTTTCCTTTACTTCTAGGAGGTTAAAGGGCTATGCTGCTTTTTTTTCCTCTTCCCCTTTCTGCCACACTGTGAGCACATATCCATGAGACAGACACGTGTACAAAACTGACCTCTCCATTTATTTTTAATTGGCTTTGATAAGACAAATCTTGTGGATGTTTTTACAGCTTTTCCATTAGTTCATGTAAAGTTCATGTTTGATTGATTGATTATTTTGCCATGTCTTCACGTATAATACAGGTATTTTGTTTTCCTGAATTTCTTTATAGATATGATGGATTTCTAGTTGGATAAGAAGGTTCATTTATACTCTTTCTTTTTGCTAAAATATAAGTTAAATAATATTGAAAACCCATTTCAAAGGGTTTCCTCCTCCTTGACCATCTGATGATTGCAATAATCTTCCAGTGTGCTGTAGCGCCACCATCTGATCCTCACATGCAGCAGAAAGGCATCTCTGCCTTCAACTTCCAAGCCTCAGGAGAGTGATTTAGATCCTGCTCCAGCTTCTTATAAATCAAACTGAAGTGCTGTGGTATTTCAAAAGTCGCCCCCCTCAAAATAAACACATTCTGGGAACCTGCTGTGGAGTCCCGTGTTTATTTTTGAATCGTGCGCGGCTGGCTGTCAGCCTGGGTGAAGTGAATCATATGTTTCAGCTATTTCTTTGCTTTTCGTCAGCTCTCCTCCAGTGCTCGTGTGCTACTGTACGAGACGTAGTTTACATGTGAAAAAGTTTCTTTGTTTCTCAGAATTTCTATTGCACACTATGTACTGGCCCATCCAGAGTCAAATAAATCAATTTAGCTTTGTTTTGGCGTTGTTTGGAAACTGAATCCAGTCGTGTAGAGATTTCATAGCCGGGGTGAAATGGTAGGCCTGTGCAATATCCACATTTAAACAAAAACACCCAAAGCCACAAAGTAAATTCATCGTGGTCCAGTTTGCCTAGAGAGAAGATGGAGTACCCAAAAATGTTGACGCATGTAATGTTAACCTTTGCACTGTTGTTTGTTGATGTGGTCCCGCTCTGAAGCCTCTGATAGTCCTGAACAACAAATCTAGTCACCCTTAGCCTGAGAGAAGATTAAATTGCTGGTTTTCTCCATCTTGTGTCACCAAACAGCTGATGAACGACATTACATTTAGATATGATGCTTTAAGTGTTTCCAGAAATAGCCAGCTGTTGTTGGAGGAAAACTCACCCTGCACTTTGAAGCTGGATGACATATTTATGTGGTTGAGATCAAGCTTGAAAACCGAAAACAAAATTGCATTCTGTACAAACTAATTAAAAGCTAAACCAGACAACAGTGTCTTGAGTTTAGTCTCAAAAGAAGATGCGTAGGTGCAGCACTTGTGACAAACACAGTGTAGAAAACAACACTGTTTTTAGGTTTTCTAAAAGCCTCTTTGGTTATTTTTTTTGGGTGACTTTCTTTATGGTGACACATAAAAACAATTACAAGTTCTTCTTCCACAAAATAATCACATTCATCTTGGCAGAAGAAGAAAAGTAAAAGAGAAACAAACAAACTCTGAGCTAGAGTGAGTTACAGTTATGATTTTAAACAGAAAACTGTTATTAATAGTTTCTGCAGCCTTTGGATTAGAGGAAAATTGAATCAAATCAATGTACTGTTTAACCTCTTTGTGAAAACCAAGAAGTTCAGCTTTTTACCTGTAAATGTGCTTTTACGAAATTTAGCCAATAAAATTAAAATATGTGTAGGTTATAGCTGAGAATTCAGTTTACAGTTATCTTCTAGTATTCCAAACAGTACATGTTTCCAGATAATATAAAATATCCATCAATCTGGCTGTCGATAAAGATACACAAGAGCAGTGCCAAAATAATTAAACAGCAGTCTCAGGGAAACTAAAACAAAATGTACAACTGATATCAATGTATTTTCTGAAATTTAAATAAACATATCCTAGCTGGGTAAAATCCATGTTTTTACAGAAACTTAATTTTGTTAGTTACCAGATACCAATGACTCTTTATGTTGCTGATGTGTGAATCAAAATGAAGGTGTCATCTATCGACCATTAGCTAAGCCCCCCTTAGTTGCTGATACTACGTCTGTCAGGATTTATGGTGTGGCACAAATGCAATTTACAGTGACAACAGTGACAAATTTAACTCTCAAAATTCATATAGTATACTAAAAGTAAATTTGGAAACAGTAGGTCCTTGATTTCACACAGAAATAAACAAAAGCAAGTTTCTCAGTTCTCGCTGGCAACCCCCGAATTGTTGGCTGAAATGTCAACTGTCGCTGTCAGCTACAGCCAGCTAGCTAGTTAAGCTAACGGTAGCTCCATATCTTCAGACAGTTTCAAACTGACTCGTTTGATGGGAATCTTTTAAATGGGGTCTTCTGTATAAACTTTATAGTGGTTAGATTTATGCATTATTGTTCATGTTTTAAAGGACCAGTGTGTAGGTTTTTGTGGCATCGAGCGGTGAGGTGAATGTTCTCCCTCACCCTCCCCTTCCAAGCATGTAGGAGAACCTACGGTGGACACGAAACTCACGAAAAATGCAGAAGGCCCTCTCTAGAGCCAGTGTTTGGTTTGTCCGTTTTGAGCTGCTGTAGAAACATGGCAATGCAACATGGGGGGCTCCATGGAAGAGGACCCACTCCCTATGTAGATATGGTGGATTCATTCTAAGGTAACAAAAACACAATGATTTTTATGTTCATGGGATTATACACTAATTGAAACATACTTAAGAATATTATATTCTACTACTGCCAAGTCCATTTGCTAGATGCCACTAAATTCTACACACTGCACCTTTAAAACGGTATGCTTCACTTTTATAAGAGAAAAGGATTTGAAGAGGAACACTAACCAATGAGTTTGGAAAACATGAGCTCAAGATATCTGACAAGTTGGATGGAGTCCCTGTAGCTAGTAAATAGTTAGCCGAACATGCTAACATCTGCTGCTCATATAAGAGCAGATGAACACACCCTTTAATCCACTACTTAACACTTTGGTTCTTGTATTTTTGGTTTTGGAAAGACTAATTGCAGTTGTAAGCTATGATTGGACACTTGCTTTTCTGGTGAGGAGTTTAGCGAACAGTAAATTAACTCCATTTACTGATTTGGTAAATGATCCTGTGGAACAAAGACTCCAAATACTCACAGACCTGCTGCTTAGCCTTTGTACCCAACACTAGGATTTTAATCTTTTCTCATAGCTGCTGGACATTTTGTTTGATAGAAGACTGATATTGTATTGAACAATGACTCCAAAGTGCTCCTGCTATCAGGAGATGATGAAATGTAAAGTTGTGTATCATCTGCATAACTATGATAACTGATCTTGCGTTTGCTTAAGACTATAAAAATAGTCTGTACATGAATAAACAAAGCCTTTCTGTGCTTACATTTTCCTTTACATAGTCAGTTTAGTGGTACAGTGAGATATATTTTTTAATGTCATGAGATATTTTTATAGCATATTTTTGAATTTTATTATACAAGTTCTTTTATGCAAGGGTTGAAACTGAGCCATTATCATGCTCATTAGCCATTCAGACACTTTGTATGGCATCATTAGTTCAGTCAAATAATATCCTCGAGTGGAAAGTAGGAAACAAAACAACTTGCACAAAAAAAAAAAAATTAGCAGACCCTGCCAGCATATGGCAGCATCTGAAATAAACTTGAGGAGGAGGTGGAGGAGGAGGAGGAGGGCGATGATGAAGATGGCTCACATTGCAATCTTCCACAGAGGTTTTGTTGACTGTTGTGCAGGGGAGAGCTCATCAGCGCTGAAGGAGAGAAATGTGAATACGCAGAGACGAGGGGAACTGCAGTGTATCTGCTCATTAGGCGGGCGACACTGTAATTCAGCGAGCGAGGAGCTCTGCAATCAGGGGCCTATTCATTAGCATGGGGGGCCCGCTTTCATCTGCAACCACTTGAGGCTGCCAATCACCGGGGCGGACGCATGACATGATGACAAAACGGGGCGGCTTAAACGCTCAGGGATGCTTGTGCATGGAGAGAGACATGCCTAAACGCTGCCTTGAGCGGTGGTTTCTGAGAGGGACTTTAATGGGGAAGAAATGTGAGTTTTTACAGTGTAGTACTGGCAGGTGGCCCACACTGTGTCAGCCTGATAATCATCTCTCTGCTCAGCGTGAAGACAGCTTTTGTTCTAAGATTTCACAAGGAGGAGCATCGTTTTCAGGTTTCCTCTAGGATTGAATTGATTGAGCGTGATTGATGAGAAGAAAGTTTAATTTAAAGGATACATTTAGGAAATATCAGTCTTATGTTTTATGTCGTCTGATATCTTAAATGGTGCTCTCTTACCTTTATCCCACACACAAAAAAAAATCAGACAATGATGCAGACAAAGATCCTCACACACACCTGGCCCAGTCAACGTTTGGCCATCTTTAATTAAATCTCAGAGCGGTATAAGGGAATCATTGTGTGTATGTTTGTATCTGCTGTGGTTGTGTAGTCTGTGTGAAGGCAACGCTCGGTCAAACTGTTGTGTTTCTGACATTCCTGCTCCTCCGCAAGCAAACCTGCTGTCACTTGAAACTGTATTAACGCAGACGTGATCCCACTGTTTCTGCATTTTTGTTCAATTTAGATGTTTGTGTTCCCCTTTATTGTAAAAGGAGGTTTTAATTTGATGAGGAAAACCATTTAAAACTAATCAAACATTTGGCAAAATAAACAGCAAACTAAACAGTCAGGGATTTTTTCCCTCTTTAAGTCCTTTTAAAGGAGGAATTCAACATTTTGGGAAATACATTTAACATTCTAGACGAGAAGATTGACACCACTCTCTTTGTAGGATTATTAGTTTAACTTCTCTTATTAGCACCGTCCTGAGATCAGCTTTCAGGTACGATTTATAACTCAAGAGCAGCTTTTTTTTGTGTGATATAATTTCTCTCTGATACATATGGGATTAGTTACAGCAAGAAAGTGTTTTAAATTTTGCAAAGTGGTTAAAAAAACACAAAAAACAAATCACAAACATGTTCTGCAGGTTATTATTGATGTTAGTTTATCTGATATTTAGCTTATTGCAGATGTATCGGTATTGGCGAATATGCCAGAGGTAATGAGAAACTTCAACAACATATATTTGAAATCTAGAAACAGTTTGTGCACCACTAGAGCACTGACAGGTTTGTTTTTAACTGTAAAATGTCACAATTCTTTAATAAACTAATTAAATGGCTCTTGAGCAAAAAAACAAACAAACAGCTGATTTATTTTTATCAGATTTTTTTAAACTAGGAAAAATCTTCCTCAGAAAGTGTGACTCAGTGGAGCTCTGCCGTCACTCTCTGAGTGTCAGTATTAGAAATGTAAACAGGATTGTGAAAGTAGAAGTGCGTGGGTGTGGCTCGCTCAGAGAATTTACTTCAGTGCTACAATGAAACGGCACATTGATCCAGTTTAGGAAATCCAGATATAACGATATCCTTTAACTCAAAGTCTCTCATTCACTCTTCCCATCACAGCAGCTTAAGTGCCGTCAATCAATGTAACAACTGCAGATAATTTGTGTTAAAAGGCCTCTTGGAAGCCAACAAACTGCCCAATCAATGGCGACGCTTTGGGTTAAGACGTCTGTAATCGTTGTCACAGCAGGATTGATCACATTTCCTGTTAAGTACAGCATGTAAATTGGAGATGATGTGCAGGTTATTGCTCTCAATAACAGGTTACAGCAGGTACTTGGCCTCTCGACAGGCGACCTTTAGATTTAGTAGCTGCAGGTGTTAAAATAGTGGCCTGATATAATGCAGACTCACATTTCTGTGTCTTGGAAAATGTTGGTTTGTCCTGACATTTTCTGCCACACACACACACAAACACACACACTCACACACACACACACACACACACACACACACACACACACACACTCTCCTTCCTGCTCTCGCTGCTCGAATGAATCAACCCGATCCTGAATGATTCATTTTCATAACAGATCTGATACATTTTATTAAACCGTAGCAGTATTTACAATGTACAATCACTGAATTGTTCCATTTCAAGACACATTTAAAAGTGCTTTTTGTGAAGTTTTGTTCTGAATAAATAAGAGTTTCCATTTTCTGACAACAATACAACAACAAACAACAATAAAGCTGCAAATGTGCTCATCACCATTACAAAAAAAATGCTGAGGTTTTACTGTAATACTGCTAACACATTCCTTGTTTTCTTCTTTTTTTTTGAAAGCTCATATTGCAGCAATTAAAATACCTTGTATTAGTGGGTAAACAAAAGGAAAAAATCCTGACCTGATGCAATGTTTTGTGTCCCATCAAAAGAGGAAAATAAAATGAAAGTGGTCTTCTTCTCTGCATCACAAAAAACATCTCCCTCGTTGGCATGGAGGCGACGTTTCTCCACAGTCTGCTGTCTTTAAAAGACAAGTTTAGCTCAGCAGTTTCACAACGTAGAATCCCGCGGATTGAAAACAGATTGTTGGATCGCAGGTCCAGCCACCCGAGGATTAGACTCCCAAGCAGAGCAGATTACTGACAGTGTGTCCCAAAATTTTTTCGGTTTTCACAATATCAGAGTGGTGACGATGGAGATTTTCATGCAGGAGGTCAGCGGCTGATGGGAAGTTGTGGTAAAGAGATGGATGGATGGGTCAAATGGCCCGGGGCCGTAAGAACTGAGAAGGGATGACCTGCACAGTGAAGACCAGAGAGACAACATAAATTTGGGGGAACCACAGAAGGTTTAAGATGAGGGATGAAGACTCTTTAAGCATCTAAACAATGACTTAAACCACAGAAACACTCTAGAAACTGATTTATTGTGTGCAAAGATCATCTGATCCCCGACATATTCAGATATGTTGATAATCTATTTGTAATTTTGCCATTCTGTATTCCCATGCTGTAATTTTGTAATTTTGCTATTTTAGTCTGTTCTGTACACATCTATTGCACATCTGTCTGTCCTGGAAGAAGGATCCTCCTCCTCTGCTGCTCTTCCTCAGGTTTCTTCAGTTTTTTTTTTTCCATTAAAGAGTTTTTTTGGGAGAGTTTTTCCTTATTTGAATCGAGGGATGTTGTATTGCTGTACAGATTGTAAAGCCCTCTGAGGCAAATTTGTGATTTGTGATATTGGGTTACACAAATAAAACTCACTTGACTTGAATCCTTTAATAGCTGCAATGATTAGTCGATTAATGGATTAGTTGCCAACTATTAAATTAATGTCCAAATTCACTGCTTCCAGCTTCTCAATTGTGAATATTTTCTGGTTTCTTTAGTCTTCTTTGAGAGATGAATTGAATATCTTTGGAGTTGTGGACAAAATAAGACATTTGAAGATGTCACCTCGGGCTTTGGGAAACAGTGATCAACATTTTTCACCATTTTCTGACATTTTATAGATCAAACAACTAATTGATTAATTGAGAAAAGAATCCCTTAATGGATAATTAAAATAACCAGTAGTTGCAGTCCTACTTTAAACATTTGCATATTTGCACTTGAGCATGTAAAGTGATTTTTTTTGTAGAGTTTGCTTTACAACTGTGACAATGTACATTTTACATTTTATATTCTGAAAAACTGCACAGCCGAACCTACACAGCAGGTCAATATACACTTTACACTTCATTGTAATACTTATATTGCACATATTTATTATGTTTTATCTTTGAATTTAGATTTTTTTAATATTTCCATGTCTAGCTTCAAATATGCCACCTGCATATTACTAAATGTGACAAATAAAACCTTTGAATCTTGAATCTCTACAAACACACAGCTGATTATGAAGACACACAGTTAAAATGGTGGGAAATAGACAACTAAAAATACTGTAAGGAAGCTGGTTTTTCAAAAATATAATTTAAATGTATGACAGTTGTCTTTGTTGAAAAAAAAAACAGAGGCAACATAAAGACTCACTCTCCAGGTATCCGTGCAGAGCCAGTAGATGTGGTCGGTCTGGGCTGCTGAACGGTGAGTAGTGAATATCATCTGGCAGCGACGGGGGCATCCTGGACAGCGGGGCGCTCTGTGAGAAGCTGTTGAGAGGCGGCTGCTTTTTGTGTCGTGCGCGGCAGTTCTGAAACCACACCTGGGAAAATGTGGCAGATGTTGAGAACGTGCAGCAAGCTGCGCAGAATATGTTCGACGATATTGTGAAAGTCAGGATCTGGGTTGGGTTGATGTTCCTCTCGCCGGACCTGATTTAATTGTTTGTTTGTTCGTGTAAGAGAGATATTTCAGTGTGCTGTGGGAGGATGTTACTCATCCAATCAATGGGGTCAAAGTGTAAAACCTTACATGTGCCTGACTCTAAAGTACGCTACTCTTGTTTCAGAGCCTTTAAAATGGTCTAAAAGTGCGCCGCTCTCTCAATCTGAGGGGTCACAAGATGATTAAAAGCGTAAGAAAGAAAGAAAAAGTTTGTTTTTTTCACATTTTTCTTTTTTCTTTTGAAATACTGGATATTTTCACCTTTTCATGTCTCTAAATATCTTACAAACCAAACAATAGTTAAAAACACCCTTTGCTTCTACCTGTGATGTGGACTCACAAGTAGACAACACTTAATTTTAAGAGAAATAAAAAGTTTGAGAATTATCAGTCTAAATGAGATTCTTCTGTGAATTTAATTATTGAGGAGATTATCTAGATTTAGGTGGATTTAGGATTTGCACGTCAACAAAAATGGTTTAATCCAGAGATACTGGCATCAGTATCAGTCTTCAAATACGCACCAGAAACCAGAGAAAACCTAATGTGAAACATTATTTATGTCAGTTGTTTCCTAAGTTTTTTGGCTCGTGACCCCTTAAAACAAAGCAACGTTTATTTACGACGCCTCATCCAAGGCTGCATGTGAGCTGTGATCATTTCCATCATCACCACTTGTGTTTCAAATGTGAACCAAATGTTTAATTTGACTATTTTTAGAGACCTGAAGAGGCTCCAGTATAGCACATATTAGAGAAAGCTTGTTTCTTTCTTATCCTGTTTATCATCTCACAACCTCTTTCCCATGTTATGTTATGTTATGTTATGTTATGTTATGTTATGTTATGTTATGTTATGTTATGTTATGTTATCGTTGCCTACCTGTATGACTCGCCTGCTCAGTCCTGTCATTTCTGCCAGTTTCTGCAGAGTTTGGGCGTCAGGGTTGTTGTCCTGAGCGAACTGCGTCTGCATCACCTGCGAGGACAGACTGCCTTCAGTCATGAACGTGACACACAGAGAGTTTAGAGTGTAACTAAACACACACACACACACACGTCAGAGCAGAATCTACCTGCAGTTGCTCTGCGGTGAACGATGTCCGCGCCCTCTTGGCTGGTTTGGGTTGGCAGTCCTGATCCGAGGGCAGCGCTCCTTCCAGAGTCAGTCCTGTGCCTGAAGAGGAATCAGAGCGGGTTTCCCTCTTGTCATTATATTATGAAGTTACACACAACAATTTCATCTTGTTACAGCTCCAAAAAGTCTGTTATAAAGCTGAAGATTTGTCCAAACAACTCATGTAACAGGATTAAAATGTTTTCTATCCAACAACCGCACAGTCCAAAGTATTTATACCATTATGGCCTACATCCAGAGTGCTATCAGTGAGAAAAGTGTGGGAAATAACAATTTGAACATGGATTTTTGGATCTATTTAACGTGATGCACACTAAAAATCACTGATTTTGGGTCGATATAGCACCAATACAACGTTGGGTTGGGTACACACGACAAGCTTTAGCTAAAAACTGTCACAAATGTCTTGTTTCTTGTACAAAACAATGTTACAGTCAAAGGATACACAAGTTATAAACAATCAATAACAAACTGTGATTAAGATTTTAACAAACTTAAGTTTGAGTAAATAAAACTAAAAAAATTATACAAAATAACACCATAACTTGTGTTATAAAACAACATAAACAACTCCTCGCAGCCCTGTACCTCGCTTGAGTGGCTTTTTAACCCAGTATTGTGTTGGTGCTATATTGACCCAAACTGGGTACAATTTTAACCTGCATTTTTAGTTTGTGGACACATGTGTCGTGATTTTTTGAGCTGTAACATGATAAACTGGAGGTTTCTCTAATGAGTTGATGATATTAGTAGATGAAATGTTCCTTTTCACCTCCCTCTTTCTAATTTTTAGTCTTCTTAGTGTGATTACTTCATTAGATTTCTCTTCTTTTTCCTGCTAAACCAAACACATGTTGTGGCCACCTGCGTCCATCTCATGTTGTTTGGACAACAACTGCTCGAACGTTTTTAGATTCGAGGTGTTAACAAAGATCAAATATTGGTATTTCATGTTGAGAATAAGTCACATGTTATCTAGGATTTAATGATGCAGCAATAAAAGTGAGGGTTTGGATTTTAATATTTCAATCAACAGTTGAGTGTAACAAACCACATGAACACATACAGAACAGACCGATACACGTATGTGATGTCGTCAACCAGTGTGGAAAAAAAAAAAGGGGAACGCTGGAAACATTTGAGCTCAAGTGATCAAGAGTTTCCAGAATATTTTGTTCCATCTGTTTCTGAGACTCTGACTCCTGCAGATTTGTGTTGTTGGATCATCAGAGTACGTTTTTTTGATAACAAGCGTTACCATTTTCAGCGGCCCTGCGGAGGTTGTCCAGCATGATGTCGTAGTGGCTGCGGCAGAGCACCCTGCCCTCCACCAGGCCGAACTCCTCCCCGGTGGACAGCTGCCTCTTACAGGAGAAACAGGCGAAACAGGCCAGGTGATACACGCTGCCCCGGGCCCGTCTCACCCAGTCGCTGGCGTACACCTGACGGCCACACTGGGCGCACTTAGTGCCGAACCTACTGTGAGGAGGAAGGAAACAGGCGGAGATTTAGATTGGAGGTATCTGAGTTTATTGTTCTTTTACTCACTGAGGCCTCGAGGCAAAAACTTAATGTTGGGCCATTATTGATGCCTTCAACTTCTTACAGTGCACACCCTCAACTACACATAACAGCTTCATTATATGCACAAAAACCCAGAGAAAAACCAGTACTGGAACAATACCAGTCCCCAAGTTTCTTTGTGCCAGTTAGTTTGTGGTTATTTGATTAATTTATTTAGAAATATGCACCATGTGAGCACAAAATACATGCAAATTAAAATAATTAAATGTTTTAGTGATGAGATTTTTTTTTTTTTTTTGTCAACAGCTGTTTCCAAACTCAAGAGTGAACTCGGAAACTTTCCACAATTGCGTCACAACTGGTCAAACTTTGCTGAGGAGGATTTTATGATATGATAGAAAGCTCCAGAACAGCTAAATGGACCTTGAGGTGAGATTGTTTCCGTTTCCAAGACCACAAAACTCACTATTTGTTATAATGATGGATGATATAAAGAAGACATATTTCCTAACGAATTAGCAATTAATCAAACCATCAAAACCCGCAAACATGCAGAAAACCAGGAGCCTCTGGGGCCCCTGGTGGTCCGGGGCCCCCCAGCCTTGTTCACTGGAGGTTTGTGTTCATGGATCTGATGTAGCTAAATTAACATAGTTTTGTTGGTGGTTTAGTGCTGAGAAGATCTTGTAGATCAGTTTCTCAGTGTACAGAGCAGATTTCTTGCTCAGAAAATAATGATTCTCTAAATTGGGAAGCCAAATCGTGTTGTACTTGAGTCCAAAGTTGACCTTGGAGAGCAACAATTAATCAGCTGTAAAAACACCCACAAAAATAAACCAAATTATGTTCAATAATTTATCACCAGAACAGAATAATATTCCAGTAATAATTTTTTTTCTCCTTCAGTTTGGGTGTACAAGTCATTGAAGATCTTGAGCCAAATTTTAAGATAAAGTCTAGACTATTAAGTACAAACGTCTCCTTCTTTTCTGAGATTTTTTGTGTTTTTTTTTCAAGAACAAGATAGAAAAGCATTAAAAATATCATCTCGCATGTCTACAGACAATTTTGCTTTATAAAAACATTGAATATTATTTATATGCAGATTTTTCTGCTTCTTTATAACCTTTTTAAAAAATTAAGCCGATTTAAGAAGGATCGTTTCCTCTTCAAATAATTCAGCAAAATCATTAGTTCATACATTTACGGGAATTTTACGGTAATGTGATGGGAGATTAAAAAAACAAAAAATATCTTTAGTATTTTGGGCTGCGCAGACGCAGTTGTACTTCGGGAAAATGAATATATACTGGACAAGGTCGGACTTTTCATTTGTCTGTTTTTTTCTCTGTTTAGACTTTTATTCGTTTATTTCTTTGCTTCTTAAACACTCTTCAAATGCATCTGAATACATCTGCAGTTAAATGAATTGACCTCCAATCGATCAGCATTAATCATACATTTTACGTTAACAGTCTATTTGCTGTTATTCATTTTTCAGAAGAGACAAAATCGACCAAAAAAAAAAAAAAAAACCTAAAATAAAATAAACTTTGAAAATACACATTTGAATAAAATTCAATTGCCGAATTAGCCTATTTAATTTAATTTCGGTAATCCACAAACTTGAACCGAACCTCATTCAAAAGATATCAATTAATTATCAATTCAGACCTACTAGAAAAATAAACACATTAAATTTAAAGCTATTCCATCTGTTTTATATTTATTTAACGCGGAGACTCAACAGAATTAAAACAGATAATTCAGTTTGATTATCCAAAAGTAAAAAATAAATGGTTTTAACTTTCAGAAATGTTCATTTTTATAACATAATAAGTAAACACATTTACGGCAGGGTAAGAATAAAAACACCGAATGTAATCTTACCTGAAATAATCCAGTTTGCAGTAGATTTCTTTGTTTTTGACGTAGCAGCTGCTGTGTTGGTGCAGAGACGCTCTGCAGACTGAACACTCCAAACATCCCAAGTGCCAGTTCAAGTTGTTGACCTGCGCAGATTGGAAACACAATCACACTCACATTACAGGATAATACATGCCATCAATGCATTGATACGACACTGGAAGGAAAATAAACTGTCCATCATCTAATTTAGATATTTAACAACGAGTCTTAAATATTATTTTCCTTAATGTGAAGGAGAAAAGCCAAAAAAAAGATGAACAGGCCTAAAATAATTTGTTGGAAAAAAAGAGAATAAAGAAGGCAGAATAATGCAGCCTGCAGATCAGTTGAATAGTCAAAGAAAATGTCACTCGATTGCAAAAAGTTATCACCAAGTACAAACATTGTGGAGCTTAAAAACAAAGATAAACGCGAAGCTTTTGGTTCTGATGAATTGATGGAGCTGAAGGATGTTAATTCTTCCATCTCCTTCTCTCTTTCTGGGTTAAATGTTTATTATTTCTGGTCGTTTCTCACCTTCAGCAGGTACCGGTCATGGATCTCCATGCCGCAGCTGGCGCACTGGTTCTTGGCCGCCGGAGGAGAGCAGAGACAGGCGGCCTCCGACGGGCTGGACTCCCCGGACTCCTTCTTCACCTCCGACTTAGACTGTTTTAGAAAAGTCGGTTTAATACCGTGAGAACATCCACGGAGTTTCATCATTTTATGGTATTAAGAAAAAGACGTAATGAAAATAGAAGTCCGTGCAATATTGCAATCCTAACATGTAATCCGGAAAACAAAACACTAGCCTACATTTTCACTAAAAATGATTTGATAGCATTTTAAGAAACGATTTTTTTCCTCCACAGCACTATAATCTGTACATTTACTACAATTTAAATGTTCATACATCCACGTATGTGCCACTAGCCTATAATCCATCATTTAAAGCTTCATTTGAAAATGTTATCATAAAGATTCATTCCAGCCTAACATGCAGCATCATGTAAACTCTATTCAGCAAATTAGAAGTGGATAAACTGGTGTCTTTATTCTCCATTTCATCCCAGATCATTAACGCACACACACACACACAGCCTACAGACACAGTCCTGATTAAACCTGCATCTGCCAATTCATCAGAGCCCCGCGGAGATTTTCCCCCGCAGGCAAAAAGTTTAAGAAGAGAAGCAATACGAGGAGTCAATGAAACCTTACACGGATAGAAACACAAAGAAATCAAAAGGTTTCACAGCAAACTCGTCCAGATGTTTGTGACTCACCATTTTCGGGTCTTGAACGCTGCCTATTTGGAGAGAAGATGGAGCTTGCTCTGCGCATTACGCATCTCTGCCCCAACCCACACTATATCCGGTCCAAAACAACGAATAACAGTTTCTCCTGCATTTAAACCCTGGCAACAAAAGAAATTTTGATGCAATTAGAAGGAAAAAAAACTATATATGATCGATCATTCCTCTTGTGCGCAATAGGAGGCTATATTCCCATGCAATCAAACGCGGTGAAAAGAAAGGATGGGACTATATCTGCAATTAGCGGTGGATTGAAATGCTTCGCTTGATAAGAGGCAACCCGAGTGTCAATTTCATCTGTCAATCAAGAAAAGGCAACCGAGCCACCAAGCTAAGAGAGAAAAAAAAGCGTCGCATCCTAATTTCAATAGCTGTATAATCGAAAATCGAAAAAATCTTCAAAGTGAAGAGGCTCAATTGGAGATCGGTCTATTCATAACAGACAATGTGCAGAAACTGCAGCTGATCTTGAGGCATAAAGGAGCTTGATTGTCTCTTTTTCATGATGGACCCATTTAAGTACTTGAGGCTCCCCTGGGTGATTACAGCTGCATTCATAAGCTGCCAAAAAATCTGCGTTTGGGTGGCAATCCGGAGTCCGTGTTGTCCTTCATCTCGACGAAATTAACAGAAATGCAAGATTATGTTAATGACCAGCTTCGATATAAATATTGGAGGCAATATACTAAGAAGAGCTGGCTTATGTGGGAATTAAAAAAACATACACTTCATACTTGGAAAACCTCCCAAAAGCGCCGAAAACATCGTCCAATAAAAGTTTCTCCCTCGAGTGAATTTTCGTTTTTCCAGAACATCACAGGCAAAATATCCAAATATTTCCGTGGATCATGGCTCTTTATAGACTTCCCTCTCAGAAACAGAAAGATGTTTTTCCCCCGCTTCCACGCAAAAAATAATCCAACTTCATTAACTTGACTGGGAATCAAACCAGTGGCACCAGTGTCCCTCCCAGTACTGAAGGTCCGCTGTGGTTTCTCCCCGCCTCGACTGAAAAGTTTACACCCAGTTCAGTCAGACAGGATGTGATGCTGCCCGCTGGACCAGCAGACCCGGGTTTAACCTCCTTTTTGAAGGCTAGCAGGAATATTTAGGGCATGAATTTACCGAAGAAATTATCTAAAACATCTGGAAACACCCACAAATTCATCATTTTTTTCTGAAAATAGTGGTTGCACATTGGAGGCCAGAGTTTTTCGACCACTTTATGGAAATAACTTCACCACTGCAGCACTGCTGATTGCAGAGTTAGGTGATGATGACACTATAAAATGCTAATTATCCATCATATAGAATTCCTTTAGGGATTTCCTACTGTTCATCAAGTTCCCTTCAGTTTAGCTAATTTTGAATTCAAAGGCTCAATATGGGAGCCTTCAGTCTTTTTTACTCTGAAAAGAAAAAGAAATGTGACATGAAATAGAAGTGTAATTTAGGCTCATATGAGATAAACCTTGTTGCTACAACTTGAAACGTTCACATTTAAAATATAGTTACAAAACGCAAGTATGCTGATGCATTTCTGATGCAAATGAAAACCCTTTATGTATTCTTAATAACTCTCAAATCATGTTCAATAATTTCTCTACTTGGCTCAAAAATGGATATTACACATTAATCTGGTTTATCAACAAAAGATTTGCTGGACCAACTTAAATAAATTACTTCAATTGCTTTTGATCAACTCAAATATTGTTTAATGATTTGATTACTTTGAATCAACTATTTGTATTACTACAACTTAATTTTACAAGTCAACTTAAAAATTGCGAATTTCCCCAACTTAATTATATTATTTACCAAGAAGTAAAATGCTGCTTATTCACAACCTGTTATTTTTGTTTAACAGTCTCTGCATTGAAGAGTAGATTTAAAACTTTCCTTTTTGATAAAGCTCTTAGTTAGAGATGACCCAGGTTTGTCTTGGACCAGACCCTAGTTATGCTGTTATAGGCCTAGACTGCATGGGGACTTCCCATGATGCACTGAGCTCTCCTTCTCTCCCTTTCCATCTGTACACATTCATGTCCCATTAATGCATGTTACTAACTCGACATCTTCTCTCTCCTGCAGTTTTGTGCTTTCTCTCCTCTCTCCTCCTGTTTCTTTCTGCAGGTATTTCTGCCTCTGGAGCTGTATAATCTGGATCTGTGATTACAAGCCATCAGCTGCCCCCATGATCCTGCTCAACACCCACTGCTAAAATTATTATTATTAGCCTTCTTCTTATTATTATTATTACTATACATCTCTATGTGGAACTTGCATTGTGCTGTATATGCTCTATTTCCTCCTGCTCTCTTCCCCTCCTTCATCACAACCGGTCGAGGCAGATGGCCGCCCACCCAGAGTCCAGTTCTGCTTGAGGTTTCCTCCCGTTAAAAGGGAGTTTTTCCTTGCTACTGCTGCCAAGTGCTTGCTCATGGGGGAATGTTTGGTAAATTAAAGAGTACGGTGCAGACCTTCTCTATATGCTCTATAAAATTGACTAGACTTAGTTTGAAAAATATAATTACTTCCTTGACAATTAAATATTGTAAAATCAAATCTCACTTTTCTCCATTACTGCTACTAACAAAGTGTATTTGGACCAACAAAATACAAGTAACTTCATGAAGATACCTTTAATAAAAAAAATAAGCCTAAAATGCATATAGAGCTGTTATTGGGGCCAAAGATGCCAAGTGTATATTAACAAACTAAATGACAATATACTAAAACACAGTTGTAATAATATTATATATATCTTCATAGGAAAAGTTATGTAAGTCACAAGAAGATAATTAACACTAAAATATCCTTATATCTGCTTCTAACTGCATTATAGTGTGTTAGAAACCATTTATTAATAGTTGATATACTGGTTATAAATACTGAATAGGGGGATGTAGAATAAAGTGGTACCACATAACATAAACTAACTAACTAACTAACTAACTAACTAACTAACTAACTAACTAACTAACTAACTAAATAAATAACTATACATGGAGGATATCAGTTGTACACAGTTGTAAACAAACAAAGCACAACCAAGCAACCAACCAAAACGGACCAACCGACCAAATGACCAGCCACAACCAAGCAACCAAGCAACCAACCAACCAACCAGCCAATCAACCAACCAACCAACAACCAACCAACCAAACAAACAAACAACTAACCAACCAAACAACACAACCAACCAACCAACCAACAACCAACCAACCAACACATACAATAAAATAGAATCTAAATGTAGACATTATGACTCCTTTAAAGCTTCATTTTGCTATATCTCATTGTCAAATTATCTTTATTCCAATCATAGTGTTATTGTTTTTGATGTTTTAAAGTCAAATGAAGAGATTTAGTCTTCTGATATGTTGACATTTTAGAGATTTTACAGTGACAATGTGAAGAATCTTTTCCTTTGTGTGGAGGTCGTTACACAGAGGCCACAGATTTCTTTCTCTGTAATCACTGAGCTTTCACCACCTACAGAGAGAATAAAACGACTCAAAGTAAAGGTTTTCATGAAATCAATGACACTTTAATTTTTTATTGATCATTTTAAAAGGCATTTGGGCTTCTACCTGTAACAGCAGAATTTCATTGTCTCAGCCTCTTGTATTGTCAGTATAATGCACTTCAGCGGCTCTGTGCATTAACTGTAATTGCCAGATGGAGCAGGGTCAAACTGGAAGAGGCCTGGTCAAGATGAAGGAGGGCTTAACGGAGGAAAGAGTGTTATTTCACCTCCATTATCATCACTCTTTAGTGATGATGTGCGAGAGTGAAGGTTTTTGGCCAGTTTTGACCAGTTTGACGGGTTTGTGACCAGTGTGGTTGCAGATTAGCTCAGGCACAAGGGGTTTTGATTGAAACTGACACTGATGCTCTTCAGACCATTTTAGCATTTTCCCAGAATTTTATGCTGTCAAAACCTGTGTTTAAACCAC
This sequence comes from Thunnus thynnus, assembly GCF_963924715.1. Taxonomy (NCBI): domain Eukaryota; kingdom Metazoa; phylum Chordata; class Actinopteri; order Scombriformes; family Scombridae; genus Thunnus; species Thunnus thynnus. The sequence goes on from NC_089518.1 coordinate 31,031,045, forward strand.
ATATGACACAACAAGCCGAAAACCTCACACTTAAAAAACATTGTAGTTTTAGGTTAACATTTACTTTAGTTGGAGACATGGCATGATTTACCTGCTCAGGAGCCCCAGGGCAAACATTTTGTAGCTGGACCACTATTAACGTCCTGTTTTCCCCTCTCTATGTCCAGTGTGTACAGTCTGTCCATGCTGGAATACTAACTAATTAACTATACTAATTAACTCCAGGGTTAATATGATTAAACCCATAAATTTAGGAATATGCAAAATTATGCACAATATCAGCTGAAATAAGGTCAATAAGACAGTAGGTAAGGTGTCATTTAGGTCTTAACAGGTTTTGACACAATGACCCTCAAGTTTATTTGTAGAGCATATTTCATACACAAACAGCAATTTAAAGTGCAAGGAGACAAATACATAAATTTACATACATGTAAATTAAAATTTTATTTGAAAGGAAATTAAAAACATTAAAAACAACAACAACAACAAAACAAATAGGTAAAGATGTAAACAAGGTGGAGAATATAAAATTTTTTAACATGGATTTAAAGGTCAGTCGACCTGGTTGTAAACCTCATTATAACAAAAATGTTTACTAAGTGGAGATGTACATCAGTAAATTAAAACTGGTGGCACCACACAAACTAGTTCTTACGCAGAGATTTGTTGTCACTATATATTTATACAGACAAACTGCCAGGTGTACTTGTTGAGTAAGCTAGCTGAATGAACCAAGCCAATGCTAGCTTGCTAACATCTGACCCCTTTAGATTGAAGAGTAAAAGAGGTAATATGGAATATGGTGGACATGTCTGACCTGACATTACATTTTACAGAAAAAAATGCAATATACCTCACATTACAAAATGTTATGGCAATAACGTAAGACTAAATGATCAAATAATGTTGGTTAGCTTAGCATAACTGGAAATTTCACTCTTACTGTAAACTGGGTGAACACTATTAATTCTTCAACACACGTTCCTCCAGGCAGATTGAGTATAAATAAAACAAAGTCATATATTCACAAAGGATTTACAGTTACAGTTTCTTCTTATTTGACACATTACTACAATGTTTAGCTACTAGATAAGACATTTCTTAAGTTTTAATGGTGCAACCTGATTTAGTAAATCACTACTTTGAAACTATTTAGTTTGTCCTCACTAAGAACTTAAGAAAGATTTTACACACAAACTTAGTGTTGGATTTACAATGAGCAACCCAGTCCCTGTTAGGTAACCCAACAAAACAAGATCCACTTTATCATGTCTGTTGATAGTGGGCTTTAGTGGTTTATTTTTGATATTCCAAAACAAACATTCAGTTAAATTGGCTCAAAACCAGTTGGATAAGTATAAGAATACGTTTTTGAGCCCTTGGACTTCTAGGACAGGCATCCGCTTTACAGAAACATGGTGTTAAATCAGGCAGAGCACTGAGGTTGTGCTTGCATCAGCTGTTTCATTGATGCATGGCAATCATTTGGCTCATTAAACAACTGTGTGGCAGCTGACTAGTAATGTCCAATCACATTCGTGCAGGTGTACAGTGCAGACATTATAACCTGACACCACCCTAACTGCCTCCTTATATTTTTTGTATTGTTTATTTCACTAAGATTTAATGTTCATGCATGTTTATTTACGGGGGATTAGTTCTCTGAGCAGAATCCTTGCTGCCGCTGATTCTTTGAGAGCTTCCTCAAAGGGCAGAGCCTTTTCCGCCACATCTAACTGGATAACTATTTACTATAAATGGTCAGCTCGTCCACATGTCTCTGACTGAACTTACTGCCATTTTTTACAAACTGACAATGAGAGAGGAAATACCATCGTATGTGGTTATTAATAAAACTACAATAGTGTGAGCTATGAGTCTAATTTTAGTTGAGACTCCTGAATCCTTGCTTTAAAATACTAGATTAACTTATTTTATTTTCACTATGAATAAAACACTGATGAGTTTTTTTCACAGTAATAATGGTACATGAAAAATTAACAGCACTTTTGATTTGTGGAAAAAGTGCATTATCCAACAGACTTTCAATTGTGTGACTTCTTGCTCGTATTTTCCTGTACCTCACCCCAACAGAATTTCCTCCTTGAAGATCTGGCGACATGAATTGTGCAGCAACCTTTTGACAATGGTAATAGCTGAGGATGGGTCACCTGCTGCATCCTGTGTGGCTCTGTGGATGTGTGAAAGTCACAGCATTGCTACCATAAATGTGTGTGCGTGGCCGCTCTGTCCTGCAGCCTTGCCCTTCCTTTACGCGCAGCTGTCTTGAGTTCCACACTAACAATAAGAAAGCAGCACATTGCCACAATAAAAACAAACTGTAGCACATGCTAAAGCTATTAGACTCATCCAATGGGCCCCAGTGGACAGTTTGATGGCTGGTATGTCGACAATGTATGACGTGCGTCGTCCGCTGGCTGTGGAGGTGCAGAGGGGTTCACATGAGGGCAAAACCTTATTTACGGTATTGAATGTTGGAAAACAAGCAGGTTTAAGGTGGGGTCCTTTTGTCATAACTGAATAACAATGATTGTGTAACATACTGGCCTTCACTCACCAAGTGTATGGGTTAAAGTCATGCCTAAAAACTTAAAATCCTCGCTATTAAAAGCTACTGCTGTTCATTTTAAGTGGATTAACGTGGAGAATCATGTGAAGTTGAGACGCAAAAAAATCACTTGGCTTGACTTTTTTTTGCCAGAAGCAAACAATTTTTTCTTGCTTTTGGAAAGTTGAATCTGTGTAAGATTGACTTCTTTGTATAAATACGAAAATCAATCAATAAAAGAGCAAAATCACACTCACACTGTTTTTTTTTTAATGGTTCCAGCATCAGGTTGTGCACAAGGACTTTGACACTTTTTGGCATCTCTTAATCAAAATATGTTCTCAGCTGGTTTTGGCTGTCAGTCATCACTACTGATGCTACATTACTGGAGCTTTTTCTATGCGTAGTACAACAGCCAAGAGCCGCTGTGGTGGCAAATGTTAATTTTACTCCTGTCTCTCAAAATGACACATGAATTATCTTGTTATCTTGAAACGTCAGACTCTGTTTTCTCATCATTAAACCCGTTTTTCTAAATCATCTCCTTACTCTGAATGGTGGAATCCAACATCAATATGTTTTTTTTTCCAGGTTTAAACTTGTTTTGGTTATTTAACCTGAGGGAAGTTTGTCTATGCTGTTTTGTATTTGCTCTTTTCACTGCTTTTACAACAATGATATAACATACTGTGTTGTGCCAATCAGTTTGTGGGGTTGTTTGCTGCAAGACCACTGTCAATTAAGTCCTGATGATGCAGATTAGCTGAGTTATTGAGTGATTTTAATACATATCTTTTTCAAACTTTAACTTTTCTTGTTGCTTATTTAGCCACAAACAGATAAATTCATATGTAAGATTTGAAACCATGTTTTCAGGAGCTTTAAGACTTAGTAACCTTGTTATCATGACATAATCAATGTTTTTTCTTAAGATTATTAATTACGTTGGTACAATAACTGATCATAAGTAATTTTCATGCTTGTACCACATATTTATTGCGGTAGAATGTGATGCATTACAATAAATGAAACATAATTTGTCTTTTCTGCAATTTCATTGTATCCACAAATATGAAAACACAAAGTTCTGGGAAAACTACAAAAAGTGACATTTATCTTCTGAAATCAAGTTGAATAGCCAAGATCCTCCTTAAAATGCCCACTCAAAAATCTATTTTGCTTCTTGTTCCTTCAGTTCGATGTTCACTGTGCAGAATGATGTTTGTGCAGAGTTTATTTTCACAATCATCTGCTTAAAGTCGAATGTTTCTCTGTGCTGTGTGATTTTTAATGAGGGAGAAGGAGTAGATGTCATTTTAAAGATTGTTTTACAATGTAATTGATGTTTCTTTGTTTGAGTATTTTTATTTTTCGTAAAAAACATGTCTGAAGGGGATCTTTAATTTGAAGTGTAACCTCATCACGGCGGTTGGTGGCCATGCTAAAACCAAATGAGCTTGTGGAAATTACACATGATAATGTGTGTTTGAATATAATTAAAATTTAGGTTAGTGAAATGAAAACAAGTGAAATAGCTTTAACAACAACAAAGATGTGAACTTGAATGGCTTTTAAAAGGATCCGCTTGTCACATTAGTGTAGATATACATTTAACACTTCTTGTGCCTATGTGCTTACAATCATGTACAATATACTCACACATATACACATGTAGACTTGACTGTTTTTATCTGTTTTGTTGTTTTCATCCTGAATCAGTTTAATCTACTTGTTTGCTTAGTTGATTTAACCTGAATTTAAGAGCCTAACCAGGGACAAAGTCTGTACACATTACATCTGTTACATCACTTCTTGTTACTGTATGTAGGCTAACAGTGTTTATCTGTATTGTCCCTGTTAGATAAATGAATAAATAAACAAAGACATGATTTAGAGATAACAGAATTAAAAATGAACAACTCTCACCTTCTGTAGAGGTCGATGTCATGCTGTTCGTGATTTTCTCCAACTCTCAGTTTTCTGTAATTCTTTCGAGTGAGGTGCAGAAAAAAAAAAAAGTGCAACAGCAATGATTCATAGCGCCTTCTTTCAATGGTTGCATGTTACAGAGAACCAGCACAAAGCCACGTAACAGGGATGATGGATGCTCTGCTTGAAATACTGGCTGGAGGAAAATGTTGAGAGGCCTACTGAGAGAGGCCTAAACGCAACATGGCAGTCTTAGTTTGTTTCTGTAACGTGAATATTGTTAGATGTTCGAGATAAGAGTTGGATCTGAGTACAGTCTGTTTGGGAACAGGACTTTGAATAAAAGTGTCCCCCAAATGTTCGTTTAAATCCTGTTAATGATGTCTGCGTGAGAATTAGAGGGAGTAGCTGCCGGGGATGTAAAGGAAGCACATGAATAACACAAGAAAAACTGAGACAGTGAATGTTTGCCTTTGGGAGTTTGGTGCAGAATCAGTTTGACATTTGAAGACTCACCATCCAGCGCTGCATCCAGCGACATTCAACAGGCTGCATCCACTCTGAGATCAAACCCATCTAGATTACAGTCCTGCAGCCAAGCTTTCAACAAACAAAGGAAATGGCACATTACACCATCCCTCTCTCTGAAATGTTGCATAGGAGAGAAAAAAAAAAAACCTCTCACCAGTTATTTCACAAATACAAGTTTATTTGAAGTACAGACAAGGAAAAATGAAGGGCTTTTTTTCAGGGCTTGCACTCCATATGACAGCAATTTGGGGGTATTGTGTATTTTGGCCGGAGCGTGTGGTCTATGATAGATGACAGGAGAGAAAATCACGAGCCGCTGGCTTGAGCACAGACATGCAAATTGCTTTCGGCTGATTGCCGTATTCTGCTTGATATTTATCAAGTGGATTACAGTATGCCTCTTTATTTACAGCCAGGAAGCAGCTGATCAATTCTACTAAAGGAGGGAGGAAAGAGAGCTGATGTTTTTCCTTTGCTGGGTAAAAGTATAAACCCCTCGAGTGGCCACTGAGCGCAGCAAAATTAAGTGTATCCTCAATTGCATCTTGTTTTACCACCAGAAGAGACAACACCCAGCAATACAGATGGCTCAGGATGATCCCAGACTGACACTGGTTTGTGCGGAAAACCAATGAGCAAAGAACACTTCTTCCAGCACAAGCTTACAAGGGATTAGTACACACTTGAAATTGGAGATCAGCTCCTACAAATGCTGCTCCTAGTTTTTCACTGTGCACAAAAGAAGACGGATAACTTTCAGAATGTGATTTTTTGTAAATAATGAATGAATTATCATTGTTAAAGAGGACATATCATGCATATTTACAGGTCTATATTTATGTTTTGAGGCTTTACTGGACTATTTTTGCATTATTTATAATTCAAAATTATTTATCTTATACTGGGCCTTTATGTAGCCCCTCAGTTCAGCCTCTGTCTCAAAAAGGCCGTTTTAGCTCCTGTCTCGTTAAGGCCCCTCTTCTGATGAGCCAAATCTGTTCTGATTGGTTAGCTTCCTGAAGCTGCATCTCAGATTTCACCTCTCTTTCTCGTTCTATACTCGAAATAGATACTCCTCAAATCCATCTGTACATGTCCGAGCCTGAATCCGATCCGAAATATACGAGTGGATAACATGAACAGCCTTAGTAACAAAAAGGCTGTGGAACAGACGGCTGTTTGTGGGCATGTGCAAACGATCTGATGTCATCACGAGGAGGAAGTAGAGGTAAGCGTTCACTGCAGACTGAACCCCTGGGCTTTGACTGTCTGGGAACATTTCTACATACGTTCATCTTAAGTTGAAGTGGGTAACTTTAACCATGTTTAACATATATCCAACATCATAACAGTATAAAAATAACTGAAAATCACAAAAAAACATGATATGTGCCCTTTAAGGTTTTCAAACTGAAAAGTTCATTATCCATCTGCAAGGTGCTGAAACTCTACCAGAGTCAAGATCTCTAATATGCTGCTGAATCTGACCTCTAATCTCCTTTTATATCGCTTTGATGAATTTAACCTTTGACCTCCTCCTTGAAGTGAAAAGAGAGATTTCCTTGATCAGATTGATTAAGTTACACATTATTTGTTGTCCTGTTGGAGTGGACAGACATGTTTACCTGCCTGACAGATACCTAAGACGTCTTTTTATTTAGATTCAGCCATAAAACAATAAGTGAGGACAGAAGGCAGAGAAAGAAGTAGAACATATGTATAACAACAAGTATGATAGTTCAAATAGGTTCCTGTTAATTGCACAGCATTCTGTATAACAACGAAAATATGAAAATAATACATACAAGGTTCAATTTCAGGAGCAGAGCACATTTGTTATTTCCCTATGTGATTTAATCTTGCCGTGGTCTCGCCTCTGATCAGGATCCAGCTCTTTGCCTCAGCTTCAGATATGTTCGAGGACTTGGGTCAGTGTCAGAGATCAGCTACTTACCCAATCAGGTAACCAGCTCCAGAAGGAAAATTACTTCCTTCCGACCACTTGCACTCACCTGCAGTGACCCGGAGCAATCAGAGGTGAATGGGGCTCCTAATCACAGAAAACCCTTTAGGTCAGTGCACGTATACCCCTCCATCGCCCACCCAACCTCCTCCCAAACAGGCCAGCTCTGAGTTCAAGTGTGTAAACTGTCACTTCAAATAGGCTCAATGTGGAGATTACTTGTCCAGGACGCACTGTGTGTTTAGTTTGATGCCGACTGCAATATCCTGCCGCTGTGTTGATCCTAGCAGCTCTGGGTGAGGAGCAGAGTCGAACTGTGTCAACGAGAGGTGGCTGGTGGTGGCGCGCTTGCACTCTGATCAACCGGGAGAGAAGAGGAGAAGGTGGGACAGGAAACGGAGGGGCACTGGAAAGGATCTACAACCTCGAGTACAACCAGGACTCCTTCAGTATTTGTTTTGACAAGATGGTCATTCACCATATTAGGCAGGAGTGTGTGATAAAGCAGAAAGTGCATTACAGTACAGAGGTGATATGCTTTGGACAAAAACACTTTACTCTGATGTCTAGTGGCACGGCATGTATTTACCACTTTCAAGATTAATGCTAGCTTCTGGTCAAGTGACACAGTGATGGATAGTAAACTGAAGTACCCGCATGTGTTTGTGTTTCATGCACCCTTTACTTTTGCGGGCTGGGGCCTACAAGCTTGAAACTGTGAACACTGAAAATGTGTGCAGAGTGACTACAGTGAGGGGAGTCCCTTGTTATTCTACGGTGAGCTGTGCCAGCTCTCTGACAGCTGATGAATGACTCCAAATCTCACTCCTCCCACAGAGCTCTGATCATTTGCAGCATGTAGTGTAAAGGCCAGAGGATTGTGACCGCCAAAACCTCACCTACAGAACAATGTGAGCTCCACCAAACCAAACCAACTGATTAAAAAAAGTCTCAGGGAGTGTATGCACAGTGCTAAAAATATTCAGCTCCTTTATTAAAGCTGGTCTAATCAATATATTTATATCAACAACTGGTCAAATGATAATGTTTAATGTGAGAGACGTGCCTTGTAGTGATGAACTCACAGAGAATTATAAGCTGACCCTGCAGTTCCCCTCAGCTCTACTGAGTTTTGTAACATCTTTCAGTTCATTGTTCCAGGTTTTTGGCCAGCGACTTTAATGTTTTGTTTTAAATCCAATGAATTACCACTTAACTCTTGAGTTCCTTGCAGCTCATCAGAACTCTTTAACTTCTTCTAGGTCATTGTTTTGGTCTCTCACTCTCATCAAACTCATTTCTGACAACAACAAAGTGTTTACAGCAAAAAAAAAGCTCTGATAAACCACACTGTACACTACCTGTCCAGCACCAAATGGCAGACGGACAAAGTTAGTGACTAGCTGGTGAAGATAGCGGAGCGTTTAGCAACTAAAGAGCCAGATATTTCCATCAGTAGTATGTGGAGACCAAAACAGAGCTAGAAGGAAAATAAAAATCAGACTTACATTTGTCAGGTTACCAGAAACATGACTCCAAGTGATTGCTGATGTTGCTCTGTATGTGCTGGATGTGTTAAGAGTCAACTGTTTGCTAGTATGTTCACCATATCAACTTTATAAGGGCCATAATATGATAATGTTGTGTTAACAGCTGAATCAATAAATGTAATTGATTATTTTGGCCACTGTGGCCCATATCCTCACTCCAACACATGCACTACCAACAAGTATTCAATTTAGCTAAACTTTCTGTCAACATAATTTATTCTCACAACATTTTTAAAGTCGCAATTGATTAAAAAGAAATGAATGTCCCCGAGTCCACCAGAGGAAACTTATTCAAAATATGCATTCATTGATTATTTTGGCCACTTGGGGGCAGCAGGAACAAGCTAAAAACACGGCTAACATATTACCTCATAAAGCTGTCTGCAAACAATTTACACATTAAGAAGACACAGGGCAAACTTAGCATAGCGTACCTAGACTTGACAAATGCAAGACCAGTATTTACTCTTCTGTTCTCCACCAATTCCTGAGAAAAATGAGACTTTAGCTGCTAAATGTTCCCCCATGTTCAGCAGCTCGTCGCAATCTTTGTCTGTCTGCAGTTTGGTGTTGGGCAGGTGGTTTTCAGAGGGTTTTTAGAAGCTTTTTGTTGCCTGCTGTGGCTGGAAACCAATTGATGAGAGTAAAGTTCTTGGGTAGAGAACCAAAACAATGAGATTAAACAGACTAAACAGTTATAAAGAGCTGAGATGAACTGCAGACTTGGGTGATCATTCTCCCCACATTATAAAAAGCCATTTGATCCATTGTTTATGTAAAAAATATTGATCTTTGCAGCTTTAAGTCGGCCTATCGCTGCCTGTGAGGACCACCAGCTGGCTCCAGATGAGGTCTGTTCTCCTCTACAATCAGCTGGTTTAACAAATGATACCTGAAGGGCTGTGCAAGGATCCACTGCTGTGGGGCTCTGTCAAAAACCCCATCTGAGATAACACACGATGCCCTCGCCTGTACCCCCATCGCCGCTCCGTCAGTTGGATTGGCCCGTTCCACAACTGGACAGGAAGTCTGCTAATCTGTAACCTGATCCAGGGGAAGGAAGAAGTCAGGAACCAGCCTTCAGTGCTTTCACCAATCGTATTCATCACCGGAGCTGCACCGAGGCTCATTTAGAGCGGGAGCATGGCTTAACTAAACATCTTCTCCATAAAATAAATGCTTCCAGGTTACTCCCAGTCCAGGTTCCACTCAGAGGAGCATCTGATCTCAATTACCAGGAATGCTATAGGAAGCAACAGGGCTTGGCCTGCAGCCTGTGCCAGCAGCACCATGGCAACCAGCAGCACGTCTACAAGCCCGGCGCAGATAGGAGTCCTTTACAGGCACTTGTAAGGCGGGAAATGATGATTTGATAATTAGTTCCTGATGCGTCTCATTCTTTTTCAAATCAATCATGGCCAACATGTCTAGGAAACAGAGTGTAATTCAAATACAGGTTGCTGTTTGAAGTTGATCGGTAAACTGAACGTCCACTAAAGGTTGATGTACGGATGCTCTAAGTTTTCAGCTATGAAGCTTAAAGGCTAAACACTCAAAATGCAAACCGCTGAAAATAAAAGAAAACCAACAACGTGCTGATATTTGTGGTTTCTAAATTTATTCAAAGTGAAAATATGAGTTAAGTGATGCAGTTTGGAAGAAGGATGAGCGTTAGCTGTAAAAAAAAAAAGAGTTGTCTTTCCACTCGAACTATGCCTACAGTTCCCAGAAAGCATCTAATTTAAGCACTGGGAGGTGTAAAAATAGTGTGCTGCATTCAAGTGCTCCTCATTACTTACTCCTCTCTCAAAGTTTTACACAGGCTACAAACCTGATGCTGTTGTGTTGCAGTGGCAAATGACATGAAGAAAATCTATAGCAAGTACAAAACTTAATATTGATTTCTGAAAATCTGATCACAACTTTGGATTGAACAAAGAAATTAATAAAAAAAAAAAAGACAAAGCATGCAGCATTATTGATTTATGTGAGGTTGGAAAACATGCCCTCATAGCCTCATGATCATCCAGGTCATTGAGGATTTATTGTAAATTAAATCTGTCAAATAAGATAAGATAAGACTTTATTGATCCCCAGAGGGCAAAGTTACAGCAGTGCGGGAAACAGTCTAGTGAGGCAGGAAGCAGATAAGACCGAAGAGCAATAAATACACACACACAAAAAAGAAAAGAAATGAAAATGAAATAGGAAATAAATAGGAAAAAAAAAAATATATATATATATATATATTTAAATTGTTATGTTTTAATTAGTAATGCAGTGATTTCAAGGGGGAAATCCAGGATTTTATTTCTGTAAAAACATGTGTAAATGGTTTGTGACTGATTTTGGATTTACAAATAAAATCCATCTTGCATGCAAGTATGACATCACTCTGTTCCCCTGCTTCTTCTGATATGACGGGAGCATTACAGTTTATTATCAACATGTTTTACCACCACAGCTACCTCAGAGTATCATTGCTTAAGCCAAAAAGAAAAAGTAATCCCATTTTTTAGGGGTTTTCCTAGAAGAGGATGGATTATGGATCTTGGCTGGGTATGTTTAACGTGAGCTGTAATTTCCCACTGCACTCAAAGGCATCTCCTTACATCTACGTCCCCATTTCTACTCTCCCAAACAATGACAACATTTTTTTAAATGTAGCTAAATTGTCTGTCAACAAAATCTATTTTCAAACCTGTTAAACACTTTTATGGTCTCAATTGATTGAAAATATATATTAATATATAACAGAAGGAAATTATAAGATACCTAGTATAGTTTTAGGAGCAGCTGGATCATCTCTTTGTCTTCAATCCTCAGGGCTGCACACACACCCTTTAACACACACTGACCAAACTTGGCAGACGATACAATACAATCTCTGAGAAGAAGAAGCTGAGCTCATTCAGTTTTGGGTTAAAATGATATGTGAGGCACAACACTGCCCTGAACTCTCCTTGAAGATGACAAGATGTGGAAAGCAAACCTCGTCACATGAACCACTTGCTGAAATTTTTAAGCAGATGGATTTTTATTAGATAAATATTAAGAATTCAAAGAAGACATTTAGGATGTGAGACTAGAGAACTGTGACTGACAAGCTAACTTTAATTACAGCAGTTGTGGTAACAAATCACTTTGATAATGACCTTATTTGAATCCAAAAACATATTCAGTAACATGGATTCAAGCTTCAAAGAGAGCCGCCTCAGTCTGAGTTTTGCAAAGTTAAAAAAAAAATGACTTTTTTTTTTTTTTTATCAAGATTGAACTTATCTGCAACAAAAAAAGACGCAGCAGACAGGCTAAGCCCTAAAATTGCTACAGTATGCGGGAAATTACTCCGGAGAGTTACTTCAACAGGCAAAAATCTCACACAGGTTTGGCTCAGATAATGTCTCCGTGGGAACGAATCAAGGATCAGCACCTGGCAACTCTGCTGTATTGTTTGGTTCACTTTTTCTTAAAAGGAAGCCTCCTCAGCTGCAAACGAGTTTTCGTGTTTTCTCTTTTTCCCCTTCAAAGACACAAATCAGATTCCCAATTAGTGTCAGTGTCTCTGTCAGGGTGTGTTAGTTTTATGATGGACTGCTGACCTCTGCAGGGTGTTTCCAGGCCCTTGGATCAGAGTATGAAGAGACAGGAAGAAGTGAAGCCAACAGAACAAGCTTCTGGAAATAGGAACAGTCCTCATACACTACAAGATTAGTACAAGTACTCCTCTGCTATGACTGCGACTGTTATCTGATATATAAAGTAGGAAGAAAAAACAAAGTTCTGATACACAAACTTGGATTCAATTTTGAGACTTTTCTCCAAACTTAGCTTTTTTGCAAAAAATTGGAAAGTTTTACCTCTTTGGGCCTCAAACAAATATTTATTAGGTGGAGCAAATATGAAATGCATGAAACACAAATATCTGTAACATGAAAAGGAGCCACAACTACACAAAGTTTGGGAACTACTGGTTTAATCTTTATTTTTTGTATTTTATAAGCTTATTATATATTATTTTATGTAAAATTTTAATCCAAACATTAGAGCAGTACAATATTTCCCTCTGTATTGTAAGAGAGTGTAAGTATAAAGTAGCATAAAATGGAAATACTCAAGTAAAGTAAGTAATTACCTAAAAATTGTACTGAGGTGCAGCACTTGGGTAAGTAGTTACTTTCCACCACTGGAGTGTGCGCCTTTCCCATTTTTAGATGCTGATATATACTGCAGGTGTAAATTTTAAAGGTCATTTCAAGGTTCCTGTTAATTAATTATTAAACCTGCACAATACTGCACTCAGGCCCACACACCTGGAGAAAAAACTCCTCTGTATGAAAAAGTAGCAGATTTGTTTCTGTCCAACCTCTGTGTGTGTTTAGATCAGTGCTACTTATTCTACATGGAATTACACTGTTAAGTTACCAAATATTAAATCTTTCATACAAGTCAGGAAATGCAAGTAATCATCTCATTTAAACTGAAGGTCACTCTAAAAATTAAATGAAGATAATTATTTGGAGTATTATCTTACAGACACAAAATTGTGGTCAATGGTAATGGAGTGTTTTGTGAGTACATGCATCAGTCAAAATATAAATTGAATGGGCTTACTCTAATGAAGACTAGTTGTTGTATATGTTTGCCAGCAGGTGGGGATAGAGCATTTTGAAACTGTCCCGTGTAGCACCACTGCGTTATCTCCTGTCACTGCAATGATATCAATGACATATAAAAAACAATTATGTTTTTTCATTTGGAGACGGATCTTTTTACTCTGAGAAAAAACATTAAATGGGTTTAAACATCATCCTTTGAACGATTTGTCCCTGCTGAGCCACACCAGTGTCGGTTTAAAAAAAATCAAGATAATTTGGAGCCGCTTGCAGAGGGCTTTCTTTAAATTTCTTGAGGGTTAATTTGAGGAAGTAGTGGGGACTTTGTAGCCGCCCATTCTCAATATTTAAAGTAATACGCTACAACCTTTTAGACCTTGTCAGTGAGGGCTGGTATGGAGAGTAACCTACTGCTGTTTCTCAATTTGCTTTTTAGAAACAGAATAAAACTGAATCTTTTTTTTTTTTTTTGATAATTTAATTTCGAGCTCTCATAAAGTGAACCGTGAACCGTGAAGTCATGAAAGGTAACGTTCAAAAATTATTTAACAAAACACCTGCCTACTGAAAATGATGATATTTACACTTCTAATTCCCAACTGTTATTAATGTCTGTAGGGTTCAGCATCTTGTCCATCTGGGTGTTTTTGTTGCTGCTGGAGGGCTTATTATGTGCCAGTGACTCAAGTGTTGGTAAGCAACTTTTATTTTTCGTCACAATTGATCATTGTGACAGTTAACTAGATTGAGAATTCAAAATTATGGGACAAAATTGTCATGAATTTATGGGAAAACAAAGATAGATACGCATATTTGCAGTGCCGACATTGCTCGTAACATTTTAAACGTAATTTTGAAGTAAAGAGAGCAGATTAATTTACTTTTGTCCGTTAAAAAAAGAACAGTTCCCCGTTGCTAAGCAACATCAGTTCTTCCAGCGTCCACTACGATGTGTTGACGTCATCTACCTGAGTGAGCTCAACTCCAATCTTAAATTAGTAACGGTCGTTAGCAAACTGTCATGAATGATTCACGGAGCAGGTGGACCGAAATGCAGAGACTTGGCAGGCACAAGGAACTGAAGAATACCTTTATTGACGAACACATGAACAGCAAACAGGAGTGCAGGCAGGAAACTGAACAAATGATCCTAGAAGACTCAACTGAAAACCAGACCTTAAATACGAACTTAACTAGTCAGACAACAAGGAACCGGTGATAAGACACAGGGGCAGGCTGGGAGCTGATAGACTGGGAGCAGGGCTGACCAGACTGATATAAGGGCAAGTATGAAGGTAACAGCAGACTGAGGAAGAACACTGAGATAAGGAGAGGGCTAGTGAGGATGAACGGAGGGCATGTGTAAGGAGGAGTAGGCCTACATGAACACAGGAGGAAAAACACAATGAGCACAGTCCAACCAATAAAGGCAACCAAAATGACATAAAGCCAGAAGTCCCTCATAAAGTCCGACTCAAACAAGCCCTCTCTCACACAGTCCAATCTTCACAAAACAGAAAGGTCAGAGGGCATCTGGTGGACAATGGCAACTATGAAATACAGAACCAGACTCTAAGGAGTCTCTAGAGTAACCCCTGGGCCACACTGGATGCGTGAGCAGCGCGTGTGCGTGTGAGTCGCTGAACTGCTGCGTCTCTCACGCTTGCAGCGTCCACACTGGAAGCGTGTCTGCTGCGGCGCTTCTGCCACTGGCAGCCCTATCTTTCTCGTTTTCCCTGTCTATTTCTGCTGAGAACCGCGCGCGTCACGCGGAGAAAATAGGTGAGACCTCGAATCTCTAGATGAAGCGACGTAGCAACCTTGCGTGAGACGCGCGTGACACGCGTTTCCTCAGGACCTGATTCTGGGATCCACTTATTGATAGTAAAGTAATTGACTATGGTGATAGTAATGCATCCCAGCATGCAGGATATTCCCCTAACAAGAGTGGTCTAACTGCACAATGTTTCCCTGAGGCTTCCTGAAAGGACACCATCCGCTGCCAAAAGGTCAAACCCACTTCAGCTTCACTTTCATTGGACACAGACATGTCTTGCGATATCTTTTTTTTTTTTTAATCAAAAAAATGTATAGGGATGGTGTGAGGTCACTGTAAAAACTCTTCCTGTTCATCCTGGCTGTTAAAAGATCCTCCTCAAATGTGCTTTCAGTGTAAGTTATGGTGACCAAAATCCACACAGTGTCCACGCAGTCGATTTGTGAAAAATGCATTTAATGGTGATTCTTCAATTAAGGGAGTTTTTCTGTCCCCAGGGTAGATTTTCAAGAAAAAATGTTTTTTTAGAAAAAACAATTATTGTCTTTGTTAAGGTTAGGTTGTAGTAGCTATGAAAAAAATAACTGTATCTCAATGATGACATTTTAATACTTTTTCAGTGTGTTGAAAATTCAAATGTGTAAGAATTTCACTGCTTTGGGCTTGTCCCCAACCCAGACTTTTTGACATCCCCTCTATAATAAAGCAATAAAAAGTGCTAAATTCATGAAAACTTTACTTTGCATTTCCTCATAACAACTTAAAAAGACATTTTTCAAATTCATATAGTTTATATTTGTTCAAATTGCAATTTATTTATAGTTAAATATCACTGTCCCTCATACGCCTGTCATTACCATCACACTCAACATTTTAGGGAGCAATCAAGTTTTTACAAACAGTTACTTACATTGTTGCATGCAAATTAGATGCTCCGGAGGAAGATTCCCAGACATGAGGCAGAAGTCTGATTTTTTTATGCCCATACATGTAAGTAATTTGATGTTTTATACATCCTGATCTGAGAGTGTTTATTAGGCGTCATTACCAAACAAGTTACTATTTGAGTATTTTAATTCATTAATGGGAAATTTCACTTTATTTACATATATTCAGTGTACATTGTATGCTAGGTAACCAGTTAGCTTAGCAAGTCTAAAACTTAGCCAAAATTTTCTGCAAAGAGTGGAAAGTTAACCAAAGAAACAAAAGGGCCAGTGATAAGAACAGAGAGACGATACAAAGTTATATAGCTGAAAACACACCTCCCATATCTTCTATAGGTCAGGAAGAACATGAGAATGAAGCGCCCATTCTTGAAGCTTCACCTGATATTTCTGACAGTTCTCATCATAAAACCCCAAGTCATATTTAGGTTCTGCACATGATGAGTTTTTATATTGTTAAGTGCATTTTCTTATCGCTAGTGTGTAAAATCAATTGGTTACTTATGTGGTTGTTGCAGTCACAGAATGTGACATATGTTTTTTACTGACTTAAATACTATTTTTCTTACTATACTGTATTTCTTACTAGTATTTGTCTTTTTAGGACATTGTTCCGATGATTTGTATAAGCTGGTTGATAATCACCGGCAGGTCCCTGACTGTTGTTTAATATGGGTCACGCCACTGTTGCTGTGCATGAATTAAAATGCTGCACACTTATTTGAGAGTGCTGAAAACTTTATGTTCTATTTTATCATTTTTGGATTGGCACCCATCATATGGGACATTTGAGTTGAGCATGCCAATTCTCTCGTTTGATCCTTTTTTATGTCAGAAATGAGCCAGCAGGCCCAAAGAAGATATTACATAAGCAATGCTGTGGTAGTTTACCAAGTGATTCGTTTTAATGGAAGGTTAAGTGTTCAAAAGGTGTTCTTTTTAAAAAGTAGTATTTTCTTTATCTTTCGTTAGTTGTAAAAACAACAAAAAACACAAGTGTTAATTTTTATGTCATTACCAAAACATGTCGTCATTACCGGAATACATTGTCATTACTGTCACAAGACATTTTTTGATAGAAAATGTTACTTTTTTGTTAACTTGGGTTTTACCTCAATCATTGTGTTAATGTTAAAAAGTCTAAATTTGTATTTTCTGAAAAAAAATACATTGCAATTCAAATATTCTGATTATTACGCAATATTTCATTGTTGAGACAAGGCAATATATTAAAAAGTTAGTGAGAACATGTTAAAATGTATTTTAAATGTACTTACAAATATTTAGAACATGATTCTTAAAGAGCATGTTTTGTACTTACTGGAATGATTGTGAAAACTTTGCTTGTCAAATCATTTTTTATTAAAATCAGTGTTTTGTTTTTGTGATGGTGATGACGTGTTGCTATGACAACTTTGAAAATATCAAAATTATCATGAAGTACAATCAAAGCAATGCTAAGATCTTTGTTCCAGACCAATTGATAAGCCTTTTGAAATAGAAAAAAACAGAGATTAAAGAACACCAGAAGTCAAAAGTGCCCTGAATTGAAGAATCACCCTTAAACGTTTATCTGAAGCGTATATGAAGCTTCAGCAGTCTGAGTTCCTCAGACAGTGTTTCCCTGTTGATCTGTGGTGGAAGTATAGTAACAAAAAGAGGGACTTTGGCACTAAAAAGACTGTAATGTTGAAAGATATCTACTTGATTTGACTCATTTGGACGACTGAAGCTTCTACATTTTTGCACAGAAGGAGGTTTACATTGTTTGAACTTAAGTGCAACTTTAACTCCATGATATAGCCTATATCATCTACTGTCAGAGACATCCAGAGTGTTTCCCCCGATCCCTCTTTGCCCAGTGCATGCTGGGATAGGTTATATTCCTGAATGAATGGACTTGTATTTTAATTTCAGCCCAAATTGACTGGACTTTACTGGTGCAGAGCAGCTTAAATTCAGAAAATACTGTATGCAACAAGTTGATTTATAAGCTAATTTTTTGGTAATTATTTGTGTTTTTCTGCATTAAGAAGCTAAATCAAAATATTTGGGACTTCTTGAGCTTCCCAAGAAGAGATCAATTATTCTATTTATAACAACATGCATGCATTTATACACTTTCTTTTCTCAGAAACCTACATTTATTGGTTGTTTATGAACATGCTTATCTGCTGTTTCACAGCTAATGGGGAAGAAAAAGCTGCAGTGTCTCATTATCTCACAGAACTTCTGCAAGTATAAGTGGAAGACAGGAAGTCATATTACAACAGCAGGGAGGGTTAAAGATATGGGGAGGGAGGTTCTTAGGGGGGAGAGGCACTATTATACTTTATCTCACCAGTTCCTGGAAGAAGTACTGAGATCTTTTACTTCAGTAAAAGTAGCAAAATCACAATACAAAAATGCTCCTTTACAAGAAGGCCTTGCCTTCAAAATACTCATTATGTAAAATGGCCTCACTCAGTGTTATATTTATTATATATTTGCAGATATACAGTGCCTGTATTCACATCTCTTGGAATTTTTCATGTTTTATCGTCTTGCAACATGGAATAAAAAGGGAATTAATGTTGTTTCTGACATTGATCAACAGAAAATGACCCCAAAAAAGTAAAAAGTGATCTAAATTAATAAAAAATGTAAAATACATAATCTGTTTTACTGTTTTAAAATCTGTTTGCGCTGCTTAAATGTTAAATGTAGCCCCATTAGTAACAAAACCTCATCCCTACTGTGTACTTGTACGTTGATGCGTTGATTATAAAGTTCTCTTGAGTCTTGATCTGAAACCTAAGTAGTAACTATAGCTGTAAAATAAATGTAGTGCACTAAAATGTACAATATGTCCCTCTGAATGTAGTGGAGTGGAAGCATAAAGTAGCATAAAATGGAAATAATTTTGTAAAGTACATTAAAATAGTACTCAAACACAGTACATTAAGAGTAAATGTACATTTCACTACTGATATTCAGTCTCAAAGAGCTGTAAGCTTTTTAAAAATCTGTGTATATGCAGGGAGGTTTTATTAAGAGCACTCGCACAGTAACACAACCACAGTCTGATATGGTAACCACTATGTTTTGGGGGTAGCGTTAATGTGATTTAATGTATGTTTAGGGTTGTCTTTAGCTTTCAGGATTTCATGGGATGTGTAGAAAAGTCTTTACAGACGCTCTCACGCACACATGCTAAATCTAACTTTAACCTTAACCATATCTTAACCCTAAAATTGAACTATTAACCTTGTAGGGAGGTGCTTTGTTGTATGTCTATTAGTGCATCGCTTGCATGTTGTCTGTGTTTGTCTTTGGTTTCTCACATTTGCTTTCGTTATCGCCTTGAATCATGACACCATCTGTTCACAGTCACTTCAGATACAATCAACCATTTAATTAGATTACAGTATACCTGAGGTTCAGTCATATAAAGCAAGATGATCTTTTTCCTTTTTTCACCTGTTAAAAGTTCTTTGTTGTGTGATATTGAGCTACAGTATGAATAAACTGGTTGGATCCACATGCAGAACCGGGTCTGTTGGTCTGTGCATGTTGAAAGCTTGTGTTCTCGTCTACAGCAGAGATTGTATTTTCTACTTCAGACTAAGAGTATATGGGGTGGACAAAAGCATCATGTTTTTATTCTACCAGGCAGTGCTAGAGAGTTTAATCAGATATGAGATGTCATCTTGGTATGGCAACCTCACAGCAAAACTAAAAACTAAACTTGCTCATCTGGTTTCACACGGCCATGAAGGTAATTGGAAAAAGCAACCACCAGAACCTGCAGTTCATTTACCAACAAACTGTTTTTAGGCAAGTTTGAGGATAGTAAATGACCCCTCTCACATCCCTCATTCAGAGAATGACCTCCTACCGTCAGGCAGACGATACAGAGTCCCTCACTGCAAACTCAACCGTTTTAAGAATTCATTTGTTCCAACCTCCATTACATTTCTTAACAATGCTGCTTGAGGCCGAAGTTTGTGCAATAATTTTAAATAATTTTACAGTGCTTTTACTATGGTGATCTTTTAGCATGAATTTTTATAGGGTGTATGTATGTATTATGTTATTGGATGTGTGCAATATGGCAATATGTAAGTGTTACGTTACGGGTTATGTGCAATATTGTCATGTTATGTTGTTGGTGTTGGTATGGCTGAGGTTGTATCGTTTGTGTCATTGTGGCCGTCAAGGCATTCATGGTGCAGCTACAGAGTCCAAGACAAATTTCTCTGAGCGGGACAATAAAGTTTATTGTATCGTTATCGTTGTGCGTCTTCGTTTGCAGTGAATCCCTGTTGCTACTACCCTTGTCAACACTCAGGAGTGTGTGTGAGGTTTGGGACAGACGGCTACGAATGTGACTGCACTCGCACTGGCTTCTACGGGGAAAATTGCACTGTTCGTAAGTTCCAAAAAAATCTGTGTACCTGTGTGTCGAAATGTGGGTTTGTATAACAGTCACAGCCCAAGTGACTTCCAGGTAATCCTCTAGTCAACCTCTCAAATGCTCCTTGTTAACCCTTAATCCTTAGTCTGTGCGATTTCAAAACAGAGGTTACAGAGGTACTGATGAGATAATAAATGTAAGGTACTTTTTAAAGAGAGATAAGACAGGAAGTTTCCGCCGGAAAGAAGATAAGATCGTTTTGGTTTGCATCACAACACTCAGAGGCAGGGTTCAGATATCAGACTCTTTTTTAAAATATTATTTAAAGTATATGGCTGGCAATTTTTTAAATATTTTTCTTATTGTCGACATGTGCAGAACCAAAACAACAATGAATTGATCCTACGTATGTGTATTTTGTGTGTATGTAAAGCCTGATATGTCTCATTCCTCTGTGCTGTAGATCTCTATTGTTCTCTAAAAACTACTAAAAACACAATCTAAGAGCATGATTACTATAGTTGGTTTAGAAACAGCTCCAAAGAGTAACAACGGTGTCAAGTTTTCACTTTCTAGAAAGTATTTCCATGTCAAGAAGAGGCCACCTTGCGTTCTCTTTTACAGTAATCAATCACCATTTTTTCATGCTCGTTGTATTGATCAGACTCTGATCCAGACATTGTAAATTTAAGTTAAGTGCATAGTCACGGTTTTCTGGAGAGTGAAAACTTGACACTGTTATTAGTCTTTGGAGCTGCTACTTAACAAACTAAAGTAATCATACACTTCGGGAACATGGAACATGTCACCCAGTGCAGCAGTGTGGCTCATTCACATGTTTGTAAAAGTCTTTGAACAACAATGGAGGTCTACAGCACAGAGGAATACGATATATGAGACTCATCAGATTTGTTGACTATAAGAAGAAAATAGCCAGACATATCCTTTAAAACATGAGCAATACTTTATAATGAGACACCCTTTATAAAGGGTTTCAAGTTGTAACTTATGGTGTTATTAATGGTTAATAAATTATTTAAAAATCCTCAGGTGTTACTCAAAAAATGTTTATTGTTGATTTTGTCCGTAGCGGAGTTCTGGACCAGGATCCGCTTCATGCTAAAGCCCAGCCCTGCGGTGGTTCACTACATCCTCACACACTTCCAGTGGTTCTGGGAGCTTATCAACAGATCTTTCTTGCAAGATACCTTTATGAGATTTGTGCTGACAGGTAGGTGTTAAGATTATCTCCATAACACTGAATCGACTTCCAGTCTCACGATCAGCAGAATCACACAAGACCACAGACCACAAAAGATAAATCAAGACGACAAACAGACTCCCACCATTTCCTTCAGTTCCTCTCTGTTGTAATATTCTCACAGTATGTATGCTGTATACAGGCAGGATTTTAGTCGTACAAGTCAATTTGTCACCATGAAAAAAATTATATATATATATATTTCTGGGTTCTACGCTATTTTGAGTGAGGTATGATGTCATGTTGACATTTTCTGAGAAGCACAGGATGTTGTCATGAGAATGGGTTTGCCTTAACTATAGTACAGAAATACTACAAAAAACTACACACAATGAAAATACATACAATAATGGATGAGGTGACTCATTCATTGCAGTGAAAGATGCTCAACCAGCATATCCACTGACAAAGAAAACCTAAAAACCTTGGTTTTATTTTCAAACTTTTGGCCTTGTTAATTCACTCAGCATTGATAAAATATGCAGCTAGTTCATCATTTGTGCTTTTATCATCCCAAAGTCAGAAGTGATCTTATTCCAAGCCCTCCGACCTACAATACTAAGTATGGCTATCTCAGCTGGGAGTCCTACTACAACCTCTCCTACTACACCCGGCTCCTACCTCCTGTACCTAAAGACTGTCCTTTGCCCATGGGAACTAAAGGTGGGACCTTTAAGCATCACGACTACACGCAGACAACTTTCCACCACGAGAAATCTTAATCTAATCGTGTCACGTTACTGACACGTTTCTCTCTCTGCAGGCAAACCTGATCTCCCTGATCCCAAAGTGCTGGCCGAGCGTTTTTTTAAGAGAAAGAAGTTCAGGCCAGATCCTCAGGGAACCAATCTGATGTTCGCCTTCATGGCGCAACACTTCACCCATCAATTCTTCAAGACAAAGCATGGAGCTCACGGAGGCCTCACCAAGGCTCTAGGACACGGGGTGAGACGCATGTATACTGACATTCAACGGTCACCTCCAACCAAGACCTCATTTAAACAATAAACATGTTGATAATCATAATAAATCTGATACTCACGCAGGTAGATGCGAGCAATATATATGGAGACGATCTCATGAGACAGTTTCATCTCCGGCTTCATAAAGATGGAAAGCTGAAGTATCAGGTATTCATGCATATGAACATAACATGATTGACTGGGTGCCATCTTTGAATCCAGTATCCAGATCTTATAATACATCTGTGCTCATAAGTGTTGGTTTTTAATTTAATTAAAATGTATCCACTTTATGCTGCTCATACGCGTTCGCATTTATTTAATTAATTATATCATTAGGAATTGTTATTATATAGTACTTGGAAGTACTGAAAAATGTATTTAATAATATACGGTAGTTCTAGGTTATATGCTACCTACTAGTATACTTTTATACTTTGCTGGTATGATTTTGAAGCAGGTATTAAATTGCATTCTATGCGGTATTAAAAGGGTCCCACAAAGTCTTAATCTTATCTTGGTGAACTGCAGAAACACTGTATTTACCAGACAGACGTTTGAGTGGTTTTGATTTCCTCATCTAACTCTCAACAAGAAAGCAAATAAGTGAGTTTCTGTAAGTGTTCCTGTAAATGAAGCTTTTCCATTTCAGCTGACAAAGTGACACTTCCAAAAGTCACCTACACTCTCCTAAGTAACTAGGTCCATTTACTCTTTGAAATGCAACTTATTTTAGTATTCAAAAGTAATTAATATCATTAATAGTTTCTAAAGGTCTGGATATAGTCGGGGTATCAGGCATGCATGTACGTGCCTGCGTCTTGTGCATCTAGAGGGTGTTAACTGTAAATAACTTTCACTTCCTGTGTCACGTCAACTTCTGAGAATGTAGTGGTACATTTTTCAGATAAGATTCAGCTAAAAAAAAAGCCCTTACAATCACACACTCAGCGTATTGCCTTTGACATGCTTCAAGTTGTGATCTTTTAGACGGAATTTCCTCAAACCAGCCTTATCTAAAAACTGCTCTGCATGAGGATATTATTTTACTCAGCGGCGGTTTGTTAAAATATGTGAAAGAAAATGAGAAGTTCAAATAGCTTGAAAGAATTACATAAAAAGAATGATCATTTATCTTTTAACCATTCTCCTCACATGTGGATGACTTTTTTTTTTGTGTTTGTCCACAGTTAGTGAACGGTGAGATGTATCCCCCTCTAGTATCTGAAGCCCCTGTGCACATGTTGTATCCTAAAAACGTCCCTCAAGACCAGCGGCTGGCCATTGGTCAGGAGGTTTATGGCATGCTGCCGGGCCTCACTATGTACGCCACCATATGGCTGAGGGAGCATAACAGAGTCTGTGACATCCTGAAGGCAGAACATCCCACCTGGGACGACGAGCAGCTCTTCCAGACTGCCAGGCTCGTCATCATAGGTGGGAAAACCTTCTTTCCCAGTGACAGAATGATCAGAAATCATGCAGTACTGTTTTTATTTGGTGTATTAATCCACAGAATACGTTTTTAATTGCAGAGATGTCTTTTTGCTTTTGTAACAGACATTTTCCTTTCAGTTCAGTCCAAATGTAAACACCAAAATCTGTGTCAGGGCTTTGAGAAGGCCATCACATAAAGTTGATTTAACTGTTCTAAAACCAGTTTTGACATGTAATTATGGTCTTCGACCTATTGGAAAGTCCAGTTTCCTCCAACATTCATTTGTGGCTGATGGTTTTAGGTTGTAATTATCTCTTCCTCAGTCATTATTTTGTCCAGAAGACAGCAGAACAAACTCAGAGCATGAATACACCACCACCATGCTGCCAAGTACAGGTTTTCTCGGTTAAGTTTCTCATATTATATGAGTTTATCAAATCATACCACAGAAACCTTCACCAGAAGACTTCCTCTTTGTCCATGTGGTAATCGACAGTTTGTTTCCTCCTGAGCTTGACAAAGTGCACTTCTCAGGTTACTATACTCACAATGGTTTGTACATGTGAGTACTTAAAATAATATCTCTAAATAACTCCAAATTACTTTTGTAAATAGATACATATCTCTACACCTTTACTGAGCCTCCTGGACTTTACAGTCGCAATGATTGTTGTTCCTTTAAAGCTACTGGGAGCAGTCAAAGTATGTATATATAAGTTGTCAGTATCACTAGGATATAATTGGCCCTGTCACAAACTTGAATGACATTCATGACTTTGCTCCCCGTCAAGTTAATCGTTTCGGTTGCTGTGCTCATATTTCTGATAGCAGCAGATTTTGTCAGAAAACCCACATTAAATATATTTTAAAATGAAAATTGCGAATGTACTTTGCAAAGTTGGTATTACTTTAATTCTTCTGCAACAAAAGATCAGCTGCAGAAAACACTGAAACCCAAAGCTGCCATGACACACAGGGACTGGAGAATATATCACAAATATGTTGCAAATGAAATAGTAACTTAATGTTTAATATTTATAGGGGACATTCTGTGGTTTTGTATTTGACTTCACAACATTGTGTATTCTCATTATTTTGTCCACCCCAGGTGTTAACTAACCATTTTAAACCTGCTTTCTTCAAGCTTCTTTAAATATTTTTCATTTCAATAAAGCTTGTCTCAGTGTGTGACATGGAGTGATGAGACTTTTTCACCCTCCAGGTGAGATCATCAACATTATAATAGAAGAGTACGTGCAGCAGTTGAGCGGTTACAGGCTGAAGCTGAAGTTCGATCCCACTCTGCTCTTCAACGCACGCTTCCAGTACAGCAACCGTATCGCCCTGGAGTTCTGCCATCTCTATCACTGGCACCCGCTGATGCCTGACAGCTTCCTAATCGACGGAGATGACATCCCGCACTCTCAGTTTCACTACAACACCTCGCTCCTCATGCATTACGGGATAGAGAAACTTGTGGATGCTTTCTCGCGACAGCCTGCAGGACAGGTAGTGAAGTAACATTCGCTCAGCGTGTACAAGAATCTAGTGTTAGTGGTACAAGTGCAGCTAAAGTCTTATCAGTTTATTTGCTTTTTTTGGACGGGAAGATTATTATTACTCGGTCACATCTGGAGGATTGCGATAACGCCCTCTGCTCAAAAATGTGTTTTTCTTCTTGTATCTTCAGTTGAATGTTTGCACTTCACTGTGAAGAATGATATACGTGCAGAGTTTGACACTAGAAGGCTGTTTGCAGCTGAAGGTGGAAAGTTTATCTGTGCTCACCTTAAGTCTGAGCTTGGATACCTACGAGCATGATTTGTGACCTCACAACTAGTTTGGAAGCAAATCGTGGTCCAATAGGCAACTTACACAAGTGTGACGTGGAAACTTGAAACCTCCAGTGCAAATATTTGTTATTGGAAAAACCACATCAGACACTTTAGCATTTTAATATATTTTTTAAAACATGTCTGGAGGGGATCTTTGACCCTTAAAGGACAAGTTCACAGTTTTTCAAGTCTATTGAAACACAGTCAGGTGCTGATATGAACACTGAAAGGTTTTGCTTACTGTAATCATTCCTCCTGTTAATACTGAACATTAGAAGATCCCTTCCTAATCCGTTTTCAATGTAAGGGACGGGGCAAAAAAATGTACAGTTTTGTGCAAAATTATATTCATACATTTATCTAAAGCTTATATGAGTCTTCAGCCATCCAAATTAGTCAAGTTAAGTGGATATCTTCCAAAGTCCAAAGTACAAAATTCCCTCTTTTGTGTTTTCCTGTTGAGTGGTAGTGAAAGGATAGTAACAAAGAGGGAAATTTGCACCAAAAAGGTTATAACATTGGAAAATATCTGCTTGATTTGACTAATTTGGACAACTTTTTAAATATATTTTTGCACAAAACCAGGACTATGAGTTTTGTGCCCATCACTTACATTCAAAACACATTAAGTGGTATGAAACTGAGTCTCTACATTTCAGTGTTGACCACATTTTAAGCCTTTCAGGTGTCATTTAACACGGCATGAAGGTGTGACAACACTGTGGTCAAGGTCTAGTTAGGTTTAGGCACAAAAACCACTTGGTTAGGGTTAGGAAAAGGTCATGATTTGGGTTAAAATATCAGGTTTGTTACCAGAAAAACAGCTGCAAATGTCTCGACATCTCGCTAAAAATACCCGGTTTTGTCGGATGAAACGGGAAGTAAGTAGCAGTTCCTGCTGATTTTATGCTTTTGTAACTAACTCTCTATCCAACCTCTCAACCTTCCTCTTCCTTACATGGTAATCAGTTCATGTAGATGTCTTCTGAACCGTTTCACTTTTGCTATGATACGTATTATAGAAATGTTGATATTCTAGGTATTAAATGTGCTGAAACATAGAGATTCAATGTATCCGTGGTTTGCAGAAATGTGCAATGCCAATATTTTATTGTTTTGTTTTACTTGAAACATTATGAACCTATCCTTCAAATTAGATGAATCATATCTGTGCCAGATACAGATAATGAAAATGTAAACTTGCTGACTCATTATGCACACATTTATCACAGTAGAGAAACAGAAAAGTGACAGGAAATGCCTCAGAGAAAGTTGGGCTTATTGTTATCACTTACCTTTGTGCCCGAAATGTGTTTAGTGATAGCATTGTCTATGGCACATACAGTCTAATTGATGTAATGTTTTTCATAAGAAGTATCCTTAAACAAGTAGTAGTACAACTCAACATGCCACATGATGGTATTTCTGAGTAGCCTAATATATCCTGAATTGGCAGACAGAGAATATAATAGTAGGACACACTTTTAGACGACTTCTTGTCTCTGCTATTTATCACATCCTGCCTGCCTTTCTGCTCACTAGTATATGAAACATTAAACTACTTTGGGACGACCTTTTTCAGACAGTGATGGTGAAACGCAACATGTTTTTACAACCACTAAACCACAGTGTTTCTTAATATATCACATTAAAGGAAACTTCTTCTTATAATCACTTCCTAAAAGAGGTTATATTCTTAGATACTGTCTTTCAGCGGTGTCATATACGTGCAGTGTTGCAAGAGTAGCGATGGGCTAATCGCTGAGTTTGTTGCCTGTCAAGCAACAAAGGAAAGTGCTTTTCATCTTGATGGTATTAGTGGTCAGTGCATCAGAATGAAGTTGTAGTAACTTTTTTCTTTGTGTTTCAGATAGGTGGAGGTCACAACTCTCATGAAGTAGTGCTCAAAGTGGCAGAATTGGTCATCAGAGAGTCCAGAGCAGTGCGTGTGCAGCCTTTCAATGAATACAGAAAGAGGTTTAACCTGAAACCATACAGCTCCTTTTATGAATTCACTGGTAAGCAGGAATGATATTTTAACTTGCTCCCCTAGTGAAGTCCTACAAAGGTACAGTATCCGGTTATAGGATATTTGCTATTTGAACTGATATTTAAATTCTCCTCACTTTTTGTGTAATGAAATATAAACTATAAAGATATTGCAGCTATTCTGGATATTAGAGAGGATTGTTTGGACATATTTGTGGACGTCTGAAGGCTATGAGACACGCTGTCCTGTAGCCAGTGGTGGACAGTACATTTACTAGAGTACTTACTTAAGTACAATTCTGAGGTACTTGTACTTTACTGGAGTATTTCCATTTATGCTACTTTATACTTCCAGTCCACTACATTTCAGAGGGAAATATTGTACTTTCTACTCCACTACATTTATTTGACAGCTTTAGCTACTCTTCAGATGAAGATTTGACACAATGGATAATATAACAAGCTTTTAAAATACAACACATTGTTAAAGATGAAACCAGTGATTTCCAACCTTTTTGGCTTTTGAAGTCTTACAAAAAGCAGTGTGTAGTCAGGATCACATTTCAGATGTCTATGAGTTGTTAACAGCTCCACCAAATAGTGATTTTTCCCTCTAAACTTCTCACATGGTTTCATTTAAATAAATGTTCAAACAATCCAATATTTCACTGAAAAATCAAAGATCAGAGAAAAAGTCCATGAACTGAAAACAGATTTGTGTATCAGAACTTTGTTTTTTCTTCTTTCCTCTCCCATTAATCATCTCACAACCCCTCAGATTTATCTGGTGACCCTTTGGAGGGGCCCGACCCCTAGGTTGGGAACCACTGGACTAAACTATCTAACTGTATATTAAGTAGTTGAAACTAGCTCCACCTCCAGCAGCTACAACAGTAACATGCTGCTCTAACACTGACGATTCAGTATTAATAATCTAATGATGTCATATATAATAATATATCAGTCAGAGGGACAAAACCACTACTTTTACTGCAATACTTTAACTACATTTTGCTGCTAATACTTATGTACTTTTACTGAGTAGGATTTTTCATGCAGTACTTTTACTTGTAATGGAGTATTTTTATATTGCTGTATTTTGTGCAGCCTAATTAAATAAGATGTTGTTGTTGTTTCCCCTTGTGTCCAGTCTTTATGCTAACATAGGCATAGACCTCGTCTGTAGCTTCATAAAACAACAGCGTATTTCTGAAGCATGTTTAACTACAGTAATCATAAATCAACAAACAGTTTTTTCTCTTTTTTGAACAGATAATGTAGAAATGGCCAGAGGTTTAGAGGAACTTTATGGTGACATAGATGCTTTGGAGTTCTACCCCGGCGTCTTACTGGAGAGGACCCGTCCTAGCAGTATATTTGGTGAGAGTATGGTAGAGATGGGTGCTCCCTTCTCCCTGAAAGGCCTGATGGGAAACCCTATCTGCTCCCCGGATTACTGGAAGCCCAGCACCTTTGGGGGAGAGACAGGCTTCAATATCGTCAAAACTTCCACTTTGAAGAAGCTGGTGTGCCTCAACACCAAGTGGTGTCCTTACGTGGACTTCCATGTTCCACGAAATGAGGAGGAGGCAAAACCAAGGAAACCTTCAACAGAGCTTTAATAATTTTACTGATGTTATCTTGCCATTTATCATTTATACTGACTGTGGGAAATGACGTACTGTAGTTCTCAATGGGCCTCATGCAAAAACATTTTCGTATTTTTATCCTAAAACTCTTTTTCTGAAGTTTGCTTGTACAAGCGTTCCAAGTCAAATTCAACAAACTCTCTCAACTGCCTGAACTTGTTGTGAATTGCTCGTTTCAGCCTGATGAATGTCACCTGTTCATGAGGAGGCGGACGTTTGTGAGATGTGATCGTTAGCATAATCCACACCCCTAAAATTGCCATATAAGGCTCCATGTTCTGCTCAGTCTGTGGACAATTTTCATTCACAAAAAAGTCCCCAAAGAGTAAAAACACAGTGCAGCACGTCCCGCTTTCAGAAATCAGCAGACAAACATAACAAATTTAGGCAGAAACCCGAAACAATTTGAAAATATGAATCCAGCTGCCAACAACTTGTCTTCAGAGCAGCTCTGCACTGTGAAATAAAGAAGGAATGTTTGACATGAAGTTAGATGCTAATAAAACGTCTTTCTAAAGCAAAGGGATCTGCGATGAGAAGTGGTCATGTGACAGTCACAGAGATATTAGAGGAGAGAATATTATAGTCTACAGTAAGTGATGTTACACTGTCAGTTGCAACACAAGATGATACTGGACAGAGACCTGCAGAGAGAAGTTTCCAACAACTACTGAAATATAAAAATTGCGGTGCCAAAATAGGCCAATAAAAAACATAAAATCTAAAAAAGCTTTCAGTAAATTGGCAGCTGTGATGATGATAATATGGATTTACATAATATTAATTTTGCATTACGTTTGTTTTAGTTATATATTTAATTTTTGTTTATTGTAAGTCAAACAAGAGTTTTCCCCTTGTGAAGAAAGGGACACATACGACAGGTCTGGACCACTCGTTAATTTTTGTTCATACCTAAGAGAAAATTCTAGGAACGAGAAAATTGATGAATGCCAGAAATGTTTTTTCATTACGCGTACATGCATTTTAAGAGGAAGAGTCTGTTCATGTGCGTAGTTCTTGCATGAGGCCAGAAATGTGTTTTTGTCATTGTCCCGTTCACACTGGATTTGTTTCAGGGAGGAAAGTGATTTTAACATGACATGTTCTTATTCAGTGGTTTTAATCCTGCCTGCAGTGAACAACATACTGCACATTTAAGTTGTTCTACCTCCTCACACATCATGTAGTTTCTGGAGATCTGTTTTTTTTTTTAGTTATTTGCTTATATCTGTATGATTGATTCTTTCTTATTCATTATTTGTGACTTTTTTGTAACCTTGTGAAATTAAATTAGCTTCCTTTCAGAATGAATGTGTTACATTACTGTCAATGTATTTTTAATTAATCTTCTTGAAGACCAAAAAACAAAAATACGTAATATTACTGTACACATTACTGTATTTGTGAGTTTACTGTATTTTAAAATGCCAAAAAATAAGTGTAAGAAGTTGCCAATATATTGTAATTAATGTTTTGCACACAGTTATTTTTGTTCTGTGTCAGTAGAAACATGTCTTATTTCAGTAAAAAAATACATCCCATAATTTCCAACATCCCACATTTGGAGGCTGTACCAAATAAAATGTGATAAAACTGTACAAACCGTTGCAGTTTGGGGATTATGTGCCTTGCTCGAGGGCACCTGAGTAATAAAGATAAACCAGGGATGCCCAAACAAACCACTTAGACTAGATTCAACCAGGACTAGATCCCTCACTGGCTTCCCACCTACTTACTGCCACTTAATTTGGTTATAATGGCTGCCAAAGCCGGCACATCACAGTTGTGTTTGTGTATTTGTGTTCTTGCTTTTTTCTTTCACAGGTATAACACTTATCAGATTATATCAATGAAAGCCCAGAAAGTTACTTGATAAATGACATTTGTATGCTTCTAAATTGTTTTCCAAATTGTGTTGTGTGTATGTGTTTGCTGTTGCGATTATGTTCACTGGCATTGTTTTTTTTAACAAATAAAGCGGTTAAATATCAATAAACATACTGTGTCTCGTGCTTCTAGTCACTGAAGACTTTCTTTCTTTATCTAACATTAAAGGACAGGTTCACAGATTTTCAAGTGTGTCTTAAAACAACAATCGGTTGCCCATATGAACAGTGAAAACAGTGAAAGTGGAAGTATAGTAGTAAAAAGAGGGACTTTGGCACTAAAGAGACTGTAACATTGAAAGATATCCAGTCGATTTGACTCATTTGGACAGCTGAAGCTTCATATTATCTTCAGATAAACTTGACAGGACTGTGGATTTTGTCCCCCATCACTTACATTGTAAGTGCATTAGGGATCTTCTAATGGTCCATATGAACAAGAGGAATGTGGCACCTGACTGTTATTTTAAGACAGACTTGAAAAACTGTGAACCCGTCCTTTAACCAAATTCTTCCGATACCTAAACATAACTATAAAACCATAATAATGCTATATAATAATGCTGTAGCAACTATAAGTGTATATTGCATTGCACGATTTGATATTTTGGTGAAAATATCCTATATAAAATATTTTGGAAGGCAATAATAGTATCATTTAGTTGAGTTGTATCCATAACATTTATTTTGAAAAACCCACAGTCTCAATACTAAATGCATAAATGTGATGTGTCTGCAGTGTTGCTGTTGGAGTTTTCACAATGACTGACTGACAGGATGTAGGAGGTGGTGTGTTTTTGTGTGTAAAGGTGTCGTTGATGTCTCAAGATGTTAAAAGACCAATAGAGTTACTTCTGTGTCTCATGTGTCAATTTTGTGGTTAACCTTTTGAGATTTGTCAGCAATGTGCACAAGATTGAGCATGACACCAAACCTGCTGTGTCATGGGAGGCTAGTGTTTAAGGTGCAATCATTATTAGGGTGCAAAAATAACTTACATTGTAGGCATGAGTGTAGAATTTACCACTGTCGCTACATTTTTAGTAAAGACACATCTTACGCAAATATATTCTGTGAGAAGTTATCCTTAAGAAATCTTGCCTCTAATCTGCTTGGTGATTCCTCTCTTGACCCGCCTGAAAGAAGGTTTGACCTGACAAACGACTCTCCAGTCCCACCTGGACACCTAGTACCACTTTACAATGGATAAACACTGAATTATTGTTGCATTACTGATAAATTAGTCAGACAAATTGTTTGAAAAAGTCCAGTTCTAATTAAAAAACAGTAGCTGATACCACTATGGAGACACAAGAGCATTTTGTGTCCAGTTGGTATGCTAATACTAATACTAATACTATATACTAATAATATGTAATGATAATTTACTGCTGTAAATACCTTTGTGGTGAAAAGCATTGTCACACTGGTAAGTGGAAGATTTGTTTTACACTAGGGCTGGATTTATTTTTACAATATGATATACAATTTGTGATTGCAACACTGTCTTTACTTGCAGAAAGTGTTATACTGCCCTCTATGGGTTACAGTCTTAAGATGGTTGCATCTCTGTCAGTGTCGTCTGCTGCACTTCTTCACTCAGCAGTGTTATGAACGTTGTTCAGCTTGTGTTGCATCACCATTTACAGATTGACTCAAAACTATTGACTGTATATAAATGATATATTGTGTACAATCAATGTTTAAAACACACTATAGTGGCCATTTGAACTAAAGAGGCTGGGAGAATTGATTGATTGCAGCCCTCAACCTCCATTGTCACAGAACAAGCACAGAAAATTACACTTTAAATTCAGACTGGCAGCAGCACAAAAGTACTTCCTGAACTATGAACATGTGTTGACTTTCAAAACAACAACAAGATGGTTAGAAAGTTTGTACTTTGGGGATCACATTAGGAGAGAATATTTAACTTAAAGAACCATCTGTAAACGGCTGCCACTATGGGAGCTGCTGGTTTAGTAAGAATGCATGTAAATGTACATTTTATAGGATTTATAGACTGCTTGTATGTTTATTGATAATTGTAAAGTTAAATTTCATGCTTGAAAAACTACCACCAGGTGTGGGGCAAAGACAGTATAAACTGGACACAATGGAAAGTACTTCTTTTTCTGTTTCTTTGTGATATATATAGCAATTAATTTTCATATGAAATAGCAATGGAATGGAAATGGATAAAGTAATTTATGCAACAGACTGCTTGATTTTAAAGAGAAATTCATGTTTGGGGTGAAAATGAATGTGAAAGTCTGTTTGTTTTACCCACAAAAATCTCTCCAAATGGTGTCATCTTACTGCCCGGCTGCCAAAGTCCAAATGAGAGACAAGATGAGTTGATAAAAGTGAAATAAACTTATCTGAATAAAGTTATCATTCATTTTTACAAGTAACTTTAAGGGTTTTTGTTGTTGTTGTTGTTGTTGTTCTTGTGTTTTTTTGCCCTGGGTTTTACCTCTCAGGTGACATAGACCCATTATGTTGCTGCTGAAGGTTGCTGTTTTTGAAGACTGCAGTCTTTCCTTGGGGCTTAAAAAATTGCCTTTGAATATTTATGCTTTGAAAGAATTATTTAAAATCTTTTTTTTCCATCATTTTATTACCAATAGTCAATATTCTCCTAAAAACACCTTATAATTGAACATCAATGAAATATAATGCAGGGCAGTGCTAGCTAAGATAGAAAATGTAATTATCTGTCCATTAAACCACTTCAAAATTTTGAAATTTTATGAAAAGCACAATAACCAATTTCATCAAACTATCTGATATACATATAAATGCAGTAAATAGCCTTTCCCCCTTTATTTTGGTTGAAGGATGTCTGACTCATAGGACCACATGCAAAAAACATCAACGAGGACTTTGGTTGTATTTCTAAATGTTTATTAATACAGCCCCACTTACCTTCCTTTGGTTTAAAAAAATGTTTAACAGTCAAGTAGCTTTATATAAGAGAACGAGCGGGACTCAAACACTGAAACAAGTTGTGTACACTCACAAAATTTGCAATATTTTCTGACAGAGTAATGTATCCTTGGCTGTTTCACTAAAGAAGTCAATACTGTACAACACACTTAAGTCTTAATTTACTTGAAATAACCCATAACCGATTAAACAATATGAATCAGAGTGAAACATAAGACTTACATAAATAATAATTAAATTAATACTACAAATCGACATTTTCTCTTTCATTTATCAGTAGTAAAATAAAGAAAGAAAGCAAGACTATAACAAGATAAAGCTGTAGTTGTATTCAGAAGTAGCCTTGACTATACAGTCAAACATGTTACATGACAGTAATTATTGTAACCAATGCAGGCAGTAATAGAGAAAGTGCTGCTCTAAAGCTATAAAACACACATTTGCAAAAAATGTGGATGCTACAACTGGATGTTAGTCCCAAAGTTTGACTTTTTGAGAAATACAGTCATCCGCTTTATTGCCAAGAGTTAGACGAGAAGATCAGTACTGCTGGTGTCTAAACATAACCATAAAAAGTTTTATAATGTCGTTTTTACTGAGGGATACTGTACGATATTTTGGTGGAAAAAAACATCTAGGTACACTGTCTCATACGTTCAGTATCAACATTTTTTAAACTTGCCAAATGTGTTAATTAACATTTTCTCATTATGTTGGCATTATTCAGCCAGCATTACTTTTCTAGCAAAACATATTTACTGTTGCAATTTAGTTGTGTCTAGATGTAATTCCTAGGAGATGGAGTTGCTAAAGCAAACCAGTTAACACGTTGTATCTCATTTCTTGAATCTGCACACAACCAGAAATGTAACTAACCAGTGGAGACACAGCACCAATGTACCAGGCGAAAAGATAAATTGTTGCTTAAATAGAAATTTCAATGTTCTTATTCAACCCACAGCAAAAAAACAATTAAGTTTCCCAAAATGCTGAACTATTTCTTTAAAAATACCAATTCACAATGCGCATGTTCCTCATCGTGGACATAGTGGTCTGAAAAAGCAGTTACAGTTGCTATAAACTGTCAGGTTGATTGTATGAGGATTTCTTTGACGAAAAGCTTGAGGTACGTTCACATTAGCCTTACATTCAATGAATTTGCCCCCCACTGGTCCCAAAAAAGGTTGTGATGTCATGGTTCTGATAAAAGCAACGCTACAGTTTGTAGTCGGTTTGTTTGTACAGTTTGAGTTTTTACACATGGTATAGATATTGAATTTGTTGGCTCTAAGGATTTATGTGTCGGTGACCATAAATGTATTTTATTTGACATTTGCTTTACATTGGAGTCTCAGCCTTCTTGCCATATGAGATGCACCCGTATCATAAATGAGGCTGCGGCTGTCAATTTTCAATGGTGTTTGACAGCAATTTGTTTGTTTTAAAGGATAAGAACGTGGGCACTTTAGTCCAATCATTTAATACTCACTGCTCTTCTGTGTTATGTGTAAATTGGCTCCTCTGAAACTTAGAAAGATCTCCAAAAATCCATCCCCATGGATAAATGAAACTATCCGGACGAAAGACTGAGCGCTTGCTGAAAGCCACGAAGCTCAAAGTACACAGACTGCATCTCAGAGAACTCATGGGTACCCTTAACAATATGGTGAAGGCTGAGAGATCTTCTTACTTCTCTAATTGAATTTCTTCTAGCAAGAGAAACCCTAAAGTCCTGTTTGACACTGTAAACTATATTGTCTCTCCCAACACCTCTAACCTGCCAATCTTCTCAAACAGTGGCTGCAATAACTTTCTTAAATATTTTATAGACAAGATTGTACATTTTATGGCAAACATCTCACCCTTGTCCAGTCCACTCACTAGTGGTTCCTCAAAGCCATCCATCTCCTCTTGTCCCATTAAATTCATAATTGAAAGAATTCAAACACGAATCAAATTTGACCTGCAAACACTGAGGGTGTAAACCCTTTTAGAAAAGCAGCTAAAAAAACATATGTTCAGACAGGCATTTAGACATGTGGTATTTTATGTTTTAATTTGTCTCTTATGTCTGTTCCCTGTGTATATTTTATCTGGTGACTTTGTTTTATTTATTTGATTTGATTGTATTTGATTTGATTTCTTTGACTCCAAAGCACTTTGTGACTGGTGTCTGTGAAAGGTGCTATATAAATAAACTTTGCTTGCTTGCTTTCTAGTCTGGTTGTCTGATAATGTACTAATCATGGCGCTGAAACACACTAAAATAATAACTTCATTATTCAAACACAGTGCTGCAGTGTTTCTATACAAGTCCACCTGAGCCAACTGGAGATTTTATAGGAAATAGGAAATGCAGGATAGCAGATAGCTGGTGTTCAGGCTTCAGAAAAAGTGATTGGGAGACCGAGTGAATATTCGTAAGACCAAAGTGTAATTAACGTGACCTTTGCTCTGTAGCTACTTACACTGATGCAATCTGGCAGTCGACTGGTCATTCTCCTGACTGTTAGCTAATGGGGGACTAAACAGAGGTGCAGCCACTGAAGTGGAATTAGAGACTGAACTGATATGAGTGCTAGTGCCTACTGCCATTGAAGCAGTGGCCGCTGGGTAAAAATGCACATCCACTGCAACTGTAGTGAGGCCCAAGGAGACATGGTGAGAGAGCAGCAGGGGAGGGTTGCCATGTGAGATGCTGAGGCTGTGTTGGATGGGTGCTACAAATGGCTCAGCGCTTTGCAGGGTTACCGAGGAGCGCAGGCTCTCCTCACGTCTGGATGGCGGAGACGGGGAAGGTGAACGGGAGGGCAAGGATGACGGAGGAGGCAAAGCATCCTGGCATGGGCTGTGGTTGTCTCCTCCGTTACTGATGCAGTCCTCAGCACACTGCAGCTGGATGCTGGGCTGCGATAGACTGCAGCCCTTCTCCTCCTCCAGAGACGGATCAATCTGAAATAGTTAAGAATGCAGTCCTTAATCATAGCCTGGATAAAATTAAGAGTACCAAGCCTGTAGGGTGGTGGATGACACCATGAGGTTTGCACCATATGTACACTGGAAGATTTTATGTGTGCTGTGATTGTTTCATGTGTTCATACTGGCTGCAAAGATATCCTCATTTAGAGCATTTTCAATGTAAGTGATTCTGTCCAAGTTCAGCAAAAGCTAATATGAGGCTTCAGCAGTCTGAGTTAGAAAAATCAAGTAAATATCTTTTGTCTTTTTAGCACCAAATTCCCTTTTGGTTTTAGATTGTCTTTGAGATCTGCACTTTTTAGTCCGGTTGAATCAAACTCTGGTTCGTTTTCCACCTTCATGCAATTTGCTTGGGAAGATCTGAACACAGCAATCATACTCAGGTGCTGACCAAAACAACGGTACCGAGACCTTTTGAGGATGTGGTCTCGGTCCAGTCCCAAATGAACTCTGGAGCAGTTAGTTTGTGGTGGGCATGTGATGTGACCCAACTATGAGGCAAAGTTTACAAGTTTGAGCTAAACAACTCCTGTAGCCAGGTACACTTTGTATATAAGGATGCAGACAAGCAAAATCAACAGTTGCTAGCAGCTAGCCAGAAAATGATTTGAGGTCCAACCTTGTTTATGTCCTTGCTCTCGCCTCAGACACATCTAACCAAATGTTCTCATGTGGCTTGTAGTGTTGTATTTTGGTTTGCTTGGATTTTTCTCTGTGTGAAAAGAAACCAAACCAACAGGAAAACGCACCCACTGATTCGGATCAGATCAAACAAACTGTAGGTTTGAAGACACACTTATTGTCTCTTTGCTGCATCTCAGTAAGCAAAAAGCAGAAAGTCTGAACTGAAGCCTCATATTACACTTGGACAAAAATGTGAACCAACTTCACTCACGCTTAACTGTTATATGTAAGCATTACATGCCTAGTTAATGTTTAGCACATTAGCATAGCATGTTACATATGTTTACATACTAGCCTTAGCTTGTAAGTATGCTGTATTAGCATTAAAGATGCTTTCAGACAGCGCTACCGCCTGTATTGTTTTCAGTGTAAACACAATGGTACTTTCACAGTTCAAAGTACAACTGATGATAAATTTGTTGATGAGGTATCTCGTTATGAATTAACGTGTTGGACAAGTGGAAATTTTGACCTGCAGGGTCAGGTGCAAGATAAAAAGTGTGAGGATCACTGAAGTCACTAAAAATGTTTAATCTAGAGACTACAAATATAGATGTTAACAAAAACAGGATATTAGGTACACAGTGTGCACAGTAGGCCTCATGGAGGATTAAACTAAAAAGAGTGTTGGGAAACAATATTGTTTTCTTATTCTTTCTTAACACACTGCTAACATGGCTAAAAGTAATTATTATTGGTGATCATTACTTATGGGATTTCACATTTTTAACTTTCACAGAAAGTGGGGAAAACTGCACCGTCCTTTCGGTGCATCTGTTTATTTATGACCAAAATTTTCACCCTGTCACATTCATGTATTTCTGTGTCATCAAACCTTTGTGTCAAGAATGGGCTCAGGATAAGTCTCCACAGTGACCGAGTGGTTGTCCAGAGCGGGAGGGGTTTCTTCTTGTAGGTTCTCAGATGTGGGCTCCATCTGCACCGTGACCAGGCTCGGCCCTGGAGGTCTGGCACAGGTGTCTGACGTGTTGGGGCTCTGCTCAATCACTGCCACACAGTCATCATCTTCAAAAGCTCTGTAAGAGAGACACAACACCCTAGTTTCATGCATCTTTTAGAAAGAAAAATTGCAGTTTTTTGTACTGCATTATAGCAAATTCACCTGTTTTCATAGGTTCGTCCTGCAGCTCGACGATCAGCGTGTCGTATGGGGACACCTAGATTCCTCTGAGCTGTTAAAAACATTTTAAGTTTGCTTTAAAGAAATACTTAAACATTTTGGTAAATGTCCTTAATACCACTCTCATGGGCTATCTGGGCGTTAAATATGAAGCTACTGCAAGCAGCTATTTAGCTCAGCACAAAGACTGGAAACAGGGAGGAAAAGCTAGCCAGGCACGTTCCAATGGTAACAAAATCGACCTACCAGCACCTCTACAGCTCACTAATTCAGCCAAGAAATAGTCTGGCACTGTTTGTTTGGTGGACTGGTCACTGCTGGTTGTTTGGCACCTATTCAGATGCAAAAACTGGTCTGGCAACAGCTAACTCTTGTTTTTACACTTTGGTTGTTATACGGGTTAAACAAATGAGACACAACATGCTAATTAGTGAGGTTTGTAGGTGGCAGGAAGGTTTTGTTATCTTTAGACAGAATCAGGCCAGCTGTTTCCAACAGCTTCTAGTCTTACTCATCGTTTGTGGTTTTGTGATGGTGGGTGAATGAACTACCCAGCGCCATACAGTCTGCTGACTCATTTGGTGCATTCAAGAAACGCCTGAAAAGCTCTTCTATGAACACCTCAACACTTGAACCCCTTTAACCTTTTAGCACTTTGTTGATGGTTGCACTACCTTCTTGTTGTTTATGGTATTTCTAATGCACTTGTCTACTTCCAGTTGTTTCTTACTTTAATAATTATTTTTAAAAAACAAACAAAAAAGAAACAACAACAAAAAACCTTCAGTCTAGCGCTCTTTCTCATTGCACTTGCACCTGGTCTGCTACTTGAGAATTTGTACCACAGCTCTGTCCTCTAAAGCTTGATTTTATTGCCTTGATTGTAAGTCGATTTTGATAAAAGTATCTGCCAAATGACAAAATGTAAAATTTCTTTGTGCTAAGCTAACCAGTTGCTGGCTGTAGCTTTATATTTAACTGACACATGTGATGAGGTTTAAAGCTTTTTTAATATGCTCAGAGTTTGAAATAGGCGTGCTGACATGATATCTGACCCGCTCGGCTTGTTGGTGCAGGCTCATTCTTCTGGACCACTGAGTAGAAGGTAACGGTGATGAAGATGAATGCCAGTGAGACACCCACTCCCACCACAATGGGGATGTCATGTTTTTCCAGCACTGGCAGCCATGATGGAGACTGCTGTGTCACTCTGGAGTATAAAAGACAAATAAAAGTGAAATGCTGCAGTTTTCTCTATTGACGCACTGATCAAAACGGCCACCATCTTTTTATTTCACCTACCTGGGATCATCGCTGGTCATAGGTGATTGGGAGGTGTTCCTCTTCAGCCACTCTGTAAGCTCCGTGTCATTGGCTGATTTGGCTGACTGAACTGGGTGACCTTGCTGGCTAACATTTAGTTGTACCTGATCGGACAAGCTCACCTGATGGACAACAGGAATCTCAGGGTCCAGTTGTGAAGGATCAGATATGTGATCAGGAGGATGGGTGGTTGAGATTGAAGGCTGGATTTTAGGAGGGTTTTTGTGTTGGATCGGAAAAGATTCAGTTTGTGGTTGAGGAGGTTGCGAGTGAAGTAGTAGATGAGGTGTTGGAGATGATTGAGGTTGGGTTTGAGGAGGTGTAGATATGGTTGAGGCTGGTTTTGGCGGTATGGGCGAAGGTTGACCGTGAGTTTGGGATTCTTGCGGCTTGGTGATTGATGAAGGTGGAGGTTGTGTGGACGGCAGATGATGCTCAAAATGGAACTTTGGATAAAGACTTTGGGTAAAAGATTGTCGAGGATACGTTTGGGATATTTGTGAGAGGGTTGGTGAAGGCGGCCGATGTGTTCTCCGATGTAGAGGTTGACCTGCTTGAACCAGCTTGGTTTGAGTAATCTGGGTTGAGGTTGGCTCATGGTAGATCTGAGAAAATGGACTTTTTGTAACAAGCTGGTGAGGCTCAGTTTCAGATTGTTGCATTTCAGCTTGTGACAAAGAGGACACAGTGACTGAACGTTGTTGAATGTTAGAGCCCTGAGAATCAGGCTCTGTCGACAATCCTTTGCTGACTTGATGCGGAAATTGTGAACGTGATGATGTTCCTGTCAAATGAGTTTGACTTGCAGATGGTAGGTACTTGAGCCTTGTAAACAAACCCTCACCAGTGACTACTGATGTCTGGCTCTGTGTTACTGTCGGTTCAGTATTTAAAACTGAAAGAGGATCACTAATCGCTGGCAGTTGGGTGTGGAGGTCCACAGACTGGAAGTTTGGGTGTGGAGGAGGTGGCAACATAGGAGGCTGCATCTGTGTGACTAAAGGCTGGGTTGGATTGGTCATCAGATGTGAGACAGGGTCCAGTGACCGTTGTGGCATCTTCAACTGAGCCACTGCTCCTCTTGAAAATGTAGAAGAAGCGATAGCTCTATTTGTTGTAGCATTGCAGTGTGATGAGGAGCCTGAAATGAGTGAAAAAAGTCAATTAATGCATTGTTTTCATTGATATGTAGCACAATTAATTTTGTGGTTCAAGCACATACATTTGGTCTCCTTATGCTGCGCCTGTACATGTGGAGGATGTGTTATCTTAGCGTGTTGCTCAGCCACACTCGAAGGGGAAATTGGCAGCTCTTTGCTAGTGTTGGTGCTCTGTAAAATATTATAATTAACAAAAAAGATTCAGGGCATAAAAGCATGAAGGGAAAAAAGCGACACAATTACAAATGAACATTGCCACAAAACAAGTAATTACCAAGTTATAAGCCACAAGAGGAGTGACATTACCTACTGACAATGGCAAGTCACCACATGTACAGCTTTAAAGAGCACACACATTTAAGAATAAATCACAGCTTCTGGACCAAGACCACACATGGAAAGC
Organism: Thunnus thynnus; assembly: GCF_963924715.1. Classification (NCBI taxonomy): domain Eukaryota; kingdom Metazoa; phylum Chordata; class Actinopteri; order Scombriformes; family Scombridae; genus Thunnus; species Thunnus thynnus. The sequence continues at coordinate 31,072,985 of NC_089518.1, forward strand.
AAATATAGAGCCTGCACTCTGATTTTGGAGCAAAAACAGTGTCACCACACAAGCTAGCACAAGCAGAGATTTTCATTGTCATTACTCACAGCAGACAATACCAGTCTTGTCTGCTTGCCTCTATCAATTGGGTGATCTTCAGCTTAGGTCAGAGGAACGCATGAAAGAGAATCAGCAAGAAGAGAAACTTGTGCAAAAGCTGTCAAGGAAGGATCTTTTGAGCTATTTAGATATTTTAATTGCACCCATTTGTTTGTGTGTTATTGTAGATCATTGTTGAGACCCCCATGTAGTGACAGCACACACACATAAACGCCCACTCTGAATATACCATCATCATAACACAGCATGTTTTTGGTAATATCAGTGTTGTATCTGCCAGTACAGGAGTGAAATGGTGAGTTGACGTCAGCATACCTGTGACAGTGAGTATCGTGCGTCTCTGATGACGTCCAGCTCGGTTCTCAGCAGTACAGTAGTATTCCCCTGCGTCAGACCACTGCACTCTGGAGATACGCAGAGCTCCAGCTTCTACACAGCAGTAAGATAACAAAACAATATTGCAGAGAGCAGACACGTATTCACAGCCGGGGTAGGTATAGGTAGTTTTCAGTTGCCTTTCCTGAGGATGATTAATTCATGTTTGCGGCTGAAATCAACTTCAGATGAAAATGTGGGATCCATAAATTGAAAGACAGCAAAAATGCTCCTGTCCTGCTTTGAGGTACTCACCGTCAATGTGCCTGTCCTCAGTTGGACTGATGAGGGAGTTTGTCCCTGCTCTACCCCGGGTCCAGGTATATGTGATGGGCAGAATCCCTATAGCCCCGCAGGGCAGGACTGCAGAAGCCCCAATCCTGCAGCTCACTTGACCTGCAGAGGTCACTATGATGGGGCTCACTGGGAGGAGGGAAGAGAAAAAATTGATTCACACTCTGCATGTTAAAATTAATGTGGATTAAATGTTTTTCAAGATCTTTTTTTGCCTTTATTTAATAATTTTAAGTGCAGACAGATAGAGAGAGGGTTAAAACATGGATGAAAGGTCCAGGGCCAGAATCAAGATCAAGATGCAGCAGAATGTTTTCACATTGATGTAATATTGTGTAACACTTGGAACAGAAGGCCACATTATGATACTTGGCAAACTTTTCGCTCCAGGAAATGAAATGTGCCATTCACCATTTCATGCACAAAATGCAAATGCATTTTACTTTTCTGTGCATGACATGTTCATAGTGTTGTTATGTAAACTGTATCTCTTGTATAATCTGGACAAATGCAAAGCAGTTGACATATCTGTCCCTCCTAAAAACTGCAGGGGAGACACTGTTGACACTGTTTTCAAAATGTCTTACATGCTACTACATCAAAATGAGCAAAAAACAACAAAAAAAACCAACAACACAGCTTTATATTTGAATCATAAAATATCTATATGGTATTGCATGCATATACAACTCCAGTTCTAACTTCTTGGTTATACTACAGTATATGGTACTATGGTTTATAGAAGAATAGCCTACCGGCCATGTGGGCTGAAATTTGAATGGGAATCATTTGTTTACTTCACACTAAAAATCATGGATTCAAATTTTACCCTTTGGATCAATATAGCACCAATACAACATTGGGTTAACTTCAGTGACAATCTGTTATTTTGACCCAGTGTTACACACAACAAGCTTTAGCTAAAAATGGTCTCAAATGTATTATTTCTTGTACAAAACGATGTGCATATGACATTCAAAAGATACACAAGTTAATAACAATCAGTAACAAACTGTGACATATAAGTTTAAAGGGAATAGAGTAGATTATAACAAGCTTTAGTTTGGGTAAATAACCCAACAGTAAAATAAAGAAATAACACTATAACTGGGTCAAAACAACCTCTTGAAGCCCTTTATCTTGTCTTGAGTGCCATTCTGGGTAACATTAACCCAGTATTGTGTTGGTACTATATTGACCCAAACTGTAATGGTGCGTCCACCTCAGGTGTCATAGACCTACAGTACTGTTAAACAAGCCTATTAGATGCGTTATCACACAAAACATGCTTCTGAAGTGCTTTTCTTTATGTCCCAGCCAAGTATCAAAACACTCATTTCATGCACCTAGTCCTTGACTTGACTGAAGTCCACTAAGGTAGCAACCACCGAGGTGAGAAATTGGTGGTGAATTATAATTTATTTTAGAATATGTTGGTGTCAAGTACTACAAATTTGGGCAGGTGCATCGTATCATAAACTCCTTACTTAAAATCCTTTTGAATTATATATATTTACATACCTTTTGATTAGACTTAGAATCTATGTTTTTCAACTGGAAGAGCTCATTACATTTTGTTTACATTCAGAGATTGTTTTTTTGTTTTTTTTACATTTACATACAGTATAAGGTACCGGTGCTCTTTGTCTATATGAATCTTACCTGATGAAGGTCTAAGGACCGAGATGTCGTTAATAAAGTGATTACAGGTGATCAAAAATGTGTGGGATTTTTTTTGGCCCTTTCATGGTATGTTGGTGTAAAAGTTACCAGCAACTCTCAGCATGGCTGTGCCGCGGCTTTGGCCCAGCGTGTTGGAGGCCTCGCACACATACTCGCCCTCATCGTAGTTCCGGGCGGACTGGATGAAGAGGGTGGCGTTTCTCAATCTGTTGGGTCATATGTATCATATGTTGGTCATATGTTATAAACCAGATGTCCTGTTGTTCATATTAGTGAGAAAAGGAGTTACAAGCTGAAAAATATTGTCATTTGATTTCAATAACTCTTCACAAAGGCAATCGCTCATTTTAAATGCGTTTTATGAGAACTTACCCCAAAATGATCTTGCCTCCAGTCTGCTTTGATTGACCTCTCTTGACCCATCTGATGGAGGGTAAAGGGTGACCTGACACCTGACACTCCAGCACCACCCGGGCACCCACTGGCACCGTCACCACCTGAGGCCACAGTTTGACTGATGGAGGGGCTGCAAGGAAGGCGGAAACACTCAGAAGGACTGTTCGGAAATCACCAGTTTGATTGATTAATGGCACAGTGTGGGAGGTCTGTTGTAATGGCGTACCTAGCACACTCAGAGCTGCTCTTCTAGATGTGAGAAATCTTTGAAGGTGGATGTTGGAGGCCCTGCAGAAGTAGTTTCCACTGTCGAACTCCTGCACGCTGCAGAGAACACAAAACACACACTTGAACATGTTTTAAGCCGCTTGTAGAAACCTTTAAAATCCTTTCTATGTATGTATTGTATGTATGCTCTTAAATTACTGGCAGTTTTAAAAAAGTTAAAAGAGTGCTATAGTTAATAGAATCATTTATGTATGTGGGTATATCCACTAAGCTATTAAAGGTACCTGTGGAGTTTTTGACCACTAATAGCGCTATGGAGCAATGTTTTTACAAGTGGGCCTCCTATTTTGGTTATATCACACATGCACAAGGGCGACACAATTCACATTCCTGCTACCGATTCCACTGATCAACAGTTGGTGGCAGTAATGCACAATGAAACCTGGCAAAACACCTGCAAAGGCAGACAGGAAGAAGACTACAAGCTAGTAAACGTGGATGTAAACCATGGATGTATAATAAGAGCTGGACAGGGCGCCGCTGCTGAGCCTTGCAGCCAATTTTTCCCAGTGGCCACTCACGGTATTGCAGCAAAAAATCCCCATGCAGCCATAAAAGCATTTTCCCCATAGACCACCATTGTAAAAGAGACATCTGTAAAACTGTTGACAGGACACGTCGAACTACAAACAACGTCAATTATGACTCTTTCTATTATGAGCTTTTGATCCATGGAGGTTTTATATTTGTAAAACTTTCCTCCTTCCTATAGGACTGAATTGGCGCCATTTTTAGTCCGGTATCCAGCTTTTATTTTACATCCATGATGTAAACCAAGTCCCCAGGAAGTGTGTCAAGCTTTGAAGCCGATTTGACATAATGGCCAAACTGTGGAATTACAACTTCCAGATCCAACAGGGGCCCAAAAATAATTTTTCCCGCACACAATCATGAGAAAAGGAGCAGCTGTAAAACTGTGGATACATTAATTTGAGTGTCACAACACGCACAAAATGACTCGTTTCACTATAAGAATTTGATCCATTTGATCTGATAACATTTGGAAAGTCTAGAAGAGCCGCACAGTTGAATTGTTTTATCCCCATTCAAGGTAGCCAGAGGGCAAAACTGGAAGTTAGCCGTCTTAGCCGGCAGAAGTCTCTAGAGAGCATGCTCTATGGGTGCATTGGGCCCATAGAGTGTACACAGTATGTTTTCATCTGGGTAATTTCTTTAGACCAGGAAGTGAAATAGAAATACTAAGTCAATAACTTTTTCAAGGAGTCATTATGGTCTCAATCATTAAATTCAGGCCCTCTATTAAGTGTGCTGGTAGTCACATAGGTAAGTGCAAAACACAAACACAAACACACACCTGTGGAAGAAGAGGTCTCCGCTGGGCAGGACATTGATATGAGCTGTCGGGGTAAGAAGTTTGTTGTTTTTGAACCAGGACACCTGAGCTGCGGGTCGGCTGTACGGAGGCCGGCAGGTGAATGTTACGTTCTCTCCTCTCTTTACCGTCAGGTTTGTGGGCTGCTGGATGAAACTCCAGTCCATCTCTGGAAACACAACATGTGTCACTTAAATGTAGGTTTGTGACTCCATGACAACTTAATTTACTGCAGATGTTGGCGTATAGTACCAGCTGGAAGTAGGAAGGCTGGCTGCGACTTGACTGTCTCTTTCTGGTTGGATGCTTCGCAGTGATAGAAGCCCTCGTCCTCCTTGGTCACATTCCTGGAGAACACAAACAGAAATCATAAAAACGTTATAAAAGCACCTCTAGAGCATCAAAGCTCCAGAAAGTGTGGATAACAACTTCTGTATTAATCTAAAATCAAGGCTGTGTACAGGCAAATCTTAAACACTGAAAGCATCATATTGTAACCATATATATATATATATATTAAACATATTCCTGAGCAAACCCAGTGCAGAATAAAGGGCATTTTTAGTGCATAGTTCTGGGTTCATCATTTCAATTTAGCAAAAAAACAATAAAGAATTAATATTCCTCTTGTCCCGTCCAGTGTCAGACCTGAATGTGAGCAGCTGTCCATTGTTCTGGAGGCTGAACGAGGCCGAGCAGTTGGTCAGGACGCCGTCGTCTTTGAACCAGTGCACCATGGGAACAGGGAAGCCACGGACAGCGCAGTGCATGGAGACCTTGGTTCCCATGGCGACAGTGATGTTGTCAGGGCCCTGCGTGATCTGCAAGCTTCGAGGGACCCCTGCAAGACAGATGGACACGCACACACACTTTAAACTACACTACAAATAAGTTTTACAGCTAAATATGGGGATTTAAAATAATGAGTTAACAGAAATATGTAAGTATACTCACCCTGCACGGTTAGTTTAGCTGGCTTGCTCTTCTTGCTGATGTTCAGTAAAGAATTGTGTGTGACACAAATGTACATCCCGTCGTCCTCAAATGTCACGTTGAAAAGATGCAGAGTGCCTGATGTCTTCCTCTGGTTCCCACCTCCAAACTCACCCTGAACAAGAAAACACTGATTTATTTTATCCTTTTTTTTCGCCATATGTAATATTTGGATCCTGTTAATTTTATGTCCCCAAAAAACACTGTGATCTGCTGCCTTTAAGAAAATCTGGTAACACTTTATTTTACAGGCGCAGGAGATTCCCAATGTAATTTGCAGGTATTTAATGGTTAATTTGTATTTCACAATTTCTATTTTACAGACAGGGTGGTGCAAATTGGCTCAAATTATAAGAAAAAAATGGAAAAAGGTGTTAAGTGGGTTTAGCGGGTAAATACCCACTTATTATATTTGGGTTCCTAGTTGTTCATTTGCAAAAAATCTTAATAAATTAGACTCTTAACAGTTTGTATTAGTATTGGCATATTAGATTCTTTCTTAAAAATTCTTTAATGACCCTGTTTCCCGTAACCAACCAAATCAAATAACCCTTTAAAAGACTGAACAGTTACACAGCAGAAACTTTTAGGAAATTGTTTAAATAATTATACGTGAATAACTACGTATGAAACTACAATTCAACCAATTTGACCTTTTTTTTTAGAATTTGTACCAAATTGCGCCACATTTTCTGTAAAATATCCTAAAAATGATCTATTAAATGCCTGTATAGTATGAGGAACCTGTAAAATGAAGCTTTACTGAAAATCTTCTTTATTAGAAAAGAAAAGCTCATTTCTTATTAAGTGAATTCACCTAATAAAGAAATGTGTCCATGTGAGTAAAATGCTGCTCGATTTCACACAAGCTTTGCCTTAATGAGGCTCTTTAAGCTTGTGAACTCAATGAAATTGCAGGTATATGTACGTATACTCTGAACCAATGTGTCTGTGCTGTTTTTCTTGCAACCTGCTGCATTTTAGCTATATTAATACAATCTGTCATTCATCCTCTCTTCTCTTCAGGAAGTTAAGTTTCAGTCTCTCTGAACTGTTTCCTACAGGATGAAGTGTTGTCGTATGGTCCTCCGACCCAAAGATGGAAAGAAGAAGCTGCTGAAGTCCATTAAATGAATCCCAAAAAATCCCAACCTTTATTCATCCCGAAGAAAATGAAGATGTTGTACATCGGTGCTTACCTGAATCTGTCTACCTCTTGTGACCACCTTCCCATCTTGGAGCCAGGTGATGCTCGCAGGAGGAGAGCTTTCTCCCGACACACACTGGAAGAAAACGCTCTCTCCATCTTTGACAGTCTGGTCCTGGGGACTGAAGAACACATCCTCCAAACCTGGAAAACACAAGTATGGATATGAGGTTTCAGAGACAATCAGACGACATAAATTATGGACTTTCTTTCACTCACCCAGGTGGGATGAGACTGCCAAACTGGACAGGATTAGTAAACAGAGGTGGGAAGTCATCTGTGGGAGCATCCAGATGGAAACACAGACATGCATCCTACTGCAGAGCTCCCCAGGAGGCGTGAGGAAACCACCAAGATGCTTCATCCATGGTGTCAGCTGGGAAAGTGTGAATATGACTGTTAAAGCCACACGTCCTGGTAACAACACATATCTACCTCTACGGTGAAACAATCAAAGAGATTCTGGTCAGAATTATTTATCACATGATTGAAAAACGTAAGAAAATGTGTCAGAGACACTGACGGCACCGCCACATGCTATACCACAGCTGTCATTTCTGCACAACAAACAGCTGTAAATGTGCCGTTTGCATCGATTCACTTTTGATCAGTTTACAGCAAATGTATTCAGCAGCTGAATTTTACATCACGTTTTTTCTCTCTCTCTCTTGCTCTTAATGCCCCCCCTCCCCTTTCCCCTTTTGCTTCATTCCTATTTTGGTTGTGAGTCTGTGGCACCGCAGTGAGCTCAGCTTTGTCCTCTTTAGTCCCTTGAATGGGCCCAGCCACTTTATAGAGCTCGCACTGTGGCCCTCCACTCAATGAAAGTGACATGAAAAGAGGCTGCGGAGCTTTGTACTGTGAAGATCAGTTATTGGTCCCTGCAAGGAAAGCTGCCCGTCTGATCATATAGGCTTTCATGATCCTCAACGTGACCATGTAAGGCCAGAACATTTATTTTTTGAATGTGACACAAATCTTACTCATGCAATGCTGAACTAGTAAATATTAGAGATATGAAAGGGAAACATACCAAAAATATTTAAATCTCAAGAGGCTCATTTATGATTAAAAGGTTATGATGGAGGTTAAAGGGCTCAGTGTGCATTGCAAGAATGTGGACGTTCCACAGAGACACCATAATAAAACATAAAGAGATGTTTTGTATCAGTTTAGTATTATTAAAGTATTATTAAAAAGCAGACTAGACTGTTGTTTACTCTAAATGTTGCCGTTCCTGGTCTAAAATGCTTCATGATAGTCATATCTTACACTTGAGTTTATTTGAAATGAACATCTTATAAACAATATGATTTATTCTTACATCACCTAAGCGTAAATTAGATTAGATATTTCATTATAATGCCAAAAATCATATCTACAATTACATCACATTAGTAATACAGAGGTCTTGAGTAAAAAATATCATCTCATTCAATTTGATTTTCATCAGTTGCACTTTTACTAACGCTAGTAAAATAAATTAAAAGATTATGGTGGAAATAGTGACACTAAACTTCCACCTGTGAATGAAACCTGTATCTGACAACGGTGCATTAGTCATCGCTGATGAACCACATGCACCAGTGAATTTCTTGATTTGCTCAGCGGGGCTAGTGGCTGGTTACACTAACATGATGCTAAGAGCCCGGGGGTGTGTATTTGTTGACTCACAACGCTCACAGCAGATCATTTACACCGTTTAGCATGTCATTAAGATGTTTTTAGCCCACAGACTGACTTGTATTCCTGCATCACATTCAGTATTTTCCGTAATAAAGACAATATGACAATAAATGGAAATGTTGCTTACAAAGAATGAAATCATAACCATGCTGCATTTCACTGTTTTGTACTTTTTGTACTATAGAACTTAATTTTAAGCATATTGATGCATTTCTCCAAGTTCTCCAAGTGTTTATCACATTCAGTCAAAACAATGCAGAAAAATGAAATGTCTCAGGGCAGTTAAAGTCTCTGAAGGTGGTATTAAGGAAGTGCAGGTAAGTTGCAGGTAATCGGCACAAAGACAGCTTCAAATAAGTTAAACTTCACATCAGTTCTTTAGGTGGTTACAATAAACAGACAGCGATTAAAAATTAACTTTCAGTATCGTTTAACTAAAAAACTGAAGTTATAGAAATGTAGCTAGCTGGAAACAGGTTTCAACTTTTAATTTTATCAAAGCAAATGCTGATTGTTTCATTTTTTTAATTAAACAATTTATTGAAGATTGATTTTGCTTTGAATTTTTACTCATTTTCAGAACATTGCTGTGCATTGCATTTACTGCATTATAATGGCTGCATTTAAATGTTGCACTAATTCTTCCATATGTAAAATACTAAAAAATAGTAATGATGATAATATATATTTTTTAAAGATTTGTTGTTTCATCTGTTGTTGCATTTTTCTGCAAGTACCTTCACCTAAAATGTTTAGAATTAACTGAATGAATGTAGCTCTGCAAACAGCTTCCATGCATTTAACAGATGTGTCAAAGAAATACAAATTTACTGCTTGTTTCCGTTTAGAGCATGTTGTGCAACATATAGTCCCCTCAGCAACTAGACAAGAGCTGAATTTGCATCTAATTAAATCTGGATCATTTAAAGAAAAAACACAGCACACTGCACCACATCAATCAGTTAAAAAAGTAGAAAGTAGTCTTGTAAAACTAAATAAAAAACAGCATGGATGCATTTTCTGAAAAATATTCATGATACAAAGCATTTTATCCATTTCAGTGCAATGGAGAGACCAATGAGAGTACTGATACTTACTCTACACGTGTCCAAGGATTGTTTCTGTGTTGGTTCGTCAGCCCATTAGTCTTCAGTCGGTGTTGGTCCGTGTGTCGTCTGCACACAACCTCTGTTCTCCTGATGCATTTACCGAACGTCCAGCTGGGAGAGAACAACAAGCAACAGCCGCTCACATGTGCTAGACGCCCTCCACCACCCCCTTCAACACACACATACACACACACACTCATTCAAAGCCAACAGCTGTAATGAAGCACAAAACCCTTAATTGTGTCCTCATTATTTAGACACGCAAAAATTACACACTACACTCTCCTCAAAAGACAGTGAAATGTGAAGCCAAGTGTGCACTGATTGTAATGAATGAGCAAGAATGAGATTGTAGTCTGTACAGTAGTCTATATGTGTCTGTATACACGCTACATGGCCAATACACCCATATGTGATTGTTGAACATCCAAACCCGTTTAAGGACAGGTTCACAAACTGGTTTTCAAACAGTCAGGAGCCCAAATGAACATTGAAACAGGTTTTTCTTGCTATAATCATTCCTCCTGTTCATACTGATCATTAGAAGATCTCTTCATAATGCACTTACAATGTAAGTGATGGTGGACAAAATCCACACTCCTGTCAAGTTTATCTGAAGCTAATATGAAGCTTCAGTCGTCCAAATGAGTCAAATCGAGCAGATATCTTTCAACGTCTTCTTAGTGCCAAAGTCCCTCTTTTTACTACTATACTTCCACCGCAGCTCAACAGGGAAACACAAGGAGGGAATTTGATGCTAAAAAGACTGTAAACGTGGCAGATATCCACTTAATATGACGCCTCATATGAGCTTCAGATCAACTTTGAAATACATTTTTGCTCAAAACAAAGACAATGGTATTGTCCCCTTTCACTTAAATTAATGATCCTATGATCTGTATCAGTAACAGGAGGAATGATTACACTGGGCAAAACCTCTTTCAATGTTCGTATGATCACCTGATTATTGTTTTAAGACAGAATTGTGAACTAATCCTTTAATATATGCGTCCAGTCTTCTGGTTTCAGGCTTTCCACCAGAATTTGGAGACTGGCTGTAGGAATTTGCTCCCAGCATCAGTGAGATCAGTCACTGATGTTGGGTGATAAGGTCCAGCTCACATTCGGGGTGAGTCGGGTGTTGGACGGGGTGAAGTCTGGGCTCTGAGCAGGACAGTCAGTGTCTTCTACACCAAACCACACAAAAAACATTTTTTTGACTTTGTGACTTTGTACAACAGGAAAGGGTTTTCCCCAAACTACTGCCACAGAGTTAGAAGCATATCATTGTCTGAAATATCATTATTCACTGTCGGATTAATATTTACCTTAATTTGAACTGAGGGGTCAAGCCCAAACATAGAAAACAGACTAGAAACACTTACTTTTGACCTTACTGTGTGCATCTCTATGTGAATAATCTACATTTGCACATTTGCACTAATTAAATATGTAACATAATGTATAGAATGTAATGTAATATTTAATTGAATATGTTAAAAATGTTCTTAATACTACTAATAATAAATGTAAGTTTAAGTGCCTTCCACGTATTCCAAGGACACTGTACATACAGCAAAAAACAAACCTTTTAAGTGCTTTCTAACTCTGCATGTCAACATGTCTGTGATATTCAGTATTTAATCTACTTTGATGATGGTTTAAAGTTAAGCTGTATAAAAACCTGCTGAACAATTTGTCAGTTTCCTTAAACAATATTTGAATTATTTGACAGTAAAGCTGCTGATCTCATCCAGTCAGTTTTTCATTTACATTGTGACATTTAGCTGACTCCCTTATCTACAGTTAGGTTGAAACGGGTCATATCGTGCATCATTCCTCACAGCAGCAGCTGGAATCAACCGTCCACCTTTCGTGAGTGAAACGCTGCCAGCACACAGCGATCTATACATCAGCGCATCTGTCAATTTAATGTCTAAGTGCTGTTCGAACTGTTCCCTCTTAAATGTGGGTTAATGAAGGGTAATAATGGCTGTTACACTAACACTTTATCAATCTATGCAAACCATTTTAAAGACAGGTATTCTAAAATATTTGATGATTTTTTCAAATTGTTTAACTTGTGCACTCAGTGTTTTACTCATTTGTATTTATATGATGTGTTTATGTGCTCTGTGTTTTTATCTTCACTTTTGGAGACCAATAAAATGATTGATTGAGAAGCACACAACCATAAATATCTCATCATGTGTCCATTAAACTTGTCTTAAATTCATTATTTTCTTGAAGCAAGTGACAAAATCTGCCAGTGAATCAACAAGAAAATTGAGCAAAATACAGTAGACTTCCTTTAGAAATTAGGCTACTATTTCAGCCCCTGCAACAGATGTTTGTCAAGAGTTTGTCCTGTTAAAATGTCGTCACGTTAAAGCAGAAACACCAAGATCGCAGAGCCATCCATCCGTGCAGTGGCTTCTTCCTCGCTTGCTCGCAGGCATGAGTACAGCTCACATACTGTAGTCTTGCCACATGTCTACTGGCGCCCTTGCAAATGTAAATTGACAATCCATTCAGCATAATCAAATGGAAATTAAAGTACAAATGCACCGATTTATAATCTATGCAGGGAGGGTCATTTTAATTAAGCAGACAAAGACTGATTTAGCAGGCGAAATGTAACATTGCTGGATTCAGGACAACATCAAACACATAAATCCACCAAAGGAGGTTGTAGCATCGCAGTTCTCCCAAATAATCTGTGTGAGAACACAGTTTAATATCCGTACTGGGAGAGTTTTCTCTGTGGTGAAGAGCGGTATACTGATATATACTGATTATTATATAGTATATTATTTTCTCTGACCTCTGTATTGCATTTGCACATTGCATATTTGCACTCGTGACACATGTACACTTTACTTCTTTTAAAAAACATTTTTTAACAGTTTTTATCTTTCATTTTTACACTTTATATCAGAGCTGAAATGATTAGTTGATTAATTGCCAACTATTAAATTAATTTTGATCATCAATTGATCATTTTGAGTTATTTTTTTAAGAAAAATAACTAAAAATTCTCTGATTCCAGCATCTCAAATGTGAATATGTTTTAGTTTCTTTAGTCTTCTATGACCGTAAACTGAATATCTTTGGGTTGTGGACAAAATAAAACATTTGAAGATATCACTTTGGGTTTTGGGAAACAGTGATCAACATTTTTCGCCATTTCCTGACATTTCGTAGATCAAACAACAAATCAATTACTTGAGAAAATAAGCCAAAGATGAATTGATAATGAAAATAATCTTAAATTGCAGCCCTACTTTTCTTATCTATACTTTTAGCACAGCTTCAGGAACACAGCACGCTGCACATATCACTTGTTGTATGTGACAAATAAACTTTTGAATTCCTTGATAACTTTATATCACTGTCTGCTCTGCAAATACTGTCGTTACTGTAAGTTCTGTACATCCAAGGTCAATATTGTGAATGGAAAGGATGTCTGTCTGTTATTATTGATTCTTATCTGTCTCTATTTATTTCTGTTTTTATGTTATATGTAACTTGTTCTCAGGTCTCTCTAATGCTTAATAGTAATACTAATAATAATAATAATTATTATTATTATTATAAACGTATTTCTTCATGGCATTTTTATGGCAGTCTTTTAATACATGTTCTTGTTTTTTTGCTGTATCCGTTCCAGGAGTTGCAAAAGTCATTTTGCTGTACCGGAAACGTGCAACGACAATAACGGCATTCTAGTAAGTAGATTATTCTATTATTGATTTGACTTTTAAGAGGAAACAAAAACAAGATAGCATGAACATTATTGATCTAAGGGGAGAAATCCTCTCTGATAGCAGCTAAAATCAAACACAGTTTCATGTCATCTTGAAGTAAATGTTTTGGATTATAATTCATGGATGGAAGCAAATCAGAAATGTGATCTCAGAGCTTTGAAGTGCTCCGAAACTATTAATGTGAGTTAATTAAAATGATGAATAAATATTTAGCTGAGGTGAGAGCTGTCTGAGAGCGTGTGGGTGTTTTTAAGTGTTAAATCATCATAACAGCAAACAGCCAATCAGCTCACAACAAGAAAACACATTACAGGTTGTTTAAAAAAAGTCACAGTCACACAAAAATACAACATGAATGCCAAAAATGTTTATTCATAAACAAATAAACAAAGTCATAGCTACCGGTGAAGTCGTTTCCTCTGTAATATTTCTGGAAATTTGGGGTTTTACACAACTTACATAAAACACATGTTTGGTTTTTAAGCCTGATTCTGATATTTCCTTGTGTAAATATCTTAAAATTTGCTTGTTTTAAACAGAAAAAACCTAAATAAATGTCAGTAATTCTGCTTGAGATTAAAGGGAACAACATTTAGAACATAATGTATAGGGAGACAACATTTACAGAAGATTTGATTGAAAAGTAAATTATCATTTTTAGATTTCAAATCCTGATATTTATTTTTTACTACGACTCCTGACTTTAGTATTTATAAAAAAAAATGAAGTTATCGTAAATAATTACATACACAAATACCTTTCTAATCTAATAATTACAAGGGAGGGTGTAGTTTTTACGATCTGAAAGCTGCCGTCTATTTTGGGAGCGGACTCATGACAGCAGCGAGAGCATCACGCAGACAAGAGGTGAGAGGAGGAGGAGGAGAAAACCGGGGGTGATGAAGACGGACGGAGCGGCGCCGTGGAGCTCGGACAAGCAGAGGGCCTGCTCCAACATCTTGTGAGTGTCGGCGCTGATGCCTGGAAAGCGTACAAGAAAGAGAAGTTGTTGTTTTGTGTGCGAGAACGGGATGTGTTTCATCATGTCAAACCTCAGCGGGAGATCTAACCGTGTTGGGACCACTCCCTCCAGGCGTGAACGTACTCAGTGTCATATTCGCTTCCAGAAGCTGTGAAAGAAATGGCAACTTAAAGCTTCAACTCTCTAATTTTTATCTATATCTGTGCAGTAAACACATTTCAAAACACCTCCTCATGTCCGTTTAAAGATGCTCTCACCTTTAGAGTTCTCTGTCATTAGATGTTTCAAATCTCTGAGAGCCCGAGTGAGGTTCTCCAGCCGGTGCTGCAGGTGGAGGTTTTCTTCTTTCAGAGTGTGGATGGTGTCCTGCAGCTCGTAGGCTGAGCTGCAGCGTGAGAGCAGAGATATCAAGCAAAATACCGCCGTGACTTGAGAGATGAAGAGCATCGTTTTATGGGTCGATGCTGTTATCGGAGAGGTATGACTGGATGCCATTCACACCGTCGCTGAAAGCCGCTGCCGGTCGCCTCTTTGGCAGAAAAATGTCCCGTTAAATCCGTCTGCAGATCCAGAATGTTCCAAAAATCAGGTGGAAGTGGTAATGTTGTTCAGGAGCTGGCCTACTTCTGGTTCAAAATCGATGCAGTGATGGGCAACTAAATGCTTTTGGCTAGTTGAGCACTCTAAAGAATCAATAGTTTGGGATACCAGAGCCCAAAAATACAAATTAGACAGATACACAGATTGAGTTGTCAAGGAGTTAAAGGACAGATTCACAATTTTTCAAGTCTGTCTTAAAACAACAGTTAAGTATCCATCTGAACACTGAAAGAGGTTTTCCTTCGCTGTAATCATTCCTCCTGTTCATACTTGCTGTTAAAAGATCCCCTTCAAATGTGCTTTCAATGTAGGAGATGGGGGCCAAAATCAACAGTCATCCTTAAAAGTCAGGCTATCTGAAGCTAATGTGAAGCTTCACTTGTCCAAATTAGTCAAATCAAGTAGATATCTTTCAATATTACAGTCTTTTTAGTGCCAAAAGTTTTTGTTATTAAACTTGCATTTTGTGAAAAAATGCATCATATCCCCTCTTTGTGTTTCCCTGTTGAGCCGCGGTGGAAGTATAGTAACAAAAAGAGGGACTTTGGCACTAAAAGACTAAGACTTTAATGTATCCCATTATAAACCATCAGTCTTGAATTACAGGAGCCAGATTTGTTTTCCAAAATTTTAACAATAACAAAGACTTAAAAATTGAAAACAGTCTTGCGACAGAGAGCAGCAACAAGCAGATCCAGGAAGTAGAGGATCAGATTATTGAAGCGCTTGGTCTGTAGCCAACATGTAATCAGGGAAGAGCGGGTTATGTGTGGGAACTGTTGTTGTTGTTGTTGTTGTTATTGGTTAAAGTTTATCTGCATGTTTTTTTATTGTTTGTTTTTGTTTGTGCTTGTGCATTGTTGAAGAGGGTGTTTGTGTTGATTGGTTTTATTCTGATAAATAATTATGATGATAATAATAATAATAATAATAAAAATAATAATAATAAAAAGACTGTGATGTGGAAAGATACCTACTTGATTTGACTCATTTGGACGGCTGAAGCTCCATATTAGCTTCAGATAAACTTTTCAATAAATTTGTGCACAGTGCATTATATAGTGCATTATGAAAGGATCCTCTAATGGTCAGTATGAACTGGAGGAATTATTACAGAGAGAAAAACTTGTTTCAGTGTTAATTAGGGTTCCTGACTGTTGTTTAAGACAGACTTGAAAAAAATGTGAATTTGTCCTTTAAATTCAAGTACAGTTCAAGGTCAAGTTTTCTTGG
Organism: Thunnus thynnus; assembly: GCF_963924715.1. NCBI lineage: Eukaryota > Metazoa > Chordata > Actinopteri > Scombriformes > Scombridae > Thunnus > Thunnus thynnus. The sequence continues at coordinate 31,089,033 of NC_089518.1, forward strand.
TGATATCACCAAAAGTGGTTACAATTTGGTAGAACATTAAAAAAAAAAAAAAAAAAGAAAGTTTGTAGAGAATGTTAGGATATTGTGTCTCCCATTTGTTTGTTTGTTTGTTTGTTTGTTTGTTTACTTATCGGCGTCGGAGTCCTACGGCAGGAAGTGCTTCAGGAAACCTTCATCATCATCATCCGGGTCGGTTTGTGGTCACAGCGGATCCGAGATGGCGACTCACATGTCGAGGTGTAGAAGCTGGAGTCGTGTCCACAGGTAACACACGGTTAAAACAAACGCTTCAAACTGTCCGTCAGACTCGGGTTAAACGGGGACAGAAGCTGCTAGGAGTATAAAAAGCGTCTTACATGTCATGTCGTTGTAACGTCTCTCCGCTCTCATCACTCAACGTTAGCATTCTGAGTTAGCATGATGCTAACGGCTAACCGTCAAACAAGCTGCAGTCTGACGTTAACTTACATCATCTGGTGGTGAAGAAGTACTCAGAGCCTTTATTTAAGTAAAAATACCAATACAGTAACGTGAAAATACTCCGTTACAAGGAAAAGTCCTGCATTAACCCTATTTAAGTAAAAGTATATAAGTATTAGCAGTTAAATGTAGTTAAAGTATTGCAGTAAAAGTAGTGGTTTGTTCACCTGAGAAGTAATTAAAGCTGTCAAGTAAATGTTGTTCAGTAGAAATTACAGTATTTCTCTCTGAAATGTAGTGGAGTGGAAGTATAAAATAGTATAAGTACAAGTGCAAGTACCTCGAAATTGTATTTAAGTGCAGTACTTTAGTGAATGTACTTGGTTACTTTCCGCCACTGGTAAATGGAGTCCCATTAACATCAAGGCGAGTTTGTACTCGCCTTGATGTTAATGGGACTATTTTATGTTTTAGACGTTGGTTGTAGAGATGAACTGATATTTCCAGTTTGTTAGACGTTGGTTGATAAGCAAAGACATATGTTTGTTGATAGTTTAAATATCTGAGTGTATATATTAAGATCATCATCAAAACACAATGAGGGAATATGTATGAAATATATATGAGAAATTGTGTTTATCCCTGCTGTATATTTTCAGATCTGAACATTATATGCAAAGTAGCATTAAAGCTTTTGTTTAAGGCAGTTCATGTTAGTTTTTCCTTTAATTTGTCACCAATTTGTACTTAGACTTAATACCAACTGGACCAATTACCGTTAAAAAAGAGATGTAACGATTTGTCAATTGACAGAGTTAATCAGCAACTATTTTGATAATCAATTAATCGTTAAGATGCCATATAATGCCAAATATTAAATGGTTTCAGGTTCTTAAATTTGAGAATGTGCTACTGTTGTTTGTCTTACATTATAGTACATTGAATATCTTTGGGTTTTGGACTGTCTGTGGGACAAAATGACAATAAGGACATCCATCACATGACGACATGTGATGGATGTCCTAATGTTGCTGGGATGATTTTTAAGAAATATTGATTTATTGTTCTCAAAGGTTTGGGATAGCAGCTTACAGAAAGTACAGCAGCGGCGGTGGATACCCAAATATCTCTCTCTCCGCGCCGCTGCCTGGGATCCCCAAGCCGGTGTTTGCGTCTGTGGATGGTCAAGAAAAATATGAGACCAAGATTACTACTTTAGAAAATGGCCTTAAAGTCGCCTCCCAAAACAAGTTTGGTCAATTCTGCACAGTTGGAGGTAAGTTGTAGCAATGATATACAAATTATATTTACTTCCACTTGTCTTCAGGATCTGACTGAAGTGGTTTTTCTGTCTTCTTTTTTTTAGTCTTAGTAAACTCTGGATCCAGACATGAAGCAAAGTACCCGAGTGGAATAGCACACTTCTTAGAGAAACTTGCCTTTTCTGTAAGTACCTCCACCTTTTAACAGACCATAATAACTTGATTTATTAATTAGTTATTATTAGACTATAGTCACCATGCATCATGGATTGTTTTTTTTATCCTTTTAGTCCACAGCTCAGTATGGCAGTAGAGATGAAATTCTCCTCACGTTGGAAAAACACGGAGGGATATGTGACTGCCAGACATCGAGGTATGAGGTCTTTCAGCACCATAACATTTAAACTAGACTCTGTTTGAGAGTTTGTTAATATGTGTTATACTGTTATGAGTTATGTGTAATGTTATTTCCTGTGCAGAGATACCACCATGTATGCAGTATCTGCTGAAGTGAAGGGTCTGGACACGGTGGTCAGTCTTCTGTCTGATGCCGTTTTACAGCCTCGCCTGCTTGGTGAGTTCATTTTTACTTTAAGCGACACATTAAGCCCAGTTCAGACCAAAGATTCACAACGAGACGAGTTGAAAGTTGAATCTTCTTGCAATGCGCCGGTCTGCAAAACCCTGCCAGTTTACACCAATGCGACTAGATGAGAAGGTGTATCATCTCCATAGCAACGACTCTCAGTACATCCGCTCCAACTGACGGCTTTTCAGGCTTTTTTTTGTACTTGGATATGATTTTAAGCATCTTAAAATATGAATGAGGATAGTGATAGTGAGTAACTTGCTACAGTTGCATTTCTAGAATTGATGAAACGGCAAAAACATGACAAAAAAAACAAAAATGAGAGGGTCGATCCATCCAAAATGCTGCCATTTCGATCAGCTGACAGTTTGCTGACTTGACAGGCTGACTTTGCTACGAGCTGATTGGCTGTTGAAACAGGTGACGGACCAGTTCACACCGCTGCAACTTTTCCCTGCAACGTTCTAAAACAGTTTGGTCTCATCGTGAATCTTTGGTCTAAATTGGGTCTTGGTCTCATTCTACAGGAACTGTTTCCACCAGTGATGTCTCTGCTTCTCTGTGATAAACTGTGTTTGTTTTCATGCAGATGAAGAGATCGAGATGACGAGGATGGCGGTTCGTTTTGAGTTAGAGGACCTGAACATGAGGCCGGACCCTGAACCTTTACTCACTGAGATGATCCATGCTGTAGGTCACATCATCATTGTTTAGATAGTCATCACACTGGCTCCCTGTTAGAGTGATTAACCAATCAATCAGTGAGGTTAGAGGGTTATTGCAGTTAATTAAACAATTGATCAGACTTTTTTTTAAAATTTATTCCGTAAAGTGTCAAAAAATAATTATAATACCCATCACAAGTTAACAGAGTCTTAGTTTTTATAGTGATTTTCTCAGTCTGACCATCAGACAAAAAAAGGTTTAAATTTGATAATTATTTGAAACAAAAGTAACATTTTTGAAGCTGTACCCAGCAAATGTGAATTATTTGTGCATGTTAATTAGCTAATATGATTAGTTGGTTACAAAAGCAGTAATACATTGTCTTAAGTGTTATCTGATGCTAATAGACCCTGAAAGACAACATGATTAAAACCCAAGTTTATAATAGATCTCTGTATAGTACTGTAGGTTTTTTTTTAAATGTTTAAGACTTTAGTGACTTTTCCCTTCTTTGTTTCCAGGCTGCATATCGAGGTAACACGGTCGGACTGCCTCGTTTTTGTCCTGGAGACAACGTGGATAAGATCGATAAGAAAGTGCTTCACAGCTACTTGCGTAACTATTACTGTCCTGAGCGGATGGTGCTGGCGGGAGTCGGCATCGAGCACGAGCAGCTGGTCGAATGTGCCAGGAAGTACCTGCTGGATGTGAAGCCGGTGTGGGGAGCGATCACAGCGGCCAACGTGGACCTCTCTGTGGCACAGTACACCGGCGGCATTGTAAAGGTGATTTATAGGGTTTATATCTGCTCATTTTATTTCGACTTGCCTCTAAAATTTCTCAGACGTCATTTCCGATTGAAAAATGTCAAAAAAAATGGTGGAAAAATTTGAAAATATCTGTTGCAGCTTTAGTGTTACACCATATACAAGCAAAGTGATATGAAATCAGTTTTCATGACAGTGAAGTGATATCAGATGTCAAACAGCAGTCATTTATTTACAGAAATAAACCTGTTTGTTCATAGGGAATATGTAAGAGTTAAAAGGGAAGTACTTTTCTGTATTTATATCTTTTTATTAATATTTTTCTAAAGATGGTAAAAATGCAGAAATGTCAAAGAGCAACAGAGTATAAAACAAACCCTCTAGTCTCCTCATCCACCTGCACACAATGTCCATTTACTTCTTGTCAACTGTATACCTCCACCAGGCCTGCCAGACGTAGAGAAATGACATAAAATGAACATGTAAAACAAATAAGTTAAATAATAACAATATCAGAACAACTAATGATAATTTATTCAGAAAAACAAACAAACAAACACAAACTCCCAAAAAAGAACAGATAGAGCAGAAAACTTTGGTACCATGTGATATTTATACCAAGAAATTTAAACAATCTCATTTTATATACACATAAATACATCTGATGTTCATCCACATTACATATAATTGCATAAACATTATTTATTTTACCAAGAAAACCTCACTGAGATTAAAAATCTCTTTTTCAACAGTTACTTGGCCAAGACAGGGAGCAACAAAAAGTTTCAGTCAAACAACATAAAAACAAGTAATACAGACAGATCTATCACAACCTCTTATTAGTCATTTTAAAATAAAAAAATAATGATAAAATTTTCAATAATTGAGCTGAGAAACAGCAGTAATTTGAATCATTAAAAACCTCCCAGCATGCACCCTGACACCGGCAGATAGATGACAATGCAGCAAAGCTTTAAATCTGCCCAGAGAAACCAGTGAAGGTAGATTCATTAACGCTACACACGAGTAGACAGACCCAGAATTATATCTATAACGAGAAGTCATTTCGATATAAGCGTCTCGTCTTAGTTTGGCTACAAGGAAGAGTCGTAACCGTCTTCTTTGAATCCGTCAGATGGAGAAGGACATGTCAGACGTGAGCCTCGGCCCCACGCCGATCCCAGAGCTCACCCACATCATGATCGGCCTGGAGAGCTGCTCCTTTCTGGTGGGTGTTTGTTGTTTCTGGCTACTTACAGATTAGGTGTCTGACGTGTGTAAGATTTCAAACTAAATAAAATGTTTTGTTGTTACAGGAGGATGACTTCATCCCGTTCGCTGTCCTCAACATGATGATGGGCGGAGGTGGCTCCTTCTCTGCCGGAGGACCTGGGAAAGGCATGTTCACTCGCCTCTACTTGAACGTTCTCAACAGGTGAACATGTCACACACCTTATTTCAGCATCATTTCAAATAATCACGATGATACGTCCCTACACCAGCCGGCAGTTTGTATCAGTTTCATTCATTCTCTTGTCTGTTTTAGGCATCATTGGATGTACAACGCCACCTCCTACCATCACAGCTATGAGGACAGCGGTCTGCTGTGTATCCATGCCAGTGCGGACCCCAGACAGGTGGGTTCAGGCTCAGGACAGCAGAGGTCAAGTGTTTTATTGTGCCTTTGCATCCAAATAGCAAGTTTAAGCCAATCAGAAAGGCTTCAATCGTGTTAAACATCCTTCTAAAACTGAATTTCTAAATGATCGTCAGCTCTGGTTTAGTGCATTTGGCTCTCTCTGGTTTATATGGTGGTCTGACTTCTTATGACATACTGTACTTTCATCCCCAGGTGCGGGAAATGGTGGAGATAATAACTAGAGAGTTCATTCAGATGGCTGGAAATGCTGGAGAGGTAATAACAATCACTGTAGAGAAAATCCAACACAGCTTTGGCTGTATTGATTATTGTTACAGAATAAAAATAACCTTTTTTTAAAATGTTTTATTCTTGTACTTCTAGATGGAGCTGGAGAGGGCCAAGACGCAGCTGAAGTCCATGCTGATGATGAACCTTGAGTCGCGGCCGGTTATTTTTGAAGATGTTGGTCGCCAAGTTCTCTCAACAGGAAAGAGAAAGCTGCCACATGAACTGTGTGCGCTGATAAGTGAGTACTGAACCAATTTATATGTTTATCATGGTTTTCAGGCATTAACAAAAGATTGGGGAGGGGCGACATTAGACTGGGACTTTCATCAAATAACAGTGTAAATTAAAAATGGTATAAAAAATTGCTAATTTATGTTTTTTTTTTCCACTTGTCAACATCTAATTTCCAGGCAACGTGACCGCCAGTGACATTAAAAGAGTGACCGCCAAGATGCTGCGCAGTAAACCAGCAGTAGCAGCTCTGGGAGACCTGACGGAGCTGCCGTCATACGAACACATTCAGGCCGCTCTGTCCAGCAAGGACGGACGTCTGCCCCGCATGTATCGCCTCTTCCGATAGAGATCCCCCCTCCCACCCCCTCCCCCAATCGCCATTTTTGCCAGTCAGCCCTGGCAAACATCACTGTAAATAAACTGGACTGTTTGGAAGCTTACACTAGTGTTCCCTCCCAACACAGAACTCACTCTTGGGAGGGGACTAATTCCTGGGCTCTCGACTGAGCCTCTGAGTGGGGATTTTAATGAAAAAAATACATTTTACTCTACAGTAAGTTACCTTTGTCTACACAGTCGTAGTATCTGTATTTATTCTTTGTGGGCAGGAAGCCATATGTCATTATTTACGGGGATGGTTTGCAGAAGTTTGGTTTGAAAGGGACATTCCACCCAAAACCAAAATTTAAGTGTTAATTTTCCATTGGGAAAAAAAACAAACAAACTGTGTTGTTTTGTTAAAGTTTATGAATGAATGATGATACACTGTGAAAAGATCTAAATTAGCTTGTTAGGTAGAGAAAAAGAGTTCGGCTAACATCCCAGAAATGTTTTTTTTTTTTCATCTCTGGAAAACTCGCCAAGCTTCACCTGGAGCCTCTTTTTCAGCAGTGGATGGATTTCAAAAAAAAAAAATAGTTGAGAATCTTTATTTATACAACAGCACTTCATAATGTCCCTTCACAGGCACAGGAGACACGATACACAGTTAGAGGAAATAGATTAATAAAGGAATTGCTGATTTTTCTTTTTGATCAGTGTGGCCACAACTTTACACCTGCAGCCAGTTTCTCCTGAAAACTTTAAATCATGTTTCTGTCACCGTTGTGTCTCAGTTTTACTGTGAAGAGATTGAAATCTATAGTGAAACCTGTTCTTTTGTATTTTTGTGATTGTGTTCATGCCCTTACAAAGTACCCCAAAATTTTAAAAAAAGTTAAAGTTAAACAGAAAGTTTTGGGAATTATGCTTATTCGCTGTCTGGTGGAGAGTTAACTTAAAGGACGTATTTGTTATTTTTCAAGTCTGTCTTAAAACAACAGTCAGGTGCCAAAATGAACATTGAAACATGTTTTTCTCGCTGTAATCATTCCTCCTGTTCATACCGACCATTAGAAGATCCTTTCATAATGCACTTTAAATGTAAATGATGGGGGACAAAATCCACAGTCTGTGTAAAAATGTATTTAAAAGTTTATCTGAAGCTAATATGAAGCTTCAGTGTCCAAATGAGTCAAATCAAGTAGATATTTTTCAACATTACAGTCTTTTTAGTGCCAAAGTCCCTTTTTTTTTCTTACTACCAGTTGACTTACAGATGTTCAGGAAACACTGCAAGTCAACTAGCAGCTCAACAGGAAACACAAAGAGGGAGTTTGATGCTAAAAAGATTGTAAATGTGTCAGATATCCACTTGATATGACTAACTCAGACTGCTGGAGCCTCATATAACCTTCAGATAAACTTTTAAATGCATTTTTGCACAAAATAACTGTTTGACACTGTGGATTTTGGCCTCCATCACTTACATTGAAAGCACATTTGAAGGGGATCTTTTAACAGCCAGTATGAACAGGAGGGATGACTACAGCGAGGAAAACCTCTTTCAGTGTTCATATGGACACCTGACTGTTGTTTCAAGTTAGACTTGACAAATTGTGAACTGATATGTGAACTTAGAAGTTTAACTATATTTCAAACGAACATTTAATTGAGCTGCACCCAAATACTCTCAGATGTATTTTACTATTATTTCAGTGGCTTCTGACTACAGTGAATATGTTAAATGTGAACCGTGTTAACATCTGCAAGTCAACTGGTAAATAAATGTAATTACTTCCACAAATAAAATTATATATTTTAAAAAAAAGGTGTTGCATTTCAATGGACAGCCGCTTCTTGTGATGGAGAAAGTTTCACCTACAAAAAAAAAACCACGAGTTTGTTTTAAAACTTTTTATTACAGGATGTTAGGTGGCATAGAAAAAAGAGACGCAGAATAAAGACGAGAGGTCCTGAGGAAATGGAAAACAAGACCCACAGGCACTTTGTTTTTTTTTTTTTTGTTTTTTTTTAGAAGCAGAGGAGCGACTGGCACACCGGAGCCACCTCTCTTCATGCTGGGAATGAGAGGTCGTTAACGTGGTACAGTACATGGACAGTTTTCAGTATGTATACATATATATATACATACATATATATATATATGAGGTTACACAGCAGTGAGATGAGAGGTAAGGCATTAAGTTACAGTCTGTTGCGAAGGATCACTTGGCCTAGTAAGAGAAAAAGTAGTGACAGTGTAATTATAACGCGTCATCTATTCTATGTGGGAAGTGAGTTCTTAATAATTAAAAAAAAAAAAAAAAAAACAGTGTCTGTAAGGTGTCTAACAACATTCAATCTCCCTGAAATTCAACCGTACCATGTAACAACATACTGATGGTAACATTTCATGCTCTTGAAATTATATATTTGACCTCATAACGGAAATAATTTAACGACAGCTCCCTTTTCTTCAGTCATACTTTTGTATCTCTAACCTACAAAACATTCAGCTTCAAACCAGATTCAAGTCGATGGCTTAAATGACCTTAAATGCACCTAAATCTTTACTGCAGTTAGCTTTAGTTTAGCTATTTGATAACAGATTCAGAAGGCAAACGAACACTGATGTAGAGTTATGTGGAAAACATTGTGGTTCATGATGCTTGTTACACAAAAATAATTAGAAAATGGATGTAATGACACGGAGCCTTTAAGGTTAAATCAGTTCACATTGCAGCATGTGACTGAGGAGTAAGCCACAACGGCAGCCCCCCTCCCACCCCAAACACCCTGTCCCAGTCATGTTTGAGTAGGGGAGGGGGGGGGGGGGGGCTGTATAAATAAAGGCCAGACTGCTGTGTCTGCAAACGTCTGTCTGACCTCAAGGTCCCTGCCCTCAAGTCCAGCCAGCCGCTTCTCCCGACCCCGTTTTCACCAGGACACACGGTTCCCAACAGAGGGCGCTGTCTGCTCCTCGGTTCCCTCCACCAGCACCGGCCTTCTGTGTGGTTAAGACAACTCTGGTTTCCTTTTAGTCCTTTTTCCTGCCTGTTTGTTTTCTGGCACAGTTCGATCCAGTCCAGCCTGGTCTGGTCTGGCCTGGTCTGCAGAGACCATCTTTAAGGGTTTAAGAGATGGTGCAGATGGTGCTGCTGCTTTGGTTCTTCATGGCCTCCCTTCTTTTCAGCTCTCTGGTGATCCTCCTCCTGATGCCCTCCAAGTACAGGCTCCGGTCGAACTGCCCCGCACCCAGAGGAATACTGTCAAACACACACACGGGATTAAAGTAGAGAGCAGATTTATGACGTAAAGACAGAAAAAACACACAAAAAGACCAAAAATAAGGGAAAAAAACAAGGGAGCAGCACTGAAAGAAAGATATGACAGCATTAAAGGCTTGTTTTTAAGTAAGGAAAGCAAAAGTTGAACTATTATGCATCGTGATTAGAACTGATTAGTTGATTAACTGACTAATCAGATAAATGATATCTTGTTCCAGTTTTGCAGTTGTGAGGATTCGGTGCTTTTCTTTGTCTTATGTGACTGAAAACTGAATCTTTAGGTTTTACAGTGTTGGTCCAACTTTAAGATTTTATGACATTTTATAAATCAAAATTAATTGATTGGATTTATTGAAAAAATGATCACCAGATGAATCTGTAATGAAAATAACCATTAGCTGAAGCCGTAATTGTGAAAATGCTACTTCATGATTTGTATTGCTGCAACTAACGATTATTTTCATTATTGAACAATCTGTAGAATATATTCTTGATTTGTTGATTAGTTGTTTGGTCGATAAAATGTCTGAAATTGTTGATCACCCTTCCCCAAAGTCCTAGAGTCAACCTCAAATGTCTTTTTTTGTCCCGACCAACAGTCCACGACCCAAAGAGATTCAGAATCTGGACCTTTGTTCGGATTTCCCGTCATTTCCTGTCATAAAAGGCATAAAATGCCCAATAAAAATATTTTAGAAGTTTTTGGGTTCGCATTCTCACATCATGTTCTCGACTATTTATTATCATTAATTTTGACAACAGAATTCAGTGCTTTGATTTACAATATTTTTTAAATGCTAAACACGATTAGAATAACAAACAAATCTGCATTAGAAAGCCTTACTGGTTGCTGACGGGTCAATAGTTTAAATAGTTAGTTTAATAGTTTAAATGCACTGATATTCTGATTACATTTACACACTTTAAGTATGTTTTTAACTGATATCGGGACTGGAATGACTGGACTCACTTGTCTCTGCCTGGCCTCAGTTTGACCTGGAAGACACCGACGACGGGGCGGTGGTCTGATGTCTTGATGCTGGAGCAGCTGGTGTATTTGACCACCTTTATGTCATCGGCCTGTCTGTTCCTGAACAGGATCCTGTCCTGTGAACGCAAACACGGAGGTTTCAACCTTCTGAGAACCACTTTTATTTCCTCAGCCAGTTCAGAAGTTAATTACAGCAGCTAAAAACCGTATAAGAGTAATAAAAAGATAGATTCGGCGGCCATATCAACAGATTATCTTTGGTCATGTGGAGCTTTATTTTCTTCTTACTGTGTATGAAGGCGTTCTCTGCTTAGAAGTAGTGTCGTAGATATCGCAGCCGATGTCAAACTTATATGTGGGGGGGAAGTGAATTTGTGCCTCTTGGAAGCCTTTGAAGATTGAACCTGGAGGGAAAACAAAACACATTTACCAGGTGAAAATCAATCAACCTACTTCTATATAAAGCTTTCACCGTGTTATAGCCTCCGTCATGCCGGCATACCCTCCTTCATTTCCTTGGAGAGCTGGTCGTGCTCCAGCAGAGGAGCCATATCGCCGCCTGCTGTCTGGTTGATGATGGTCTCCACGTCACCCCGGTCCTTACTGAGCCGGAAGTTAAAATCTCCAAACCAGAAGACCTGGTCAAATCTTGTGGTGACGTCGGCTACGAATGAGGATGACACACTTTTATAATCAAAGGCTCAAATCACATCCACATATACAGTATGAAACCCATCCAACTGTCATAAAAGTAGCCCCATTTTTACATATATTGATCCTGTCGCCTCCAGTCTTCTGTTCAGTTTATCACAGTTACAGTCATGAAAAAAATAAAATAGAAATCAGAACATTTTTAGACATTACATTTATCATTAAACCGCTGTTACAGATATTTTTATAACAGAACAATGGAAGCTGCCTAAATGGTGTAAAAAGTAGCTAAAATTATCCAAACCCACCCAAAACAATTTTTAACCGCCAGATTAAATAAAAGGTAGTCCAGACTTGACAGATGTGACCATTGTTGAAAAACAGCCCAATCTGGCAACAATGGTCACATCTGTCTTTACACACATCTGTCTAAATATTTACACACAAAGACGGAGTTAGAATATGAGGACATACAGACTAAAATGAGCATTTTTTAAGAGCAGGATAGTCTGTTTGAGTTTGGTTACATTATGTTATTTTAGCTCTGAGTGTGGAAACAGCACCATGTTTTTAACACAAGTAAACTTAGAGAGTCTTACATGCTGTTGAGCGGTAAGGGTTGGTGTCTGGAAGGCCTTTTGGAAGAGCTAAAGCTTCGACGATCTTGTTGTAATCTAGTATTCTCTCGTAAACTTTGGCGTCTCCGGCTGGAAGAAAACAAGAGCAACATGTGAGGAACAGGCTGACACATAATAATGCAAAGCTTCACCAAAACTATGTAATAACTAATATGTGCTCCTCTTACAATGTTTGGACAGAGTTAATATGACGTTAACATCAAATATTAGGATGTCTGCAGCCTCTCTGACTCAGAGAAACTTATACTCACAGGTAAAATGGGACGTGATGAAGAGGAAGGACGTGCCAAAAAAGGTAAAGCCGATTCCAACAGCCCCTTTGGTTTTGATCTGTGAGATGATCCTGGTTGTGACTGTGGCGTGCTCCACCTCTGTGTGCGGAAAAAATGGTTATATATATATATATATATATATATATATATATATATATATATATATATATATATATATATATATATTACATACACACATGTTAGAAGAGTATTTACAGAATGAAGTGACTAAAGTTTAAATTTTCTAAACAAAGGTACAGATGGCTCTTGGCTAAAGGAGTCTGAAATCATTCTTAAAAACCTTTTTTGGATTAAAAGTGATTGATTAAGGTATGATGTACATGTAGCAGCTCAAATAATACTGCAGTAATTGATATCTGGATAGATTAGACTATAATACAGAGTTACATGAGAAGAAGGATAAATCAGAGAACAAACTTTCCTCTATATTCCAATCATTTTCATTGACCTTTTGCAAACATGTTCAATATGTTTTTTTCCCCCACCAAGTGAGTCTTTCATCTACAATAACTCCTTTCATGCAAGAATTTGTTCTTCTTGTTTTTTTTTGACTTCAATAAATTTAAATACATTTTTTACTGTTTACACCGATCCAGCCCATGTGTACAGTGTCGTGTTTTGTTCTTTATTATCTGCCACTGAATTAATTTAGCTCCTAACAGCACAATCAGTCAGAGTCCAACAGAAAACCACCTGCACACAGCACAGAATAGAGACTGATCACCTATAAACTTATAATTTAATATTTTTATGTTATGTTTGGGCTGGTTTCAGGTTTTATGCAAAAACTGCTTCAAGTTAGAGACACTCGTTCCTCTGACGGACTCTCAAGTTTTACCAGCTGATATTCTTCATGTTTGTGATTATTTTGTGTCTGAGTGTGTGTGTAATGGTTGTTTTTTTATTATGATGTGAATGAACCATCTTATTGTGATCTTGTGTGTATGAAACCTGATCTCAGCTCTCTCTTGCAGAAGAGATCCTGATCTCATTGAGATTTCCTGAATAAATAAATCTTTTTTCTTTACTTTTGTCTGAGCCAGTGGTAACACAAATTATAGTTATGTAGATTTCTGTCTCTTTAATGTGTTGATCTGACGAGCCGTTAGAGGACAGCGTTGTTTGTGATTTAATTAAACGTGACAGCGACGTCACTTTTATTATCCGATGCTGCTTTGGTTCACACCTGCGTGCTGTTATTCTGGCGTATATGGTTGAGAAGAAATCTTACTCCTTGAATAGTTGAACTCTTGACCCTTGTTTCTATCTGAGGGTTGTTCACTGACCTTTACGGTTAGCTATAGGTATTTTTGATCCTGTACAAGGGTATTTAAGAACTGGCTGAGTGCCAACTCGGCAGTGAGAGAAAAGGTAACTCTAGGTGGTATGTGCTCTCTCTCTTAGAAATATGACGCATGGTGCTTCTAATTTTATACTTTGATTTGTTTCAAAACCTGACAATACTCTCTTTGTGTAGATCAAGATCAAGTAGGACTGACCTGAGCAGAACCAGATGAGGTCTCTTCTGACAAATACAGTGAGATACAAAACACCATGTGATGCTGCGTACAGCATGACGTAGTACGGCCCCAGAGTCTCCTGAAGACGGATCTCCCACTCTCTCCTGCACAGATACACACACACACACACAAACACATACTCTGTAGTGTAACTTTGTAACTAATGATGAAAATCAAACAAAACGTCTCATACCTGTCAGGACAACCTTCCTGGACCCCGATAACATAAAAGTCTTGTGCAAATTCAGAGTCTGTCGGAAGCAGGAGATCATCTAAGTTGGCTGGTATCCCCTGCGAATGACACGAACCTGGTTACAATCCAGCTAGCGCCTGTAATCATGCAAGTGGTAATAAGATTTTTGCAGAGTCCCTCTTACCTTCTCCCCCTGCATGTTCCACGTGGTGACGTAGATGCCCACTCGCCTGTCGGGGAAGTAGCGGTCCAGCTCCTCAGCCCCAAGCAGGGCGCCGTTTCCCAGCACGCTGCCCTCCAGAAAGCTCCTGGGAAGTAAACATTGAAAATAAAAAAAAAATAGCATCTCTTACTAACTGCTAAACAACAACACAATCTTCTCTTGCAGAGTAGAAGAAAACAGTTCTGTTGTTTCAGATATTATATGTTGATAATTTACAAGTAAAAATAAAGCTTTACCTTATAAGACACTGTCTATATATTGAGACTATGTAGACTGAGTCCTTCCTGTCAAAAACTGTGCTGAACAAGCATCTTCTCTGATCCTGCGTTAATCCCCCTCCACACTGTCACGTCCCCCCTTTTCTCTTAAAGATCTGAGCAACGTAAACGTGTTAAAGTGCAAAATTCAGGAGACAGGCTGCTTTCAAGGGAAATTAACAGTCAGTCAGTGTTTCAAAACACTCACTCCTGATAGGGAACCAAGCTCCAGATGTGCTATGCTAATTAGCTCCACCCAGAGGGCACCAGCAATACTAAAATGCTCATAGTGGATATAAAATACTGCACTATTATTTTGACTAGTTTTCTTTTGATAAGGCTAAAGTTCTGCTATTTGAAGCCTGGGTACTGCTCAACCTGACGCAGTATTATTCAATATTTAAGCTATATGTGCTATTACGTGACTGTATTACTGTTGTAAGGACTAAAGGTACACACATCCATTTCTATATTTTAACTAGGCTGTATCTAAATTAACCATCAGTTAGAGGCTTAGGTACTCGTGAAAGTGATAGACCTCTAACAGCCTCATGCTAGATGTGAAGACTACAAAAGAATGTTAACATCCATCCAATATAACTCCAGCTGCGTCATCTACATAGTCTGCTGTGGCTACTGTACCTGTTCCTCACATCCTGGGGTCTGATGGGGCTGAGTACACTGTAGGTGGACCTCATGGAGTTGACAGAGGCGCTGTCGGACCCCATGTTCTCCAGAAGCCGGCTGTCGCTTAGGTTCCTGTGTATCTTCTCCCCGAACTTCTCTTTGGCCAGCATGACATAATCCAAACAATCCCTGTCAATCCTATTAGCTGCCCTTAAAGTGGCCGACGCAAAGCTCCTCTCCAGAGCAGGCAGCGGCCCTGAGGGCTGCACTGGAGACAGACGCAGCTTGGTGGATCTCAATCTGTGGTCTGTGGGGTCGCTCTGCTGGCTGTGGGGCCTCCTTTCGTAATCAGAGAGACTGCCCCCTCTGTCCCGGAAGAGCGGGGAACCTGTCGTAGCAACAGGGAGGTGTCCCACAGTGGCGTCCTGGTCATTTCTAAGGGCAGCAGCACCACTGAGGACAACTGCTTGGTCCTCTTTAAGTGAGTCAGTGGAGGATCCGTTCTCAACTGAGTCACTCAGACTCTCTTGGCTGTTTTTCAGCCTCCTGGTTCTCATGGTCTCCTCCAATGAGACACTTTTACTGCCTTTTGACAGCCTGGGTAACGAGGGTGGCCGGGGCTGGTGAGGTATGACCTCACCCTCTGCGTTTCTGGAAATCTGGGAGAGTTTAAGCACATCGTTGTGTTCCTTGCAGGTTTTGGCGTCCGCTAAGAGGGTCTTGAGTGGCCTGCTGTCACTGACAATTGAATCCCCTTTAGCAGGAGCTTCACAGGACTGATAGAGGCTGCTGTCGTCTCCATTCTCAGTCATCCTCTCGTCATGCCTGAGACAGGCTGTGGTCTGGTGGATAACGGTCTCTCATTGCTTAATGACAGACACCTGCAAATACAGGGCATGATATGATTCAGTGAAATGCCTGCCTCACAGGATAGGTTCACAATTGTTCAAGTCTGTCTTAAAAAAAAAAACAGTCAGGTGCCCAAATGAACACTGAAAGAGGTTTTCCTCGCTGTGATCATTCCTCCTGTAAGATCCCCTTTAGATGTGTTTTCCATGTAAGTGATGGGGAACAAAATCAACAAGGCTTCCTTTAGTGCAAATCTTCTAATGGTTAGTATGAACAGGAGGAATGATTACAGCAAGAAAAACCTGTTTCAGTGTTCATTTGGGCACCCGACTGTTGTTTTAAGACAGACTTGAAAATGTGTTAACCTGTCCTTTAACCATCTGGCTAACCTGTGTAGCATTAAATAATTAGCTCTTATTGTAATGTTAAAATCATCGAGGACATTGTAACCGTGATTTACATACTGTAGCTATCTGTTAACAGACGTTAAGTGATAGCATTTTGACCTAAAAACAACTAGCTACTATTTAATACTACTAATTCAGAAAAATCAGTGTGCTATTAGTGTTAGCATTAGCCGTTTAAGTTATAAGCAAAAAACTACAACATGTTATCTAAACCTTAGCTGTATACAGGCTAGGTGAGCTAACGGTAACGGTTAAAGCGACCGTTTGAAGAGAGTATGAATACATAGCTGACGTATGTAGCCTTCATCTTAAGTGTTTCCCTGTTGTGACGCTGAAGGAGAAGTTACCTCTCGTTTTACTGTTGTTAGGTTTCAGAGTGGCTAATTTAAAATTAGCTCGATGACTTCCTTAGCAACGTTTGACAACACAGAGTTTGTTACCAAGACAAGAGAGTCACTCGGAGGGTCCAAGCATGCGTCACAGCGTCCTCCGGTGATGAAGAGGGGAGATACATCCGCTGCTCCATATAGTCCACTCATCTTGGAAGAAGTACTCAGATCCTTTATTTAAGTAAAAATACGAAATGCAAAAAAATAAAAAATACTCCATTAGTCCTGCATTAAAATCCCACTTCAGTAAAAGTACATAAGTATTGCAGTAAACGTAGTATTTTGGTCCCTCTGACTGATATATTATTACATATGACATCATTAAATTATTAATACTGAAGCATCAGTGTGTAAATAGCATGTTATTGTTGTAGCTGCTGGAGGTGGAGCTAGTTTCAACTACTTTATATACACTTAGCTAGTCCAGTGGTTCCCAACCTAGGGGTCAGGCCCCTCCAAAAGGGTCACCAGATAAATCTGAGGGGTCGTGAGATGATTATTGGGAGAGGAAAGAAGACAAAACAAAGTTTTGATGCACAAATCTGTTTTCAGTTCATGGACTTTTTCTCTAATCTTTGATTTTTGGTGAAATTTGAACATTTATTAAAATGAAACCATGTGAGAAGTTTAGAGGGAAAAATCACTATTTGTTGGAGCTGTTAACAACTCATAGACATCTGAAATGTGACCCCGACTACACACTGCTTTTTGTCAGACATCAAAAGCAAAAAAGGTTGGAAACCACTGGTTTAATCTTTAACAATGTGTTGTATTTTAAAAGCTTGTTATATTATCTATTATGCCAAATCTTCATCTGAAAAGTAACTAAAGCTGTCAAATACTCTTTACAATCTTGAGGTCCTTGCTTTAGTATTTCTATTTTTCCACTCTACTCCACTACATTTCAGAAGGCAATATTGTACTTTTTACTCCACTACATTTTTATTTAAAAGGGCAGACACTGAAGAAAGATACTGAACCCCAAATTGCTCCTGATGGTTGTGCCTGCACCCTGCAGGGTAGTTTGCCGCCATATTTGTGTGTGAGTGTGTGTGTGTGAATGAGTGAGCAGCAGAAAAACATTGTAAAGCACTTTGGATAAAAGCGCTATATACACTTACCATTTAGTTACTGTATTGTGGTACTTTTCAGATGACACATATCATCATAAAAATAGATTAATCATTCAGTCATAGATTAACCAACCCAGCAGTGTGTTAAATTGTTAAAATTAGCTCCTCCTTGACAACATTAAACAGTGCACATGCAAACGCATCAGTAGAAGTAGTAAAATAATGCAAATAAAATGAATATAACACTCTGAGTAGCCTACTTTTACTTTTGATGGTTTACTTTAAGTGGTATTCTTTTGTACATTTACCCATTAATTTCGCACTTTTACTTGTAATCGTGTTTTTATACTATATTATTGCCACGTTTACTTACATAAAAGATCTCAATACTTCTTTCACTACGTCCTTTATTCCATTAGCCTACATTTACCTTTAAAGTACTAAGAAATGTATAGTAAATGTAACGGTATGAGACTATTTATAACTGGTCAATACGTCACTGCCTGTCATAATCAGTAGAGACTGGAATTAAATGACAGTACAACATCCAATGTATTTGTTAGTGAATAAAATACCTTAAGTTTTCCTTTTTAAGATTTTATAGCGTATGTACAAGGACAGGAAATTAAAGGTGTTGATTGTCCAGAGAGTTCAGGTTTCTTTAGATAAAAAACACCATCTTTCATATGTACAAACATGTAATATGCCTGACAATTAAATTAAAGAAATGTATCTTTGAGCATTGTGGCTTCTTAGGAAAGGTATCAAGAAACTGGAAAAAAATATGAAAAATGGTCTTACACACACAGTAAAACCTGATGAGTTAGTCATTCAAATTGTTTGAGGGAACAGACTGACTTAAACCGTTTAAGTTTATTAATTCAGTTCATTCAGTTAATTTAACTTAAAACTATGACTTATTAACTCTGCATTTTCCTTGCAAGGCATACTTAATTTATTTATGATATCCAAGAAAAGTCATGTCAGACTGGTGCAAGTGGCATCCCATATATTTATGTTTTCTTTTGGAAAATGTTTTATTTACGTGTCACTTCACATCTTCAAACCACCAACCATAATTTATATAACTCAGAATTGTGTTTTTATACCTAAAAATACTTTAAAATGATATTCACGTCTACACTGGCTTGAGTTACACATCAGTAATGCAATCAACCTCATAATAACACAAAGAATAAACCATGTTTTTCATACACAGATTTTGCTGTAGATTATTTTTTTCATGTTTAACTGTTGTACTTTTACATGTAGATCTGTGCTGTTTTTGTGGGTATTAAAAAAAAAAAGAAAACTCAGAGTTCAAACAAAAACCTTCCACATGCTCAAGTCTGTCACTCTCCACACGATACACTATTCAACATGTGTCAGGAACAAAAAACAAAGAGGTTGTTGCTGACAAAACAACACGTCATGCTGAATAGAGTCAAGGTGTGACCTCCAATTGTTAACCCTTTCACCCTTTCCGTGACCCCCCTGCCCCCGGCGTTGTACGAGAAACGGCTGCTGAAAGCATTTCTGACCCCGCCGGCCCCCCGAAAATATGGACAATCCCATCATATTCTGTGCATTTCTATGACACTGTTGCTGGCTCAGGGGGTTTTGGACAAAAGGAGCGGTCTGTGGGTCAGGTATAAAAGGAAAGGGTTAAACCAGGTGGAGTACAGTTCGGTGCAAGAGCAGCAGCAGCAATTCCATCAGCAGCAGCAGCAGCAGCAGCAACAGCCCACTGACAACATGACTTCCACTGGAATGAGCATGATGAGCAAGGTAAGCTTTCTTTGATAATTTCATTGATATTATATTTTCATATGCTCTGAGGCTCCTGGTGCTTCAGCTACCACTAAAACCATAAACTGGAAATTGTCCTTTTTTCCGCTGGAATACTTAAAAGCAGCTATAATCAGTATTTTTATAATAACAATGAATCAACTTATTATATTTAATGTGAAAAGAGTCACTTGTAGTGACAAACACGTCTGACTCTGAAGTTCCTCTCAGCTCTATAGAGCTTTATAGCAACTTAAAGCTCATTGTTTCAGTTTTCTGGCCCCAAACTTCACTGTTTTGGTTCTCTTAGGGTCATTTTTGGCCACAACAGGCATCTGTTTTCAGTGTAAAACCTCTAAAAACACTACCTGCCCAGCACCAAGTTAAAGAGCCAGATATTTCCCTCATGAGTTAGTGTAGAGTAGAGCAAAAACAGAGCTGAAAAGACATGGGGATGTTGGACTTACATTCATCAGATGGCTTGAAACGCAACTGTTATTAAATGCTAATGTTGCTCCTGGTCCGCTGGATGTGTCGATAGGCAACTCAAAAAGTGATAAAACTGTATGTCAGCTTGTTTCTGCTGCCTACAAGTGGCCATAAAAAATAGTTATTGCGCTTCAGTGTAAATTTAGGAGTACAATCCAAGCTTTCTCTTCAACAGGAGTACATCCAAGGAAAGCTGGACTCACCGATAGTGAAAGTGTTTCCTATTTTCCCCTCAAAAAGAGAAACTAGTGTAGCTTTAATCTTGAATAAGTGCTAACCAAAGCTAATGCCTCTCCCCCCAGATCATCTTCTACGAGGACAGGAACTTCCAGGGTCGTTCCTATGAGTGCATGAGCGATTGCCCCGACATGTCCTCCTTCCTGAGCAGGTGCCAGTCCTGCAGGGTGGAGAGAGGTTGCTTCATGGTGTACGACCGTACCAACTACATGGGCAACCAGTACTTCCTGAGGAGGGGCGAGTACGCTGACTACATGAGCATGGTGGGCATGAGCGACTGCATCAAGTCCTGCCGCATGATCCCCATGGTAAGATCACTCTACGGGCTTGATTTACTGTAGATGACACCTCTTGAATTATTATTTATATCCAGCCTTATAGGGCTCATGCTGTAAATGTGATGACATGTTTTGAGTTAAGCTCTCTCCTCTTCTGCACCACAGCACAGAGGATCCTTCAGGATGAGGATCTACGAGAGGGAGAACTTCGCTGGTCAGATGTCCGAGCTGATGGATGACTGTGACAACATCATGGAGCGTTTCCGTATGTCCAACTGCATGTCCTGCAACGTGATGGAGGGACACTGGCTGATGTTCGAGCAGCCCCAGTTCAGAGGCAGGATGATGTACATGAGGCCCGGCGAGCACAGGAGCTTCGTTAACATGGGCATGAGCGGCATGAGGTTCATGAGCATGAGGCGCATCACCGACTCCTGCTATTAGACTCTCTTTGCACTAAATAAAGCTGTCATAACTTAAGCTGATGATGTATTTAAATCATTTTTCTTCCAAGTGAGCACACATGGTCTTTTACACACATCCACACAGTTACATAAATTAGAGGTGGCTGCTGATGAACTCTTTCCTACCCACATTTTCACAATAATCAACAGCCTTTTGATCTGAAGTCTGCTTCTCCAACTTGGCAACTGTGTATGCCAGATCATTTTAACCCTAACATACTGTTCAAGTTGAATTAGACCCATTTTTACATTTGAGAGCAGTAAAACCACCCTAAACACAACTATTTCAGCCTGAAATGTAATAATTTCTCCTGAAGTGACCCAGAATATACAAAAATGGAAATATTTCAACTTTTCTTATGTGTATGTGGGCAGCTGATGCACATCTTTATAAATATAGTGTTAATTTGACCCGTATTTATCCAAAAATTAAAAAATCACCACTCAAAAGTGTTTCACATTCACATGCATTATTCACAGTCAATAACATTCATTGAGATCACAATGGCTGTTACGCTCTCCTGTTTTAAGTAAGCCTAAAGAATAGACTCTTTCAGCTTCCTGAAAGCTTCATTAACAATTAATCACTCATTTATTTATGATTGATGAGGTATTAATGAATGAAAAAATAGATTTGAGCTAACATTATGGTAATATCTAAGACAATATGGGAGAATATGATGCAATCCGATACAAGAACACAAACCATGGCCTCAAATTTTGCCCCAAAAACGCCTCTTTTATTGTGAAGAAGAGCATCACAAACAGTGAATATGCAGTAAGGAGAAGGTGAGCGGGTGTGTCAGAAGTGTGAGGGTAGATTTCCATGAATTTTACGCAATAAGGCTGTTCACCATCTGTGCAGCCTTTTGATTTACAGCTGAGAACTAGTGATACAAGCTGCTGGAATTGTTGCACTCTAGTTATAAAGTGAAGCTAAAGTCACTGAAGTGGGCTGGAGGAAGTTTAGTCTAAGTCAGAGTGGAAGTCATATTGTTGTGTCTAGCGTTGTTCATAGTAAACTATGGACATTGTCATATAAATACTGGAAACGCTGAGATTCTCTGATTGTACTAACACTGTTCCCACTTGGCTTCAATCTTGCTCAGAGTTGTTATGAGAAGTAAATATTGTTTTTGTCTGGGTTTGTTTCTGCAAGCCTGTGTGTTTCCTTCAGCCCTGTTCTCATTAGGAATACAATAACAGAGGTAAACACACAACCAGGATCTGGTCTTTTTATCTCTGAATAATATATTAGAAATGCCTGTTAACAATACACAAAACGGCAAAGGATTGTTCAGGTAAGATTTAAGATTTTTCATATGAACCTTTAGTCACTGTAGTAGCGGGGCTCCCTTTCATGTTCTCCTTAGGTGTAATTAAAAAAAAACTTTGACCACCATACTTTACATGTAAAGGCCCCTTTCAACTGCGATTTTGGGCTGACTGAGACGAAAGTTGACTATTGTGAAACAAACGTGGTGAAATCTTTGGTCATCAATCCAAAATGGTGGTCCTTGATCTCATTGTTCCACAGAAAGTTGTTTGTTTGGAGCTTTGGTGACCACAGACAGCCTGAAGCAAAATTCTGTCAGAAATTCAAGACCATCTCACGATCATTCTCACAATGTGACTGCTGCTATGACCCACAACAAGCAAATCAATCAGAATACGATTACATTAAATGACAGAATACACTGGCCAGTATGACATTTCATAAGTTTCTCACAATCTGACGGCCACAAATTGATATCATACAGTCTGACACAGATTTCAACTAATAGGCGTCTTGCAATGTGACATGCAGTAAACTTACATGATAATTGTTATTGCAGTCTAAAGACGCCTTAACGCCAGCATCAAAATTTCAATTTGTCCAATATTTTGGTTCATGACTACATGCTTGCAAAACTGATGATATTCCCATCAGCCTCAGCTGTACTTTGTGTCTAGTTGCTCATTAGCAAATGTTAGCATGCTGATATGCTATACTAAGATGGTGACAATGACAACTATTAAACCTGCTTAACTACATAATATTAGCATCATCATTGTGAGCATTTTAGCATGCTAATTAGCATATGTTAGCATGCCTGCTAAAGTAAGATGATTTTAACATAGTAAACATCGAACCTGCTAGTTAGCATGTTAGCACTGTGTGGAGTAAGTAGATATAAAGATTCCCAGTTGGAATCAAATCAGGAATGTTATCAGCACATTATCATAACTACCTCATTTTGTGTCTGCATCTCCACTAACGTTAACAAATAAAGGTAAAATGACCCCCCACCCCCACCCTAAAAAAACGTCTTTCAAAAATGCATTTTTATTGTATGTTCATGTTAGCATTTAGCTACTGTGCCTAAGTACAGCCTCACAGAGCTGCTAGCATGGTTGTAGGCTGTTAGTCTTGTTAAAGTCATGAAATCATTTGAAGGGGACATTATATTTTTTGTGATTTTCTGTTATTTATATACTTATAATGTCGGATAATGTTAAACATGGTAAAAGTTCCAAAACTTGAGACCTGTGAGTCAAAAGCCGGGGCTTCAACCTGCTCTGAACTCTTTGTTTGCAATGTTTTTTGGAAAAACCTTAACAACAACCTTAGCAACCGACGAGCTGATGTTGGTTGCTAAGGTTGTTGTTAAGGTTTTTCCATGTTTTGTTCATATTGTCCACTCTCATATTTCAGATTGGATTTAGGCTTTTACAGATGAATTGGAGAAGTTGACATTTCGATTAAAGAACAAGACAAATAGTGAAATCCAACTACTACTGTTTGTTTTGTTTTTTGTTGACGTTGCTCATGAGTGTCTGCTAAGGGGCAGCTTCCAAGATCTGGCCAATCAGAACAGAGTGGGCTCACCGGGAGGGGGGCCTTAAAGAGACAGGAGCTAAAACGGCCTGTTTCAGACAGAGGCTGAACTGAGGGGCTGCATTAGGGCCAGTATAAGACAAATGAGGATTTTCTTGAACTGTAATGCAAAGATATTTCAGTAGAGCCCCAGATTAAAAGTGTGTTGAAGTGCTGTCTGTAGGTTGTGTGTTGACATTTTCCAGTGTTCAGAACCATCTGCTATTTGCACACTGCTTGCATTTTCCTTTTCCTTTGTGTGACCTTAGGAACCAGTTAAAAAAGAAAGCAAAAATAAGATAAATGTCTATAAAATTTATGTATAAAATACTGATTTTCTTTGCCAACATTAATACACGCTTGTAGTTTTTGTTACATGCCTCAGAGGAACATATTAGTAGCAAGTCTCTCTATCTTCCTTTCTCTTTCCCCTCTCTTCTTCCTCCAGAGGACGGCCAATCCAGCGAGTGAGAGGGGAATCAATGCCCTGATACGAGATTCAGCCTAATGAGGATCAGAAACATCTTAATAAAGACCCATAATCCACCACTTAATCCCTCATTACAGAATCATCTGCATTCACTGGTCCTGCTCCATACCGCCGCAGTGACAGCACATTCAGGTCCATTGTTCTGCCTCGCCTCATCTCTCACCCAGGGCTACGTCTCCCTTTGTCTCCCCTCGGTGTCGAGTTATATTTGATCCGTTCTCATTAGACTTTTAGACGAGATGAGCAGAAGTGCCTGAAAATAGTGCTTTTGTGTGCACTTCTATGCTATCTGCTGTCTGAAATGGAAAATGAGACATATGCTTAATGAGGAAAAGATGGACTGGGACCTGCCGTCCGACAGAGAGATAGCAAGTGTATTGTGTGGAGAAAGTGCTGTGACCGATACTGTTGAGGACACACTTTCCAGGCAACGTCTGCGTCGATGATTATGACTTCTGAGAGTGTGAAAATTACTCTGAAGTGGGACAGATGGATTAAAGTTTAATGCTGAGCACTGGAGAGATTCTGAGTCTGGAGTTGGAGAAGTTTGACTCAAGATTAAAAAAAGTCTACTCAAGTATAATTTCTGACTGTATATTTAAAAAGTATGTTTACCTGCCAGTCATGGATCGTTGTAAAAACCTTTCTGTCAAAGCTTTTACCCTCAGGGAGGCGTTATAGACAAGTAAGAGCCACCAAAAAAATGACCCTGCATTTTAACTATTTTTTTACTGTATTTATGTATTTTAAGTGATGTGTTGTTCTGTATTGTCAATTATCCTGTTTTGTGTTGTTTTTTGGCTCTGTGTGGTGAAACCAAAGATGATTCTCCATAGTGTGGACAATAAAGTTCCTTCCTTCCAAAAACCTGCTTTTCTATCATTAAGTGGCCACCATAGATATGGGTTTGACTGTGTTTAAGTCTATTATAAACACACTTTAGTATGTTCTTTGTGATTCACTTTATATTTCATTGACAGCAATTTGAGACATATAAAATTTCTGGTGTATCTATTTGAAAAATGCTCATCAGCACAAGAAATTTAAGTCAGCTCTGCTTCTACTTTGTGTTTTAAAATGGGGCCAAACTAAAGCAAAAACATCAGCTTTAATATTGGATATTTTTGTAAGTCACATTGGTGATCCTGGGCCAGATCTACTGTGACACCAACCCCTGGCCCAATTAAAGACCCCCATAATTCATTTTAATACAATGCATTTCATGTAATTTCATGCAGCAAACAAGCATAATATTTTGCAAAGAGGGGATATATATATATTTATTCATTGTAATTGTCCTTTTTACACAGACTAGCTTGCATATCCAGTTTCCCTGGAAAATTCATATATATATATGTATACATACACACACACATATATACATATATATCATGTGATTTGGTTTAGTAATGAAGCTCTGAAGAAGTCAAGCCTGTGTTTAAATGCTATTTAATGGAATAAAGTCTGCACTGCATGACCGTCTTTTGCCTCTTTTAGTTTTTATGCTTGCAATTTTATTTTGCAGTTGAGCAGACCTCCCTAGGAGTTAGCTATTAAATGACATTTCATGTTGTGTTATAGTATATTTCCAAAATGTATGCAAAACTGACAATGAACTTCAAAACACACACAACACAAAAACAAGCAAATTGCAACAACACAAACTATAAAAACATAAAAAATAACTTCAATTAGACTGGATAGATCATCTCAGGTAGTACTTAATATAAGACTTTAACCAGTATAGAAATTAAAGTACTTTTTATGAATATACCTGCATGTTCACCAAATATACAACAAATTTATTCAAACATGGCACACATTTTGCAAGTATACTGAAGTACAAATTAAGTCAGGTAAACAAGTATTTACACTACAATTACTGCATACTGTCACGTTTCCTGCCTCTGTTCTGTTTATGTTGTTTCCTTTGCCCATTCCGCCTCTCTCCCTGCTTTCAGCCCCTCGTCCCTTGGTTTTGCTGTTCTCCACCTGTCCACCAGATGCCCCCAGACTTTCTTGCCTGGTTCCCACACCCGCCTGCTCACCTGTTGCCACTCCCCAATTATCCTCACCTGCTTCTCATTACCTCATCAGCTCCAGAAGCTTATATACCGCTCCTCTGCCATTCATTCCTTGCCAGTTTGTCAATGTTACTTTATGCCTTTGTGTTCTACCGAAATGAACCTGTATTCTGTTACCTATATCCTGATCCTGGTCCTGATTACCTGTCCCTGTTATTCTGTCATCCTGTACCTGTTCCTGATTTTCCTATCTGCTGGTATCTGCTGCCGGTGTTTTTGACCTGTTGCCTGCCATGCTCTCTGGACTCGTTTTGCCTGTTTGGACTGCCTTTTCATTGTTGAACTGAAAGCCTGATTTTTTTTTTTTTGCCTTTTGTTTGTTTAATTTTTAATTTTATTATTTAAATCCCCTTTTCTTTTTTTCGTTATTTGGTGTCTCCTTTTGAATCCTCTGCCTGTTGGCTGGTACACACCCATGAAACATAGGCTACTAATGATGACCATGTTCATTAAGGTACATAAAAAGTACCAAATATACATTAAAAGTATGCTATGATATGGTAGACATAAACATATACAAATATTAAATCTTTTTCTGTACACTTTCATGTTCAGATGTTTGTGTTTTAATCTTGCAACGTCAATTTTAGTGATTTCCAATCATTTCAGCCGAACGTTTGAATGATTCTCAATAAGTTGAAGAAATCTTTAACCTCTGGACCTGAACTTGAGAAAGTATAGTTAAAGGTGACATTTTAAAATATTCCTGTAAGCAAACATGCCACCTGAATGCAACATACGTGTTATGTCTGTTTGTGATCCCTTCTCCTCTCCAGCGTCTTCATTCTCTTCATTTGTACTCGTCAGTGAAGTAGTTTGCTGGTAGGAGTCCAGTGAGTGGAAATAGTCTGTATCAAAATGTGAATTAAGTGTGAATTAACCGACACACTCAAATTTAGACTAATGAAGGAGTTTAATATAGAATTATGTGGCGAGAGAGGAAAAGAAATCTCTTTTTCTTTAGGTGAAGCTGCGAGATGATCCTCATGAGAGATGGATAATTAGCCCCATGAAGGTGTGGAGAAGGCTGATTCTTAACCCACACTACCCCTCTTTCTTCATTACTCTGTGTACAGAGGTGAGTGGGAGGTGGAGGGGGATAAAACAAAACAAATAAAACTCATTAAAGGTGCCCGTGTGGCTACAAATCCCCCCTCTGCAGTATGCTTACGAACTGTAGACATCATTAACTCCGGTCAAAGGAGCCATCGTTATTCTGCCTGGATATGAGCGCAGATCAAAGCCAGCTATAGTTCATTGTCTTTTAACCTGAGGCAGGATTCTCAAAATCAGAGCTTCCTTTTTGGCAGGTTTCCATTTTTCCTCCCTGATCTCAGCCTGTGGAGGCCAAGAAAATCATTACATAGCAAGAGCAAATCTTGAGATGAAAAAAAATCTAAATGATTTCTTCGACGATGCACCCCTGGCCTTTTCTTGTTGTGAAGAATTGATTTCATTTTTGATGCTGCAACATAGATAAAGGTTCTTTTTGTAGTAATTTAAAAGAAGTTTGCTAAATCCTTCAGGGAATTTATTTTCAGGAGTAATGACAAACTTCAGCATCAAGAGGCCTGTTTTCCCTTGTTGGTAATGTTGGTCTGTCGTTTGGTTGGTCGGTTCACCACTTTCGTCCAGACTGAAATATCTCAACTATTGGGTGGATTGCCATGAAATTTGGAAGAGACATTTATGGTCCCAAGAGGATAAATCCTAATGGAAATGGAAAAAAAGGAAATTGCATTTGCAATTAACGCAAATTCAAGAAATCTCCACAATATTTGTGAGAGCTTGCAATTTTGCTAAATTACCACAACTTTTGAAATGGTCAAATCAACAGATCACTTGTGATTTGGACCAGTTGTCACATTTCGTGTCGTGGTAACTTACATTACTGCAGCACATTCAACAAGGATTCAGGCGCAGCTTCAGGTGGAAGATGGACGATTCTCACCTGCCAAAAATGAACTGGCATAGACCGAGCAAAACAATTCCCAAATGTTCCCAAATGAGGTTTGCATTCAGTTAGTCAGGACGATACAAGTTGATGCGCTGTTCAGACAGCAAAGATGGACATAATCTACCTCAAGCATAAAATTGGCCACTCTGGAAATGAATTTTTTATGTTTATAGTTTATTTTAATGACATTATTGACTGATTTTATTTGGTGCTAATGTTGAGGTGAAAGTTTAGGCTTAAAAATGGAACTTGAGTACATTATTTTCTTTTTTATACAACTTTGAGCCCATGGTTCTCATGTTCAGGAAATAAATTGAAAAATGAGCACTGAAATATAGTTGTTTCTGTGATATGCAGTATGTTTTTTTTATCAAAGGAAGTGATTACATATGACTTTTCATTGGTGGTAGTTTTTATAAAATCACATTATTTTTCTTTGCTTGCAATTTTTCCGCAATTTTACCACAATAACATATGAAATCATCTCAAATTGTATTGCAATTTTTTGTAGCTACTGCAAACGCAAGCATGTCTGGCTGCAATAATCACAAAAACTCCTGAAGGGCCTGTGTAATGCACTGAAATTATTTTGCAAGGTTCACATTTGTGGTTTCGAGTGAAATGTCTCAACAATTATGCAATGAATTACCATGAAACTTGGTACACACTTTCATTTCCCCTTCAGGATGAATTTGAATAACTTCGGTGAACCTCTGACTTTTCTTCTAGCGCCATCATCAGGTCATTTTGTCCAAATACCTCAGCCTCAGCTAAACTTTCTGTTTAGCGCTAATTAGCATGCTAACACGCTTAACTATAAGGGCAACAGTGGTAAACATTACACCTGCTGAACATCAGCATGTTAGCATTGTGCTTGTGAACATGTTAGCATTCTGACATTAGCAGCTCAAAGCAACACATAAGTATGAAATTTCAATTTGTTAACAGAGTTCACACCAACTTCCAAGTTTTAACTACAACAGGTTTCTGAAAGCTCCGATATATCCAACTTAAAGGTTCATAATAAAGTGCCTGAAAACCAAGCAAATCAGGACGCCTCAAGTCTATTGTTCAAGGTGACCCAAATTTAATGGATATGGGGTTATATTTCCACTGCACAGTATTTTTAACCCTCACTCGACTGACTCTGTAATCAAATCTTCAGTTGTTTGATGACGGGAATGCTCAGAAGTCATAAACATGAGAATCTTTACCATCATCCCATATGATGGGAACGCAGGATAGGTACAGCCTCAGAGCCGTTAGCATGGCTGTAAACTCTTGTTTCCTCCATGTCTTGTCTATCAGTTACATGTTGTAAACTGATACTGTGTTGAGTTGCTGCCTCATTTATCGTTTCAAATCAAGAAAGATACCATAATTCAAAGCCTAAATATGAAAAATGAGAAGGTGTTTTGATAATAATCTTGTTTATGAGGGTGTGTATCTGTTAGCTGCCAATCAACACTGAACCATTATACAAAAATACTTCTGTCATTACAAACTTATCTTTGACAAATGTTCATATGTTGTGCACTTAATTCTCTATGAACAACTGGACAAATCATTAAACTGAACAACAGTTCATCAGTTTGAAAGCTGTTCCTGAATCCTCCCCAGAGGTGATGTTTTGCTCCGACATGCTGGCTGTAATCCACACCAATCTCCTGCCTCATTTCACACACATTTGCATCAGTGATCCTCTGGGTCCCATTCCCTCGACCCTCACTCATCTTATGTATCTAATAAATAAGGGCAGTGGAATTTTTCTCCTCAGGTATGACGGCCTTGACAACTTGATCTCGTGTGTGCGAATGAATCCATTTACATTCCACATTTCCCTCCTCCTCACATACACAGCTGCTGATTTTTTTAAAACCTGTTTACATTAGGCTGAAGTAGAGGCAGGTGCGGGGGTTTTCTCCTCAGGGCAGCTCAAAGCTGTGACAAGTGTAACCGCTATCAGAGACAGAGAGCATGTGCCAACAAAAACACTGTACACTAATCACACATGATAGCATCTCCAGCCAACAGACAGCAGCAGGCACACGTTACAGGCCTCAGGCAGCGGGACATCGGGCTTTAATGTCTGCAGCCAGTCGTGACCACATCAGGCATAAACACAAGTGGGATGCTGACACACACACACACACACACACACACACACACACACACACACACCCCTGAGATTATAGTTCATGTTTGCACTCACTGACTGCACAATGTGCCCTGCCTTAAGTACACAAACAGATGAGAGTTTGGTGCTGGTGCATGAAGTACTTTGATTCTTTACTAGAAGCAATACTACAATCTGAAAATACTTCAGTACAAATGAAAGTTCTGCTTTAAAGGTTTTCTTAAAATAAAAATGACTATTAGCAAAATGTACTAAAGTAATAAAATTAAAAGTACTTATTTTGGCCCATTTCAGAATGTTCACTGATTATATATATGTTGGATTATTATGACTGATGAAATACTGTAGCTGGTCAAAATGAAGAACATTTTAACTTTCATGTGCTTTTGAGCAATTTCATTTGTAACAATGTAATTAAACCAAAAAACAAAAAATCTTAACTCAAGGTCCACTTACATGCTTTTTTCCCCCAGAGAAAGAGAGAGACAAAAAATGTAATTTTCACGCTCAACTACAACAATGTAATGTTTAAATTGATCCTCACACTGATCATATTGTAAGTCATTTTGGATAAAAGCATCTGCTAATACTTGTAATAATGTGATGCCTCACAGTAGCGTATGCACATCCCAACACGTTATCAGTTATGCAGAGACCGAAAGGCAAAAACAATCTCAAGAACAAAGAAGAAGCAGGTAAAGTCTGTATATGGACCTTCTTGGTCACATGGTTAATATTACCTGACAAGTCGAAACATTGAAATTGTACTCGATTAATCACCTTTTTGGGAGCATTTATTCAGTGCACGGTTGTTCTTTGTTCTTGAGAATATAAAGATTATATATAGACAAAAGTATGTCCAAAACCCCCTGTTCACATACTTTTATCTGTGGTGGTTTTATGGTTTGGGCTACGCCCCCTAAGTCCAATTACAGGAATTCCTAATGCTACAGCACATTGAACTTTTAGACAATAGTGTGCTTCCAACTTTTTGGTGATGGTTTGGGTAAAACCCTTTCCTCTTTTAACATAACAATGCCCCCCTGCATGAAGCCAGGTCCATAGAGAAATTATTTTCTGAGTTTAGTGTGGAAAAACTTATAGTTTATAGATATCTTTCATGTCCAGGTGCTGAGTCCAAAAATTGTAGCAACACTGTAAGATGCTCCCTTTAAAATATTCTTCTTTACATTAATGAAGAGCCAATCTAGGCTCGAAATGTTGTACTCTCTCTGAATGTAACAATAATAATATTTTTAAGAGAGCATCTTACAGAGCCCTCAAGAGACCTCAACCCCATCTAACACTTTTGGGATGAACTGGAACGTCGACTGTGATCCAGGGACTTATCACTGAACATCATTGACCAGCCTCATTAATGCTCCTGTGGCTGAATGGGAGAAAATCCCTGCAGACATGTTCCAAAACCTTGTGGAAAACCTGAAACCAGAAGGTTGGAGGCTGTTATAGTAGGTTTGTTTTGGAAAGGCATGTTCAAGAATCCAATATGAGTGTAATGTTTGCTTGTCCACATACTTTTGGCCACATATTTATTTTCTTATTTACAGTCTCAATCTGCAAAGTATCAACTAAAGAAGTCAATAAGTAAGTGGAGTAAATTGTAAAATATTTCCTGCTGATGTGTAGTGTAGTATATTAGTGGTATTAGTATAAAGTAGCTTAAAATAGAAATGTAAGTACCTCCGGAGAATTACTCACTTGACCACTGGAGTTTGGACAATTTTTTCTTTTTCTCAGACTTGATATCAGCAGTGGTGGAAGAAGTAGTCAGGTCCTTTACTTAAGTAAAAGTGCATAAGTATTAGCAGTAAAATGTAGTTAAAGTATTGCAGTAAAAGTAGTGGTTTGGTCCCTCTGACTGATATATTATTATATATGACATTATTAGATTATTAATACTGAGGCATCAGTGTTAGAGCAGCATGTTACTGCTGTAGCTGCTGGAGGTGGAGCTAGTTTGAACTACTTTATATACAGTTAGATAGTTTAGTCCAGTGGTTCCCAACCTAGGGGTCAGGCCCCTCCAAAGGGTCACCAGATAAATCTGAGAGTTCGTGAGATGATGAATGGGAGAGGAAAGAAGAAAAAACAAAGTTGGACTTTTTCTTGTCTTTGATTTTTGGTGAAACATTTGATCGTTTGAACATTTATTGAAATGAAACCATGTGAGAAGTTTAGAGGGAAAAATCATTATTTTGTTGGAGCTGTTCATGGAGATCATAAGACATCTGAAATGTGACCCCGTTTTCACCAAACAAATAGTTTCTCCCTCCCGCTGCTTCCTGTGCCTGGCTGAACTATCTTCCCCTCTGTTTCCAGCCATCATTAATAATGACTCAAATCTGTAGGTGGAATGTGGGCCCTGGCACTGTGCATTTGTCCCCGCCTGCTTCTCCCCTTTGTTTGTTGCAGTTGGAAAGAAACAAACACTGGAATCCAGTCCATCTGTAACACCAGATACCCGGGAAGTGGTGAATGGAGAGTGGATGTGGCAGTAATAGGAGAGAGCCGGGGCCTATTGTGTCCCATTGTGTACACTCACCCCAACACACACACACACACACACACACACACACACACACACACAGCAATGGTCAGCAGTAGTGGGGTCAGACATTGACCTCTGGCCTCTGACCTTGTAATGGAGTAGCGTGTCAGCTATCAGCACTAACAGATAACGCTGGTCTGACAACAATATGAGAAATGCTTCTAAAGAAAGTTGAGCTTGTGTCACTCAAAATGTTCAGTCTTTATGAGGAGAGATTTATAATTAATGAAATGGATTCTTTGTTTAGGTATCTTAGAGGTATCTTTTCTTTCTTTTAACAGTTCTTGTGATTATGTTACACTGATAACATCTGATTAACCTTCTATTTTTACATTTTTTTAAATTCATAATTATGTCGAGCATGAACGTTAATTCTTGACCTCAACACATATCTGATAAAATACTTAATTCTACAGAGCCCAAGAGGAGCCATGGAGAAAAAAATAACTAATTTGTGGTCTTGATTTAATAATTTGTGCTTTTGATTTACGTCATTCTCTCATCCTGTGAACACCCTCTCTATGGATCGCTTGTATTTATTTGATCTTGGACTAAGATATATGGATATATTTCAGGTTTTGGCTTGTAAGCACAACACTGTGTTATCTCTTAGATCCCTTAAACATATTCAGCAGGATTACAGACTTTTTTGCTATAAAAACTTTCAAGTTCCTGTGGATGTCATCCAGTTCATAAAAAGTCACACTCAGGGTTCAGGGTTGCTTGCAAACCTGAAGTGCACTCTTCATTTGACACGCATCACCATATCAAGAAGTGACTCATGTTACAGGGGAAAAGTCTTCTTCATCACTTTCTTCAAACTTCTGGCTGACTGAATGCATTTAATGCCTTCTACAAAAGGGGAACAGGCAAAATAGTTAAATTGAGAGCAATAATTAAGTAGTCACAAGTGCACAAATGTTTATTCTTTGTCCAAGCTGATGATAATATGACATTTAAAAGGTCTTCTGGAGAGTGAAAACTTTGTATAACATCCATGATTTTTTGGCCACTTTGGTGCAGAGAAAATAAGCTGTAAACACACACTGACTGTTGTCACCTTTTAAGTTGATATAGCAAACTTGTTAGCATGTTAACTTGCTTGCTAACAAGTTAGCCTCATCAACTTAAAAGGTGACAATATTTATTTACAAATTCAGCAGATGAGGAGCAACGTTAGCAGCTATTTGGAGTCGTGTTTCTGTCCACCTGATGAATCAGTGTCCCACATTCACTTTCCTTTGAGCTCAGTTTTAGTCTCCACCAACTCCTGAAGGAAATATCTGGCTCCTTAGCTGCTAAATGCTCCACTATGCTCATCAACTAGTTGTTAACTTTGTCAGTGTGCTTTTTGGCTCGTCAGATAGCGTCCGAGCTTTTTCCACTGAAACCTACCTGCTGTGAAGCAAATCAGTGAAGCTGTGGGTAATAAAACCTAAACAAACATAACATAAGAAGCATAGAGGCGGCGCATAAGAAAGATGCTGAAACGCTTTGTATAGCTGAGGGGAACTGCAGAGTCACATGATAATTATCTGTGGACAATTCTGTGACTAATAATACTGATTTTAGCAGCTATTTGGTGGTGGGCAGATAGTGTACAGTAGTTTTTAAAGGCCACACGTCATGCACATTTCCAGGTCTATATTTGTATTTTGGGGCTTTACTGGAATATATTTGCATTTACAGTAAAAAAAAAAAAAAAAGGTATTTATCTTATACTGGTTCTTCTGCAGCCCCTCAGTTCAGCCTCTGTCTGAAACAGGCCGTTTTAGTTCCTGTCTCTTTAAGGCCCCCTTCCAGAGGAGCCCACTGTGTTCTGATTGGCCAGTTTCCCTTTTGACTTTCAGGCAGTATGTTTACATACACTCACCTCAAGTTTTGGACCCTTGACCATGTTTAACATACACATCCGAGATCTTAAAAGGTATAAAGAACTTTTTCTCTCAGACAAGACACGTGTTGCATCTGGAAATGAGGATGATGAAAGCACTAAGCATGAAAAACAGTAAATTTAATGGCTGTAAAACCAAAACAATAAGCTGAAAGATGTAATTATTTGTGGATTTGTCACTATGAGTGACACCTTTTATATTACATGTTGTCATTTCATCCATTGTTAATATCAAAATATTGATTATAGGAGCTTTAAGTATTAAATTGTTTATCTACTGCTCCAGCTGGATAGCACGTGAGTTAAGACTTTGCATATCACCCATTTCTGACTTTTGTGAGTAATTTTGGACATTTCACTGTTCATTATTTGTTCTTCTATCACTGAACTTTATCACTTTTTGTCTTGAACTCATTAGTGTTCACTCTTGCTTTGGAACAGGAACTGAATCACCGAGTAATTGAAGGAGCTCTTTATGACCTGGGAGTCTGCTTCATTGGATTAACCTCTAGCCTTTGTCACATTAGACACTAAGAAGGTAAACACCAGTAGCTGAGTCCCTTTAACTAATAAAGTCTCACTACTTTAAATACATTTATCCACAGCAGAACAAGCTGTTTTCTTGATAATTTACTAATACTGCTTCTTTTCCACAATTTGTGAGCATAAATAAAAGCTTAAATGTGTTTTACTAGTTTTTTTTTTTTTTTACCCTGTTAGGAATACCAATAACCACTGAGTGTGGAGTTATGTTACACAGTTAGATATTGTAGCCCTCAAACTCTGGCGAGGCTTTTCATTTCTGTGTGAAAAGATCCGCCTTGACCAATAAATCTACAGCCGAGGTCTGTGTCAGAGGCCGCTGATTTGACCTCAGGCAGTTGTGGTGAGAAGACACTGATGGGGCCCTTATGACCCGCAGTGACCTCTGACCTCTGTCCTGAGCCCAGACCCTTTAATATAGCCTCAACAGATCAGTTCCATATGGTGATTTGGAGAGGAGAGTCTGGTGGAGGCCACTTAAGAGTAATTTAATTATAACTCCCCCTACGTCTGGATCAGTGGAACATACCAGACATTATGACGATGGTAATTATCAAAGGAGTTATGAATGTTACTGTAAATTACACAGTTCATGTTTAATGTGGTAATAAAATCTAATTTGAAGCTTGGTTGCAAAGTCACTTTCTTTTAGCTTTAAAACAGGAAAGTTTAAATTGATGCTATAAAGTTTATAACCTCTCTGTTCACAGTTCAGCCAGTACTTCACCTCAGAGTCCGTGCACATTAAAAACTTGTTATCCACTTTATCTCTGCCCCCAGTGACACACGGACAGATCATTCATTATCTGCGGCGCCCGTGGCGTGGACCACGCTGTTGACACAGCTGCAGTCAGGGTGTAAACGAAAGTACTCAGGATGCACCTCGCTCCTGCCTGCCAGCCGTGCAGCTTCTCGAAAATACAAATACTGGAAAGGTTTTCTCCCACCCAATGTGTGAAGCCAGTCTGGGAAACTTTCTTTGACCTGAAAAAGGAAAATGTCAGAGATTTTATGATGGGAAAAAAGGGACATTTTGTTTGATTTGAAAAACAACTTTTTGCAAAATTGACAAATCATTCAGATGCAAGCAGATGCAACTGATTACTTCTGAGAAGACAGGAGAAAAAGCAGCATGGCTCTCTACAGTCAATTCAAGACCTGCCTTTGCCAGAAGGGGGCAGTGTTGCTATTACTCTCACTCAAATCTCTGTTGAGGTTGATCTAAAACTCTCCATAGCGCACTCACCAGATCTCCTTCACAAAGCCAAACGTTTGAAACAAAACCTAAAAAGGAAGCCAAAACTCTGACCCTTTGTCGACAACAGATCTGATCCCTGTTCGGAGACGCCGCCGGGATCTTACTCTGTGATCTGGTGTCACATTTTCAGTGATAGAGAAGCCCTGCCCTGTAGGCAGATAGGGAGAGGAACTACCCTTTGTCTAGCCCCTTACCTTGTCCTCAAGCCATGCTCAGAGAGTCAGCTTTGTGTGAGAGTGGGTGTTAATGCACTGAGGGACAATGGTATCAGATGGGCACTCCATGGGGACAAGTGCGCAGAGATCTATATTTAACACTGCATATATCCTTGTGCTATGTTTCAGAGGAGTATAGGTTGTCTGTATTGTTGTTTGAAGGTTGGGGGCTGTTGGGAGGGAGGACATCCTCTTTGCAGAGAGCAACAGGTGCTGCAGGGACAGAGCCTCCCCAAGGATCAATAGGGAAGAGCTGTCTCTGTATGGTGCACAGTTTACATGCCTGTGAATAGAAAATCTGAGAGGATGCTTTATAACAATACAGTGCATGCACTGAGGTGATGCAACAGTAAAAAATTAGGTAATTGTCCGGCAAAAGTTCCATGATGTGCTGCAAATAGACACAAACACAAGGGTTATCTAGTGTGTGCCGAGTGCAAAGTAGTTCACATTTGGCAAAAATGTACATAGATGTCCAATCTTTCAGTTTATTGTAACAAAATAGTGCTGAAACAGATTCTGCAGACAATTGAAACATTTTGATTATCATTTCATTATTTAAGTAATTTTTCAAGCAGGTGACAAAGTTTTTGTACATGCAAAAGTCTTACTGGCAGTTAGTAGAATCAGAAAGTCTTGACTGTGAAGGAATGAATGAATCCTGCACACTGTTGATTTACTAATAATACTAATAATACTCACTTTCTTAGCAGTGTTTTAAAGTAATATTTTACCCATCAAGAACTTTCACCTGAACAAAACATTGTCAATAAAGTGAGTACAAGTGATTAGACGTTGCTCAAATTCTCTTTTTTTCCTGTTTAGAAAAACATTTTAAAATCAATACATTGGGGTTTTGGACTGTTGGTTGGATGAGAGACATGACCTTAGGGTCTTGGAGAATTGTGATGGGTCAGTTCACGCTGAATGTCTCAGTTTGATGTGACAAAGAAAACATTTTTATAGGCTCTTTTCTCAGTCACATGACCATTTCAGTTCTACACAGAGTATCCTAACAGTATTATTACATTAAATATAGTAGTGCTTTTGGCAGAGAGATATTAATCAGTTATAAGTTTATGCTTTAAAGTCTGCTAACCAGTCAATGGTTACATGCCAGTTCCTTTAATAGCATCCACTTCATTGTTTCCCTCACTTGTGTCTTTTCCTTGAATCTTGGTCCCTCCCACTGAAGTCGTGAAGAGAGACGAAACGAAAGAGGAAAAAAGGAAACAGGATTTTGAAGAAATGAGACGTTCATTTCTGGAAACAGGGGCACAGCTGGCTCACCTCTCAGTCAGCTTTAACAGCTCTGCAGTGACTTTCGATGGAGTTTTTAACAGCACATACTGAATATGCACTGTCCAAATATTAATAAAGGCCTGCTGGTTGATGCATCAGTCACTGAAACACATGAACCTCTCTGGCAAATGTAGATGTCTGAATAGCCAGTGACAAGAAATCCTCTCAATGTTGTGTTCATGCATGACCTGACTAGAGAGGATAAGAGAACATCAGTCAACTTTAGATTCAATTTGTTTATTACCCAACAACTCTACAAGTTGTTCTTACAGCCAAAGACATGATTACTATCAGTTTCTTGACCGTAAAAGCAAATCAAGATCAGGAGATGAAAGCAGATTTAATTAAGAATCTAAGAAAGAAAAAGAAAGAACTTGATCAAAAAGAAAATGGAGAAAAAGATGTCTTAAAAATACATCCATATCCTAGAAGGAGGACGTCTCTCCGGGCATGAAAGTATCTGTTTTACAGTAACTCCTCACAGAGGATCTGAGGTCACTTCCTGTTTGCTATTCCCATTTCTGTCATCCTCAATTGTCCAGCAGTTGTTTTCCAACCATCCAGGAAGTCCTTTCTTAATTTGTTATGCCTCCATCACCTCCTCTCCTTTTTTCTCATTCCCAAACGAAAATCCGGCACAGAGCGAGCAGGCGCTTATCAGTCAGGGACTTTAAACATGTTTATTTACAGATCATCGGGGAGCTTGGGAAGAGGCCTCAAAGACGGCTGCCTGCTGCTCTTCAAACCCAGAGATTTGGTCCCTTGGTGCGGCGTCGGGGGGCCGCGCTCCCGTGGTCATGTTTGATGGGTGTCGACAGCCACTTGCAGGGCATCAAAGAGTAACGTGGCTGCTGCAGATGTGTGACTGCTCACAGGGTCCTAATCTGCTCAGAGGAGGGGGATCCAATCCGGATCTTTTTCATCCCGCCGCACAGAGGCAGGGCTTTTTCCAAGGGGCCTGTTGTAATACAGTGCATTAGTGAGATAAAGGCCTCTCCTCACAGCTGTCTCATGCTGACAGCCTCTTGGAAAAACTGTCTCTGGGTGGATCTGGGAGGATCCTTTCCTTCTCTTCTGCTGTATCTCCTCTACAGGCCTCTTTCTTCACAGCCTCACACTCTTACAGACCCTTGAGCTCAGCCTTATTTTCTTTCTTTATCATTGTTATGATATGGTCTTCTCATGGTCCTGGTTCATAACACCGTGCACTTCTCTTGCAAAGTAATTTTTTACCGTTTTTCTCAGACACACGAAATACCAAACAAGCCAGAATCCTTTAAAACAGCCTTAAACATACCAAATCTAAATTAAAGTATTTGACATGGTAGCCAGAGATCCCTTATTTAGTGAATTGATTTTAAAAAACTGAAACCAAAACCTTTAAAACACTTTAATTAAAACAAATCTATCAATTATTATTCATTACTTTAAGTTATTTGAATATTTGAGAAATACCTTAATAATTTAAGGTGTTACTGGGGTATGCAAAACACCATACTTTCATATCCCTTAATCAACACATTTAGTAGATTTTAAGGGGTTTACATGTTAAATTGAAATATTTGACAAATCCCTTAAGTAAAAGCCCTTAGAAACACCTCAATGTCAAAAGCCCTTCATTAACAAAGTTAGTAGAGTTTAAGGGGTAAATGACTTTCCCTTTAATTTACACATTAATTTGAAACCCCTTGAAATGACCCTCATGTCCAGGTAATTTTAATGGGCACATGCCTTTCTTCTGAAAAACTTAATTCTAATCACTATTTAACAAATTAACAAGCTTTTAAGTGGTGAATTTACACATTTATTTAAATTATCTGTCAAATCCCTTAATTACGAATTTAAGGTGTTTTATTAAGATACAGCCCACAACGCCAAAATAATTGAATAGACCTTAATTTCAACATCCTTTAATTATCAGATTAAGTAGATTTGAAGGGGTTCATTCCTGTTTAAATACACATTTATTTGACAAGTTTGACAAATTCCTTATTTGTCAATTTAACATATTACTGAGGTATACAAGGGGGTTTCAAAAGACCAAAACTAAAGCCCTTGAAAACAAGGTTAAGGGCTTTCAAAATCTCTTGATCACCAAATTAAGTAGAATTTAAATGTTACGCAATGTCCTCCTTAATAGTATATAAATAAATAATAGTATTTTAAGGTAAAAATGAAGGGATTCGGTGAAACAGAAATGAAAAATGAAAATGAACAAGGATCAATTCCTCAGAGACGAGGACACAAAATCTCCT
Source organism: Thunnus thynnus (assembly GCF_963924715.1). Taxonomy (NCBI): domain Eukaryota; kingdom Metazoa; phylum Chordata; class Actinopteri; order Scombriformes; family Scombridae; genus Thunnus; species Thunnus thynnus. Next base: position 31,129,437 of record NC_089518.1, read on the forward strand.
CTGATTGGGCTGCTGATGTGGGTGATAGTTGCTCCCGTCCAATAAGAGTCAGTGTTGTGACAGATGTGTATGTATTTATAGTGTGCAAGAGGCAGAGTGATGGATTGGAGGATTCCTCTCTCTCTCAGTAGACAGGCAGCAGACAAGCCAGGACACAGAGGAGGACATCCAGCTGACCAGACCAGGGAGGAAGGGAAGTGAAGATGAAGGGAGGGAGACCGGGCCCCAGACGTCACATCTGCCACCGATACTCCCCAGGGGCCTCCAGGGCATGGGAACCTCGCTTGTCTCCACCCAACCCCCCCCCCCCCCCCCCCCCCTACTCCTCTTTCCTCTCCATGCTCTGATCAGTTCCTCCACCGGCCTGAGACCCCAGATCTCCCACTCGTTTCACTCACTCTGTCACTCTGCTGTTGTTGTTTTGGTAACACTTTATAATACAGCACATGATTTACAGGTTTGTGGAACGAAGACATAAATTATACTGTGAGAAAATATCAGGTACTTACTGGGTGCAGTATTGGGAGAGAAAGCTGAAGTTTGGGGAAAATCCTTCACACTTTATTGTTGCTATAAAAAACAGCAACAATAAAACAAACAACATTTTAAAATGACATGGATCAATAAAACAAGAACAAACAAGCTAAATATAACTCTGAAAAGTAGAAAATACAAACTTACAACTAAAAAACAAAAATAAAGAAACAAAAAAAAATCAAGAAAAGTTCCAAAACCGAAATACAGCAACTAAAAGTAACATCTACTTTATGTAGGAAAAATGGAAAATGTTGTTTACAACACTGAAATTCTGATAATTTAACATATTTCACAGTTAAAATATACGACTAAAACTGCAGGGATTAAGGTAATGAAAGGATATTTAGGAAAATCTCTCAACACTCAGATGTTTGGGGGTTATTGAAGAACATATAAAAAAACACGGGTTACCTTCCCAAAATGACAGCAGGGCTACTCACCAGTGCTACAGTACAGCTGAAAGAAAATGGTACAAATCTTTAAATAATGAGGGACGTGTTTATGGAGCAAATGAAGTACTTATAGGGGATTTAACAGATTTAATTTTTCCTAAATGTCAGCTTTGTTTCCCAGAGCTGCAACCTGTAGGTACACAGTATTTACAAAAATACTTAACATAGTATAATTTATTTCTACAATCCTTCCAATACATACTTCTTTTCTTCCACTACACATACATTTACATAAGTAAAGTAAATATGCTATTGGTATCTGATTCATATACTAAGTCATGGGCTGCATCATAAGTGTTATTGTTGTTTTTTATATTAATCTTTCTCTCTTCCTTTCTTTCTTTCTGTCTTTGTCTCTATGTAGCTCTGCCTGAATAAGTCCTAAAAGCCAATCTCCATCCCTCTGATGATATCCTAACTCAGTGTAAATGTCTCATTCTAGGTGCGTTTTTAATGTGTACATTTACACACATTCATATGTACAGCATTTATGCATTTTCTTACACACCTTTATTATGTTTTATTTCAGCTCCATGAATTTTACATGAAACAATAAACATGAAGTACTAACTTTCAGTTTCAATTTGAGTGTGTTTACATCCACATCTGATCAGCTGTGTAGAAATTGTAACCCCTTTAACTGGAGGTTGAAGTCCTACATTCATCTGACGAATAAATCAAAGTCTGCTTACTGTCCTTTTCAACGCTTTCAACACCACCTCACAGTCTTCCTCAGCAGCTGATCTGAGGTTTAATTTGAAGGTGTTCTTATGATCTAATGTACAAATTGTAACACGTCGAGGGTGAGCTACATCCAATGGGGAAGATCATGAGATGCGGTTCAGAGCATCAGAAATAAAGTTTAGTAAGTGGACCTTGAGTTTGGACGTCCTGGCAGACAACAGGTGGATGCTGAATATGTAATCGCAATGTTTTTGCTTCGTCTGGCGATCATTGGTTGTATTTAATTCCTTCTCTCTCTCTAATATACTCGATCTAATAAAGACAGAAAATGGCTCAAAGTGGACCTTAAATGAATTTCTTTTTGTTGAGTCACCAAAAATTTCACACTGAATGCTTGACCTCTACAGTGAGGGAATCTGGTGGCTCTGTTATGCTTTAGGGGGCCTTTTGCTGGCATGGTTTGGGTCCTCTTGTCCCCTTAGAGGGAAGAGTCACTGCTAATCAATACAAAGTTATTCAGAGTGATCACCTTTATCCTATGATGAAACATTTCTATCCTGATGGGAGTGGTCTCTTCCAGGATGACAATGCCCAAATTCACAGGACACGAGGGGTCACTGAATGGTTTGATGAGTATGAAAATTATGTGAATCACATGCTATGGCCTTCGCAGTCACCAGATCTCAACCTAATTAAACACCTATGGGAGATTTTGGACTGGCATGTTAGATGGCGCTCTCCACCACCATCATCAAAACACCAAATGAGGGAATATCTTTTTGAGGAATGGTGTTCCTCAGCCTTGGCATTGATTCTACGAGTCTCTGAACTCTACTGGAGGGATGTTGTCAGTGGTGGAATGTACATTTACTCAACTATTGTATATAAGTACAATTGTTGATTGTTGATTTAATTGAAGATTAAACCAGTGGTTTCCACTAAATAGTGATTTTTATTTCTAAACATCTCACATAGTTTCATTTTAATAGAAGTTCAAATGATCCAGTATTTCACCAAAGATCAAAGATTAGAGAAAAAATCCAAAAACTGAAAACAGATTTGTGTATCAGAACTTTGTTTTTTCTTCTTTCCTCTCCCATTAATCATCTCATGACCCCTCATATTTATCCGGTGACCCTTTGGAGGGGCCTGACCCCTAGGTTGGGAACCATTGGACTACACTAGCTAACTGTATATAAAGTAGTTGAAACTAGCTCCACCTCCAGCAGCTACAACAGTAACATGCTGCTTACACACTGATGCTTCAGTATTAATAATCTAATGATGTCATATATAATAATATATCAGTCAGAGGAACCAAACCACGACTTTTACTGCAATACTTTAACCACATCAAGCTCATAATACTTATGTACTTTTACTTATGTATGATGTTTCATACAGGACTATTTCTGCATTGCTGTATTTGTACTTCTACTTGAGTAAAGGATCTGAATTCTTCTTCCACCACTGCTTGTTGTATTACATTCACACTAATAACAAACTGGACTCACATTTTCGTTTGGTGTTGGCGCCTTCAAAGCTTCAAAACTGGTTTCTTTCCAAATTAACCAAACAAATGAATAAAAGCTCTGAACTTTTTATCCACTCCAAACATGCCTGTTCTGAATGTGCTCTAACACTCCTTCACAGTTACACAGGGCTTACACCGTTACACGAGATTTATATATATATATCAGTTGCAAACAAAATGGGTATTTGTGTCTCATTGTTGCATTTACATCCCAGTTTTGACAGTCAAGGTTACCATGCCACATTATCTCCTCTCCCATTGCGTGTCTAGAGTAACACAGCAGTTAAACCCCTGCCAGCTGTTAACAATGGCATGCTGTGTGTGTTAAGACCCTTGTGAAGGCTGTGTGTGAGTGTGTGTGCACACGCATGTTCGACAGCTGTCAGCGGCATGTACGTCTTCCAGTCAGTGGCCAAAAACACAGCGGCCGGCTGCTCCCAAAGCTCAAAGCAGCACGGCCGCCTTCACACATTTACAGCAAACTGCTGCCACTCTTTTAGTCCGTGTCAATATTATTACAAGAATACACGTTCCAGACTTCACACTTTAGCCAAACATATATCTGAATATCATGTGGGCTGGATTTGCTGAACATTTTCAATCTGTCCTTCATCCTTTAGACTGACTGAATCGTAAAAAAGACTCAGAAGGTCAAACTAAAGTTATGAGAAGACATAAACAGCTTTCTTTACACAGTTTCAGTCTATAAATCCAAAACAACACAGAAAACCATGTGTGGAAATCAATAAAAACTAGACTAAAGGTGTTCAGACAGAACTTGAAGCAAATTTTCGCTTTGCCTCGTTTGTGCATATTTGAGCACTGGACTGTTCGTGTTTAATCACTCCAAACAGCCAATGTACAAACTGTATATTAGCTGGAAGCGAATTGGGAGTGTGTCTGTGTGTTTGTGTTCAGTTCAGCCTCCAACTGAACCCAGAACTCAACAGAGACTCTGGCTCTATTTCATAGAGGCTTCACCCTCTAAGAGCTGTCACTGTTGGGTTTGTCCCTGCACACATGCCCTAAACCTAACAGTGACAGCACTTAGAGGGCGAAGCCTGTATAAAATAGAATCTGGAATGACGATACATAATGAACATCCTTTCTGTTGTTTCTCTCCAGTCTCTCTCCTTTTTCCCCTCTTGTCTCTGTACATTTATGAAGCAGAGGCCTGTTTCGTGAAAGAGATTTGCGTGCAGTGCTCACATGTGGATTATAAATGATGCCACTGTCCTGTTGCACAAATGACTGTCACTCTCACAAATATGGAGTTTCTTTTGTTTAGTTAAATGTTCAAAAATGAATGTGAGAGGAAATTCTGTCATGTTGCAAGTCGCAGCTTGCATGTTGCAAATTTGGTGAAACAGGCGCCAGATTCATGAAGCCCTGGGATACGCATGAATTTCTTGCTCATATTGAAACATTTTCAACTTGTATGGACACATATTGACATCAATTTGCATCACCCCGAGTGAATTTGCATCTACTTGTGTCTTTCCAATGACTTTATATGCAATCAAGCCACCTCTAAAATTTGCTTTGTGTTCTGTCTGAGTACAAAGTAAGAGTTTACAGCATGCTAGTTAGTTAAGTTTTACTTTTAACTTAAGTATTGTGTTAAGTTGATACTTAAGCACAGTGGTGCATTGAGCTAATGCTCCCAATAACAATGCTAACATGCTGATGTTTAGCAGGTATACTGTTTACCATGTTCATCATCATGATCACTTTAGCTTATTAGCATGCTAACATTTGCTAATTAGCACTAAACACAAAGTACAGCTGAGGCTGACAGGAGAGTCATGCTTTACAAGAATTTAATCATAAAGCAAAGTATTGAACAAAATAAAATTGTGACGTGATGGTGGTGCTGGAATAGTTGTTGAGACATTTCTCTCAAAACTACAAATATGAACCTCATGGTGGCACTAGAGGAAAACTCAGAAGATCACCAAAATCAGTAGGATTCAACCTCTGGGGACCATGAATGTCTGTATAAAATTTTATGGGGTCATGTGTGCCAGAGTGATTGATGTATTTTAATGTACTGTATGAGGTTTTTACGTGTGTGCTTCTGCTTTGTGAGGTGCGAACCACCCCGCCAGCCCTCCGCTATCACTGCTAGCAAGGCAACAACAGCTGATATTTCATAAAAGTATAAGGTTACTTCTTGGACCCACAATAAATTAACATCAAACAGACAACACATACTTGTCTCTGCTCAGGTTTCACAGCGCAGTGCTTCACATGCCAAACTGTGGTTTGTCGCCGCTCAGTCAGACGACACATGTCTGAGCGTGGTGCAGTCTCCTGTGACTTGTGTTGTCAAACTCAAATGAGCTGTAAATGCAAATAACGGTCGACGTTTGTTTTTTGATCTACGGTCTCAGATTCATGGCATTTTTTACAGCACCGAGATAATTCATGCAGGTGATTACAGCAAAGTGGGCTAAACTGACTTCACAAAACACACCAACTGACAAATACTTTTCTGTTTTGTCTGGAAATACTGGTACATGTAAACCAGTCCCACCCATCTGGCAGATACATCAGATAAAACAAACCAGAGGCCCGACTCACAGAGCAGGTTTCACTGACTGCACATTTTTTTTCATCAGTCCACGCTCCAGATTTGAGAAGGTTGAGCAAAGTTGTTCAGATAACTCAATAAACCTGTTCTTTTTTTTTTTTGGAACAGGACCAAGAACAAGACACATAATCGTTTAAGATTAAGTTACCAAATGTAGATGAAGGATATCAATCAATATGTATTTTTAAACAGAAGAAAACAGAAGAAAAATAAACTTGTGAGATGAGATAGATCTTTAGCCAACAGATTTATATCATCACAAGGTCCATTAGAAGCTGTTCTGGAGCTTTCGATTGTATCACACAGTCCTCTTCAGCAGATGGACTTGTAGATGTCCATATTTCTAAGCACTTCAAGGTTTCCTCGTCCATATATTTGCTTAAAAGTTGATGTTGAAAATCTTTCTTGACTTTAGTTGACAGTACAGTCCCACCACAATGTCCATTTAGTAACTGTTCTGGAGCTTTCAATCGCAACAGTGAGATGGTGTCTATAAAAACGTAACCATACAGTAGTATATTCTCTCTCTCTGTGTACCAAAATCAGGTCTGATATGTCTAATATGTCAAATGTAAGTTCACATTTAAACATTTATATGCAGCTCAACAGCTCAGTCTGTCAGTGGAGAAACGTCTGTCATGGCAAACATTCGTGGCATTCAGTCTGAGATAGACAGATGATGTGTTGAGAGAGATATTAAAACCGAGTCTTCACGCTCCTGAAACATCAGACCTGACAGCATTTATCAAGGGTTGCTGTTTGACAAACTATAGTAAAGAAATCTAGAGCCAAAGAGGATACTGATGACATGTCACCTGTATTTTTATGAGAATTTAGAGATTTTAGAAACCCCCAAAGTTTATTTTCTACGTTTTTGTGTATTTTTAGTCTGTGTATGTTGCACTACATTATTATATTATATATTATATTATTTGTTTGAGTTTGTCACTCAACTCCTTGTCCAGGCAGTGGTCATCTCTCACCTTGACTGTAACGCCGGTGCATATCGTTACCCAAGTACTTCAGTACATGAGTCCTGCTCAGCCTTCACAAGACTAGCCTGCCTTTCTCAACCTGGACAGGATTATAGTCATATAAACATAGGCTGATGTGAAGGAGATTTGTCCAGCTGTCTTCCTCCCAAATCCTTTTCAGTAACACCCTTACTGGTCTGTCATAAGGATACTCAGTGAAAACACTCTGGTTAACAACAGCTCCCTTCTAAACTGTAACAGTTGTTAAGTTGCTGGATATTATTCAAGCTGCAAGTATACTCTCGCTGCTAAGGAAATGTTATGAAATTTCAGAGTCTAGACCAACCAATCAGAGCCTTCATCTATGGACCTGACTTACTCACACATACTTCTCTACTTCTACTTTAAATGAAGATTTAAGATTAGGAGAAGCTAACAGTAAAAATACAAAATACAACAATCATTACAACAATCTTCACTAACTGAGACCACACTGAGAACATTAGATTTCAATAGTTTAATTGAGATAATGAAAGAGAGCTGATATGTTGATGGATGGGTTGGAGAACCTGATGAAGGATTAGGGATGGAGGGATGAAGTGATGGGGGGAGGAAAGGGGTGAGGTGTGAGAGTTGAGGAACATAGAACGGAGGGGTTGAGGGATGATGATGGATGTATGGTATGTCGACTGGACGACGACTGCCGACAGTAGGGAGGTAGGAGGGAACGGGGGGAGAGGTTGAGACTCTGAGGGGGGGGACTGTCTCTCCAGTCCATCGCTTGGATAGAGCCCCCTGTTCCTGTGTTAAAACGGAGGAGAGAGGATGGTTGATGAAAAGAGAGGGGTTAGGGTGGGAGGGACTTGCAACTGAGACGAGGGGAGAAGAACGGATGGGGTGTGCCTAAATACTTTGTTGTGCGGAAGTGGGATGTGTACTCGGCGTGGTCTCTGTTCCCGAACCTTGTTTATAAATCTATAAACTTCGTATAATTACTCTGTCCCTATTTCATCTGTTTTGTTGTCTACTCACAACCAAGGCAGGTGCAGAAAAAGTAAAAAGATGGCTTCAGGGGGACCATAAGGCCTCTTGAATCTAACATTGATGTCCGTTTTTCTGGGCTTGTTGACAATACGTTCCTTCATGCACCTGCAGTCCTTGTTTCACTTGTGTCAGGTGGATCTGAGTGTTGCAGCATTTGATCAAAAGCTTCTCCCTGATCTACTGCAACTTGGATTGTACCTCATCTGTAGGTCGCTTTGGACAAAAGTGTCTGCCACATGACTGAATATAAATTATTGTAATACGAGGTATTGTGCAGATGGCTTTGAAGAAGCATTTAGACCTTCATCTTGGGAAAAAAACTGCAATGATTTATATTGGATAAAATAATCTCAACACAATTATTTTGCAACTTTAAACTGCATTTAATTTATCTTTTATCTGCAGCTCAATCTTTGGTACTAATTATGAGCAAAGTTCTGACGATTATTTGAGTTTAGTTTCAATTGTTGATGTAAATATTCTTAAAATAAAATATGAAAAAAACAAATGATACTAACGTTTTAGAGACTTTCTTTGGGGAGGTTCAGCGGGTTTTGATGCATGACCTCAGTATTTTTTTTAATCCTGGCTACAGCTGTGTGTTTATTCCCATAGTTCTGCAGTAAATCACATTTCATAACTAACAGTAAAAGTTACCTTATGACAACTTCAAACTTAGCTGTTTGCTCTTGTGTTTTCTTTTTTGTTTTGTTTTGTTTTTTGTCGTTGCAGTGAAATCAACTCTGGCTTCTTCCTGACGGACAGGAACTGAATAGAGGGAACAAACTAAACACTTTCCGGAGATTCTTACTTTCATACACAATCAAGCCTGAATTACACCTTATCACCACAGGAACAATGTCCTCATTCAGGTCCCCGACATACAAGGAACTGGTCCAGCAACAACAAGGAGCCACACACACACACATTCTAACCTGTGTTAGTATACTGGTGAGGACATTGGATTGACTAACTAAAATAAACTCTGACTCTCTAAACTAAATGGTTAATTTTAGATTTGATTTGATTAGATTAGACTTTATTGTCATTGCACAAAGAACTGAGACGACCAAATGCTAAGGTGTACAGTTACAATTATACTGGGTGGTATAAATATATAAATGCAGGGAAGTGTCTGAACAAAAAATGTATTTGAATGGTTATACATGTACACAAGTATATACATGGCAAGGTAATAACATAAATATTATGGGTTATTTTAATCCCCATATGGGAGAGGAGTCAACTCATGAGATACAGTGAGCAGATTTTTGTCCCACAAATGTGATGAACCACACTGGTTAAGAAGACCAGGACTCACAAGAACCGACAAACCCACTTACATTAAATGAAAGATTCAAGATTAAAATTAACTTTATTGTCCCACAGAGTGGGAAATTTGTCTTGGGCTCTTCACCCATGCTCTCTGTTTTTACTTGGTTGATCATAATCTTCTCCAAACACTACAGAGGTCAGTGTAACTGGACGGTATTCATTGTTCTCTTTACAGCTTTCTTTTTTAGGAACAGGAACAATAATAGTTTTTTCCAGATGGAAGGAACAGAATGTAAGTCCAGAGATTTCTAGTAGATGGGGCACCAGGTCTCTGCCAGCTCTTCACTGCATGATTTCAGCAGAAGCCCAGAAATGCCATCTGGTCCAGTGGCCTTCCTGAGGCAGATGCTTGAGAATAGGCTCCAAAATTCAGAAACCTGGTAGATTGCAAAAGCAAAATTCATGTATAAGGCCAAAAACATTACTACCAGAAAGTATTCAAAAGTTGTTTAAGATGAGGAGCACTAATATGACTTAAGGATAAGAATATGCATGTTTCAAAAATAAAGGTTTTAGAGTATTGTAAAAAAAAATATATATATATATATATATATATACGTCATATGTTTGAAAATAATTTAACCTTTAACATCCACCAGGTCATCAGCAACCCGCTTAAGCCAATTGTAAGTGGCTTAGCATCATGTAGTAATGAATAAAGGTAATTGGAGAGGTTCAGGGACATCACTGACACCACAAACTAAAAACTTCCTAGATCCAATAAGGTTAGGTCTAGAGGTCTGGAGTTTTATACAGTTGTGATTGACAAGATGTAGAAGGTATGTGGTGATGTGGCTGCATAGTTCTGGCATAAAGTATGTCCTAGTTATTGTTATTCAAAAATGACCCATTATAGACGAGGACCAAAAACACTTTTTTGAGCCATATATTTGAACTGATGTAGTTTTGGTTGTGTTTTAGTGTGTTTTAACATGCTAAAAGGATGTTAGGAGGCTAATGAGCAAAGATAAAAATTATATTGGCATCAGCAGTTAGTTGGCATAAGTGTGGAGGGGATAGTATAAGGTTTTGTCTGATGTTACGGTTTGATGAATATGTCATGTATTTGTTACGTGGGGGCGGAGGAGGTGAACCCAAGTGCAGACACACAGAGGCAAGAGACAGGGACACAGTAGGACAAAGTATTTATCAAAGCAGGCCAGGGGAAACTAGTACTGGTAGCTGGGAAACTGGGGCTGAGGCAGGCTGGGGCAAGAGGAGCAGGTCCGGAAGCTGGATAGAGTGGGGGTGCAGGGTAGGGATGCAGGGCTGAAAAAACGAAGGACTGGAGACAGAGCAGAAAGGACTGCAGGGAACAGGAGACAAAGACCGGAGACAGAGTAGACTCTACAGACTGGCAGGTTAAATGAGCACGGCTTTTAATGACAACACCAAAACACAGGTCATAATGGGTAATCTGTCCGAATTGCACAATTGCACAAAGTCCAAAAGGGGAAAAAGGCAGGCAGATCAAAAACAGGCTGAGGGTCCAAACTACAAGATCAGGGAGGAACAGGTGCAGGAACAGACGGGCTGATGCAGAGGCTACTCTCTGGCCGTGTGGATCTGGCAGGGCTGAGTATGGGTAGAGGTCTGGGTTATGGAACCGGTTGCAGCTGGTGTGGTTCTGCTCTGACACCAGCACACCTGTCTCCACATACACAATCGCACACATAGGGAGAGAGAGGGAGGGAAGGGGAAGTGGCATCAGGCAGGGAGAAACAGAGCCAAGGCAGGAATCGTGACAGTATTGTAAAATTTATGCTCTGTTTTATTGTTTTCAACTGTTTTCATCTTTTTAGTGTCTGTTTGGTTTTGGTTTTTCATTGCTTTTATCCCAAATTGTTTGTGTTTTACAAACCAGTATAAATTTCAACGCTCAAGTAATATTAGACTAATTATATTAGACTAATATAAGACTGGGAGCAAAAATGATCAAACATCAGTTAAAGATCCTGATATCAAACATGCAAGTTGTAAGTTATTTTAATTGTTATACTGTTATATTTTGGCCATTGTGTCATTTCAGTCCTTATAGCACATTTTGATGTATTTTCAGAACATGTGTAGCAGTTTTTTGTGCCTGTACTAACAAGGAGACTTTACCAATCCTGAAATTTAATTCATGTTTCATTATTTTCATTATTTGCACAGAAAAAGGATTATTAAAGTGAGACAGGTCTTGAAATGAAGATAAAATCCTAGTTACATGTCACTTATATTACTTTGTAGAACATTTGTTGATGCTCTCACTGAGCATATCTTTAATTTAAGTCATTGAACAGTAGAGTACACTAAAATATCAAAGATGCACATGTAAGTCAGGCCTTCTCTATATGAAGTACAATGATAGACGTCTTTTCTTTATGTGACTGAGCAGGAAGCTGTAATTCAGGCCAGAAAAGTTCATATAAAACAAACTTAAGAGAAGATCTCCAAGTGGATAATACATTATAACACGGAGAAGGCCTATACTGTTCTGAATGGAGCTCAAAACCTCCTTAAAAAAAAAACTCCGTAATCGCTTCATCTCCATCTGTCGCTGGCTGTCCTCTGGGGATCTGAGGCTTTTATTAACTCGCCGCATAAACGTTAATAAACCTCTCATTTGTCAGGAAGTGTATCAAACACCTTGTTAAAGTCTGGTACTTTCCTGGGAGTAACAGCAGCTGAACGGCATGTCCCATGCTGCTCTTTCAAACCTGCTGGGAATCTACGATGACCACTGGGAAATGAATATTGACTGAAAGTCCCTTTAATGACACAGCCTGTTTAATTAGCATGATGCAGCAGATGGGCCTCAAACCTGACATATCGGTGATGACTGGTACAGTTGGTTTCAGTCACATGCTCTCTCCCGCTCTTTGCCCACACACAGGAGGAAGAGCTAACTGATAAAAGGGATGAAAAACACGACAGGGGGGCATCAAAGGGAGAGAGAGATTGCACACAAGGACAGAAAGCAAAACAAATGAGTAGATAATGGTGACAAGGACAAGAAATAGATAAGAGGGTAAAGAAAGGCTGGTGGCAGAGAGAGAAAACTACAGAGATCTCCATTCCTGCCTCCTCAGTAATCCTCGTGTTGAGCAGAGGCAGCTGGGAGATTGGCAGCTGTTCAATCCCTAATGAGCGACCATCTCCCTGACCCTGCCTTGTCCCTCTCTTCCTCCCTCGATCCCTCCGTTCAATAAACCCCTCAGTCCGAACCTCCAGCCTCACTCCAGCCAGCTCTCCGCAATTAGTTGAAGGACCGGGCATAATTTGCGATGAAAGGACGAGAGCCTGTGTGGCCCGCGTCGCCGTCAGCTTGACTGCGTCAGAGCCAGACATCTCGTTGTTGTGAATGTTGTCCGTCTGCACACAGTAAGAGCCTTTGTTCCCCTGAGGAGACCAGATAGAGAGAGACGATGATCAGACCAAGTGGCTCAGTGTTAAAAGAGGCCGACCCAGCAGAATATCTGGCAGTTATCTGGGTCTGTGTTTCAGGGGTGACAGTTTGAACAAGACTGTTGAAACTTTGTCTCCAAAATGTCAGTTTGCAGGAACTAAAAAAAACAAAACCTCCATGAGGTGCAAGGACTGATGTTGTGATGCAATATTTATTGAATCTTCATCAGATGATCATGAGAAACATCATTTTATATATTCATCTCCTAATGTTAAGAAAATCAACCTGTCATGTCATAATTACGTGATGCAGCTGCTCTCTCGTGTTTGTGCACCTGAGTTCATCTGAGAAAGCGCAACACTGGAGATTTGAGCTGTTTCAGATGCAACAAACTGCCGAAATCAGTCGTTCATTTCATGATGTCCATGTTTGGTTTTCGGCCATCACTCTCCTGCAGCAGACTCTCAAATATTTAACGTACCTTGAATGTAGCAACAAGGATGAGTTTGCAAACCAGGGGTCTATTTCGCAAAAGTGATTTGTGAGCACTGATTACACACGGATTGCCAATAGTTGCACCATCTTTTGTCACAAATGATTGTCACTCTCAAATTGCAGATTAGTTTGCGAGTCCTCTTACATGCTCATGCAGGGGTGTTGCGTTTGTTTGGATTAATGAAAAGTGTCAAAATTAATTCCAAGAGGAAATTATTTCATGTTGCAAAGTTGGTGAAACTTGCTCACAACTATGTTACACTTAGCATGACTTTGATTTGGTTTCAAATTTCTACATATTGATTATAGCATGAGCTGAAACCAAACACTCATGTGAAGTGTCCTTCGGAAAGTGATTGACACTTGGTCAACAGAAAAGTAAAGAACTTGTAAAACCTCCATAACTTCACAACTTTTCTGATTTGGTACAATTGTTTTTGAAAGGTTTTTCATCTCCCTTGGAAAATATAATTTTCTTCTCTTGCTTCAAATGAAATCAGACATGTTTAAGACCCTAACCCAGTATCCCTTCCCTCATTATTTACATCCACTGCCAACATTTAGCACCAAAACAGGAAGTAATGTCCCCTTTACAGAGTGGAGCACATTTTATTTTCATGCAGGAAACCAAAATTTGTGACCCATTAAAAACCTGCAGATTGTATTCACCTTTATATAAACCGTATCCACAATCTTTCCCTTACCTTGAGTGTTTTCAAACCCTGACCATACCTGACCTTAACCATACCAGTTGACATGCACAGATATGGTAGAAAGAAAGAATTTTAAAAACAGCATTGAACATAATCAAGGTTTTTGCAGAATAATCATGTATTTTTGTTTTTGAAATGTATTTTTCATACTGTTCTGAGAATAAATTGCTCTATGAAAATCAATCGGTACAGTTTCAAAGTTTTCTTAAGTTGTTAAATCCATCACAGTGAACATCAAGTCTGTATAAATGTTTGTCAGTGGTACATTAGTGTTGCTTGGTAAACCAGTGTAAAGAGTCTGCTAATTATCATACCATGTGGAAATGAAGGAAAACCAGTGGATGGCTGAAACAATAGAAGTAAACAATAAAGCTTGTAAAACACAGCAGCATAATATGCTAAAAGGATACGCTTTAATTAGCCATATTTTGGTGTTGATATCATACATTTTTACATACACAGAGATTTGGCACATATAATTGGCTATTGTCAGTTGAAATCTATAAATATCAGCCCTCATTAACACATATCAGTTGAAGTGAAGGAGCTGGCCTGGAGCTGGTCCGGAGCTGGTCTGTCTGTTGGACATTCCAGCTCCAGCTCAGTGACTCCGAATGGACGGATGAAGGCCCCAGAGAGGCTAAAGGAAGGTCAGCAGTGGGCTCATAATGAGTAAAAATAGACCTCTTTGTTTATGAGTTTATTTGCCTTCAGTTACATGGCTGACTTACTGTGAGTTAGTAGAGATATGTAGAGATACTGTATAAATGGGACTAACTTGAACACATAACAACCGAAATATTTACATAACAGTACAGTTTTATAAAATCCTGTTATGCAAAATCTTTCTGATCACTCTGTTAGCAGTTTAGAGGATAAACATGTTTGTGGAAAATGATACCAGCTGCTCAGTGAGAGTCAACTGTCTCGTTTCTTTCCAGCCATCAAATGCAAACAGAAGTGAATTGTGTCAAAGCCTTGAAATGATCTTTTTCAGTCCCCCTGCAGAGAGAGATCACTGCCGAATATCTGTCTGTTGTCATGCACAATATATAAAAATGCAAATGTATATCTGGAGGGCAACAAGTTTGACTCAAAGCATTATGTAATCCAAATCTATATAAGGTATCAGGGAAACCACTGTGTGAAACTGTAGACACAAACATCGATATTATTTCCTCATTTAGGAGCTTTTCCCAGGCTCCAAAGGAATCTTGTTCCTGCTTAAAAAAAAAATGGAAATATGGGATATGAGGTTTAGATGGTAAACAATAGCGAATAACCCTCAGGCTTTTTCCCTTTGTCTTGCAGGAATGGAGAAGGTAAACAAGCTGTCGACCGAGATGAAACAGGATGACAGGTGTCAGATGAACGAAACGGGAGTCTGATGGTCTCAGAGATACTCGATCGTAGCTGTGTACCTGCGCCGGGAGAACTACTGCCTCAAAACTCAGTCGTGCAATGTCAGCATTTATAAAACAATGACAAACAGAGAGGGAGCGTCACGTGAAGCGGACACAAGTGTGGGAAACTGATGAATAGCATGATAAGAGTTTGTGAGGCTGCTGTAGGTGTGAATCTCACGATTGCCTTCTTCCTGGAAAAAGACCTGGAAGTTGGAGGTTTGGCAGCAGTCAGTCTTCTCACCATCCGCCATAGATAGCCACAGACATTAAAAATACTGATAATCAATGACCAACATTATTCTTAACAAAACACTTAAATTAATTTTAATTTCATCACTCAGTATCTGACAAATCTACTATACAACTAAACTGCAACAGCATAAATGTTTTGAAGGAAACATAATGCTGCTTGAATTATGTTCTCAACCATCAACATAATGAGTAAAAGTTAATTGACGTATCTGGCAAGTCGCAAAAATGTTGATACTGAATGTGTCAATAAAATATTAATTGACAATGTATTTATGGTTACGTTAAGGCAGAAGTCTGCAAAAAAGTCTGCAGTGACTTGAAGCCAAGTGGCGACTACCATGACTTCAGGCTGAAGCCAATGTGGAAGTATATAATATAACAAAAATAAACCTAAAAAAAAAAAGTCTGCAATGACTTTAAATACAACGTGTTTCTGACCATTTAAGTGAAACCACAATCTTTCACTAACCTTAACCATGCAGCAGCTACCACGGCTTGAGACTGAAGCAAATGTGAAAGTACCTTAAAGTGCAATACCACCAACAGCCACTAGATGCTGGCTCCAATTGTCTCCTGTTCAAAAAGCGTCAACTTCTCTCTAAAGATACTAAGTCAATCATTTTTTTCAATGAGTCATTATGGTCTCAATCGCTAAATTCGGGCCCTCTAATAAACGTGCTGGTGGTTATTTAGGGAATTATTGCTCTGTTAATTAGATTTGAAGACGTATACTGTAGTAGCTTTGATGTTAGTCTCGCGATACCAGATAATCTGAGATCTCTGCCTACTGAAGTCTGGGGATTTCTAAATGCACGGTAGTTGCTTGAATGGCCACTAACAAACCTACGGCCCTTATATTCTGTCAAGGATATGCCTTACTGGAAGTTTAAGAGGCTAAAAAAACGTAGTGAACTGCATGTCACTGCCCCAATATGAAGGGCCTCCCTAAAGACCTTGGATTAGTTCTGCAATGCAGGGTTTTTTTTAACTCTCTAATTGTTTCCACACAGTTTTTACAACAAAATCTGAGAGATTGTCCCCAGTCTCTATAAGCAAAGCATTTAGAGACTGACCTGTGAGTCTACTTTGATGTCTGCTGTGTGGGTGTTGAGTGACAGCTGTGATTGACAGTTGGCCCACCTGCTGCTCTCCAGGACTCAAACTGAGTCAGACTATTGTCACAATATTTCTGTAAGTTTAATGTTACTTGACTTTGATACCTGCCCTGTTAGCACTATTAGCTATAGTAGCTAATGTTAGCCCAAGTGTTCCCAGTAAGCTAGCGTTCGCTTCAGTCTGAGGTAGCGGAGCGTGTTTCCAGACCGTGAAAGGCAACACCAAGCACTCCTTATTTGAAAGGTCCTGATTTCAAGTGGAAAAGATGGTGCTGACTCTGCAACTCTGGGCTTCAAAACGACTCCAATGTAAAACAATGGGTGACATCACACCTCGCTATGTCCATCTTTATATACAGTCTATACTTGAAAAACAAGACATTTAACCAAAACCACAATCTTTCACCAACCTTAACCCCAATTACATTCAACAACACAACGTAATTGAGAAAACAATTTAGGAGTAAATAATTGTAATTTCTTGGAAACAAAGTCAGTTTTGTATGTTTGTATGTTGACATAATTTTTTTGCTTAATAGTTTTCAAGGCTTTTATTAGAGCAGTTATCAGCATTTTTAAAATATATCTCATTTGGACCGAATCTCCTCAGCTGCTCAGTGACAGGAATGAAAGCCCACTTCCTGTCATGCAGCCTACTCAAGACATGTCCAGCCTTCTGCAGATGTTAGAAAGCAATGTGAACTGAATCAACCGGGGACTTGAGCGGATACAGTGTTTGTTCATGCGTGCCATCATGACTGGAGCCCTTTAATGAAGACCACAAGTAGATAAGCTGTGACAGAAAGGGGGAAATCCTAAGCAGAAAACGAAACGAAATGTTTGATTACTGTATGCTCGGTAGCAAAGCAGGATGTATATCATAATTAAGTAAATCACAGTCAATGTATGTCTGATTGGTTCCATCAGACTGTCGCAAAAGATCAGTGTGGTCATGCGTTTTCAGAGAAGATAAGGACTGAATTTACATTTTGATGTGATATGTTCTTTAGAAGAAGCTGAATAATTTATACATTTATTAATCTCTATCAGTATTGAATAGGAATTGACAGACAGCCCCATTGAGGTAAAACAGACAAATATTTTTTATATATATTTTTCATCAAGCACTGACTTGTCAAGAGGACAAGTAACATACATTATCACCATGCTAAATATTGTAATCATTATATTTCTTCTTTTATTTGACCATATTAACAAGGAAGTTTTATTGACATTAATTTATTTTTTCTAGAGAGAGTCCTGGAAAAAATGATGCTGCTTGAAGCAACACAGGAGAGACATTAACGGAAAGTAGTGCTGGAAAGTAACTAAGTACTGTAATTATAGTAAGTGTAATTCTTGTGTTCTTGTACTTTCCTTTTTACTTTTTATACTTCTACTCCACTACATTTCAGAGGTAAATAATGTACTTTTTACTGCATGATAGTTACTCAATACTTTGCAGTATATAAAGGAGTTCAAATGAGCCCCAGCTTTACTAGCTGCATCATCAAAGTAATATTTATACATTAATGCAACATTATTATATTTATTATATTATTATTATAAGTATATATTTATGCTAACACTTATATATTTTTGCTAGTAACAGAGTATTTTATGGTATTGCTACTTTTACTTAAGTAAAAGATCTGATTATTTTTTCACTACTGACAGAAAGAAGATGAATAAAGCAAAACAAAACATTTCCTTGATAAACTATGCATTAAAATTGTGCCTCATTCCCTAAAAAGTTCCTTACTTTATGTTTAAAAAGCTGCCCAAATCAAGTCACAACAACATCAAGGAGTTCTGTGAGAACAAGCTGCAGTTTTTGTGTTGTCATTTGTTTTGGGGGGCCTGGGAATGGATCTTATTTGCCTTGGTAACTGAAATGTGATGCCAGGTGGTTACTTTCTGTTACAAAACAAAATATTGACAGTAAGGTGACCTGCAGGCCAGAAGTTTCAGCACCATTATCAACACTTTATCTTTTAATCGCCAGTATGAACAGAGGGAATGATTATAGCGAGGAAAACCTTTTTCGGGGTTGATATGGACACTTGACTGTTGTTTTAAGTTAGACTTAAACCTCTCCTTAAAGTAATTCTGGCCTTTTCTGGTCTGAATGTCTGAAAATCCCTGATTGACAAAGGAAAATACAACAAGCAATATATGCATGATGAGGAAGTTCAGTCCAAACACTTATGCTTTAACAAAAGTACCTTTGAGCTGGTGTTGGGAAAGTACTTTCAATAAGGCTTTGTTTTGTTGTTCAGTCGCTCCTGTTTCGTTGAAAGTGATAAGCAATTTGCTGCTATTAGCTGTCAAAAGGTGTAAATAACCTTTTATTACCCCAGCACTTTCTCACAGTTTGGGGATTAATTGCACTCACTTATGTGACCCAGCTGCACTATAAATTTCCCACCGTTTTAAGATTGTCTTATCATGAGAGACAGCCAGAGACAAACAGGTCTATATATGTAGTCTACTGTATTTGTCTCTGTTTAGACAGAGGGGATATTCAAGTACTCTGTGAACAGCATGTGAACTGGAGCCTCAAATAACTGTTTTCTTTTAACCGGATTAAGTATATAAGCAAACAGTTACCGGGGTCTATAATTTTTGTACGTTCCTCTAAATTTCTGGAAGTGAAAGGGGAATTCTGAGTCAGATATCTTTGATCCAGCCGAGCTATAGGTGAGCGCCTTTTTAAAACAAGACGCTAAGGAGCTTAATTGCAGAAAACAAAACATTTACTTCCTCTGTACTGTGTACGTGCTGCTGGGAAAAGCGGCACAGTAGGTGATTCTGTAGACTTGGTACCACTGAGGAGGAAGTATGTACTCCTTGTTTGCGCACGTTGCTGCTTATCGTTCCTTTTTGTCACAAGAGCCATTGTTATGATTTCAGGTTCTCATGCTATGTCCAGGTTTCCATCAGTCAGCAGCACTCCGGACATGATGTGTGTTGTGTATGTGATACTTTCCAGTCTCAGAAATATTGCAGTGTGGCTCATTCATATGTATGGGGTATTTTTTTTAAATTTATTTCAAATATAATGACACCGCTGCCACTTTAGGTGCAAAGTGGAACTTATCAAGTGGTACATAAGACATTTTCACAGTATTTGAAGGGATGGTGAAGCCCTAAAAAAGGAGTCTTAAACTGTAACTACATCCGGCAGCGGGGTTAGCTTTAATAAGCATTGTCTCTGCTGGTTGCCTGGCAACCTCGCGGCGTCGACAAGACTCCAGGAAGTCACTGAACTCGGCCAACAAATATAGACAACACAACAAATCATAATCTGTCTTTTTTACACTTCAGTTTTTGCATGGTAGTGAGCTTTAGAGGTGCTTTCCCAGATAGCAAACTTGCTGTGGTTCAGAACCGGCCCACAACCGACACTTTCGGCAACTTTCATCTGCCCCACATACTGCGTGGAATGACGGCACTTGGGCGATCCGCCCCTGTTTCCCAGATCTGGGCCACAAGCAAGCTGTATGTCAACCAAGAACAAACCAGATAAACCAGAACTGGCCCACATTCACAATACACATACCTGAGAGCATCTTTACCAAAAAAAAAAAGACTCACATTTGATTTGGAATATTTGGACCATATTTACTATTTTACATGTGGCTATTTCAGGCTCACATCCATATTGTCCAGGCCAGAAGAAAGCCAGCAGTGCCATATCATTGCCTGAAGTGGTCCACTTCTGTATGCTATCTGGGTTGTTACCTTTGGAGAGAGGCAGGCTAGCTGTTCCCCTGTTTCCTGTCTAGATGCTAGGGTATGTTTTTTTCTGAGGGAGGGGCAAAAGAAAATATTAATAGCGCTGCAAAGAGCTGCGCTTTTTTTAAAAATACATACAATAAAATATAAGATCCAGCCCCCCTCCAAACACAAATACTTTTTGTATAGTCCCTAAAAGGAAATAAAAGGGGGAAATTATATGTTAAAGGGTTAAATGCATGGAGTAAGTTGTACATATAATTGAAACTTTTCACTGACAAAGAAAACACACAATTTATCTGTAATCCCAACAACTTGGTCAACTTAGTCCCTTTCCTGTGTCCGCAGAGCAGTTTACCTGCTATCGAGGAAGATACGAAGTAGTTTGGATCATTTTCATTTTATCAGAAGGTGAAAAGAAACCAAAAAAATAATAATAATAAGAGACAGATGTATGAATATGAAGGGAAAAGTCTTACTGCATTGATGTAGACTTCATACGAGCTTATACATTAGATCAAATTATACCTCACAACATGTTCCTTACAGATAAAAAACAACAGTAAAGGCCACCCACTTAGCTAAAAAGTGAAGTCTCTCCAATGTAAATAAATGAGAGGTGTGTGAACTTTCACATCCTCTGTGATGTCGAGCATCGAGTTAAATCTTTCAGGTGCTTCATTGTCACACAAAACTCCCGGTTTCCTCGCTCTTTGTGTGGCGCTGTGTCACAAGCTCCCACACTGTTCTCATACAGCAACACAGAGGAGCGCTAATCTTCACCCTTCCTTCCCTTGCCCCAAACTACAATTATCAGATTACGCTCACAAACAAGCAGCACACACACACACACACACACACACTCACACAAACATAATTGGGGCTTGCACTTATTTTGTCCAAACTTAAAGGACTTGAAGAGACATCAAATGTTAGAATAATAAACCGGAGAGCATCAAAGTCTCGGGTAAACAGTTATTTTCCAGCAAATATTTTTAATATACAGTGGGAAAAAGAGTAAAAGGAAGACAGTGAGTATTTGTGTGTGTTTTGCAGAGACAGAGTCCCTAATGAGACAGAAAGTCCCCCTCAGTCTGAGTGGTGACCTTGCACCGGTTTAAGTCCATATCGCTAACCCCAGCTCACAGACTTGACATGGAGCTATTTCATTCCCATGACTGGACTGCAGATATTTACCCACAATCCCACAGGGTCATGGAGCCAGTCTGTCCCAGCTGCACAGTGAAATTTCGGGGCCTTTCACATCACGTCTGCCTTATCACTGCTACATCAGGTGCTGACACTCCTGTCGAGAAAAGATGGAATGAAGAAAATTGTGTTTTAAAAATCAAACTCAGATTTTAATTCTCTTCATTTATTGTGTAAGGAAGTTTGTTTTTTAGACATATTAGTGGAAACAACATCTAAGTTTCAAACCTCTGAGTTGGTGTTGCAAGGAGACACAACTTTTTAAAAACTACACAAAAAATACAATAAATACAGTAAATATCACAAAATGTTACAATAATGAAATTAAATGATTAATAACATGAAATAAATTAATAAGACGCTACAGAAATTCATGTGATGTTTTCATACGTTTCAGACACTGTTGACCTTAATTAGCTACTGCTTTCAATTAATCAATACCTCCAGGAAATTGTGATTTTGCAAAAATTCAAGAAATATCTGTAATAATTATGGGAGCTTGCAATTTTTCTAAATTAACACAACCTTTCCACATGAAATGGCCAATTCAACAGGCTTGTGATTTGCACCAATTGACGCATTTCGTGTCGTAGTAACTTACATCATCGCAGCGCGATTCAGATGGAAGAAGTCTCACCTGCCAACAAGAATTACTGCCATAGACCGTGCAAAACATTGTTTTGCATGACAGTGGAGAGTAACATTGTGGTAGACCACAAGCAGAAAGGCTTATAAATGGAAGACAAGTACATCATTTTCTTTTCTATATAATTTGGCAAAAAATTCAAGACGTAAATGTGAGGGTGTTTACAGTCAGAACAGATTTGACCTCAAATTACAGTAATGAACCGCACCCTTACTTACGAGCAGACAGGTTTCAATGGCAGCTCATACTTTTACCTCTCTTTGCGCCATTTCCTGTCTCGGTCCGCAGTGTAATGTCTCAGAAATGTGTGCAAAAGAGACTCAGGACTACATAAAAAAGAAAGCAGGAATGCCAGAACTGGAGGAAAATGGGGTGTTACTGGGAAAAGGTGACGCACCTAACTATAATGTTAGGTGGTGGCCCTTATTCTGCAGGAAGTGATTCAGTGTTGGAGAACATGGTGCCTAGCTTTCATGACATCATGGTGTAAGATTTGGCATCACTGAATGTCTTTTTGTGCGGCAGATTTAGCCTAAAACCTCTAGGTTCTTTATTTTGACAAAATAATCAGAATTAAAACAACATTAATCAAGATTATCTTGTTGAGGACTTACACATGAGTTAGTTTATATTTGATTCTGCTTTTTAGTGGGAATTTTTTAAGTCGCAGGCTCTTTATGTCATGCAAATCAAATCTATTTTGATATTTCAACGTAAGTTTTGTGTTTCAGTCTTAAACTGCGGGAAAAAGTGGATAAAGGTTGTTAAAATCGCCTGTGGGAATTAAACAAGCCATGGACCTCTGACTCATGGCATAGCCACCGTTTGTGTGGGAGTGAGACACTCCTGGCTGGCGGCTGAAATATAAAGAGAGAAAACAGAGAAAGAGAGGCTCAAAGAGTGTGGCGGCGGAGAGGGAATGACATCAAGATGGTAGAGACAGAAACCAGAGTGGAAGCAGAGTAAGGACAGATTTTAAGTGGGAAGGAGAAACCCAGCATGAAAGATGGACGAGAGATGGACGGGGAACATAGAAGAAGTGGAATTACAGTGTCCCTTGGGAAATCCCAATAAGGGAAAGGCCACGTAGTTCCCAAACTCACTCAAACATAGCCTTTTTTTCCTGGCTGTACCTCAGGCAAGTAACCTCAGTGTAATGTTGGGAAGCTAACATTTAAAGTAACACATAATCCCTTTGAGAAGCCTTTGCATCCTCAAAACATTGCCTCTGATATTACTTTTTCCATTTCACCGCTTGTTCTTATAAAAAAAAAAAAAAAAAAAAAAAGCATAATGGTAGAGACTTCACACGATGCAGAGAGAGCAGACAGAGCACATAGAGGTAAAATGTGGCGAGGTATGCAGAGGGAGTGAGAGCTTTCTCTCTCTCCCTCTCTGTGGTAATTATCAAATATTTAAGGAACAAAGGAATGGTGTTCTCTGCGTGGGAACTGCGGCTCGGAGGTGTGTCTCACTACGTCTTAAGTCACAACAATCTAAACGCATTCCTTCGAAAGGGAAATCTGCACTACTCACATGAGTAAATGTGAAATGCACTGTGTATCCCTGTTATTTCTGCAGTCTCTGCAGTGAGTGAGCGATCTTTCATCATAAGCGAAAAATAAAACAATAAAACTAAAATTAGTAATGAATGCCGACATTATTGCATTTATAAAGGCAGTAAATCCGTTTTAGCCTCTTAAACTGCAGGTGCAACTGTTGTCTCACTCCCATCTCCCTCTATTTAAAGCTTAATGCAAAACATATAATAGAATTTTTATTCTGCTTTCACAGGAACATGTTTCTTGGAAAAGACACATATTCTGCGTCATTGCCCAGAATAGGATCTCTATTTCCAACGAAGAGAGAGCGCCTGTGATCTACCAGGCAGATGTATGAGCCACTGCAGCCAAAGTTAAACAAATTTAAACTTTGACTCCAAATATGCTGATCTCCAAGACAGACGTCTAGTGGTATTACTTCATTGACAGTAGATGGAAGTTATAAAAGCACCAATTAGTTAATTTTGTGCATGTCTGAAATCCTGCAGTTATACATCTGCACTCCAATTCTAGCTGGACTGCTGACTTTGTACGTGGTATCTTGGTTAGCTGCTTTGTAGAAGTTCATGCTGTGATTCACATAAGTGCAAAAACTGAGTGCACTTGAGCATTTGGTGTGTTAGAGTCTGATTTTATGGGTCAAATGTTTAAACATTGCAATTTGATTGTTGAATGATTTGTAGTTTGATTACACAATTTTTTTATGTTAATAAGTATGTAATGAAACTATTCCAACTTCTGGAGCTTTCAAACGTACAGACAGTCTTCATCAGCTGGTGAAGTTTGCTAAGTTGTCATGGAGATGCATGTGTTGACATGCAAGCCTGGTAGCTGTTATGATTTCATCCACAACATTTATTATCACCTCTCTTTTGTCAAACTACTTTTCCAAAGAACTTTCATTCACAACTTAAACAAACATAAATATTGTTTGACCATTAACGTTTTAGAGCTGGGAAAGTTAAGAGTTTTAGATTTTGAATTATGATAAATGATTACAAGTTACAAATGTATTCCTTTTTGTGTTTATATAACACTGACATTAAAAAAACATCCCAGTAAATGTTAGCTTTAAGAGTTTATTTTCACCACATAACTGAAAGAGTTCACTGTGAAACAAAAAAAAAGCAGGTTGAGAGACAGAAAGCTGCAGACTATCAGGAGAAAAATGGATGTTGGAGCAGCAAACATTGGTACAACTTTGGAAGTGTAGTTTAATTCAACCCCTCCTGTAAACAAAAGGAGGAAGTGGCCTTGTGTGACTGGCTTGCAGGGACTTCCTGTTTGTGATTATGTGTCCAAAAACAGAACCAGGGCCTCTGGACCTCCCACGACTCTGTTTCACTCTGGGCAGGAGAACCACTGGCCCGCTGCGTCTGGCTGTCCACACATTGTACTTACGTAGCCGGGGCGCCACAATACTGGGAAGCAGCTGCAGTAGACATAAAAGTGACAAATGTATGTTGATAATGGCATGCAACACACCGGCTATCATTAATGTAATTAGCTTAATGGGTAGTAGCACAGGAAATAGACCTAATGGCATTTTAACTTTCTGGGTGAGTAGTTTTGACAGGTTGACCCTATTTCTACTAGGTAAATAGGTTTTTATTGAATTTTGACTTTTTCTTGTGCAAAAATAAGATTTGTCCAATGTTAGGTTTTGGGAAGCATAAGTACAAACTCTAGTTGTCTGCAAACACTCCCTTCTTGTTAACTAGTGCATACCATTTGCCCTCCGCCATTTAATTAAGTGTCTGTCCTTCAATTACTGTAAGTAAAAGTGACAAAACCACATTATTAAAAAAAATCATTGCAAGCTGAAGTTCTGGATGCAAAACTTAAGTAACAGTAAAAATAAAGTGTTATGAGCTAAATATCAAAAGTAAAAATACTCATTATGCAGAAAAATGGCCTCTGTCAGTATGTGAATGTTGATGTTGTAGCTGAAGTTTAATGCATGTCTATATGCCAGGAGGGTCATGAGACAGGTAAGCAGTTAGAAAACATTTGACAAAATAAACTTACAGTAACTTCTGGTCAACTTACCTTGTGGATGCAGTTTGGTCAGTTGTTCATGTCATATGGGATGGATGGTAGAAATGGGAAAGATTCCCATGTAAAGAACTTATTAGACGGTTGTATGATTATAGAGGTGGTTGTGTAAACGTTGAAAATACTGCGCTGTGCCAATATGAAAGTATATTCCGTAAGTTTGGCAGACACAAGATGTCCATGAGTTTCCCAATTGTAATTTCCATTCAAATGTACAAATCAAAACTACATGTGAAACCTGTAATTTCGAAATGGATGCGGCAAAAGTAACATAAACCATCGCCCTTACAATTGAGAAACCTCTATCTGCTGATGATGCAACTGAAACAAGTGGAGAAAGCTGGCAAGTAAGGCTGATTTTGTCAAGTGACTAGGATCAAGAATAAACTTTCACCATAGTCTGTATATAAAGATAGAAAGACAGTGTGTGTGTGTGTAGAGAAAAATCAGTTTATTCTTTAAACAGAAGTCTGAGTCTGTGTGAGTCTCTGAGCCGTGGAGAGCTAACTGTCAAACACCCACATGGCAGACATTCTTCAAATCTTAGTAACAGAGCAATAATTTTCAAAATGACCACCAGCGCACCTAATAGAGGGCCCGAATTTAGAGCTTGAGACCATAATGACTCCTTGAAAAAACATACTTTCTAGAGAGAAGGTACTTCAGCACTGGCTTCAGACTAAAGCGGTAGTTCCTGCTTGACTTTCACACACAAATGGCCACAAAAAGTCTTCAGCAGAGTACAGTTTTTCAAAATATCCCAACAATACCTTTGCCTACAACACCTCTGAGCAGCCACCTCCTTCCCTTAACCTTGCTACTGCAGGAAAGCAGGAGCCAAAGACCCTCGCCTGCATTTCCTCACATTGGGCAACATAATCTACAATTTAACAATAAACTCAGCAAACCCTCCTCCCTGATAAGAACAATACAGCAACACCAGGATACATTAATCTGTGTTTGAAACACTAAGGAAATAATACGACTGCAATACAATGGCCTATTTTCCTTCCCTCAGGTATGCTTTGTGTCTCAGTGGACGCCACACTTGTAA
The DNA here is from genome assembly GCF_963924715.1 of Thunnus thynnus. Classification (NCBI taxonomy): domain Eukaryota; kingdom Metazoa; phylum Chordata; class Actinopteri; order Scombriformes; family Scombridae; genus Thunnus; species Thunnus thynnus. Next base: position 31,156,226 of record NC_089518.1, read on the forward strand.
GAATTGTCTATGTGGTGGATATGATGTAGATTTTTAACAATAAAGCATCCTTTAAAGTATTAAAGGTATGGCCCTGAACAAACCAGCTTTGTTTACTGGAAAAAAGGAAACGGGAGACAAAAGAGCCCATTAAGCTTTTTTTTGTGTGTGTGATTCTTCTGCAATAGTGTGATCCATTTCTTGAAAATGAGAAACAAGAGGAAATACAAGATCAATCAAGGATCAATCAATCATGACCAGTAACAATGTGGCACGATTAATCATTGAAGTAAAAAATCTGATTATCCCAGTGCAACATTGCCTTCCCGGAAACATATCCAGAAATGCCCATTTACAGGTGATTAATAACTGATATTCACCTTTTTAGAGGATGTTACATCACATTTCAAACTATAACTGTCACACCCTGCCTGGACTTTGGGTGTTTTTTGGTCTTTTTATGTTCTTGTATTCTTTGGGGTCTCCTGGTTTGCACTTCTGTTTAGTCCTTCGGTTCATATGGGTTTTCTTGTTATATTTGGATGGTGGGTTTGGACTGCCTTTTGTTGTTTAGCCTGGTGTGTTGTATACTTTAGTTTAGGTTCATGATGGTTCTTGGACAGGTTGGTGTGGGTTGTATTATAGTATTGTGTGTTCATGTACTCCTCCTCACCTGCCCTGCTTCACCCTCGTTAGCCCTGCTCTGCTTCCTGTGTTTCCCTCAGCCAATCACTCCCAGCCTGCCCTTGTGTCTCATCACCTGTAACCCATTCCCTGATTAGTTTGGTCTGTATTTAAGGTCTGGTTTTTAGTTGAGTCTTTGTTGGATCATTTGTGTTGTCTCGTCTGCTAGTTCTGTTCAGCTCTGTTTGCCTGTACTTGACCATCCATCATTATAGGAGATTTTTTCATCTAATCTGCATTCTGGCCTCTGCGTTTGGGTCCACTCCTGCTTCCCCAAACTGACAATAACTATATATACTGTATAACTCCACTTATGAGCTCACCAATAGTCAACAAAGCCAAAACATTGACATTTACATCAACGTCAGATACAATCATGACAATGCAGATGGAAAGACATTGTTTTACCACCAGTATTAGACAGCTCGTCCCGTTAGATGATGACATTCAGATTTATTATTTTCCAAATAACCTCCCAGAAAGTAGAGCTAAAACGGTTTGTCATTGAACTGATGACTCGCAAAAGAAAATTAATTGGCAACTGTCTTGATAGTTGATTATTCGTTGAAGAAAAGGAAACATTTTCTGATTCCAGGTACCTTAAATGTAAAGATATGAGCTCAACTCACTTCTTCTTCTTCTTCTTCTTCTTCTTCTATGAAATATCATACACGAGTACTAGCACATCAAAACTGAACAAGTGAAAGGTCTGCAGAAAATATTATTAAAGGTTTTGGGCCGAGCTCTTCCTCAGTAGGTACATCTGGTATAGTGAACAACCAAAGGGTTCAGGAAAAGCCCCTAGAAAATTTACAATAGCACCACAAGGATATAAACAATAGTTCCAGGTACTTAAATGTAAGGATTTGATGCTTTCCTTTGAGATATATGATAGTAAATTAAATATCTTTGGGTTTTGGGATTGTTGGTCGGATAAAACAAGCAATTTAACTAAGTCACTTCAGGTCAGTTGGGTTCTGGGAAATTATGACAGGAATTTGTACATTTTGTAGAAAAAACACGATTCAAAAAAACAGATTAATCATTAGTTTCAGTTTTACTAGGAAGTTTTCAGGAAAAACCACATTGGGCGTGTGGACAAATGCCACGTTTTTGAATGTTCAACTGACTGAGTGCATGAATGTGTGCAGCAGACAAAAGACGATTCAAGAGGTTTCATCAAATTTCACCGTCAAAATGAGATTTCAATCAGATTTGAATAAAAACGTCAGGCAGACAAGGTGAACGGGATGACAAATGTAGAAAAAATAGAACATAAAAAGGACACGACCATTATCATAGACCACACTATTCCTTGTCCTTTACAGATCTTTAACTAAACTGATAAGCAATCTTGTCCTACTAATGAGAGTCCCACAGGGGAGGTGAGGATACGGAGGTCAATTCTTTCCCCATCCTTAAAGCTTGTTACAGGCTTGTGAATTTGTAAGTAGTAAACAAGCTTTGTATAATTAGAAATTGCTTGGTTGTAGTAATTTTCTGGAAAAGAAACAAGACCTCGGGGCTCAGAAGAAGCTCCAAACAAGTTGTTTGGGACTGTGTTGATCCTTCGGGGCCCTTCAGGAAGCTCAGTGAAGACTAGTGGGAAGGAGATGAGTGTGGGAGAGTGTGTATGTTTGAGTTTTTAGACATTTGGAAGTCATCTTGGATGTCCTCACCTCTAACAAAGACCAGATTAGGATCAAATTTTTAAAGGATCATCTTCAAATGAGAGTACTGAAACAATAAAACGTCTGTATACTGACAGAGAGGGAAAACATCGAGAGTTGGAGTGAAGGAATCATGACTCAGAGCCAAACTGAGGAAGCTGGTCAGTTGATGGTTCAGGGGATTAAAGCAGCTCAGATTTCAGGGGTCATTTAAGTGACAGCGAGAAAACAGTCACGCCCTTTCAGCGTTAAGTGTTAAGACAATAAACACGTCTTAACTCTCTGTGAGTGTGTCTTGGTTTGTTAACACATAAATATATACAATAAATCTTCACATTTTGTGTTTAAAGTGGCTGGCTGATGATAAAACATTCCCAACATCGGTCCTTTGTCTTGTTTTTGCTTTTTGTTTTTACTGCTGCTCTTTCACTTCCTATCTCTTACTGGAAAATTGAACAGATGGTGTGTGTGACCCCACTTGATGGGTTAAACACTTAACTTTCACATTGGGTGTGTGATCCTGAAGAGCATGACTAGTGAGTGAAGGGTTAACAGACACTTAAATTAATGGCGGAGGGCAAATGTAATGCACTAGTGTTAAGCATGACTGTGAAGAAGACAGAGACAGAAAGGCTGTCAGCTGTTCTCACTTCTGCTAATGGGTATATAATCTGCTTTTTATCTGATAATCCTGTTTACGACAGTATTACGACAGAAATTTGTGTAAATTATCTCTATTGGCTATTTCTTCAGAAAAGGTGAATAAAAAAGATTTACCTCACATTTTTGGGTGCATTTTAGTTAATTTGTGGGTTTTTTTCTTTCTTTCTGACCACACCAAGTAGATATAATGTCATGTCAAACGTTTTCAGTCATCAAATACAGAATATTTTCATGGGTTTTGGTGTCAAAGAGCAAAGTTTTATTTGTAGATTTTAAGGATGAGGTTGGCGATAGTCTATATTTTACATATTGTCATAAAAATCACATGAAAAGATTAAAATAAACAGTGAATTGACCCTACAAGTAGCCTAAGAAAATCATGAGGCCTTTTTAAAAAGATATAATTACATATTTATGGCTTGTTTTTTAAGATTTACACTGTCAGTAGGAAGGAAGGGGCTCAACAAATCTCATGTGCTCCTACATGATCACATCCTGTGATCCTACTTAAAAGTATTGTGTGTGTATCCAAAGCCTGATATTGTCTATGACTATGGCTATGTAAAAAAAAAAAGTTCTTTGAGAAATTAGAAATGTAGTATAAAGTCAAGAGGTTGTGTTATGTAGCACAACAAGCTAGCAAAGCTCTGTAAACAGAAACCGTTCCCGCGCATGCACAGTGGCGTCTGCCCACACGGAACAACTCTCTGGAGACTGAACACATTATCGCTGTTATTAGCTTTGGAGCCGTTTCTAAACAAACTAACGTTACCATAGTCTTCGTAATGAAGGAACATGTCACCCAGTGCAACGGTGCGGCTCAGTTATGTCTTTCTAATAGTTTTTGGACAACAACGGAGGTCTACGGCACAGAAGAATAAGATATGTCAGGTTTTTGGATACACACACAATAGTTGTAAGTCGGATAAATTCATTGTTAGTTTGGCTCTACACATGAGATTTGTTGATAATAAGAAAAATATAGAAAATCAACAGCCAAATAATTTAACCTTTAATTTATTAACATACAGTAAAAAACCAAATATAAAGGAGTGTCTTTCTTTTTCTCCAGGGGATAAACTTTACTTTGGCTCCTAATGCTGCTGTTACTCTCTCGTATATGTAAAACCTCTGAATGAAGTGGGTTCATGTCTACCTCTGATGAATGTTAACAGAAGAGCAGGGAAATTGAGAAAACCACAAATTAAAGTGAAGCATACTGACTGAAAGAGTAAATACTTTATTATAAATAATACACTGAACATCACGATAACAATCTAATAGTTGGTACCAACCCAAGGATTCATTTTCTTTCCCTCTTTGAAGTATACAATGGCGACAAAGTATCTGGAAATCTTCTTTGAGATTACAGTTGTCCGTATTACAGCAGATGTAACAGATGCAAGACAAACTGACTCATACAACATGTCCTGACTCGTCCCTCACACAACACATCTGCTGCTGCAGGCCGCACGGCGCCCACCCACACACTTTCTCAAAGGTGCAAACAGAAGATCTTTTATGCAAAGTGATTGAACATTTCACATGCAGATTTATGACATATAATGAGTCCGGCGGTTGAGTCAGTTAATATTAGGTCACCAATAACAAGCAGCCAACAGTAAGGGGTTAAATGGTCTTAACAATAGATACATCATGATAAAATAATCCTCTCACCATGCAATGTTTATGAGAACTATTTCAATGATAATTGTAAGGAGAAAGGAGATATTGAGAACTGAGGAGTGCTTAATTCATTGGAAAAAATGTTGTTTGTTAACATAATCCAGGCAGTGATTACGTTTGCCAACGAAACGAAATTGGGAAAACAATTTAGTGGTATATGAATGAGTTGTAGTGGGTTAAATTCATTGTTGATTCAGTCTCTTTAAGGGATATCATTTGATAAAAAATTAAAAGAGAAAATAATGTCTGTCCTCTCTTTTAAGGTTGCTGCTATAAGAATAAAATCCACTGTACAAACATCTGTTGAACTGATCACACAAAGACCATAAGAAGCAACAGGAACACATCAGTCTTAATCTATCAGATAGTTAATAACATTCACTTACATTAAAAGTGTAACATAATACCTCATTAGATGGCTTGAATTACCAAAATCACAGCTTTAAACCACCATGTCAGACTGTAATATTTATACCTATCTATGCATCACTTAAACAATGATGGCTACTGTATTAGCGACAGGGTTTCCATGTCTGTGTGACAAAACCAGCACAATACAAACCCAGTACCAGAGCTCCAAATATGTCTCTGCCAAACCATATACACTGCTTTTAAAGTCCAACAGCATTACTATCATATCACCAAATGCATTGTGTGTGTGTGTGTGTGTGTGTGTGTGTGTGGAGTCAGTTTGGTAGGATTTGGGTATAAATAAATCATTTCATAATGATAATATGGATTTTTATTTATAGATATTATAGAGCTTTTTCCCTACTGAGGTTTCTTTGATCAAGATACTCTATCGACATCATGATTAGCGAACAGATTTTACTGTGGTTTTCTGATTTTAATTGGACCCTGAGCAGCTGTCTCTGTTTTTTTGAGGCTGATAAAGTAGAACAGGTCGCTCCATCTGTGCTGCACCAGTCCGGGGGACAGACCCCAACCCCCAGGTCAACACAATGAGAAGGAAATCAACACAAATCCTGTTTACTCTCAACCTCAAAATGTGATACAATAAACACATTTCCCTTCATCACAATGAACAACGGCACAATAAGGGGTTATTTAAATGAAATTCAGCTTTTATCAGCATATGGTTGAAAATATCTGAACACTTGCAGGAGGGAGGAATGCTTTTTTTTGGTTAATTAATATTTATTTTTTTTGTCACAAGCTATTCAGACCACAGTTTAAGTGCTGTGATGTCGCTGTGGGGAGTCCTTGTCACCTGGGAGGTGACTGTCAGCGTTAAATAGTCAACAAGGGTAAATCGAAACCACAGTATGACCTTGATAAAGATCAGGGTTGAGACCTGGGTCAATGTATGACCCAGTCAGTGTGAAAGTTGAGTGTTTAACCTATCAAGTGGAGCCACACACACCATCTGTTCATTTTTCCAGTAAGAGACAGGAAGTGAAAGAGAAGAATCTAACAATACCGAGCAGCAGTAGAACAAAAAGCAAAATCAAAAGAAAGGACCGATGTTGGGAATGTTTTATCATCAGCCAGCCACTTTAAACACAACATGTGAAGATTTATTGTATATATTTATGTGTTAACAAACCAAGAATCCCCTAAATATCCATATTGTTATCTCAGCACACATGCAATGACGTCCTGTATTCAAATAAGATCCACATAAAAGTGTTGTGAGTAACCGTAGGTCAATGCTCACACCCTCAAAATCTCAACAACATGTCTTTTGGACCTGTGTGTCAAGCAAGTTGATTGGTTGATTAAATTCTTGCCGGAGGATAAGTTGGAAGCAAAAACAAAAACAAACCTAGATGTATTATGTACAAGTATAAAAGAAACAGCCACGTAATGTCTCCAAGTGACATCATTCCAGCCTAATAAAGCAAAATTTAACCTCTAAAACAATCTATTAAAAACACTATATTATTAACTATATTAATAACACTATATATCTATTGTAAACACAAGTATTTTTAATTATTCCCTGCATGCAGGTTTGTTGTGAAAGACATGAAAACTCAGATGTTTAAGGCATGGTGTGAATTACTTCCTACAGGGGACGATGGATTCGGTTCATTGTAAACTATTGAATTGTATTTGTGTGTCATTGAGCACAGAAATGTGAGACAGTATAAGCTGATCCAACTATAGCAATAATTGATCCTCTGACACTCAGACCTTTAAATCTACTGGGGACCAGGACAACATGGTGATGCTGTGTATGGGGACCTTCATACATTGATAAGATCTGAGTTTGAGCCGTCATGTCAGTGAGCTTTTTCCCTACCGAGGCGTCTTTGAGCAAAACACACTATCAACATCAGGGCTGCTGTTCTGTAGCTCAGTGGTTCCAAACCTTTTTACCTCATGACCCCTTAAAATGAAGCATCGTCTTCATGTCGTATATCCATGAGTTGTGAGTTCCAGCACAGAGTGACTTTCCATGTCTCTGATTGTTTCATTTGACTGCTTTTTAGAGACCTGAAAACTCCAAATCAGGGAAAAATATATGATTTTCTGTAGCAAAAGAATGTTTTGTTTTCTCAGGTTTATCTTATGACCCCCTTTATAGGGGTCCAGACCCATGTTGGAAAACACTGCTGTAGCTGACCCATGGATGTGAATCTGCAGGTAAAAAGAGCTTTTCACTGTAAGAATCACAAAAAATATAATAGCTTCATATTTAAATGTTTACTTGGTTCACTGTAACCTCATGAAGTTAAACTTATGTTTTGTTTATTTGATTGAAAAACTTCTGATTACTATACGAGAAAGAAAATGAAGGGACATCACTGGTGTTTACGGACTGATTGTTGCCTTTTAATTAATTAAGTTTAATTTAACAATTCCATCTCAAGGTCCATTTTGTAGTTCTACTGGAGCTTTTCTTCATATCACATGATCCTCATCAGCAGACGGAGTTTGCTCTGTTGTCATGGAAATTATAGATGTTCAAATTTCCTTTTTTTTCTGAGCAGGTTGATGTTGTCTTAAAAGTCGAGCTTCAGTTCGTCGTTGACCTTTGAAACAGCACAATCTCAAGATCCATTTAGTAGCTGCTGTTCTGGAGCTTTTGATCATGTCACATGATCCACTAGTTAGACATTGAACATGTGTTAATTCAAAATGAGGCTTTGTATTAAAACACTCAAAGTAATTAACTGATTGAGATCAAATCTAGGCAGGTTAACAGCCAAAGCTGATTATGTGCTTATTATGGGTGATATATAATACATTTACATGACAATACTCTCATAGTATTACCTTGATCTGTCTCCTCCCTGTTTAACAGTTTCTCTCCATCGTTGCCTCTTCCAGCACTCCTACGCTCTGTCTGCCCTCAGGGGTTCAACGTCTGCTTCATGTGTTTTTGTTTCATGGCGGCTGTTTTACCTGTAACCTCCTGGCAGACTCTCATGTGTCACTTTGTGGTTTCTTAAACAAATGAGGGGCTGACGGTGTTGAAAGAGACAATCACAACATAGGATTAACAGTCCTAAGTGGCTGCATCGAGAAGATTTAATTTGTGTGTCAGTAATTTCTGAAGATGTGGCTTTGATGTCAGTGCTGCATCATTAATATCTACTGTCCCTCTATAAATACAGTGTCTGGAAAAACTACCCGCCCCCTTTGTTATCACTTTGTACTGTTTAGAATTAAATTAGATTTAATGTGGCTTTTCTGGACACTGATCAACAGAAAAAGACCATTTAAAGCTATAATATGTAACTATTCTGCATTAAAATGTCTAAAAACAACTAGACCTATGTGATATATTTTAAGATATGTACTTACATTATCCCAGATGTTTCTAACAATTATTAAACTCAGAGAAACTCAGAGTCATTTTAATCAAGGTAACGATCCGTTTCATTTGGTCGCCTGTCAATGGCGTCACACCCCTCTACCAAAGAGTGTTCATAAGATGCACATGTCAGTGTTGTGGTTGTCTGCTACAATGGCTTCTCCCAAAGAGTATACACGTAGATGATAATACATCGGTGTTGTGGTTGTCCCCCAGAAACTGTCATAAATTGACTTTTTCTCTGTTTTAAGCCAAACTTTTATGATAAACTTTTTAGATCTTGGTTGTTTTTAACTGTATCTTTTAACCGGATGAAGGATTTTAGTCATTGGACATCTAGATCTTAAGTTATCAGAGAAACAAGCTGAACAAACGTTAGCAGCAGCTCGGCTCACAGTCACTACCGGACATCCTGAATGAAACTGCTTTATTCAGTGTTTTTACCCGTTTTAATCACCGGCTCCGTTTGTATTGGAGAGGAGGAGACCTCTGCGGATGGTTCAGCTCCCAGTAAAAACATCCTGAAGGATGAACACTGAAGTAATCCTGAAGTAGTCAAAGTGAAACCAGATCTCTACAAAACAATATGAATGCAAAATCCTTTTAATAGGACTCACATAAGTTATTGCTGGTGCAGCTAATAGGTTTTAGAAGGTACATTAATTAATTGTTAATTAGTTAAATGGAGATCACGTGTGTAGCCTGTGGGTAGGTTTAGAGCTAAAACAATTAGTCAATTAATCTATTAGCTGATCAACAGAAAATTAATATGGCAACTATTTTGATAATCAAATAATCATTTTAATAATTTTCTAAAGAAAGAATGCCAATTATTTACTGGTTTCAGCTTCTCAAATGGGAGGATTTGATGCTCTTTTTGTGGAACATGATAGTAAACTGAATATCTTTGGGTTTTGTACTGTTGATCGGACAAAACAAGACATTTGAAGATGTCACCTTTGTCATTTTTAACTAATTTCAGCCATTTTATAGACAAAACAGTTAATTGAGAATGAAAAGAAACATTAGTTGCAACTGATTGTAGAAATACTGTGCACCTGTATGTGGAAGGTTTAACTTGAGGCAAAAAAAAATACACCACAAAGACAAAGAAACACTTCAAGCAACTCTGCAAAAAGATGATTTAAAAGTTTCTTTTTCTGTTAAGTGTCAAAAAAAACCACGTCAAATATACGTTGAAGACAATAAAACACAAAAACCTCCGAGGTTGAAATTAATATCTTCTGTAGACACTTTACTGATGGACTGTTTGTGGCTCCAGGCAATGAGAATTAGCTCTGTTGTTGCCAAAACAATCTCCACTCAAAGTCCACTTACTTGCTTGTTCTTCAGTTTTTGACATTATCACATGGTCATCATCAATGAGTTACGTTCACTGTGTTGTTATGTAACTGTAGTAACTGTTCAAACTTTTTATTATTTTGAGCACTCTTAGGTCTTTTCAATCATTCTGGTTTAAAAAAGTGCCCAAAATAACATTTGAGCATTAAGAGTTCCTGTTGAAAGCTCCAAAACAAGCATGTAAGTGGACCTTGAGTGGCGGTTGTTTTGTCATCTGCTTTTTCCATGTTCAACAACTGTCAAACTCAAACTAAATTGTTTTTCCATTAAAGGGAAAGGTTGTGCCTTGGGGGGAATTTTCCACAATCTCCCATATCCATTTTGGGAACTAATTATCAACTGAAACTTGACCCACATGTCACTATGAGCAGCTTTTCCTGTGTGAAAGCTGCTATACAAATAATCATTATTGAATTTATGGTCATGCTACAAACATATAATGTGTGTTTTTCTAATTTTCCCAAGTGACAGGTCAACTGATTTAGTTGCATTGCTGTGAATGTGTAGATTCCTCAAGTACCCCACTGTGACAATATCAAACTCCATAAACACACACAGTACGTTATCAGTCTGTCTCATCTGTGCATCGTGACAGCAGTTACCTGTGTGAGGCTGCTCAGACTCCGATCACAAGCCACCTGATGGGAATCTGCTCCGGCTTCTGCTGACTCTGCAGGCTGGCTGAGTGAATACTTGCGTGAGTCGCTGTCAGCGTTTATTTATCAGATTCGAAGATTCGAACTGCTAACAGGCTGGTTCCCAGGCTCCGTCAGGGTGTGATGCCCTGATGCAGGAGCGCAGGTCAAGACCAAAGCCGATATTTTATTTCTATATTCTATGTGGTGTCTTTTCATGAAAAAAATAAAACAAATTACAAGGAATTAATGTTTCACCTTTAATTTTACTCTCAAAAATTTTGGTGAATTTTTGCTTTACAGAGAAAGATTCAGTGTTGTGAAATGTTTGTGTTTAAGTAGAAAGTAACTGTAAGCACCGGGGAACAATTTCAGGTGTCTGTCTCCTAGCAACAGGTGAACAGGTGCATGGAGTGAGGTAGTTGCATTGAAGTACTGCATAAAATTAATAATGTTGGTATCAGTATTAATTGGAAATGGCCATGTAAATGATTAGTTAATGGATATTGGTTTAAAATAGCAAAACTACACAGTACAATCATATATCCAAAACAAAATGTTAAAATGTTGAAATTGAGGTTCAAAACTGTGATGAACTTAAGATATACTTACTAAAACATTACCTCTAACTTTTTACACCTTCAAACTTAAAAATCTATTATTTTAGTACTTTTCGGGACCTTTACTGGTCAGCTTTTTCGGTTTTAAGTTTAGCCTGTTTTGCTGCTAGCTTGAATCTTTCATGTATCTGTTAACTTTAGCATAGCTAACTTTTTAAAAGTTTCGGTGAACTAAAAGTACCAAATATATACAGTATATTCTTTCTATCTCATGAAGTCACTATTTAACTTGATATGTAAAAGACTAAACAATTCCTAGCTTTCGTCATAAGTTGGTGAACAAGTAGGGGAGAACAGGGTTAGTAGTCACACAATCCTTAATAGATTCCTGTTCAATGTGTAATGATTCTGTTCCAAAGATGCGGACTGTCAAATACATCGTGTGCTCGTGACAACCATCTCCATTGTGGGATTGGTTGTCCTTTTATTTTAATTGGGAGAAAAATTAAAAATGGAGGCAATCTTAAAAATAAATTTAAAAAGTTTAATTTCATGTTGAATGTTCATGAATGTGACCCCGAAGAGAATGTGACAAGCATCCTCAAGTGGGATTTACTGGCAAAGCTATCAATCATATGTTGTAGTGTAGATAAGAAAAAAACTACACTAACTCTAAACTGTAGCGCTCCCCTCATACTTTTTGATGGTAATAATTATTTTATTGTAAACCCACTGTGTAAAAGCCTCAAAGAGAAACACAGCGGAGCTGGATGTTCACATTTTGACATGAAAAACACTAAAAGTTCTCTAACTTCAAGTCATGTCGAGTGTCTTAAGCTGAAGTTATACCTTCCGCGTCCACGAGTATGCAAGGGTTCGCTAGGGTTTGCGTGACGTAAATTTTACGTAAATCTGTCCGCACCAGTCCACGCGGTCACAGCACTGTCTTCCTGTAGACGCTGATCTACTGCACATATGTTGAACGCGTCCTCCAAGCGGACTCCAGGAACAGAGCTACTACGTGTCCGTGGTGTCCTTAGCTGTCGTTGTACATGTCCACTAGGGACTGAATTGACCTTGTAGGTGACCTCTGGCCCCACTTCTGAAAATTTCAGTACCAACATTTTTTAACAGCACCCTCTAGGGAGTGACATCTAATTAATGTGAAAACCAACCCCGTTCTCCCCTAGCATTTATCAGATTTTTACAAATAGCTAGGTTAAACTAAGTAAACCAGCAAACTGTTATATTTGCTATGTAAATAATGCGTTAAAAAGAAAAAATGTCTTATTTACCAACTTAAAAAAAAGCTAACACTGACTTCTGGGTGCATATAGGTGAAAACATTGGCACAAACTATTCGCTGGACTAATTCAGACTAGTTCAATTAACAAATTACTACGTGGGGAAATAGAAATAAAAACAAACTTCCTCACTATCTCTTCATCAAATTGTGCGCAGCTTGTGTCTGTCTGGGGACCAACTGTGTGATTGTTCAAGTGTGTGTGTGTGTGTGTGTGTGCGTGTGTGTGTGTGTGTGTGTGTGTGTGTGTGTGTGTGTGTGTGTATGTGTGTGTCTGTGGAGGAGTAAGTTACGCCCCTAGATGCGGAGCGGCCCCGATGTGGAGGAAAAAAAACGTCCCTCAAGTCATTTCCAACTCGGGAACTCAAGTGACAACATCTCATGCTCTCATAGACGCGGCTCAACTTTCTCTGTGGATCTACTCGAGGATGAACTGAACGTTGTTTTTATCTGACGAAGAGGAAGACACACATCGGATCTATGAAAAACCCACGTGGATTTGTACAACCATTTTAAACCAGAAGGAATGCATATTTTCTTTGCGAAACTAACTTTCTTGTTGTCGCTGATTGGACTAACACGAGGTAAGTGGCGCGGGGGGATTCTCACTTTTTTTTAGGCTCCTCTGAGTCTTTTTTTTGCCTCAACAATATCAGAAAACGTACTGATGTACTCTTTAGAGGCGCATTATACTTTAATTTTAACTTGTTGCATTCAGTTTTGTTTATAAACTGATGGACTGAAACTGAAGTGTAACAATTTTCCCACCTTTTTGGACTCATCCTGCAGGTTTCCCCAAGTTCAATGTTAATTAACGTTAATTACGCTCACTTATATGAACTCATACACCTGTTTGCATTATCCTAAACATCACCACAGCTCTCCTGTCCTGCAAACTGGACAAGTTCATGCTTTTTAACTTTTACCCAGTCAAGTTTTTTTTCTCACCAGTATGTAAACGCATGCCTTTTCAGTTTGGATAAAGAGCAGTGTGTTTTTTTTATATTATTGCAAAGCTGTGTTACTCCCCCAAATGGCACTTTTTTTTTGGGACAGCTGCACAGAGGAGCATGCTTCTGCCAAACCGGTGTCAAGTCCCACAAACTGCACTTCAAGGTGGCAAGAGTCACACCTAGATTTCACATTTTTGAAGTGATACCTGTGCCATTTATAATACCCCTGAGGAACACAAATATTTGGAAAGCGGTTTTGCCTCATCACCTGGATTCATTGTTAATGTTGCAATAACTGCCACCCAGCTGTTGTAATAACCGCCACTAAGATATAATAGACTTACTTAAAAGTTCTTACAAGTTTTAGCAAAGTGCAGGTGTATTAAAACTTTCCATTCACAGGCCTAAGATGCTCCATGCCCACGGAGTCGTGTTTGAACCAGGGGAGGTGTGAAGCAACTCCAGATGGGAATGGAGAGTGCAAGTAAGTTGTAACATTTCTCTCTTTAACCGACAAATTGTGAGGAATACCCACAGAGCAGGATTTTTTTTTTTTTTTTTTTTTTTTTTGGAGAATGTGTGATTGTGGAATTTGAGTTGAGTCAGATTTTTTGGTTGACATGTGAATCGCTCACTCTGGTGTTGCTATTTCTGGGAGGCAAATGGTCAGAGCGGAGACAGAAATGAGTGGACATTGATGAGGACAGGGGTCACTGTGCAAGAGAGAGTGTGTGTGTGTGTGTGTGTGTGCGTGCATGTGTGTGTGTGTGTGTCTGCCACCACACTCTCTCCCCTCTGCAGCCAAACTCTCGCAGCCCTAAATCTTGTTTTTCTTTTCTTCCACGGAGCGACAGCTGGGGTTGCCAGAAGCTCGGCAACCATTGTTCTCCGCTGCCATTAATTCTGTGTGACTAATCTGGGTGAGGCTTCCCAGAGAGACCCTCAGACCCTGTCCTCCTACCACCCCTCACCCCCCCCCACCCTCCCACCTCCTCCTCCTCCTCCTCCTCCTCCTCCTCTCTCCTGGGATTTTGTCCCCTCCTCAATGGCCCTCAGTGCTCTCTCTCTCTCTCTCCCTCTCATTCCCCTGGACAGATGGCAAAGGGTAGACGTTTTCTAACCCGCTAAAAAAATGTATCTCAGCGTTTTGTCTGTCAAATGCTTCAGAGTTTTCTATTTGGAGACGTTTTCTGTTCACATGTAAACCAATAAGCTGCAGCTCTTTTTTTTTTTTTTTTTTACAACAATAGTCTACTTTGCACTTGGCTCTTTTTCCAACCTGGCATGAGCAGCGGCATCCAGTGTCATCTTACTGGAGCAGTCGCAAAGCTCGCTGACCGCCGGATGATTGGGCTAGCCGGGTCACAGCTTCGAGACTGCAAGACCCAGGCAGCCATCTTGGCCCCCCGCCACATCTTAATTTGGTCTGGTTGTGTTATTCACCCCTCAATCCCTCTCCACTCTCCACTCCCCCCCCCACCTTCCCTACCTACTCACTGGGCCACAAAGCCATCATTGTGCCCCTGCACTGTCCCCCTTCTCAGACTTCTCCAATTAAACATGGAGATGGGCATGAGGGGCTCGCTCACTCCATCCTCGAAGTTTGAAAAGTTTAAGCGGGCAAAAACGGATTATTCTGTGTGTGTGTGTGTTTGTGTGTGCGTGTGTGTGTGTGTGTGTCATCACTGCGCCACCAGAGGGCCCGGGAACTTGTGATTAAAAGTTCTGCAAAATGTTCAGAGCTGAAATGTTGCTTCTACACTTAATCATTTTAATAATCTAAAGCTAAGTTGCCCATATATGTATTCTGCAGCGCTGTAGATAACTTTGAGTTCACTTTAAGGTGCATAATGTGTGGAAATGATTTTTGTTTTCCAATTTGAGCCTAATTTTGTGAACAAAACCTTTTGGAAGCTACATCTTGCCTCTGTTGGGGTCATTTGTGTTGTTATGAGTTGAGCGTGTGAATTTAACAGTGACATAAGAAGCTAAGTACTCAGTATAACATAATAATAATAGTTAATAATAGTTAATATGATAATAATAACTTAGAAAATAGGATCATACGACTAAATGGTTAGCTATTAAGTAACACATTTATAAAGTTTCAACACTTTGGGAGAGACAGATTTTTAAATAGAACAGTGAAAATTAAATGCAGGAAAGACTGAGAATCCTGAATTTCAGTTCCTAGTATGAGTCAAGCTAAAGAAGAAAAAGGCTGAATCCTACACAGTCAAAATAAGATCTTTCCTTAGATCCCGCCTTGTCTTTCAAGCTCCATGCCCTCAGTTTGTAGCACAGAGTTTCTCGTAAAAAATGGAAGTGTTAAACCCAAGCCAAGATAACCCTGATGACGTGACAGGGATTATTTTCTCAGACTTAAAAAAAAGCTCTTCCAGAACCATAGAAGAAGACATTACACAACTATTTTTACAGGCTGAGTACTCTACAAGATGTAGTTTACTAGACCTCTACCAGTAAACCGATCCTCGCAGTTTGCCGAATGCAAAAGTCAACAAACTTCTCCAGCTTCTCTTTCCAGCCTCTAAACTCCGAGCCAGGTTTACTAGCGTCACTCCTCTCACACAAACTTCCTGCAAACATCCTCCAGGACCGATGACTTCCACAGCAAGTGCACTGACGCAGTCGGCGCTGCAGTTCTTGTAAAGCTGAACAGCTGGCAGCATCAGGATATAAACAGCGAGAAATAATTGTAACCAGGTGGATCCTGCTTGAAGCTTGACGTGAGGTTAACTCATCAAAGAGAGGTGTTAGAGGTCTGACGGTGTCAAGAACTTTATTAGACAAATGTGGGAAAGAGTTAGTACACAGATTTTTCAGTAAACTGTCTACTGATAGCCTAATTGTCCTGTTGAAGGATGAAGTCTGGTAATATTTTAGTGTTTCCTAATGACAGCATGCAGAGAGGTTTGAGTTGGTTGCGCCTCAATCAAAATGAAGCCGCTCTTGAACTCGAGTGTCACGTCGAGGTTAAGTAAGTGACATTGGATGCTTTGGATTTATATAGGCTGTCAGAGATGCCTACTTGACATGCCATACCATAAATACCAGCTCCTTCTCATATCTGGCCTGGCCCAGCGAGATTCTGACTGAAGTTTATCTCCAAAGAGCTTCAAGGAGGCCTCTCATTTACTGTAGAGGCTTGGCAGTAACAGAGAGCAGTGACAGAGCCGAGCCAATCCCGACCAGGAAAAATAACTCCCAGATTCCAGTGGCACAATGGCCAGAGTCAAAGCAGTTCGCAGCAGAGCTTCTCTCTCTCTGCCCGGAGAGATGAGAGATGTCGGGCCGACTCCGGAGCGAGGAAGGAAGCTGCTGAGAGATCACATACCTTCGTTGTCAGACGGTCAACGCGATGAAAAACGCAACAGTTTTTTGACAGGCTGTTGATGGTGGGGAAGTCACGTGAAGAGGGGGGTTTTTTTTGGATTTAGGTTCTGGCAATATGAGGTTTGTACGGAAAAGGCCAGACTGTAAGGATGCAGACACAACCCAGAACGACAGTAATAAATTATCTGGTTTTGCTTCACTGAGGCTTTGATAAACTCCGTTTTTGTGTTTGTATCCATGCTAAGTTGGAATTTTCCACAAATGAATATGCTCCCCAGATAAATTATACTGTAAGTTTGTTGTTCTGTAAACCTTTTTGCAAACGCTGATGTATGACACATGCCACGGCTGGGTATCGTTTGGAATTTGGTTGGATACAAGCGCCAATACCAAAGGATCCCCAAGTTACGATACAAATGCCAAAACACTTTTTTTTTTGAGATATAAAAACTTATTTTTCTGCAAAGCCCTTTTTTTTCTATTAAAAAAGCCAGACCTACCTGTGTGCCAGTATCTGATGTTGTCTCAACACAAGCAGCTATAGAAGATCCAACAAAAATACACAGTGAGAAAGAGGAAAGAATCCTGATTTACTGATGAATTCAGGGAGTAAATCAATAAACAAGAATCAAGCTGGAATGATTTGTCGATTAGTTGATCAGAAAATTTAATTGGCGACTATTTTGATAATCGATGACTAGTTTAGTTCATTTTTAAGAAAAAATGTGCTTGTTTGCTGCTGATTTGTTGGAGGAGCTTAAACCAGCAATTAATTATCAAAATAGTCGCTGATAAATTTTCTGTCGATCGACTAGTCGTCTAATCGTTGCAGCTCTAAATTTCACTATTTTCTGGCCTTTTATGGAAAAAAACAATCAATTAATTGAGAAAAAAATTGGGAGATAATCGTTAGTTGTAGCCCTAAATCAGAATAAGTATCCGATCAAACATTCAGCGCCACCGTCGACACTCGCTGTATGATACAAACACATTTTGGTCTGAACTGAAATACTTCATGATTGTTACTTTTAACACACATAGTCCCCTCTCATCACAAACAACCTTATGTGACTACGTTTTTTGTGTTTTATGTAGCTAACAGACATTATCACCATGTTTCTATTATGGTGTGATATGACTGGTTGAGTGTAGATTATTGATATGAAGTGTCGAAATGTTTCAATCTATAGATGGATTTCAGTGTGGGTTGCAGACATTTCAGGTACAAAAATGTGAAAACTTTCAATTGATAATCAGGATTTTCACATTTGTTTCTGTACTTGTGTGAACGTGGCCTCAGATAACAAACACAGCCTTTAATTCTTTGCTGGTATGTGCGGCGACTGCTACAGTATACATCCCCATCAATGAAAGTGAGCCCTTGTCTCTCCGGTTCTGGGGATTCTTCAATGGCACCTCTGTTTGCTCTGGTCAGATGAGTCTATCTTAACCTTCCCCACACACACACACACACACTACTACCCCCCCCACCCCCCCGCCACCCCCCCACCTCCTCTCATCCCTCCTCTACACCTCCATTCAGACTCAGGAAACAGCCTCAGAGTGGCCCGAGGGAAGAAAAGGTGCCGTATCTGATCATATCATCACACAACGAGAAACACACAGCGCGAGGCTTTTATATGGCCGCCGCCGCCGGTGTTGGGTTCCCTTTGGCAAGAGTCCGGCTGGTGAGAGGGCTGATCGGCAGAGCGTTCTGGCTGATTGAAGCGACTTGGTGGTGGAGGGACCTCAGCGCCGAGGATTAGTGATATTTGAGCCTGCCTGGTTGGCATATGCCAAGACAAATCACACAAACTTTGATCGCGGGCTGAGAGGACTGACAGTCAATGTGTGTGTGAGACAAAGACGCTGGGCATTCTCCAAACCACACTTCCTCATTTCTTTTTTTTTTTTTTCTTTTAGCCAGACCACCTGTCTGTGGGTTGTAGTATAACAACTAAGAGGGACATGCACTCACCCACACAGCGGCATGCTTCATAATACCCATGATTACTTGTGGTTTTGCCCATTCAGCTGAACACAGAAACAGATTGACTTTGTCTGCCAGGTGTGCTTTTAGCTTCCAGTCACTCTCACTGCCTTCGCTCGCAGGATATTTAGCAGAATAGAGCGTGATGCCTTTGTTGTGAAACAGAGCAGTTTGTGCAGTTAAGCAGCAATGCAGATCGTTAGACTGATACCAATCACAGTATCTGTTACACAAGGGGAAAGAAATGACAGTTTTTCAAGGGTGTATGAGCTCCAACACTTATCCAGAGTCCACGCATGACATGTCACCGTGTACAGTAACAACCTGAGGGTCCGGTTGCACTGTCAGCTACACCTTCAGACAACCGTAAAGCCTTTAAGTGGTTCCCAGCCTCGTAAAGTAGGAGGTGGCAGCAGTCATTAGAGCTGCTATGACTCTCACGACAAACACACACACACACACACTAAATGTTGTGTTGGTCCCAGGGGGAGCTGGCTCTTTCCCATGGGCTGTGTCCATAATGCTCCCCAAATAAACAGGGTCTCTAATGAAGGCTGCCAGATGTGGGCTGGCCAGGTCAGCTCTCCTGTACGATTAGAGAGGAAGGAAAAGAAGGATGGATGTAAGGAGAGGGAAAGAAGGGGCAGCGTTTCCCCTGTAATTTGTGTAGCCAGCGGGGATTCGGTGGTAACTTTGGTTTCAGTTCCACAACAAACAACAACCCGGTTTTTCGTGCCAGGATTGGTTTTTGTAAAAGAACTATTTTTATTTGAATAGACTTAATTTTGTGTGGATTGAAGCTGGATTGAAGCATGCATTTTAGTGTTGGTTTTCTCTGCCAGTGGTGGCAGAGTTGTCACTGTGGTAACCCACTGTATGCTGATGGGAAAATACAAGAGAAGGCAAAAAAAAAAAAAAAAAAAAAAGCGAGGAAGTGTGAAGGAAAGAAAAGGAGAGGAGAGAGAGGCTCCACTCAGGCAATGCTTTTAAAACAGATCGGACTAAATGGGACTTAGCCCAGGCACGGAACCAAACAGCCAGGAAATGAGAACGGGTGGTGGGGAGGCAGGAGGGATAAGAGGAGGTTGGGGGGCGAGGGGGGGGGGGGACTAGAGGTACAAACATGCTCCACTAACACAGTTTGACTCCTGGATAGCAGTCCTTTGTCAGAAAAGGAGACACTGGAAAAAGACAGAAATGAAAACCATCAGATTAGCCTTAAAAGGATGAGTCCAGTGCAACTTTTGCTCATCATTCCCGTCAGTAATAATCACATCTTACTCACCAAGTTAATCACTGAGATAAAACATCGTTTAAAAGAAGGGTAACAGGGCAAAAAAACTTATTTGGAAGAGAAAATTCTGTTGAAGGGTTATGAATCACAGTTTACAGACCAACTTTGTTTGTACAATTTTGACCCACCGTATTTCCTGTAGTTGTGTGTGTGTGCACAGTTTTCCTGTGAAAATGAGTGATTTGAAGATATTTTGAGTACATTCACCTTCTGTTTTGCTTCCAAATGAAACGGTTCATCTGTCTTGTTTACAATGTGCTTGATAACCTGAACTTTTGCATTTCTTGCCCCGTCACACTTCGATGAAGCAATGTCACTGCGTTTCCAAATCTCCGTAATGACCTTGACGAGAACAACATGTCATAACCGATAAAAATGATGGTCAAAACGACAAAAAATAAGACCCGAGTTGCTGTTAAACTAGATTTTTTCATTTAACTGACAGCCACAACATGGGTTACCTGTTGTTTTTTTGCTGAAAACCGCTAAAAAAAAAGATTTCACTAATTATGTCGTTTACAGAAATGGAACCAGACACTGATTCTGTCTCCCACAGAGCTTTACACGGCGCAATAATTGAATAAACGCACAACCTAATTCACTAAGCTTCTTAAAGGGGATCCAGAGAGGGGCCCGTACAGCTCCTAAAATCTGTGTACGTTCTCCAGACTTTTATTTGTATACAGTGCACATGTGTAGCCTACATATTACACTCAGAGCCTCTGTCCCCATCTGTGTGTGACCTCAGAAAGATGGCAGATGGCAGATTGGCCCGACATTGAGGAAAGCCCCTTTAAAGTGACGCCTGGCCAAGGGTCGGATGTCACCACAACATCTGCTGCAGGCTCGAGCCGCCGCCCGGCCCTGTTATGCATCCCATCAGTGTTGCAGACCTGTTGCCACGGGCTACTGCGGCGGCAATTGAAGAAGAGACGGCCCAGAATTTGAACGCAGAGGAGAACAATGAGGTCTACTGGGCAGGGATGACAGAGAAGATAATAACAGTATCGGCCTTACTGTAGAGATAATTCCACTGCTGTCCTGGAGTTATACGATACCCCCCCCCCCCAAAACACCTGATATTTGCTCAGCTTCCGATTTGTGCCCTTCTTTTCATGTCTTCTTTATTTACCTTTCCAGCAGCCCAGTTTACCTGCTGCTGTTAAGATTATCCCGCTCGCCAGACCAGCAGATTTCTCTTGTTGAAGCAGCTGCTTTGCAATGTTTGTTCTGAACACAACCAGAGGACTCCATAAAAGAGTCGTTGACTATCTTTTGTCTTACCCCACTGTTTTATACGTTTGAGCTCCTATTGAGGTAGTTGAGCTCGATGCCTGTAAAGGCTACTTTGTGCTGAGCGTGTATTTGACGGGCTCTCGCCAAGTTAAAGAGCAAACTGTTAGCATTCTTTGCCTAGCGTGTGCTACAGTTGACTTACTGACAGCACCTCAGCCGGAGTGTGTTTGGATAGTGCGTCCCACGTGCACTGAGGTGAGGGTGCAGGAGTGCTATCTGTTTGTCTTTTAGGCCTCGGTGTGAGACGCTGGGCTGTTTTGCAAGGGTGAGGAAGGCCAGATGCCGGTTTCAAAGCCGATGTGAGTTTTTTCAGGGAACCATAAAGTGAGGCTGCCAGCAAGCCTCTATTGAGGTTTCTCAGGTTAAGAATCAGGACAGGAGGCTCTTAAGAGTAAACACCAAAATTCCTTCTGAACTGGTGACCCCTTTCTGTCTTTCCCCCCCCCCCCACTAAAAACCCAACCAAACCAGTTCCAGTTTCCTTTCTTTCAGACTGTTTTGTTTGTCCCACTGATTGTGTGTGTGTGTTTTGGATTTTTTTTTTTTCAAGCTTTTCTTTCGCCTCAAACATCACAGACCACTTAAAAGCAGCTTAAAAGTAACTTGGAAGAAAGTTTCAGTAAGGGGGGGGGGGAGTAAGCAGACGTCAGTTGAGACTTATAAATCCTAATGTGGTGTCTTACAAATCTAGCCAGCTCTATGAAAAGAAACGGGGGGTGTAGGAGAAAGGGGGTGAGGGGGGGGTTTGGAGGGAAAGAAGGTGCACAGAGGGGAGCGAGCGGATGCCAGCAACCATACGGCTTTGAACAGAGGAGGAAAAACCAATAATGAGAAAAAAAAAAAAAAGGAGAGAAGTCAGAGAAGAGCCATATATAATGAAAATAAGATTCAGAAGAAAATATTTTTGGGGGGGAGACAGAGAGAGAGAGAGAGAAAGAGGAGGGGAAGGAAAGGAAAGAGGAGGTATAACAGCTGAATACGCCCGGCCTGTGGTCAACTCTGAATGGGGAGGAAAAACAATGGGCCCACTCATCCTTCGCTCTCTCTCTCTCTCTCTCTCCGTCTCTTTTTTCTTCCTCTCTCGCTCTTCATTTCTCTGCTAAGTAGTGAGACGGGGAAGGGTGAGGGGGAGGTGGGGGCTCTCAAGATGCCCTTTAATGTAGTGTTGAGCCTGAAAAAATTAAAGAAAAATCAACTTCATTCTTGAAATAAATTCATAGTTTTAATCACTTTTATTAACTTTTTTAAATGTAGTTAGATCCTCCCGTCTTCCTTTTTTAGAAAAAAACTTTTCAAACTTTTCTGCAGCTCTCTCCGCCACAGATTAGTTCAATTGTATTCAGATAAAAAAAAATAATCCTCAAAATGACTAATTCATGAGGTTAGAAGCTCATTTTTGCAGTGCACGGCCCTGGCCTCCGTCTGGGCTAGAGGATGGTAGTAGGATGGGGTGCCATGGAGAGGAAGGAGGTAGAGTGGAGGGTTAGTGGATAGGGGAGGTGTGGGGGAGGGAGGGGGTGAATGTGCCGGGGCAGCAGCTGCTGTCTCCTCATTAACATGCGCACCTGCTCCCTGCGGCCTTTTTCCAGCGAGCTCATGTGGCGCCTCACGACCTCAGCACCCGCCACCACTGGGGCTTAACTGGACTGGCCTTCTAGCAGCCAGATCTACTGCTTCTCTCCACTAGTCCCCCCCCACCCCCCCCTCCACCCCTTCCCTACACACACACACACACATTCAACTGTCCTCTCTGACTGGCTATGGATGTGAAAGAATTTCTAGCTACATCACATCAGGTGGTGATGAAACTATTTTATCAGCTAAAATCAGAAAGTGGAGCTGCACCAAGATATGTTTTTGCACTCTGTGAAGATATTTTGATAAGTACTGTTTGAAAAATGTGTCTCTAGCTGTGGTGTATTAGCCCAAGTGAAAAATTTCTGTCACTTGTGTCGACAGGAAGTGAGAGATCAAATCTTGATAGTGAACTCTAGTTGAACTAGAGTTGCTTGATTAAATGATTAGTTGTCAACTGTTGAATTAATTGCCTATGTTGATAATCAATTAATAGTTTTGAGTCATTTTTTTAAGAAAAAAAATGTCCAAATTCTTATTCCAGCTTCTCAAATGTTAATATTTTCTCATTTATTTAGTCCTCTGTGACAGTAAACTGAATCTGTTTGGGTTGTGGACTGTTGAATGGTTGTCATCTTGGGCTTTGGGACATTTTTCACCATTTTTCGACATTTTGAAGGCCAAATAATTAATTGATTAATCAACAGATTAATTGATAATGAAAATTATCGTTAGTTGCATCACCATACTCCACTGATTTAGCATTGCACTCCTGTCATTGGGCAGTTTCTAAAAAAGCTATGCACCAGCTATGGCTACAGAACTGGTGCAGAAATTTACTGACTATTGACATGGAACGGGAGTCAGTCTGAGCCAGTAGTCCACAGGCTGTTGGTCTGGACTCGTTTTTCCGTGCTGATAGTAATTTGTTCTATGTACAGATTGGGTTTCTGGAATTTATTGCCGGACTTCTTGTAGACCACTAACCCGGACAGTTAGTGACAGATTATAAAGGCCTTCCAGGCAAATTTGTGATCTGACATTGTGGTCACAGTTGTTTTCAGTTGCCTTTCAGTCCTGTAATCAAAGCTCATCGGATAAAAAAAGCCTGAGCTTTATTTTTGATTCCCTGGCTTTTTTTTTTTTTTTAACCAGCAAATGAAGAATCCAAACTTTTCCATCAGGACTTTGAATGGATGTTTCCTTTGTGAGAACACTTACTGTCTCCGCTGTGTGTTATTATGGAAGAACGCTGTTTGACCCCTGAGATTTTCTGGCTTGTGACCAACTTGCTTTCTGCCTTTTGCCACAACTCCTTGTTTGACCTTAATACCACAGCGATCCCAACCTAAATGACACTCAGTCAAGGTACCCATCTCCGTTGTCGACACGGTGACATGCCACCACTCACTACTACTGTTTATGCAGCGGGCAGCCTAGCATGTGATGTTTTCTTTTCCTTGCCACAGTCCTAAGGCTGTCTAATCCCCTGAGAGGGAGACCCTGTCTAAACACACGCCTGTCCCTACAGAGGGGCCACAGCTCAGCCCCCACCTACACACACACACACATTGGACCCCCTGGGAATGTTTGGGGACATGGTCCTGCCAGCCCCTCAGGGCTAATAGACTTGCTGGCTCTGGTCAGGTATTTGAGTGTGACAGCGGGTTTTTATGTCGTGGGAAGGCCGCTTTGATGTCTGCAGGATGTTTTTATGCACAATATTGTTTTTGTGTGAGAGTGAAACACAAAAGCATTCAAAGTGAACTGTTGTTTGTGCGAAAACTTGTGCGAAAAAAAAAAAAAGCAGCAAAACCTAAGAAGTTTGATTTTCTAGACTTTTCCTGTGTAATTTTCCTCCGTGCAGGAATTCATTTTTCAGAAATCTATCATGTTTCTTCACTGAGGTTGCACCGCAGTCTCTTCCGTTTCGTCCTCTTCCCATCCCTTGTCTGATGCTGGAGCAAATCCGCTCTGTGGAGGGAAGAATAACAAGCACTGAGGTGGTGGCACGGTGCTTTGAAGTTGTCATAATGTTGGCTTGCAGCTCAAACACCGTGGCATAGATGCCGCCTTGTCCTCAGGATGAATGAGTGCTGACAAAAGGGTCGGAGCGAGCACATTTCAGCCCCGAGAGCTGCTGAAGGGTGCCATGATGGCTGCTTTTCTTGTGTCTCAACTTTTGGAAAATACGGATTAGGAACAGGAATTCCAAATACCGCAGATTTTTTCGCTCTCTTCCCCTGATGCTATTGAGTAGATGCTTTGTTTTTGTACTGACCCGGCCTCCCTGGCCACCCAGTGTTGTTGACAACAGTATTGAATCTCTGAAGGTGATGAAAATGGGAATGTGGCGGTAATGAAGCACATCTGAGGTGGTTTGTTTTGGTCTCAAATAGAGCTGCAACAAAGTCTGGGTATCAAACTGTAATACTTTTTTTTTTTTGACACTGATGGTATCTGTAGCACAGCCTCAGAAACTGTTGACTGTGAATGCCTCAGACTCATAGTCTTGTTCTTTAATCAGATATTTACTGATTTAAAATGTAATTTTGTAAGTTTTAGATCGGAGCTCTTGTACGACTGCTTGTGTTGAGACACTTTATGATTCAGAAGCTTCTTTTGTTAAAAGTAAGAAGAGTTGAGTAGAAAAACATGTTTATATTCTTCAAAAAAGCATCTTTTCGTTGTATATACTGACACTCAGGTATCATATTAGCACCAGGTTGAAAATTTAGTATCGCTCTAAGCTGTGACTTATGATTCATTTAGTTATCAGTTAATCTTTCTATTGTTTGATTAATCATTTGATCATTTAGTCGATAAAATAACAGAAATTTATGAAAAATGCCCATCACAGTTTTAAGGTGACGTCTTCAAATCGCTTGTCCAGAGATGTTCAATTTATGATATAAAACAGAGAAAAAT
Organism: Thunnus thynnus; assembly: GCF_963924715.1. NCBI lineage: Eukaryota > Metazoa > Chordata > Actinopteri > Scombriformes > Scombridae > Thunnus > Thunnus thynnus. The sequence continues at coordinate 31,181,942 of NC_089518.1, forward strand.
TGGCAAATCCTCACAACTGACAGAAGTTAAAACCAGTCAGTATTTGTCATTTTTAGTCAATAAATGACTTAAATGAGTAATTGATTAATTGTTGTTAAATAATACTGTACTCACTCGTCTAACATGCTCTTTCTCTCTTTCGGTCTTACTTTCTCCGTCCTTCTCTTTCTCTCTGTCTCCAAAGTCAGAGTCACTTTATACCTCATTGGCACATAAAGCTTTAGACAGAAGTGTCCTCCTCATGAATAAATGGAAATGTAAAATATATTAATTTTCTACTGTCAATCAATTGACTCAATGTTTAAGCACTGGTCTAACAGCTGCAGTGTGATTAGATTAATCTATGGGACCGTTTATTTGACCATCACCTTGTGTGTGCGTATGAGTGCAACAGTAAACTTACAAAGTCCCGTGCGTAATCTTCATGAGTAATCTTCCTGTGTGTGTGTGTGTGTGTGTGTGTGTGTGTGTGTGTGTGTGTGTGTGTGTAAAAGACTGCACGCTGTGTAGGTATGTGTGTGTGGCCTCTTTGTTGAGCTGTGCGTATCCTCAGGGGACACCCTTCAAGTCCTCTCATTGTGATTGTAAATGTGTGAATGTGTCCCTGTGATCTGCAGCAGCTCTCCCTCTCTCTCTCTCTCTCTCTCTCTCTCTCTCTCTCCATGGGAACTTGTTCGCCGGGGTCCGAGCAGTGTTTATGACTCAGACACAACCTGTGAGAAACATCACATCTCCTCCCTCTGTTCAGACCACTCTGCTTTATAGCCTGAAACACATTGTTCGAGGGGAGTGACAGTAGAAAGACGAATGTCCCGTTTAAAGCGTGGTTTCTCATTCGCTGCGTTGCTGCGTTGTAAAAACAGCATTGCGGGACTGTCTTTTAAGAGACATGGATATTTAGTACTGAAGGCACAAGCTATCACACCAAGCAGCTGATTTATGAGCACAATAGCACACAAAAGGATGACCCTCGCAAGTCCTAAGTGTTGTCTTACCCTTGTGAACTGTTCAATCAGCGCTGACTTAAAAAAGATTGGATAGGAATAAATAGTGTTTGGGATTCCCTTTGACTGGTCCCACTCTTTGTGATGCTAGTCATAAAACGAAGAAAATAAATAAAGAATGGACATTTATTAGTGGACAAATATATTTTGTGGATTTTTTGTTGAGTTATACATTCTTCGTATTAATGATGTAATGGTTCTTTGTGGTATTTTAGACATTTTGTTTTGTTTGGTAATTAATTACTTAAAGGGGTAGTTTGATTTTTGTAGTTTCTACTCACAGCAGGGGTATGATGAAGCTAAATTGATCAAAAAAACCAACCTTGTGTCTGAGTTCCATACAATTAAAGTCATCAGGCCAAAGTCCAGTCTGAAATTCCTGAATTTTTAACTGGTCATACTTAAAAAGTAATCCATCATGATGAAGGAAATGACATGAATTGATGTTTTGTTGGAGTTTGAAGGTATGCTAAATGGTGAGCTGAGCTTATTTTAGATCAATTACTGGATGTTTGTGAGCTGCACGTAGCAGCGAGGCTCAAAAGTAACAAAAAATATTTTACAGGTTTTTTTTAACAATCATAGGAAAAACAGCTGACGTCGTAGCATGAACAACAACTCAGTCATAAGAACAGAACCATAACCCTAACCATGAGTACAAAAGATTAAACTTTCATTTCTTTGTTGACTGTGAATAAGTGACTTTATACAATAAATAAACAATTAACAGTATGTAGATAAGTTTAACGAGCCTCTTAGAATAAGTTAAACATTGTAAATCCCTGCTAGTGAAAGGAGTTAAATGATCTCATATATGACCATAAATTTAGCACAGCAGTCAACATTCAAATAGCATGCAGGGCCATAACAAAAGGCATCTATCTGTCCGAAGGGAGTTAGTCTGTGCAAGTAGAAAGAACTGCGAAATCCCACTACAAGTCAATGCATTTGATTAAATAATTTAAAGGAAGTAACATCCAAGAGTTTCCCGTTGAGTCTGTATCGTTATTTTAAGAGGAAAATTCAGGAGAAAACTTTCTGGAACTGCTGGAAACACTTTTGCTGACCTCTTCACTCATCTTTCCTCAGGTGCCGGGACGGATATGTAGGAAGCAGGTGCCAGTTTCCCGACCCGTGCGCCAGCTCACCATGCATGAATGGCGGCATGTGTCAGGCCGTGTCCAAGGGGAACACGGTCGACTACAGCTGCACCTGCAAATTGGGCTACACCGACCGCCGCTGCTTGACCCCCATCGACAACGCCTGTATCAACTCGCCGTGTCGCAACGGAGGCACCTGCGAGCTTGAGAGCCTCATGACATACAAGTGCCGCTGCCCACCTGGATGGTCAGGTAACACACAACAGTTTTATGACAGTCCAGCAGTTGTGTTCAATCATGGGCTGCATATACAGTATGTGAGGGCTCGCGAGATGATTGGGAATAGTTTAGAGTCTCAATACTTTCATATCTGTTAATCATGTCTGCAAAATACGAAGCTACAGCTAGGAGACAGTTAGCTAAGCTTAGCATAACCTTTAGCTACTAGCACCTCTAAAGCTCACTAATTAAGGCGTTATATCTTGTTTGTTTAATAACTAATTAGTACATCTTTTTTACTGGACAGAGCCAGGCTAGCTGTGTCATTGTTTCCAGTCTCTATGCTAAACTAAGCTAACCATCTCAAACTTCATATTGAGTGGACAGATACGAGACTGACATCAATTTTCTCATCTAACTCTCAGACAGAAGGTCGTTTTTTGGTTTTTAAAATGGGTTTTCAAAAAATTCCATCAATCAGGACTTTTCAAAACGCTGAATTGTCACATTGAGAATTCTTTTTCTTTTTGTTTTTCTGATTCTGTTTACTAAAGTAAACGTGAAACATTTTGTCAAAGGAAGATGACTTGCTCCGTTGCAAAATATGAGCTAATAAATTCAGAGACTGCACCAAAAACAATTCAAGTAACTTAAATGGTATTTAATTGATATTTAAAATCAGAATAAACCTCTGACCCTGAGAAAAATGGCTATACAGGCATATATTAGACATTTGAACACTATTTCCGTATGCCCTCAGGTAAACTGTGCCAACAAGCCGACCCCTGTGCCTCAAATCCATGTGCCAACGGCGGCCAGTGCTCGGCCATTGAGTCCCACTACATCTGTACCTGCACACCCTTCTTCTCCGGAAAGACCTGCAAACAGGACGTCAATGAGTGTGACGCTAGCCCGTCACCCTGCAAGAACGGCGGGGTGTGCATCAACGAGGTCGGCGGCTACCGCTGCCAGTGCCCGGCAGAGTACACAGGCAAGTACTGTGAGAGCCGTTACCTGCCCTGCAACCCGTCGCCCTGTCATAATGGAGGCACCTGCATCCAGAAAGGAGAGACCAGCTACGAATGTTCCTGTGTGCCAGGTAGAGACATCACACTGCATTCATGGTTACGGAGCTACATTAGAGGTGAAGTCTTTATTGATGCTGATGATCTGCTTTTCAGGCCTAGCCGGCAAATTGTTGCGGCAAAATCGATTTATTCCAATGAAATTATGGCGTCAAGGGATTCACTCATGGGGTTAAAGTGAATCTTTTCAACTCTGGTGAACTTTGACCTACAAATTTGCTCTGTTGACCCCCAAATATTAATCTTACTACCATGTATGATTAAGAAAAGCATTAAATCATTACATTTGAGAATCTGTAACCAGCATTTATTTTGTCATTTTTGCTTAAAAGAACGACTAAAACAATTATTTGATCATCAAAATAGTTGCTGATTAATTTCCTGTCGATGAACTAATCGATTAACGACTAATTGTTGCGGCTTTAGTTGAAGTAACAATTGTTTGTAAGCTGACGTAAATCGTTTGATCCTTTCAATTTCAGGTCACGTTACTCGTTTTTAAATACACAGTGTTCCTGAAGTCTCAAATCGAATTTAAATGTCAGTGCCGGCTAGTTATGCGATGATGTCATTCAAGGCAGGGCTGTTCCTGCTTATGTTGTGTCCTGTATGTGTGTGTGTGTGTGTGTACATGTGTGTTTCTGCTTGGGTGTATACAGTATGTGAACAAGGGAGAGCAGGAAGGCATCGGGGCTTATCATAAGGAAATGGTCAAAGGACAACATCCTTTTCACAAAGCCAAGCGAAGCAAAGCTTGGTGGGACAAAAGTCCCGCCCACCACCTCATCACCTCCACGCAGATTTAGTTTGGCTTGTTTTTGTCCGCTTTCCACCAAGTCCAGAAATCCTCATAATGAATCTGTGTGGCAACTTTCCATCTCATCTTTTTCACATCCTCGATCTCCTGCTTGTCATAACAGGCTTTTCCTCGAAAAGGTTAAAGAAAATTTCCCAACATTTCACACTTCCGGTAGTTAGGTGATTGTTCTTAGGTTGCTATAATCAATACGTTTATACTACAATATCATATTGGTGATAATATGTCAGTTTTGTGTACACAGCTTGTTTCCGCTGCACTGACACGGCCAAAGAATCTGTTATTGTAGGTTTATCTCTGACTAATGTTACTGATTTAAGCTTTCCTACTGTTACACTGTAAACTAGTGTCAGTAGGGATGTTTCCATTCACTTGTTTTTATATTCCAATCTGTTTTTTTTAGGGGTTTGGACTGTTGGTCGAACAAAACAAGACACATGAAGACGAAATGAACAATCAAGAAAATAATCAGCAGATTAATAGATAACGAAGATAATCGTTTGTTGACGCCCTAGTTGGCATCTCGAAAGACATGAGATATATCAGAGTGATATCGCTTTTCTGAAAACACCTCCTTCTACTGTAGACACAAACATTCATGTCATACAACTACTCACCATCACATGCCTCCACTGCACCAGAGAGCCCAAAAAAAAAAAACCCTAATAAAATGATGAATAAAAACAGCAGGAGTGTCGGTTATGTATGTTTGCAACGTCCCCAATTTGAGTCAAGACACCTGTCTCTGTCACCACAGTATTTAATAAAAAACACCACAGGATACACATGTATCAGAAAATATAATTTCATTTATTTAAACAAAACAAAATGCCATCTTAGGTGCAAAACTGCAATGAAGGGTGAAGACTGGACAAAGAAGCACCAATTCTCATTATATTTTGCTGAAATTTAATATATTTTCTTAAAATCTGTTAAACATTTTAACAGAAATATACAGTCAGTGTTAATCAGCTCTATGCCTTAAATTCATAAGTGAAAAATAATTGTACGTTAATTGATTTTTAAGTTTTTCTTTAAAGGGGATGAAAAACAGTTGAGCAGTGACTTGCACTGAGTTAGCTCATGTTGCATTACCCAACATGCCATTGGTACAGTCCAGCGGTTGCCTGTTGTGTAACTGTATAACAGAGTGAATGTTATTACATAGTGAAGTTGCCACAGACCTCAAGAGGGTACAGCTGCCTTCTTTCTAGGGAGGAAAAAGACAGTTGACCACATTTAACCGTAGAGAGGTTTCCCTCCCTTTGTTGTAAATGGGAAAATGTTGTTTTCAAACCAGGAGGAATGAGTAACTGAAAATCTGAGGCCTCCGGCAGTAGAAATGACGCAGTGAAAGAGCAAAGGAAACATATTCATGGGAGTCTGTTGCAACTATCTGCCCTCTCTGTCACAGGTTTCACAGGAAAAAACTGCAACCACAACATAGATGACTGTCCGGGGCATGAGTGCCATAACGGAGGGACCTGTGTCGATGGAGTCAACACCTACAACTGCCAGTGTAAACCAGAATTTACAGGTTTGTGTTGTGATGACGCCGTAAATCTGTCAACTCATACATACACACTTAAGCCCATAAGACAAATTGTTTTGTGATATAATCCTCTGACCCCTGGTTCTCCCACAGGTCAGCTCTGCACAGAGGATGTTGACGAGTGCCAACTGATGCCCAACGCCTGCCAAAATGGTGGCACGTGCCACAACACTTACGGCAGCTACCAGTGTGTGTGTGTGAACGGGTGGACCGGGGATGACTGCAGCGAGAACATCGACGACTGCGCCAGTGCCGCCTGCCACCATGGATCCACCTGTCATGACCGTGTAGCTTCTTTCTTCTGTGAATGTCCTCATGGCCGCACAGGTATGTTGTTGTTTATTATAATTTATGGGAATTTAGCTATTAAAGCCCCTGGAAACCCAAATCCACAGTAGCTTTCTAACTATGGAATTTAGGGTCTTATGTACATAATAGTAAGCACCTAAAAAGTATTAGAAATTAGTTTTCAATCCAAATTTGAAATATTGTCATTTTATTGGACATATATTACGAAAATGATGCTATAAATTTTGCGAACCAATCATAAACGACGTGACGTGCTGCAGTTTTGCCGGAGTTTCTGTGTCATTGGTAGTGTTTCTGCATCTCAACCCAGTTATTTTTGCTATATTCTTCATTACTGTAGCTAATTACCAGCTGTACATTTAAATGTACACTAGTTCTGCTCAAGTCACACAGTTGTTTATACACTTTTCAGACCTGCCAGTTACTTTAGCTTAGCAATTAGCAATGGCTTCTCTGTCTCCTTCTCGCTCTCCGGCTCTCTCTTGCTCGGTGTGTCTTACGCTTAGCTATTCCTCTGCCTCCTTTATTGATGATGGTACATTTAATATAGTCTCAGTGAGTTAGAAGCATGGCTCTGCACTGTGGAAACCCAGTCGTTAGTGGCTGTAGTTAGCCAACCCTCAGTAGCCAGTGTCAATCAAAACAAGATCTGCCATGTGTACATAGTCGTAAGAGACGGTTTAAACACCAAAATGAGCTGTTTTCTTTTGAACACGGTTTTCTAATAGTTATGAACGTTTATTCTTTCTCAGATTTTTGTGGTTGCTTAATGAGACATTCAACTTTGATATCATATATACATTTTTACTATTTCAAGCCAGATTTCCAGAGGCTTTAATGCTGATTTTTACAAGCTTAAATTGCTTAGACTTTGACTAATTGACATTTTATTGTGGGTTGTGGAATTAAAACTAACTTAAATTAAAGGCTGTAACAAATGTCGGTCTTTTGCTTTTCCTGTGGTTTTGGTGCCTTTAACTGAACCACAGACTGAACGGATTTAATTTGGAAAAAAAAAAAGTTCCAACAGATCAGCTGTCGTCATGAGTCATGAGGCAGTAAAATTACATGAAGAAAGAAATGTAAACAACTATAGATTAGAGCTGAAACAATAGATAAATCCATCAGTCTATTGGGAAAAAAATTCATTGACAACCATTCTGACACTCGATCAATCACAACCTCTCAAAGCCAAAATGCCGGATATTTCTTGTTTCCAACCTCCCAACTAATAAGATCTGCCACTTTTCCTCATGCCATAAATAACAACATGTTTTTTACAGGTTTCAGGTGACATATAATTTCTACATTTTGACATTTAGTTAACTTCTTGCTGCCACTTGAAGATGTTACTTCCGTTATTTTTGTTTTATTTACTTGAACCTCCTTTTTCTTCCCCAAATAGACTCAAATCTTTAATGTAAATGGTGTTTCAGAGCAAACACACGTCGTATGTCTGTTGAACACTATATATTGTACTTCGTCAATTTCCCTTTGATCGTAATTCACTTCACCTCAACTTGTCATTCCATGTTAAATATGTTTCCTGTTAAACAAAAAACTCAGACTTGTGCTTAGAGCACATTTCTCATGAGTAAAACAATCAGCATTGACAATTACAAATGGAAAGTAAACAAAACAGTGCTAGTATAGGAGTGACTTTTTCATTTTGTTGGTATATTTCACAGTGTTGCAGATCATAAAATCATCTCAGAGAAGTTTAAATCTGCTGGAGGATCAGACATAAATGATGTGAAGATGTTTAGTTCAGTATAGTGAAGTCTACCTCTCCTCTGTTGTGCACCAGGTCTGCTGTGCCAGCTGGACGACGCCTGCATCAGCAACCCGTGTCAGAAGGGCTCCAACTGTGACACCAACCCCGTCAGTGGAAATCACTTCTGTACCTGCCCTCCGGGCTACGTGGGTACTTCCTGTGATCTGGATATTGACGAGTGCTCTCTGGGTAAAACTCACACCGCCTGACCTGCCAACTCTCTGTCTCTCTGTCATGTTATGATGATCAGCTTCAGACTGAGGACACATTTAAACTTCTCTAATGAATTCCATAAAACATCGATTTTCATTCATTTAATTATACTGCTGACAAGAGCTTTTCAATCAATAAAGTCCATTCGTAACTCTTTTATAGAAGCCAAAATACAAGCTCATTCTTTCCTGCTATTATGGGTACTTTGGTACCCATAATTATACCCATAATCGCAGTAAATAACCCCCTCAAGGGTATTATTGCTGCAATCATACACAGTCTTGGCTTTGGTTTTGGCTTCAGCAAACAACACTAAACCACCCAAATCATCTCATTGTCATGTAATCACATTCAGATATCTTCTTGCTACAGTACGTCTTGTACGTACATGATGGCCTGTTAGCGTAAAGTAAAATTAAAGTATTAATGTATTTAAACAGGTCCCAACCCGTGTGAGCACGCAGGGAAGTGTATAAACACCAAAGGTTCGTTCCAGTGTAAGTGCCAGCGTGGTTACGTGGGGGCACGCTGCGAGCTGGACATCAACGAGTGCATGTCAAACCCGTGCATGAACGAGGCCACCTGCCTGGACCAAATAGGAGACTTCCACTGTATCTGCATGCCAGGTAAGACGTTTGGCTAGTCACAGTTTGACCAGAAAAGGGACTTTATCGCGCTGCTGTTACCCTGAAATAAAATAGAAATCTCACCGTTAACTAAAAGTTGAGACTCAAATGGCCTCATTACAAGCAAGTCACACACACTTACAAGTTGCTCATTTAGTTTTGGCAACTGGTCGTCTGTTCAGGTTGAATCAGTACAATTTTAGTTCCTGCAGCTTAACAAGGCATCAGAAAGGTATCTGTACTTTTCCCTGTAATGAACTCGATAAGAATTAAAATATAAATTATTCTCTCATAAAATGAAAAGAGTAAATACTCCAAAAGCTGATTTAACAGCTCACAACATGCCTAATTTGTCCATGCCCCTGTTCTCCTTCTATTTACATGGTCCTGCTGAAACAATAAGTCAATTAATCAATTGCTCGATCAACAAAAAAAAAAGAATTACTTTTGATAATTGATTAAATGTTTAAAACTTCACTTATTAACCAAAAATGCCAGACATTCACTGGTTCTTGCTTCTTAACTGTGAGAATCTGCTGATTTTATGATGAAATGTAACGTAGATATCTTTAGATTTTGGACTGTTGGTCGAGCAAAATTTGAAGACATTTTATAGACGACCCCGATAGATCGCTTTATCTGAGCCACTGTTTATAATTTCAAGCCATCACAGCGGTGTATAACAGCAGTGTGAAAATGCTTCTCAGTGCGTGTCTCTGTCTAACCGATACATCTCCCTCCTGGTTCCTCCCTTGCTAATTGGCCAGGCTACGAGGGGGAGTTCTGCGAGATCGATACGGACGAGTGCGCCAACAGCCCCTGCCTGAACAACGGCAAGTGTATCGACAAGATCAACGCCTTCCACTGCCAGTGCCCCACAGGTGAGGCTGCCGTACTGCTGCAGAAGAGAGGGGGGAGGGGGGGAGGGGGAGGGATGATGCAGGGAGGGGGCGTGGGGCCAGGGGGCACTGAGGTCGATCTCTCTTTTCTACCTCGCTTTTTCCTCCCTCTGAAACACAAACACACTCGCACACACACAAACACCTCTTTTGGACGGGCACTAATCCCAGCCCTGAGGCAGGCTTACGCAGGCCCGGGTAGCCCAGAATGAACGCAGCAATCGAGGAGGAGAGGGAAAAAAATCTATAGGGAAAGGCTTGAGGAAGTTTGAACTTTTTAAACAAGTTTCTTATCCCTTCTACAAAGTCTTGATGAGTGAGCAGAAACTTGTAGATCTAAACAAGACTTTTTGATTGTGACTGAGAACAAGGGAGAGCTAATAATAGCAGGCAGAGCTACGACTATGCTCCATAAAATATTTTCTGTGTTGTGGTGGCGAATGAGGTAGTCGTTTGGTCTATTTTGAGGGCGGCTAGTTGTTTAACGGCAGCCTTTTCTTTCCAGAAATACCATTGCTGTTACACTATTTGGATAAGAGGTATTGATGTTTTATTCAGGGGTGAAGGAATGCAACTATTGAATCACGGAGAGAGAGGAAAAAGAGAAAGGAAGAAGGGAAAGGAAGGCTCTTCAAATCTCCCCAAATGTGTTTTTTTGTTTTGCATTCTTTGAGCGAGATCATTGAGGTGGAAGTGATTTTTTTTTTTTTTTTTTTTTCTCTTTCTTTATTTTTGGGGAGGCAAATAGCGAAGCTTCGAGTCGGGCGGATCAAAGGCGGCCCGGGTGGAGAGAGGCAGGATTCCTCCTGTTGAGAGAAAAAGAAAGGAAGAAGGAAAGAAAGAAAGACACCCCAACAAGAAAGCTTTAGAATTAATAGAGAGGGGGTACACGAGTGAACACAAGAGCTTAACGTCTAAGAAAACTCTGTGTGTGACAGTGAGAAAGGGTTATGTGAGGAAGCAGCACAAAGTGGCGGTGGTGAGTGTTTTTTTGGGAGGGAGGGAGGATGGAGGGATGGTGGTGGTGGTGGTGGTGGTGGTGGTGGGGGGGAGTTTGAGACGCACAAACCGTTATGTTGAAGCAGGAAGGGAGGGGTAAAGAAGGGGGAGGGGTCTTAACCGCCCTGCTTGAGATGTAAATTTGTCCCTGTTGCGAGCCAGGCCCGAGGCGAGGGTCCCCTCTTTTCATTTCTGTACATGGAATAGCCATGGAAACCCCACTGAGAGCCATTGAAATGTCTGATTCCAGCAGTCTGGGGATAAATCCCTCTTTGGCTGCTGAGGTGCATGTCTGTCTGTGCCTCGGTGCATGCTTGCATTTCTGCTTCACCGTTCGTTTGTGTGCGTATGCATATGTGTGCATCTGGGTGAGAAATGCTTTTTTTTTTTTTTTTTTTTTGCCTTTTTTTGATTTCACTCAGGAGCGTTGTAACTGAACTGTGAAGAAACGTACGTTTGCATCACATTCTGGCAAATAAACACTCAATTTCTACCGCTTTTCGTTACTTATTTCCCACTGCTGGAAACTGGCGCCGCTTACAGAAGAGACTGGTGTTGTTTTCCCTTCTTGGTCTGCAAACAGCTGATTTTCCATATTTCAGTCGCTTAAGTTTCTTTTTTATGATCTTGTCTGTTTTATTAATTATTGATGCGAGGTTAGTGCTTCGATTCTACTGCTGCACCTTTTATAAGAACTTTTAGTTTGCAAGGTTGTCAAGAATCACTTTGACTGATCGGACCATGTGACCACATATTCTCTGGACTGAAATCCATTTATTAATATGTTTGAACTATTTATTAATGATTACCAACATTTATAACGACATTATTACCAAAGAGAAAAGATTAATACCAGCCAATGGAAATTCACAGCACCGCTACCCAAAATTTGTTCTTTGTTCTTCATAATTGATCTATAAAACATCAGTAAATTACGTATTATTTACCATTAATAAGACATTAATTATAACTTATAAACCATTTATAAACAGTTACTTATCCTTTGGAGGTGTTTATTTTTCCTTTTTGGTAATCATGCAGTTATAAATCATTAGTCGGTAATCATTAATAAATGCTTAACAGGTATTAATAAATAGATTTGGGTCCAAATCCTCCTGCAGCTCTTTTCCTGAAAGTAAGTGGTCATTTAGTCCAAACAGCCAAAGGGATTTTTCACAACCTGTCAGCCCAAAAGATGTTATCAGTGGCTGGAAACTGATTAGTAAATGATTTATTAATCATTAATAAAGCATTATTTAATATATCTTCCTCTTTTGCTGAGCCCTTGATAGCCTCTAACCACAGTTTGTATACGTGTGTGTAAATGTGTATGCATGTCTCTTCTGTGTCTACGTTGCAGTCCTCACGTCATGTGCATGCGTGCGGCCAAGTCAGAAAACAGTGAATGGTTTTAACAGAGTCCAGTGGGAGACATCAGCTCACCGCTAGCCACACAAATACTTCCTCACCAGATTAGAAGCAACTTAGTCGGTCTTAAAAAAAACACCTGTGTGTTCCTGGCGGTGGGGGGGGGGGGGGCGCAGGGAGGGGAAGTAGCACTTTATCTCTTCATCAGACAACATCCTACTAGTCCTTGGACTGTACCATCATGTGACAAAAGGGGAAAAAAGGAGAGGCGGAAGAAAGTAAACGTGAGATGAGAATAACTTCGGGAAAAAAATAGAAAGCCTGCTGGTTGATTCTGAATGACAAGGAGTTTGAATAGTAAAGGGTCAAAGGTCAAGCTGGCTCTTTTTAGAGGCGGGAAGGGAGTGGAGGGGGGGGGTTAGAGGAGAAGTAGTGAAAGCAAGACAGGAGAATGCGCATTGTGATGGAAAAGTTTTGGGGGACAAAGGAGGCAACAGCCTCAGTTTGGCGTTGTGTTGAGCAGACAGGCCCTCCTTTGTCTCTCACCCCTTGGTCAGGAGGCCTCGCAACTTTCATTCTTCCCTCATTTCTCCCTCTCACCCCCTCCCGTTTTAAACGAATTGGTTCCCCCACTCTCCCATCTCCTTTTGGAGTCGTGCTGAAAAGAAGTGAAAGGGAAAATAGAGAGCTTGTAGTGTTGCGCAGTTGTTAATTAACATGCAGATTTCTGATTCGTTGAGAGCCCTCATAGTATGGGCCCGGGATTATGATTGGGACCGGTTTGAAATGGTGAGAACACAGTAGCCGTGTCTGTACACACACACTCCTTCACGCACACATGCACACAATAACACCCTCTTGTTGTTTTTTCAGGCTTCACTGGGAACCTTTGCCAGATAGACATTGACGAGTGTGCCAGCACACCATGCAAAAATGGCGCCAAGTGCACAGACGGGCCCAACAAGTACACCTGCGAGTGCACTGAAGGTATACACATTTACAAAAAAAAATAAGTTTTAACAAAAGCTGAAACTGTAGAGTAGAAACTTATAGAGGCAATTTTACCAGGTCAGAAGAGGGAGCGGGAACATTAAAGTTGTAGGAAAAAGACAAACATTTAAGCCTGTGAAATATACCAAAAAAGGTAAAAAAAAGTGAGAAAATCAGCTCAAAAGGATACAACTATTTTTCCAGGATACACCGGAAAGCACTGTGAGACAGACATCAACGAGTGTTACTCTGATCCCTGCCACTACGGCACCTGCATCGACGGCCTGGCCTCCTTCAGCTGCCACTGCAACCCTGGTTACACCGGCAGGCTGTGCGAGACCAACATCAATGAGTGTCTGAGCCAGCCGTGCAGGAACGGCGGCACCTGCCAGGACCGAGAGAACTCTTACATCTGCAGCTGCCCTAAAGGCGCCACAGGTAGAGACCACACAAACACAAACACAGATACAAACTTTTTTCTGAACTTTTTAGTCACTGAAAGCAATTTTTTCTTGCCAGGAATCAACTGTGAAATCAACATCGATGACTGCAAGAGCAATCCCTGTGACTACGGCACCTGCATCGACAAGATCAATGGCTACGAGTGTGCCTGCGAGCCTGGGTACACGGGTAAGCAACTCGCACATGTTATTGCTCACTCTTGAGAGATGAAGCTGTTACGTGGCAGGAGATTCAGCTCAACTTCTGAAAGCTAGAGGACTCTTCTCTTTATGAAAGCTCAAATGAAGAAGTAGAAACTTTTACAGCCTCCCAAAGAGGGAGTGGAAAGTTTGGAATTTTAGGAATGAGTTACACATAAGCCTGTATAATACACCAAATTTCATGAAATATGTAGAAGACCAAGCCTTTATTTAATCAGGTAATCTCATTGAGATCAAGATCTACTTTGCAAGAGAGACCTGACTACAGCAAAAGACATCATGAGTGCAGAAATAAGTACATGTTCACATACATGAGACAATGAATACAAATGATAATACAACTGAGTGCATCAAAATTTAGCTCTGAACGACAAGACGACTTTGCCATCTTCTCTCATATCAAACAAAAAAAGCTTTATTTGCATGAATTTTGATGTTACATAATTACCAAAACTGAATTATATGTAAGTGAGTATTAGGTTTTAATCAAGAAAACAAAAGGAAACAGAGAAATAATCAAAAGACAGCGATTAATTCAAATAATACAATCCTAAAGAACTTATATGCACGAACACAAAATGATAGAACAAAGTAGGAGGCTTGTGTGCATAATGTGTACATATTTTGCTGCCTTCTGCTAAGATCTAGAGAGTTTTTCCTCATTAGCGTGGTGGAGGTCACATCTCTCTCCGACCTGCCGTATCAAATCATTACAGATCTGTAATCTGCCGGAAGCCATGATGTGGCTGTAGAGCTGATTTAAGACAGGTTGGCTCATCTCTCAGGTGACCGGGTCACAAAACGAGTGTTTAAAGGTGCAGGATTGGAGGATTGAAGGTAAGGACGGAAAAGGAGGAGGAGGGTGACAGATGGCGGGCGAGTGAGCACGCTCCTCTGAGGCTCGACCGGTGTCGCTTTCCAGCTCCACCCTGTCCCCAACCTGCTGCTGTTAGGACACGCAAGATGCCCTCCCACACAAAGAGAGGACACACACACACACTCTGGCACACACAGTCACCGGGGATTTGAGCAGGAGAAAAGATTCCCTGAAAGATTCCTGAAAGTTGAGCTTTTAAAAGCTTGGAAGCCGGTTCGTGCTTTAAAGCTAAATGGGCTGCCTTTATGTTATGCGTGGCACCGGCCTGAATGGCGTCAATGCTTCAAGTGGCCGACAAAGAGGGACTTAAAACCCCTCATGTTTCTGAAAATCGATACATTCACTGCACTGAGATATAGACTTCATTGTGTGGTGGCTTTGTCTGCTGCTGTGTGGGTTGGCGTTGGTGTATCTTAAAATAATACTTCAAACAGAGTACAAGATTATCAGGTTGAAAGGCGTCGCAAACACGTAGCAGTAATTTTAAAACCCATCACTTAAACGTCTATACACAAATAAAAAAAAACATTTATGTGAAGGGATTACAAAGTTTAAGACTCTTCAGGAAGTAAACAAGGCATCCACTGCTTCCTTTTAGGTACCATGTGTAACATCAACATCGACGAGTGCGCCATCAACCCCTGCCACAATGGCGGCACCTGTATCGACGGCATCAACAGCTTCACC
This sequence comes from Thunnus thynnus, assembly GCF_963924715.1. Lineage (NCBI taxonomy): Eukaryota > Metazoa > Chordata > Actinopteri > Scombriformes > Scombridae > Thunnus > Thunnus thynnus. Next base: position 31,197,123 of record NC_089518.1, read on the forward strand.
TGCGTGTGTCCGGAAGGTTACCACGATGCCACCTGCTTCTCTCAGGTCAACGAGTGCCTCAGCAATCCCTGTATCCACGGTCACTGTGAGGACAAGATCAACGGGTGAGGCAGCCGATAACCTGGTCCAAGACAGTAGATTTACTGGTATAGTAATAAAAGAAAGATCAACTTTAAAATGTACTTTCAATCCAATATAAACCAACACATTTCATTTATGAGACAGATGTGTTGTTGTGTATTATTTTTGAGGGTGTGTTGAAATAAAAGAAGAGGTTTTAAGGCATCAACAAGATAAAAGAAGCGTTTGGCAGACTGAGATTCATCACTGAGATTTTTTTTCTATTGTTTTTCGTGTGTTTGTTTCTTTCTTTATTATTACGGGCCTTAAACCATAAATTTGACCCCCTAAGCATGCTCAAAAACGCACTGATGAAATGTAAAAATTAACCCCTAAAGTGCCAAAATGTGCTGTCCAGCGCCACCTATGTAACAAAAATGGCCACCACGGCCCGTAGGAATGTCGTTGAGAGATCAAACCAAAACTCAATTATTCGTCTCATCAAAGCATCGGAAGCAATGTAGACACGTTGTCTGCAAGCTCCTTCAGGTGATCCTACAATTTCGTTTAAAAAGTAGACAAATCTACCTGATCCATCTCACATTTCAACAGAATCAAAATTCATATAATCAGGTTAAAACCAGATATATATATATATACATATATGACCTGACAAAATTTGTCTGCTGCTTTATGTTTTGTTTTTTTTTCTTTTCGTATGTGTGCGTCACCCCAGGTTGCACTTGTAGTAAATAGTTACCGCGTTTAAAGGATAGGCAATAGTATGTGGTTATAGGGTGTTAGGGGCACGTCCATGGAGGATGTGTATGGGGTACACTTTTTTTTTTTTTTTTTCCTTTAGTTTTCCTTTTGGTTTCTTATATATTTCTTATAACAGGGCTGCTCTATGTCTTCTACTGGTTAATGTATTTATATCGCAATCTATGTTTTGTTGAATGAGTTTTGGTAACAGTGACACCGGAGCAGCAAGCTTAGTGATAAAGTTTGCCAGCTGGAATGTAAGAGGTCTGGGCAAGCCCTTGAAGCTTAACCCGGTGCTTCTCCACTTTAAAGATCTGGGTGTTAATATTACTTTTCTTCAGAAGACGCATTTAAAAGAATCAAACACTTCAAAGCTACACAGGAGCTGGGTATCTCAATCATATCAGTCTACTTTGAATAGCCAAGCACGGGACGTAGCCATTCTTATCCACCGGTCTGTCCCGTTTAAATGTACAAGTGTGATAACTGATCGTTATGGTCGCTATGTACTTGTAACAGGATCCATGTATGACAATCCTCTTATTTTAGCAAATGTTTATGCCACTAATTATGATGATGATCACTTTTTCGTTAAATTTCTTTTGTCAATACCAAACTTTGAGTCCCATCGTTTAATTATTGGTTGAGATTTTAATTGCTGTTTAAATCAAACGCTGGACAGATCATCATCCAAACATATTAATGTCTCCAGGTCTTCACGTATAATTCATAGTTTTCTTCAAGATTATGGCATCTCAGATATTTGGTGTCGCCAACTTGCATGGACAGACATGTCTCACCCAGCAGAAAATTCTCATCCTGTCAATCAATCTTTCAAAATAAAAGCACACCACACTTGTAATAAATATCCCTCATTTTTAAAAAGCAAAATGATCTGATCATGACGGGCCAGAGTGCAAGGTCCTGACCAACGTTGCTTTCAGCTTTAATCATAAATGTTTTCTCCTCTTCAGCTATAAATGCCTGTGTGACTCTGGCTGGAGCGGTAAAAACTGCGACATCAACAACAATGAGTGTGAATCCAACCCATGTATGAATGGAGGCACCTGCAAGGACATGACCAGCGGATATGTTTGCACCTGTCGCATGGGCTTCACCGGTCAGTATTTATGTGTGTGTGTGTGAATGTTTTGGATTACAGAGTTTGTTTTCCAACCCTCACTTCTCTCCATATATCCACTTGACCATCGACCTTCTACTTAACCTGAATTGTGTGTAATATGTTGTCCTCCCTACTGACAGGGCCAAACTGTCAGACCAACATCAATGAATGTGCCTCCAACCCCTGCCTCAACCAGGGGACGTGCATTGACGACGTTGCGGGCTACAAGTGCATCTGTATCCTGCCTTACACTGGTATGAAAATATTATTGAAAATATTTGATACACCCATGTTAGCCTGGTGTTCTGGCATTTCCTTACTGGGGGATAGTTTCCACAGCCTGTGTGCTTTAAGCTATTGGCCAAAGAGGAAAAATGTGCTGCGGATGAAATAGCAGTCGAGTAAAGTTCAGCAGCAAGACTTCCTCAGACCTGAAAGACACCGAACCTCTGACTCACTCTGGTCCTCTGCGATACAAAAGCATCCCTGATAAGGCAGCTGGAAAATATTTTCATGTCATCTCACTTATTATTTGACAAAACAGATAATGATGGAAAGTCTAAGGGCACATTTTCTTGTATTTGTTGAGTCGTCTTTTTGGAAAAATCCACAGGACTTTGAATAATAAAAGGCTTTTGCTTGTGCCGGGGTGGGAACGGGGTGCTTGACACATTTCCTGTTTGCCTGCTTCCTGTCTCACAGAACAGCAAATGTCTTCACAATGGCCGGAAACTGGAGCTGGCTTCCTGTACGAGCTGTGTGTTGTGGAAACAGATAGGGAAATGTCTCCGCAGGCCTCTAATAGTGACAGACCCTGGCTAAAATCTTCTGATAGCACTGATTGAAAGATGATTCTGTGTCCATTTGGGTTGGGTTATCTCCAAGTTCATGACTTCAGTGTGATAGCACACAATGAAGGTTAAAGTTAAGCATCATTTGTAATTCATTTTAATTAAAGTAGTGCTATAATAAGAGGGCTTTTGTGTTTGTGTGTTACAGGAGAGAACTGTGAAACCTTGATGGCACCCTGCAGCTCCAAACCCTGCAAACATGGAGGGGTGTGTAAGGAGTCAGAGGACTATCAGAGCTTCTCCTGCGGCTGTCCGGAAGGATGGCAAGGTAAACATCAATGTCAGCGTACCTGTGTGTCTTCTAGAGATCATTTATTGCTGATGGACACAAGATGTCTCCTATTTCTCAGTATACAGTATGTGCACTGGAGGCTTCAAGTTTCCACATCACACATGGGTAAATTGCATACTGGACCACAGTTGGCTCCGATATAGTTGTGATGGCACAAATCACGATCATACGTCCACATGTTAAACTCAGGTTTAGGATGAGCACACAGAAACTTTCCCCCTTCAGCAGGTGAATGTCAAAACAGCCTTTTAGTACCAAAGTTGGCGCAGTGACACTCAAACATCCAACTGAAGGAACAAGAAGAAAAATGCATTTAATTTCCTTCTCATGATCAATGAAGTTTTATCTTACTTCCTGTATATACCTGCTACAATTTAAAGAAAGGATGGATGTTACTTTATTGCTTTTTCTCCTCTCTAAGGCCAAACGTGTGAGGTGGACATCAAAGAGTGTGTGAAGAATCCCTGTCGCAACGGAGCAACCTGCCAGAACACCATGGGCAGTTACCGCTGTGGCTGCAAACCAGGCTTCACCGGACGCAACTGTGAAACCAACGTCGATGACTGCAAGCCCAGTAAGACCTCTCATTTCTCTCTCTGTACTTCTTTCTGCTCTTATTCATCAAAATAAGGTGACAAATACCGAGCCAAAGACCTTGAAACACAAGCTACGAAATAGTTACTCACCATCACGCATCTTCCCGCAGACCCCTGCAGCAACGGAGGCCTCTGTAAAGACGAGGTGAATGGCTTCCTGTGCACCTGCCTGCCGGGCTTTCGGGGTACAAAGTGCGAAGAGGACATCAACGAGTGTGAGAGCAACCCGTGTAAGAACGGGGCCAACTGCACCGACTGCGTCAACAGCTACACCTGTACCTGCCCGCCCGGCTTCAGTGGAATCCACTGTGAAAATAACACACCTGACTGCACCGAGAGGTACGGAGCTCACAGAAACATGGTGTCATATTAGTGTCACAAAAAAATCAGAGTGTCATATTTAAACCCCGTTTCAAGAGATAAGACACCGGTGAGTGTATTTACAAGTTAGTGAGGACATTCATTCAGATCAACAGGTTCACTTTCTCTCAAATGTTAATGTTGACCACATTTTCTTGTCCACTACTGCCCCCTCTGGTAAAATATGGATTTACAACAGCTGACTCATATTGCTCTTGACCCACAAGCAGTAAGTTAAATACAGTAGCCCAAGAGAACTCAAACACAAGGTCCACTTAATGAATTTCCACTGCATAAAAGGTCCATTAAGGCTGCTTACATAATGATAGTTAAGTACAAAAACACCAGAAGTCTTCACATGAACAACATTTCTGTATCAATGTTAGAAGTGACACCTCTGTTGTGTGACAAAGTCCTTAAACTTGAGCATAAAAAGGTGCAATGACCCGGTGGAGACGCTGATATAAGTGTTCAGTAGTGACTGCATGTTTGATTTCGTAATTATTCTGCCGGAGTTCAGTTTTGTGATTCTTACCTCTGTGTTTTCGGGATAGTTTTGTTCAAAACAAGCATATTTGGTGTTGTAGTGGCGTTTTTATGTTCCCACTCTGCAAGCACAATGGTCCAGTACTTCCCTCCGGTGAACTGAATGCATACTGAACTCCGTCCAGTCATCCGTTCAGTCATCCCTAAATGCATGTTTGTTCATAGTCAGTCTTCTGTTTTTTGTATCAGCTAGTTTTGAGATTATCCACCAGAGCTCCTACGTTCCACAACAACCTATAACTGAGGCGACTAGTTAGCAGCCGAATCATGACAGCTCAGGTGACGTCATAGTGATGTGTCACTCAAAAGCAGTCTGGGTCAGGTTGTGATTAAATTTTGTGCTTTTTCAGATTAAATCCAAGTCGACCTATTGAGTATGTATACCATACCCTGTTCCCTAAATGACCTTGTAACGTACAGTTTATAAAAACGCCAGGACTTGTTTCTGTCTAACTCTAATGTAGAGTTACTATCTCAGTCCCCATGTGGCAAAATGTGAAACACTGTGAATCTGAATGAAGGAACTGCTAAATAAGAGTATTTGTTCTTAGATAACTTTCTGTGGATAAATCAGATGTGAATTTGCCAGCAGCTCAAGTAACGAGAGGTTTATTGATTCTCTCTTCTCCTTTCTTCTTTCTAATAAGCCGCAGAATATTTTCCAGCCTGTTTTGATATATTTCATTCACATTTTTCTCTTTTTTTTTATCTGCAGTTCCTGTTTCAATGGTGGCACATGCGTGGACGGCATCAACACTTTCACATGCTTATGCCCGCCAGGCTTCACCGGGAGCTACTGCCAGCATGATATCAACGAGTGTGACTCCAAACCCTGCCTGAACGGCGGCAAATGCCAGGACAGCTACGGCACCTACAAGTGTACCTGCCCGCATGGGTACAATGGACTCAACTGTCAGGTAGGAGAACAGAGAGGGGCTTCAAGTTGAGCTAGCCTGTTGGACGTCACTTGCTTTATCAAGTGTAATAAAGTATCCCAGCGGGAACTGATTTAGTGATTTGTAAGTCAAAAGATGTAGCGAGGTTAAAACTGGGTCCAATCTGGCTGAAAAGTGAAAGTTGATTAGATGTCGAGGATACATATAGACGTTATTTCAACAGCATTTCAATTGTTTTATTCCATTGTGTAAGGCTAGGACCATCTTTACATTAAAATATTGTCATTTAAATATGATTATATGCAAGTATGTCTAAAAATCTCTCACTTTTAAGCCACATTTAGTTCTGTTGTATGCCGATCAGTCGAGTTTTTTGACCTGCAAATCATCAAATCAGTGCTCACTGGGATATAAAAAACGTAACCGTCTGATTTCCATTTGTACAAAACACCATACAATCAGTGCATATTAGATCTAATATGTGCGTTCACCCCTCAGAACCTGGTGCGTTGGTGTGACTCGTCACCCTGTAAGAACGGGGGAACTTGCTGGCAGAGGGGCACCACCTACAGCTGTGAATGTGAGACTGGCTGGACGGGCCTTTATTGTGACGTACCAAGTGTCTCCTGTGAGGTGGCAGCCAAACAGAGAGGTAATATAGTCGGTACTGTGCTTGTGTGGTCAATCTGCTTTGAAAATATGTTCACTAGTGTCATTTTACCTGTCAATATAACAACAAGAGCGTTTGTAAAAATGTGTGCTCATCCTGGTTAAAAAACAACTCTAATGCCGACTCTCTCTTCCTGTCTCGGTAGGGGTCGAAGTCGCCCAATTGTGCCGTAATTCGGGCCAGTGTCTGGACGCTGGAAATGTTCACTACTGCCACTGCCAGGTTGGATATACGGGAAGTTACTGCGAGGAGCAGGTGGATGAATGCACCCCGAACCCCTGCCAAAATGGAGCCACCTGTACTGACTTTCTAGGTGGATACAGCTGCAAGGTAAGAAACCTACACACCACATTTAGAAATCATATACTTCTGCTTTTTTATTGTGTATCAAGTCTGTGTAGTGTCTTAACATGTCCAAACTCAAGACATTTGAATGGTTTAAATACAGTTAAATATCATTTTAACTTTTAGAGGTCTTAATAAACATTATTTTGTGCTGTGAAATTTAGTCCAATGTAGAGACTTTCTTTCAAATTGGATCTTACAGGCCACTTTACTTGGCATTTCAAAGGTCATATATCATTATCTAACTCTAGCTCATCATGTATTTGTTCAGATTCCTGGGTGTACAGCAGGAATCCTTTAGACTAGGCAGCCTTAATAAAGAGGCCTGTTTATAAATAGAAGGCAAACAGCTTGGTTATGTTAATCTCCACTGGAATAAAGGATCTGCTGGCCTTGGCAGGATGGAGGCCAGAAAAACAGCCAGGTAAACAAAAAAACATCTTTGTTTCACGTCAGACATTGATTAAACTCTCCCCTCTCTTTTTTTTGCTCCTTCTTCTTCTCTTCCTCCTCCTCCTTCTTGGCTTCCTCTTGCTCGTGTTTTCTCCCTCTCAGTGCCTACCAGGCTACGTGGGGACCAACTGCTCTGATGAGATCAATGAATGTTTCTCCCAGCCGTGCCAGAACGGGGGCACCTGCATTGACCTGATCAATACCTACAAATGCTCCTGTCCCCGAGGAACCCAAGGTCAGCAGACCCCACGCACACTCCTCCACACCACTCTCCCTCTCTCCATCCTCTCCTCCTTGTCTCCACGCTTCATTAATTAGGGCTTAACAGCACCCAGGGCATGTCTGAAAACTCCTCCTCCCGTCTTGCCTCCATCCCTTCCTCTACTTGTCAAATACGCCATCGATTTTTCTCTCGGACATGAAGGTAGGGTGTTGTAGGTCAGGCAAAAGGGACAGTCGAGCTGGTTGTACCCCGAAAAAGCTGACATGTGACGGGTTATTTTGATGAAGAAATTGAAAAATGTCAGATGCTTTGGTTTAAATTAAAGTTTGAGGGAAAATTGATCTTTATAATTAAATGGTTCTCTTTTTTGGGATTTTTTTTTTAATTTTTAAGGCTTATTATTTTTATTTTTACAAAATATTCAGATTTTTTTTTACTACAGAGTGTTTGCACTGTAAATCTTTTTCTTTTTTTTTTTTAACCTGGATTTTTGTGTCGGATATTTAATCATTTTTAGAAAAATTAAAACCAAAAATAATAAGCCCTTAACCATTTTACACTGACAGTCAGTGATCATACAGGGAGAATTCAATTCAAGAGATAGAGATATTAATTTCTCTATTGACTTTACTCTTAATAGACCATTAAGTCTATTTTTAGTTCAGTCAGTATCTTGTACAATATTGTTGTTTTTTTCTAATTCCGATTTGTATTGCTTATATCTTTGGTGCAAAAAAAAAACAGAAACAAGAATACAAAATAAATAAAATCAGTAGTGCAAGGGACATGCTAATAAAAACATAACTAGATATTAATTACTATTCATACTACAGGTTTATCAATCAGTGTGATATGTGTACAAAAAAGATGCCTTACTCTTGTTTCCATTATTCATCCATAAACAGTTTCTTGTACAGCATTTTTTAAACTAACAGCTCTTTTCACTCACTTAGAATATATTTAGAGTATATTTTTTATTTACTTAGTTTTGGTTGTTAAATTTAATTTATATTATTTATGTCTTAGATGGTACTTAATGGTGAGAGGGTTTCTATGTTATTGTTTTTTCTATAGCTATCGATCACTCCCTTTACTGTATGTATTGAGCTCATGGCTGAATCTGAAATGTTTTCATTAGAGGACTGATGAAGTGAAAATGTATTTGAAAATACATAGAAGCAGATAAGGCAGGTTGAGAGAAAACTGTTAAACCAAATTAAATTCACAAATGAGCTCCTGTAACTCATGACTCTAATTAAATTTTGCAAAAGCGTTTAAGAGCCGAATATCCCCCCCCCTCTAAGTGTTATTTTGATCTAAACCGACTCTTCCCTCCTTCAGGTGTTCACTGCGAGATCAACATCGACGACTGCAACCCGTTCACCGACCCGGTCACCAAGGAGCCCAAGTGTTTCAACAAAGGGAAGTGTGTGGATCGAGTCGGAGGCTACCACTGCATTTGCTCCGCGGGATACGTAGGGGAGCGCTGCGAGGGAGACGTCAACGAGTGTCTCTCCAACCCGTGTGACCCGCGGGGCACGCACAGCTGCATCCAGCTCACCAACAACTACCGCTGCGAGTGTCGCACCGGATACACAGGTAAACATTTAAGAGCTGAAACACAAGCAGCGCTGTTTGTAAATGTCGAGTTTTATCCTCGATTTTTTTTTGATGGTGCACATTATATACATTTTTCACATCTGTATACAGTTGATCTTTTTATTTTTAGGGACACAAATTGCTTTTGTGTGTGTGTGTGTGAGACAGAGAGAGAGAGAGAGAGAGAGAATATGAGTGTGTGTGCCTGTTATATTTTTGCAACTCTGACCAAATGAATTTCCTCTTTTGGTAAAACAGCAGATCAGGGGAGAACACACTCAGCCATTTTAGGACAGAGAGGGATCTGGGCTGTATCTAGGGTTAAGGTTTGGATATGGGTCAGTCCCAGTCCATTTTTAAGCTTTAGGGGTATTTAGTTTTTGTAATTTTGTCTAAATTGCTATTCTGATAACGTCTGTCGGAGGAGGGGTGAATCTTCTGTTGAGTTTTCTTTCATGTTTTACATTTACGTCCCTGGGTTTTAGGGGAATTCCTCTTGTCTTATTACGCTTTTTGCATCAGTAAAGACGCTCTATGTGATATTTGGTCGTACAACTAAACATCAAAGAAAATGTGAGTCCTTTACATCATTTAATAAACATTTTTTTTGTGTGACCTCTCCTCAGGTCAGCGCTGTGACACAGTGTTTGATGGTTGTAAGGGAAAACCATGTCGTAACGGAGGGACATGCGCTGTGGCCAGTAACACCCCGCATGGCTTCATCTGCAAATGTCCTCCTGTGAGTACACACACACACACACTTCCACACACACACCTTTGTCACTTGTAAGGATATTTTATTGACTTACATTCATTCCATTAACCTTAAACGCAACTGCTACATACCTAACCCCAACTCTTACCTTAACCATATCCTGAAATAAAATATTAAGGTTGTGGGGACAGTACGCGCAGACACACACATATATACACACTCGTGACCTGCCTGCAGAAAAAACATGGTTGATACTAAGGTTCATCTTTGACATTAACATGAACACACACACACACAGAGACCAGTTTTTGTCTGTGTGTGTGTTTTCACTCATATTTTATGTCCTCACACATCCAAAAGTTGCTGTGTTTCTTGCTAGAAGGAGACACTGTTCACTACAGTTAGCATTAAAAGAGCCCTATTGTCACAACGATAGTTTAAAATATACTTTTGGTAACTGACTAATATATGAAAACATGTACAGACAGACAAAAACATTTACAAACATTCATTCACATCTACAGGCATTTTAGAATTTTCAATTGCAATGGAAGCACCTGACATGTAGCCAGTCTCAGGTTAAAACCCAGGACCACCTGCCCCATGCCATCCCACCATTAACGTCTCTAAAGTCCAGTAAAATTAAGAATTTTCACACAGATATTTGTGTTAATACCTTTTTAAAATAAGAATTTTGAATATTAATATACATTTTTAATATTCAAAAGGAAGACAGATACATTCCCAGATGATTTTTAATGAAAAATTAGCTATTCATAACTCATTTTTTCCTTTCTTGTAGGGTTTTACTGGCTCCACATGTGAATATGACGCCCAGGCTTGTGGCAGCCTCCACTGCCGCAATGGAGGGACCTGCATCTCTGGCCAAAAGAGTCCCAAGTGTCTGTGCACGCCATCCTTTACTGGACCCGAATGCCAGTATCCCACTGACAGCCCCTGTAATTCCAACCCGTGCTACAACGGCGGCACATGCGAATACACCACCGAGGCTCCGTTTTACCACTGCGTCTGCCCCACCAACTTCAACGGTCTCCGATGCCACATCCTAGATTACGACTTCCACGGAGGGTTCGGCCAGGAAGTCACGCCGTCGGAGGTGGAGGACGTCTGTGAGATCCCGCAGTGCGAGGAACATAAGCACAACAAGTTCTGCGACGTGCTCTGCAACAACCACGCATGCGGCTGGGACAACAGCGACTGCTCGCTCAACTTCAACGATCCGTGGAAGAACTGCTCGGCCTCACTGCAGTGCTGGCGCTACTTCAACGATGGGAAGTGCGATTCGCAGTGTGACAACGCTGGATGCCTCTACGATGGGTTCGACTGCCAGAACCTGGAAGGACAGTGCAAGTGAGTGGTGTTGAATTTAAAAAACATTTGGTGACATAATAATGTTGCCTGAAATGCTGCTGTACCACAGATAAAAACAGACCTTAAAATGATTCCCAATATTTAAATAGATGGAAAAATCATAAAATCTTTAGATACAATTTGGCATTTTTGGGTGTTTACCTTCTGAAAATGCTGTTTCTTATTTCTAAATCACCATAGTTGTATATTTCCAGTCTGGGATTTTAGCAAACTACATTTTAGGAAGCAGGACACCATTGAAATTCTGTTTATTTGTAGTCCCTATTAGAGCTGCAACAATTAGTTGATTAATTGTTATTAGTTAAAATTAATCACAAACAATTATGCTAATCGATTAATCATTTTGAGTCATTTTTTAAGAAAAAATGTCTTAAATGTGAATATTTTCTGGTTTCTTTAGTCTTCTATGGTAGTAAACTGAATATCTTTGGGTTGTGGACTGTTGGTCAGGATAAAACAAGACATTTTAGGTTATATTTTAGGCTTTGGGAAACAGTGATCAACATTTTTCACCATTTTCTGACATTTTATAGACGAAACTAATAATTGATTAATCAAGAAAACAATCAACAGATGAATCTATAATGAAAAGAATCGTTAGTTGCAGCCCTAGTCTCTCTTTGTATTTCTGTATTTCATTTCTGGACACCTCAAGCTTTTCAATCTTTAATGAATTTCAGGTGATATAATAGTCCTTCACTCAACATCACTTAACATAATGATGAACTTTACCTCCAAATTAACCAAACACCTAACTTTTTTTTTCTTTAGCCCTCTGTATGACCAGTACTGCAAGGACCACTACGCTGATGGCCACTGCGACCAGGGCTGCAACAATGCAGAGTGTGAGTGGGACGGTTTGGACTGTGCCAATAACATGCCAGAGAAACTCGCCATGGGTCAGTTGGTCCTGGTGGTCCACATCACGCCCGAGCAGCTACTCAACAATTCGTTCGGCTTCCTGCGCGAGCTGAGCCGTGTCCTTCGTACCAACGTGATATTCAGGAAAGATGTTAAGGGCGAGATGATGGTGTACCCTTACTACGGGAATGAACAGGAGCTGAAGAAGTACAATGTGAAGCGCTCGGTGGACACGTGGTCAGAGGTTCCTGGCAAGGTGCTGAACGTGGTGAAGAGGAGCCTTTATGACGTAGAAGGCAGGAGCAGGCGAGTGAAGAGGGAGCTGGATCATTTGCAGATCAAAGGGTGAGCAAGAATATCTAAAAATGTTTCCTTTACTGAATATCTGGCACAGTTTTTTAAGGATTCTGCATATGAAACAGAAATTACTCAATTATGACTCAACTTTATCTCCGAATGTGCTGTCTACTCTCTCTGTAGTTCAATCGTCCACTTGGAGGTGGACAACCGTCAGTGCTTCCAGCAGTCCTCAGAGTGTTTCCAGAGTACCAACGATGCCGCAGCCTTCCTCGGGGCTTTGGCCTCCAGCGACAAACTGGACGTTCCCTACACCATTGAAGCCGTTTTCAGTGAGTATACCCTAAAGAACTCTGCATGAATCAAGAGACTCAAATCCCAAACTACTTAGTATTTCAATTTAGAAATATCCACAAGTTAAAGGTGCAGTGTGTAGAATTTAGTGGTATCTGGTAGAACGGACTTGGCAAAAATGGAAAATAATATTTTAATTAGAGTATAATCCCATAAACATAAGAATTTTTGTTACTTTAGAATCGTCCCTTTATATCTACATAGGGAGCGGGTCCTGTCATATTGCACCACCACGTTTCTACAGTAGCCCAGAATGGACAAACCAAACTCTGGCTCTAGAGATGGCCTTAAGTGTTTTTTGCGGCCACCGTAGGTTCTCCTACATGCTTGGAAGGGGAGAGGGACAGGTGGGGGGTAATTCAGTTGGTTGCAATGTGCAACCTCCCCGCTAGATGCCACTAAATCCTACACGATGCACCTTTAAAGGACCATGACAATCTTTTTGCAGGTTTTAGCTTCATAACTACAAATCATTCCAGGCCTGCATTTGTTTCTATTTATTTCAGTCTGGGAGGAAAATCTATCAGCACACACTTATTGTCAACAACTCCCAACCAATGAACCAATCTTACTAATACTTGTCTGTGTAGCTGAAGCCTGATACAGTTTGTTTCTTATTCCTTGTGCAAAACACATCAATGAGCCCCACTGTAGTTTATTTTGAGTCAAATACCATATACTCCTCTTTAAAGTTTGCTAAAAGCTAGGAAAGGAAATTATTATTAATTATAATAATGTAACTTTGATGCAGATTTGACATTCTCTGTGATGTTTAAGCTAGTTCTAAGGGTCTAGTAATTGATTTTTATATGAATGGAAACCAAAATGCTGCCTGGAATGATCGGAAAACTGCTGCCAAATATAAAACTGACAAAATGGTTTGCATAATAATTAGCCGTGATGTAAAATAAATGTGATTTGCAGTGAATAGCCCACTGGTATGTTCCTTTCGGGCCTTGTTCTAGTGTCTTTACATACATACTCATACACAAGCGGATGAGACACGTGCTCTTCCACACTCAAACTGAGAATATCCGTTGCACCCTCTGGTCGGGTCCTAACCCTAACACTCTTTGATTGTGTATTTGTTATGCAGTGGTGAACAAATGCAATTGTGAATCTCATGGCCTAAACAATCAATCCTTTCCTCAGTGTGTAAATCCACTGGCTTCAGGCTCCAAAATGGTTAATTGCCGCAAATCAGCTCATCCAACCCCCTGCTCACACAATATAACACTCTATCTCCATCTCTCTCTCTCTTTCTTTCTCAGACATGTACACATATACATCCATGGATAACACACTTACACACACACACACACACACACACATGCACGCACACACACTTCATCCCACAGTGTGAGGGGCTGCTGCAACCTTCACCTCGCTGAATGTAATACCAGGACTTAATGCATCTCTAAGGGTTTAGGTTGGGGGAGTTTATCATTTCAAAATCGTTAGTAGAAAAAAAGAGAAGGGGAAAAATTGATCGGGAGTGTGCTAGAAGTTGGGAGTCTTTGTTATCTCGAGAATCCTAATAAATCCTCCGTCTTTACAGCTTAAAGCGCGTGCAGTAATTTGAAGTTCATTAATCCCCCTCCTTTTTTTCTCTTAAAGAAAAAATGGTAAAGTTGTCTCTTGGTACCCTGGGTTGAAAAGGGAGAGAGGAGGTGGTAGTGGTCTTTTTTTCCCCCCCTTTTTCTTTTTTTTTTTTTATCACGCCCCATCCTTTTTTTTTTCTTTTTTGATGAAAAGTGGTTAGCAATTCTGATTATTACTGAATAGATAGTAGAAGCTAGCTTTACAAACGGTGAGGATCGTCAGTCAGTTTCTGGCGCTTGCTGCTGGTTGCGGACAAACTGGTGTGTTTTGGAGTGGGAAACCGTGGGGCGAAGAAGAGCCGGACTCGCTCTGCTCGTACGCTCAGGCTGATCTTTTTGTCGGTCTAAACGTCTGTTCCCGCCGTGACCATGTCGTCCCTTTTCCTACCAGGCGGTGTGGACCCCGATACAACCCAACCCCTCTACCCAATCTACCTGGTCTTGGCCGGCGTAGGGATACTGGCCTTCCTCGGAGTGGGGATGGTGGCTGCCCGAAAGCGCCGCCATGAGCACGGGCGCCTCTGGCTCCCCGAGGGCTTCAAGACCTCAGAGACTAGCAAGAAGAAGAGACGTGAGCCTGTCGGAGAGGATTCGGTGGGATTAAAGTAAGTTTCCGTTTATTCACCATTGGCGCTCAGTGTCATCGGGTACCTGTTTCTTTGCGGGTCAGGTGAAGGGCTAGTTCTGAAGGACAAAATGTGGTAACTGGTGATCAGTCAAATTTAGGAAAGGGGGGTTTTCCTGGATCATTAATGATAATGATATAGCAGGTTTAGGTGTGCATTAATTGACTTGTTGGAGCAGAGGGGTGGGGTATGGATTTAATCAATGCTTTTGTTTTTCGGCATTGCTGCACCATTAATGGTGAGTGGCTCAGATGAGATGGAAGCATTTGAGTTCCAGGATTTTCACGGGGTTTTCTGCTTGATCACAGGCCACTGAAAAACACCTCAGACATATCACTCATGGATGACACCCAGAATGATTGGGGAGAAGATGAGCCTTCAGACGCGAAACGCTTCAGGGTAAGGACACAGAAATATGACAGCTGAGCTTTGAAGGATTTTTTTTTTTTTTTTTTTTTACAACTTTTGCAACAATTTTCTGAGGAATATCCGTAAATCTGGAATATTAAACACAAAATTACCAATATTGGACTTTAAATCTTGGGAGTTATTATGACTTTATTGCACATTTTCAATTTTTATTTCTTTTTTTTCATGTCTTTTTATCATCTAATCGAAATGCTTCTTTTTTGTTATATAACAATTTGAATTCAACTTAGCCTCTCATGCTATTTTTTTTGTTTTCTAACCTCTTTCTCTCCTTGTTGTAGCAGTTTGACGAGCAGGCTATACTAGAGGTGGACGACCAGACGGACCACCGCCAGTGGACCCAGCAGCATTTAGATGCCGCTGACCTGCGCATCCCCTCCATCGCTCCCACACCCCCCCAGGGCGAGATTGAGAATGACTGCATGGATGTCAATGTCCGGGGACCAGGTGGGTGACTGTAGACTTACTTACTTATCTATCAAGGCAATTAAAGGGATTTCTCTGCCTGTGGACCCAATATTGGTTCATTTTTTATTCTGGATGACTTGGTTGCCTTTATAAACAGAAGTACATATTGTAATGTTTTATAAACTAATCTAATTAAAATTTGTCAGCAGAGATCTAATTGTGTGGGAGATATTATGGGAATATTTATGTTTGGAAGAAATTCTTAAATATTTCTTCTTATCAAAATTACTCTAAATGATTATCAAATTTTGATAGCCCAAGATAAATCTGACGAGGTCACTAGATGATTTTATGGTATAAGAAAGAAAAATATATTCATGTTAAAAACAAAAGGGATTTTTCAGGCTTTCCTCTAATTGTTCTTCTTGTGATGTACTGAATACTACTAATACTGCTTTATAGACCTATAAAAATCCTTCAAATAAAACAACCAGAAGAGGAAAAATCACTCTTTTGTTGAACTGCTTACAACTTATGTGCACAGTAAAGCTACAACTTGTGACAAGGGGCGGCAAGTAAATATTGATTTGTTATTTTAAAGGGTCACAAGCTAAAAAGGTTGGGAACAACTAATCTGTCAGGTTGACTCGTACACTTTTTAGTGAACATATCCAGTAGTGTGTGTGTGCGTGTCTCTGTGCGTGTGTGGGTAGATTCACTGAGCATTTCACATTTCACTGTCTGGATTGATGATTGATTTGTGCCTTTACTGAGTGAACATTTCACATTTCTAGTGCGTGTGTTTTTTTTTTTGTCAGTGTGTGTATGCGTGTGCGTCTGTTCGCTAATGTAGGAGTTGCTAAAGCCCCATGTCCTCAGGGTAAAGGATCTTCTTCAAAGCAGCTAGCTGGAAGCCAGGCGCCTGGGGGAAAACACTGATTCCTGATCAGATTAATCATTTGACCAGTAATGGGCCTCTGTTTTTTTTTCTGTGCCACATTACAAAAACCAATGAAGGCATCAAATGCAAAAAGCCGATTTTGTCGCAAATTCCCTGAAGAAAAGCTATGAAAAATCAAAGTAGCAGGGTTAACAACTTGAGAGCACACTTTTTTTCCCCCCGTCGCGGATCAATGCACTTGAATCGACCAAATCTGTGAGATCTGGGGCTTGCTATCCTTTTGAAGAGGAGAAAACCTTTCGAAGTCGACTGACTGAGCTGCCTCTCACAGTTAGATATTAATGCTTCGTTTTTGCAGCAGCCCAGCTTTAGCAAGCCCCGGCCTCTATCCCCCTAGCTTCACTTTTCTTCTGAAGCTTCTCCTGTGCCGGGGCCTTGATCAGAATCCAATATCGAAAAAGGAGAGAGCGGTGATGATTCAATGCAGGCAAAAGTGTCAAATCCACATTCGATTTGTTTGTTGCTTTGTTTTGATCGGCCTAATGCTTTGAAGTGCAGGCTCATGTGTTTTTGTAGCTGTTACTGGGCTCGTGCTGACCAAGCAGTCTTTTACCTACATGTGCCTCCTTTCATGTGCCTCCTTCTCCTCTCTCTCCGTCCAGATGGATTCACACCCCTGATGATTGCATCCTGCAGTGGGGGAGGGCTAGAAACAGGCAACAGCGAGGAAGAGGAGGACGCCTCTGCCAATGTGATCAATGACTTCATCTACCAGGGTGCTAACCTTCACAACCAGACTGACCGGACAGGTGAAACTGCTCTTCACCTGGCTGCTCGTTATGCTCGTTCTGACGCTGCCAAGCGCCTGCTAGAGGCCAGCGCTGACGCCAACATCCAGGACAATATGGGAAGGACGCCTCTGCATGCTGCTGTGGCAGCTGATGCCCAGGGCGTGTTTCAGGTGGGTTCAAATGACAATTTTATTTCCTAAGAGATCACTCTATTAGTTCTGATAATTGTTTAATCATAAGCCAAACAAAAATGCATCTTTGTCATTTTATTGACAACAACAAATCAATTAATGAATTACTAATTACAGAATTTCTAGAAGGGAGACTTACTCACAGGATAACATTTACATTTATATAAGTATAGCTGTTGAAAATATTTGAACCTTCAACATCTGAAATGAAGAATTTCAAAGGGATTGATTTGCTATTTTGTCTTTTTAGATTTTGATAAGGAACCGCGCGACGGACTTGGATGCCCGCATGCATGATGGCACCACACCCCTGATCTTAGCAGCCAGGCTGGCAGTGGAGGGCATGGTGGAGGAGCTCATCAACTGTCACGCTGATGTCAATGCAATCGATGATTTCGGTAAAGTTTTTCTGCTTGATGCCACTCATATGAGCGACAGAAATCATGACAAAAAAGTTCCTCATTTGCATCAAAAGGATGCTTTAGATCTGATAAGCCTGTTTTTGTTTTTTTCAGGTAAATCAGCCCTACATTGGGCCGCAGCAGTAAATAATGTGGAGGCTGCTATCGTGCTACTCAAGAACGGAGCCAACAAGGACATGCAAAACAACAAGGTAAAAAAATAATCTCTTTCTCTTCCTCTGCTTATCACTGCAAAACAATAATGAGATATCTTTTCGAAACAACATGCCCTTTTCTTCTTTGAATCTCTTAATGTGTTATCTCCTTTCTGTCTGCCTCAGGAGGAAACCCCTCTGTTCTTGGCTGCCAGAGAAGGAAGCTACGAAACTGCCAAGGTCTTACTGGACCACTTCGCCAACAGAGAAATAACTGACCACATGGACCGGCTACCCAGAGACATTGCACAGGAGAGGATGCATCATGATATTGTGCGGCTGATGGACGAGTACAATCTGGTACGAAGTCCTCCCATGCATGGAGGGTCCCTAAGCACCACCTTGTCACCCCCTCTTTGCTCACCCAATGGCTACCTGGGCAGCATGAAGCAGCCTCAGCCTCAGGGTCAAGGTCAGGGCAAAAAGGCACGTAAGCCCAGCACCAAGGGCATCGGGTGCAAGGAGGGCAAAGACATGAAGGTGAAGAAGAAGAATTCACAGGATGGGAAGCCTGGAAGCCTCCTGGACAGCTCAGCTGTTCTGTCTCCGGTTGACTCGTTGGAGTCCCCCCACGGCTATGTCTCTGATGTGGCCTCGCCGCCCATGATGACCTCACCTTTCCAGCCGTCGCCATCTGTATCTCTCAATCATCTGCAGGGCATGTCTGACCCACACCTGGCTGTAAACCACATGGTGATGCCTAACAAACAGGAGCTGGCCCGGATGCAGTTTGACCCTCTTCCTCCCCGTCTTACCCATCTTCCCGTGTCTGGCTCCGGTGGGCAGGGCGCCATGAACGGCCAATGCGATTGGCTCTCCAGGATGCACAGCAACATGAGCCAGCCGAGCCAGTTCAACCCGATGAGAGGAGCACCCGGTGGTCAGGGAGGTTTGCACCAGGGGGGACAGCACGGGATGATGACCTCCCTCCACAACGGCCACCCCAACACCAGCCTGTCTCAGATGATGACCTACCAGGGGATCCAGAACACCCGACTGGGTCCGCAGCCCCACATCATGCAGCAGCAGGCTCAACAGATGCAGCAGATGCAGAACCTCCAGCAGCTGCAACAACAGCAGCAGCAACAACAACAAACCATCCAGCTGCAGCACCAGAACTCAAACACAACCAACAGCCAGAACTTCATCAGCGGTGAGCTCGGTTCCCCGGAGCTCCAGCAGGGCACAGGCAACTCCAGCATGCCCATTCACACCATCCTGCCGCAGGAGACCCAGATAATGACCTCCTCCATCAACCAGTCAATGCCCAGCACCCAGTTTCTCACCCCTCCCTCCCAGCACAGTTATTCAGGCCCCATGGACAACACCCCAAACCATCAGGTCCAGGTCCCTGACCACCCCTTTCTGACCCCCTCCCCGGGCTCCCCGGATCAGTGGTCAAGTTCATCTCCTCATTCCAACATGTCCGACTGGTCAGAGGGCATTTCAAGTCCACCGACTAGCATGCAGTCTCAGATTGGACATATACCTGAACAGTTCAAATAAAAAGCTTGTATCTTTACGCCCAGATGAGCTGCTGAATATATTTTTATAAAAAAGGCACTCTGTGAAAAAAAAAGAAAAAGGGCAAAGCTGTAAACAAGAGTTAATAGGACTTTTTTATATGCTTTTATACTAACATCAACACCTGTGTTTCATCCATTCTTTTTATTTATTAATGTCTTATTTATACGCATTGCCTGCTTACAGAAATTTCGGGAATCCATGGTGTTGGGTCATTTGCAGGACAGAGAAAGTCCTTTAGAGAGACTCTTTTCTTTTAGTACTTATTTTCTGCAGTGAAGTTGCGGCATACACACTGGGTATTTATTTCCTTGAGGACTTTTAGTCTTTGCCTTTTTTCATACTTCTCAATCTTTGTTTATATTTTGTTATTTTTTTTGTATAATCTTGTTTATAAAGAGAATCGTGATTAAGGGGCATTTTATAGAGCACATTTTTAAGTTCCAGTGTTATTTCATTTTGTAAGTGTGGGAAATATTGCAGATAAACAAGTTGTGAATGTTACCAGAGCACGTGTCCTGTATTTCATTCACAGGTCCTGAATGATGTACAGAAGGAGCTGTTCCCCACAAATTCTCCCTGTTTAAAAGTCATGTGATTCTTAGTTACACTCATAGTTGTGTACATTTCTTGAATCAATGGAACAACATTACGTTGTGCCTCTAGATTTGATTGCATTCATATGTAGAGATGTGGTGATGATGATGTGATATGTTGTACAGTATAATGCCATCTTGGAGATTGGCAGTTAAGGCAGGCTTGAATATCTGTTAGTCCTGTGGTGTTGGAGAACTGGCCCTGTTGGCCACGATGTATGTTGTTGTCCAGAGGGAAAAGGAAACTTAATTTTCCCTCTCCCTCCTATTAGTTTGAGCCTATGGCTGTGTTCTTCCCTTTGTAAATATGTTATGCATTTCTCTTGTAAGCAAGATTTTGTTTAAGAAATCTGATGTCTTAAGCATGCAATTTTGATAGGTCTCGCACCAGTCAACAGCCTCTAAAATGTCAAACAGAACAGAATATATATTTTATATTGTACTGTCCCTTATGCATAAATAAATTTGAACTATATACAAATAGATACAATATATTGTTTGTTAGGAGACATTTTTTCTCATAAAAAAGAAAAATACATAAATATTGAGGTTTTATAAATTCATATTTATTTACTGTTCTGTAACACATAAAAATCCACTGAGGCAACCATTTGTGTATGTTATGAAATGTTTTTGCTACACTTTGGTAAAAATTGAAGAACTGTTGGCTACGTTCTCAGTCGTGTCTACTTCGATGAGTTGTGAGACACTCCCTGATAGAGTTTGCAAAATGTTATAATTTAAAAGAATATTAGGTTGTAGTGAACTTGTAATATCTACAATATGTTTCTTCCACTTATAAAGTTATGATTTGCAAGAAATGTATTTTCCCTTTCATTTTCAATCTGTAAAAATGTTTCTTGATATAATAAACGGCACTTGTGTGTCTTAAACTTATGAGACCTGTCTTTTTTCTTTAAATTGCTATACAAGATGTCTAAAGATCAATATCTTATACACAATATTTTTGAATAAACTACAGTATAACTTCAGTATAAGGCAATGCCTCTGGTAGGTCTGGGCAGCAATGAATATGTCAGTAGATTTTTAAATTTACAATGAATGTGACCTTTCTCTCAAACACCGCATTTTATTTAATCTTTTAACATTTTCTGAAGGGGCAGAGAATGATTATTTTACTTAGTATGTCTCCCTCTAGTGGTACAAATATATTATCTTAATGTCAGAATTTGACCTGCTAGAGTACGCCAGGGAAAGAATAGGTATTGGGCCCCTTGTAAATCCCAAGTCTCTCCCTGTTTTCAGTGCAATGTGTAAAGTTTATCTATGTTAGAATACTATGTGGTCCCAAGTTTTCTGTGTGGTAATTGAAACACATAAACTAAGGAATATGCAACATGTAAACACAAAAATAAAATAATGAAGGTATTGAAATTCTTAAAAGACGCAGCCACAAGATCAGGTAATAAAGCAGAACCCATCTTAAGGCCTTTATATTGTTTTTTTTTTTTTTTGCATAAATGCCCCAAATCCCTGGTTCCAGCGTTACAGTTGTGAAGACCTTCTAATTTTCTCTGTTTTATATAATCAATTCAATTCGATTTGTTTCTCAGACAAATAAGACATTTGAAGGCATCATCTTGAGATTTAAAAAAAGTATGATGGGCATTTTTCACTGTTTTCTGACATTATATAGACCAAACATTAATCAATTTACTGAGAACGTAATAGTCAATGGTCCTTTTTGTGTCAGTTGATATTATGTTTAGTGGTGCATATTCATACACAGTTCTCCAATTAAATGAACACAAACCAGTTGACACACTTTTGGGCCCCCCTGGAGATCTGGGGCTCAGGAGCAGTTGTAGGCTGTGCCCATAGACTCTATAATATAACTGTATAAAAAACTGTATAAGAAATGGCTATGCCCAGTTCAGCCTTTCTTATCAGAGATTAAGGGAAAACAAATTAAATAAAATATGAAATAAAATACCGAACAGTTTAAATAAAGGATCTGAGCACTTCTTCCAACACTGTTTATAAAGCTGATGGGTGCTTTTTGAACCAGTTTGGGCTGTGACGTAAAAGAACTACCACTCCCATGATGCACCCGTAGTAGCACCGTTGAAGTTCAAAGTTCAAATATTACAGTAAAAATAGGGTACTCGCTGGCTGGCTGCCTGTTTGTTAACTGGGCAAAATAAACAACCGGGTGAGCACAGAACACGCTAATCGGTTGCTACCGCACCGCAGACCGATAGAGGAAACTGAAAATGGCCCTCAGCTAATCGGTGCTCGCTTTTGCTCTGTTGTCGGTGGATTTTACAGGACGACGGCTAGCTGGGTGCTAACGTTAGCACGCTAGTTTGCTAGGAGCACATAGCAACTGCTGCTAGCTAACGTCACTGAACTGGTACTCTTTACTCTCACGGCTGCAGGTATGTTCGTACAGGAGGAGAAGATATTCGCAGGGAAAGTGTTGAAAATACACATCTGCACAATGGACGGCACGGAGTGGTTGGAGGAGGTCACGGAAGACACCACTGTTGAGAAACTGAAGGAGAAGTGCTTGAAACATGTAGGTTTTTCTCTCTCTGTGTGTTTGTGTCTGTGTGTGTTGGTGGGGGGTGAAGGGGGGGGGATCTTCCTCGTTGCTTTTTTTGTCCTGTCACTCCTCTGCCTGGGGTGTTTGCAGGCTACCATGCCCTCTGTGTAAACTGTCAGTGTCACTGGCTTTGTATTTATAGTAACTGGGTAGACTTTGCTATTTATAATTTAGCAGGTTGGCTGCCCCTCTCAAGCTAGCTAGTCCGACTCAGTCCCTTTTCTGCAGTGGCTATCCTGAGAGGCATGCTTCTTTTCAGACTATTATTACACAGCTCATCTAATCTTCTCCTTCTATGGCCTAAAGCCTAACTAAAAGCTGCAGTCTACTGTATGTTTCTTATGACAACATGGGGAAATGCACAGATTCTGTATAACAGCAACACATGTGTACAGGCATCATGATGACAGTTGTTTATTCTATTCTGCCTACATGTTTGTTTTGATATTCACCAATGATGATGACACACATACACACACACATACACACACACACACACACACACACACACACACACACACATACACACACACACACACACACACACACACACACACACACACATACACACATATGTATGCGTATGTGTGTGTGTAAGTAGGTAGGGTAGGTTCACAGTTTTTCAAGTCTGTCTTATAAGAACAGTCAGGTGTCCATATGAGCTCTGAAAGAGGTTTTCCATGCTGTAATCATTCCTCCTGCTCATACAGGCCATTAAAAGGTCTCCTTCAAATGTGCTTTCAATGTAGGTGATGAAGGCCAAAATCCACAGTCATTTTGTGCAAAAATGCATTTAAAAGATTATCTGAAGCTTATAGGTGGCGTCAGCAGTCTGAGTTAGTCATATCGAGTGGATATCTGCCACATTTGAAAGATTTATAAAGTTGAAAAATATGTACTTGATTTGACTAATTTGGATGCTGAAGCCTCATATTAGCTTAAGATAAACTTTTAAATAAATGTTTGCACAGAAGGAGACTTGTGGATTTTGGCCTCAAAGTGCATTATCTTAATAGCCAGTATGAACAGGAGGAATGATTACAGCAAGAAAAACAAACCAATTTCAATGTTCATTTGAGCCTGAATTTTGTTTTAAGACGGACTTGAAAAATTGTGAACCCGTCTTGTAATAGTTTAGTCTATAAATAACAGAAAATAGCAAAGAAGGGCTGTCACGAAGAGCTCAAGTGAATGTCTTTATATGTCTTGTCATGTCCGACCAACAGTTTAAATCTCAAAGATATTTGATTTACAAAGTTAAAACAAAGAGAAAAGCAGCAAATCCTCACATTAGAGAAGCTGAAACCAGAGAATGTTTGGTGTTTTTGATTGATAATTGACTGAGACGAAAATTATTGTCAATGAATTGTTTCTGACAGTCAGGTAACCAATTTATTGACTCAGCGATTAACTAAAAACAAATCAAAAAACGTTTTCATTATCTGTCGTTTAAGTCATTTATCAAGCAAAAATGCCCAACTTTTTCTGCTTTACTGTTTCATATGACTATAAATTGAATATCTTAAAGTTTTGGACCTTTTTGATTGGACAAAAAAAGCTATTTGAAAACATCACATTGTCCCTTTGTAAACTGTGAGTTATCTTTCACTATTTTCTGACATTTTATAGACTAAATGTTCTTTTAATGTGTTGAAAAAGTAATTGACAGAGTAATTCACCTGTTCACTGTTTGTTTTCTTATTTAAAAAAATATCCCAACTATATTGTGCTTATTTTATAGTATGTACATGGAAGTCTAGAAGACCCCAAAACACTTACCCACCATAAACTTATACACGCTGCTACAGAGAGAGTCCTCACCGACACGAAAACCGTCGCTGACGAAAATCTCAAAGATAAAGGTATGAAACAGTTTTGGCATAATTACAAAAAGCATGCATACCACACTGATTTACATGAACTGACCATCTTTCATATATGTTGTAGATGTTTTGCTGCTCATAAAGAAAAGACCACCACCGACTCTTCCAAAGATGGCAGACGTAAGCGCAGATGAAAAGGTAAGCTTAATCAACTGTCGGCTTATTTTAAACAGAACAGAAAGCATTTCTTTTATCTTATTCCACCTGCTTTTTATTATCTGTATTCATTGTGTTCCCTGGTTGTCACAGAAAAAACAAGATAACAAGGCTCCAGATAAAGATGCTATCCTGAAAGCCACCGCCAACCTCTCCACACGCCACACCGACCGCACTGTTACCCAGCACAACATCAGAGATGTAAGGTTCTTTATGGAACGGATTCAGCCTACAGAGTCTATTAAAAAAGTTAAACATAACATGCAGACTCTATGAATAAGAATTAAACTATTCAGAATTTGATTGTGTGTCAAAGATAGTATTGATTTTTAGGTGTGTGTTTGTGTTGTTCCAGTTTCAGACGGAGCTTAGAAAAATCCTGGTTTCTCTCATAGAAGTTGCCCAGAAGCTTCTTGCCTTGAATCCTGATGCTGTTGAGCTCTTCAAAAAGGCCAATGGTAAAACTTACAACGCCTTACAATCATTTACAAGTTTTTAAATCACTCATACTGTCAAGGATCGTATAACTTCAGCACACATTGAGCAAGAGGCGGGTTACACCCTGGACAAGCTGCCGGTTTATAACAGACAAACACATTCACTTCTAAGGGCAGTACAGGGTTTCCACTTGACCTGTGGGTGGAAACTGGAGCGCTCCCAGTTTGCTGACACAGATATGAGGAGAACACGTAAACCCTGCACAGAAAGGCTGCAGCTGGCTGTGTCGAGGTCAATCTCAGGACCCTTTTGCTGTGAGACAACCGTGCTAACTTTGCCCTTGTCTGAACTGTAAACAAACTGTATTCTGTTTAAAAACTCTGACAAAATGAGATATTAGATATTCTACGTACTGTCTTTCAGATATTTTAGAGTTTTGTTTGACATCAGAGTATTTTTTCATGTGTTTCACATATTTAAACCACGTTGTAATATATATTTTTGCTGGAAAAACAGATCCTAAAGATTATTTTTCATTTCATCGGTATTGCCCAACCCTTTTGTTTCAGATCTCTTTGTGTTTATGTGTCTTGTAGCCATGTTGGATGAAGATGAAGAGGATCGAGTGGATGAAACAGCTCTTCAGCAGCTCACTGAGATGGGTTTCCCCGAGAGCAGAGCCATCAAAGCTCTTAGATTGAACCAGTGAGTCTGTATTAGTTTGACAACAACTTCACAAAACATCTTTGGAATCATCTACAGCATGAATTTACTATGAAATTATAAGAAAGAACGGGCTCAAAGACTTCCACAGAAAGGAGGACACATTCTGAGTTTTTACTGGTCTTATTTAGACTTTTTATTATTATTTTTTTTAATCTCATCTTCTCTCCCCGCAGCATGTCGGTGACCCAGGCGATGGAATGGCTGATCGAGCACGTAGACGACCCCTCTGTAGACACGCCGTTACCTAGCCAGGACTCTTCCGGAGCGGCGGGAGCTACGGCCGCCGCCACACCAGGCCCCTCTGCCTCAGCCTCAGCCTCGGCCTCAGCGTCCGGTCCTAACCTTCTCCGCAGCCTTTCAAACCAGTCCAGCACAGACGAAAGCAACAGGCAGGACGAGCTCACAGAGATCTTCAAGAGGATCCGGAGGAAACGGGAGTTCAGACCTGACTCAAGAGTGGGTGGCTTTGTCTAGTGGGGGGTTTTCATACATGGATTATTATTGACCTCTCTCATTATAACACCTGCTAGGTTAAGGGCAGGGTTTGCCAGTATACCTACAGTACCAGTCAGTAATTGAGAAGGTGTGTCCAAACGTTTGACTGGTACTGTATGTCTGTATTAAGACAGTTTTGACAGTTTTCAACACAATGAAGCGCCTACACACACTGTTCCCTTTGTCAATACTCTGTGTATCTTTTGAGTTATTTATGTCCCCAAATCTAACAGCTGATGATGCAAGACCAACTAATTTCACCCCAACATCTCTAATCATTCTCTTTACTAGATACAACTGCGTTACTTTGAAAACAGGAAAACTGAAATTAGATTAGAGAAATTAGAGGAAAATCACTTTTTCTTGTTACTGCTCAGCCAACAGTTAACAGTCTTGTCACTTAACTACCTGTAGGGCTTTATCTGCCTCAGTTTCCCCAGTCTCACTGCTCCCCAGTATCTCCAAAAGTGAAAAGGCGATTTAAAAAATTGCACTACAGTCAATTTTTTTAAACATCCAACATGCAGGCATTTTTCTTTTTCTTCTCCAGAATACCTGCTGGGCGCCATAGAACAGTCAGAAACTGGATATTTTTGTGATTAAACTGAGAAACCTGAACACACAATCTTTTTCTTTATTTCTCTTCAGGCTGTCATTGCATTGATGGAGATGGGCTTTGATGAAAAGGAGGTGATTGATGCTCTGAGAGTGAATAACAACCAACAGGACGCTGCAGTAAGTTTACACATCCACAACATGCAGCAGTACTACATTTGAGAAATTGGTCTACAGTAGAGTTTTCCAGGACTGGTTCATTCTGCCCCGACTGTTTTTGATACTATAGACTTTTTTTTTCAGCTTGAAAGCCTGGATTTAGCCTCCGGTGACAGCAGTCAGCTGTCCTGAACTCTTACTTAAGAGATCATTGTGTTTTCACAAAAAGAAAGAGAATTTGTCTTCTCACACTTGCTTTTCTGTTTTGCAGTGCGAGTGGCTGCTGGGAGACAGGAAACCTTCTCCAGAAGACCTGGACAAAGGCATCGACACCAACAGCCCGCTGTTCCAAGCCATTCTGGAGAATCCAGTGGTCCAGCTGGGTTTAACCAATCCCAAGACTCTGCTCGGTACAGTCTAATTAGATTCAGTGGAAAAGCCAAGATTGTTAGGGGGTTTTGTAAACATTAAAAATCACACTTTGAAGAAAAATTCTACCCCAAGTAATAGTGAAAACTTGTTGTTTTCTGGTATTAACTTAACTTCATCGCAGCTACAGGCTCAATGACTCACTGAAGCAGACCTGGACCTCGTTTCCCAATAACGATCAACCTTATAAGTTAAGAGTGTTTCCAAAGAGTGATTTCCCAAAGCAGTATTCAAAGGTATATTATGCAGGATTTTCCTAAAAAAAAAAAAACATATATAGACTCATACAAACAAAAGTAATCCCTCCCAGTCATCACTTATGACGCACTAGAAGTGTGTGGTGATGTATGTATCTGCAGAGATTCTGCCCTCTGCCTTCTTATTATTTTGCCGTGTTCGGGACGTTTCTGGGCATCAGCCTTTGGGCAGTGGGTGTTTAGCCCCCAGCCAATAACAGTGCACAGGGTGTGAGGTCAGGGCTCGTAGCTTAGCGACCAGGTTACATCACTGTCTCCATCTCTCTCCTCTGCACTGCTCTCTGTCTCTATGTCATGGATTTATAAAGAGCTGCAGGTCTGTGTTTCTGCTTGACCGAGCGCAGGGCTGAGCTACTCACACACACACACACACACACACACACACACACACACACACACAGAGCAGAGAGGCCTCAGTGGACAGGATGAAGCTCTGCATTCACACAAAATCCGGCAATGCGGCACCTTCCTGCAGGGTTGCGCAGAGGTGTGGATGTGTTCATTCGTACTTTAGAACGTAACTGCTACGAAACAATCAGAAAATAAAGTTTTATTTATCTGATTCACGGCTTTGTTCTCGTCAGCGCCGCTCGTTCTCTTCATTCGATCTCTAGCTCGATCGACCACCGCTGCTCTCTCTCTCTCTCACTCTGGTGTCGAGCCAGGGAGGAGGGGCCAACTTTGTGTGTTTACAAACACCAACCCAAAAATCCAGCATAGTATACCTTTTTAAGAGCAAGTGCACGCAGACATTGTGAAAAGCTTCTTAACGTCGTCTGTCTGTGGTGTTGAAGATGATGATGAGTAGGCTTTGCATATTTAACGGTCTGTAAGCCATGCTATATATTGAAAAATACATCACAAAGCGTAACTGTTGTAAAAACTACGCAAACAGCCTAAATGTTTTATAGGCCTACTTGAAATTCACTTTTCAGTATGAAAACAAAGCTTCACACTCAGTTAAAAGTCTACAGTGTTTATAATTCATGTTCTGTAACTTTGATTGATTTTAGCGTCTTTGATTGGATTTTATGATCATATAGATAAGATGCTTTTGGGTGACAAGGCTCTGGATGGGGCAGGCTGAGGGATCAGAAGTACTAAAATAAGAAAATTGATACAGTTCATCAAAAAAATCTAGTAAATACAATGATATTAAAGACAACGATACAACAAAATGAAAGTATCTTGACAGAATAGGAAAGGATGCTTTTAATTCTTAAAGCTTCTGGAGTTATCAGATATATTATTGAACAATGTGACTTGTGTTTGTGTGCAGCGTTTGAAGACATGCTGGAGAATCCTCTGAACAGCACCCAGTGGATGAACGACCCCGAGACCGGCCCCGTCATGCTCCAAATATCCAGAATCTTCCAGACCCTCAATCGCACATAGAGCCTCCTGGTGACCCCCTGTGTGACTGTGGCAGCTTGTGTGTGTGCGTGCGTGTGTGTGTGAATGGATGGATGGATGTGTGTGTGTGTGTGCGTGTGCGTGTGTGTATCTGGTTGAGACAGAGACACAAGTATTGTTTTTGCCTTGTAAAGACAAAGCTGGAGGAGTTTGAAATAAGGTGTTACACATATAACTATTTATAACAGTACAGTAAAAACACTTATACAAAAACAAATGTTAACATAAACATTATTATTACAGTAATAATAAAAATTGATATTTAGTATGTTGTTTTTACATTTTAATGAGAACAATTTATAGTTATGACAGACATGATTTATTTTATATAATTTCTCCATGTGCAAAAATGACATCAGACATCAATTTAATGTTTACACTTCAAAGAAAACTGTTTTTGTATGTTTTGCAATATTTAAATATCAATTACAGTTTTGTCTGTCTCTTTAAATTGTTACATTTCATCAGTTGTGAATGTGTGTATGACCTTCTGTCAGTATCATGTTTTGTTTTGTCTCCCCCCTCATCCCCCCTCCTTGTCTTGTTTTCATCTAAATAACTCCTTTTATAATTGAGAGGCTGGTGGTCAAAGTTAAGTGTTTGTTAAGCTCATTTAAAATGGGCTTTCAGACACATTACCTCTCTCTCCGTTCGGCCGTGAGAGCCCGCCTGCGAGGTCACTGTAGGTCAAACGCCTCTCAGTTTATAGAGGAGAATATTTTGTCCTCGAGCTTCTTCAAGAATATTTATTTGGCTTTCTCGCCTTTTTTTTTTTTTTTTTTTAGAGGAAAGCTGTACACTAAACTGTTTCTGTCTAGTCATGTTTTTACAAGAAAATGATATATTATGCCTGTGTGTTTATTGTCAATGTGCTCTTGAATGTCATATTATCATGTCGCGCTCATTTAGCACTTGTTCACCTCTATGAATATCGCTCACTGCAGCACTGAGGAAGTTAAAAGAAGGGTCTGTATGGGATTTTAAATGAAGTGGAGCCTAATCAAAAAAAAGGGGGGGTGGGGGTTGCCTTTTAATGTAAAATTTGAATGAATGAAGATGCATGCTCACTTCATGCTGCAGAGGTGCAAGCATCTTCTTACACACAAAAGAAAATACTACATGGAAATTGAGACACAACCAATGTTGGTCTTTTGGTTTACTTTTTTTTTTTTTTTTTTCTGTTGAGAGCAAAGAACATTTATGCTGTCAAACCAAACCAAAATGTCACTTATATAACCTGCCTTGTCAGTAGATGTACCCATTGAAAATACCATGTATTTCTGTGCAATAGCAAGGACATGGAACTCCGTTGACCTGTAAAGAAATATATTTGATTTGAGTGTTAGAGATGTGTGAACTGCAATGGGTAGTGTGATACACAATATTAGCCTTTGCATTGAGTACTTCAAATCTCCAGATACAAGGCGGCGAGCTACGCCTCTCCGCCTTGTATCGAGAGTTTAAAAACCATATGGAGGGTGGTGTGTTTTGCCAAGCTTTTGAGTGTTTTTATTCAATATTTAAAATGTGGTATTGATGTGACTTTCTGCTCAGGGAGGCTGAGATTGTTTTTCTAAACCTGTCGTTCTAGCAAACCTCTGCTTACCCCCTTCTAGTTTGGCATTTGAAAATGGCTTTAACTAATCTGTCTAGAACTTTGCTTATGAATAAGAGCACCACAAGACATGGTTTCGTAAATGCAATATTTGAAAATATTTAAATGTTTTTAGAAAGAAGTGTTTGTTTGAACTATGTATTATTGCATTATTTATATCAAAGCCAAACTAGAAACTTGTTCTTATTTATAAAATTTTTAGCAAACCTCAAAGCTAATCTACAAATGTGAAAAAAAAAAATTAAATGATTCAAATGTTGTTTTTACAAACCATTATAAAAAAATGTGCTTATGGACTGGTACTGTAGGTCATAGTGTGATTTAAAGAAATGCAACAGTTTTGAATGAAGGAGGATTTCTACACAGGATGTGTGCACGTCTCTGGAAGCCTCTCTGCACATTTTCTGCACTGCAGCGACATGGATCTTTATCATGGCCACAGTGAGCAACTGTCTCACCACCTCCATGCTTTGCATCGGCAATGAATACAAAAACATCTCTCTCCTGTAATATCCTCAAACAAACATTGGGAGATTGTACGTTTAAAAAGAAAAAAAAAAAAAAAAAAAAGGTCCACAGAAAATGCTGAAATATTTAAAATCGGTCGACAGGAACAGAAAAGAACAAACTGAACTGTATTGCTTGGGGACACTGGAGAAATGTTGGAGGTTAATGTTTTCACTCAGCTTTCATGCAGGACTGTCCCAGATCAACAACCTATGCAATATACTCTCACACTCTGTTCATTCACACAGCCTCGTGGCTACTGGCATCTAAATCACTATTGCATTAAAGTTATTTTTTGTGGCTGTACTCTTCTGGATTCTGTGTTTTTTTAATTGAATGATAGGTTAGCGAAACAGTGGCAGGACAAATTCATGAGGGAAGGAGTGTTATTTACTGTCAGAACAAAGAACTACAGAGATGTATTACAGATTTTTCCTGTGAGGTATTCAGTTCAGTTTATTACAATTTCTGCTACTTTAAACTTCTACTGCACTACATTTTAGAGGGAAATACTGTACTTTTTTTACTCTACTAAATGTATATAACAGCTGTAGTTACTGGTTATTGTGCAGATCAAGATTTTACAAACAAAATGTGATCAGTTCATAAAATGTGATGAATTACAGATGAAAGTGCCATAAAGTATATAAGGCGATTAAAATGATCTTCACCTAAACCAGCTAAAACATGAATACACTCACATTTCAATGCATCATGATCCAATAATATACAGTATTAATATAATACTGACAGGGGCCTAAGTAGTACTTTTTGATACTTTGAGTGCATTTTGTCACCAATACTATTTACTGTATGTTGAACATTTACCAACTTTTTTAGACATTTGTTTTAACTTTTTTCTATTTTATAACTGTACAGAACTGCACTGGATTCACAACACTAGACTACATCATGTGGGTTTGATACAAGCATCATAACATTCATGGAGTTAAATGATGCATTTGAGGGTTGGACGTACTGCACTTTATGACAGCTTCCCAAATCTTTGTGCAGTATTTCCTCATATTGATTTTTCCTGATTGTTCTCTGCATTTATTTATTTATTTATTTATTTATTTTTGATATGTTGCATCTATAGAACTTTGTATTTGGATACTAACAACTGCACTTCCCATACATATTATTTAAGGTTATTATAAGCTCTAATATTTCATTTTGTCAAACATTTACCCTTTTGAAGGACCACTGACTGAAAGCTGGTCTTCATTATTAAATACTAGAATTAAACCAAAGTGTGGAGAGTCTGTCTTTCTCCATATTTGATGTTTTTGTCCCTCTTGCACCTACTGTAGCATTGTTACCTGAATGAATAATCTTATAAACTTTACAATAAAAATGATCAGTGGTGCTTTATGGGTCATTCAAGATAACTGTATAAAAATAAAACATTGCCTAAATTGAATGAGTTGAATTCATTGAAATATATACTTAAATTAGACCTCCCTGCTGGAATAGTAATACTGACACAAGACAATAGCAGTGAAAGCCTGATTTTCTTGATATTACAAAACTCCACCATAGAAGGTCACACTAAAACTGACATTCTCACTGATACACCGATCAGCCAAAACATTAAAACCACTGACACGTGAAATGAGTAACATTGATTATCTCATTAAAATGGCACCTGCCAAGAGGTGGAATATATTAGGCAGCAAGTGAACAGTCAGTTCTTGAAGTTGATGTGTTGGAAGCAGCAAAAATGGGCAAGTGTAAGGATCTGAGTGACTTTGACAAGGGGTAATTGTAGTGGCTAATTGACTGGGTTGGAGCATCTCCAAAACAGCAGGTCTTGTGGGGTCTTCCCGGTATGCATCAGTCAGTACCTACCAAAAATAGTCCAAGGAAGGACAACCAGTGAACCTACGACAGGGTCAAGGGGGCCAAAAGCTCATTGATGTACATGAGAAGCAAAGGCTAGCCCATCTAGTCCAATCCCTCAGTAGAGCTGCTATAGCACAAATTGCTGAAAGAATTAATGCTGGCTATGATAGAGAGGTGTCAGAAAACAGTACATTGCAGCTTGCTGCATATGGGGCTGTGTAGCCACAGACTGGTCAGAGCGCCCATGCTGACCCCTGTCCTCCACTGAAAGTGCCTACAATGGGCACGTGAGCGTCAGAATCGGACCATGAAGCAATGGAAGAAGGTGGCCTGGTCTGATGAATCACGTTTCCTTTTATATCATATGGATGGCCTGGTGCGTGTACATCATTTACCTGGGGAAGAGATGGCAACAGGATGCACTATGGGAAGAAGACAAGCCAGAAGAAGTAGCGTGATGCTCTGAGCAATGTTCTGCTTGGAAACCTTGGGTCCTGGCATTCATGTGGATGTTACTTTGACATGTACCACCTACCTAAACATTGTTGCAGATCAAGTACATCCCTTCATGGCAACGGTATTCCCTGATGGAACTGGCCTCTTTCAGCAGGATAATGCAGCCTGCCACACTGCAAAAATTGTTCAGGAATGGTTTGAGGAACATGACAAAGAGTTCAAGGTGTTGCCTTAGCCTCCAAATTCCCCAGATCTCAATCCGATTGAGCATCCAATCCATGGAGGCCCCACCTTTCAGCTTACAGGACTTAAAGGATCTGCTGCTAACGTCTTGGTGCCAGATACCAGAGGACACCTTCAGAGGTCTTTTGAACTCCATGCATTGACAAGTCAGAGCTGTTTTAGGGGCACAAGGGGGACCTACACAATATTAGGAAGGTGATTATAATGTTATGGCTGATTGGTGTATAGATGCATTATAAATATACCAATGCATTATATACATCGGTATATTTAGATTAGACAATTCAACAGTGTAAGGTGTTGACAACATAAAAATGCTGCTTACATGTACACAACAATGAATCAATTTTAATTTTCAAATCATATATATACATGTGTGATAAATATAACATTGGGCCATTTTGCATAATGATTACTTTTAGTACATTTTTCTTATGTACTTTTACTTAAGTAAAAGATCTCAGTACTTCTTCCACCACTGTACAAATCAGTGTTGGCACCCCTACAGTGTTGGCTACTACTGAAATGCTTCTGATACCACTGTTCACCACTAGATGACACCATTGGTCAATGTCACAAAGGCAACACAAGAATACAATAACAAAAACATGTACATAGACAAACTGTATATATATCAAAGGATAGGTTCACATTTTTTCAAGTCTGTCTTAAGTGCTGGAGAAATAAAAGGTTTATTACACCTTTTGACAGCTAAGCTCCAAATTGCCTATCACTTTTAACCAAACAGGGACGACTAAACAACAAAACAAAGCTTCATTGATTTTCAAAACACTGGTTCAAAGGTACTTTTGTTAAAGGACAAGTGTTTGGATTGAACTTTCACAATCAGGGATTTGAGCTTAAACTCAGTAATTCTTCTTTGAGATGCTTTTTCAGTTTTTTCTGTTTGCAGAGAGATGTTGGACATATTCAGACACACTGAAAGATATCTACTTGATTTGACTCATTAGGATGACTGAAGAGTCATATTAGCTTCAGATAAACTTTTAAATACATTTTTGCACAGAAGGAGGCCCCATCACTTACATTGTAGGGGTATTATGAATTGATCTTCTAATGGCCAGTATGAACAGGAATGAATAGAGCAAGAAAAACCTAGTTCAATGTTCATTTGGGCTCCTGACTGTTGTTCTAAGGCAGACTTGAAAAATTGTGAACCTGTTCAATTCACACTGGAATAAAGTAATAAGTCAAGAGGGTTAAAATCAATCAATTTAAATCAATTCCCTAAATTTTGTATTTTGAAAGCTAGATATATTATCCATTGTGTCAAATATTAATCTGAAAAGTAACTGAAGCTGTCGAATACATGTAGTGGAGTACAAAAGTACAATATTTCCCTCTGAAATGTGGTGGAGTGGTGAATTTGACCGTTATGGTTATCACACGTATTACTAATAACAGTCTGGAAAGTAATCACGCATGCGCAGTAGTTGCCTTCACGCAGGCTGGGATGATAATTACGTTTCTTTGGGCAGAGCGCGAACACACCGCTGTGAATAAGAGCTGTCTAACATGAGGCGGCTGACACAGAGGTAGATTTTTGATCAGAAGAGCCTCTGTACGTCGCGTTTCTTGCTTGGAGAACCCTCCCCTTTTGTTTTTTTGCCTGGCATTAGTTTCAGCTGGAAGTCTGCCGTGGAGCTGTTGTCACACAGGCCGCGAATCGGCGCTTGTTGCTGGGAGGAGACCTTCCAGACCCGCCGCCTCCCTGCTAGCATTATTAGCTGGCTATGATGCGTCGCTGCTGCTGGTGTAACGTTATTTCCCACACAGCAGGCCACTGTAAAGCGAGGCAGGTCCTTGGTTAACTGTTTTCCCCGACGGAACTGAAGGGTGACTTGGAAATACACCACACCTTTCAAGGTAATGTCTTGCCAGCTAGCTAACGTCATTCACTGGGCCGATGAATGCAGTACACACTAGCAGCTAACGGTTAGCCGCTGTACATTTGCATGCTTGGCCGCTTAGCTAACCAAATGCAAATGTTGTACCCTGTCAACTAACGGTAATTCCCTGGTTAATGGGGTTATCACAGCATCAGCATACAGAAGTCATAATTAAAGCTAATCTAGTTAATTAGCAATTACCTGGCTTGTCTAACAAGCCAGCATTGGGCCGTTGCTGGTAACATAATGGTGAGGTGGTAACGTTGAGTTAATGCTACAGGTAATTTAACATTAAGGTTACCAAGGTAACTGTATTTTTCTGGCGAAATAAAGGTGATATGCTCAGACCTTAACTAGTATTACAATATGTATTAGCAGGTGCATGCACTTGTTTGTCCTCTAATGTTAAATCGTGATCATATTATAATTGATGTAATTAAAAATGCTGCGTAGGACATGTTGCACAATGTTTAGGTACTTCAAACGTTAAGTAAGACGGCTTGTCCAGTGTGTTTTAAGCCTCACAAAACAGTGGTGAGAGTGGTAGTGGGATGGAAATGAGACAGCAAGACATCAGCTTGGTGTTGAAAGTGAAAGTGTACTGAATTTGATATGGGCACTGCCTGGAAACTTACTGCATACAGTCTTTTTTTGTTAAGAAATACTAATAATCTGTATTTGTATAACACTTTTAAAAACAAAATTACCAAGCTTCACATGAGAACTGACAAAAAACATGCCTAAACAATAACAACATAAATGATTAGGACTGTACATAGAATATGATGAACAAAATAAATGAGTGCAAGATACATAACACCCCCAAAAACACTTAATAGTCAAATGCAAGTTTATAAATATTAGTTTTAGGTAGTTACTGAGGTAGCAAAACAAATCTTAACAGAGAAGCTGTTCAAGAGTTTTGGTTCCTGACACCAAATGAACATTTGCCTGTAGTTGTAAGTCTGGATTGGGCAACTGTAAACATTGAGGCTGTAAATCAGTGTGATGGTATGAGTAGTTTATCAGCTATCAGCAAGATTCCTCAGGTGTTTTACTTTCCGCCTGTAATTTTGGCTTGTGCAGCTTATGTGATGATTAATGGAAAGTAGGAAAATGTTACACTGATCATCATCATCATCATCATCAGATATCTTTTACTCTGCAGCGGTAGACTGGTACATCATTTCAATACCAGATACTGCAGAGACACTGTCTCCACTCTGTCATCAAGCATTTGACATAATGAATGTGATCATGCCTGCAAGGATGCCACTTTGCTACTTATGTCTCAACCGCCAGATGTAAGCCTAATTGACCACTAAAAGGAGGATTAGGAGCAGCATCCAAAACAGTATTTTCCTTAATAATCAACAAACACCAGATGATGATTTTAATTAAATATTTATTGAAAAAGAACTCTAAGCCACTGACGAGTCATGCCAAGGGGAAATGCAGCTTGGCAGATTGTGGATGATAATGTCCTGTTATTTGGCTGTTTCCCCTTGCTCAGCAATATGTTCAGTCTAACTGTGACTGTAATGTGTTTGTTTTTTTTATTTTTTAAGGATGGATGTTGATTTGTGTGCTGGCGGGGACAGTACCAGGAGGAAAGTGGATATGGCTGGGGTTGCAGAAGGCACAATGGACGTCGTACCGTTGGAGATGTACGACTCTGCCAGAGCAAAAATAGCTGCCAACCTGCGGTGGCTGTTTGCTAAAGCCTATGGCATCGGTAAGTGATTTTAATTTACATTCATACCACTCAAAGTTTTTTTTTTTTCTTTAAATCGCCATTGGGCTGCATGACTTACCTGTAAGCAATATCTATATATTTACCCTCTTAGATGTTAGGTGGCACATTTATGACAACAAGATAGTTTAAGAGAACCTCCAATCTGCAGCATATTTTCTTATTCTCCTAGTTATTTCAGATGTTGTTGTTGGAACAATGTGTTTACTCTTCTCAACATTCAGCAGAATGTGTAGAGCTTCAGTGGTGAAACACTGACAGCAAGAGCCCGAGAGAAAAGAAAAAAAAATATTTGTGCATGTGTGCACTTGAGCCAACACTAATTCCCTCTTGACACTTGGCAACTGAAACCTCCCTCACTGACTTAACCACATCCTTCCATTCTTGTAGGATGGCCAGTGAGATTGAACCCAAATCAGGCAGAGTGACAAGCACTGTGAGGATTAGGCTCTATTTGCTAGACTGTACTCAGAGCATGGAAAATACTGATCTGAGCTGCCAGTCACTCACACTCCCTGTTAAGATGGTATCAGCATTAGTAAGTGGGCCTCAAGGCTAGATGGTTCTTGTCTGTGGTTGATACAGTAGAAGAGCTGAATAGATTTCAGTGCTGAGTGGAGTTGTATGAATTTTAGGACCGCCCTGAAGGATTTGTTCTGTTGTGACTATAATACCAGAAACTTTAATAAAACCCAGCACCATCGCTGCTTATTGTCTATTGAGTAGTTGATATGCTGAGTCCACTTTCTTTACACTGGGTACAGAGTCTTTGTCTGTACTTGTTGTGTCTGTGATTCAGTACAGTCTTCACCAGTACTGTCAGCAGCTTAGCTTTAATTTAATATGGATCTGAGGTTTGGTAATAGAAGGCATGTAAACTGTTGGCAGTTTATTAGGTACACCTAGCAAAAAAACTAAACTAGTGAGGGATGCAGCCTACCCAAGTGACCTCAACAGGATGGGCAAAAGCGTTCTATTGCAACTATGTCTCCAACTGAGATTTGTCAAATTGCTGTAAATGCAAACAGTGTAGCTTGTTGTATTTATGGCTACGTCCACAATACATGCTGAAGTGGCTCAAATCTTTTTTTTTGCTTCCAAGTGACTTAGATCTGATTTTTTTTTTTTTTTTTTTTTTCTCTCCATGGACGTGTGAACAAATCAAATCTGATTTTTTATCATATCAGATCTGGGCAACTTGCATATGTGGTCCTAGATCTTATTCATATCCGATCTCTGGTCACGCAACTGCTG
Source organism: Thunnus thynnus (assembly GCF_963924715.1). NCBI lineage: Eukaryota > Metazoa > Chordata > Actinopteri > Scombriformes > Scombridae > Thunnus > Thunnus thynnus. Next base: position 31,235,861 of record NC_089518.1, read on the forward strand.
TCAGAACGATCAGATCAGTATTATTGTGTTTTTTTTAAACATCTCACTTCTCTGCGCCTGTTGCCTCATGTCGTCATTATTCAGTGTCTGTAACTCACAGCTCGGTATGAATAAACAGGGAGGAGAGCAACATAAATATTTGTTGGGCCTTTATGGAGACACTTCTCCACGACAAGTAATCCTGAACATGTATGCTAGCACAACCGTGTCATCCATGTTTATGACTTGACTGTCACACAGAGGACGTTATTGATGTTTTTCTTGTACTCACGTGACTCACATGTTAGTTAGATCTGTGCATGCGTGGCAGTTTAGGACCTCAACAGTGTTCACACCAGAGCCGGAAAAACATATCACCACAGAAAGACTGGATATGACTAAAAAATTAGAATTGAACATTAAGGTCTGTAAAGTGAATGTAACTTATTGCCGTGTTTCCACTACATGGTACCGGGTCGGCCCTACTCTACACTAAATTTTCTGCATTTAGTTTTTCCAATGCAGATAGTACTCCCTCAATTGGGGCGGGGTTTGCAGGGATGACGGTCGCTGATTGGTCAAACACACACAGCGCAGCTGCTTCAACTTGTGTACTGCTTCATTCATAAAACAAGGAAGCACTCTAGTATCAGTGTAGGGCAGGACATTTCTCTTTGTTTGATAACGTTAAAAGTAAAGTCAGACTTTGTAGTCGGCTTCCTGGCTCGTTTTAAAAAAGACAAGAGAAACAGAGAGAGTGCGAGAGAGAGAGACAGCGCGGCGTCGGTTGAGAGAGGAGAGGAAGCAGTGGAAAACAGTGAATTAGACAAACGACAGAACAATCAGTTGTTTGCAGTGTTTTCACGTCACCTTTTTAATATCAGCTCAGCTCACTTGGAACCTCGAAGTAGCAGGAACTGTCCACAACTTTTGCGCAATGAAAAACTGAAAAAGGTGAATAGAGTTGAGCCGTACCATGTGGTGGAAAAGCAGCTTATTTGGGTGCATAACAGTGGTGGAACAAGTGTTGAATGGTCTTCATGTTGTTGTTTTCTTGTGTTTCCTCTACTAGCAGGTAACCAACCATAATTTGGAGCTCCAGTTGAATTAAAATGGTCAAATAGTGACACTAGTTAAAACACTCCTGTGTCCTGTAGTAACCGACACTCCTGTCCTTCATATGACCAGCCGGTACAGTGTTGGCATGTTTTAAGATTAGATATGCTATGAGTCAGCAGGGGCTCAACTATAAGTCTTACATTGTCCTATTCTTACATCAGATTGCGTTTCGTCTCTCTCCTCCAGCTTAAGGGGTTTTCTGAACCAGTGTCCAAAATTATCTTTTTGAATCATCTGCAGTGGGAACTGGTAGATGGAAAAAGTCCACTAGCCAAGCATATTTTTTACTGGCCAAAATAGTAAGTTGCCCTTTTGTGTCTCACATACAGGAGTTAAAATTCTCAGGCACCGTGCCTGATTTCAAGTGTAGAGCAGTTTTAAATTCATACAATATTTAATCTATAAATACGTTATACACATTTCCTCCTGGACAACTTTTCAGGCTCACAGATCTTAATCCCTGCATATACATTCTTTTCAGTACATTTCATTGAGATAATGACATATTAATAGCTATTTAATTAAAGGTCGCTAGCATCAGACCGGCGGCAAGTGACAGGTTAGCAGAGAGCTGTGATGTCGAGTAGCTGATGTCCCATACGGTAAACAGTGCCGAGTGAAAAAAACAGCGTGTCTACACTGTATAGGGACAAACATGAGTAATTTCGGAAAATCTACCCTCATTTGGCACTTGGCGGGTGTTGATTTCTGCTCTGAACTATGCTGTAGTTGGTTGTCTCTTTCTGCTTCTCCTCTCTTAGTGGTCATCTCTTTGAGCTGCATCAGTGTCCTCAGTCTTTCTTTTGGTGACTCTCTCTTGTCTCCATGCTCTGTTCTTTACCTGTACTCTCTCCTCTGCTTCATCTCTTTCCACTTGATAACAGCTCTGTTCAAATCAAACAAGTATTACTCAGTGAATTTCTGAATTTGGTTTTAATCCTGCTTTGTGTGGTGAATCTAGTTCACATGACAAAATTCCAATCGGTATGACCATAGATCCTAATGAATGAATGTTCATGCAACACAGTCTCCACAAACTGTTGAAAGGAACATGAAGTATACATGAAGCGTCACCAGAAACCATGATTTACTTCAGCATTGTAAACTCTTGACTGAGCGTCCTCTGCACTTACATTACATGAGTAGTGTGTCAGTAGGTTTTTAAGTTTCTCTGCACCATAGAGAGAGAAGTTCTCAGAGGACTGTTTTTGCCACAATAGCTTGTTTTGGTTCCAAAACAGAGAATCATGACACAATATCCATTGTAACAGCATTTAATCTATCGAGGATCTCACATACTTGGTCTTCATGTCATCAAAAGCTGGTTTTTGAGTGTGGAAGTCAAAAAGCTTGTTTAAACTTGTTACCATGAAGAGAGCTGAAGAATTTCAGTTGGGGCTCATTTGTTGTTTCTGCAATTCATGCAGCTTGTTACTTCTGACGGCAAATTTACTGAAAAATACAAAAATTGACCTGAAATCCTGCTGAAACTTTTTCACCTCTTGCACAGATCTGGCTGCGTCACTAACAGCAAGAGCATGATGATGAGCTGTGCAATGCACACCCACCAACTCTGAGTTGAATTCCTCTCTGACTCCTCGGCGGCATGCTGTCATAACAGCAGCACCATCAGTACAAGTTTATTTCCATCTAAATTCTTCTCTGTCAGCAATTGCTTCACATCCTCAAAAACAGTGTCTGCTCTTCCAGCTACAATTTCAGAGTCCCTAGACAATTTTGTTTTAATGTTGTTGTCATCTATATACCTTACATAATATAATGAGTCACTTACTGTTACTTATGTCTGTGGACTCATTCAGCACTAAGGAAAACACAGGACTTTTTAGCGCAGCCTTGTCAACATCCTCCACAAGTGTACTTCTTGCAATAGCTTGGTGCATTTCTGACAGACCTTTCTCATTAATGTAGCTTCCATAACTTGATGTGTCATTGCTCAGCTTTCTGAAAGGAGGAAAATCCATCTCTGTCATGAATTTAACCAGACGACCAAATTAGTTTCCTCCTCCGCGCTGCAACTGTACAACTTCAATAGCATTAGATCACATTCTTTGCTGAGTCTGCCTCGTGCTTTCTTTTCAAGGCTGCTGTATGAGAAACGCCATCCGGGTGGCGACTTAAAGTTGACGTTTTGTAACATCAGCTGGTAAAAGGCGCAGCACTGTAATGTTACCGTTACCTGTCTGAGATTCCAGAGGATTAATGTTGACATCGTTTTAGCCAGCAGTTGAAGTTTGCAGGCCTTCAAGTTCATATCATTGAAACCTGTCTGTATATGCTAGCGAGAGATGCTGCAGCAGCAGAGGCGGCTTGTAGCCTTGTAGAGAGAGAGGGAGAGAGGGAGCGCGCCAAGTGTGTTGTCAGCGGAAGTCGGTCCATCCGATGCAGGGCTTCCTGCCAGAGTGTCCCGAATTCCACACTGGTGCAAACGATAGCTGGACATTATTAGACATCACTGTCTAGTGACTCAAAGTGTCAAAGTGTGCGTGGGAATTTCCTGCATTATAAGTGCTAGATTTTTGGGAATTGATAAAATTATGCGCAATACCCGGACTGAAATTCAGGCCCTGTATGATTTACAGTAGGCCTTGTTGTTTTAGAAGGAAGTATAGTTCAGCTTTTCTTTCTATTGGCCATGAGGAGGAAAAAAAAACAAAAACGCTGTCATGTGTGAGAATGTTGACCTAATTTTCTCTAAGAGCCTTCACTCACATAATAAATTTTTAACCTCTAAACTCCGACATGGCAACAGAGAACATCCTGAGTGGTTGGCAGGTGTTTGAATCATCAGCGGTCAGAAACGTAGCAGGATTAACGTGACCGCATACCACCATTGTTTTACTGCAGGGTTGCTGTTTACCTTTTGATTTGCAGTAGGGTGTCTCCTTATCGTAACAGTAAAGCTTGGTCAGTGTTCATTTCTCTGCTATCTGATGCACACGTCCCGTAATTCACTGTTTTGCATGTCAGTTGCATCAGTGTCTCTGGTCATATCATCCATCATTATTTCAGAGTTCAGTTCAAGCTTTCCTTTGTATTTGAAGTCATTACATATCTGTGGTCATTACACAGATTTCCTGATGTCACGGAAGGATTTAACAGATGACAATAAAACGTGAGTTTTAATGGTAATCCAGGTTATGGCTGCAAAGCAATTGTCTGTTTTGTTTTTTCCTCCCGTGTTTTTGTTCAAAACCCCCTCTACCATTCATTACTTAGGTTGAAATATAGTCTGAGTTCATATTAAGGTTGACTGGCATAATGGCATTGGCTTGCTCAGTTCACTGTCATCACAGGCTTTGGCTAATGACGCAGACTGAAAGATGGAGCATAAGAACGTCTCTGTACAAACAGTACGATGCACCACGGATGATCTTGGTTGGAGATGCTGTTCAGAAAGCATACAGTATCCCCAAAGCTTTGGCAGCCTGCAGGAAGGCAACCCTCAGGTGCAGATGCAATTATCTCCCTCCCATGGGAACAGAATGTATTAGGCCCATATGCTTTTCACCCTATGGCTCATCATATGGTGTCTGCTATGTTGCTAATGCTGCACAGTTGCTAGCCTGACTCACCCAATGAGTGACAGACCGTAGCGGAGTCACGTAAACGGTCTCAGTGACGTAGTTCATTAGATATGAACGCGGCCACCCCGTGATGCGGGGGGTGGTGACGGGTTCAGGTGCATCTGGTGTGTATTCATCACCCCTTGCTTCCATGTCGAGCCTTTGATCGTGCGTGCACCGTCTGTGTTTGTGTACATGCACTCCTGTCCTACTGCCCTCTGTGTGTGTGCCACAGCTGCTCCCAGCCTGAGCGACAGACAGCCAGACACAACACCGGCGAGAGCGAGCACCTGCCATAATCGCAGGGTTATTGCTAGTCCTCACCCTCAGCTTGTGCTGATCATGGTCGGCTGATTCTTATGTAGCTCATCTTCATTCTCGTGCTCCACCCCATCCCTGTTAGTAAAATGTTTTCAGCCTGGTTCCTGGTGGCGGGAGGGTGGAGGGGCAGCTGCCACGCAACATCAATGTCTGTGGAATGAAGTCAGACGTGAAGACTTGCCCTGGTCCGACCCCTTTGTTTTCATACACAATCACTCCCACTGTTACAGTGTGTTTATATACTCAGACACAGCTCTCCAGGAATGACCCACACGACTGGATGTTATGCATAATAGATTAATGCTACTGTACAATGACCTTCTTATTTGCACCATGTGTACGGTGGCAGACAGCAACAATTTCAGTTAATACCTTTATGTAATCTTATACTCACATGACCACATATCTTCATATTTACAATAGCAGGGAGGTCTGATGCGTCAAACTGAGGCTCTTTATTGTTTCCTAAATTGGATCAGAGAGTGTGATACGCCAGACGAACAGTTTACAGGCAGAAGAGCAGACACAAAAACAAAGTCAGGAGAGAGAACAGCAACACTTAAGTTTTAGGAAGAACCACAAAAAAAAAGGAAAAAATGTGTTAAAACTAGGAAACCCCACCAGTGATGTTGAACCTGTTCAACGCTAATCCTGACAAAAATGTGCTTATACGTAATAAACGGTCACATTAATAATTAAATTGGATTAGTAATTTGCAACAAATAATCATCTAGTCTACAAATAAACTAGTAAAAGATATCCATCACATTTTCCTCTAAGTTTACATCTTCAAACCAAAAGATCATTTAACCATTTATAGATGACGAAGAAAACCAGTAAAAATTTAGGTTTTAGAGGCTGGAACCAGATCATTTGTGGCATTCATGCTTTAAAAAGTATTCAAGTGATTAACCAATTATCAAAATTGTTGGCAATTTAATTTTCTGTCTGTTGACTAGTCATTACAGCTCTAATCAAACCCTCACTACAATGCGATGAAGGCCACAAAAATGTCCAGAAAACCGACGCCCAGCAACACAATAGGACTTAAAAAGGCTCTATTTTTTTATTTAATGTTTTCCACAAGAAGTGGAACACCTCTGCAGTTCTGTATGTGTGCTTAGTGTATTATCTCCCATAAAGTATAGCAGTGTCGGGCAGCCGATGGAAGAAGCTGCCCGCCTGCCTTCCTGTTTTCGTGAACAGGAGATTGCTGACGAGCGGCTCCCTTTATCCTGTCAGTCAGAGCAGAGAGCAGACACTAAGAACACTCACATACAGACACACACACACACTAACACACACACACGGCTTATGCTGTGTTGCCGGAGCTCAGGCATAGTTCAAAACAGATTTAATGGAACAAGGATATTTCTCTGCCCACACCATTTTGTTGAGAAGTGGAGGATTTTGGACAGGTTTTGTGCATCATTCCAGACCTATTTTAAGCTTCAGTGTGTAGTTTACCTTAGAGTATAGAGCATGCTTTGTCCCATGCCCTTATATGGCTGTGGTCTCTGATTTTTTTTTTTTGGAGAATGACTTCACATCCATAGCAACTGAATCTCTTGTGTAGGTCATTGTTTCTTTTAGTTTTTGTGGCTCCAGTATTGGTGGAGAAACCCACCGTGTCACCTGAGAACAGAGCTTTCCATAAGCCGACTACTCGTTTAAGTCCAGCCAGCTACTTTATTATATTAATTTTTGATTCTAATAAAATAGTTTTGACTCACAAGTTGCTATGTGTGTACATTTACGACTACTAGGCTCTGCTTCAAACATGCCTATCTGTCTGTATCAGTCTCACCCCTCACATGCTCTATATGAATGTGTGTGTGTGCGAGATCAACTGAGAGGTCCTGCTGGGTAGAGAGCAGAGAGTCATGCCCCGGGACCCCCTCAACTGGCTACTGCATATCCTTGTGGAAAACCCTGTGAGAAGCCTGCTCTCGCTGAGCTCTGTGCTCAGCGTGGATCTGTTTCCCAACGTACTCCCGAGGCAATAAGCCGTGACTTGTCATTTCAAATGCTCATGTTTACTCTGAGTAAACCGAAGCTGTTACAGAACAAATATTACATAGACAGTGCGGTGCTTTGTTGCATTCCTGTAGCCTGTTGACATGGCAGAAGTTTGATAGGTGTAGGCAGGTACGGTTCAGTTGTCAAGGGTCAAAAGGTGCTGACTTTCCCCCCCCTCAAGTCAGCCTCATTCTCCTGCTTCATACAGCGCCACATTGTCTTATTTCTGTTTCTATCCCGGTCACAATTAGAACGTTTAACCCACACAGGCTTCTTCACAACTCACCTAACCTCTCCTCTCCATTTGCAGACCATATCCCAGAGGACTTAAGGGACCCGTTCTACACAGACCAGTACGACCAGGAACACATCAAGCCGCCCGTCATCCGCCTGCTGCTGTCCTGCGAGCTCTACTGCCGCGTCTGCGCCCTCATCCTGAAGACGGAGCAGGCGGCTTCTCTTCAGTCCCACCTGTCCGTCATCCAGGCTCTGTCCAGGAAGGGGATTTACGTCGTGGAGAGTGACGACACGCCAGTCACAGAGGGAGACCTGGCCTGCGCGCCCATCAAAATGGTGAGTAGATGCAGGGAAGATTAGGAAGAGACACGGTTGTATTCGCCTGGAAAAAAAAGGGTGTGGTAATTCTTTTTCTGGCATCTTATATGCGCTAAAAGACAAATTTCAATGGAAGCTGCTGCTCATAGTTTATACGCTTGTTGTTTAACAGAGACATTCAGCACCAGGCACCCCCCACAATGTTGCAGCATTTTTACAAAATACAGTTTGTAGCACAGATTGCCTGTCAGAGAAGAAGGAAACCAGGCTGGAAGCTATAACAACTTTGCACATTACCTGTAACATCCCCACCTCTTCCTGCTTCTGATGTATTATTGTACCACAGTGAAAGCAGGGGATGAGGCTATTGATTTTTATCCTTATCCAGCTGTGCAATCAGTCTCAACCACAGGCATTAGAGACACTGAGAAAGCTTAAATCCAGTGTAGAATAACCCCTAGAATATTGTGAAAAGACATGAAGTTTCAGTTATTTGCATTTATTTCAGATTATACACCGTGTGTAAGTGAAATATAAAGATATGATTTGCTGCTCAACTCAGTGGAACAATCTCCAGATGATTTGGCTCCACCCATATAATCTTTTATTCAAATAAAGAAAAGGAATTTGACTGTTACTCATTCTGGTCGTGTGAAGACTGAGTTTGTGCTGTGTTTGTTATTGTGCCATGGTAACGGGGGTTTTTTTTTCGTTGGCCAGACTTAGTTTGTCTTTCTCCTATAAAAGTTGGCGTTTTTGTAACAATATTAATGACAGTTGCAGTCAACACAATTCTGTTTTTAAATTGTGGACATGTGCAAGATGTTGGCTGGATCACAGGCACTGATTACTGAGTTGCATTATGATGAAAAATCCAGTCAGCTAAATGAATGAGAAAACGGAAACACTCAAGTCTTCCCAAAAGAAAAAAAAAAAAAGAAGAGAAAAGCTGTATTAGCAGGATTATCTTGTGTTCAGAGTTCATGTTTAAATCAGAGGACCTTGCTTTAACTCTGTAGTTTCCAACTGTGGAAATAACTCTGTTTATTACTTTGTTGAAAATATCATCTATCAAGTTTATGGAAAAAAAAAAAAAGTGTAAATCCTAATAATAACTGGTGCCTGAGCCTACTCAGAGCAGGCGGTTTAATCAGGGACATCGGTTAAGAGGGTTACTCTTGCGTTAATACTTCTAAGAATGGATTTTATTGTCTGTGATATTTTCTCACCTACATTTTTGATCTGTTAAGAGCATTTGCTGAATGTTGGCGCTTGAAAACCTTCCCCTTTTGTCCTCATAGCCCAGTTTAAATGCCTCTTACTCAGCCTTGTTCTGCCCCGTTGGATTCATTAGTTTCCATAAAATGTAGATTCTACTTGAAAAAATTACTACAAACATATCTGTTAAAGCCGGAAACTGATGGCTCGGCTCTGTAGACCTCTACTGTAGTCATTATACGAGTGTAACGCTCATAATGTTTTCACAGATCAGCTCTTAAACAGGCTGAACGTCCTCGGTTTGTAGACCACATCCTGTAGGTCGTCACCTGAACCAACACCACCACGTCACAGCGTAGTGAACGAAGCACAGAGCCCCCCCCCCCTCCTCCTCCTCTGTGGCAATGAGATCTCATGTCTCACATTTTCACAAAGTGCACTTCACGCACCAACCGGCTCACTCGCTCTCAGCCATCTTCCTACCCTTTTGTTGCCATGGAAACCGGCAACGGTGAGGAGCAGGCCTCCTCTCTGCGGGCTGCTGGGATGTGTGTCTGCATTTCCTGCTAGTGGCCTGACAAAATAATCCACGCAGGCCTGTGTGTAAGCATCCAGACACAAAGCCTGGTGAGAGGATGGAAAATCCTGGACAGGACAGCGCTTATCTCTGATAGACTGTTGGAACCCCCCCTTCCAGTTTGCTGACTTCACAAGGCGTTTCCATAGAAACCTGCATTTTCTTTCTTGTGTATGTGTGTGTGTGTGTGTGTGTGTGTCTGTGTTTTGTGTGAATGAAACAGATCCTATACTTGCAGACAGTTCCTCTGCACCTTGTCTGACTCTTGTTGGGGCAACAGCTGAGGCTTGTAAAACCTTAAGAATCCAGCCGTCCTCTCGGGTCCACTTAAACCTGCGAATGCGTATGTGTGCGAACACACGTGTACACACACACACACACACAGCTCAGGGCAACAGCAGCCCTGCTCCCCGTGGGGGTTCCCTGCTGTGCTGATGAAGGGCAGAGTGAGAGTGTTGGACAAAAGAACAAAAGATCGAAGAGTACATCACGCTGTTATATTTGCCCTGTTGTGTATTTATTGAGTACTACTTATCGACATGTAGTTGCTCAATTTAGTGCACATTTTTAAGTTGAGGCACGCTGAATGTTGCTGCAATAACATGCTTTGTTTTGCAAGTCTTCTGCTTGTTGTTCTGCATGTTTTAACTCAACATTTTTTCCATTTTTTTTCTTGTATCTGTATAAAGAAACATTTTCAACACAGTTTTTATTTAACTCGTCATATAAAGGATCATTTTGGTTTCATATCACTTGGTTGTAACATTGTACTTATCACTTACACAAAGATGTCACGCAGGACAAGAAACACAGATAGTCAGACATGCAGTTTTTAAACAAACTTACAGTATTTGGTAGAGGAAATGAAGAGGAATGGTAAAATAATCACTCAAACTATTGTTTGGAAAACATCCATCAGAGTTTATTGACTGACATCCTGAATCAACTTTGACCTACTGAACTTGCTGTGTTGGTTGCGATGGGGGATCAGTGCCAACATTTCTGGTGCACTCATATTCAATTTTACTTCCAAATAAAGTGGTTTCTGATGTTATGGCTATACTTTTGTCTTGTTTACAACCTTACCCCATCTAAATAGGTTTTAGCAATGTTACTGTGTTTGCAGCTGTGCAATAACGATGGAAACAGTGGCCAGTTTTATAAAATGTCGTGTTGTAATGAACCTGAATTATCCTTTAAATGAAGGCAGAGTAAAAGCAGCCGTGAACAGAGATCCGCCAGGCTAAAAGGAACACGCCCTATGTACTTAAACTCCTTTTGAAAACACAAACAGCTCAGCAAAACAGTGACTACAGTGTAAGTGAATCCAATGAGCCAGCAGAACTTGAGCAGCCTTCAGCTTCCTGTAGACACAGTCTTTATCTTTTCCTGTTAAATAAACTTGTCCCCGTCTTGTATATTACAGTCCGGGTTTATCAGGGAGTAGATTTTCACTGTTGTCATCTGTGTCCTTGCGGTTCTTGCTGTGGAGAAAAAGCTCTGAATAGCTCTCATTCGTTATTTTAACGAGCCTAATCTCTGTGCACTTCCATCATCAATTGGATTAGTCAGGCAGCATGTTACACAAAGTACTGACTGAAACAATGGCATGTTTATTATTTGTCATGTAGTGGATTCAGGTGCTGCATTCATTGGGTTTGACTGTGTGGACTAGAAATACAAATAACCAACGTCGGCATAAAATGAGACTCAGAAATAATGGTTGACGACCAAATTAGGTTTTTAGAACAGACAAACTAATCAGCTCAGAGCAGAGATTGAATTAACATTTGGCTAGTGTTGGTTCCACCCTGCTCATAAAGAGGAAGATTTTTGACTGGTAGGTACCAGGTGTTGTGCCACTTGGTGCAGGGATACTGGTGCTGGTCCTCTGTTACATTAGGATGAAGACAGTGTGAGGTTGGTTGTGGTCGCCCCAAATGAGAGCTTTCACTTTCTTTTTTAGTCAGTTGGACAAAACAAGACATTTGAAGACGTCATCTTGGATTCTTTTCACTGTTTTCAGAATTTATTTTAGACCAAATGATTCATAGATTAATCAAGACAGATCATCAACAGATGAAATAATCAAAGTAGACTTTGTCATTCAAGACCAAACATTTGAGAAGCGCACCGCCAATGAAATTGTTCAGTCCTTGCTTAAAAACAAAGATAAAGACTTAGACTTAAATATAATATTCCCAAAATAATTGTGAGCTGCAGTGATTAAGCCACGGTGATTATTTGAAGCTCCCAATTCGTCCCGTTGGAGGTTTGAATTAGACAGAACCCTTAATCCATTAATCTTACCTGTTCATCCTCACGCCACAGCGGTTACACAAGCTAACTAGGTTTTTAACACTATACGACCTTTAATGATGGTTAATTACCTGCCAAAGAAACTGGTATACACTTCACCAGTGACGGACCAGCTGGTGGCCTCTTTCTCTTAAACGAGTGGATGTAACTGTTTTTAAAATGGTTGATTTGCTTTGTGTAATTAAAGAACAAACAGATGGTTAGATCATGCTCCACACTTGGAGCATCATAATGTTTTATGATGTTTGATATGGCATTAGATTGCAATCTCAGCTTCTTTGCCTCCAGCTTTGATCTTAATTGCATTGGAAACATGTGGAGGGGGGAGAGTCCAATGAAATTGAATTGTCCTCTGTGTTTCTCTTTCTGTCTTTCTCATCCAGAGCGCTCACATGCCCATGATCGATGCCCTGATGATGGCCTACACAGTGGAGATGATCAGCATCGAGAAAGTGGTGGCTTCCGTCAAGCGCTTCTCTACCTTCAGTGCCTCTAAGGAGCTACCCTTCGACATGGAGGACGCTATGGTCTTCTGGATCAACAAGGTCCACAAACACACACACAGACATGAGCAGTGTAAATTTAATATAAGAAACACAGCAGCACATATTGATTAAAGACTTTTCACAGTGCTTTATAAAAACCTTTCATACATGTTCCATACTTGTGTGTAGCCTCTCTAAAAGTCCAGCTGATAACGATCATGGTATGACTCTCACTCACTCACTCACTCGTTTGGCACAATGTAGGATGAATAATGTGTTTTCACATCGACACAATCAAGTGACAGTGGTCCACTTGTTAAATTGTGGCTTGTTTGTCACTGGTGCTAAGAGACGGGTCAACAGATAAGAGTGTGGATCTGGTAGCACATACAAGAGGCTCAGGCTCATGTTGCACTCATCTGTCAGTAAGTTCGAAGGCCCGGAAGTAGCGAAAGCAATGACTCAGTGTGTCCATTACTCATCATGATGCCCCACACCATCACTGTCGGGGGGGAAAGGAATGTGTCCTTTTGTGATGGGCAGTATTTCCTCAGCTAGATTTCACCTGGAGGACATAACTGGGGTTTCTAGTCAGCTTTCCAGTATGCATGCGTCAGTGTGAAAGCAGAGCAGGAGGATGAAAAGAGAAATCATTACACGTAGCAATAGATACTTTATATAGCATTTAATTTGCCTCTAGAAGTCTAAATAAGTTGGTTTCCAGGAAGAGTTATGCTGTCTGTCCTCTTATTGCACCGTGAGGGGAAAAAAACTGTTAAGATAAGAGAGCAATGCTTCCAAAATAAGGTTATGGGGGGGTGTAGAGGTGAAATCAAATTACAGACTGCTGCATGTATACACAGATTTACAGTAACCAGGTCAAAGCAGCGCATGTAAACACGTTCTACGATTACCTGCATAACCTGGCCTTCATTATTTCTCCTGCAGGTGAACACTAAGATGAGAGAAATCACAGAAAGGGAACACAAAGTCAAGCACCACCCGTTAGAGTCCCCCAGCCACCAAAAGGTAAAGTATCTCAAAGTGTAAGGATAAAAAGAAAAAAAAATAAAATAAATGAAGATCCAGAACGGCCAACAAGTTTCTGCCAATAGCTTAACATTTCTGGCCTGTGGGGAATTTTAGAAGTAACTCTCTTTTTATTAGAAATATTTTTCCCTCTTTAAGTCTATAACCAGGTGGGTGTCATCTCCACAAAATCAAGAAGAAACGTAGTTATTAATGAGGAATGTTTCTTCCTAAAGGCATTTTGGAGTTGTTCTGACCCTGCTCTCTTTTTCTCTGTTTAAACCGGAAGCAGATCCGATCCTTTTGTCTGTGACCTCTGACCTATTTAATCTTTCTGCTCCTGTTCCTCATCTGTCCCTCCCTCCCCCCTCTCTTGTCCCTGCAAACTGGATAGTCTCCCTCCAAATGGTATTGGAAGCTAGTCCCTGTAAGTTGGATGCCAGCCCCCCCTCCCACCCCTGCCCCTCTCTCTCTCTCTCTCCCCATACCCCATTTTCTTCCCCCTCTCCCCCTTTGCACGCATAGTTCTGTGTTGATGTGCGCACACTCTCCACCATGGCTCATTCAAGCTCATTTCTCTGCTGCTTGTAGCCGGTGTGTCAGCGAGGGGGGGAGAAAGCGGACAGTAACTTTTTTGTTTCTTTCCCTTTTTTTTTCTCTCCTCGTGGCAAATTTGTCACACAGGTGTAAGGTTATTCTGACCTTTTGTAAACTGTTCAGATATTCTTTGCAGCTATGCGGTGTGTGCTATCTCATTTCAAGCTCAAGTAGGCCATGTGGATTCACCCGTCCGTGCGTGCGTGCGTGCGTGTGGTATTTGCTTGCCGAGTGAGAATAAGAGCAAATCCATGCCTACACCACTCCTTTTGCTTTGCAGTCCCATCCCTGGCCACCTCCTCTCACTGATCTGCTTTGTCATTCCCCCTTTCTTCTCCGATCTCTCTCTCTCTCTCTTCTGCTCTCACACACACTGTTTCCTCTGTGCCCACGGACTTCTTTGACAGTATCTCTGCTCTCTGTGTGTGTCAGCCTGATGTCATGCACGAGCTGGCCCAATGCATGCTGGAGCCAGAGGAGCTCTCCGAAGCGGTACAGTGTTCCTTCTTAGTCAGGAGAAGACTCCCTTACTTCAAACTCTCTTTTGTAGTAGAGCTTCTATAGTTTGTTTGGTAGTTGGTTAGTTCACCTGTTAACTCGTGGCATAAGCTACATCAGTACAATCGGTATAATTATGTGAAATATATAAATCATAATTAAATCAAAGTTAATGTTGAGCAAATCCTGTTCATTAAATTTGTAAGTAATTTTGTTTATTTTGTTGTGTTGTGCTGTACGAGATCTGTTTAAATAGTGCATAGTCGTCTCTACAGCTGTAACAATAAGTCGATTATTAGATTAATTTATCATTGTCATGTTTTAAGAAGAAAACAATCCAGCTTCTCAAATGAAAAAATGAAAAAAATCTTATTATTCGAGGACGTCACCCTGGGCTTCGGGAAACAGTGGTCGACATTTTTCACCATTTTCTAACATTTTATGGACCAAAGAACTAATTGATTAATAAAGAAAATAATCAACAGATTAATCGATAATGAAACTAATTGTTAGTTGCAGTTCTAGTTGTTTCAGACTTGTGTTAGGGGTTGTTTTGAGGACTCAGAGTAAGTGTTAAAATCAAGCTTTACTTCATTTATTAAAGGGTTTAGCTGTTACTGAAGGTTATATTGGACTCTTGATAAGTTTTCTTGTCGCAGTCATTCTGTCTTCTGCATCATGTGATGCAAATATACTGGTTCAAAGCTAATTTGATCTGCATTTCTACATAACTTTGATTCATTTCTTCATGTGTCTTTTGCTGTCGCCATAAAGATTGATTAGTCATAACATAGAGAGAGGCGTTTCCAGAACAAGGTGAATATTTGCAGGTCATGCAGAAACATATCCAAGCAGCAGTACCAGTCAGTGCAGTTTGCTTTGTGCAGTGCACGTTTATGTTGTTTCAAATCATAGTTCTGCTGGTGATTAGTGAATAACAATGTTTAGCAGATATCGTTTGAGTTAGTTGTGTTTTGCTAAATCTTTAAATCAATCTATTGTTCATCCTAGCCAGCTGTATGAGTTACAGTGTATATATATCCAAAACGAGTGCATCTGGGGTGAGCGAGTTTCTCCATTACACAGTCATTTCCCATAAGTGGGCCAGTGATTACCCCAGTTTCCTTCCCGGTCAGCTGGTACTTGTTGCCTGGTTAGACCGGGCTCTCCTGCTGGCTGCCTTCCTCCTGAGGCCTGAGGAAGGTTGACCCATCCGCTCTGTGTTCATATAACCGCTTTAACACCTCCACCTCCCATCTCCTCGTGATAAAACCAGGGTTCTCCCTAAACTGGGTGATCAAGAGGATCTTTTTATTCAGCAGCAAATTGACACTAAACTTGTTGTTGATCAGTTGAAGAGGAGTTTCTACTTCTATTAATAAAAGCATTTTGCTGTGAAACTCCCGGGGATAACCTTGATGGATTCTTAAATTGATAGCTAAGGGCATTAACTAAAGCTGAAAACATCCATGATCAATATATGCTTTGACTAGTTCAGATGTGAATCTCAGCACAAAGGAGATTTGTACTTGTGACACTAGTCGCTGCATTTAGGATGTTTTAAAATGTGTCACTTGTTGGTAGTACCGTAGTGGTGGTGGTGGTGGTGGTGGTGGTGTGTGTTGTTGCTGTGGCTTCTCGTCTCATTAGATCCTCATCCTCTCCCTCTGCTGGTTAGGTACGGTATCGTCGGGAGCACGCCTCGGGCCGCCAGCTGCCCTTCTTCCCACTGCTGGAAGACCTGATGAGGGATGTTTGTGACGGAGCTGCGCTGCTCACTGTGGTCCACTACTACTGCCCGGACCTCATGAAGCTGGAGGGTATGATGTGCTCGCTCTCATACGCTTTCCCCACACTGGCACAGACAACACCCTCGTTCAGGAGTCGGCCGCTTCA
Organism: Thunnus thynnus; assembly: GCF_963924715.1. Taxonomy (NCBI): domain Eukaryota; kingdom Metazoa; phylum Chordata; class Actinopteri; order Scombriformes; family Scombridae; genus Thunnus; species Thunnus thynnus. The sequence goes on from NC_089518.1 coordinate 31,252,057, forward strand.
CAATAATAATCAGTTCCCCCCTCAAAGAATTTTCCTGTAACGATCATCAAGCTTTCTTTGCTAACACATTGAATTCAATATCCATGTGTGATACTATTTTTGTCAGTTGCACATGGCTCGCTTTCCTAGTGCAGTCAGTGTGACATTTATAGCCATCAGGTCATTGAGTTGTGTCCTGATCTGACCCCTCACATGTGCCTGTCTAATCAGATATTTGCCTGAAGGAAGTACCCTCCATCGCTGATAGCCTGTACAACATCCAGCTACTCAGAGAGTTTGCTAACGAGTATCTGAATAAAAGTTTCTATCTGACAACGGAGGATATGCTCTACTCGCCTCTTGTGCTCAAGGTAGAATGACTGGCATACTGTGTTTTTCATAAATATGATAGAATTAAATATAATTATCACAAATGTAACCTTGCAGTACAAATATCTGACTGTTCATCATGCATCAGTGCTCTTAAACGCCATTGTTCATCAGCATCCAAGTGTTTCTAATGTGTTCTCTCTCCGCGCAGCACAATGTGATGGTGTTCATCGCTGAACTCTTCTGGTGGTTTGAGACCGTCAAGCCAGAGTTTGTTCAGCCCAGAGATTTACAAGAGTTTAAAGATGGTAATTTTTGCTTTTCATACAAACACCAGCATATGAAAACCGTTTCATGTTACACAGTATGTAATATAATGAAACCAACATCCAGGGTTCTAGCGTTGTGAAGGTTGCCATTTAATTCTAACATTACATGAACATTTATTTTTAGATTGAACTTTTTTACATAATGGAAAAGCAGCAGATGATGAAGTATAATTGTTTTTGTGCCGATCTGTACCAGCCCTTTAAGTACATTAAATAACTCAGTCGTTGTAGAAAAGTAGCTTATTAAGCATCTTGTTGATTAAGAAACTGGTAGATTTCACCATTTTTTTTTTTTCTATCCCAGTCAATGTCCAAAACTTTCCTAATGACAGCCGACCTCAATCTCTACCTGCAATTTAATGATCTCTTTTCTCCTCTTTTTTTTTTTTTTTTTTTTTTTTTTTGTTAGCCCGAGCAATTGCTCAGCCCAAGTGTGCCCGCCCATCAGTGCCCATCTCCAACGCCACCAAGCGCAGCTTCCTGGCCAGCCCCGGCATGGCTGATAACCAGAGCAGCCCTGAAGTCTGTAACAGGTACTTCCTGCATCCCGAAGACTCTGATCCCCTGTAAGTCTTCTCTCACTTTCCTCCTCATTCCACCTCATCTTGCTCCTGTCTCCTAAGCAGTTACAGTAGCCCTCAAAAGGTTGGGTAGATATGCAGCAGCGTCTGGTTTTGATTCTCACACCGGCTTCTCCCTCACCAGATATAATAACGATGTGCACACAGTTAACACAATTCTTGCATTGTCCTGTTTTTGTGTGTGTGCGTTGTTGGCACTTGTTCGGGAGACTGAAAGTTTAGCTTTGCTCTTTTTAAAGGATTACATTGATCTGTTGGAATTTTTATCATGCCACTACTTGCTTGTCTGTTGTGTAACCTGTGTGTAACGGCTCGATCTGTTCATCTGATTCTGATTTGATGACAACTATTTTGCATTTCTGCCAAAAAACCTTGCTGCTAGAAATCATGAAACACAGTGGAATATCACTTTGACAAGGTGAAAGTCGTACTGATTTCCTCTCTTTTTGGCTTTTAGTAAAGGGGGTCCTTCCTTCAGTCCCTCCCACCCGCTCTTGCCCCTCCGACAGAGGCAACAGAAGCAGCAAGGAGAGGATGGTGCAGGTGAGGACAACAGTTAAAGCCTTGAGTCTTTATTCCCTTTTTATGTATACTAACAAAAGATTTGGGTCCATGTTCAACTTCTGCTTTGGTGGTCGTCAGCTGCTGTTTTCATACTTCCTAATTGTCCGTGTGTGTGTTTTTTGGAAAGGTCTGAGAAACCGCTCCAACTCACTGACTCAGATGGACGGACAGCCTCGAGGCTCTGTCGTCGCATGGCCCGACAAGAGGCAAAGGTAATAATAAACTTTATTTATATCACACTTTTCAAAACGGTTACAAAGCGCCTTACAATAAAAATAGGAGATATATAAAACACAAAAGATTAAAGCTAAACATAAGATGATAGATAAATCATTGAAAAGCAATTTAAGGTGCCTGAACATTGTACAATAACACAAAGTGTCTGTTCTAATCTAAAAGAAGTGATTGTGTGCTCATATCTCGATTTTGGAATAAAATTTGCATTCATAGTGGATGCAAATATTGAATTATTGTTACATGGTTACATGTCAGTCCATTTCTGTAAAATGTATTGTTATGGCAAATATTCCCAATATCAAATATTGCAAGCTCCCAAAAGTTTAATGAAGCAAAAAACAGGTCATACATACGTACAAAAAAAGGCTCTAGTTGTAAATAGAGCTGTAATTTTTCATGTATATTTTGCTTGTTTTTACCTTCATGTGGATATCTTAGGAAACCTTGAGTGTTAAAATAAATCTATTATTACTTAAAGAAACTCTTTTTTTGGGGGGGGGGTGAAAAATGGATTTTGAACTTTCATAACTTGACTCTTGTTATCCTTTCTGCCCTTGAAGTATGCTGACACTGCACTTGTACCCAACTGGGTGTGAATGTCTTTGTTTTTATGAGGCAGGTCCTGACCGGATAACATATGTAGAAAATGTTTTCAATGTGTGTTGTGATTTATTTATCTTGTCACAGTGATAAATATTGTGCTTAAAATTAGAAGTTAAATCAAAAGAAAATGGGGCCTAAATGGGAAATGTATTCAAACCTTGTACATTGTACACTGTATATTTTAATATGTATATTATACAGACTTCATGAATGAGTTTCCAGTTAATTAATAATTTATAAATGTTCTCTTTGCTCTCTTTCTGCAGGCCGATGTCCACGCTGAGCCCCTACATGTTTCATTCAGCCACAGACAGTGATGCTGACATGGTTTCTGGTGACAGTGTGAGTCTTGCCCGCTCTATAAGTAAGGACAGCCTGGCGTCCAACGTCATCAACATCACGCCCAAACATCAGACTTCTGTCCACCAACCCACACAGGCTGCAATGCGCAGAGTCAACGGCCACGGCCTCCTAGGAAATGTCAACATCGAGGACGAGGAAGAAACTCCGGTAACGGTTGCCAGGACTGATGCTCCCGCCATCTCAAAACAAGTTGATGGGATGCAGGCGACTGCCAGGGTGGGACCCAAACCTTCCACTGAGTCCAAACCTGAACAAGATAGCTTTTACCTAGAACCACTGATGCCTGCCGTGCTCAAAACGGCTAAAGAGAAGTCTATATGCCTAAACAAAGAGGAGGAGAGTGGTGAGGGGCCCCGGTCTTCAGGAAGGGGCTCTCTACGTCGAGGAGATGGATCTACATCAGCTGTTCGTAGGAAAGCTCCCTGCGGCTTGAACCAAACCTTTTCTCCTCCAGGTGAGGAGGCAGATATGTCAGAGGAGCCTCCCCAGGGTCCAGAAGGGTTCAGACCCACTGTCACTAGCAGTGTGGACCCCTCGTCCAGAGAGCCAGCTGGGGGTTTCTACCTGCATTCAGATTCTGAAGAACCAAAGCCTGTCCAGGGCCTGGACGCTGAGCTGGAAGACCTGGATGAGGAGGAAGAGGATTTGGACGAAGCTATTACAACTAAAGACCCCACCTGGCCCAGGAAAGCCTTTAATGAGGATGAAGAAGAAGAATCAGCCAAACTCCAAGAGGACATGAATGTGAAAGAGCACGAGGACAAAGACATGAATGGCTGCAGCGGTCGCTCCAGCCCGTGTCTCAGCGCTCACTCCCAGGCCAGCAGCATGGCCAGCGGAAGTGTGCGCATGACCTCCTTCGCTGAGCGCAAAGCCCAGCAGCAACGCTTTGGCAGCAACCATGACCTACGCTCCAGTGCCTCCAGCTCGCAAAGGACCACTCCAGATGGGTCGGAGAGCAGCGGGCCCCTGGCCTCCACCTGGAGGCTTAAAAGAGACCCGAGCCCCACCTCACCCATGGGAGGATGCAATCGCACAGGCGATGGTAGCGGCGGTGCTAATGTTCTAGCTTCTGAAATCGTCCAGCTCCGTATGCAGCTGGAGGAGAAGCGACGCGCCATCGAGCACCAAAAGAAGAAGATGGAAGTGCTGTCGGCCCGGCAGAGACAGAAGCTGGGTAAGGCAGCCTTCCTGCACATCGTGAAGAAAAGCGGTGGCAAGAGTGACACATTACCCAACCCGCTTAAAGCTGACCTCTCCAAAGACGAGCTCAATGGGGAGAAAGGAACATCAAGTAAAGATGATATGTGTGTAGATGCCCTGAGGGGGGACAAAGAGGTGGAGGGAACCACCCCGACAGGTGCCTTAGAAGCAGATAAGAAAGGGAACAGCGGAAGCTTCTATCTCGAAGAAGAGTTGGACCTTAACGAGTGCAGCCGCTCCATCGAGCTGCTGAACGACGCCATCGGCAGCATCCAGCAGCAGATGATGCAGCTGTCGCTCCAGCAGGAGATGTTGATGAAACAGAATGTACAGTCCCCCCCTGGTGCAACTCCACCTCCTCCTCCCTCCAGCGACAAAAACAGTAACTCTAAGGCTGGAGCATCCTTTCACTATGTGGAGCACCTCTCCAGCACTGGAACCGCCCCCACCAGGAAACCCCCCAAACTGACATCAGGCCGAAGCTCCAGATCCAAACCATCAGAGCTAAAGATAGCCAAGGAGCAGAGCCGGCAGGTCTCCAGGACCCTCACCCCCACCCAGAGTGGGTCAGAGACATTACCACACCTGAGGCAGTTAGCCGGGGGCAGGTCCCCCAGGACCGAGCAGCCCGACACCCCCAGCCCCAGAAACGCCCCTGCAGGAGAGACAATCGACAGGCCAGGCTCCGGCCACGTGCGGAGCGCCACTTTCAGGCTTCACGACGAGGCCAATATGCGTCTTCCGACACGAGTGGACCTGACGGCAGTGGCTGCCCCAGAAGTGTCCTTCGACGAGTGCCTGTCCAACACCCAGAGAGAGTCTGAGCTCAACTCTTCAGACGGTTCAGGAAAAGAGAACATACCATCAGAGGAGAGTCAGCGCTCCAAGTCTCATCTGATTGAGGTGGATTTGTCAGAGCTGAAGGCTCCTGAGGAAGACGCTGCTGAGGACGGAACGACAGAGGGAGGCGACGGAGAGAAGTCAGTCATGGGCTTCTTCTTCAAGGTAATCTGGATGAAATAAAATCACTAATCAAACTTAATTGAAATCCATTTATTAATTTTATTAATTTGTCAAAAATCAAGACAAATTCCCATCTTGATTCAGTATCTTAAAATTAAGAACCTTCAAATTGCTTTTTTTCCCCATCAGAAGAAATAATTAAACAATCATTGCCATGTGACAAAATTTTCATCGATTTAATTTTCTGTGGCTCTAATTTATTATTCCTCTCAGCACTAAATTGAAGACCGAATACTTAAATGATTACGTTTTTATGTTCTAGGATGAGCAGAAGGCGGAGGATGAGCTCGCTAAGAAGAGAGCAGCGTTCTTGCTGAAGCAGCAGAAGAAAGCTGAGGAGGCTCGGCTTCGCAAACAGCAACTAGAAGCAGAATCTGAGCTCAAACGAGATGAAGCCAGGTTACTAACTTTATTCATCTTCATCATTTGTATAATTTCCACAAACGACACAGTCGATGCTGATATATTGAAGTGTTTGATTTCAATACCAGACGGAAGGCCGAGGAGGACCGCGTGCGTAAAGAGGAGGAGAAGACGCGGCGGGAGCTGATAAAGCAGGAGTATCTGCGGAGGAAGCAGCAGGAGATGTTTGAGGAACAAGGCCTCGTAAAGCCCAAAACCCCCAAACCGAAGCAGAAACACAGACCCAAGTCTGTCTTCAGAGAGGAGTCCTCCAGCGATAATTTCTCCAAGTGCTCTTCTTCCACACGTAAGACGGTTACATCACCAGTCAGACATTTAGAGAAAGCTTCACTTCTCCTGACACGTTGCAACATGTTGTGCTTCATTTGGTTTTTGTGTTTGAGGCACATTCACTGACTGCCAGTTATTTTCTGTTTTTACTACAATGTCCTAGATTTGTTAATACCACTAATTCTAACATTACTGAGACAAGGTTTGTTACTTTGTCTTTATATTTATTTAGCAGTTGCTTCTTAAGTGACATTATATTTTTTTTTGTGTCTTCTTCATTTGTCCTCAGCTGACACTCTGAGCAACACCCAGTCAGGATCCAGTCTGTCTCTGGCCTCCGCTGCCACCAACGAGGCTGACAGCGTCAACTCTGGAGGCGCTGGCTCCCAGCGGTAAGTTGCTCACAAACAAAGTATGCGTGTCTGTTCATGTTCATGAGTTGCAGTAAGTTATATATAAAAAGAAAGATTCTCTGGTCCTTTTTGTTGAACGTGTCCTTCCCCTTGTGTGTTTCAGCTGCGACTCTGTGGAGTCGTTTCCTGGAAGTCGTAACAGTCGGACTGCAGAAAGAGACTGGGACAACGGCTCCACTGCTTCCTCCATCACTTCCATGGCTGAATATACTGGTGAGTTCACACGTTTCATTCTGTTGTTTTTTTTGTCTCTTTTTTCTTTCTATACTTTTTAGTAGTTATTTTAATATCACAATAACTTTTTAGTTTCTTACCAAAGTGGCTGTTGTCTGTTATTTTTCCTCTTGCTTTATATGTCACATTATACACGGCTTTCCTTCTTTAGGTCCTAAACTCTTCAAGGAGCCCAGCGCCAAGTCAAACAAGCCAATCATCCATAATGCAATCTCCCACTGCTGCCTGGCCGGCAAAGTCAACGAGCCCCAGAAGAACCAGATCCTAGAGGTCAGTTCTCTGCTTCACATGGACCAACTTCATATCTGGTTTAACTCTTTATGTAAAAATCTCTGTAGTCAAGAATCTATGTGGATCAACTCTGTAATAGACAGTTTCTACATTTTACTTCACTCTCAGTTACAAACTTTGATACTCGGGACCTGAGTAGTTTAGAATTTTCCTTTTCGGAGGGCTCAACATCTGTCAAGATGATTTTCCATCACAGTTTTTCTCTGACAGATCACCTTTTATTTTCCGTTTCTTAAGCGCAGAGGTGGAAACACTTTTCCACTCATTGAGAATTTATTTCCTCCGTTGCAGCAAATGATGTAACATGATCCAGTCAGGCTAAATGTCAGACACACTGTAGATGAGCAGGGAGTAACTAGCTAGCCTAGCAACAGTTAAAGCTCCAAACAACACAAGATGTGGTGTCAGTTTGCTCATGCAGATTTTTTAGGATTTAAACCAACAGTCATGCCGGCTAATGTGACCAAATTGTACCTGAATTTCATGCTAATGCAACATCCTTTCTTTCGTTCAACCTCTTTCTCTCACCAGGAGCTGGAGAAGTGCGAGTCCAACCACATGATGATCTTATTTCGTGACGGCGGCTGCCAGTTCCGGGCGCTCTACTCGTACTTCCCCGACACCGAAGAGATCCAAAAGCTGACGGGCACCGGACCCAAGAGCATCAGCAAGAAGATGATCGACAAGCTGTACAAGTACAGCTCAGACCGGAAGCAGTTCACCGTCATCCCCGCCAAGACTGTGTCAGTCAGCGTGGACGCCCTGACCATCCACAACCACCTGTGGCAGGCCAAGAGAGGTGCTGTGCCAAAGAAAAGCGGAAAATAGCGGATTTTTTTTTTTTTTTAACCCTCCGTCACCCGAATCATCTCTTCCCCCATCTTGCTTCTTCCCTGAATAGACTGCATTGACGCCCACAGCAAAGCTCGACGCCATGCTCGGTTTGGAAACCTACTCAGGAGAGGCCATGTTTTACAGACACGTGGTCATCTGTAGGTGGACCAAGGCAGGAACAAGGGAAAAGGGATGTGTGAATGTGTGTGTGTGTGTGTGTGTCACAGGTGGTCTAAGGGACTGGTGCTTGCAAAAATAAAAAAGAGAAACGCCGGCTGAATTCGCTTCTTCCCACCTGTGATCTCAGTGCGATCTGTTCAGGTTCTTTTTGGTCCGGCTCCATTTTTTTTTTTCCTCTTATTTTTCTACAACGACCACGACTTAAGCATGTGGCTTTTTTCTTTTTTTTTTCTGTCTCTCTCATATGTGGTGGATGTTCCTTTTTTTACATCAAGTATTTATTAGTTCAGCACTGTCATGGTCGAGAGCTCAGCTGCAGCACGAAAATCCTTCCTTCTCTCTCCGGGAAAAAAAAATGCCTCTCCTTCGGACAAATTCGGACAAAAGGAAGGGGGGGGGACGTATATATATATATCGGGGATTTCTGATGCTCTTTTCAGAAAAAAAGCGGGACCTTTGTACAACCCTTTAGGACAGTCGGGGGACTGCCCTGCTGTCCATCAACAACAACAACAACAACAACAAATCTCTTCCCGCCGTGGACCGTCGGATCAGGCTGGCATTGCCGATTTTTGCCTCACCAGGGACCTCCAAAAAAAAAAACAAACCTGCTGCTCTGAACTGTCTTCTTTTTCGTCACCGGGGGGAGGGGGCGGAGCTTCTCCGTCTCCCCTCGGGACATCCGTTGGCCTTTCACGCATCGTGGTACTATCGTCTGTTTATTCGACTCGCTTTTTAAACTAGACGCTGATCGTATAGCACTGGATATGTGTATAGCAACGAAAAAAACCCAACAACAAAGAAAAAAAAAAAACGTTAACAACGGTCATTTTAAATACTTTTATTTGTCGAAACATCCTTTTTATTGAGGGTGTCAAAAGAGGGTGAATGATTAGGCTTTGGTACAGAAATGATGCTTTTTTTTTGTTTTGTTTTAGCTTTTTTTTTATTATGATTATTATTATTATTATTAAAGCAATGTGGTATAGAGTTTGAGCTGATGTTATGTGTTTTCATCATAACGGGGATTCTCTGATGTTTAGAGCTTAGTTGTGTTTTCTCTCTCCACTGGGCACTCTTGAATTGTCCTGTATAAAGGTGCACTCATGAACACTTGTCGACGGCTTCTTTCATGCAATGTAACCCCCCCACCCCGTCCCCCTTCCTCCCCCCCGTCAACCCTCCCCCTCCTCCTCCCCTCCCTTTAGTGTTTTTGTCGGCCTGTCCCATCTTTAACCACGAGAGCCGCACACCACACACTCTTGTTGTTTAAAGAGTGTCCTCGTGCTGCTGCTCTGTAACCGCTTCGAATGACAGTATTTGATATATTCACAAAGGGGAGGGGGGGGCGGGGGGGGTTTGTGTTTGTGGGTGGGGGTGGGGTGGGGGGGGGGACTGTGGTTCAGTTATGTACCAACATTAAAGAACATTCCTCCAAGGTGTTGACAAACACTGCCACTTCGTCTCTCTCTTCTCTCTGTCGTTCAAACATCAAAGTGCTTTTTTTTTTTTTTTTTTTTAATATAGAAACCGTTTGTTGGCCTCGAGAACAACCAGAAGTGTTGCACGAGCACTTTACTTTCTGTTTGTTGGGGGATTTTACCTTTTTTTTTTTTTTTTTTTTTTTTTTTGAATGGGCATAAAAACTCTAGATGAGAACTAATTCTGCTGTTTTTTTCGCTCCCTAACAGTGTGAGAACTAAACCAAACACTAAAGATTTAATACTGAGAAGTAAAGCTGACGGGCCTCCGCTGATATGATACTACTGCTGTCTCCAAAAAAACAAACAAACAAACAAACAAACAAAAAAACAACAGAATACTTGATTTCTCATTTGCTGCATTTGTTTTTGGGGGCTTTGGGTGGGGGGGAGGTGGTAGATCTTTAATTGTATGTGTGTGTGTGTGTGTGTGTGTATTTTTATGTTAACTAAAAGATTGTATTGGCATTTGTCACCATTTTTTGTTACACTAGTGTACTTTTCATCCTTGTTGATTTTATCTTTGATCCCATGCCATCTATTTATTTTAAAATGGAAGCACTGAAACAAACGGAATAAATTTTCAAGTGAATAAAAAGTCACATTTTCATTTTTTTATTCTTTTCTCATGGCTTGATTTGTCCATTTGTGAAGACTCACTGTTTGTTTTTTCTGTCACTAGTGTCACGGATCTTTACACGGTAGCTTTACTAACACCTCAAATTGTAGGATTTATGTGTTTTCACGGATCACTTGAACACTTTTCTTAACGTTTATTAAGTTCAAACTAACCTCACAAGGTTTTAATCACCTTCTCAAAGCAAAACTGAATCATCCAACATGACACGGGGTTTCTAATTCAAGCGATCCGAGTTGTCAGAACATCTTCAGGCCTCCCCTGGTGTTTCTAACCGCGTCGCTCTCTACCGACCAACTGGAACAACGGCTTCAATGCCTTAACGCCAGCGCTCATAAGCATAACCCATCTGCCATGACAACCGTGTTTTCTTTTTCACACCTGGTGGTTCAGGTGATCACAAGACAAACTATGCACTTATCACTCCAGCTTGAGTAAAGATTGTAGACCTGCAAGCCTGCGTTTATCAGATTGTCCACCATGAAGGGTAAGTGCAGTTATTCCCTGCTGATGCTGGTTTTTTGTTTTTTTTAAGGAAATCAAAAGTCAAAAGTAACCTGATGGTTCTGTATCTCCACAGTTGTTGCTGTTCTCGCTTTGTTGGTGGTGAATCTGCGTTTGAGCCGTTGTTGTTACGGAGAAGGACCGATTTTATTGTGCCTGCAGATACCACAAGGTGATGACTCAAAAATGTTATTAACTTAAAGTCAACTGTGTGTATAGAGAGATATTAACCTTTAATTAAATGTTGGCTATTCATCAGTACAGTTTTCTGATTTAAATTTATTCTCACATCTTATAAAATGTCAACAAAATCCTTTTTTCCTTGATTTAATTCTAAATGTCTTGATGAATTTCCTCTATTATACAAGCTGTAGCTCATTCAACTTAAACCAGGTGATGAAAACACAAAACCTTTTAAAGTACGTGACACCAATCTGGTGATGATGAAGAGTTTTACTGTCAGCTGATGAGCAAAATAAAATTTCTATTTAAAGTGTGATCAAACAAAATCTTTGTCACACTGAGCTGTACGGAGTGAAAGTTCCTGCGTATCTGAACACATTCATCACTCTTGAATGTGGTCAGAAATACTTCAGTCTGTTGATGTTTCATTGTGCAACATCACCACTAGATGGCATCAGAAGCAGGACTTTGTCAAGTAAAAAAAAAAAAGATAAATTTAACACAAGTACATTAGTGTTTGCTTTCAAAAAACGGTTCATATAGTTTGATTAACTTAATTATCCCAGAGGGGAATCAGTTTATGCACAAAATTAAACATCCACAAAAAGAAAGGGGGGGGGGGGGGAAACACTCAGTGGGTCAATCAAGACATGGCGGACCCCGTCAGTAACTGCACACACAACTACACAGCACCGTCCTGGAGGGTGTTAGTGACGTTAGACAGAAACTGTCCCTATAGGTCACTAAAGTTAAAACACTCATTTTACATCAAGCTTCATTTTTTTCTTGAATGTTATACAATAAAATAAATTAAAGTGTAATAATCTGCTGGTCAGACAACAGGTAGTGAATGCAGCCGTTTTCAGTCTTTAATCTCAAGTTTCATACACAATAACACCTGAATGTATTGATCAGAGATCATTTATCTGTAGCTTTTGAAAAATCTAAAAGCATAGAATTCAGTTTCCTTAAAAAAGGCGTTAGAAGGTCTTAGAAGTCTTGAATTTCATGTACAGAAGTGAAATATTTCTTCCTGCCTGCTGCAGGCGGTCATGTTAGATATAAAATGTCTTTGATTCTGATTGCAGGCTCTCGGGAGACGTGATAAACCTCGACAGATGATTGTGCTGCATGAAACTGTTTAATCCTTTTTGTGTAGTTTGAGTCAGAAGCATCAGATCTGTAACAAACAGTCACTACTAGCTACAGTAACTAACTTCAGTTCATGTAATTTGTAACTGGTTCATCTGTTCATCAACTTTCTGCCACTTATCCGAGTCTAGGTCACGTTAATAGATTAATTATATTCGGGCTGCAACTAAAGATTATTTTCATTATTGGTTTAATCTAGCTGTCATTTTCCAGATTAATCGATTATTCGTGTGATCTGTAAAATGTCAGAAAATTGTTTAAAATGTCCTTCAAAAGTTCCCAGAGCTGATGTTTGCTTTTCAAAATGTCTTGTTTTGTCCGACGATAGACCAAAACCCAGACAAGTATGAAAACCAGAAAATATTCACATTTGAAGAGCTGGAACAGCGAATTGCTGATTAATTTTCTGTTGACCGATTAATCGACTAATGGTTGCAGCTCTAAATGATACAGCTGGAAAATACTGACAAAAAATGTGATTTAAATGTCAACAAACTCATGTACCTTATAAATATTTATAGGTCTTTTTGTCCCGATTGGTTTTCTGTCACTCTTTAAGTGGTATGACGTGTAAAAGGTATTAAATTAAACTCAATGTGGTGTTAAAAAGTCATGAGTTTAATTTGTTGAACCCTGCAGAAACCCTGAATCACAACACTGTTCTCTTAGCTTTCAGCCCCGGTTATTCAACTCTGGTGATGATTCTGAAGGACGTTGGAGAAATTAATTCCACCGCGTTACGCAGCGACGACCTCACCTCTGTTACCAGGCTCAAGATCGCCGACGCCAGAGTCACGGGAGTCGCCGCGAGAGCCTTCAGCTCCTTTCAAAACCTCACCAGTCTCCATTTAGAGCAGAACCTCCTGACAGAGATCAGCCCGAGCTGGTTCAGCAGGCCCTCCGTCCTCCATGAACTCAACCTCACACAAAACCTAATTGAAGTTCTGAACGAGTCCATGCTGAACGGGTTCACTGGCCTCTCGAGGCTCAGTCTGAATAAGAACAGGATCAGAACTATTGATCCAAACTCTTTTAACCTCCTAACCAACTTGGCTGAGTTGGACTTGTCTGACAACAGGATGACGAAGGTCTCACCTCAAGTCTTCGGGTCTCTCAACTCCACCAGGATGAGACTCGATGAGAACCCCTGGGACTGTTCATGTGAGGCGGAAGAGTTTGTTGACTTTCTAAAAGGTTTGTGAAATGTCAGACGGACGACAGTTTAAGTGTTTTTAAAGCACATTTAGAAAGTTTTATTTAAATTGTGGTGACATGATTTTGGATTTCAAGGTTTTATTGTTTAGTTTTTATGTTGAATGTCTTATATTCCTTTATATTTATTTATCCTTTAACATCTTGATGTTAGAAATAACTTTAACATGATTATCCTTTGGAGTTTTTTTTTGTGTCTGTAATCCATAAATATCATGAAACCAGAAGAGTGAGGCTGTTTCAGGAGCATATTAAACAACAGTCAGGTGTCCATATGAACAGTGAAAGAGGTTTTCCTTGCTGTAATCATTTGTCCTGTTCATACTGACTGTTAAAACATCCCGTTCAAATGTGCTTTCAATGTAAGTGATGGAGGCCAAAATCCACAGTGTGTCATTTTGCGCAAAAATACAATTAAAAGTTTAGCTGGAGCTTATATGAGGCTTCAGCAGTCTGAGTTAGTTGTATCAAGTGGATATCTGACACATTTACAGTCTTTTTAGCATCAAATTCCCTCTTTGTGTTTCCCTGTTGAGCGGCGGTGAAAGTATAGTAATAAAAAAAGAGGAACTTTGGCACTAAAAAGACTGTAACGATGAAAGATATCTACTTGATTTGACTCATTTGGACGACAGATAAACTTTAAACACATTTTTGCACAGAAGGACGACTGTGGATTTTGTCCATCACATACGCTGTAAGTGCATTATGAAGGGATCTTCTAATGGTCAGTATGAACAGGAGGAATGATTACAGCAAGAAAAACCTGTGTCAGTGTTTATTGGTGCTCCTGACTGTTGTTTTAGGACAGACTTGGAAAAATTGTGAACTCGTCCTTTAAAGCTGCTTCTCTTCTCAGATCTACAGAGCAGATCTCTGCTGAAGGAAGAGATGAAGGTGACCTGTGAGAGTCCTCCGTCCCTGAAAAGTCGACCTGTGTGGAACGTGTCGGTGTGTGTGACGTCACCTCCACCAGGACCATCTGCTGGTATGTTTGGTTCCTCTTGTCTCACTTCCTGTTTGATGTTTGAAACCTTTTTTTTTAAAACCATTTTTTAGCATCATAAGAATCATACTCAATATTCACTCCATATTGTGCATATCGGCTCACTGAACCACTGGCCAAATCCAAATGTCCGGACTTCACTGCACTAGCAGACTTGCAGACTTTGCGGACACGTTCCCGGGAAGCCTGTGAGTGCTGAGGGCTGTCCAAACCCACAATTCATCAAGTCGACATGACATGGGGCCCCAAGCTGACTTTCTGTAGACTTTCAGAGAGTCTGCTGGGGGTGCAGACCTCCCATAATCCTCAGCAATATGGAAGTGATGATGTTTTACATCTTTGAGGGGATTTTTTTCAGTTTTGTTGTTTGTATGTTTATTGATATAGTGAGATGTATTCAGAATATTCACAGGCCTAAAGGCTTAATAACGTAGATTTGTTTATTATAATCTGCTAAAGCTGATGGACAAAGGTTGTTTTTTTCCATCTACAATGTGAAGGTCTTCAATGAGGATTTAATGTGAGAATAATGTCAGCAGTGTTGAACAATTTATATCACTGAGTATTCTGACCAGATTTATTGTAGCTACTGTTTAAAGCAGCAGACTGACACATTATCATACATGCATATCAAAATGTTCAGAAAAACACTGAGTTACAGGGTCAGGAATTTCAAATGATGACAGTGAACATGTCATTTACATATGAAGGCCAAAGGATGGACATTTGGATTCAGCTGCTGTCATAGTTTACTGGGATATATGAACAGCGTCAGTGACATCTCTTGTTTTCCAGCTATGACAAGTCAAACTGTCTGCAGCGTGTGTTCAGTATCTCGTTTCTCCTCCAGGAACAAAAACCTCACCCACCGATGTCCCTGCACCCACTTTATTGACCGGTACATTTTGTTCTTTTCATCCCAGTTTTATTTTATATTTAAAGCTGATCTAGTCAATATTTTTATTTTAACAGCAGATCAAATGATTATGTATAATGTGCAAAGTTTTCAGCATGTTGTTTTGGTTATACAGCAGACAGTAACACTCCCACTACCTGCTTAACATTAATTATCAGCCAGCTGTTGAACATACTCGAGCAATTAACAGCTTAAGAGCCAGATATTTTACTCAGGAACTGATATTAGATATTTAAGTCACCAGGAGGCCAGAAACACAACTCCAAATGAATGCTAATGTTGCTAATGTTTAAATAAGCATCAAGTTCATCCTTTGTGTTGTGTTTACAGCTTGTTGTGCTGCCCTCAAGTGGACAAAATTAATTACTGCTGTGTTCTAGTTCTTCATCAATACAATCAGAATATTGATACATTACATAGATTTTTTTTTTATAATTTGTAATTTTTGTAATAATTTGTTCTCTGTGAGAGTTTTCTAGTTGTTGTATGTGTGTTGTTGGTAACGCTTCATTCTGAAAGTCCCTCAAGTTACACAGAAGCTACTTTTAGGAAATTGTTGAAAAATGTCCTCGAAATTAGTAGGAAAGTGAAGCATCTGTTAAATAAATTGTTCATAGATGCTCAGTCATTATAGCGTTTTTAACTTTAATCCTACCGACTTGTGATAAAAGCTGAATTTGTAGTAAAGAAGAGTATATATTTTCGTTTTACACAATATGCAAATTAACTGTAACTTTACTAAAATAATAATAATCAGTTTTTTTTTTCAGATGACATTAATTACATAACTAATAATGTTTCGAGGAGAAGTTAACATTTTGCTATGTGTGTTTCTTCAGTCCATAGTCCTTGTATGTTAAATATGTTAGTAGGATGAAGGTTAAGAAACAACCTGATATTCTAACATATTGTTTGACACACTGTTGAAAAGTTTTTCAATCTGTTAAATGATTGTTGAGAATCAAATTTACTAAGAAGTTTTGCAAATCAAGAACAACAAATGAATCCACATATTAACCAACTTTTGTTTTGCAAAATGTCCTAAAAATTATCACTTACACACCTGCAAATGACTTATATAAAGTTAATGTAACATTAAGGGACCTGTAAAATAAAGTGTTACTGTGTTTTTTCCTTTGGCAACTTCCATGACTTCACCTTCATCACCTTCATCATCAGTCACAGAAACCTCCATCCACCAGCCCGTAACAGACTCTGCAGCTACTGGAATCACTGGTACGTTTAGTTCTTTGCATCTCTTGTTTGATATATGAAAAATTAAAATAACACAGTCTGAATATTTCCTCTTGCATTTATAATTTATGCTTCATCTGCTCTTTCTAGAAACTCGTGTCACATTTCCACCACGACCTCTGTCAGATCCAAATATCGCCGGCACACTCATCGCTGTGATCGGTATGTTTCGTTTTTCTTTTGCACATTTCTGTTTGTCATCAGAAACTTAAAAAAATAACCTTCCTGCTCCTCTGTAGTGGTCCTCTGCGTGCTGCTGTTTGTGGTTTGTGTCCTCGCTGTGCTGTACAGGAGAAAACGCAACAGCAAAGCGGTGATGCCCGGACCTCAAAAAGAAGACGGCAGGTTGAGTCGTGCATCTCCGGGACTCCCTGAGAAGAGAAACTTCACTGGAAACAAACAGGCGGACTCAGAGACGGGATGGAGGAGACCGTTTACTGGAGTCAGAGCTAAATCTGCAAATGCTTTGCTCTTCACATCTCCTTTTTGTGTGTTTGGGAAAGATCAAGCGACTTTACAAACTGCGATAGAGGCTTCATCAAAAGACACAGAGAACCCATCTGAAGGAAAGCAGACAGCGGGGAGTGAAAGCGAAGCAGCGGGAGGTGTTGAAGCAGAAAATATCACAGATTCTACTGATGAGATGAAGAAAAACAAGAAACAAGCTCTAGATGAAGACACCCACTGTGTTTCTGTCAACACTGAAACGGTGCCTTATCTGAGCATCGGTACCGACCAGAACAAACCCGATGATTCCAACAAACAGTCCGCTGACAGTCAGGGTCAAAGGTCACAGACGGGTAAAAGCATGGCGAGGATCTCCACCTGGCCTCCGACTGCAGTTCAGTGGCAGGAAAGATGCAAGATGAAGGAAGAAGAAGAAGAGGAAAGAGCTGGTGAGTGTTTCAAGTTTCAAAGTGAGGAGAAGAAAGAGCAAAGCAAAGAGAATCCGTTGTTTTTTGACAAACGGGGAGTCAAAGCTGAGCAAACGGAAGAATTAACGGCTCTGACGCGAGACCCAGTTCTCTCAAAAGTCTCCGAGTTCTTAAAACCAAGTGACAAGACTTCAGAGTCCTCGTCAGATCATGTAAACAACTGCTGCTCCCATCTCAGCGATGCTCATAACCAGACTGATCTGAGACAAGAGGAGGGGGTCCAGGACTCAGCAGCTGCACCAGAGGAGACAAGTGAGCTCCAAAAACCGAATCTGGAACAACTCAAACCCGCAGAAAAGCTTCCACAGAAGATCAGCAGTAAGAGCTGCGACAAGGGAGAGCTGAGAAACGAGCCAAAGCGACAGAGGGCAGAAAACAGAAGTAGAAGCTCGAAGGCTCCTTCTGGCGGCGCCTCACCGGATGATGAGACCCTGCTGGACGGCAACGAGTACGCCTTCATGGACCTGCTGCATGAGGTGGTGCAGAATAACGGCCGCTGGACCAGAGAGAGGTGGAAGCAAGTCAACAAGCAGCGCCTCAACCAGCAGGGACAATGAGTCAGAGGTACTGAAGGAGTTAAGAGGGAGATTTACTCCCAAGTTTAAAGTTTTGTAAACATGACATCACATTACAATGTTGTAATTTCATTTACTCTTTAAGTAAAATGTTTTATTTTCCTGCTGCTGCAGTTTAAAGTAATCTTGTGAGATAAAATCAATGCTTAAAGGAATAGTTTGACATTTTGAGACATACACTAATGCTTTCTTTGCAAAAAATCAGATGAAGAGATTGATGTGACTCTCATGTCTGGCAGTTAAAGGGTTATTCCAGTGATTTTGTTTTGTCCTTCTATAAAGTTGGGGGATAAGAGGCGGATTTAAAAAAAGAACGAAGCAGAGAAGGCCAAGACATCCTGACTTTAAGTCTCTAGTTTGAGTCAAACACTGGGGCCTACATTTCCCATAATGCAACATATGCTGCATTCAAGCAATGTCAGCAGAATAAGAAATTCTCCTGTAATTCCGATTTGGTTTTAGGCCAACAGTCTCCTTTAGATACATGAGTGATATACTCATCTTAATCTTGGCAAGAAAGTGAATGAGAGCATTTCCCAAAATGTCAAACTATTCCTCTAACTGTGGGTGAATAACAGCATATAATATAACTAATACAACTAAATTGTTTATCTACATTTAGGAGCATGTGATTGTCCTCCTCATGTTGCTGATTGACGATCTGAGATCAAATAAAAAGACCTTTTCATCCAGTGTATCTGGCTGCATGCAGCATTTATTTGTTCATATTTTATATATGGAGAAGTACACTCGCTTCTCATAAGAAATAGTACAAAATGGATCAACCCTTTTTTTTTTTTGACAATGACTTAAAAACATAAAAGTGGAGGTAAACATAATACGTGGGCTTTTGATAACACCTAGACGACATGCATGTTCCATTCATATAAATACACAGTATCAAATAATGGCTCCAATTTGCAAGCAGTTGACTTGATTATGGGTTTCTCTAGCCATGAGACGCTAAATGTCCTGCTAAATGTACAAAATGATCATTCTTGGCAAGCTGTATAACAAAACATGCTTTTTAGTGTTTACAGTACATGCCCTCTTGTGGTATTGTAAGTACGGACAGTAGTAGATCTGAGGTGAACTGATTGTGGAGAGTTAAGATTTGTCAGAAGTGACGACCAAGGAAGACGTTAAATGAAAGGATCTGCACACTTATCGTATCCTCCGTATCACGGTCGCTCGCACTTCAGCTCCTCAGCTCTCACACAGTCCTGTAAACTGACCTTTATGAGGCGCCACTGAGCAAAGATCGGACCCTTTGCGATAATACATACACTGTAAAACATGAGAAATGCTTATGCCCGTTCATAAAGAAAACAAAAATCCAACACTGGCAGAAAACAATCCATCTGATATTACATCATCGTGACTATCGCTTCATATTCCTTTGACAGATAAAAATGGCACAAAGTAAACTTTGCGAACTTTTACCTGCGAGGTAAATCAAAAACAACAAACGCATGACATGATACTGCACATTTGACTGTCTTTGCTTTCACAGGAATGAGTGAATACTGCCCACCGTGTTGTACAGATTCAGATTAAAGGGTCATGCTGTTATGCTCTAGACATCTCCGCAGAGCTTAGTGCAAAAATAGTTCAAGTCCTCTTTCACTGTTGGTTTTTTTTTATCACACAGAAGAGACGGAAACAAAAAGAACAAAAATGGCAAACAATGAATATATAAAGTTACTATTTACAGTGATTAAACTAAAAGCTGAGAAATGATAATTCAACATTAAATACTGACACTGCCGTATACACAAGGTGTGGCCTGTACAACTCGGAGAGGAGAGAGCACTTCCTTTTCAGCTCAAGTACGTTCAAAATAGACTTGATAAGATTTGAACGTACCCGTCGCTGTCTGTGCAAAACGATTCTTGCTACCAGTCGTACTGCAACTCCTGAGGAGTTATGAAACTGGAGGATCACAATAAATTGACTTGAATGAATTCAAGTCGAGTGTAAAATAATATAAAAAAAGGCTGATACTGATAGATATGAGAGTTTAAGTAATTCAATATTCTTTTTAACAAATATATAATACTTTCTGATAAAGATATCTTAAAAGGAATAACTTGACATTTTAGAATATAAACTTTTTTTGCTTTTTTGCCAAGAGTCAGATGAGAAAATCAGTACCACTCATGTCTGTGTGCTAAATGTGGAGCTACAGCCAGTAGCTTGTTAGCTTAGCTTAGCATTGAGACTGAGAACCGGGAGAAACGACTAGCCCGGCTCTGTCTGAGGCTAACAAAAATCCACCTACCAACACCTCTGAAGTTCACTAATTAACACGTTATACAGCAGCTATTTTGTTGAATCCATATAAAAACTGAAGTGTACAAACGACACGTTGTGGTTTTACAGCTAGTTTGTGCTTCAACAATCTCATGGTGGTGATGAGACACATAACTCCCTGTAAAAAAAAAACACAATGCTTTTTTTTTTTACTCTTTGGCAAAAACTTATATTCACTGTACAGGAGTGTCAGTGGTATCAAACCTCTCATCTAACTGTTGGCAAGAAAGTGAATAAGCATTTTTCTCAAAATGTGAAACAATTTCTTTTACGTTTAGTTATTAAAGAGTTGTGAAACTTGTTAATAATATTACACTAACAGCAAATGTAACTAAATGTTACACAGCAAACTTCAATGTAAGTTAACTTGTATTGTTTGTATTGTGGGCGAGCCTGTATTATGAACATTAAATTAAGTATGTATGTATTAATTTATCTGATGCACTTTTGGCACTAATAATTTCTTATTGGCAGATGTATTTTCATGAAAAGCAAAAATCAGCAGGTAATATCGGCTCAGCCAACGTCTGTCAAAAAAAAAAAAAAAAAATCACTGATATCACAAAATAGATGCTAAATGGCACATAATGTATAAATCAAGATATTTACAAATAAAACAAAAATAATGGCACATACAGTAGAGCAGACATGGCATGGGACACTTAAAATAGTGAAATAAATTAACAATATTCAATTTTCAACAATACAGAAATCAGTTTCCAAAACACAACGACAGAGAAAGAAATGCTAATATGGCCGATAAAAGTGCCACTACAGTGTGTATATTCACAGATGACAGTTTGTCGTAAAAAAGTTTGTGCTCCTAAAGAAAGTGAAAATCCTGTCTGATTAGAAACGAGACACCAAACCAAACGGACTTTTGTAATAAATTAAGAAAAGTGCACGTTACTGTAATTTCATGGTAAATGCTTGAATTGCGAGAATTTCACTATGATGCATCTATGTGCATCTTTAGAAAACATGATTGTTGATAAGATGTGAAATCAAAAGACGTGTGTGTGTGTGTGTGTGTGTGTGTGTGTGTGTGTGTGTGTGTTTGGGTTAATGCTCCTGTCAGCGCCCCCTGACCGCCGGCGCTGGCAAAAAGAGCTGGAGCTGGTCCCCAGGCGCCCGCTGCGGCTGCCATAGTGCTCCTGGTGTAGAGGATGGGTCAAATGCAGAGGACGAATTTCAATGTATGCGAGTGCTGCGAAATGATCATAAAGGAATCTTAAAAAGAAATAAAAAAAAAAAAAGGGTGTAGTTGCCCCGAGATTCTGACCAGGTGTCAGTTTTGTGAGTTTTGCAGGCAGAGGCGAGCTCGGCCTGAGTCGTGGCACGAGGGCAACTTCACCCCTGAGCGAAATATGTCGAGTGAAACGATGACTTCATATCCCGTATGTGCACAAAAACACCTTCTTCTGACTGTCTTCGCAAACATCTATCACATCTCTCAGTCCTTTGGTTGGAAGGAGGGAGTTGTTTCCAGTGCCTGTTTGTCACTTTTAAGATACAGTAGGTGTGCGAGGGGGGAGTCGGGGGGGGGGTGATAACGAGGCACTCTTCATGCATCCACCTGTAGCAGCTCAGTGGGGAACAGCAGGTCTCTCAGGGCCGTCCTCTAAAATGCAGACACATAATGCACATTCACTTATGGACAGCTGTTCTTCCTTTCATCTGTGAGACAGACGAGCTTCGTCCGCCTGGGCGGGGCTCGGAGGTTTAAGGGTCAGGGTGACGAGGACTGGGAGGGGAGAGGATGGGGGGGTTTTCAGAGGTGAGTCTCGTCTCTTGTCTCTGTGCCAAAGTCCTGCTGGTTCCTCATGCTGCGGGTCTGCCCCACCTGTGAGTCCTCAGGCATGTGTGCCAGCGGGTCGGACCGGATAATGTACCTGCAGAGACAACATCGACATGATCTGGTGCAGGTGTGACATGAAGGTTTATCTTTTCATTTTAAAACTGAGATTAGACACAGGTGGCCAAAAGATCTTTACACTCAAAGTTATTGCTTCTGAACAGGTTCAAATATGGTGTCTTAAAGGACCAGCGTGTAGGATTTATCGGCATCTAGCGGTGAGGTTTCGTAGAACCTATGGTGGCCGCAAATGTGAAATGCTCTCTCTAGAGCCAGTGTTTGGTTTGTCTGTTCTGGGGTACTGTAGGAACATGGCGGGCTTCGTGGAAGATATACATAGATATATCCCTATGTAGATATAAAAGGCTTATTCTAAGGTAATGAAAACACACTGATTCTTATTTTCAGGTGATTATACACTCATTAAAACATACTTATGAATATTCCATTTCTGCCAAATCCGTTCCACTAGATATCTCTAAATTCTACATACTGCACCTTTAAGATGTCATGACAGTGTTGACTAATATCTTCATGCTATTGGCTAGAACTTTTGCCTTTGTTTTTGCCAGATGTGGTCATGTCTTCTCTTAAAGAGTCAAGAGCTAAAACAGCCTGTTTCAGACAGAGGCTGACCTGAACGGCTGCATAAAGAGCCAGTATGAGATAAATAAGGAGTTTTTTTTTTTTAACTGTAAATCATGCAAAGATGTTCCAGTAGAGCCCCAGAATATTAAGTTGGAAATGTGCATGATATGTCCCCTTTAACATCCTATTGTCTCATTTAATAATAATAATAATACTCAGTGCTCAGACTCAAATGCAGCTCTGATATCATAAAAAAGATACAGCAAATGGAAAGAAGTGGTCTTGCCACACCGGTCTCCTCTATCATGGGAAAAATGGTTGCTCCCGGTGTTGAACATTTAAGATATTGTAAATAAATGTGCAGATTTTTACCTGTTAAGACACTAAAATGCACATTAGAGGGAGTCTACACTCTTTTAGCCATCTGTCTTGCAATATGCATAACTGTGTCAGGATACGTTCCTACTTACCAGCATGGATTTAGTGTCAACAGTTTTACCACATGCATTCATACAATGTATTACATTTATAGATATATACATTTGCATGGGACATGTATGCAGATATAAAGAGGAATTAATAGTCCTGATAAATAAAACTGATTTGTGCACTACAAAAAAATAAAATAAAATACTGAACATGAAACTTGCTCGACTCGTCTTAAGAGTTTAATTTTTTATGGTTGCCCTTCAGTTTAATTTACTGTTGAACTGAAGAAAGAAGCACATTTTTAAACCAAATATATATCCTCCTCCATGCTGAGAGGCGAAGTGAAACAAAACGGTAATGTAGCGTGATCATCCGGCTACAGGATGACATCATTTTGTTTTATAAACAGCAAAGGCTACCGCATAAAAGAAAGATGTAAACTTTGTTCTGGTCCTTACACGATGTCGTTGAGCTCCAGCATGGTGTCAGGAGGAGGATTGATGAGGACGTAGGACAGCGTGTTCTGGTGGTCGTTCATCTCGTCTGTAACAAGAGACAGAAAAAGACCTTCAGGAGGTGCTCTGGAGCCCTCCCTCGTCCTCCTCCATTATACAGTACATCAGCCAGGAAATGAGCCCTCTAACCGCTGCAAATATGGGTCTCCCTCATTTCCAGCGTTTCAGTGAGGACAAAAGCAAAGTAACCCACACAGTATAGGAACAAGTGGTAGGAAAATCTGAGACAAATAGATGTGGAAATGCTTTGATTCTACTGTCATTCAAATTGAGGAGAGATGCTCATTACAACTGTTAATTTAACAATTTACCATTAATTTAACACATATAAGTATTGGAATGTAAAAATCAATCTGCTTTCTTTTAAAAAAAAGGGAAATAAATATCTGAATTTACAAATATTCTTTTTTCACTTTGTATTTTTTGTTGTTGTCAAACAGTCATAAGTGGTTGGATTTAATAAGGGCTGTGAAATCACCTCCTCTCTTAAAACTACTACTACAATTCACCAGAGGTAGTAAATAGAAAAGTGAGACAACAACTTCTGAATCCAAACTGAAAATGAACATTTTCTTTAAAAAACTAAGTTGTATTTTATTTGTGAAGTTTTTGTGAACATTAATACTTGCTAGCTGCTCAGATCACAAAGGGAAATTAGCTCCTAGTTAAATCTGATACAGCTCTTCTCTTTATGTGAGATTCCACTATGTATTTTGGTATGATTTTACCATATTTAACTCATGTATTCATAATTCATATATTTGTAGCTGTTGTATTAAATTATTAAATAACTATTTGAATTTGAGTTATTTATCTACATATTTACATTTTTATCAATATTTTTCTTTAAATACCAAAAAATGAATACATCTGTGATCTGACGGTTTGATTTATTCATTTGTAAAATCTTTAATTAGTTTCTTACAGTTAGTAGGAAAGATTTATTATATAAAATGGTAAATAATATTAACAGTTGTAACAATGTTCTTCTGTTAGTTTTTTTTATTGCTTCACCAATCTAATTAAGCAAACTGTGGAAATTGTTTTGTGCTATGAGGGTCTCAATCAGTAAGAGCTCACTGACTTTTCACATTCATTTCCTAGATGACTCATATTAACTGTGTGAATGTGTTGAGTGTGTTTTATTTATGTTTGTTATATATGTGCGTGATGTTCTGTCTGCCGGCGGCTCCTACTTGCGTTATGTGATGGACGGAGGGAGGGAAAGGAGGGCATGTGTGTCTCCATGACAACCCACCTGCTTGTGGCCCTTTATAAAGCCAGGCGGGGTGGAAGAGAAAGAAGGGCTAACCGTTACTGACAGGGCACTTTGTGGAACAAGGGGAGGCCCATGCTGCCTGCTGACTGTAACAGCACCTCATGCGCAGCTTCAGAACGAAGCCGACATGCAGACAGCGTCCGTTGCTACGCAACATATTGATCCCCATCGCATTCCTTTATTGTCCTGCGCATTCCACACTGGACCGACAGGCCGGGAAAGGCGGCAGGTTGCCATGCCAACGGACGACACTCAGCCCCCACAACCCACCCAGAGGGACATGTGACACACCCACAGACACAGAGGACATGCTCCAGCATCCGTCAGACTGGACCAAATGCAGAGCGACTCAAACCAAACAGAGTGAAGCAGAACACACTGGGAGTGTGAGACTGGAAGAAGTCGACCTGCTGCTGGATCGTCCCCTGGAAGTTAAATCTACAGTGTTTAATAATACTGAAGATGATCAAGAACTCTGTAAGTATGGAGGCAAATGCTCGCAGGATTTATGTAAGTGATGTTAAGGCCTGTTATGTTCCCCAATTTGTTTCTCCTCTAAACAGACATTGTGGACGTCCCAGTGCATTAAATATGGATTATACCATGGCCACAGAGAATACTCTTTGATTGGGTGAGAGTTGTTGAAACCTATGGTGCTACAGTAAATATGCAATGCAGTCACAAAGTATAAGGTCAGTGATGTTTTTCATTGTTTTGGCTCTGTATTCTAGGTCATTAGATTTAGAAATCAAAAAATTACAGAGATTTAAGGTCTGAATTTTAATTTTGAGGGTATTTGAGGGTGGTCAGGTCTGTACTGGATGAGCAGTGTAGGAATATGAATACGTAGTCTTCCAGTATCAGAACAGTGCAGCGACCAAGCAGTTATTAGGGGTTAATAAGTGAAATAAAAAACCTGATTTCAATCCAACTGAAACAAGCAGTACAGGCCTGGCAGAGCATCACCAGGAAGATACCAAATATCTGCTGATGTTTGGGGGTCGTAGTCTTTAGACATTAATATTTGGTTGCAAATCCTTTGCAGTCAAATGACTCAAACGTAACTTTATTTACTTTGTTCTTACATTACACTTGGTCCCCTAAAATTGTTGCAACTTCTACACTCGTCATCTAATATGGATGAACACATCCTCAAATTAACAGGGAGAACCTTATAATCATTGTTTTCATTAATTGTATTCCTGTTTGTACTGACCAAAACAGGATTTAAGAGGCCAATATTGATATTTAGAGTTAAAAAAAAATCCAATAATATGTCCACTGATGTTTTTGAATTTTTTGTTAAGGATCCCTTAAATTTGGTTATTTAAAAAGGTGCACTGTGTAGAATTTAGTGGCATCTAGTGGAACGGACTTGCAGAAATGGAATATATTCCAAAGTATGTTTTAACTAGTGTATAATCACATAAAATAAGAATAGTTATGTTTTTGTTACCTTAGAATGAGCCCTTTATATCTACATAGGGAGTGGGTCCTCTTCCACAGAGCCATTCCACCATGTTGCACCACCATGTTTCTACAGTAGCCCAGAATGGACAAACTAAACACTGGCTCTAGAGAGGACCTTTCGAGTTTTTTGCATGTTTTGCGGCCACTGTAGGTTCTCCTACATGCTTGGAAGGGGAGGGGAGGTGTTTTCAGTTGGTTGCAATCTGCAACCTCACCACTAGATGCCACTAAATCTACACACTGGTCCTTTAAGAAATGTGAAACCAGGAAATGTGCTGAGCGGGACATTTTACTGTTGAAAAATAAACTTGTCAGTGCTCTCTGGTGAACAAACTATATAATGGCAACACCATTTCTAAATTACTAATTATTAATGTATATGATTAATAAAATATATAATTAACATGTTTTGTACACACATTTGTGTCGATACAGATTATAAAAATAATATCAGCTGATTAGTTTATCAGTCAGGATCTAATACAGAGCAAACACAATGGAAAATGTTTCACTGTCCTTATGTTTGTTGACTGTACTGTAACAGTTTAACTGCTGTCCTAAATTACTGCACAAGCAATATTGAAGTCCAAGTAACCATAGCAACAGTACTTCTGCCTTGTGCTACATTACCAGTGGACTCAGGGGTGAAACACACCAAACCATGGGTTAAACTGACTACAACCAAACTTTATGAACTGATAAGTGGCCATGTTATAAGTATGATAATACACTCTGATGTGTCCTGATGAATAAGAATAACAGAGAAAACAATTTTTTTTTTTTTTTACATCAGGACACCTCTAATATAATCTTTATATATCCAGGGTGTGTGAGGTATATAGTACATCTATTTTCTACTATCTAACCTTCCATCCACAGACATAATGCGTTCCGCTCCACTCTTAAAGCCATACTCTGATGCCCTGCAGTACTCTAGCCATTTGGGACGTCACCTCACGTAAACACAATGCAGAAAAGACCAGATAGAGGCAGAGATAGTAGAGTGAGATAGTGAGAGGATTGGCTGTTGATCTACCACTCATACTGGCAGGACACACACACACACACACACACACACACATACACGCACACATTCATGCAGTATAGTTGCAGTACTGTGATCAACCAGCTAACCTGACGGCCTGGTCCCCTCTGTATACGGGTGCTCTGAAATGTCCTGCAACTCTAAGCAACAGTATTCACTGTTAACTTCAATGGCCTAATTTATTCATTTATAATTAACTAGAAATTAAATATTGCAGGATGAGGCTGGTGATTTTCTATATATATTTTTTTTTCCTACATTTTATTGTGCAGAGCCAAACCAACAATGAATTGATCTACTTACAAGTATCATGCGTATATCCAAAGTCTGATAAATCACATTTCTCTGTACCGTAAACCTCCATTGTTGTCCAAAAACTACTGACAACACATCAGTGAGCCACACCGCTGCAACGTATGACATGTTCCTTCATCAAGAGTGTGATTACGGTAGTTTATTTATTTAGAAACGATTCCAAAGACTAATAACAGCGATCACATTTTCAGTCTCAGGAGAGTAGTTTCTTGTACAGAAGACACCACTGCACATTGTCTTCAGGACAAAGGACCATGTCACCTAGTGCAACTGTGTGGCTAACTGACCTGTTTTTAATAGTTTTTAGATAACAATGGCTAAAGCACAGAGGAATAAGATATATCAGGCTTTGGATAAACGCACAGTACTTATAACTACAATGAGTTCATTGTTGTTTTCACTCTGCACATAAGAAAAATGTAGAAAATCGCCAGCCTTATCCTTTAACCAAAACAAGTAAAGCAAAGAGTAAAAAACAAAAAAACAAAACATCTACAAATGAGTATTTCTATTTCTGTGGATAAATTCAGTGCACTATTCTTCAATGGATGCTGGTGAAAGGACAAACTCCTTTCTCCACAAGATGGTAGGTAACCACTCAGATGTTGTAAATGAGTTATAAACAACACACGATTTACCTTGCAAATATCCTAGATTTACTCGATTCATGACATCGCTCGCAGTGAGATTAGAAACATCCTCTACAAGCCAAAAGAGGGGGAAGGTAGAAAAGACAGAGAAAGAAAGGAGGAAAAAGAACAGAGGAAGAAGGGGGGGGAAAAAGAAAGAAAATCAGGCAGACAGCGAATGCATTTGCAGTTTCAAAAAGAACTCTTAGAAAGGTGAGAGCGATGCAAAAAAAAGCCATGCATTAGTGTGTGCACAGAATCAATTCCAAATTATTCATCTGTCACATGTTAAGATGCTGACGCAGTAATCCTCACTGACATTCATGGTTAAGAAGATCTCGACCTTTTCGGGTTCTTCCTGAAAGGTATTTAAGTGACATGTTACACAATATTTAACAAGTGCAACACATCTGGAGCATGATTCTGCTTTTTTTATTATAAGCATGAAGCTGGGAGGAGAGAAGAATTGAAAAAAAAAAAAAAAAAAATACAGAAGTGAGCAGATAAGAATGCAGGCAATTGCAGTCTGTGATCAAATGCAATTGAGATGAAGTTCAGTGCTCCTTCATCTTCATGCATGACGTCTTCACATCCACATATTGCTATGATCATGACTATGAAACGGTGTGTGTGTGTTATGGCACATGGAGAAAGAGTTTGATGAATGTGAGATGCATGTGTGAAAATGAAGTATTCTGGAGTTAATGGTATGATGTAGTATGATGTCGTTAATGATCTGAACTATCAAGACCCGCAGCACCACGTCTTAATAGACAATGAGATGAGATTTAATGACTGGAACACACACTAAAAAGTTTTAAATAAGTTTCTCAAAGCTGAAATAATTTCATTGGTTGAGAAAAGCCTCAGTGGGAGGAGCAAAAGCATCACCTGAACTTCTTTTCTGTCCAGCTGGAAGCAGACAGAGTTTAGTGTTGAACGAACAGCTACCGTCAGGCTAAGCTAAGAGTGGTTTTGGCTCTTTTTTACTTGACAATGAACACAACCTAATTAAAGATTGTCTCAACATGACGAAGGTCAATACAAAACTATATTACTTTCCTTTTTAAAGGTTTGTAGCGGCAGAAGGTAAAGAGATTCATTATGTGTGGTTTGTTATTTCAGACTGACGCTAAGTGAAGAGGACAAGTGGTAACAGCAGCTACAGTAACTATCAAATTACTTTAAAAAAAAGTGAGTGTTTCCATGTCTTTACAGATTGCAAATGTTCCACTGGTTAATTTATGGTCATAAACCCACCATTATCAAGCGAGAACATTGCATCATGGCTGCATTATATTCATTAATTTGCCAATTATTGTCTTGATGAATCTTTTTTCTTCTATAAAACGGAAGAAAATCAGCCCTTAAAGTTTCCTAGAGCCCAAGCTGACATATTTAAATGTCTTGTTTTGTTTGACTAACAGTCTAGAAACCAAAGAGATTCAATTTGCAATCATAAAAAAAACAAATGAAACCAGCAAATATTCACATTTGAGAAGCTGTAATCAGTTAAAAATGACTGAAATGACTGATTATCCAAATCATTGCCAAGTTAATGTTCTGTTGACCAAACTATTAGTTCAGCTCTACATACGCGGTTTCATTCTGCTTTTACTGTTGGCCTTATAATATGAAGAATGTGCTGCTATGACGGTTTTAGCTAATTGACTTAGATCAACGTTCAAACCAGCCATACAGGCCCACAGTTACACAAGTAATGTTTTTAGCTGGTCTGCTGACCTATGAAGACCATGATCACGAATATAAAAAGCGTCACTGCCGTTTGTATTTCAGTCTTTTTAATGTTTTCTCCCCTTAAATCTGAGATTCTCACTGTACGCTCCATCCTGTGAGGTTTAAATCAATCAATGACATTATTTCTACATCCAGAGGTGCTATGACCTAAAAGAAATGTTTACAGAACTGAGACTCCAATCTGCAACAAATAATTCACATTATTATTAATTATCAAATATATTATGACTAATTATGATTTAATCATTATAAATTGAAAAAAATCAAATAAAAATCATACATTTATCTGTTCAAACCAGCTGCACTATATACGTTTGGCATATAATAAATAATACATTGTAAGCTACTGCACTGAATTACACATTTAACTTTAATAAATCAACTTCTACATACAGTAAGAAAGCAAATAGACTTCCTATCATGTGACCATCGTGCGATCAGTCGTTCAACTCACCGTATCCCACGGTGGGCAGGCCCAGGTGCTTCATGCGATTCTTGACCAGCTCGGACAGCTCCTGTCGCTCAGAGCGCCGGTACAGGTTGAGTCTCTGCTGCGAGATGCGCTCCGCTCGGCTAGACGGCTTGGCGCTCTTCCTGCTCAGACGCCGTGCCCACTGCAAGCTCTTCTTCCTCAGCAGCGGGTGCTCTGATTGGTCGCTCGTGGTGGAGTTTCTGTGGGCTGTCTTTTCCTTCCAGGACTCTCTACGGTCACGCTGCTCCTCGCCCTGCTCCACGTTGATGGACACCTGAGACTGGGAGAGGAAGGTGTGTTAGACTGTTAGGCTTTTATTACTTTGGTTTTACTCTTCAGGAAATACTTGTTTGTATGACAATAAAAGCCACTTTTTTTCCATCTTTTATGCTTTTATTAGCGCTATTTTCAGCCATCATCATCACCATCATGATGCGATGGTTATGAACTTTGTATATTCATGCCAGAAAAATACCAGTAAGGTATTTTTCATCATTGTACGCTTCAGCATGGAGTGACGGCAAATAAAAACACATTTGGATCTTACCTGTAAGTAATTGTCCTTGCACTGGAACAAGACGAGGACAAACAGACATCCAAACAAAAAGACAAATGAAATGAAAGATGGGGGCAACCAAAGCAAACAAAATTGTTAAAAGCCTCTAAATCAGCACTTAGAATAGTAAATGGGCTGTATTTACTATTTCATCATTCACTATTGAACAGTGGGAAATTAACACTTGGTACTCTTGTGGTTGATGGCTGGTGAGTTTGTTTTTCATACCAGCCACTTACACAGTCTGCCAAATAGCTATTTAGAGGTTGATTCCTTGGTTAATAATCACACTGGCTGGTATAATAGTCAATGTGATTGGGGACTTTTTGATGAGAATGTATTAAAACCTGTGGTATCCGGCCAAAAATGTTAATTTCCCTTACCTGCTTGGCATTAATTCCTGTTATAAATAATTGCAACACAGCAGTGGCAGGCAATGATGCAACTGAGGTGAAATTGAAATTAACAAAGGAGAAAGAAAACAGGAGAAAATAGAAAAGCGAGATGCATAAAGGAGCGAGCAGTGACAGGTGGTAAGGGAAAAGAAAAATAAGTCTTTGAGCAATAAAAGCAATTAATTAGAAAGAATAAAGAAGAATAAAATCTTGACTTTATAAAAGAAAGCAGAATGAAAAGTAGTTGTGGACAAAGAAAAGACATTTTACAAAGTGAGAAATGAAAACAGAAAGAATGCAAAGTAAGAAATTACATCATGAGAATTTGACCGAGAACACAGATGAGAAAATAATGAAGAAAAAGATGGAAGGGAGAATGTGAGGATGCCAAAGCCACAGCAGTTCCTAAGCTGAAGCCAAACCAGAAGCCTGGTATCAGATATTAAGTATCTGATCAGACTGAACTTGCCTCTGAAGTTGAGAACATGTGTGACTCGGTGCGGTAGATCCCAATGGGGATCTCGGCACTGGAGGAACAAAGTTTCTGGAAGAGTCTGCCGTAAGTCCTGATCCACAGGTCTTCCTCTGTGATCTTCATCTGAGGAAGGAGAACAAGGATCAAGGCGATTCACACCTCACAGTCATTTTCTCAGACTTACAAATCCCCTTGCTTAGAGGAGGGAGCATCACGACTTACAGCACACAGATACCCAGAGCCAGGCGTGGTGTCCAGACCCAGAAGAAGCCTTGCAATTGCGATCATGTAGTCCTTAACAAACGACTGTCAAAAAACAAAGAGAAAAGATTTTCAACTCAAGTGAAGTCCAACTGGAAAACAACTTGCTCTGCATGTATATGCTCCTCAACATAGTGACCATTAAGTCTTTTTAATTATTAAAAACACCATCAGATGCTCCCACAGTGTTTGGTAACAGAGTTTGTTTTATTTATTGCACCTCAGGACTTATTTTGTGACAAACTGTCCTAATTATCCTTTTTTGTGTGCCCAATACAATGTTTTTTAGGAGTGATTTTTCCTTTCAATATCAGATTCTGCTAATAAATTCTGCCCTTTGCACCTGCAGTATATTTTTATGTCTTTGCAACATTTTATTAATTAATTTCAATAATGCTTTTTGGAAGTAACATTTCGATTGGAAGGCTTTAAACAGGTGCACCGAGTCATCTAGCATTAAGAGCTGATGAGCCAAAAACACTTTCCCAAATCAAAAGTTTCCACTAACTTCTGACAGAATAAAGTTCAAATGCATGTTCAGATGATTTTAACCTAGGATCCACATCTAGGTAAAACACTAAATACCTGTAATTATGACATGAAACTTGATGAAGACACTGAATATCACTAGAAAACATTGACTTAGCTGTATCTTAGCTTAACTTGGCTGTAGCAGCTCAAAATAATAAGATAGATGAAATTATCAGTTGACAAGTTCAACCCTGAAAAGCCAGTGTTTGTTTTCCCACCTGGTACAGCAGTGTATCCAGCATGCTGATACTGAACACCCTGCCTGCAGCAAACGGCAGCCGGAACATGAAAGCCAGATTGGAGCCCTTATCACGCTCTATCTGAAGAGAGGAACAACAAAAGATAAAAGATTTGAGAAACAGAGTGACAAGACGATAAGATCTCACCTTTATTCTTGTACGTTTGCCGATTTACTGCTCTTTTTCTTTATCTCCGAGAAGAAGCATTTGAAAATAAAACAAAAGGTAATTTAACACTTGAAAACCTACAAGTTGAAAAAGACATGAAAGATTCAGAAAGGAGAAACAACTATGATCAAGAATTGAGATACAATGTAAATTCATGGTAAAATGTTGGTTTGTTTACTGTAACTGTCTCGGTCCCCGGTCCTGAACAGCTCACCTTCTCCAGTTTGGAGAGAGCGAGTGAGTAGCAGTCCTTGGCTCTGAACTGCATAAACCTCATGTTGGAAGGGTGTGTGAGCTCAGTGATAATGCTGAGACTCGGGAACAGCCTGAGAGAGACAGGGAGAAAAAGAGAGAGTGGGATGACAGTGGAGAGATTAAATGCTGCGTGCTGTGGCAGTGATAAATGCCTTTAATATTGGTTGTTGAATAAAAGAGTAGTTTCAGAGCTTTGGCAACTGTAGTTTGTCTTTGAAAACACTTTGAGATTAACTCATTCTCCATTCTGGCAAACTCCAAAAAAAAAACAAGCATTTACTCTCCAGAGTCCTACTGAGAACAGATGAAGAAATTAATTAAGTGGAGTCTGGTGCTCATTTGATTCTCCTTTGGTCACTGGCTGTAATAACCATTTATTGTATGTTTCTCTGTGTTACCTGAACATAGTCTGGACGTTGACGATGGTCTTGGCATCTGCCATGTAGTCCTCCTCAGCGCTCATGGTGCTCTCCTTGTCCACAACCACCAAGTTGTCGGCATAGATTATACCACACTGCAGCAGGTTGTCCAAGCTGGTCCGTTCAAAACATAACACAGCAGTGTTTTTTACTTCATGGACTGTACATTTCTATTATAACTAGGCTAAATGGAAATTTGTATGACTTAATATACGCACACATTTGTTCGGACTAGTTCTTTCGTAGATATTA
This sequence comes from Thunnus thynnus, assembly GCF_963924715.1. Taxonomy (NCBI): domain Eukaryota; kingdom Metazoa; phylum Chordata; class Actinopteri; order Scombriformes; family Scombridae; genus Thunnus; species Thunnus thynnus. Next base: position 31,285,988 of record NC_089518.1, read on the forward strand.
GTTGTTACTAAATATTACACCTACTGTTGTGGTTGCTAACAGACTTAACTGTTAAAACTAACATTAGCTCGCTAATAAACGACCTACTCAGAAGTAAAATAGATAATATGGAATATGGTCATCAAATCTGAAGATTTTAAATTGAATTTCACAAAGATAACACAAATAGACCTCAAATTATCAAGTGCTATGCCCATAACAATATATAAAATTACCAAATATATATATATATATATATATATATATATATATATATATACAAATTTTTTAATTTTTTGCAAACAGAAATAAAACAAAGTCATACGTACATTTACAAAAGATAGTCAAGTTTAATATATGGTTTTCCCATATAAAACTGCTGTTTCTGACAGTTGAGTTACAACTTTGTGATGCTACAGTGACTTCCTGTTTACATAATTGATTGCTTTCGATTGGACCGCACAACCAATATTTCCCAGCAACTGATTTACACATTACTTTCACATTTCTTTCTTTCATTTGCACTGTGCATTTTGCTGAAATCAGTGTCTATATCTTTTTAAATTTGCTTTCATGCTGTCATGATTTTTGAACATCACTGCAAAACTGAGTTTCAAAAGCAGCCCTTTCTTTTTGATCCTCAGAAACAAACACTACTGTTGATGTTAATGGGAAATCCTCTGTGAGTAGTTATGCTGGAAACATCTTAGCTTGACATGACATTGTCTACAATTGAATGTCACAATTGTTTTTACTATTTTATTAGTGTTTTAGGGTGACAGTTTTCTTTAATTGGGCCATAAAACATTCTGTTTTGTTTGCTAACATCCATTAAGGGTTATATGGCATATTATTCATGATATATTGTATTAAAGCCGTATTGCTGGTAGCTGCATTAAAGATGGAAAAAGAAACAACCACTGACATGAACACAATCATTAAATTAGTTGAGCAGGTTTATATAATCCAAAGACATACTTATCGATAGTGCCAGCCATGAAGTAAACCATTGGGAAGCAGCAAATGGCCTCTAAGAAGTGGTTGTCTGGCCTGCAGGAAACAGGAAACATCATGAATTAGCATCTAACGCTAATCGTCTTTGTGAAACCACAGTGATGGATTATGACATTGTTGAAGAAGTTTCCTGTGCTTGTTGATTTAAAAAAGGGGTTGATCCATTTGCACTGTATTTAATGATGGTTTATTAGGTAACAACAGGAAAAATATGTGTTTAACTACTCATGCAATGGGAAGATTTAAGTGGTCGCCATGGAAACTCCTGAGAGTGTCACTTAGCCAGAGCTTTCTTGGCTCTCTGTCTGTGTGGTTTATCAGTTTCAGCTGCTGATTTGGCCAACGTTAATGAAACCCACAATGAGTTACGGCAGAGAAAAAGGTGTAGACAACTGCAACACATGCACACACACGTATACATAATCCTGAAAAACAAAGGCTTCCTTATGCAGAAAGATCTATTGTTTATGAATAATGCAAAAGTATTTTTCCTTTATCTTGAAGCAAAGCTATCCTGACGTTCCAGCTGTGATTATCAATTCTCTACTGAAACCAATTTGTTTTAAATTGCAAATATATGAAAATGTATTGCAAATATTATCCATTTCAAGCCCACATGCTTCTGTAGAACATGATTACTGTACAAATATACACTAACAGGCATATAAAGATACATTCCCCATCCAATTCTTTACATCTATTGAACTTCAGTCATTTTTTTCTGTATAAAGTACTACTTTTTATTAATAATGTAAAACTATTTTTTCTATATCTTGAGGCAAGATTAATAGTTAACACATGCTCTTCAAGCTGTACTCTACTGCAGGGAATTCTAGCACTCTGAAAATGTGCTTGTATTTAAGTACCAAATGATTTTCATCTATGTCAAACTCTGAAACGGTTGAAATAATGAACTAATACACAAATATACTGCAAAAACAGTTTTTCCACTACTAAGAAACCTTTAATCAACATCCATGTGGCAAAAGGAGGGACAGATAAAAGCCTGCTTTACTAGTTGGTAACCGGGTAACATATTAGCATACTGTCTGATAGAGGGCTACAACTAGCGGTTGTTTTCATTATCAATTAATCTGTTGATTATTTTCTCAATTCATCAATTAATTGTTTGGTCTACAAAATGTCTCTTGAGCACAGTCTGTGTTGTGTTATTTCACTGTAGGAGAAAGCAAACAAACAAACAAACATCAAGTTGGAGGGACTGTCGAGTAATCTTACGGGTAGTCCAGTAGCAGCACTATGGGGTTGAGCTCCTTCCTGGGTCGATAGTAGGCTCGCAGAGGGACAATGAAGTTGTAGAGACCGTTCCCTGCCATCTCTGCAGACACTATAATCAGCTTATTCTTGAAGCCGTACGCCTTGGCATCTTCAAAGCTGTTATGCGTACAGCCCTGCACAGAGACAGATCATTCAGACAAGAGAAAGTCAACCAGGTTTTAGTTTTACTGAGACACATAATAGTTTCTTGTTGATTAGAAGAAGGTTATTGCATGTTTCTTGTGGTTGAGTTCTGAGCCGTTTCTTTTCCTGTGTGTGAATTCACCTTGTCGAGACGAAGGCAGCAGAACGGAGCTTTCTGTGGTAGGAGGTGGCACAGAGTTGGAGAGCTGCCTATGTAGGGTGAGTTGGGCGGGTAGCCCTTCACAAAACTGAGAGAGAAGCAAAAAAGAAACTTCTGAGTCACAGCAAACTTTAATAACTTACTGTAAAATAGAGTACAAAGTAAATAATTTAGTAGTGTCAAAGACTCAACCACTATTTCCCACAGATATCTTCCAAAAATGCTGTCGACATCTACTCTCATAGAAATACCTACCTGTCCACAGCTCCATTAAAACTGTCTGCAACACTGTTTTTTCTATATGTTCTATGAAGGAACTACTAACTACACCTACACCCACTAATATTATTCTATTACACTGAATATCACCATGAATTACTGTAAAAAGCTTTGCAGTTCATTGTGACATTCTTCAGTCGTTCAGTCAGTGATGTTTTTAAGCCTGAAGGACTAATTTCTGCTCAATACCTACAAAACGACACAAACAATTACTGTACAATGTTTTGCAGCATGTTTAGATTTAGTTGTCTCATTTAGTCAATTTGGTTTTGTGTCCCCTGATTTGTAATGTGTGAGCAACAATTACCCTCATCAGTTCAGTGCCCTCTAGTTTGCCAATAAAACAGATTCTGACTTTGTTTATAGATGCATCACAACTGGATCACCACATGATGGCACTGTGGGACCTTGAGATTTACTCAATGTGTCCTCTGCACACATTGCAGTTGTGTCTACCACCTCAATGGCTGCACCTAACAACTCTTAAAGGTGCAGTGTGAGAGATTTAGAGGCATGTAGCAGAACAGACTTGACAGAAATGGAATATAATATTCATAAGTATGTTTTAATTAGCGTATAATCACCTGAAAATAAGAATTGTTGGGTTTTTGTTACCTTACAATGAGCCCTTTATATCTACATAGGGAGCTGGTCCTCTTCCACGGAGCCTGCCATGTTGCACCACCATGTTTCTACAGTAGCCCAGAGTGGATAAACCAAACACTGACTCTAGAGAGGGCCTTTCATGTTTTTTGTGAGTTTCATGCGCTCCATAATTTCTCCTACACGCTTTGAAGGGAAGGGGGAGGGGAGGGGTGTTGCAATTTGCAACCTCAATGCTAGATGCCACTAAATCCTGCACACTGGTCCTTTAAAAGAAGAAAAACTACTAAAGCATCATGGGGCACAGTAATAGAGGTTCAGGGGTTAAGAGGGATATGCTATGTCCAACTTAATGAGAGCTAATGATGTCAAAGTCTAACCAGTTGCTGTTTAGATGGTCTTGTATGTGCTGATGTACAGTCTGTGAGGCACAGAGGCACAAGCAAAAATCCATCCTAAACTTATCTCAGTCTAATGAAACTACATACAAAGAGAAAAGAGATGAGCGAAGAGATAAATGATTTCCTCTGACCTACTGAACTATAATGGTGACTATCTGTCTGACCTGCTGATAAATGAGTGTTGAGGGGGTGAGGATCTATGTAAGGACGCCGTACATGAGCTCCATTCAAGACGAAAAGTGCTGACCTCCCTTGTGTTGTCAGACACATTCATCACTGCCACGTCTGCACCTTGTAGGATCATGATACACAGATTACACGCCTATTTCAACCTCATCAATCTCTCCTCTTACAACCACCGAGACATGACGAGGAGGAGAATAGGTGACATCAATCAAGTATAGAGTACAGTATGCTTTCACTATAAGGACGTTTCAATTTTTACTACCACGGCAACCTCTTACATGTTCTGACTGAAAGATCAGACATACTTTAAACTTCAAGGCCACTGACATTCTGTCTCTAACGTTTTTTGTTTTTTTTACATTTCAACCACAGCCATGTCACTTACTCTGACCCTACAGAGCCCTCCTCGTCTGATTGGTTGGTCTCATCCTCTGATTGGTCGCTGAGGAGGTCACAGGGCAATATGGCAGAGGAGTCAGCGATCTCTAGGACGGGTGCAATGCTCGGTCTGCGGCTTCCGGCACCGTTCTCCGTCGGCAAGGTCAGCTTGCTGCTTTCCTCGGGGGGGTCAGGGTTCTGGAGATCTATGGCTACAGTACCTGAAAATAACAAGGGCTTATTGTATGTATTCCACTGAGATGCACGCTGTAAGGCTATTAAGAAATAGCAAGCGCAGCACATTTACTCTAATGTGCTCTGAAGTCAAGAGCGAATGATGGACCCGTGACCATTTTATCTCAGAAAACATTCTGGTGCTGGAAAACACGTTTTCATATTCAATATGATACAGTCCATGTTTAGCTTATTCAGCATCTTAGCCTGCCTCCATTATAGCGCATTCTTTAGCTCAGCTATTTGACCTTGAGGAGAAAATGTACTGCTCAAAAGCTACGGCAAAATAATAAGCAAACAATACTGACATTGTGTGACAATAAATATACTCCTGGCATACATCGTATTAGCTATTTGTAATATGATGTATGATAAATGCACAATACATATATCAGGTACATCAGATACATGATTTATGTGCATATATCATTGTTAATGTGAAAATGAAGGTTCTATAAAACAAATATAATTAAAATCACTGAAGAATTAAGAAAAGATTTATAATAATGAAATATCATTATGTCTTATACAGTGTTTGACATGTTAAACTCCATCAAACAATACAAATAGTGAATAGCTGTTAAAAAAAAAAAAAAAAAAAAAAAGTGTGTCATGCCCAAACTTACCATATGAAGTAGCCTGATCAACTTCACAGGTCAAAGAAAAAGCACAACACAATCACGTCAGCCAGGAAAGTAAAAAAGCATGTAGTAAGAAAACAGTCATGCATAACAGTCAACAAAAGCATACAGCATCACCCGTGCAGCCACCGTTCAAAAATGTTCAGTGCGATTTAATGCAAGTAAACAAAGCGTCCATTTTCTCTTCCAACATGGAAACCCTTTCAACCAATCAAATGGTGTCTGCGACCTGAATCTTTGCTCACACCGCCACTACAAACATCACCTTCCCTTCTTCTAAACCCTCTCTGCTTCAGTTCTCTCCATCTCACCCATGCTGGCGATGATGCTGTGCACGGGCAGTCTGGAGGGGGCGTCGTAGAGGCCGGTGACGGGCAGGCCTTTGTTGTGCTTCTCCTCTTGTTTGAAGATGAAGGCGGAGTTCTCCTCCTTGGTGATGTTGATGTAATAGCAGGTGTCTGTGGCAGCCATGATGTGGCGGGGGCCGGGGTTCAGCATGATGCTCTTGTTGTCCTCCCTCTTCACCCCGATCAGACACACACCATACCTGTGAGGTACAGGAGGGAGTTCAAAATGGCCTCCTGGGAAAATGCTTTTTCATGTATTAGACACTGTAATGAGATAAAATGTTAATACAGTGTGTCTGAAATTAATCTGGTGGAAGTTTTACTAACTTTTTATGGGCGTGGAAGGAGGCGTAGGTGAAGCTTTTTCCATCATACTCCCCGAAAAACTTGCTGTCACACAAACGGATGTGATAGACCTCGTTTCCAGAGCAGCGTCCATACGTCCTCTGCCACTGCTCTGGTGACAACTGTCCTTCCCTGGAAAAGTTTTATCAGAATACCTACTGAAGTTTCCAACTTTTACCATACACTGATAGACTATTGAAAAACAGCAGCCCTCTTATAAAAAGGTAAAAAAAAATAAGGTTTCTGCTTGAATTAGATGATGCGCCATCTCAGTTTTTACAATAACTGTGGCTCAAAAAGTAATTTCAAAGCATAAAAGAAATCACCTTTAAATCAATTCTGACTTTATTTGCGACTCAAAAGCTGCAATTTTCCCATGAGCTGATAAATGTGTCTGGCGTTTCATGACCTTTAGTTCCCCAGCCTCCGAAATTAAAATCACAGTAACGATCTTAAAAAGACGATAGGATGGAACAGAGAGAGAAAGGCTACAGTGTCATTTTATCTGAGCAGTTCATCTGCTTCACAACTTTTAATCAATTTGATGATGTTTAAATTAACACCTGTCACATGCCACGAGTCTATTCCCATTCCCGTCACCTTCACAGCCTCAAGCTAGCAGAAGTTTGCATAATAGAAGTGGAAATGGATGCTCTGTGTCTCTGCTGTGGAGTACGCAGAAGGTGAAAAACACAGGCAGATTTATAGTCAAACAAGGAACGCTGTAATGTTAACCGACTTGACAGTGACAAGTTTCTGCAGTGTTGACGGTACAGTAGTCAGCTCTGCAGAGACAAAAACCAGATACAGTCTGTGTGACTGTAAAAACTGTGCTGCAGTCATCAGTATCAGTCATCTTTCTCTAGAATTAACCATCGAGTGGGATTGAATCTGTCCTCATGAGTAATGAAATAAATGAATATTAAACATTAGCAAGATTGAAAGTTAACTTATAAACTATAAAAACGTTTCTTAGAAGTTGAGTCGCTCTGGAAGCAGAAATAATCTCATTGGTTGACTTTTGGATAGGTGATGTGAGGCTGAAACCCGATGAAAAAGGTGAAAGGTGAGAGAGAGGGAAGAAGACAAGTTCTTCTTCTACTGTTTAAATAAACCAAACTAAGTTATCAAGGGTCACTCTGTAGCTTAGCTGACATCTCAAACAGCTGTAGTAGCCCTGCATCTGTCTACCAAAGAACCACATGGTCATGAATTCAGAAAAAATGTGACATTAAAGTCATCACATTTGCTACTTTGAATTATTTCTAATAAATGTACAAGATGGATGTGTACTCACTGTCCTCTGGAGGTGTGAACCAGGAGTGTGACTAAAGTGGACGTGGCCGGACACACACAGTTCAGCGCCAACATGGCATACTTGAACTCTTCTTCGCATACTACATGATCTGATGGAAACGGATGAGTTGCAATGTTATAGTATGTTAGATTCAGAAGTGTATGTGTGAAAAAAAACAGTGGTTGTGTGTTAGTTAAAGTATGTTTTTTCTTTAGAAAAGTGTAAGAGGCATAAAAGAGAATACAAAGTACTTACCAGCAAATTTAACATGGAACTTATTTTCTGGTTTGAGAATTTGGACGTAGAGAGGGCAGTTTGGAGCAAAGTCCTTCGCGGCCCAAGCCCTCAAAATAGTCTGGTGATCCTGTGGGAGAGGAAGCAGTTCACCTATTTCACTCATCCAGTAAGTCAACGCGATCTGAATTTCATAGACCATAAATTTGGCCTCAGAGACTCAATATGCTCTCAGCACTCATCGTCGTTTTCCAACTGAATCACAACATCGTCAGGATATCTCCAGCTCTCGACTAATTTGTAAAGGAAGTAGAGTGTGAAGGAAAATTGCTCAATTCAAAAATAATTATTATCTTGAGAATATAAAAATGGGAAATGAGGGTTTACAACGACTTTGATGAATGATTGTTGATATGACTCACGGCAGCGGTTCGGTCGACTTCGTTCCTGCTGCTGAGGATGAAGCAGGCCTCGGCGTCGTCCATTCTGAAGGATTGACGGAGAGAGACGGGGGTTAAAAAAAAAAGAAAGGAACAGAGACAAGCAGTGTCGAGGTTTAGTATCTGTGAAGAGAACATTAAACCAAACATTTGATCCATTATTGAAGGAGATCAATGCCTTAAAGAAAAGCTAGGCAGGGATGAGTGCTAATGTTCCATGACGATGGCTGAAAAGGTTAATAGTGTCATTCTAGCAGGATGTGACACAGTGACACATCCATTCATTTGTGACAAAAAACTTGCATGTTCTGTGAACTTGAAGAGAACTACAATATGAAATTGATTATAGGGGAGTCTTTCAGCGTAGCAAGACTGATGTTTCTAAGATTTACCTGGCTGAGTGATTTTATCTACAACGTTATCAGTGCGTGAAATTGCCACAGCATCTAATCACCTGCACAGCTTTGCACATTGAGGGGGGGGGGCATGTAAAAAAAAAAAAAAAGAGAGAATGGACTCCTGGATAAATTTATGACTGTGATTTCACACTGCCATGTGCTACTGAGTGGTAGTTAGGCCCCATTGAATTTCATGTCATAACATCACAACAAGTAATATAAAGCAACAAAACACCATCTGCCAGTGAGCGGCAAGATCCCCTGAAGCAACAGTACAAGCTCGAACGCCACGCCGGTGCTGCAATATATTGTAGGGACGTTGACAAAACTGTCAAGTCAAACATATTCCAATGTGATCTATCACAGTTTATATTTCTGCCTAGGTATGTGACCTTTTGATGTGAACGGATGACCGATGTGGAGTGAAATCCAATTACACTGATGTGCAAGCAGAGGGCAGCCAAGTGGACTTGTAAGTATCTCAACCTCCAGCTGCACCTCTGTGACTCTGATTCTTCTAAATTTACATTTTAAGTCCTTTAACTGAGATTCTCACCCATAATTAATTCATTAATTTAAAAAAAAAAAAAAAAACATGTGCTACATTTCTTGGTGCATGCCCTTTTTTTTTTTTTTTTTTTTTTTTAGAGAGAGAGATTTACAATCAGAAATTGTATCCATGTCTGCATAATTGCCATGGAGACAACTACGTGTATACAGTAGGTATTTGTATACATGTGCGTTTGTCTCATGTGTGAGTATGAACATGCAGCCACTCACTTGGCCCTCATCAGGTCCTGGTCTTTGAGGGCAGATCCTTGAAGGTAGATGACCCTCTGGGACCACAGTGGGATCTGGAGGATACGGCGGACTTGAATGTCTATCTCAGTCGGACACAGAATCACCACATAGTAGTCCTGCAAGACAAAGAAACATGAATGCATTTATTTAAATCATGAAGCAACTACTAGCACATACAGTATACTGTGCATAGTTTCTTACAATGTGTGCAGATAAAGCATGTTACTTGTCTGGTGTTTTAAGGGAGCTTTCACACCTCTTAGTTCATTTGTTCCAGACCAAAGAAGAATAAATACATTGATGCCTTTTAGTTCTGGTCCGGTTCATGTTTATGCTGACTTTTTACAACAAACCAAGAGCTGTAAGCATGAAGTAATAAGAACTGACAGACAGGTAACTCATTGATTGGACAGTTAGTGTTGGTGATGTCATCCTGCATCATCAGCCCTACATGGACCCACGTGGGGTAATTAAATTCTGGTAACTGGCAGCAGATTATGCTGCACTTCACTGCACCTTATTCATATGTTTATGTTCTCTGGTGTTGCCAAGAGCTCACAAACAAAATAATATGAGCATGATTAGTCAAGACAAGACTGTGACTTTGCATATTATAAATTGTGACGTACGGTCAGAAAGGAGCCAAAAAACATTTTATACTGTAATAATATAGGAGATTACACAAGAATATTTGCTGTATGGTTGCCACATTTCACTTTTTTTTTTTTTTTACAGGGGAACTGATAAAATACAAGCTCACCATACCTCTAGTTTAAACCCTTTTCACCTTATGATATATTGGTATGTATCCCCATACTCATGTACCACATGATACTGCATACTGGTTACAAAATGATTTTGCATAAATATAGGCTGCGGATTGGTTTCTTAAGAGTTCATGATCAGCAGATGTATTTTATGGTGGCTGAGCTTTTGAATTTATGCTAAAATCATATATGTTCTCACACAGCCCTGTGATTTGTCTGCTTGGAACTGAACTAAGATCCATCATGCTAAGATATGTCTATAATTTGCTAAATAATTGTACTTTAAGACTAGAATGCTACAAATACATCGAAATGTTAGTTGACAATCCCCTTCATGCATCTATTATGCAGAAAACACTTAATTCATTGTATTAGTACATAAATTAGTTCACTGAAACACAAATCTATAGTTTTTATAAAAGTGAGTAATAAAAGGTGGGTTGTCCTCACTACAGTAATGGCTCCAATGTTGTTAAAGACAGCTATAGTTTTATAGCACAGAAAATCCAACATCCAAAACCCTTTGTTTGTCTTTCTGTTGTACCTGTAATCTGGGATGAGCGTAGAACTCGTTGAGGAAATCCATCAGCAGATCTATCTTCAGTGAGCTGACACATAACACCACATGCTTCTCTGTCTGCGCACGGTGGCGGCTGTAGTTCCCTCCTAACTTCTGGCTCTCCATCCACAGGTACGCTAGTTCTTCAAACTGACACAACGACAACAAAATCGACATGATGTCAAAACCGACAAGGATTAAATAATGAAGGAGGAGTGAAAACTGCTGATGCAGTAGTTTATGGGTGGCAGGAGGTCTTTTCTATTTCTCAAACAATTTTGCTCTTCGGGGACAGTAAAGATATTTACTTCTCTTTAAATAAATAATACAGTCAATAGTTGGATTTGTCATGCAGCCAGCATGTTCTACTGCACTGGGCCAGCATGTCTTGATCTGAATTTTAAAAAAGATTTGCGGAGAGATGCACCTTATTAGATTTTTATTCGCTGTCAGCCTGAAAAAGCTACAAGAAAATGTCATTTAATATTTAATGATAACCCCATAAAAAGGTCATCACTAGTCACCGAACATCAAAGAATTCCTAATGATAAGACAGGACTCCAAAATGAGGTTTACTAAGTTTTGAAGCCCTCACTGCACTTTGGGGAAAAAAACGGCTTTTTACCTGTAGTGGGAGCACCACAAGGGCAACACAGATGAGAATGACCACCAGCAGCTGGGAGGGCCAGATCTGTGGTGTGACATCGCCATAGCCCACGGTGGAGAAGGTGACGATGCAGAAATAGAACGAGTCAAACAAGGACAGTTCCTTCCCGGCTCTCTCTAAGTGCTGGATCCCACAAGCTCTGCAGAAAACCAAGAGATTAACACAGTGACATGATGGTATTACATCAGACATGTCTCCTGTGGGTAAATATAATTGAAATAAAAACATGTGAAGGGAAGGGTTTCTGTATCCTGGGGCGTAGGGTCATTGGACAAGCTGTGTGTGGGTGGTGGTGGTGGGGGGGGGGGGGGGGGGGCATGAAGTGGGTGCACTTTATCTCATGGGTAACACTGTATAAAACAGGGATAACCACTCATAGATATACTTATGTTTTGAGATCTATACTCTGCAGATAATCAATAATATAAAGGTGTAAAATATTGAATTCTCTTTATTTTACCAGTGTACACAACAGTTTCTACGGTGCAAGAAAGAGAGAGGTGAAGTCTGTTGTTTTGCCACCTGATCAGATTCAAAGGAGGGAACCAGTGAGGAAGAGGAGGAAGACTAGCTGTATACACAGGGCCAGTGTGAGGATGGCAACAGCAGCAAGTGACAATTTCACTGGTAGCTCTAGTGATGAGGCAGAGGAGCGAGCAAACCAGAATAAAAGAGGGAAGATGTTTGGATAATTATTAGAGGAGTACTGAAAATTTTGGTATAAAAGATCTAGTGGTTTTGCTCTACATATTGTATTGTATGTGTCTGTCTAAATAATACATGATGTGTTATTTTAGCACAGATACATAAGAAATAATATGTGTCTAATTAATATATGTGTTTGCCAATTTAAGGGTTCATGGAATCTGCTTCAGATTTATGATTTAGCCTGGTGGGCTGGACACAAAAATCCAATTTGCTCCAGATCAAAGGGCACAAGAGTCAATACAGCTTAAGCTCCTGTTCGGTATGTCATTTAAAGTGACACCATTGATTGATCTGTCAGTTCCACCTCATCGCTTGTGTTAATTCATTTGTGTTTTTTCATTGATAAGTTGGGAGATTTAATGACAGCCTGAGGTGGAGGGGAATGAGATTGTCTAACTGGACAGAGTGGAGTGGAAGAGGCAGGTGTGCTGGGTGGTGGCCAAGTATAAGAGCAAGTGACAGCCTTGATTTAAAAATTTGGTTTTAGAATTGTGGGAATCAATGAGACATAGGAAATGAAGCCATGTATTTAAAACATTTTCCTGGATTTATCCTTTTTTTTTTCCTGCTGTGTTTTCTGACTTACTCTCCCCTTTGTGTTTTTGAGCAGCTGGATTGATATTCAATCAGTCAAACTTTCATTGGTGTACAGTACATCACTATATTTCATCACTATATAGTTTTTCTGGTTGAGTTGATTGGACTGAAACCTTGAGATGACAACTAGCTGACCTTAAAAAGTCAAAATTACTTTTTTCCCTCAAAAACTTTAAGACACATTTTCTATTTGCTTTTATGAGTAACAGTTAATTGGCTTCATAATATCAACTAACTCCTACTCTTTACATTTTGTTGCTTTTTCACTTTGTCTTTTAGTCTAATTTCATGTTTGCTTTCTAGAGATGTTCTAATAAACCTTATATTCAATCTCTGCTTTCCAACACACGCCATCACCCTCTTACAAATAATGTGCTTTTTTTCCCAAGACATGTGGGATACTAAAATGCGCTAGTCAAAACACTTTCTGGGTCATGTAGTACAATCTTCAGTGAACAGATTTTGCTGCGAGCTGCAATGGTCAGAGCTGCATTTCTGTGACTAACGACAAGAGTAGATGTTCACTCACCCAGTGAAAACCAGACACAGTAAGGTGCAGATGAGGATAAACACCTGGTTGAACATGGCAGAATGGGTCCTCTGGATGGCACGATGGAAATCATTCTGGACAGAAGAGGAGAGATACATTACATAGGCAGGTAGATGGAGCTATTTTTGTCGTTTTTTTGTTATTGTGTATCATGTAAATCTACATCAAAAACATTAGTGACATGATGCTTGAAAAAGGCAGTTACTGTCTTCACATTCATTGCCTTTGCCTCAATTTTTACAGATTCTTCCCTGTCTTAATAATAATAATAATAATAATAATAATAATAAGGACCTTTCATGACATAAAATGCAGCTCAAAGTGCTTTACAAAAGAAATATAAAATATATGTATAAAAAAATAAAATAAAATATACAAACACATACATACACATACATAAACATATTAAAACAGGAGATAAATATCAATGAGGACATAGTAAAAGAGTAAAAGACAATAAAATCCTGGAGAAGGAATAAAATCAATTAAAGGCAAAGTCATAGAAGTAGGTTTTGTGCTGCTTCTTAAAACTGTCAACTGAGGTTGCTTGTCTAATATGAGGAGAGAGCATGTTGGTGCATAACAACTGAAGGCAGCATCTCCATGCCTTTTGCTGTTAGTCAGTGGCACCCTCAGCAGACCAGCTACATGTGATCTGAGGGAGCGATTTGGAACATACTCCGACAGGCAATCTGACAGGTAGGAAGGTGCTAGCTCAATTAGAGCTTTAAAAACAGGTAAAAGAATTTTAAAATCTATCTTCAACGTTACTGGGAGCCAGTGCAAAGATGCTAACACAGGAGTAATGTGACCTCTTTTACTGTTTTTTGTTAGAATTCTTGCTGCTGAGTTTTGGATGAGTTGCAGCCAATCGATAGTTTTTTTTGGCAAACCAGTATACAGTGCGTTGCAATAATCTAAGTGTGAGAGTACAAAGGCATGAGTCAGTTTTTTAGCATCACGTTTCTCGAGTGATAAAAGACTTTTTTAGTAACGTTGTTGATATGATTGTCAAAGTTGTGGTCAGGATCACGAACGACACCCAGCTTTTTCACTTTTTAGTTTTACCTGTAGGGCCAGATTTTCGAGTCTATTTATTATTTCATCTCTTTCAGCGTCTGTGCCGATGATAAGGACTTCAGTTTTGTCTTCGTTTAATTTGAGAAAGTTGCTATTCATCCACCGCACAATACTGGAGAAGCAGTTTAGCAGAGGACGTAGGGCGTCCCTTATTGTCAGGTGCTACAGATAAATACAGCTGGGTGTCATAGTATATTGACGGTGAAAATGAAAAGATGTTCTAAATACAACTTAACGCGACAAAATTTCTACTTTCACTATACTGCCATATATTTGCTACAGACAATCTACATCCATCTCCACTGTCCTCTCCTCTGCAGTAGAACATTTAAGTGCTCTATCCATATTTCTCTCTCCTACATTAGTATACTGCTCATCTTGAAACGTGGGAGCTCACGACTCATTTTCAGTCACATCTTGTTAGCATGTTCTGCCTGTCGCCGCCGCTCCAAACTGTCCCTGCTCCCTCTCTCTCTCTCTCTCTCTCTCTCTCTCTCTCTCTCTCAATGTGCTGGTTTGCTTGGCCGCAGATTCTACCATCTGCCCAACTACCGCCTTGGCATAAAGCACTTACTCTCTCATGCTCTCATCTGAATCACAGCAAGAGCACACACTACACCAGTTGGATATCATCTAATTGCTTTGAATCCTTTATACCGGTTACCTTTGCACCTACTGTACATCCTGGACAATATTGACATTATAACACCAGATTTCAAGTGTTTTTATCCTATATATTAAATGCCTAAAAATTTAAATTCATCATTTTTATTAACACCTTTATTGAACCACCAGCAAATGCAGCTGGTGGGAGAATTAAGATGAGTTGAATGAGTGCAAGTATTTGCTAGTTCTCTAGGTAACAAGCCATACAAGACATATCTAAAAAAACGGGAGTAGTATGGATAAGGGTCTGTTCAGTCCTAAACTAACTAGCCTGAATTTCAATTTTTTAGGAAAGTGAAAACAAATGTCTTGTCTCTACCCCTTCTAATCTCTGAGTTACTCCAAATAACTCAGTTAACCTGAACAAATGGTTGGTTTTAGCTTTGACAGCCAACTAATTAGCCAAAAGGCAAATTTATCAAAGTAACCGATGTTCATGTTAACAATATTGCACAACTTATTGTAGCTAATAACACTAGCTTCTTAAGTATATATATCGGCTGGCATGCTAATCAAATGGGTTTGCACAAAGACGGTGTTGGCTAACCAGACAGAAAGAAATTAAGCTGCTCAATTTATCTGTCTACACACAATCACCTCTTACGCCGGTGTTACTCATAGGCTGGTGACCTGCAATATGTCTGCTGGAGGATGGAAAATGTAACCTCAAAGCCGTGAGTCATAAACCCTAAACAGTTTCTAGGTGAACCCTGTTATGCGATAGAGCTACGGTATGTACGGAACAATAGATAAATTATTGAAAAATACTTACGATCATGTTCTCCAGGGCACCTTTGGCAAGCCAGCAGTTAAGAAATACAGGGACAAATATGTTTCTCAAAGGAGGCCAGAAGATCTAAAGGAAGAAAGGAAGGAAGGGAGACATATAAATACTAATCAGTTAACATACTCGAAAAGGAAATTTAATATGCCATTGACAATTATTCATGAAGGGTATCTGGAAGGTAAATTGTCTAGTATAAGATGAGGTACAGATGGCAGTGGGGCACTGACATTTCATAATTAGATTGCTTGGAGCAATCTTAAACCAAATTGACTTTCAGCCTAAATAAAGGTGCCTGTGGAATGGATTGATTGATTAATGAATTTAATTACTCACCGTGATTATAAATGGCACTGTATTGATCATCTCCAATATGAAGGATATCTGGAAAATCTGCTCCCAGATGTTGCCCTGGAAAGAAATTGACGGTAAATAATTCAATGAGCCAATGAGAGTGCAGATTGTTTGAGAGAAAAGTGTAATTCCAGTAATAACAATAATAATTCTTGTATTTATCTGAACTGATCAAAGTTAGGATGAAGTGGTGCAGTAATTATTCCTTGGTTCAGAAACAGCACTCCGCATTGACCTGTTTTTTTTGCTCTTACGGCATTCAAAGCACATGCTTGTTTATGGGGCACAGCTACTGTGTAACCCACAAGAGTTTATATATCAATAATTAATTACATTTTTTCCAATTAAATCTTTTTAAGTCATAACTACATTATTCTAGATTCTGAAACTTTTTGTAAACTCTGCTTTTGCTTTGTGTTATGTGAATTATGTTTATTAGTATCCTCTCAGTATCATTACGTGCTGCAGTATGCATTTTAAATGGCCCGTAATAAAGCAAAGCTTAAAGCAATATTTCAAAGAAAATATAGGGGTCTTTTGAGACTTGCAGTACTTTGAGGACTCTGGCAAGATGCAGACTTGATCTTCAAAAGAGCCAGTGACCAGATGTGCTGTATATACATAAAGCAAAATCTATGGGTGCAGTTAATTACACAATCAGCAAGTGGGACTGCATGCTGACTGGATTTTTCAAGTGAAGCGGGGTTTAGAAATCGCTAGTCAGTCGTAGATCATTTTGGCTTGTAAGTGTGTGACACCAAATGATTCATGTTTCATGAGGCTACAATTCCTCGCCGACTGAAGAAAAGGAGATTTCAGCATTTGCTCCTCATTAAAGAAATGCATAGAAGAAAAAAAAGACATGGAACGACATAAAAAAAATGAACAAAAGATTGTATACAATGAAATCCAGACAAAATTCAAGAGGACCACCAAAGGAGAAGGAGCTGAAACCTACGAGGCAACATGTCTAAGAGTCACTTCCAGCCTCAGAGCAGCGAAGATAAAGCTAATATTTCTAAGCAATGACAAGCTTGTTTTGAGACTGGCAGTACTTTGAGGAACGTGGACGCTGGCGAGATGCAGATTCGATCTTCAAAAGCTACGGGCGGTGTTAATATGACAATGCCTTCTTGATATTCCTGAGGTAATTGACAAAACATTCAACAGCACCTGTGTAAAATCTAAAATTTCTTCTTAGTGCTGTATTGGTCTGCACCACATTGTGAAGAGTTTCCAATATTTTGTTCACCTTATTTACATACTGTATATTACTGTAATGAAGGGACAATAATGCTCTGCTTATACCTGCTAATTAGGAGGGAAGGAATTGCATACAAAGAATGACTGTTGCTATTTGTGTGAACTTGACTTATTTCAATGGAATAAATAATGTTACCTATGCATGACTGTCCCTTTAAATCTGTATGAACTGAGGACAGAAGTGCATCCTTAGAGGACCCTTTAGATGAATCCCAAACTGCACTTCCAGCTCTCTGAGGCCATTTATATAACCTGTTTCTGAGACAGAGTACGTGAGGTCTGATTCTAAAATTAGTGGCAAAAGACTCCTGGCCTGCTGTCTTTGATGGGTTGACTTGGCATCGGCAGTTGGACTGGACACTGAAAGCTTTCAGCCCACGAGAAAGAACAAATGGGCAGTGCTCGTCTTTGATCAGACAGCTGTAAGACATCAGCATGGATTACAGAGAGAAACTGCGGACTGTGGACCAATTTCTTACCTTGTAGCTGAGATATGTGATAAGCATGGTCTCCAAGAAACTGATTAAGGCCACTGTCACCTGGAGCGAAGCAGAGGAGGAGATAAATGAAGCCAACAATTGCAAACTCATCTCTTCTGGCTATTCAACCTTCACTGAGGAACCACTGTGCTCTGCAATGCTTTTATATAATAAATGCCTGCTGGTGTTTTTGGGTTGAATCCTGCATTGAGATTCAGTTCAGGCAGTGGAATCTGATTTATGAGTGCTTTCTTTGTAGTGTTGGTATTCTCACCTGTATTGCCCATACAGGAACCCGTCTGTTCACCCAGAAAATATACCCCCTGTCCGAAAGCAGAAGAAAAAAAACTCTTCACACTTCAATGCATTTCCATATAATTGCAACATAAGATGAACACACTTCAGTTTACGACCGAGTGCTGTTTTCAGTAAAACATACCATTTGATTTCTCCCGGCGTTTCTGTTGTGTTAGTCAAACTGTTGTTCTGACACATTGGACTGTGGAAAAAAAATAGCAACAAGGGAAACACAAAAAGAGCGTGAAAATGTGTGTGTGTGTGAGTGGAAATATGACCACTGGGAAACATTTCCATCAGCTGGTGCTGTATGTTGCCATAAAGAATAAACCCGACGTGTGTCTTAAAGCTGCTGGCAGTGAACAGACCATCTACAACTTCCATGTGACTGCACAGAAAGAGCAACTCAGCTTCGCTTATATGATTTAGTCACACAAACACACCACAGACAATGAATAAAATAATTTCATAATAAGACAAATGCATTCACAGTCTTAATGTTATCACAACCACACAATGTCATTGACTTAAATGTTGAGTTTACATTTTAAGTTACGCTTTTAGTTTTAGGAATAATTCTCAAGAACCTCTTTGATATAACCGAAGTACTGAAACTGAAAAGATCCACAAAATTTTCATAAAAACAGATTCTCTGCTGTCCTGATCTCCTTTTATATTTGTTGTTCTGTGCACATGGCAGCAGGAAAATATTTCTCCTCTGGCATATGGTAAGTCATCTGGTTGGTTTGGACTTAATACAAGAAAAAAAAGAGATGGACAGTATGAACAGTGATGCTTCCACAATGTCTAACTTATCTCTAAGAAGAGCAGCACAAAGACATGCAAGACATAAACAAAGTAAACTGTACAGATTATGAGTTGACCGCAATTAATCATGCGATAAAAAGCAAGTATTCAGAAAATATGGACACATCTGGAATAGGGGATAGTCAGTGAGTGGGTGATGACTGTAGAGTGTGACGCTCACCATGGGGTATCCTTGGGGTTATCCAGGCTGACTCTCAGTATGTAGAGGGCGCAGGTGAGAATCTTCAGTGAGAAGTTGAACAGGCGGATTCTCAAGCCTGTGGATCGACAAAAACAATGACATCTGAATTAACTGAGAGAGTGGCCTCGCTTAAGTGATGATCGGCTGGATTTGGGTTTGTTTAGATCTCTGGTGTTTTCTTCGCAGGCTTTACTTTCAAGATGAACGCCCTCTCTGTTCACCCTTTCACTCTTTTTTTCACATTTTTCTGAAGTTCAAACCCTCTGGTGTTGTGACTAGCTCTGTGATTGTCTACTTCTGACAACGGATGCAGCCAGATCTCTCCTCGCTAGAAAGTTAAGCACTGCTTGAGCACCAGTTTAGGTGCAGGGATTGCCTTAAGTGAGCAACCTTAAGTGACTATATCTGTCAAAGCCCTGAAGCGTGACTAACGTAGCTCCGTGCAGCTCTGGCACCCTGTCATAACTGATTTCCTTTGACGTGTAACTTTCAAATCCTCTAAGAATAACACAACACCAGCACTTTTATGGCCTAAAAAAAATGACGAAGAACGCACCAAGATAGCGACTGGTGGGAAAGTGCAGAAATAGATGGGTCAGATAATAACGTCTGTGGACAGTTTCCTGTTTGAATAAGTGCAGGCATATACTGAAAAAAAACACACATGACCTGCACCATCAAACACGAATAAAACAGAAACTCTGGCTGCAGACATGCTTGCTAGCCAGAGGGGGGTGCTAGCTGTATTACCCATTTCCAATCAGCTTCAGCAGCTACTTAATCTCTCCTGACACGACCTCTTTAGATGAAGCCGGCGTCAATGTTAAAATGATTTGAAGCCAGACAAAACACAAACAGCACCGTGATGATATAGAGCAAAAGACCCCTGCAGCCAAGTGTGACATTTTCATTACCGTGTTGTTTTATGTCAAAGACTGTGGCGGCTTAGTGATAATGACAAGAGGACAGAAAGACAGCAGACCCATGTCATTGCCGAGGATGTGTTAACGACATGCTGCTACCGAAGACACTGAGTTATGGTAAAGGGACTGCATTTCTATAGCGCCTTTCTAGTCTTCCAAGCACTCAAAAGCACATTGCAGAGGCTGCCATGCAAGGTCAGGAGGGGTTTCTAATCATATACACATACTCACACACACCGATGGCACAGCCTTTGGGAGCAATTTGGGGTTCAGTATCATGGCCCAAGGACAATTTGACACGCGGACAGGAGGAGCCGGGGGATCGAACCGACGGATCTTCCAATTAGGGGACGACCCGCTCTACCTCCTGAGCCACAGCCACCCGATAATTTACATTTTTACAACTTGATGTAAATGAATTGCTTCCCGGCACAATGCACCAAACCGCTGAAGTGCAGCGGTGTCTCCGTCAGAGATGTTGTAATATTGCCAATCTTATCTCTTAAATGAGAAAAACACCGCCGCCTCGTCTCTCAACAAATGAGCCATACTCTTCTGTCCATGCTGGGCAACAGTGTGCACACCCAAAAGGATACAGTAATTCACAATGAGTCAGCTAATGCAATAATGAAAACCCCAACTGAGACAGAAATTGGACATGCATCATCACAGGCTGCAATTTCCTACATTATGCTTTTATTTTCTCATTTAGCTCTGAGCATATAAACAAGCAGCGAGCCTCTTACCATTAAGCATTGTGGGAGAAGAGGAGAATGGTGTGATGTTCCCTGCCAGCAGTACTTACTTGACCTTTGGTTTTTGATGAAGAAAAGCTTCAGCCTCTCCTTGAAGGTGTTTTCGTTCACATAGAACTCCACCTGCACCCTGTGGGGAACAGTGACATGATGTTGGTGTGCAGAAACATGCGTATTCAGAGTCAACCCCGCCAAAACATAATACACATAGAAATTTATAACACTTTACCAAGAGCAACAGTGAATTACATTTGACCAATAAGTGTAATGGTACCATACTGTGTGCAGTGCATTTGCAGCGTCACTTACGGTAGATGTTACACATGTGACAATGGTTGTGGTCCAGGCACAGTTATACTTTTTATACAGTTTTATACTGCTGCTGAGTTTTAGCAGTGATACCTCAGCATTTAGAATACGAACCTGTTTTCAACTAAGCTAGGGCTGCAACTAACGATTACTGTCGTTATTGATTAGTCGTTTGGTTTGGTGTGGTTTTGGTTCTTAGAGCACATGGTGGTGTCTACAAAGGTCTGTTTTTTTTCTGATCAACAGTCTAAACTCCAAATATTCACATTATTATCCCGTGTGACAAAGAAAAGCCTCAACGAGAGAAGCTGGATTCAGCAAATTTTTGGCACTTTTGCTTTAAGAAGTGACTAAAACAATTCATTTTCTGTTGATCGACTAATTGATTATTAGACTAATTGCTGCAGCTCTAAACTAAGCCCTTTTTCAACAAAGGTGTCTCTTTTTAATGTGGTCATAAAACAATTTGCCATACAAGAACTTTGCCTAAATGAAACAGTATAAAATTCAGAGCTACAATGATTAGTTGATTAGTCATTTGCCTGAAAATTTATGGGCAACTTTTTAGTCAAAATATTTAGGGAAAGATTTCTGGTTCCAGCTTCTCCAATGTGAGGATTTGCTGCTTTTCTCATACAAACATTTGATGTCATCAACTCAGACATAGAGCAAATGAAAATGAAACTTTACAGCCACACAATTATTTTCTTAATCAAAAAAAAAGTCAGACTTATCAATAATAAAAATAACTGTTCGTTGCAACTAAAAAATTAGCGAAGTTATGATTTACAATAAGCAAACATCTGACCAAGCATTGAGCAATCAGTGAAGGTTTCCAATATAAAGAAGACTACCAGTCACATACTAGATCTATCTCAAGAAAAAAAAAAAACTGTGTATGGCTCTGTTCTGATTAATTCACTTTCCCTCTGTATATCATTATGTACAGTTCCCCCTCACAATGCAACGATATCAGCCACAAATGCATATGAACTTGCACCTTAATGTGCAGCACTGGTACTTGTAACGTCTGTTTTCATGTAACAATGCAGACTATTACATGTATTTTTCATACAACGACATTATCTGAATGGTGCACTTCCTGTGATGCATATGCATATTGTAAAGACATGACACACACTGAGATAAGGATTTTTTAATTAATCTACTGACAAGCTGTATCACTTGGGTCTGGACTCTTTCTGCATATGAATTAGTGAGAACTTGAGAGAACAATATATTGAACACTAACACAAAAGCATTTATTAATAACTGACAATCATCTCCTGCTAAAACTACAGTACTTCAAATCAAATGACAAACCCTATTAAAAAGGGGAGGGGACACCAAATGATCACTTAACCACAAATTATGATGTAGCCATTGTAAGTGGGATAGATGGATGCAAGTGGCAAGTCAAGCCTAATAATGGTCTCTACTGTCAAGAGTTTGTTGTCACTAATGAGCGTAGAAGGGAAGTAATAATGTCCTTGCAGTTACAGAGGAGACCCTTATAGCCTTCCGCATTGTCTGACAAGATTAATACAGGGTGGGTGCAAAAAGACAGGGGAGAAGAAGAGAGAACAGGAGGGCAATTACAGTAACCAACTCCTTAGGGAGGTTTGCATGTGTAGATATAGTGTGTAGGTGGAAGAAAGAATATGTAAAATGCAAGCTATCCCCCGTTCCTCCTTCCCCCTTCCCCTGGCTGTATCGCCATGGAGACAGCTTCCAAGGCAGGAAATGTTCACTCACATACATGAGTGAACATGTGTACGATGAATTAGCTGTAGCTACACACATACGCCGACACAAACAAGCAATGACATGTTCTTGTATATAAGCACCAACCACACACTCCCATCCCCCTGACTCCGTCCCACCCAAACACACAGCTATATGCAAACAATGTAAAACCATCGCTCGAGAAGCAGTAAAAGACTGTCATAAAGACTAATTCTGGCGAAACAGGTGATCAATAATGCATGTTGTTCAGTCTCCATTGACATAGCTGTGAGAATAGACGTGGACAACAGCTACAAAGGCTGCATGTTTACCCAGATTGCCTACTACAGCGCAGGTACATATGCAATTACACTTCATATAGAAAACGTGAACACAGTAGAGCCTGAAATCTGACTCCAAAATAAACTCAGATGCAATAGTTGTAACGATGTAGTGATTTGCTTTTTTGGTTTGACAAATGAGCCTCGTGTGTGTCTGTTATTCTGTGTGGGTAGACATGATAACCAGTGTTTCCCCTATAATTGAATTGTACAGGTCTGGCAGACCACCAGGCCAACGAGAACCCCCGCCAGGCCAAAAAAAAAAAATTCTTTTAATGCCAAAAATAACACCAAATATCAATTCATTTGGAAATCAATAGCATTTGGGAGCCTCTGAGCAGCACTGTTCCAAAATGTGAGTCAACCTCTGTGTCGTTGCCTTGGAAACTCTTGGTAGCGTAACTCCTAAGGAACAGGAGAGTATGTAATGTTTGCACGTAGCCAGTGAGTGAGTGGTTGAACTAGAGGGCAAGTGGCAGTAAAGTGACGGTGAATGTGAGCAGAGCAGAGGATAAGGTCAGCAGTAAGCTATCAATCTGGCAGTACAGTACAGTACAGTACAGTACAGGCTACTGTGTGTCACTTAATAAATGTTGCAGCTTGTCAAGACCAAGAAAAGTCATGACGGTTGTTTCTCTTACTTCTAGAAAAGTGAAGGGACTCCGAAGTTAGCAACAATGGGTTAGCCTAACCTGAAGATGCAAAACAGAGAAATAGAGAACGGAGAAATGTGTGGTTGCTGAGTCTCCCGACTTTTGCCCCCCCCCACCAGGCCAAAACAGTCAACCAAGGGGAAACACTGATAACCATGTAGTAACGTGCCTCAATTTCTACTAACAATCTAATGTTAGGATTTCCCTTCATATTTAAGTCCAAGATTAGACAACTGCAGAGCAGTCTATTAAGTATTCAGACAGAGATAGACATGTTGGACATGTCTAATTTTTATGCTATCAATGTTGCTGGAGGGATGGCAATGTCAGACTGAAACATCTCAACAACTATCCAACAGATTGTCATGAAATTTGGTAAAGACATCCATGTTCCCCAGAAAATGAATCTCATGGAATTCCCAAATAAGTTATCTTTCTGACATTGGTGATCTCCTGACTTACCTTTGAGCATTGTCACTGTGAACATGCTAGCATGTGACGTTAGCATTTAACTCAAAGCATCACCTAATTACAGCCTGACAGAGATTTAAGGGGGCCGATATGTAGAGTACAAATTAAAAGCTTAAATAAATTCATCGTATTTAATAGTTAATAATCCTTATAAGATTTGAAAAGATTCTTCAGTTTGTCTCTAAAATCTTCTTGGTTGTTTGTTTCAGATCAATGTCAAGCTTGAATATCCCAAAATTCTGGCGACAATGTATAACAATGGCTACAATTCCCACACTGTTCACCCGTATGGACATGATCCCTCACAAACATGTAACAATAGATGGCAGTATAACCTTATAATCATTGTTTGATTTAAAATACAAAGTACTGAATTACAGCAACAAAACGATGAAATATGTCTCAGTGTCAAATCCTTAGAGACCACACTGCAAATGTTTTTATCTTCGACCACCCAACTAAGCAAACAGAAAAAAGTTCTTACTGCTGAAGAAATGCACCATAATTACTTTTATATATATTCACATAATTAACAGCCACAAGAACATAAACAATGACTGATAAAAACTCTGCTGTGCTTTTTATCGTGTTTCTATCACAGTTCAAACTAAGGGTACAAATAGCACTTCTTCCATCTTTGCTGACTGCCAATGACTGTAAACTCAGAGCAATACCTTTTAAGTAAATGCGCTCCCTTCTTTGGCATCCTTGTAGTCTGCAAACCATCACCACCAATCTATGGACATTAGCCAGACTGCCCAATGTAAACACGAGCAGTTCAAATATCCAAGAAGCCAGACAGCATCTACGACAGAATGGTACTTCTTAACAGCCACTCGCCTCACTTCATTTACGGCAAGGCATAACCCAGGAATGTTTGCACATAGTCACAATAGATGGAGCATGACTTTATGTCTTCATCAGACAAGTCCACATGGTATGTTGAGCCTCTTGTATATAAAACAGCCATTCAAGATATGTGGCAGTCAATAACAAGTTTATGATCATGATGAAAGTAATGTGGAGAAACAGTGTAACCTGAGAATATGATTGATTCTGGTGGGACTTGTGATCTAATGTTTGGTGTTAAGTGGCGCACTCACGCATGCACGCACGCCACGCACACACACAATACACCCGTACACCATGACCATTGCCAGTGATTGGATTAAAATTTTATGCACACTTGCCTGAAACACTGAGAGACTACAACTGCTTTGTAGACTCTGTAAATAAACATCAAACAGTTTGTTGACCTCAGGATAATCTGGCTGACAGAACAGAGCTGTTCAAAATGCCCGCATTCATTCTGCTGTTGAAAAAAAAAAAAGATACTGTCAAAGAGCAGCCAGATGCTCTGCGCCACATGGAATATTTGTCAGTGTTGCGGTGGCAAGCAAAGGTGAACAGCAATATCAGTTAGGCTTGTGTGGCATCACCTGGGGCACAAATGATCATGGGCACTGTGGGAAGAAGCTACAACACATGTCAAATGGTTCTGCACGCACTGCAGAAATCTGATCAAAACGGTATTTAATTTTCTGCAGAATCTTGCAGGATCTGGTACTGTAGAAAGCAAAGAGTACATTTGGCAGCACCAAAATCAACATAAAATACCCATGACAGAATAAGTAAATTACAACAACAGTTGGCATAGCAACAAAGGTGGAAATCATTAGCTCAGTTATCCCAGACCGGTCAGGTGGCTTGAATGAACCTGCCAGTTGTATCACGGTTTACGATAAGGACAACAGAACAGCACGTAGCCCTTCTGGCTTTAGACCTTTTTTCCCATCAAAACTGCAACTTCTCTTGCAAGCACTACAGCATAAGTCTTTCCCATCACAGCCTAAATACTGTTTTTACATTTTCTGATCTCAAGTTTGTCTGTTCCCCCCCCTCTGACAAAGTAAACTGTTGAAAATAGAAACATTTCCAGACGCCACCTTTTAGAGGTGTGCCTGATATAAAAGCTGCAGGGATTCTAAAAATATTACTCTCAGGCATGGATATTCAAAAGCTATGCCATCTCTGTCGTTTCCTGCTTCTGTTTCACCTACACTGCATCTAAAACCTCACGTGGTAAAGGTACTTGTCGTCCAATAGCTTCTTTACGGTGTTCCAACAGCGCAAAAAAATTGTTGAATGGGCTTCAGGCCAGACATGGGCAGTACAGCAACTGTGAAGGTACTTTGTCAAATGGATTGTGAAGCCAGGAACCTCAAGAGGAAAGTGTACAGTTTCTGTTATAATCAGCAGGGGGAGGATAATCACTTTAATGGGAGCTGAGTGGCCTGTGGACCGACAAGATCAACATGAAAGAGCAGGTACAGATCATTTCTGATCCTTTGAGGCATCCTTACACTCTGTAACCTGCTATATATATATGCATGGGAGCTGTGGAGAGGGTATTAGCATCCCTGTATGTGCACACAGTGTGTTGAAGGACCTAGATGAACCTAGAGTATTGTGTTCTAAAACACTTTGTAAGAGCTGGGTTAAGTGCACTGCAGCAGAACTTATAGTTTAGCTTTGAATCGGCATTTGAAAAAAGCTGATTCAAAGCAGTTGTAACTTGTCCTTCAAGGTCTGTCAAAGAGCTCTGGCTCAAATGTGCAGTTATAATAAGAACACTGCTCATTTTATTGAGGACTATGCAATTTCTGTGAAAACGACTTAATCTCACTGTTGACTGAAGTCAAGATTTTGAGTGCATCAAAGCTGAATTGCTGGATAGTTGGATAGCAGTCCACAGTAGGGAGTCCTTGAGAAAGCAATTTCACATACAAAGGGACGTTCCTCAAAAAGGCAAAAGAGACAATGAACACAATGTTACCAACCCAGAAAAGTTTTGGGTCGACTCAGGCTTTTAGCAAGATGTTGGTTGAGTGCCCTATTTGCAAACCAATATCACACCAACACTATACAGAGTAACTCAGCAATTTTAAAGATGTTACTCTATTGCAAGAAAATCAAAATAAATAATAGCTGTTCTTTTTCAATTAAAAAAAACAAAAAACAACAACGTTTTGTCCTTGCAATTCTTTACAATAAACTGCCTTCCAAATTTAAAAATGGAGATCTCTGTATAGATAAACAGGACATGCTTCTGTCAAACAAACAGAAACTAAACTATGAATGCGATATAATATGTCCTCTACATAAAAAGAGCACACTATTCTACCACTGCTCAGTTGATTTGACTTTCCTATGAACTGGCAAAAAAAAAGGTGTCTTCTGTTTGCACACAGTACCACTTTCACAAAAGTAGGACAATGTGGTCATATCATAGCAGCTTCTGCACTCACACTACAGAGACAGCTGCTGATGAATGATGGTATTCCATTTGAAAAGACTACACCAAGCAGCCAGCATTATAAAGTTAAGGCCACACAGTGTCAAATAAGGCCTTTAAAAAAATGAAGGCAAAGTTTCTTTCACATCATGTTACAAGAAAAAAATCTGACTTTAGATATTTTCACTATTCTGTATGCAACACTCTGATGTTCAACGCATTTCAGGAATTATTTATTCTAAAATCTGCTACCTACCGACTGTAGCTATTCGAGGATGTTTCTGTATCAAGCGGTGGCACCTCCATGTTGAGATAAACTAGCTGATATGTTTGATGCACCTGCTAAGGATGCACTTCGAGCAACCTTAACCAAGATGATGTCACGGGTTTCATAATGTACGGTTGCTGAAAATGCAAAGATGCACGTTCAGTAACCACAACCTTTGGTTTCAGTGCACTGCAACAGCAGTTAAGTATTTCCTGTGGTAGCAGAGGGTGTTTTACAACTGTGGTAGAAATGAAAACAAAGAAATGACTGTTCTGGGAAAACAAAGTCCATCAGCAGTAGTTGAATATGTGTTACATTGTTTAGAATCAGTATTTCCTTTAACAGCTTGTAACTGTGATTCACTTCATGCAAAAAAAAAAAACCCAAAACAAAACAAAGGGCACCAGAAAGCAATATATCTGTTTGAAATTGCACACACTGAATCAGCACAACAAAAGGAAAACAGTGTTGAAGGAAACACATGCTTATTGCTCACCACTTAGCACATCCCCAAGGATCATAATCCATTTTCCAACAGCAGCACAACCCCAACAAACACTACACTCAAGCAGCAATCTGCCATTGCTGAGTGGTGAAGCCACTGCAGAAGACTGTCTTACGGTAAACTACAGTTCTGCTATTGGCTGCTACATGCTGGTGCTAAAATCATAAACGACTGTACAGACAACAATTTGAAAAAGGTCCCTACCTCTCTCTCTCTAAGTATGAGCTGCATATTGTTTTAGAAAAGAGGGTCTTAATCTTTTAATGTATGTCTTCTTGGCACTAATTCTGCCATTAATGATACATGATGGTTTAACAAGATCCTATGTTAGGGCATGTTTGCTTGATTGACAGGCATCTCGGCTGCAGTGGTTATCACTTGCTCACTTGCTCACCCCACTTTGTTACATCTAGTTTTCTCCCCTTAACCAAATTTGGATTTTTGTGGCTTCAGTAACTGTCAAGATTGTGGAGAATTATGAACGTAAATCACGATTTTAAAACGTCCCTTCTGAGACTTAAGGATGATGCCACAGTAGCCACAATCTTGTTTTTATGGAGTTTATGACTGAATCTAAATGTGCTGACTTCCCTGCACTTGCAAACTTATGGGTTTAGTAGAATCATTCTCAAGAAGTCCAGAGCACTGAGAGTGCCCCGATTCTGTCCGATTAATCAATTTGGAAGCCACAAACTTTCTGGTGCCTGTTGTTTTTGTTTACTTATCAAGCTATACAGACCTGTTCAAGCTAAAGTGAAAAAAATACACCGGCTGAAACTGTGTTAAACATTGTAATGATGGGAGACTCCGCAGCATGCACAGTCCACAGTGAGTACAGGACAAGGAATTGACATGTTTGTGTTTTCAGCACTGGTTTCACTGATTTGGTTTCTCTAGAGATTTCCTTATCTCTGCTTACATGATTGATGCTTCAAGCCTAGATCTTACATTGACGATACTGACAGATTGAGGACACATCCAAGTGACAGATAATATATCCAGGAGAAAGCTAATAAAAACACACAAGCTGCCTTTTCACCATTTACTGTGGTGTGATGGAATGTGACAAAAATCTGTGATGGGCTCAATGTTTTCTTGAGCCACAACAAACTGTTGAAAAGGTAGCCACAAATGAATGGGTTACTCTCAGCATTCTGTACCATCACCACTACAATCATTGCCCGCTTTGCAGGTAATGGTAATAAAACCTCCTAACACAATCAAGACTTTACATATATTTACAGTGTATGCTAAATCCAAAGTAAACAGTGGTATGCACGTGCTTTTGTTTTCGTCCCGTGTACAGTTACCACCGCAGGCACAATCCATGCCATGCAAGCATGATGCTGCTAGTGACTTACTGGGCATTGGTTGAATCCATACTGTACTCCTCCTGATACCTGGACACAGCACACATGGACACAGATAGGCAAAGGTTAGGAAAGAGTGGGGTGGAGAAAGTAGAGAAGGGAGACAATGGGGGGGAAAGCAAGAAATGGATGCCACTGCTATTTACTAGCATTCACTTGCATCCCGAGTCAGAATGCAACCATTTTGCAACCTTACGGAGACATTTTGACCAGTTTGTGCAGCAAGAAGCTCCAAAGTGGGATCTGATGCTATGGGAACCTCTTGGAATATGTGTGCGAACAATTGGAATATATTAAAAAGGAGACGTTAAAATCAATTGTCTCAGAAAGCTGCATCAAATCCTGTCTTTGAGCGGCTGCTTCTTACTGCACAGTATAGACCTACTGTCAAAACTTTTCCGACAAGGTTTTAATGAGTCGCGTTCAAACTCCACGTACAAGTAAATACAGCAGATATTGGTGAGCTTGAGGAGATGCAAGGCAAACACTGTACATTAAGTTAATCATAAACAATGCTTCAGTTGACTGAAGAACAGTTGTTACACTTAATGCAAACCACGGGGGATCAGCGGACACACCCTCTTTGGTCAATCTCATTGGCAGCCATATTGAGATGACCAGGAAGAGAGGGGAGTGTGTAACACTGAGGGAACTGACAGACAGAGACATACCCACTTACTGATCTAAATCATTGAAAAATGGGAGGGGGTGTTCAGTGGTCAAAGGTTAAACATGAACATAAACATGCGAAACAAATTGACTCATGTACTCTGTTGCTATTACTTCTTTTGGAAAAACAATTACTGAGTGACAGAGAACCAAACAGTACAGCTCAATGTGGGCTCCTTGAGACAGAAGCCCATATTTACTATGATTCCAGCACAATGTGTTTTTTTTTTTAGAACAGTGGATATTCAACACAGGTGTAACTAATAACATTAACAGTGACTGCATCCCCTTTGGGTGGGTCTAGAGGATTGGTATTGTGCACGTATACTGTCTGGCATGATTTACTGAGACATCAATCGAATGGAACCATCATTAATGTTATTAGTTACAGCTGTGCCTTTCCTGCTCTGACAAGGCAAAATGTCCACACAACAAAAAAAAAACAAAAGTTTGAGTCTTCACGCTTTGGACTGAAAAGAATGGAAATCATAAAATACAATACATGAATCAAACAGACAACATACCAACAGTTCTTGTTTCGCGCATTGTCATCCAGAAAATGTCTGATATCTTTCTTATGTAATGCAAAAATTCAGCCATAAAAACAGTAATTATTGATTTTACCTTTAGACCAATATAGCTAAAGGATTATTTCATGTGTAAAAAAAAAATCTAATATTCTTTTATGCCTTTCAGAATTTGTTGTTGGCTTGTCTGAGATTCATTTTATCAATATACCCAAGTTTCAACTTTCTACATCCTCAACGATTGCCTTTATATTTTTGTCTAGTATCACTAAGCAAAGACACACCAGACTCAGACTAATGTCATAACTGAATGTTGGATTTAGTGGAACAGTCTGCCAATCAGCACCTCATCAATAAACACGTTATATATCATTTGTTTCATCTGTACAAAGCTGAAAGTGAAGAAATGACATGTGGTTTTATTGGGGGGTATGTGCTGACCTATTTTTGGCCAGGCAGTGGTCGCACTAACTTTGTCGAGCGTTGCTGTCACCGCGAGGTTGCCAGGCAACTAACTGAGACTCCAGGAGACTGGTTAAGCTAAGAAAAGCAGCTGCTTTACTATACACATGAGAGTAGTATCAATCTTCTCAAACTCTCAGCAAGAAAGCAAATAAATGTGTTTGCCAAAATGTCCAATAATTCCTTTAACTACTAACACTACATGTATGTACATACACACACATACACAACTACATATGTCCTAATACACTCACACTCAATACTGCATAGCAGATTTGTTTGGCTCCATCTTGTTCAAAAGTCAGTTGTCACTTTTTTTTGGCCATTTCATGTATATATAATCTGCATACTCCCATACATTGATAAAAAAAATTGCCCTATAATGTTTTGTAGTATTACTGGGTAAATTGAGCCCCTAATCGTTCCATGTCACCTGCAGTAATTTCTTTCAACTGGAATCTATACACGTGTGAGCAAAATGTAGGTCTAGTAAGTAAGTAAGACATGTTGAAAGTTTGAGCCAAATATAAAAAATAAAATTAGGTTGATATATCCCATTGAATTTTGTAAATGGTCAAAGTCTGTTGGTCAAAATGAATTTGTGTTAATTCATTTTGTGTGTGAAATAATTTGTGTTTTAAAAAGGTCATTATTTTGGCAGTTGAGGTGAAAGGTTTTCGGCAAACACTGAATGCCATCATCCCATTCAGGCCTACGCCTTTCTAAATGGACTAATGGAGTGTCCATTAAACCCAGGAAGTAGCTAGGTCACAAGAGAGGACCTGCACCATTCCAGTTATTAATCAGGGACCTTTTGCCATTTCAACAACACAGCACAGTCGATTATTACAGTCCCTACGACCCAATAAAATCATCAACTGCGGGATTCCTCTACTGCCAAACGACTTTTAGTGGAATTTCAACAAAATGTTTAAAAAAAAAGTATGTCCACATTCAGTGTTCACTCAGCTGTGACTTTCTATTTGTGCTACCAAAAAAGTATAGATGAATTAAAATGCTCAATGATTAATCAGTTAAACAACTATTAACTGAAGTTTGCTATTAACTATGTTCTCTTTCAGTGACCCTGAATTAATTCATCAGGTTTTAGTTATACTGCATGAAAGTTTTACATTTTTAAAAGTTAGATTAAAGTCAATATTCAATTCATTCACTTTATTTCAGACCGGTAGTGCATATAAGAGGAATAAAAGAAAAAATCTTTTTTTTTTTTTTTTTTTTAAAATGAAAGTTTGTCGCACATTTTGGAAATTAAATTAAATTAACGTTAAATGCAAAAATGACCTGCTCTGAAGGATATGCAACAAACTGATGCACGGTATGTGGCACAGCAACACTTATTTTACAGCCATTTGACAACTGCCATTTATAAAGTTAGTTCAGAAGTGAAATAAAACAATTAGGAAATGATAACCTGCTTTTTCAGGGATATTGTCGATTACAACAACTCCTCTGCTGTGTCTTACCATTTGGTGGCTATTTGGCAACACCAATGAGCAATAAAGAAGCTATCTGGCTGCTAAGAACTGATGTAGAGGCTGAGATAAACAAGGTGCCCTTTGCCTCCACTAGCTACTCAACACACTGACTTTGTCTCTATCTCTGTCTTTTTAAAAATAAAGCAAAGAAATCTGCTCAAAAGTAAATTACAAAAAAAAATCCTAATATTCATGCAGTTAGCATCATGCTGCCCTTCATGACTTGCTCTAATTATTATGAAACATTCAACGAAAGAGAAAATGGATTCTCACCTCTTAGCAGCAGGTCTGGAATCACAAGTATGAGCTGAGCTACTGAGGCTACAAGTGAAAGTGACCAGCACTTTCAAAGTACGTTTTCAATTACACATACTGAGAACTGCCTCAAGGACTGACTGATAGAAAGTGGGAGGGCCTCTCACACATACACTATCGCTGCAGCAATTTCAAGGGCAAATGGGATTTGTAGTTTTCAATCTGCTAACCTGCATCAAGAGGACTGCCAGCATTTCTCTATACACTGCAGCTCCCATACTGTTCCTCACAACTCACACAGGCACCTCAGGTTCAACCACAGAATGTGACAAAAATATATAAATACAGCACAGGAATAAATGATTCCCCTTACATTCAACAACAACAACAACAACAACAATAATAAAGATGCTGCTGTGTAGCTTAATGTATTCTGGTCTAAACCTGTCAGTAAAAGTAATGAACTACACACAAAAGACAGACCAAAAAGGAAAATAAATATATAATACTGAACTGTGTTGACTGAAAATACCTTTTTTTCTGACTGGCTGGCAAATGTCCATCAAAACCAACAAAAACACCAGTTCTGGTCAACACCTTAACCTCACTTCTAAATAAGTCTGCAGGTATGTTAACTGCAGGTAACCATAGCAACAGTGTCTCTGTTTCATGTTATATTACCAGTTACAGTCTTACTGTTGAAACAGACCCAACCGTGAGTTAAAATGGCTAAAAGATAACAAGGATGGAAAAATAAGTGGGAAAAATATGAATGATGATTTGAACACAACTTTGCTTATTGCCTCGGGACATGGTGAAAGCACCATAAAAAATAAAAGACATCATCTTAAGTTTTCAAATTTTATTAATGGAGCAATAATTTCCTAAATGACCACCAGAATACCCATTAGAGAGGGCCTGAGATCATAATGCCTTGATGAAAAATATTACCTTAGTATTTCTAGAATGGAAGTCAACTGGAGCCAGCATCTATCTGGCGTTGGTGGCAACGCACTTTAAGGTACTTCTGCTTTGGCTTCAGCCTCAAGTCGTGGTAGTTGCCGCTTGCTTTGGGCGATATGATGACATACAATATAAGATGATGAAACTTTGTCTGCTATAAGATATTGTGTCTTACCAAATAAATGATCAGAACTACTTGGTGGATATGTTGGAATTACAACATGATTTTTGAATCAATATGAAGATTTTCACCTTTATTTGTCAGGTACTTCAAACACTGGCTGAGCCACAAATACATTATTATCTGGTTATTTTGTCTGCAGGTTATGAGGCTGCAAAATTCACTTTTTTTTTTTTCAATGAGGTAATTCGATCCCTAAACTATTTCACAACAGAACTTCCACAAACACTGCTATATTGATATGTCAATATATAATTGCATATACCGGATTTTCTCATCCACCTCAAGTACAGGACAAGTATTTGAATTGCATAAGCTGGTAAATGTATTAATGATATTGCATCCACATCCTACTGATGTTCTCATTAGCTGTAGGTTACTGATGGAGTTAATGTGTACGCGTGATTCATTAGAAATATTATAAACTCAATGATAATGGCATTCTAAAGAACTCTCTAACAAGGATATGATTCAATCAGAGTGGTGCCTTCCCTTTCCTTAGAATCAACTCATATTTCTAAAGGTCTGTGCTGGTGCAACTCTGTACTCTGGGTAGCCAGTTTTATGAGTTTTTTTTTCTGGAGCACGACTCCGATTCAGTTCAGCTGACATTCATATGTGACTGTGTGAGCTATCTTGAGTTCGGCTGCTCAGCTCAAATTATCCCACATTCTCATGTTATTAAAGCCTCCTAATTGATTCTCTGCTAACTGATGCTCTAAAGAAGCAGGAGGAGAAAACGAGACAATGGATGTGATCAATGATTTTACTTATGAATGCGCACAAGTGCTAATGTACATGACACACAGCCAAGCACATATAGTAACACAGACACTTAATTAAAAGCCACTTGAATGCCTTTCAATATATTCTCCTGACATTAAAAGGTCTTTTTAAATGTTCATTTTGTTTAAGGGCACGTGTAGCAACCAGCGCGTTAATTTTTTCCCCGAGTTTCAACTCTCAACTTGACTGCTGAGAGATTTCATCCTCCTGGTTTAATGAACAATGATGATGGAGAACATGTAATTTACCCAAAGGACCACATTAGAACCACTCATTAAACCATGGGTACTAAAATCCAAATGAAAGCGTAATTGTTCTGTGGAATCGGGGCGTTATAAATAAACATAAAGACAAAAAGGGAGGAGGACACATACTGTTGCAGTCTGTGTGATAAAACAAACCTGTGAAATACAGTGCAATCATTTACAATTATGGTTTGAGCCACAATGAATGTGAAATGAAAGTCATTACAAGGAATTTTCATTTTTCGTGTTGATTTTATTGACCCCTGTGGACAAAAGTGGTGTTTTCCCGGAATGAAGACTACATTTCCCATGAGCCACAATGAATGTGAAATGAAAGTCACCACAAGGGAACTTTCATTTTTGTGTTGATTTTATTGGCCCCTGTGGACAAAAGTGCTGTGTTTTCCTGGAATGAAGACTGCATTTCCCATGAGCACCACCACCTCCTATCATAAAGATCTTGGCTAGCGCGTGCATTTGTTTTGGAAGCGAGTGAAAGAAAGACTGTATCTATTTGTGACTATGTGAGATTAATAATTGTAATATGACGATGGTGAAGCAAAGTCAACTTTGTTTTAGCACCGTTCATACACCTTGTTTACATGTAAGGCTGCATTCACACCAAATCCGACAATGCAGCACCTTCCCACAGGGTTGTGTGGAGGTGTGTGTGTGTTTATTTGTGCTTTAGAACATAACCGCTGTGAAACAATGACAAAATAATGTTTTATTAAGAGAATATCCCCCCCCCCCCATCCTGGTATTGTCTTTGTACTCCCTCGTGCTACAATGCAACGTGTAATATAAACAAAGGCTCTTCCGGTCTCCGTGCCATAAATCGTCTGGTCTGATTTCAAGGGGAATCCGACCTGGTGGCAGACATTTAGAAGAACTATATATAAATAGCCAATCTTCTCGCTGATGGTCTCATTTGCTTATGTAGGTCATATAGAAGCATCAGAGCCATCACGAGACTGTTTCATTACCAGTTAAAAGCTCCTTGTAGTAACTTATATCGGAAAAGGTGATCAGCTATAAACCAATGCAAACAAATATGTTTATATTACAGTAGTTGACGATATAGACAAGCAAAGAACAAGAGGTTTGCCGAACAACAAATCCTCTTTGTTAGTTTCAGTGAAGCTGCTTCATCTTTTTATTACATCTACATCAATCTCAGTATTTATTAAAAACAGCGCACATGTCGAACATCATCTTCTCACTATTTCCCAACTGACTATTGCTTACACCAAAAAAGAATCTCATTTAGTAGACTAATCAAGATCCATTTCCCAAGGCAGATTTAGAATATTGCAAGGAACCTAAAGACCTGGATTAACACTTAGTAGTTCATTGACAGTTTATGTTTCCCTAGAATGCATCTATGTGCGGTGTATGGTGCACAGAAGAATTCAACTCAACTCACTAAGAGGGAAAATAATACTGAATGATCTTTCAGGTAACAAAAATTGTGTTTCTGTGGACTCCGGTTACTGTTCCCATATCCCATAAATTGGACCATTTTCCTGCAGAGATATTGCTTCCTTACTGCCAGAAATTTACTCTTTGCAAGTAAGAAAAACCTCTGAAAAGGCGTTAAGAAAAACTCAAGATCTCCCCTAAAAACATGGACTAATTCATTCTTCTGCTCGGTCGAGTGGATCATTTGGCTAAAGCACAAAAATGTACAAGATATAAAAATTAATTCATCGCTTCATCAAAACATCCATCAAGTGGTGAATAACATGAATGTCCGCTATCAAAGTCTTCTCTGTGACTTTGATATTGAGGAGGCGTTGCTGACTGCACAAGACTTTACAAAAAAAAAAAACTGAAAATGTAACAAGTATTAAAACTTGATCAATAATTGTGGAAGTGCTTCAGAGTGACAGACTGTAGAGGGCTCACAGTTGCTGAAACATCACAAATTAAATATGGTCTATGCTGCATATGTG
The DNA here is from genome assembly GCF_963924715.1 of Thunnus thynnus. NCBI lineage: Eukaryota > Metazoa > Chordata > Actinopteri > Scombriformes > Scombridae > Thunnus > Thunnus thynnus. Next base: position 31,323,084 of record NC_089518.1, read on the forward strand.
TCAATCTAAAGTCCTGCTTTTTATGAAGTTGCTTCTGTTTTGGCAAATATCCAATAAAAAAAAAGCTCAAATCAACCGAACAGACCATAGACTGGTGTAGCCCTAATGAGAAGATGACTAACAGCTCCCACTGAGCTCTAAAATTCACATTCACTGCGCAGTGCACCAACAGGCTAAACAAAATGCCCATTTTCCAAACAGATTTTTCACAGAGGCAATGTGGTGGCGAGGCTGGGTGAAGCCAAAATAAAACTGCGAGAGTTTATCTGTTTTGACCACATCCTGTGTTTAAAAGATGGTCGATCCTTCTGTTCTTGAAGATCCTCCAAGTCTTATTAAATGTGCCTGGCTGCCTACAGTACTGAGTTGTCAACACTGTATGGAGAATTCTACAAACACGAGCAGAAAAGGGATTTCCAGCTGCTGTAAATTATGCAAAAATAAATAAACTCTTGATAAACTGTTGTACACTGGGTCAGATTATTGATTCTCTCACTCCCTCTACGCATCCTCTCATTATTCTCGAGTCAGCCGGACACAAATCCCATGCTGATCACATTTCACAACCTAGAAAGCTCTGCGATTCCTGACAACATCCTGTCAGCCTGCGGAGGGCAGACAGCAGCTCTGGGTGGACTTTAAAAATGAAGTTTTGTCATCTCTAAAAAGGATGATGATTCTAGGCAAACATTTCATTCATGAAATCCATCATTTAAGATATAAGTACCAGTTGCCAACAGTGGCAACCACATCAAGCTAAATGGTTGACAGTGGTCCAAATATGGTTGGCCTGGGGCAACTGGCCAACTGGTGCATTAGGTTTTACAGCCTAAGCCATTTACAGTTAGTGTCAGATAGTGTTTTCTATCTACATATCAAACAGCCTGGCACTGCAATATAGCCTTGGTCAATATCATTCAAATGCTTAAAACTGATCAACAGTTCTCTCAGCCGTCACTGCTCAGTGGACTCACTGAGCTTTTGAGATCTGAGATTATGATTGTTCCAGCAGATCAACAATCACTGCCACATCCATCTACAGTACGACAGCAACACCATGAAACTCGTCATCTTTGTCATCATTACTATCATTGCACATAACGTTCATGCTCATTATTCGCTGTCATTATTGATGATTTATAATTATGTCATAGGATCTGCAGCTATGTACATTTTTTTGCTAGTTTTGATTGAACAAAACAAAACAAAACACAAGCTGCTCTATTAAAAAATGTCTACCATCAAGAGCCATCTTCATAATCGTTGTGAGCACAACCATAACTGCCATAATCCATAGTATTTTTAGCATTGTTATTTGTACTGTTGCCATGGTCACCAAATACTTAACATCCTTCTCGTTGTGAAGACAGCAAACGAAAACCAGATTGCTCTGAGTTATCCTGCCATCTGAAAGCTTAAACCTGCATTCATCATTAGCGTTGACATAAAAATCAAAGTCAGCAGCCAATTTTAGGTAACGCTCATCTTTACTGTAGTCATCATTTCCTGCATCGCTGCAATGCTTGTTAATGTGATGAAAACACAGGCAGATTGCCCAGAGCGTTGCTGTCATCTCAAACCTATGATCTTAAAAGATCATAAAGTTTATAAGGATGAAGAAGAATTGATAACTGCCACCTTTGCAAACTTTGAACTCCTAGAGGCGAAGGATGAACTTCTTTAAACTAGATGAAACCTTCCTTACAGTATTGCTGCTGCAGACTTCACATTTATTAGCAAAACTGCAAAAGCTTTCTTTTAAACTGGGTCACTAACACCACTGCAATGTGTTTCCTAAAAATAGGTCATTATCAAACAAAGATCAAAAATAATAAGAAAGACGCCAATCAGTGTCACCTCAAACCTCAACCCCTGAGCAAAACATGTCTGCCCCCCTCTTTAAGGTCATGCCACCTGCACTCACTGCATGGGATGAGCCTGCCAACGCTGTAACACACCATGACATCTGACCAAAATAGAGCAGCAAAGCTTAAGACACATTTTGCCTCAGGGGACAGTCTTGCAGAGGTGTATTTATCCAGTCTATTGAAGGATTGCAGTTGACATAGAAACAGTCAAAAGCGATGAAGTATTTGTTGTGGACTTGCATCACTGAAGATATCTCAATGGGTCTCTATTATTGATGGGAAATTATAGTTTCTTGTGAAGGACAGAGAACATTTATTAATATTTAAAGGGCTTTAACACAGTAAAGCCTCATAGTTAGGAGATGTTCTAGATACTACAGATTAATCTACTGTGTTTTTTTGCATCACATAATGATCGTTTACTATTTTTGAGAACATTGTCTGGACTGGATAAGTTCTAGCAATAATGTGATCATAAAATTAACATTAGATATGTTAGTCCATGTTTATATCCCTCATTTTTAAATCACAAAAATACCAAAATGTCAATGCTCTCAAATAAATATTGACAAGAAAAATGCACACTGTTAATACTGAGAGACTTAACAATGCACCACCAGCATATAGTGTCTGTGCAGTGGTTTCTGAAACACTGCAAAACAAGCACAATCTTTCTGTTTTCATCCAAACCAGCCTCATCCAACCAGATAGGAGTGCCAGTCTGAGCTTGAATGGCAGCATTTCTGCACATCTCAAGTTCTTTTGTCTCTCTGAAAAGAAAAAAAAAAACAGAAACATAATCTCCCTCAGTTGTGAGTTCAACCCATTTCCCTTAAAACCACAATCTAATTTGTCTACCAAATGGTAAGAGAGTGACCTGATGGTGGAAGTCTGCATGCAGATTCAACCTAAGGGTGCAGACATGTGCTGAGCAGCTGAAATACAACATGTGGGTTTATCTGACCATGAGGGTATGTCAACACAATCTCCCGTGGTTTGCATTTTTATTGATATCCATCAATGTGGTTGCAATATGTCATAAAAATAAAACTTCATCTTTGAATGCAGAGGTGCGAGCAACACCGGGATTCATAAAACTGTAATGGGAATGCAGCATCCGTCGAATTATGTAATCACTATACACTGCAGCCATTAAATGAATCTCAGTGATGCTGAGAGAAAAAAATGATTGAAGGCAGATGCGTTTACAATCTATCATGAAAATGGACCATAAAAACGCGCGCTGGTGCTAATGTTTATCGCCGCTGGGGAAAATGAAGCCTATACAGTACCGCCCGGTGCGTTACGATTATGTCACTCATATTCCAATATAATTTCCGTGGGAAATATCAATTCACGGGTGAATATAATGGTGATGAAATATTAATATCGGCTCAACTTTTGCATAAGGATAATTACGAGCTAAGTTGTTATGAAGACTTTATGCACCATGCGCTCGCAGCATCTTGTTATTTCGCGAATGCTGCATATGTGCAAGTGAGCCGCATTCAGAAACATGCGGATCTGCGGCAGCTACCTTTGGCCGGCATCGCTCCCAAAAGAGCCCATAGTCCGGAGAGGGCTGGAGGGGTTGACCCAGGTGGGCTCTGGGGTTTTCTGAACCTCGGTCTTGACGTCCGGGTCGATCTCGGAGGGAGAGGGTGTCAGCTTAGCGCCCGCCATGGCTCTCTGCCTCCCCGGGTGTTACCTCCAGCAGAGAGCGGCCAATATGTTTCCTCCTCCTGGTAACAGAACAGGCTCAGTCAGGGACCGACGCCGCGGGGAGACCGCATCCCCCGTCTCACTTGTGCTGCACGAAGGCGGAGGGACAGCGTCTCCCTCCCTGCCGCATCACGGGGTCCTCAGACACACTGAGGCGAGCATCAGCTTGTCTCCTGATTATCGAGCGCTCCTCCATCCCTGATGGAGAAGTGATGGTCCCCCCTCGCGTCTCTGAGATTCACACGTCGTCACAATGTAACGTCAACCGCTCGGCCGGCTCGACGGGCTCCCCAACGTGTTACATAAGATGGGAAATGTAATTATCCGTGTTTGAATTTGATCAGACCAATGTGCCGACCATCACATCTCTTCATCATGACAATAAGTGTATCGTCTGGTTTTCATTTCTTCAAATGATATCTGACAATTCACTAATGCTTCTCAATCACAATTTATCTTATTTAAAACACTGATTTCTTGTCTTCTTAAAAAGTCAAGGAGGTGCTGAATGGGCAAATGTTAATCAAACTGCATATCATCCGTCCTCAACGTTGATATTTTCCATTATTATTCAGTTTCTTTCAGCCATTGCTATTGTTTTGATTACAGACACGTCACTGAATAATGAGAAGCCACAGACAAATGAACAGGTGGCCTCGTGAAAACACACCAGCAGCAGCCGGTTTGCATGGAAACACATCACACCTGGAGTAATCTACAACCTATGAGGCACAGTGATATTAGAGTAGCCTATCTGTTCATTTACACAATCTTGTGTGGACTAAAAACCATACGCTGATAAATGAAATAGAACTATCATTCAGCAACATAACAGCTATTTAATCTCCTTTACCGAGGAGAGACTGCAGTTTATAAAACTAAAGTGAATGAAAAAAAACTTACATTAAACATACATACAATGTTATGTAAGTGTAGAGCTTCAATTATTTTCATTATTGATCAATTAGTTGATTATTTTTTCGATGAACTGATCAGTCATTTGCTCTAATAAATGTCAGAAAATGGTGAAAAATGTCCATCACTGTTTCTTGAAGCCAAAGATGACATCCTCAAAATGTCTTTTCTTTAAAAAAAAAAAAAAAAAAGGAAAAAAAAGGAAACGATTAATTGATCATCAAAATAGTTTGTGATTCATTTTCAGTGCAGCTCTATAAAAGTGTTTTAAACCAGCAGCTTGACTTTGATCAATTCATTGTTAGAGTACTGGAGCCTCACCCAGCACCACTAAGGCAGACGGCAGAGGGATACCTTGTTTCCATCAGGATTAACATCCTTTTGACAGGCAGTTAAACTCTGTGACACTCATTAGCCATCAATGTTCTTCAGTCCATGTGACCTGCATGTGTCTGGTTTGGAAAGTGGAATAAACTGGAGCACCTTAATGAAACATGCAAAGAAAGGGGGGTTGGCATCCTACCATACTGAGCCACTGTTACTCCCATGTTTGGTTATAAAGCAGCTAGCTTTACAAAGAAGTTTCAGATAAATCCTGAATTTATCCTGGTTGCCAGTATGAGGGTTGGGAATCTTTGTCAGTAGCCGTGCAAGTGATTTTCACATTATCGACAAGGAAGCTGGAACAAGACAGGCAAGTGCACAAGAAAGGCTTTCCAATTTTGCAACATTACACAAATTTAGGCTACATCTCTTTTTTTTTTAAAAGACTGTCTTGGTTTTATCTGCCAGCTGATACCCCTTTGTGCCAGTCCAGACATGAATTCAAAATAAGATTAGTATAGATTATACAGTAATGATGTTACAGGCCTATTGAAAGTCTCAGGCTTACAGGATGCAGTTAATTCCTAATGTAGCCAGAGAAGACTCATGAAATGTTGCCTCATTACTAATGCATTTAGGAAACACAAGCACTCCGCAGTCATTACACATGGCATTTTGAGTTCAATCTTCAGGAAACACATTAAATTATCTGTTGATAGTAACCTCGGGATTAAAGAGTGAACCTGCGGATAGAGGGTTGCCTGTTTTAATCCCTGGAAAGTGAAAATATTCTCTCCGTTTTCCTCAACAGCTGCTGTAAACATTTGTAGATTTGAGTGACAGTTAATCATGACTCCTTAAAATGTTAGAAAACAGACTGGTACTGATTAGCTTCTAGATTTGAATGTATGTAACATTGGTGATAATGTTATGTGTATATACAGTACAACTTCCTCTGGATTTAATAATGATAAAGGGTATACCCACCTCTACTTGCTGCCGGATTACCAAACAGCATTATTCAGCAGATAAAACTGTAATATAACTCTGCATTTTATGAGGGAAAAAAATAACATGCATACACAAAATGTATTTATGTTATTTAATCAGCCCGTTTTAACGAAATAAACGACAGTATAGGTCTAAAATTTAGGCCGACAAAAACGACCTATAGTTACGTTAACGCCATCTAGTGGCCATAGTGATTATGACCTGGGGAAGTGATGCGGTTCAGATGACGTCAAGATGATTTTGCCTTATTAGGAGGAGGTGAGTTGGGTGGATGGCTAGATAGTTCTAGTTAAGATGGCAAAAAGCGGACTTTGCTGCAGTCCAGTCCCGCGAGTCGGAACATTTTTTTACTGCTTTAACTTTAAGGAAGCATAAACAACATTTCAAATGATCATTTTAAGCCAAACCATGATCTTTCCTTGACTCTAACCAAGTGTTTTTGTGCCTAAACCTAACCAGACCTTAACCAAAGCATCGTCACACCATAAAACATCATTATTTTTTTAACAGTGATTAGTAACGGAGTGCATTACTACAGCTGCTAGACAGTGTAAATGTAACTATGGATCGTTTTTTTGCTGGGTGAATATTAGATCTATAATGTCGTTTAATTACGAGGAGTGTTGCATGTAATCATGTAAAAAAATAAATCTGTTCTGGATGAGATTATGATTACTGGTGAGTGTGTAGACTGGTTTCATTTCAGTGCAAGGAAATGAACGTCATAAAATAAAGGAGAAAATGAATTCATTGGGGGGGAAAGTATATGTCAGGGAATGATAGAGAAAGAGATGCAGACAAGTGCATCAGTAGCAGAAACAAGTGCACAGAAGCACAGATTTGAGCGCAGAGACACTTTGTGGTGATGCAGAGAACTGCAAATTGTGTGAGTCTCATCTGACAACCGAAACAGTGTACTTACAAGAAAACAGAGCCGGTTTTAATGCGTTTTATATTTAATGACACAGATGGCGGTACAGCCTTGGGTTTTATCTCCTGCGAGGTTGCACTAATAACAGTACAAACAGGAAAACAAGACACATTCTGCTCCGATGAAGCAAATAATAAGTGTAGAAATCCAAAAAAAAAAAATGCAATACAGATGCTAGAGAAAATAAATAAATAAATAAAAATCGCAGTGAGATTAGCCCCAATGAACGGCTTCAAATTAAATACGCTGGATATTTACATAAATCAGACCCAAGCAGGATTTTAAGAGTGTAGCCAAAATGCAGGAATATAACAAACGGAGAGAGAGAGAGAGAGAGAGAGAGAGAGAGAGCTGCAGTGAAGCTTATTAGCTGAGTATAGCTGGTAAAGCATTTCACTCTGAAATGTTTGGCACATAGACTTGAATGGATTCCAGATTCTGCAAGATGAATAACTTCCAGCCACAGGAATGAACAAAAAAAAAAAAAAAAACACAGGGGAAAAAAAGGGAAACTGAGTTGTGGGGGCAAACATTAGCTGATAGATGCACCACATCATTGTGCCATTGCTGTTACATTTGAAGTCTCAGACAGAATGATGGGAGCACCGATCATCATATTGTCAGATAAGATTCTGATTGAATAAGAGGAAATAAGATTTACTTGCAATTATCATTTATAATTGCAAGTAAAACTACATTAAAAAAAAAAAAAAGACAGATTTCCTTTTCACTGTGACTTTGACTTCTGAGCTTCAGTCCGCCTGGAAAAACTCATCAAATCTGTTGATGGGCCAGATAATCTTGGTGCACAACCAGGCCTCCCTTTAAAGCTCTATAATCATTGGGCACGCCTCAGCTCCGCGCTGCAGATGGGCGTTGAGAGCTGTGATAATGCCTCCTCTGTCAAAACATATTAAAGCAGTGAGCTGGCGCTGCTGTGGGCGAGCTGTCTGCCTGAGCACAGCGTAGCCAGAGAGGAGGAAGAAGTCTAGTCAAAGCCACTGGCAGGCTTACACACACACACACACACACACACACACACACACAGGAGTACACACACGCTCTGCAACATCGCACACACAGGGATGCTTTTGCTGTTTTGCCAACGGCCGTTTTCGTGCAAGAAGGTTCAACTACCCATTTATTGGTTAAAACCTTTATGTTCTCTTTCAAAAAATGACAATGTCTGAGGGAATAATCACTTGTGTCAAGTGCATTTGCTGGAGCAAATGGTTCATCCAAAATAAACCCCCCCCCATCTAGTCTTCAAAATGACTATGGGTCCATTAAATCATTTCTTCCAGTCTCTTATGCGTGCCCTCAAAAGACCGGAGCTTACATCTGTGAACAGACAGTTCTTGTTGAAGCATGAAGAAATACTACTTCAGCTTGTGTAACAGCATTGCAGCATTTACTCCCAATAAACTGCTGGATATGAGATTGGGTTTTTTTTTGTATAATTACAGTTTCCCTTTGAAACTTCTCCTTACAAATATGCATGCACTTTTATTATTAGGCCAAACAGGCCACGTTCAACCATTTCATGAATAAAACAACTGCTCCCAGCGTGATGCTGTGCCAAAAAAGCAGTGGAGTTGTTATCCTCATTTGCATAAAATAGTACAAATCAGCTCATATTTGCCTGTGGTGTGAATGTTGAATTTTAGTCTGCAGAAATTCATAATTGTATAGTGGTAACAACTTTTATTTTTCTCCTCACCAGTGATAACTCGTAAGTCTAGTCTGTATTAATCCTTATATGGGGAACTGTTGTGTGAATGAAAACTTCTTCTCCAAAAAAGGTACAGTAAGTCTTTCTTCTATAAATCAGTGACATTCACTTGGAAAAAATGTCATATCTTTTACAATACATCATATTCATTTGACTCATAATCTTGTATTGACAAGAAGGTGTAACAGGCTGAGGAACTTCAGTGTTATATTTAAATTAAAAGTTAAGATTTCAGACCATCATTTCCTTTTCAAATACCTTTGAGGCCTTGATATAGTATAAACACGCAAGAAAAGTTCAAGAAGATCATCAGTAATGTGCTTATGATAACCTTCATATTTGAATTTATTCGTCTAAAACAGCTAAATAGGCTAAAAGAAATGTATGTATGTCATGCAGCATTTGAGACCTGTATCAAGATATTACAAAAACAAAAATCTCAGATAATTTCAAGTCTTGTGTCACAACAACGTTAATATATTGATTTATAGCCTGGCTGAGTATTCAATGTACTATGAATATTGTGTATCAGTGTCATTAACAATAATCAAACATTCTGTTATGCTTTGTATCTTTATCCTGTATTGAAAGCAGCACAGACAAAGATTGTATTTGATGAACAGATTTGCTAGAAAGTGTCTAAGTAAACAGACAGTCGGTGAAAACACTTCACTTGATTGGCAGGCGGTTGAGTTGTCTGAAAAAGCTGCCACTGGGCTTTTTTTTTTTCTAAAATAATGCTGCAAATCCATGATCAGTGAACCAGGCAGCTATATTGATTATGAAACATTTTCCTGATTGCCTTGGCAAGGCTGGAGAATAAAAGTACAGCATTAGAAATAAAAATCACTTCACAGCCTCTAGGACTATATAAATGTAAATAAGAGACATTAGTGAGTGTTAATTAATTTGGTATTTCATCAAGGCACAAATTGTGCAAAATTTAAATTGCTTACACAACTAATCGCATGCAGTGTTTTGCAATTCTAATGCAGCTTCGGTATCTAGGCCTCATATATTTTCAGTCTCAGAGGTGGAAGGAACCAGAGTCTGCTATTACAGAATAACCCTCTATGTGACGCTGTACATCTCACACACACACACACACACACACACACACCCACCCACAACACTGGAACCCCCTCTGCTGTGCTGACAACCTCATCCGAATGCCTCCATCATCATAGCTTCTTATTAAAGTCTGACAAGCAAGCTCCACCGATGCTAATTAAGTTGGCAAGATGGGGGCTAAATGGCAAATGCACCAGAGGTTTCCGGCACAAAGATACACATTCTACAGTGTGAAAAACAGAATTCTATTTTTCTCTCAGCACAATTCTGTCTTTGTAGCCTACCTTTAGTTGTCTGCCCCATTTAAGCTATCCCTGAGACTGTGTCCTCAGGGAACCGATGTTCCAAATGATTTCATATGAAGACTAATAAATGTGCTCTAGCAGAGCTGCATGCTCAGTCTTTTCAGCTTAAGCATGTTGTGCCACATCCGATAATACCTCTACTGCGTTAAGGGGAAATAAATCTGAGTGGGAATTGCTGAAATGTAGCCCATGTCCAAACAGAGATTTTCAGGAACACAAAGCCTCGATTCTTTCTCATTTTCACAGTTTACTTGTTCACAGTTTCTGCTCACTGACCACACAAATCCTTAGAGAAACTTACCCCGACAGAATGTGACAAAACAGACAGAATGTGACCAACGTGTTTGATACCCATGCTTCACCATGACAAAAACAGTAATCCTTAAACCGTTTGGGGTGTCACAGACACACGGACACTCAGCTGCAGATGAGAACGAATCTAGCAGCCCTTAAGTGTCGTCCACCCACTTGCTGCTGATGGTGGTGACTAATGCCATCTATGGTCTGAATTGCAAGCTCTGGTTGCTAAGTGGGACCGTGCATGCCACCAGTAACAACACTCAGCCTTTCAAGAGCATAAGACTTTTAGCTGAGATGATACTGGAACACTGTAGGGTCACAACTCGAGATGTGAGATGTCAATGCCAATTTACCTGAGATGCAAATGTTATAATTACAGACTAATAGTTTGGACTACATGGAAAGTCAGAATTAGATCACATGGTACATCCTCCTCCACAGAGATATTCAACTGAGCCAAAACTTGACTTCATATACCATAAATCACGGCTGCGTGACATGAGTGAAATCACCACCACAATATTAAAAAAAAAAGGAAAAAAAGTTTTCTTGTAAACAAACCGAGGTTGTATTTGAATAACTTTTGTTTGTTTCTTACCAAAACACATTGTGTGTATCAAACACATTGGGTGCATTTCTGTCTGCATAAAAAATTTGCAGTTGTTACTAGCAGTTTTCTTCTTCACTGCCTTTGTTGGTGCATTATAGCCACCAGTAATGCATTAGCATGAGACCAGCGGCGGGATATGAATTGTGCCACATCTGTATGCGTGTCCCTGTTTTACAACGCAAACAAAACAGGCATCCGCTCTTAAAACCATGGCTCTATAGTGCTTCTAGCAGTTAAAAACTCCACAGGGTACCTATAATACCAGTATTTTAATATGGCAAAACAAAACCACCAAACTCTTTGCATATGCAAAATAAAAACTTACTATAACAACTTGTGTGATCAAAACTAATTCAAAAACTCATTACAGCTTGTTTGGAATAATTATCTTGGACAACAAATATAACAGTGACATAAGTTCATGTCATCATGATAAGATTCTTCTTAAAGTTAATCAACTATAACACTATGTGTGACTTTTTGACAGTATAAACTGTTCCCAGTCTATACAAGTATCATAATTATAAACCACCATCCTGAATTTTGGGAATTGTGCATGAGGGCGTGCAGTGTGAACATAGCCTGCAAGCACTCAGACCATTAGTCCTCCATGACTTATTGAATCTAATCATCATCACTCACTCGCTCACTCAGTGTCACGCTCCACTTGTCTGCCTCATTTCTCTCTGGTCCTTTTCTCCTGTCTGTCATCTCCTCCATCCTCTTTTCCTTCCTCTGGGTTTTTGTGTTCCTTATGTTCTCCGTCTCCCTCTTTGTCTTTGTTTTCTACCTCATCATCAGCTTCTTAAACTCGCTCAGATGGAAATTACCCAAGCATCAAATCCCGGCAGTCATTCTTGCCACAGAGTCAGCGCAAACAAACAGCTGCTGCCAGTATCAGAGCACAACTATCATCTCAGGACACTTTATTCCACTTGGAGATTGGTTCTGTAGTATCTCTCTGGACGGAAACAAATCTAGAGGGACGACTCCAAGTGATGCACCCCATCTCTCCATATCAAAACATAACATTTATACTTTGCCATAAATATAGTGTCAGGGGAAAACCTGTTGCTTCAGAAAACGCAACACTTGTACAACAATGTAAAAGAATGACTTTAGATAAACTCAGAAATACCCGCCCAGCTCAAAAAAACAGTTCTGTGCTGCTGTAAAGCTGTCATTTTGGAAACAGAGATTTTTACAACATGAGTGAATGATCTGTGTTGCAGACTAGCTGTTGCTCGACAGCAGAACATACATCAGCGCTGGGTCACCATTCCAAGCGCCACCATTTCACAGGAAGCTGTTAAGAGCTGATTTAGTGACCAATTAACACCACTCATTCTGTCGATATTACTCCCATCAGTATCCTGCCTTGATTAGAAGAGAAAAAACAAAAAAAACCCAAACAAGATTAGACATGCGGAGGAAAGATAGATGGAACTAATTTTCTCCCTGCTGTTCTGTTTTCAACCCTGTCGGCAGGTATGAGGATGTCTGGTGGCTTGTTTCCATTTCTGACGTTGATTGAGGCTGGCCTCCTCTGCTGGCTGACAGACTGAGGAATAAACCCACATACACACGTTCAAATGTATAATCAGAGACTAACAGGTGCACACACACACACACACACCAGTGTGTCCATGCTCAGAGCACATACACGAACACCTGCGCAGATAATACTCACACACACACACACACACACACACACACACACACAGACGAGTCGCTTGTCAGACCTTTGACTTCAGCGTGATCGCCCCTCTTCAACACCCACACAGCCGAGCCGTCATTATGGCCCTTTGACATCCAACCCTGGAGATAATGACAGCTCAGGAGGGAGACCCCCCCCCCCCCCAAACTCCTGCTTCCTGCAATGTACGCCCACGTCCGCACCATAGACACAAAGAGATGAACGGAAATACGAGGACACACATACTCTAACAGCATAAATAGGCCTATTGCCTTAATATTGTTGCAGTGACAAATAGTGAGAGACTCACATTTGCCCACAGAATTATATAAACACATCACGAAATGCACCTACATGTACTCATTCATAGTCAATGAATACATTTATTTAACACTGTGGCAATTGAATTTTTTAGGAGCTGTGTCTTGTTTTCATAGTTTTGTTGAGATCGTTACAACAAAAACATTACATTATCAGTCCAATGAGGTTATCATCTGTGGGACTAAATTAATTTACCCTCAGGCAGAGATCTTGCCATATTGTTTATGCTATTCAGTTAAAGTTGAGCCCCTTGGCTGTATTAGACAGGGTCTTCCTGACTTGAGAGTCAGGACTCCCACAAGGGGTCACAAGATGATCTTTTGAAGTCTTTTGGCCTCTAAAAATCAAATAACTCAACTTCAATGTTCACGGTTGAAGGTTAACTTAGTTGTCATTCTAAAACACTCTAGAGGTGCACAGCAGGACGAGATTGCGTTACATGGCTCACATTGACAACAGGCAATAAACAGCAATACAAACAGATGTAATCATCAATTAGGTAATTTCAAAAATAAACAAACTTGCAACCTGTGATAAGATGGAGTCTCAAGCAAAAAAAAAAAAAAAAAGAGATTGGGAATCACTATTTTACATCATTGTGGGTAAAGTTGCAAATCTATGAGCAGGACTGCTTCATGGCAATATTATGGGATTTTTATACAGCAATATTTTGGCATCAATGTCATTAAGCTTGAACCTTGATTTGTCGGGTATTTAAGTTGCTGGATTAGGACATTCCTGTCTGCTTATTTTGTTTATGAACAGTTTCTCAATTGATTTTCCAGAAAATTCACACTACTGAAGTATAAAATCATTACATTACAATTCTACCATTATACCATGACGGAGGACTTCATCCATGTCACTCACTCCGTGTTTGGCAGTGAAAATAAAAAAGGGGGTCATTTACAGTAGATGAGCTGCTTCCTTGTTCAAATTTAACTTTCTAACATATCTGTGCACATATGCGCATTTCACTGATACAGTAGTAGTAATGGACATTTCCAGAGGACACACCTTTATTTTCAATTTTATATCATTTGGTTTTGATAACCAGTTAAAACTGTCTTTGTTACAACCTGTTTGAGAATTTGACTGCTCTTGTAGCTGCAGCACTGGACTTCCTTCTAGTGACGCTGTTATATTAAGTCATTTATCACTGCTTGAGTCCTTCAACCCACTGCTTTTTACTCTCATAGCCCACTATGACAGACACAAGGAAACAGATGCAAAAGGCAATCAGGGCAGTGAGGGGGGTGGTTCTGGCTCTCCCTCTGGGGGTTAATTTGTTTTGAGGCTTTACACTCGACAAAGCATCAGCGCAGAAAATAATCAAGATCACAAACCATGAGCAGAAGCAGATCATCTACTAACAAATAGAGCGTCCCAAAAGCCCAGTGACATCGTATGCTTCCATTTACACTCCAGAGCTCGGAAACTAGCAATTACAGCACAGCAACATAAGATGCTTTCGAGAATGGTGTCTTCTTCTATCGCATCTTCGTTCATTTGATAACACGCGTTGTGCAGAGGTGTGTGTGAAAAGCTGCAGTTTATAGCTGCTCTTTGTTTTGAAGACACAAAGGCTGCTGTGTTTTTTTTTTTAATGGCAGGATCTGTGGATTATATAGCTCTGTGACAAGACCTAGCATGTGCATACACACACTGTATATGGATGCAAACACACACACACGCATTAGATGTGCCGGTAGCCCAGCAACAAGCCCCATTTACCCTTTGCAATTGAATAGTGATCATCAAAACTATTTCACAGGGGACCCACTGGATGAAACATGCACACTATGATCTACATGCACACACACACACACACGTATTTGGCTCAAACCATTTGTCATCTTTTATGTCAACAGTAGAGATAAAACTGGAGAGTCGTAAATAAAACAAAGCAATAAGCGTCTGTAGTCAAATACTGACAAATCACTGCATCACTTGGGAAAGAACAATGGCCAGTGTGTGGGGGGAAATGGTCGAATACTGGACTGTAACTCTAAATGTTATGTGCAGACCAAAGATCCTGCATTGATATAAAACATACTGACAGCAATTTACTGCAGGGAGCCCCAGAGACGGAGGGAGAGTGAACACAAAGAGAGGGAGAGAAAGAGAAAGAGACAATGGTGGAAAAACAGAATGTCATATTTGCTTTCATACAAGATTTTGGGTTCAAAGTGAAATTTCCCAAGCAGCAATATTCATTTTCCATTCATACAAGATACAGATCAATGAGCTAATCGCAAAAGACCACAGCCATCCACGGAAGGTTATTGACTCATTGCTGAAACATGTCTGCTGCTGCTGCTGGCAACCAAAGGCCTGGGTTGGGGAGATAACAAACACAATGTACCGTCTGTCAGATTTAGCGATTGATAAAATTATAAATGGTACTGTTACAGGCAGGAACAGCTATGCAAAGCAACAAAACAAACATTTCAATATAACCCCTTGGTAGGGGTGTAACAAAACATGGGATAAGTCAGGGTTCACAGGCTGACACACTTTAAATATCTACCAATATGTGAACGAACAGAAAGAATTCTGTATGAGGCAGAAGTTTCAGTGGCAAATGTCCCAAAATCTGGGTAACTACATATTTTGTGGCTAACCTCGGTCCTTAAGGCCACAGTCTTGGCTGATTATAAAGCAACTGTGTCTGATATGTCAAACACCCCCAGGTTATAGACGGCTGCCAAAAATAATAGATTACAACAGTTTACAGCACAGTCTTAAAGGACCAGTGTGTAAGATTTAGTGGCATCCAGCAGAACAGACTTGGCAGAAATATAACAAAGTATTCATAAGTATGTTTTAATTAGTGTATAATCCTATGAAAACAAGAATCATTGTGTTTTCGTTACCTTAGAATGAGCCCTTTATATCTACATAGGGAGCAGGTCCTCTTCCACGGAGCCCGCCATGTTGCACCACCATGTTTCTACAGTAGCCCTGAATGGACAAACCAAACACTGGCTCTAAAGAGGGCCTTTCCCAGCTCTCACAACATTCACGGCCACCACAGGTTCTACACGATTGGTAGGGAAGGGTGAGGGGAGGGGTGTTCAGTTGGTTGCAATGTGCAACCTCACCACTAGATGCCACTAAATCCTACATACTGGTCCTTTAAAAAGATCTTTTAACAAACACAGTGAAGTGACTTTCTCAATGTAAAACAGTTGAGATAATGAATCTCTGTTAACTTTAGATTTAATGTTACTGGCAAAGCAATAGAATGAGTATATAGCAATGCTCTCCAATTTGCTCTGTGCAAGCCAATATTGAAGTGATTGCTGATCCTTTAGTGATATGGCTTCATTTTAGTACCATGGAGAGCTCCGCAGTACTCAGCCATGGCTGATGCTTGGCTAATTCTTCCTCTCTTGGGCAGCAAACAGCATCTGTTGGTGTGCCTCTCTAACAACAGCAATAATTGAAATCTTAGGAGACTCCCAAACACTCCAGTGCTCC
Source organism: Thunnus thynnus (assembly GCF_963924715.1). Classification (NCBI taxonomy): domain Eukaryota; kingdom Metazoa; phylum Chordata; class Actinopteri; order Scombriformes; family Scombridae; genus Thunnus; species Thunnus thynnus. The sequence goes on from NC_089518.1 coordinate 31,339,373, forward strand.
AGTGACTATACCAGTCAAGAGCCAAGGGAGAGGCTATTTCACGCTTAGTTCAAAGAAAGAGGAAAAAGCGTTAAGGAGAAATCTACCGAAACACTTTTATTAAAGCAATCAGACCATATTAACACTACTAGTAATGTACCTTGAATTTTGGTGTTAATCCCTCAGAATCGGGGAGAAAATTTTTTTTTCCAGTCATAAGTCCTTTTAAACTGATGTGAAAATTATACAGGGATAAATTCATCGATGTAGAGCCAGAGGAGGCAGAGATACTGATTTCTTTGTTCAGTAGCCACAAGGTCTGAGCAAGGGTCAGACTCTCTGGGGATTATTGTGAGAAGTAATTCTGGGAATGTAGGAAAACAGTAACTGAAGTAGATGAAGCTTATTGTCAGAGAGTGGGTACTTAAACTAACACTCAGACAAAGCAATCTATCTGACATAGACTGTTGAAACAGTGTTTAAAGTATCTAGGGAGATTTGAGCATAAAGTGGATATTTGCGCGCATAAATACACACACACACACACACACAAACATACACACACACACACAAAGGCTCCTCCAGGAATATATCTGGCCAGCGTTTCCCATAATACATACAATCACAGTGTTTTTTTATGCTACCTGTCATCATTCTGAAATGTCTGGTCCCCCAGTAGTAAGTCCCTGAAGCGGTAGCGAGGCGGAAGAGGGGGCACCTCTGAATCGACTTCTGCCATCTTGAGAGTTGAGATGTCCAGAATAACACCAGAGTTGCTGCTGTTGTTCTTCTGCAGATTCTCGGTGGAGGTCCTGCAGGATGAGAAGGAGAGAAGCAACTGCTCATCAACATGCTCACTTTTGCACTGGGCTGCTTAGAAAACTAGTTACATTACAGCAATGACATTTTTCATGTTGACAACAGATCAGGTTCCAGAGAGAATATACTATAATTACAGTGGTATGAAAAAGTTTAGGCACCCCTAAACAACAACAACAATTTCCATTATTTTCATTTATAAATCATTGGGTGTTTGAATCAGCAGTTTCATTTTGATCAATCAAATAACTGATGGACACAGCATTATTTCTGTGGTGAAATGAAAAATAACAGCCTCTAGACACTTCCTATAATCTCTAATGAGTGTCTGGATTCTGAATGAAGGTATTTTGGACCATTCCTCCTTCAAAACATCTCCAGTTCACTTAGGTTTGATGGTTGCCGAGAATGGACTTCAAATCATCCCACAGATTTTCAATGATATTCAGGTCTGGGGACTGGGATGGCCATTCCAGAACATTGTACTTGTTCCTCTGCATGAATGCCTGAGTAGATTTTGAGGAGTGTTTAGGGTCGTTGTTGTTGAAATATCCAACCCTGGCGTAACTTCAACTTTGTGACTGACTCTTGAACATTATTCTCTAGAATCTGCTGATATTGAGTGGAATCCATGCGACCCTCCACTTTAACAAGATTCCCAGTACCGGCACTGGCCACACAGCCCCATAGCATGATGGTACCTCCACCAAATTTTACTGTGGGTAGCAAGTATGACCAAATAACTCAGTCTTTGTTTCATCAGTCCACAGGACCTTATTCCACAATGAAGCTGGCTTGTCCAAATGTGCTTTTGCATACCTCAAGCGACTCTGTTTGTGGCGTGTGTGCAGAAAAGTATACTCTCCCATACAGCTTCTCCCTGTGCAAAGTGCACTGAATTGTTGAACAATTCACAGTGACACCATCTGCAGCAAGATGATGTTGTAGGTCTTTGGAGGTGGTCTGTGGGTTGTCTTTGACCATTGTCATCATCCTTCGCCTTTGCCTCTCCAATATTTTTCTTGGCCTGCCACTTCTGGCCTTAACAAGAACCATGCCTGTGGTCTTCCATTTCCTCACTATGTTCCTCACAGTGGAAACTGATGACTGAAATCTCTGAGATAGCTTTTTGTAGCCTTCCCCTAAACCATAATGTTGAACAATCTTTGTTTTCAGGTCATTTGAGAGTTGTTTTGAGGCCCCCATGTTGCCACTCTTCAGAGGAGAGTCAAAGAGAAGAACAACTTGCAATTGGCCACCTTAAATGCCTTTTCTCATGATTTGATGCACCTGGCTATGAAGTTCAAGGCTTAATGATCTCACCAAACCAATTCTGTGTTCCAAGTAATCAGTTCCAAGTAGTTACAGGTGTTCAATTCGACAAAATGACAAGGGTGCCCAAATTTTTTGCACAGCCTATTTTTCACGCCTGATTTAATTTCATACAACTTAATATTGCTACACTAAAAATCTTTGTCTGGAAAATACCCCAGTATTAAGCTTGTTATTAGAAAATGAATGGCATGCCAATGTGATCATTTTCTGTGGAGACAGAGTAAATTATTACGCAGCCTCAGAGGGGTGCCTAAACTTTTTCATACCACTGTATTGTATACTGTAAAGCAATCTAGGAAATGTCCAGTTCTGAGGAGAAGATATACTCTTCTGGGAAATCCAAGGGCTGTTACAGAGTTGTACAATGAGCGAAAACAGAATGTTAAAAGGGAGTATGACATGCTGTATGTTGAAGAAAAATGAATTGATTTGTGAAAGAAATTCTAAACGTTGACCTGATTCTCTGAGTCAAAGCAAGTCGTGCATGAAAGTCTGAACAAGATGATTTGATGTACAATAATTTTCCTATTTCACATCATGTATTATTAAAACAGTAAAATGAACAAAGACAATCCCATGAATTATTCAAAAAGAAAAATGACTTTTTTTTTATCATCAAAGTAGACAGTTACAATAGAGACATAAGATACAAAGCCAGTACTCACACATGACAGCACATGTGCAAATGTTTGTAGCTACATATTAGTGCGTGTGTGAGTGTGTGTATATGTATATGTATTCCAACTGTGACCCTCATTATGACATGTCGGGGAATGAAGTGTTTCAGGAAATTACCTGTCACCATGGGAACTCGATGATCGGCGTGGAGGGCTCATGGCTGCCTCTTGTGTGGGGTTGAGAGAGAGAGAGAGAGAGAGAAAGACAGAAAGAGGGAGAAAGATAGTTTTAACACACTTATTAAAAATGCACCTCTTTAAGACTTAAGGAGGATGTAATACGATTATATCCGCCGCTTGTGCCGCAGCTTAACTCTTCTCAGAGTTCAGCGAGCCCTCTGAAATGTGCTGCTCTTTACAGAAAGGATTACACCGACACATATTAATGCAGTTTAATATTAATGTGTTAACTTTCTCGCATGTGCCCGGTGGATGGTGTTTTATTATTCATACTGTTTATTCTGAAGTAGGTGAGTCAAGAAACTAGTATCTACTTATGTGTTTATTGAAGGCACCTTAGAGTATGTTTTACATCATGCAGCTTGGTGAGAGATCTTCTTACTGGAGGTGTTAACAGTGTTCCTACACTTTTTCTTAAATCAAATTCAAGCACTTTTCAAGCTGCGTTTTCAACCTTTTCCAGCACCTTATTACAATCACAATTTCAAGCAGTTTCAGGCACTTTATTCAAAATGCAAGCACTTTTCAAAACTTGAAAATACCGTGTTAAAATTCAAGCATTTTCAAGGGTTTCCAGCACCCGTACGAACCCTGTGTTGAACCCATTTTCTGCCCGCAGAGCAACCCTGACATTTCTACCACACTTCTGCTTTCAACAATATATGAACAACCTATCAATGTATGCTCTTTCTGGCTGAACATGATTCATTCATGTGTGTATGTTTCTACTTGAGTGAAGCCATGTTCAGCTTATTTTATGGATGGCTTTAAATGTCCAATCATATGATCTATTATTGGTGTATCTGGTTGAAATTGCTTTGGTTTTTCTCTAAAGCCTCTACAGAGGGAACAATAAGCAGGGTAATATGTATTTGTGTGTGTGTGTGTGTGTGCAACATAGTGCATTGTGGGCAGCCTTGAGTGGGCTAATAGCACCCAGAGACATGCTCTTCCTGATTAACAGAGAAAGCGCAGACCCTCAGAAGCACAGACAGAGAGGAAAGATTGGGCAGATTACAAAAGGAGAGCGCTGGTGAGGAGAGGGAAGAAGAGATGAGGAAATAAAAGTTAAGGAAAGCAGGAAACAAAAGGAGGTGAGTGCCGAAGAGCAAAGAACACATTGTCTTCAATGTGTCCTTTACTTCAGGGGTAAGGAGAGGCTAAGGAGAGTGGATGATAAGATTAAAAAAAAAGAAGAAAAAGAAAAAGATGACACAAATCTACCATGCAAGTCAAATAACCCTTGTCCCTTATAAAAATACAGAGTATGCAACCTTTGAGAGCAGACTTAATGGAAGAGGCAAAGTGACCATAATAATGGGGAACAAAGTCGCTCCCGGTAAGAGACTTAATGGAGAGAAGATTCAGAGCAAAGAAAGCAGATGGGGCAAAGAAAAACATATGCAGGTCAGAGATAAAAACCGGTCTCAAAGAGTCAGGATGAGAGGAATAAAAAAAAAATGGAGGCTGACTTTTAAGTGTGAAAATTTGTAGTCTGCTTCAAATTAAGTATTAAAGAACGCCTTGGGTTGATGTAACATGTAGAAAAATCTAAAACATTATGCATGCTCAGAGACACTGACAGCATTTCAGTAGATTTTGTTGTGGTTATAAAAGACAAAATTTTGAAAAAAAAAAATGTCAAAATTGCCATTTGGACAAGGATTTATCCCTGAAATGCAGTGAAATTCAAAGAAAAGTTTATTAATGGCAACACAAATCATAAAAGATCATTTCCATCTGTAAAAACAAGCCGCACAGCATAACCATTACAATCTAAATGCAAAAATATTTGAGAACAATTTTACGTTTGGCCTCCAAAACGGCTCATGCAAGTTTCATGATGTACTAATGATACCACAATCCTTCCATAACTTTTACGGCGAGGCTATAAATAACCGTTAAAACAACAACAACAACACCAACAAAACAAACAAACAAAAAACAGCTGCAAAGGGCTAAAAATAAACTCCCAATAGAGCACCATTGCCAATATGACAACATAGGAAATACAAAACTGTACCATAAGGTTCTGATATCATTGAGTTTTTACTAAATTAAGTAGTTAGAGTTCACTTACTGTATGCCACAGAAACTGTAGCTAAGTAAAGTCGGGCTTCTTCTATAGAAGCATACATAGGTTACCTTCTTGCTAACTTCATTTACCTGATTATGTTCCCGTGTCTGACCGGGGTCCCATCATTATAAACACTGGTTTGGTTTAGATAACCTCCGCACACTCTCCATACAGCGTTGTTTGTGTGACAGAGGATGTTTCCCATCAAAGCGTCCTTGCGAAAGCTCCGTCATCATTGGGAAATTGCAATTACAAAGAAGGGGGAGGGAAGCCCACTCCAGCAGTTAAGGGGTCACAGAAGTCCAGTGGAGTTAGCTCAACACGTCCAGGTAAATCAAAACAATCCGCTGTAGATCCTCAGTAGAACCGAAGACTGGTCCTGAACAAGCTAAGCTAGCTTGTCAGTCACTTGTACCCTATTTGGCCATCTAACGACTCGCGTGGTGCGTTATTTAGGTTTATGAGGAAAAACTAGTCCCGGCCTTCAACTCTGATTGGCTGACACGCCTTCGAAACCGTTTGATTTATCGCACACCTGACAGTTAATTTAAATATTAATGCGCGAGCCTCGGCGACTTCACTGTCGCTTAGCAACAACTTTGTTTGCTACTGTTGACGAACTACTTTGCTTGGCGGAAGGAGGACGACCGTTAACTGATATTTTTAGCACTGCAGTGGCGATTATAAACTTAATTTTCACGTGCCCCTCGTGTCCTCTTTGCCTCTAAACTCGCAATCCCGTGTACCCGTTTTAAACTGCTCCTACGTCAAACGCCGGGTCTGAAATCATAGAGTACCGTTTGTTCTTGGTTTCTCAGATGCTGCTTTCTGTTGCATTGGCAAACGCTTCTAAAAACATCATGTAAGCGCGCTGCGGTCGCTGCTGGTGGTTGCCATGCTTTCGCTGTCAGCATCAGCATCTTTTCCTCCTACTGAGCAGGAAGGAGGGCGCTCATTTCCCAACCTGAAGTCCCCTACGGGTGCTTCGCCATCTACCGGGCAACCTTGAAATGATTCAGTGTCTTCTGAGGAAACTGATGCTGACAGTCAACTTCTCATAAAAAGGCTTTTAGTGAAATTAATAAATCCAACAGTTGCTCGCGTAATTCCGCATTGTCATGAGGTGAAATCCCGGTTATCTGTGTTTTAAAGATGCAGGACTATTTCTAGACGAATGCTTTTTCTGTTTCATGCCATGGTGTAAAATCCTAGTGTTGATCCAGTGCTTATACACCGTGTCCTCATCATTTAGAGTCATCTGTCGGCAAGAGGTGGAAAGTGCAACTTTTCTGCTGTGTTATGTATTTATGAATGGGAAACTGAACCGATATAGCTCTAACAGTTACATATCAGTCTCTATAAATATAAATAAATGTGTCAAACCAAGGCTTTGGCATGCCAATGAACTATATAAACATTTGTCACAAAACATTGCTTTGGGATTAAAATATTAAGACCAAAACAGTCCCCACTTATTAAGTTATTTATTATATTTCTCTCAAAATGTGATAATATCCGACATCAATGAGTATATACAGTACATGCAAACTCTTAGTGACTTCTAGGAATTCACAATCTCTTAGCAGGCTACATATATTAATTTTTTATGTTACTACATACCTGCAACAGGTCTGTCCTCTGCTATTTGCTTCACAAATGTCCCCCTCAAATTGAAAAAAAAATTCATTCTGTGTATTCAGTCACAGGTGGGAGACACCGCTGGTTCCTGTATGTCTCCAGAAAAACCGTATTGGTCTGTGTGCATTCCTTGTGCTCAGCCTCTCCACATTTCAGCCCGTTATTCTCCAGGGGAAAGAGCTCTGAGCGTCATCATTTTAAAGCCCACACAGCCACTTATGCCTTCCCATACCAGCAGTCATATCTCACTCACTCGCTTATCTCCCTCCAGATCTTGATTCCCATAGATTTCTTTTCCATAACTTGATCCAGCGGATTTCGTTGTGTTTATGTTTTTGGTGAATGTTTACACAAGCTTAATTATGAACTATAAATAATTTGTTTAGTGTTGTAGGATCAGATGTTCACAGAAGCTGTTGCAACACACGAAATGTAGCAGTGTGATTAACATCTACATGGTAAAAGGAAAAATATATCAGATACAAATTGAAATGAAGGCTCCAAACACATTAAACACAAAATATATCATTTTATTATTTGAAGGAGTCATGTGTCACTTTTACATCATCCAGGTCACTTTCTACACTTCCAACAGCCAACTGAGTTTCTCACCTTCAAAAGATCCATTTAATCTTAAAATACATTTAGGTTCAAATTAGCTCTGCAGCTAACAATTATATTCATTATTGGTTAATCTGTCAATTATTTTTTCGATTAATCGATTAGTTTTTTGGTCTATAAAATGTCAGTAAAACATCTTTTTTTCTTTCTTTCTTTTGTCACAACCCAAATACATATATTCAGTTTAATATCATATTAGATAGACTAAAGAAACCAGAAATGATTTATATGTAAGAAGCTGGAACAAGACAATTTTGGCATTTTTCCTTAAAAATGACTCAAAACAATTATTCGATTATCAAAATAGCTGGCGATTCATTTTCTGTCAGTCGACTAATCAATTAATCAACTAATCGTTGCAGCTCTAGTTAAAACGACTAGTTTCATAATCCAATAACTTGTATATTCTAAGTATTTTGCATCTTTTGAATCCTGCACTTTCTTTTAACCAAATACCTGCATTATCTCCATGTTAAGCTTCATTTCTACTCTGTAGAAACAGCTGTTACTCCACATAAACACACATGATAAGAACATGAAATTGCGATATTTACATTAGACTCTCATTCACGATTTCCAAAAACACTTTGTCACTTTGTCTTGTTTCACATTGTGATGATTTTTTATCTTATGTTATGTTAGTTACACATCCAATCTGCATTTGAAGGCTGTCAATCTAAAATTCAACATATCTTTTAATGGGGAAAAAAAGCAACCTGGAAATTACAGTACTGATCCATCTTTATAAAAGAGGTCTGTTTTTTTAAGCTAGAGACATAAAAATAGGCATAACTTTAATGGTAACCTGGTAGCCTATAATGGGCTTTAATTTAATGCTTGCAGTCATTTTGTAACTGCGGTTGCCAGCTTTGACTAATGCCGCGATGTCTCATTTTTTGAGTGCACTCTTCAATTATTCAGTCATTACGCTGCCTTACGTGAACCATATCACATTGTGTCCTGGAGCCTGGCGTACATCCATTAGGCTATTTCTCTAACACTTCTGTCCTGTTCATATAATATGAGCATTGTTGAGTCGCAGCACAGCCACTCGCCCTCCCGGATGCTTGCTCTTCATACTTCCAAAGTGTCTAAAAACAGACGGAGAGAGAAACAGTCAGACTCAGACAGTGAAGCACTCGGATTCAGTAAGCAGCCGCCTGAAGGCTTATATAATATGTAGGAGCCTTATATGAACGTGGCGCATGAATCACAAAGCGAGTCTGTGTATTTGTCTTGAGACTTGTCTTGATTTAAAGTATTTTTGTCCAAAGCTTGAAATTCACTTTACAACTGTATCACGATGGAAATAGTCATCTGTGAAATTAATTAGCGTAATGTTACATTTGAATTTTAATGAGTAGGAGTAATTACTCTGGATGATAAAGCTGCTCTCTTTCTCCTCATTCATCATATCACTTTTTATTAAATGTCTTGCATGACTTTGAGTAAAGTCAAAGTTAACATTTGTCCCTTTAACAGTGTCTACACCTTGTGTAACTTCACACTAAGTGAATAATTAAAAACTTTAACTTCTTCATAAGTGTGGCATCTGATTATATATAAAATTATTTATGTTATCCATCTCATTCTTACTCAGTAAATCCCCTTGCTGTTAAAACACACTGTACTGTACTGCTTGCTGTTTAAATATTGAGTTACAAGGTAGATGAATACTTTGTACTGTATGATTACTGTCTTAAAGACCTAGTTATCCCTGCACCTTGTTGTGTAAGTATTTAAACTATAATCTGTATTCATGTCAATAAATGTTGTGGGTGTATAACAGTAATTATCATATTGATTAAAATCACGACCTGTTCCTTTAAGCATATTGGCTTTTAAATATCAACAGGAAATTGAAACTAGAAGGTGTCAGAGCTTTGAGCGTTTTTTGATTGATCTCCTGGAGGCCAGGTCAAAAAAAACCCCGCTACAGCCAAGAGCATTTAGCAGCATCAAAGATGTCACAGCAGTGATTCTCTTCTTACCTCCATGTGTTGGTTTCATGACTGTAAATTTCTATTGTTTTCAGATTGGTGACACCGTCGAAGCCTCCGATAGCCAGTAACGCATCATTGAAGACCACGAGGGACATCTGATGTAGTGTACACAGAGAGTAATTATGAGAAAGATGCTTTTAAATCAGATGAAACCAACATGACTATTCTGTTTTAATATTACGAAACAGCCCTGGGCTTTCCTCAAAGAGTGCAACACTGACACTCCACCATTATATACTTTGGTAGCACCATAATTTCAACAGTTTACACAAATTATGTTGAGAATAAACTGAACTTTTAGCCATCAGGCACATGATCGGAGCAGAAGTTCACAATAGTGTTCGGTTTTCATACCAGAAAATCCATCTATTTTCTATCCCTGACTATCTATTGCAGGGTTACAGCATGCCAGAAAGATATTTAGATATTTAGACAGTGGAAACCTAAAACAGTAATGAAACCCTGAGACTCTTTTAGGTGAAAAAGGTTAAGGAAAGTTATGCCCTGCCCTTATTCATAGTAGTCCTGTTTCGTCTCATTAGTATGTAAAAACAAACTGAGCCTTAAAACAGAAAGGAGGTCTGACATCCGATCCATCACTCACATTGTCCCTCTTGCTTCTCATGCATTTGACAGGAGTCCACCTCATGGTGTCGGGATCAAACCTCTCAGCAACAGAGAGCTCCAGGTTGAGCTCGTCTTTGCCACCGGCCACGTAGATGTATCCCAGGTACACAGTGCAGCCGGCGTTCTCCCTTGGACACCGCATCTGGGCGCATGCCGACCAGGTACCGTCTACAGGGTTGTATCGCTCCACTGGGGAACATTCAAAGGACAGTAGAAGTCAGAAGAGGCCATATATACCACACAGCTACACACACTGTCTGAGTAACACTATCTTACAGACAGCCAGTGTTTATATTTATATACAGATATGTCCATCCTACATGGATCTATTGCAATTTTATGCATGAAAAGCATTAAAATTACTGTCCTAAACTGAAATTGTATTTATTTATCCGGACAGTGTACATTTTTTTTTAACATAAATGATGCACTGTACCAGATTTAGCTTCAAGCTAATTTTCATCTGCAGTCCCTTACAATTAAAACATATAACAGCATAATAACAAACAGTACAAAGCAAAAAACACACAGAACACATTGTACAAAATGCAAAGCTACACACAATAGCACATCACATACACCCACAGTGTCAACTGGAAATGAAAAATGTAAACTTGTCATATTAAAAAAGCAAGGATTCCATGATGTAAACAGATTTTCCATTTATTTTGTAATCATTATTTTTTGAATTATGAAAACAATAATATCATGTCATTTTGTCATCATTACTGGAATCAAAGACCCCAGCCTTGATGGAAACCAAAAAGGGGTTGTGGGAATTTTACTGACCTGAACTTCTCACAGACTAGAAATAGACACTGTCAAGTGGCAGCACAACATAAACCCCTTGTTTTCTTTGGAAAGTTAAAGGGGCACAAGAAAGTGTGTGTGTGCATATATGTACTTTATGTTTCCCTGGATACTTTGGATACTTGAACAACTTATGTCAGATAGATTGTTTTGTCTGAGTATTACTTGTTAGTTGTGTGTGTGTGTGTGTGTGTGTGTGTGTGTGTGTGTGTGTATGTGTGTATGTGTGTGTGTGTGTGTGTGTGTGTGTGTGTGTGTGTGTGTGTGTGTGTGTGCGTGTGTGTTTATGGGCTCGCAAGAAACAAAAGGTCAAGCTAGTCGTTATATGTGGCTAAAGTCCTGCCACATGTCAAAAAGCTGTCAAAATAAGCTGAGATTTAAAGTAATGGTGGGAATAAGTCTATTTACAAACTATCTACAATCACAAAAATAACAGTTAACTTTTCTGAAGTACCATTCCTACGTGAAAAATAAATGATCCTTATCACTTTTATCTTATTCCTCTTCTTAAAGTTGTTTGACTTTGTATAATTCATCCCAGTTGTAACTAGATACATGAACACATAAAAGTCTGGATGGCAGACTGATACACAAGTGTGTGTGTGTAATTTAACTTTGGATTTTGTAATGAGAAAAGAAAATATAATTATCATATGACTGAAATCAAATTGCAAGAACTTGGAATGACTCACCAGTGACAAATGATGGTAAGAAATGTAAGAACAAACTGTACTAGACTTGTCACACAGTGCGTGCCAATAGGATATTTTATGTTTTAATTATATTCCTAACAGAATGAGATCCTATGACCAGTTAAAAGTAAAATAATGGTCTTATAGTATGAAAGATATCAAAACTCAAACAATGTGTATCGACTGTATCCGCTCTTTAACAGATTATGAAAAATGGCTTTCATTTGTGAGTGTCTGAGGTTACATAGATGTCAAAGATAAGGTTTCTATTTGTAATCATGTCATTCACCTGAAGAGAGGGCCATATTTCCATCATTCCCCCCGATCACATACAACTGACCATGCAGCACAGCAGCCACAGCTTTGGTGCGTCTGGTCAGCATGGCTGCCTGCTTGCTCCATGTGTTCATATCTGGATCATACCTAGAGCAATGAGACAAAGTTTAGCAGAGCAGTTTAACAAGTGATCTGTCGATCATTAGGACTTAATGTTCCTGTATAACCAAAATGAATCATTTATTTATTCCTTCCTCTGAGTCAGTCTCTTGACATTGCCTCCAGAGTAATAGAAGATGTCAGGTCATTTAAATAATTCTAATGCTTTCATTTGAGATATATGCAAGACACAGCCTACTCATTCCAATTTCATTTTACATTCATATGTAAAAGAGGCTTTGCTTTCGTTTATGTTGTTTATGGCACAAATCAGAACATTTCTTCAAAGAACACGGAGGTTTCCCACAATAGCAGATGGTGGAACAATAGGAATGAAAAAAAGAGACATGTGCTTTGAACATGTCAATCTCTTTAAGGAAAATCAACATTTCCAATGAGTGAACAACTGATTTATAAAAAAGTAAGGTCTTATTAATTCAGTAATAGCTCCCTATATACCTCACCATGTATTGTGTGCGATTTTATTGGTTTACAGTAATTACAAAAGGAATTGTCTCCAACAATATAATGGTCTTTAGAAGCACTCGTGCTACAGTACCTCTCCACAGTATTTAAGGCAGCAGTGCCGTCGTGTCCTCCAATAGCAAACAGGTATCCGTCCATCTCCACCAGACACACTCCGCTGCGGGGGCTGCTCAAGGGTGCTACATCTGCACTCCAGCTATCTGTGTCTGGGTTGTACCTGCCATGATGGAGGTCAAGGAGCGGAGATGTCAAAGTGTTGGTATCAGCGGTTGGTAACAACAACATGAATAGAACATACACAGATATAAGCTTTCATAGCTTTCATATATATATATATATATTTTAGTATTTTGTATGCCTGCAACCATGTGTTTTTGAGGATCACACACACACTTTCACACTGAGAGAAAGTATTTGAGCTGAGTGAGTGTTTCCTCTCCATGGGAAGGCCATTAAAAAGAAGTTTCTCTCCATTCAAGGCCATTAGAAGAAAACCCCACATCCCACAAAACAACACTTCCCTTTAATTGGCAAATTTTTCATTGAGTGGGAAGCCAGCAGTCCCTCTGAAATGTCACAACAGCGATGTAACCAGCCCTCAGAGATTAGGTACACTCAGGTAACCAAAATGAGAGCTGGCTGGTTCAGGCCATTAACAGCTGATCAGTTGGAGCGTGGCTTTCCCGACTGGTTTGCAGCCAGCTGGGGATAATCATTTTGAGATTAGCTGGCAGGCATTCAGTTAAAAAGTGACTATCTGTGGGAATTGGGAACATAGCCAGCTCATTCGAGATATCGGATAGAGTAGGAGGAGAGGAAGTAGGTGAAATGTGATACAGTGGAGCAGAGCACATGTGTGTGTGTGTGTGTGAGAGAGATGGGGTTTATTTTGGACTTTCTCTCCCTGTAAGGGAGAAATGTCATGGCAACATAAGCAGATGGGGAAAATCCTGCAATGTGGGGATTTCGGGCAGCGCATTGCTCAATTCTTTAATAACATGGCTTAGGGTACTCAATGTCAAAAGGTCCATATCCAATTTCTGCCTTAATGCTGACCTCTGCTGTTCAGTGATGTAAATAACAACAAATCAGACCTTTCCCATTAGTATCAGGGTGGTGTATACGACGCAAGTGTTGAGTTAATTCTTACAGTAGTGAATTACCAGACCTCAGGTGAAGGTAATGAGTTATGTATTCTGTGAAGAAAACTGAGAATAAGCAAAGTCGTTTTGGTCATGTGCTTTCGTGTCATGGCTGTAAATCCCCAGAGTGGATGTGCTGTGAATTGTTGACTTTGAATCCGGACAATTGTTACCAGTGAGCACTGGGATCTGACCTTTTATCAAGAATGGAGAAGGGTAAGGAACACCCGTAGTGTTGGTGAGGGTTAATATGTGAGTCAGGGATTAGGTATTACATTATTATAGTAGCATTAGTATAGTATCACTCTATGAGCTGTGCTCATATGCAAAATATTAGCATATGAGCATATTTAATACATTTTACATAGCCTGTTTGGGGTAAATGAAATGCCCTCCAGATTATATTTTCTTCTGTGAATATTGAACATATAAGTAACTGTTCACTGCCAAAACCATTTTGCATGTGGATCTTCCTCTGTCATACAGACAAGACTTTTTGGTCTTGTATGTTGCTATCTTGACTAGAACACTGTAAAAGATTTTTTTAAATTTTAGGCCCCTTTTCTGGCTAAATAAAGTCATATACTTTACACAATGGGACAATGGTATTTACATGTAGCTTCCTAGTTTGGAATGTAACCTTGAGACATCTCTTGCCCTACATGGTCCCATCCCTCAGCATCAGGGCCACACGCTGCTGACAGCTCCTGACAGCTCCTGACAGTGTCTCCACGTGGCACCTGCATTACATTTACATAGCTTATCTCAACATGGGAGGAATCCTCTGCAGGATCCCCAAATGTCAGATTCAGTCAATTATTTCAAAATCATCGATTCAGCTTCACATTGTTCACTTACATGTTGTCCTGCTGTAACAGTAAGTGTGAGTTACTGGAACGAAATGCTGTTTAATTGGCTCTGCTCCCATTTCAGTTTGAATCACCAGGAAATCCAAACCCAAACCAAAGTTAAACCATTTCAATTCTACTTATGGATTCAGAAGTGTTTGATGTTTGCATTAAATTAAAACATTTTTAAAAACAATTTGTTTTAAAACTAATTTAAGATACACGCTACAAAGCAAACTCAGTTTATTCAAAGGATGATGTGAAGTTCTGGCAAGAAATCCTTGAGGAGTTTAAAGCCATAGTAGCACAAGAGAAAAATTCAAGTTATTTGATAATGACATTTCAAGAAAAAAATACTTGAAAAACTGATGAGACTATTATGCACACATTTTTTGGAAATACAGTCTGAATTTGCAGCTCACCTCTCCACGCTGCTGTAACATCGCACGTTATCTTCCCCACCCACCGTGTAGATCTTGCCATCCAGTGTACCCACAGCCACGTTGCCACGACTGTTGATCATGTGTGCTGCTTTCCTCCACTCATTGTACTCAGGACAGAACTGCTCTACCAAACAAGACGGGTCTTTCTGGGTCCAGCCACCCACTAGCGAAACAAAACAGCACACAAAACCTTAGTTAGATAAGTCAATCACCATATATCCTCTGTACTCTCTCTCTGCTGGTGAAAGGTCTATTGTTGTGGTTTTGCCATAAAAGGAGAAAAAAAGCTCTATTATGGTTTAGTTTAGTTTGAATGGTTTTCTGAGAAATTGTTAACCTAAAACCTGCTAATCAGCAGCAGACAGTTGCAAAAAAAGATTTAAACCTGCATTAAAAAGTGAAAAGTTTTTCTTTTAAACAACTTTTTTTGTTTTTACTTCAATTTCTCTACATGCTGTAGAAGCATTAATCAAGTCAATTTAGGCACAGATTCAATAATATTGGGCTGTTTTGACTGGTTTCCATGGTGATCCTTGGCAGAAAGAGGTATGATCAAGGAAAGTGAAAGATTGCCAAACTGATCTCCGTGAATTTATGAGACTGTAAAGGCGCAGATGTGTGACAAATTAAAGGAAAAAAACAACATAAAGTGTCTTAGCAAGGAGTTGAGCCACCAGAACAGTTTCAGTGCTTCTTGGCACAGATTCAACAAGTCTTTGAAATGCTTTTAGAGGGATGACGTTCACAGAAAACTTCCCTCATTTGGTGTTCTGATGATGATGGTGGAGAGTGCTGTCTGACACATTGCTCCAAAATCTCTGAAAAGTGCTCAATTAGGTTGAGATTGGGTGATTGCATCAGATTCACATAACTTTCAAACTCATTATACCATCCAGTGAGCTCTCTTGCCCTGCATGGACACATTTGTTATGTTCCCTCACTCATTTATTCAGTTTTGTACTTCATTTTGACATCTCTCTGTAGGTCTTTAATGGCCTTTGCATTACTATATTATTAGGGGTTGCACTTCAGTTTATCAGTTGCCAGTACCAGTTTGCCAGTTGCCAAAAATACCATAGGGATTGAATTTATTGATGCAGTATGTACAGCAGCTAGTGTGCCCAGTATGTCTACACCAGATATGGAAACTCTAAATGCAGGTCTAGTTTTCTGACTTGTCATGATTGATGCACATAATGATGGAAAACTTTCACAGGAAAGTGAAATTGTTAGCTCATTATTTTCAAGTTCTAATCATTAAATATTAACAAAAGATCTCTGTAGCAAGTGCTACTGTCAGGCATAGACTAAACATTAAAATGTGACCACAGTAGCCTCGAGCAGGCTGCCTCGAGACAGTAGGACACTCATACAGAGACCATAAGCATAAATGCTATTAGACAACTATATTAGAGGGTGAAACAGATTGATTTGTGATAGACCCTATGGGGTTTATCTCAAAATCCCCATTTTGGGATAAACACTTAATGGTTTTCTTTCAGAGAGTTAGATGAGAAGATGAGATCACCTACCATTCTCATATTAGAGTATGAAGCTTGACTCTTAGCTTGGACTTTTCACGTTGTATTACTTTTCATAATGTCAGGTCACATAATACTATAATGGACACATTTTCTGTCCTCCATCCTAACCATTGAACTAGAACCGTTAAAACTGCACTTGAAAGTAAAGGTTCAGTCCCCTTTAAAATCAGAAACTCTACTTGTCAGATCTATACAGATGCAGGAACTGACCCATAAACATCATGTCATTGAAGACATCTCTGGGGGGAAGTTTGTTGTGGCGTCTGCGGTTGGAGAATGGGGCTGACATGCGGTGACGGCGGGGGGACCCTCTTTTGCTCTCTTTGATCTTTGTGTGATTGGGCTCTGGTTCTTCAAGGGCCGCCCTACAGCACACAGTGATAAAATGAAATTAAATAGACACAAACAAACAGCATTATGGAGTTATGATCTGCTCTTAAGGATGATGTCAGCAAATGTCATCATTAAGCAAATTAAGAGATTCAAAGACCTTTTTATTTTTGAAAATTGTCGAAGTACCATTATTTTGTCTCAAACTGAACTTTTTTATTAATCACTTTACAATATGTGCACAGTCACGGCATGACATCACACTGTTGTCTCCATTTCCTAATTACATTGCTGCAATTACACGAAAGATGAGAAGTTAATTTAAATGGTGCAAAACAAGTTTAAAAATCAACTTTACGTCCATTAAATGTGTCAGCACAAAGGCTATAAATAGGATTAATACCCTTACCCTTGTTCATTGTATATTCCCATGTTTTATCTCTTCAGTACTTTGCTCACAGACCGCAGTCAAGATCTGTTCTTCTGTGCTTTATCAGTACACACTGTGTTCCCTGCAGTCTATCCTCAAACTACTTGCTGTCACAGCTTTCTGCTCTGAAGGACATTGCACTTAATTGCTCCAAGGAGTAAAACCACCTCCCCTCAGTAACACCACCCACCCCCACCACCCACACCAACTTCCCCAAGTGATTCATCATCCCACCATCCCTGCAGCTTGAAACCCAAGACTCCTCTTACACACCCCAGTTTGAGCTTCAATTTTACAACTGTCATGCCAAAGGAATTGTTGACATGTTTTCAATTTTTGGTTCGCACAAGCCTCCATCAGTGGCTCTTAATTACTGCGTCATTGGTGTGAGTGTAGACCACAGGCAGGCAACCATGTGGCATGGAAGATCAAGAGAATACCGGTTTTCTTCCTAACCAGCCTTGTTTCCCTTTATATTCCTTTTAATAAGCTGACATGCAGGGGTAGAGTGAGACTTTCTTATACATGGGTTCAAGTTTTAATTGTAATATCTGTCAAACAACTTTACATCTTTTGCCCTTTACCCAACAGTTATAAAAAAAAAGGCAAATAACAACTTTTTATCAATTTCCAGATACATATTTTCCATATTTAATCTTTGCAGCTGTCTAAGTGACTCGTCATATAAGTATTAGTAGAGAACAGTTAATGGTTGTTGAACATAATATGCTTATTCACCTTATAAACAGGTAATAACTGGCTGTGGGATAATTCAGTATTATTGTTTATGGATTTGAATGGTATATATTTATATTGTGATTGACAAAGAAAGGTCCGCTTACTAGCTTTTTCATGAGCTTTCAACTGCATCTTACAGTATCAGTGGATGGTAGATCGTGATGAAGACTGAGAGACACAGTTGAAAGTTTCAGGAAAAGCTAGTGCAGTATGTGAACTACTATTTCCAAGGTCAAGAATGAATGTTCACATTTTTATAATGACTTAAAACACATCACCCAGCCCTCTTATTGACCAATTTTACTACTGTCTATGTGATTATGAGTGCCTTTTTGGGTAACAGGGTTTCCCTTCTATCATACTGACAGTTAGTGTTGGCAGCAACATTAGACTTCATCATTTCACACTTTCATCAGATGGATTTAGGTCTCTGTTACTGTGTGACACGAGCCTGTCAGCTCCCCTTCTGCAAATCTCTCACCCGCTCTTTCGTTTCGCTGAGGTTCGCGTGACTACCTATGCCTATGAATGCCTATATATTTATATCTGTCCAGCGGAAAATCACCTCAGATGGTATGATGATTCATCTCCTATAGGTCAAGGAAGATCAAATTCAATTTAGTCACTGCTGTTCCGTTGTCAGTGCAACGCTCCGTCTATAGGACTGACTCATCTGCATAACGCACATGGGTCAGACAGATAGATAGATAGACAGATAGATAGGAGAGTATCCCATGTTTCTTTTAAGGCTTTAAATTTACTTAATGAAAGTCTTTAACTTTGTCCCAGGATTTTGTCAGTTTCTCATTTTATTGCTGTTGTTTCTAAATTATTTCCTCATGATGCTGGGTGATAGACATACCGCTCTTTATCTGTCCTTCATCCTGAGCATGGTACTAGAACAGCAAGAATAAAACAATAGATAGACAGACAGATAGATATTAACTCATTAATCTATAGAAACATTTTAAATGACCAAATGAGAATTATGCTATGAACAAAATCCTTAAGAATTCATAATCAAAAGTCAAAATTGACCCAAACACACCAGGTGAAGCAGCAGCTGTGCTCCTGTCCACAAGGCCAGATGAATTAATCCAATAGAAGAGGTGTCCAAGGACGTATAAAGAGAGATGATAGATCCTTCTGATTATCCAGTTAGAAGTGGCTGAGATTTCCCCAAAGGCCCACTGAAATGATTAAAGTTCCTTCCTCTGAAATGTCCCAGACATACCCCCCTCCAGAATCAACACTGAGACCCAAACACTTGGCTGGCAGCTTTTATTTGGCCACTTTGCGACCTTGGCAGCTTGGCCGCACCCGCCCGGGGCCACTCGAGACATTAGGTTATAAAATCCCAAATTTTCAAGAGGTCAAGGGTTTATTGAAATCTGTGATCATAAAGAAACTGCTGACAGGCCCTTCTGGACCATAAACAGGCTCTTCATGTAAAAGTGTCTGAATTTTCACTTAACTTGCACTGACATGAAAAAATGAAAAAAAGGAAAAATATGGGTGGACAGTTGCAGTATATTACGTTTCTTCTTGAACCTTTTATTTATGCTGCAGCTGTCGCAGGGTAATAATCATAATCTACTGTGGATTTCACTGACCAGTCAACATATGATAGTTAATCAAAGTCCAATATCCTTTTGTTTTAATAACTCTAATATGAAATAGTATTACCTTTTTTAATTAAATATTGACTCAGAAACCAGAATAAGTAATGGGACCTGTCATTAATCAGACATATTTGGGGCATGATCAGGTGCAGATGAGCAACCTAAAGTAGTAAAACAAAAAAGATTTAGAGTTATTTATAAAGCAATAAATCAAATGAAGTGACAATGTGCGTGGGGGTCAAGCTAAACTGTTTATTATGCTCAGGGGCTGATAGCTGCTAGACATTTTACAGAGGAACAGGTGGCAGCTTAATTTTTATTTCTGCAAACTCCCCCTGTATCTATGTCATGGCAGTGATGAGATGAAGTAACTGGGACTATGAGTTTGATGGATGAGATATATACATATGGTCAATAGACAAGTCTTGACTCATCCAGCAATAATCTGGTTTCTGTAAAAGAATATTTTCACAGATTTGAGAAATATGCTTATTGGCAATCTCACACAGATAAAACATCACCATTATTTTCATATCTGTGGTCTCAGTACATACTAACAAGTCCAGATAGACAAGCTGCCTCTAGTAAAAGGGCAAACACTTAGCATCTGTCAAAAGCTAAGATATATGCCTTCCAAAAACTCTATTGCTATTTTATTTTTGTACATTTAGAAACAGGGTGGTATTGTTTCAAAGCAGGTATGTAACGTATGTATCAGAGCTATTTTGTGACCAACATTTTGGCCTTGTGAATGCATGCAATATATCAAGTCCTGTACTCACAGTCATAAATCTGAGCAAAGCCCAGGTGAATCTTGATTTAATGGCCTTTCTTTGTTCCATTGCTAATTCTGTGCTGTATGCAGAAAAATGTAGTTAAAAACTAATGTTCTCATTTCATTTTGGGTTTAACGGCAAACGGTCATAATTCCCAGAGAGTCTGAATGTTCCTTTAAGTCATTCTCAGAGTTTGCCAGAGTACATGTATAAATGGAAGACCTGGCATTTGATCATAAGCCCCGGACCTTTTTTACATGTGTTAATGCAACAAATGTCCTCACCATCACCGTTTTTTAGATTAAGGGAAAATCCCTGAAACGCTTCCAAACCCTACAGTAGGAGAGGTCAGAAAATATGTGTAAAACAGACTCATGATATGAATTGGACATTGTGAAAGGTGACCCTCCATTCAGTCAGTCAGATTTGAGTGATGTAGTGCGCAGTACAGTACGGTCATCGTGTGCGAGGAAAGACCTCAGGCAGCTGACTTCCCTGAGTTGTCTCGTCAGGACGTCTCACATGCCAGAGAGTCTGTCTGGCATCCAGCCAGCTGCGACACACTAGCCCCCCTCCAGCTGTCCCTGGAGACTTCCTGTCAATCATGTCATAACAATAAGGTGAGCTGCAATGGCACCCATGTAAGTGATCCTCAAACTTAACACATCGTTCCTCTCACATTAGAAGAAGATGTAGTCTGGAATGTGTCTGAGGTGTTTGTGGCTTGTGAATGCTGGTTGGGTCTTTGTGTTGCTGGGTGACTTTTGCGATTGCTGTGATGAGGGTGTTTTGTAGAACATGGGATAGTGTGGAGAAAGGATTGGATTAGATAAATGGCATCAGGAAATTTCTTTTGACTTCTTCATCAGGATAGACTGTGAAGAAACCTACACACATATTAATACATACTTTTTATTGAAGGAAAAAGAAAGTGTAGAGATGAGTTAATGTAGTTTAATTAAATTCCATTATTTGTGATTGTATGTAATACATTTGATAATGAAATCTGCATGTGTGCATTTGTTTTAACTTTTACAGTTTCTATCCTTTTATCCTGTCATGTTAAATACACATCCCATTTAATCTGTGTTCTTTGTTGTGGATATCTGTATATTGTATATTGTGTATATTTTTGCTAGTATACTATATCATGTAACCTGCATTATGACCATAAAACACAATCGATTCAAACAACACCATTTAGGATCACATAACAGACAACTATATCTTCAGCTTGTGCATTTACTTTATTGGCCAGGGCGCTCCCTTGAGTGCAGTAGTTCAAACTGTCGTTGTCTTAACTTATCACCATTGAAAGGTGATAATTACTATCTCTGTTCATTCATATCAGATTTGCTTCATAGTTAATGAGGTCCTACTTACGTATATCCAATATATAAATCCAGCTGCAGCCATAAATCACCTTCACTGAATCGCTCACATTGTGTACATTTCTAAAAGTAAGTGCTGGCGTAGATCAAGGCCATGTTTGACTACTAAAAATATCATCCTTGATATGGACAAGTAAGATTAGTATTACCGTAACTGAAGGGAAAATTGCCGCAATATCATTGTATAATCATCCCACATAGATTCCTGACATATCATATACAATACAGAACATGTATTCAGTCCTTGAAAATGAGCATTAATGAGTTAATAAGTCTTCGATCCGGTAAAATAAACACAAACAGAGCCAGTGGTGCGGCGAGATTGACCCTGCATGCCGGTGGGATCTTTAAAGGTTGTGGAGATGTCACATGTATTTTGCAGTTGTTAAAAAAAGTGCTGCAGTTGACACAAAAACCCACTTGAGGGGAAAGTGATATTTGTAGAGGTCATGAAATGTACCTTAGGAAGAGGAGCCCGGACACTATAAAGTTAACAGCTGCCCCGGCTTAACTTGGTGACACTTAAGACAGATGATCTGGGATGAACTGAGGACTCAGGGAGGGCTGTAAGAGAACACAGAAGATCTTAAAATGTATTCAAGTTCAGGCTCAGAGCTCCATCAGTTTGAAACAGTTCATAGTTACATGACATGCATACATTACATAGACGCAATAGAGGTTATGTACAGCATAGGAAATCATAAGTTGTTATGACATTTGACTGTGTTTGCTGATAAAGAGACCCATGGAACAGAACATTTACAATTTAGTGATGAGCATTATCTTGCTTTTCTGCTTTCTTTTTGCTGGATAGTTAGGCGTACATACTGTCAAGATGATGTAATGTGTTATTTCTAGCAAACTTTCAGTCGAATTTGATTACAGAAAACTGTCAGAAACATCATAAACTACAGTCACAAGATATATTGACTTTGGGTTTTGGTTGCAAACAATGTCATTAACATTCCCTGGTTTTTTTGTTTTTTTTACAAACTAGTTGAGAAGGGAGAAAATCCTTAACCGAAGTAGGTGAGGCAGTTGATGCAATGCAATATTTCCTTTAAGTTCTTAGTTTGATCAGATATCTGATGAAAAGTGGGAGTCAAAGGAAACACCACTGGAAGCCATAATCTCAGCAAACAACTGTTAGCAAACCACATACTATCTGCGTAAGCCTGTGCAACTAAAAGACATCAGTGAAGCCACAATATCCGCCTCTTTCACTCACTGACATCCCTAACCAAATCATTAAAATATCATTAATACTCTGAATTCTGTCATCTGCATGTGCATATAGGTTGCTATTATTAACATCGAGGAATTGTTATTATGGCTTTAATCGCATTATTGCGAATCCATCAGCAAGCAGCCATCAGTGAAAACCATTATAGATGGGCTGTTTGCAGCTGAGTGTGGGCAGCACACAGCAAACCAGAAGCACCAGTTCATTAGTGTGTTCCTGAATGACAGAGGCTTAGTAATCAGATTCACATCTTTATTGACTTCCCGGACAGATCTCAGAAGAATCTTATATCCAGCCCACACACCATCATAAACCTGCACCATGCTCTGTGCCAGTGTTACCCTTTTACACAGGGGTACTATAGGAGAGTAATGGAAAAAAGCTTTTTCGTTTATACTCTGACACTGTTTTACACTGAGTTCATGTTACGGAGAGTTGGAAGGTACTTTTTTTAGAGCACCATCGTCTTACCCTCAACCTGGCTATCTATTTCAGGTTAGCAATTTCCTACATTCCCTAGAATGACTTTTGATAACAAATAACTTGTTACAGTTCCAGAAGCACAGCAAATGGGTTTTTCCACGTGAAAAGTCACTGGAGCTACATCGCATTCTGCTCTATCAGAACTGCTGTCAGTGTTAAAATTGATATCTCTGCCTTGATATAATGGACTTCTTCTTGTATAGCATGTTATATTGCGGTGTGGGGTAAAGATCCTCCTCTTGGATTCAGAGGGAGTGACAGAAATATTAATGTGTTGTGCTGAGCTGTAGACTTGATACACAAGACTTGGACTTCTTCTTTGGACTTCAGACTGAAGTTACAAAAATGATGACTGAAGACTTAAACTTGACAGCTGTTAGACTCGGCCTACTTGAGACTTGACTCAAGCTCAGATATTCAAGTCTCAAGTCTGTCTGGTGTAAATATGCAAAACCACAGAGCTACAATATTTTGTTATTGAGGTTATGCAATGCGAACACTTGGTCCTAAAGCACTATTACACACAGCTTACATTCAAATGTCATGCCATTTTAAATGCATGAATTAATTTTTTGGCCACTTGGGGGCAATTTGTAAACACAACACTGACATATTATCACCCTATAAAGTTGACACAGCAAACAGTGGCTTATTCACACATCCAGCAGACACGGAGCAATATTAGCATTTATTTATTTGTTTGACCATTTACACGTTTTCCTTTTATATTGACTTCCCACTTTTAATACTCAACTCAGTATCAATAATTATTTTAGTTCACAACATGTTAATACATACTAGCAACTTGTAGGATAGTGTAAAACTAGTTTATGATAAAATATTAATAAAAACTATCACCAATCAATAAAATAAAAGCTACAGCTATTTTTTTTTATACACTTTTTATTGTCAGAGTACATTTTTCTTCTGTCCCTGGTGGCTGTGTCTCTCTCTCCTCCACTCAGCCTGTTTGGAAAAAGAAAGAAGATATTTGTTCAGTAAGGATACTGCTGTGTGATAAATGGAGATACAAACCCGAGGAGGCATACCTTCATGTCAGACACACTAATCTCCTGCCTGTAACACTCCAGCAGGGAGTGACTTCACTTCACCTCCCATCAAGCAGAAATCATCTGAGATTTTTTAAAATAAAATTCATAGGTGCCTGTCCCGATTCTGCCTGTTTTATGGCTCACTCAACATTTTTTCCATTTTATTTTTACTGAAGTGCTGATATGTGAGGATTTGAATCTTGATCTGAGTGGGGAAATTACAAAGAGGCTGTTTATCTTTTATACAGACAGATAAATGCTACATATAATGGAATTTGTAGTTCAAAGCTACAAACGAACAAGTAATTACATAGATACATAATGACCTGAAGGGCCAATTTAATCGTTTCCTCTTTGAATTCTTTGTACACTTGTAATTAGCGCTTGTGTTGTCATTCAGTCCTATTGACTAAAAGGCCAGTGGATGATAAGCTACACTACTATCACAGTGGCTTCTCAGGTGTCTTGGCAACTGAACACTAACACACAGTAGTAACATAATCGCCTCTCTGTTCTACTTCCAACTTGGACATCAGTCATTCTGTACTGGAAAACAACAGTGTAAAAGTACAGTATAATGTTTCAAACTCTAACCTAGATTTAAAGTCAAATCCTTCCAATATACAGTACTGTGTAAAAGTTTTAGGCACTAAAAGTAATGGGAGGATGTTTTCAAAAATGATACCATGAATAGTTTTCATTTATCAATTAACCTTATACAAAGTGCACTTAACAGAAGAAACTGAAATCAAATCAATATTTGGTGTGAGCACGCTTTGCCTTTAAAACAGCAGCAGTTCTCAGTACACCTGTGGACAGTTTTTCAGGATACTTGGCAGGTCGGTTGTTTCAAGCATCACGGAGAAGTTGCCACAGTTCTTCTGTGGATTTAGGTGTGTCAGTTGCTTCTGTCTCTTCATGTAATCCCACACTGACTCCATGAAGTTGAGATCATGGCTCTGTGGGGGGCTACCATCTGTTGCAGCACTCCTTGTTCTTCTTGATGCTGAAGAAAGTTATTTATGTCTCTGGCTGAATGTTTGGGGTCATTGTCATGCTGCAAAAATAAATTTGGGACCAATCAGATGCCTCCCTGATGGTGTTGCATGATGGATAAGAATCTAAACACCTAAAGTGCCTAAAACTTTTGCACAGTACTATATTTACAAAGATAATAACACACAGTAAAAACATCATAAAAATGCAATACAAATAAATAAACATAAATCCGAACATGAGGGAGAACATGCAAATTATACACATGCAAATCAGCACACAGTCAGGTTCAAACCCAGAGACTTCCTGTGTTAGAGCTACATTTAAAGCCACGGAGCAATGATTACTGCCCTTAGTGGATAATGGTGGTAGGTGATCAAAATCTCAATTTGAAGTGTATGCAGATTGATTGATTGATTTGTTTATTTGAGTGTCCTGCACCTTTTCTGGTGCCCGATCCACATGGGCTTATAAGACACTAGACCTCAACAATGACCAGGATGGTCACATGACACAATGTACAGGTCTACAAATTCAAGAAGAGTTTTCAAATTTCAAAACATTCAGTTTTCATTCAGTCCTGTTATGGATACAGTGTTCTCTGTCTTAGCTGCCATACAATTTCTATAAATCTCAGCAAAACAAAAATATCCACATTAAAAAGCCAACTTGATGTAGCACCTTCAGAAAAACAAAACTAATCAGAATTCCTCGACTGAATCTCTTCAAACAAATGATTCCTCAAATCATTTTAGAAAGGGAAATTAAACAAAATGAAATTCATCCTCTTATATCTGCCTACCTCAAAGTACCAGTTCTTAACTGAGCACACAGGGATAATTTAATGTTATATATGGTTCTGTGTTTTGATCATCTTTGATTTGAAAATAATTTCTAAGCTTTGGCTTATTACAAATGTCCTCCTTCCATTGTTCCTTATAGATCTTTAATGGTTTTTGTTTGACTGAATTTATATCATACTACAAGTTAGTCCTGAAAATAAAATTCTGCTCAAAAAAAGAGAAAATATTGCAGCGACCTCTCTTGACCAAGAATTATTTGTGTGCTCGATCCCAGTTAAAAATTTCTGTGGTCAGTGTTTCTTCTGGCAACTGAGCAAAGCGTTTCCACAACCTCACCATTTCACATCTCTGCTTTACAAGACTTGACTCCCATCCCATGTCCCCTTCAGGCGGAACATACAACTTCTTCGGCTGTTATATTACAGTTTTCAGTATCCATTATCACAGGCTCTCATACACCAACAGACCGCCCCAAAAAATCATTTTAGACCCAACTCATGGCTCCTACCCTGAGTACCAGCTTCTCCTCTGACGCAGACACTACAGGGTTCCCCTGAGGTAGGCACAAACATTATGTATCATACTCTGTGTGTGCTAATGTAGATGGGCTTGTGCAATTGATTGATTAATGTATCTGTTGTTATATTATTGTAGCTATTGGTTATGTATAATGAAATAATGGAAAAATAATTTTGGGGTAGGACAACATTAAGGCTGCATCAGTCATATTTTTGCTGCAACCCTCACATGCAGCCCGCTTCATTTGTCGGTCAAACAGGTGCCAGCTTGCCACATGGTTATGCCAGACTCCAGCTGGGATCAGGTCCGGCACCCCTGCTGCTCTGCACAGATGGAACAGGCCACTCATGCCATCCGCTGACACAGTACACGGATGATGTGTTAACTCAAGATCCCAGACAGGTGGTGTCACATACTGTAAGGCCCCATTGTTGAACCACATGTACGGTGGCCCAAACACTATTGTTATGAGCAGAAATTCCTAAAATATGCACCCATTGAAACCAAACAAAACTTAATGTTGCAGATACATACATTTTTGCAAGTGGAACAAAAAGGCACCAATGCAAATATGTGTATTATTTGTGTAGCTTATGTCTTGTATAAGTTTAATTTTCATTCTGTGTATATAAGAAGGATACACTACATTGTCATTGTCCAGTGGAAATGATTCATCTTCAAATTTGGTGATTTTAATAAACTGAAGGACTATGTGTTCCTCATAAGATACGGCACAATAGTCATTATATCTGTAATATTACTATGGATTTGTTCAGCTGTTATTGTAATTCATGCATTGATTGATTCACTATCACTGCATATTAGAGGTAATGTCCTGCTGGGGAGAGAAGAGGCTACAGCAATGTGTAAAGGTCACCTCCCAGTAAATGATTCCTAATGTGAAAAAAATAAAACCTGACAAGGGGCAACACCGCAAATAGTTGCTGAGAATAACATATTATCACACATGTTTGTGTTTGTATTTGCTGGCATGCTATGATTAATTCCTAATGTGTGAAATCTCTGCACAATGAGCACTGCTTCTCCCCACTGCCAATTCCCAGATTCCAGAAAACATAATTCCCATGTCATGTACTGCTGTTTTTTTGGTATTAAATTAATTTGACCATAACATGAAATGTGATACAGTGTTGCAACCAGGCGCCAAAGTGCTCCGTACATCCCAGACTGCTTGGCGACAACAGCGGTATGTGCTGCAGGTCCAGAATTTTGTGGAAACTCAACTCAAGGCCAGTTGAAAATTTTGAGTGGCCGCAATAAGCAGCCTTGACTTAGTGTTTCTGACAGCAGGAACAGATGATACAGCACTTTAGAAATAGGGAGGTAATTAGCCACAGAGCAACAACAGACCACCGGGAGAGTTTCAAGGACCACAGCCAGCTCACTATATATATATATGCAATGAACCAATGTGACAGAGCTGGATGATGTGTCTGATTGGTCTTCTGGCACCCTCAAGTGGTGAAACATTGACACAACAGGATGAGAGGGATGCCATGGCAGCTGAGGTTTATTCATCATTACAGTAGGTGGCAGGACTCTGCCTTGCATTTATCGTGCCTTTTGTACTTTGTGATATTCCCAATATGTATAATCACATTTTGGAAAGCAGGTTGTTCTTCCAACACCACATGGCATGTGAAAATAAGAAACTGGAGAGCCATGAATGTAAATGTGTCACATTAAGATGAATGACTTGAAGCTGCTCCATAAACACACTGCATGGCTTACTAATTATAATTCATCATGGATACTGTTGGAGTTTCAGCAGAATATTGTTTTACTGCCTGGTGTTCTTTACTGGAAAATGATTGTTCATTACAAGAAGACCATAATGAATGAATGAATTCACAATTCCAGAGTACTGTATACATTTTCAAACAATACTACAAAAAAGTTTAAAAATAAAGGACACCGATTTGAACAACTTTCATATTCAGAGACCTTCATTGTCTAAAACAACATTCATAAATCACTGACAAAAACATTTACTATATATAACATTGCAGAAATCACAATAATAGTACGTCTTACCTTCTTTTTTAAGGCTTTTGAGACAAAAGTTAATGTAAACACATAAGATTAAACAGCCGTTCAAATTTTTGATCATGTACGCCCCAGAATATTTCAAGGTTTTGTTGAGCTATTTCATGGTAAATTAACTCTTAAATCATCATAATTTGTACAGCACCAAAGAAAATGGGAGAATCTGTGTCACAGTCTTTGGCTTTTTGATGAGTTAGATGTAAATATGAATAAGGCCAGACTTCTATTTGATTAAATATATTATATGTGTTATATTAGTCTTGTAAACTTTTTTTTTTCTTAACCCTAATTTAATCAGGTTAGTTTCATTGAGAATGATGCTCACCTTTTCAGGAACACCCCGCTCACATTTATGCAGTGATACATTTCACACCTAGAAGTTAAAAAGAGGAAATTTCATGCAAAGATAACTCACACTACTGAAACCTCATATTAGCTTCAGCTGAACTTTGGAGTATGTTTTTGCACAGAATGAGGACTGTGAGTTTTTTCCTTGCTTACTACTGCACTATAATGCATTATGAAACAATCTCTTACTCATCACTATGAATAGAAGGAATGATTACAACAAACAAAACCTACTCTAATGTTATTATGGGCACCTGACTTTTGTGATGGGACAGAGAAAACGTGAACCTAACCTTTAAAAACAAGATAAAAGGTTGGGGTGTGTGTTAAGGGGGAAAATTAACACACAAATTGGATTACAAATTGGTGTGAGACTACTATATTGGTTGTCACAGTGATCAATAAACTGGCAGCTAAGATAGCTCCACTCAATAATACAGCAACCTGAGTGAATTGTAACACCTCGGGGGTTGCAAATGAGAGTGTGAGAAAAGTAGTTCCAGCGGAAAAAATCTAAATGGATAGAAAAAGTTGAAACATCCAGCTTCTGTAGTAATAATATGAATTCAAACTCAACCAAACCCTTTGAAAAAAAAGGGAGATACTAAATATTTAGATGAATTCCAGGATAACTGTGTCTTGTTTGGTTTCACACATGTAGGCATGGATCCACTCCAGCCACTGTGTTTTCTCACCTTTAATTGCTGTCAAACAAGTACATTAAAGCCATCGCAACTACTGAAGGAGTGTTTGAGCTCATCTGATACAGCTATCAGGGTGTGAGGGGCAAAAAAGGTTGGAAATGGCACTTTAGACCATCATTTTATATGTAGTGTAGAACAATAAAAAGCAGAATATAGTTTGTTCTTTTGGTTCTCACAGTAAGAGGCAGGATGAATGCTCAGTGACCTAAACTGTCCCCTGAGACCAAGATATTACATAAGCTGTCTATAAAAAGCCATTACATGGCTTTAACACAGCTTATAAAGTCCAACATCAATAATCAATTTGGCCACACTTCCAAATATTCACTGTGACAACCTCTATTTCCTCATTGATCACTGATGAGTTTTACAAATCTCAGCCTTCAAAAGATGCTGAGCAAAAGAAAATGATGAATCGCCTCTCCTGCTCCCTTGCCCATAATAAACTGACACATCGCTTCAGTGAACATGGCGGGAAGCAAATGCTGCACTGCCAAACCAAATACACTCAGACCCCGTATCAGTTTATGGATGTAATGGATCCAGCAGACAGACGGAGCCCGTTGGCCTCCAGAGGTCCTTTGGATGTGCCACGGCACATAAGAAACTGCATGGAGCCAGTGTACGCGGCGGGTAAGGCTTTTTGAGAGCTCTGAGGTGTGTACACAGTACAACCATTCAAACGGCTCACAGAGGAGAGATGAAGAGAGAATGAGAAGGTCTTTATGGGGTAACTACAGGAAGATGCCTGTTATATAACAATAACACCATATGATAGCAAGATCTGTACGGGTCTCTCGACTTGATCAAGAGACGTGCATGTTGCTGGCCTCTTTTTTTAGGAGATTTTAATAGTTTTCATATCCACTGGTGGAAACATCAAGGATGGTGATCACATGTCATCTTAATACCTCAGATTAAAGGGATCATTCCCTCTGTATTTCCTCAATATGCTTGGCAACAAAACCATTCACAGTCAAAACTTTAATGCAATGAATCATGGATTTAGTACACAGATAAGACCCATATGTCACTGGTTCTGCTCCACATTATTTCAGTCAGTCCATCCCATTTAACATGATTGAGGTTTCATCTAGCAGCACCTTTTTTATTATGCATGAAAGTTCATTCTTGACCTTTAAAATAGTAGTTTGACAAAACAATCCCAACACAAGATCCACGTCTTAGTGTTCCTTCTGGAGCCTTCAGATGTTTTAATCTCGTCTGTGTTGGCTTACTAAAAGTTTAGCATGAGTTATGAGGGCTATATGGAGGAGATAATAACAAATCCATCTCCATGACAACACGCAACAAAACTGGTAACACAGAAATGGTGAAAAACAGTTTAACGGCCTAACTCCACAATTCAGTACTACATAGTTCAGTCTTTTTACATGTTTTTAGCAATTATTTTCTTACATGTAAAATATGTTTCATAAGAAATCTCTGATTTGCTTTACATGGATTTAAAATGCAGCAATATATACCATACTTACTGCCCAAAAAGTTGAGTCTTGGTGTCTTCGGTGTCTGTTGGTATAAATTGGTTTTTCTGTAATACAAAACTAAAACTGAAACCCTTTCTGGCATTTATCAGCTTTGGCATGTGTTAGTATCAGCTACTGGCAGATCAGTAAGGACTTAATAATAACTGGAAAATGCAATTTCTTCTGAAAGTGCATTTTGCTGAAAGCAATCACACTGCGTTACTGAAAAATTGCTGGAATCTGAGTAGAATTACTATTCTACCATGATTAAAGTTGCCCATGGGTGGGATTGAACCTGTGACCTCCTGTCTGTGAGATGGAAGTGTTATCTATGAGCTATCATGACTCATTGAAGAACATCAGTATGATCAGGTTTTCATATTAAGAGTTTAAATTGCAAAGTAGACACTTCTGACATTTTTATAATATGAAAGCGAGCTGGAGTAGCTGGGAACTGGATTAGAGAAGGCGACAAGTGCGTGCCAGAATGTTATGTTGTTTTTATATGTATTGTTTGTCTGTGTTTGTGAGACAAAGACGATTTTGAATTGTGAATGAAACCTGAGGATTTGAGGTGATTAAAACAGAGACAGAGATGGGTCTTATCAGAAGGACAGCCTCACAGCCTTTTGCAATCAATAAATCAATAGATTGGAAGCACCTGCATGTGTCTGCGTTTTTTTCACCCTCAACTCTACTGATTGCTGCCCTTAACAGTGATCAAACTCACAACCTTGGGATCTAATAGGGGAACTGACAAGGTGTTTCTATTTTGTTGAGGAGAAATTGATTTGCCAAAAACTAAAGCTGCCTTCAGATGATAAGAAATTTGCTCTTCGCTCACCATGACAGAGCATAGTGCAGACACTTGGTGCAAAGGCAAAGCGCAGCGCACGTATACTGGCTATGTCACATACAGCCGTTATCTCATTGGTTGTGCTTTGTGTGTTGTGAAAGGTCAGGGGCCATCAAGGTCAAGGTTGAAAAAATTTGAACTTTCAGTACAGCGCTTGGTGGCAATTTTGCCAATAGGTCTATCTGCAGACTCACAGTATCTCCACGACACACCCACTTCGCTACATGACACATTAAGTTTAGGCATGAGCAGTGGGATGGTTAGGGTTAGGGTTAGGGCTAGGGTTAGAGGTCAGAGGATGTGTGTTGTCTAACATGCTGTTATGGTGACAACATCAGTGGGGTGTGTTGTGTAGTGAAGTGGGTGTGTCATGTAGGTCTGCAAGACTGCAAATAGACCCTTCTCCAATTTTGAGTGGCGAGCCACGCCAAGGGTTGCGCTTCTGCCAAGTTGGGCACCACCGACCGCTCTACGCATAGGAAAACAATGGCACAGACAGTGCAGAACATTTTTTTAACCACTGATCATGTGTTAGCACCTCAAAGCTTGTAGAGATTTGTACATCATTGGTGGCAGAAGGATTAGCTGAGAGTGAAAATGTATAATATCTGTACAAAGTGTTTGAAGGAAGAGAGAATCTGCAAGTTTATGAAGCACCTGCACACCTACAGTTTGTATTACAGTCAATGAGAGCCGGACAGCGCTCTCCCTATCAATTAAGGTTTAAATCTCAAAACCTATAACTTTTATGGGAAATATTTTTACATTTTGACAGAGTGGAGGCTTGTGGAAACACTTTGAGGTATGATATGTGCTTGGAGAGTTAAAACTGTGGGAGTGAGACGTGTTTAGAATTTTTTTTTTCCTGGTCATAAAAATCTCTGCTCTCCCCTCTGCCAGATCATGACACACTGGTGAGATGTGAAAACTACTGTAAAAGCCCTCACTTTGGACTTAAATTGCTCCGAAAGTACAAAAGATATCACAACAGAAAACGACTCTGAAAAGTTTGTGAATGTTTTAAAGTTTGAATGGAGCCTGTAGACCAATGTATGTCAGAGCAGTTGAGTTTCAAAGTTACAAAGGTTCCAAGAAAGTTGGATCATTCCTCCCACAGACTGCCATTATAAATTCTGATGTTTAAAAATTAATATAAAATTGCTGGAATATGGTTCAAAACAGAAAAAGTATGCAGCAGTTGAAAAGGTCCAGAAAACTTGCAGAATGTGAAATAAGAAGAAGTAGCAAAACTAGAAAATGCAATTTCTGCAGAAACTAGAAAGTGCATTTCCTGTGGAAAATGCGTGTGAATGCTGACAGATGAAAAAATCACAAAGCATTGCTGAAAATGCTACAGACTTGCTCGGCATCCCCATCTGTACAACTTTGCCGAATTTGGTTACCATAAAGTATTAAATTTAAGAGATATGGCAGTTAATAAGTAGTATGGTGGTGTTTCACTAATGGCCACAAGGTTGGGCTATTGGTGCGATGATTCAATATCCTGTGCGCATTCTCATTGTTAGTGTGACTCCAACTATTTCTTGAAAATTCCTTCTTAAGCTGTAGAATCAAAGCATGTAGTTGACGCATGCTTCAATTA
This sequence comes from Thunnus thynnus, assembly GCF_963924715.1. Taxonomy (NCBI): domain Eukaryota; kingdom Metazoa; phylum Chordata; class Actinopteri; order Scombriformes; family Scombridae; genus Thunnus; species Thunnus thynnus. The sequence goes on from NC_089518.1 coordinate 31,373,177, forward strand.
AACTCCATAGTTCATGTTCTCCATTTCAACCGTTTACTGAACACTTTATTCTTCACGTACAAAATAAAAACATACTACACAAGCATGATAAGTATAGTAAATATGGCACGAACAACACTCATGGGGAGAACAGAATTGTAGAAATATCATCTTATACTGTTACTGAACCCCCCCTGTAGGTAGAATTGTAGAAATGTTACACACTTGTGCAATGTGGCTGTATGTACAACATTCCCTAATTTGGTTGTAATCGTATCTTGCATTGAAAAGTTATCCCCATCCCCAAGTGCATCAGGCTACACCTTTAAAATTTTGTAAACCAATTACAAACAAACAGCAAGTGATACCCAAAATCAAACTTTAAGTATTTATTTGGGATCATTTAAATATGGCACGTACCAAGTTTGATGAAAATTAGATGAAATATGTGCCAAAAGAAGCAAAAAAATTGTTTACAAAAAAAATCCAAAATGGCAGACATTTTTTCTAGGCAGAAATCGGCATGGCCTATATCAGTCGAATTGGTTTCATCCAAGGAACACACAGTGCAAATATTCTTTTGCTTCGCCTCAGGGTTCATGAGTTATTAGCCAAAACGTAAAACACATAATAACTCACCACATGGTGGCGCTATTGGTACCATGTTTTAATATCTTTAGCATTTCTACATGGGACACCTGTTCATGAAATATTAATATTTTAGCACTTTTAGTTGTTGAGATTTCAACTTTCAAACATTGCTCCCATAGACTTCCATTATAAATTCCAATATTTCAAAGAATTATCCAAAATCACCGCAATCTCCTGAAGAAGTCACGTTTTGACATTTAAAAGAAGTTTCTAGAAGCAAAACAGTGCAGCAATCACACTAATTAAAAATACTGGTGTCAGCATAAAGATTCAAAATAAAAAATAAAAAAATAGTTGAAAACCTGACAATAGGGAGATATTCTACACATTTTTATGAATCAATTGATAAATTAAATCACTGCATTTTAAAATGCTTCTTAATTGTTTGAGAAAAATGCCTCTGAAACAGCAGAACATGCTGGGCGGGGTGTGAAGGTAAGGGACGATTAAAGATGGATAAGGGACCAGTGTGTCCGGAGTCAAAGGTGTCAGCTGCTCAGGTGTCACTGGCTGGCTGTGTGAAGAGAGAGCAGAGAACAGGAGATCAACAGCTGTAGCCATATCAGATCACCGGGTGGAAAGACACATTCAGCTCTGTACCTGAGCAAGACAACAGGTAAGCTCTCTTTCTTATGTGGGTTTGATGGAAAATTAGTGGGAAAGTTTGTTGAAAGATCAAATCATGTCGTAAATATTAACACTTCTTAGTCAGAATAACCGTGAAATGTTCAAGTGATAATCAAGCAATGTGATAACATGTTCTGCTTTTGCACTACGCACAAAAAGCAGGGAGGGATAATCTAATTAACTCTTGCAAACTTTTCATGTTATATATCTGTTATGATAATATTAATTAGTATTAAGTAGTTGACTTTGCAGTGATCCGTTTAAAAAATTGTGTTTGTCAAGACATTGAAGTTAGGGAATAAATCTGAATGACAATATAATGATGCAATGTACAGTCTGTTTTGATTACAGGCAGTGAGGTGTAACACTGAGTTACTTCCACACAGATAATTGATTATCTGCTTGTTAAATAGCTCCCAAACTGAACATTGTTACTGCAGATGACTCCAAGCTCTTAATCAAAACACATGCAGCTATTACATATGATATCAGTCATTTTTTACCGCATCTTTTCTGCATTCCAGATTTGCTGTTGTTCTAGTTACCAAGGTTTGTTATGTTTCCAGCCACTAAAATGCACAGGGGAAGGTCTTGCAACAACAGTAATTGCTTACATTTTGGGGAATCACAATAACCCTCAGCAGAAGAAGCTTCCTTGGCAATAAAAACATATAGTTTTTCCAGTCTAGTTTTTCTGCTATTTACCATCTGAAATTGAGGTGCGCTCATGCATACATAGGCTATCTCAGGACATGGCTGTCTGCCTGCTGCCTCCTCTCCCAGAGGCAATCAGCCCAGCAGATGACATGGCCGCAGAATACAGCGATTGGGTTACAAATGCTGTAATTCACTGACAAGCTGTGCAGGAAACAATGGAGGTTTGTTAGCGCGAGTGGAATACTAAAGATCATTGTCATATTAATTTAGTTTCCCCTAGGTAGATTTATTTTGTTTTTAACACAAGGCCCCTGTGAGAATTGAACCCTCAACCAAGGCCGCTTTCTTGCCTGACTCTATTCATTGAGCTGCAGAACCACAGTGACTTTACAAGTTTAATGAGAAGAGGAAGTCAAAATCCATTTTCACCTGGGAACTCTCATCTCAGTACTTTATATCATCCCCAGCCTCTACTGAATTAAAAAAAAAAACCTGCTCTACTTCTCCCTCCTCCCTTAAACTTAATTTAATTTCCTCACACTTCTGTCATATGATCATTGGCTAGCACTTCACATTACAGCTCAATAATAAGGTAATAATGGGATAATTTTCTCCTGGTTCCAGAAACTCTGAATTGCTTCCTACATCTCAGAATTATCATCATACACTAATGTCTTGTTAATTACAGATGTAAGGGCATCATATCGTCAATACCCATTCATTATCATGTTACTGTTAACATCTTCTGCCACATATTGAGAAGCTTTTCCACCATTGTTACCCTCACAGTTTTGCATTTTTATTACCTCAATGCAAAAACTGAACTCTAATATTACCAATATTTTAATTGTTATCGTTGAGATGGCTGCTCAAAGCCCAGGTACTCCCAAATGTGAACAATTTAAAGGTATGGTTCTACATTTTGAAAAATACATTTATTTGGTTTCATGCTGAGAGTTAGATAAGAATATTAATCATACCATTCTCATATCAGTAGGTGGTTAGCTTAGCTTAGCTTAGCTCAGAGACAGAAAGCAGGGGGAAACAGCTAGCCTGGCCTAAATAATTACAGTATGTAATTCCACCCTAAAGTTGTATTCACATTACAGCAGAAAAACAAGGGTCTTGCACTTCACAGTCCATGTTGGTCAGTGAAGTGATTTACCACTATGGAACTCCTGGTGGTGCTGTACTATAAGGCGTCTTCTTTATCTCCTCTGATATACCTGGTGGACTGGCTTATAAAAACCTGCTAACCGTTGGGTTTTCAGTTTTTTTGTCCATCTTTCAGTTCAAGCAGTGGTCAACAGTGGTTTGCTGCAGCCACAAAGGTTAGGGCAGCTTGGGTCAAAGTTCAATAGATTTGAACTTTCACTGCACCTCCACTCTGCTTGGTGCACCACGGACATCCGCACAGAGCCATCGCGCTGTAAAACTGTTTTTCTGCAATAATGTGAAAACGCCTTAAGGCCACTAATTGTTCTGTTTGAGCATGGATTAAATTGTTAATTTATGACTATTTTAATAAATAATTGATAATTAAGATAATAGTGAATAGATTACTTAGTGAACTACTGAACTTTAGAAGTTATGTTTAAACATTGGAGAGAGCCAGGCTAGCTGTTTCCGTCCACCTCCAGTCTATATGCTAAACTAAGCTAACTGTCTTCTGCTCTAGCTCCTACTTAAATTGATCTTCTCTTCTAACTTTATGGAGGAAAGTGTATTTCCCAACACGCCTAACTTTTTCTTTAATATTTATTCCTCCATTCCTCCAGCAGCAATTGTTTTTTCTATGGTATTACTGTGCAATGGCAATAAATTGAATCTGCAATTTATGGTTGTTTCCTCTGTAATTACCACAAAATAATTATATTAGCCCATCATTACCATGTTATTACAAGCAGTAATTGTTCATGATAAGTAAGTGTTCATAATCATTGTAAGGTCACAGTAATATCGGCAGAGCACTGACACTTAACTCTTGGTTTCTTGGTTTTGTGATCTATACATGTAAACATTTCTCACTCTGTATAAAAGCATCAACCAAAATACTAAAAATATATATATATATATAATAAATATATAATATATATTTGAAGAACAATGTGATCGAACATATACTGTATGTTATTGTCAGTTCAGCTGCGGGAGCATCGATGCAATGGAGTCGTATCAAAAGAAATCAATGAGAAGAAACAGGAGAAACAGCAAGACTCTCCTTCAGGATCTGTTTTACAGAGGAGTCCATGGAGGAGACAGAGATACTCCTGTAAGTGTTTAATAAGCTCCACATCTTTATTGTTGGTTGTTTAATTGCCTGAAATTGCCTTTTCCAAGCATATTAATATTGTGAATATAATTGATAATGCATCTGGACGTCCTCTTTTGTGAATTCAAGCAGTAATTCATGATATCTTTCATCAGATCCCGGCTCAGTCTGGTAGAGATGCTAAAATGATCCACTCCATTGCCAGTCTGATCAGAGCCAAGAGCAAACTCCTTCTCCTCGAGAGTCCTGACACTGTGGAGATCTACAAGGTCAGCTGTCCTCTCTTTAACAGTATATTATTATTATTACAGTGATTGATACTCTAGATTTACTGCAAGTTGTGAGTTCCAGTCGAGTATGCTGTATTTAAGGGGGCGTGACTGAGCAGATTTGGTTTTTGGTCTGCGTTTTTTTTTACTTGTGGCTCTTAAAGTGGACAAACCAAAACCCAATCTTAATTAGAATCAAAACACTGTCATTTTTTGTAATTTACAAGTATGAACGTCCTGAAATGCTCTCCAAAAGTAACATCCAATCACTAGTGTCAACAATGGAAATAAGTTAAGGGAGATTTTGACTCAAAAGTTCATATTTTTGTTGAACAAATAATTACCTTACAAGAGTTATATTTTTGTCTGTTAGCCCAACACCAGGCACTTTTCTGACACAAAAAATACACAGACATACAACCCACACATGCAAACACTACTGTACTAAAAAAGAAATGACAGAGTAAGGAGGTTGTTCATGAAAACCAAGTAACTGCTATACATAGAGCAAAAAATAGAGATGAAAGTACTCAAATGATTAAAATAAGGAGTAAAAAAGGGAACAGAAAAGTGGCCGACACTTTGTAAAACTTACTCAAGGACTTTTGAGTCATGTTACTAAATTTTTAAACTTTTAAACATTGCAGTAGCTTTCGTCTTTTTGAACATCCAAAATGACCTTTTTGCTGAAATGTTCTGATTTTGTGTCCATAAAAAAGAACTCTTTCTCACAGTTAGTGGAGCAGCTCCAGCATTTTAATCTTGATTCCCTAAGTTATTGAACCTTGATTGTCATTTCATATTGTTTTAACCGTCCAAAAGACATGGATAACATGTTAAATGTGATATACTTAACATCCCTGTAATTGTTGCATGCACCTATAGCTGGAGGGTCCAACAGGCCGTTCTAGCAGAGCTGGTAAAGATGACATTCATCTCCCTGCCATCACAACAAAGGCTCCAAGTCTTAGTTCAATGAGAGGGGCTCTGAGTCAGTCCTGCCCTTACCTGTATGACAAACGAAGAGGATCTTTCTCTTCAGTGTGCTCGCAGAGAACTGGAGGTCACGCTAAAAAACAGGTAATCTGACATCTATTTCATTCCCAGCGAATATGATCTGGCACTTCTTTTCGAATTTAACCTTTTTTTGCTCTCTCTTCTCTCCTCCCTCGTCATATCAGAGTAACTTAAAGGCGCAAAGAGAGGCAAAGAAATCCAACGTCACTGTGACAATGACCTACCTAGGACAAGGCCACCGGGGGTCAGGGTCGGGGTCGACTCAAGATGAACTAAAAGTATTGCAGCAAGTCAACGGAGGGGAGAATATCTGTGTCTTCAAGGGTTTGGTGACTCCAGGAGGTATGAGCTGTGAAATTTAAAGCTGTGTTGCTAGAATGTGCACAAGAGAGCGTTTAGCTTTTAAAGTACAATACATGAAAAAAAAAAATCTGTGTTAAATGTCTTTGTTATTAGGATAGTTTAAAAGATTGCCTACAGGAAAGATTAAAGTTTGACATGCAGTATTTCCAAAACTATGGGTGAGGGTAATTAGAGATGATACAATTTCACCCCCTTTTTTCACGCATTTAATTACTCATCAGCCCTTAAAGCAACATAATGTAATGACATTGATGAGCAATATCGTCTGAGGCAGTATTGGAGTTGAACAAGAATAGAAAGCTGATAGACAACCATCACATAAAAAAAAAAAAAAAAGTCAGCAGACAAGACATTTCATCTATGCAGCTGGTGCATGTTGATACACACTGTACAGCCGTCACCCCGGGGACCAAATCACAATATCAGGCAGGTGTACAAGAGAGAAGATGTGGATTGCTGCTTGAAACTGCGTGTGTGTGTGTGATCTGATTACAAATCCGCTGCAGCTGTAGAAGCTGACGGAATAAAACAAAGGAGGAGCCAATGCACATAGAAGTACATTTAAAGTGGACTATACATTTATAAAGTTTGTTTGGACTACTTAAATTATACTGATTAATGCCGCTTTTTACCTTTATCGTATTCTTGATGTTAAACCAAATGTATACTGTATATTGGCTACTATATGGGATATGTAGCGTTTGTCTGCAGAGTGAAGGTTCACCATTAAGTAATGTATAATATACTAATATATAAGGCTATTTTTATACCAGACTGGTACATCTAGTGCCACTAACTAATGCCCTTACACATCAGAAACCACTGACTGTCAATTTATAGGCCTAAATATGATGATAGAAGAACATAACAACAGTTCTTGTCTTGTCTTGGACTTGTGACCTTCAGTCTATTTGATAGGGACTTGATAAGCTGTATGATTGACTGAATCTTGATTTGGTTTCCTATCAAAATATGACATATTGTATGTATATGACATATTATCAAAAATGTGATATATTGTACAGTATGCAAGTGGTTTCCAATGTTGGGTTGTGAGATGATCAGTTAGGAAACAAAAAAGACAAAACATAATTCTGCTAAACATGTTTATCTTTCTGGCTTTTCTTAAACCTGTTTAGCATATGTACAAACAAATCTTGAAGGATATGGCTGGCAATTTTCTACATTTTTCTCATTGCTGTTTTTTTTTTGTTTTGTTTTTGCTTTGACCTGCCAGACTACAGATGTGAATTAGCTTGCAGCTATAATCTGGTGCAGTGCATCAAGTGGTGACATTTATGTTTTAACTGTACACTGTCCCTTTTAAATAAAATAAATGAATAAAAATGGGTAACAAATCTCAAGTGCAAAGCCAAACTAACAATGTGTGTGTATCCAAAGCCTGATATATCGTAATCCTCCGTGCCGTAGACCTCAGTTGTTATCCAAAAATAAATAACGTCAGTGAGTCACAAAACTGAGCTGGGTGACGTGTTCCTTGGCCTTGAAGAGTTTGGTCATATTAGTTTGTTTAAGAACGGCGCCAAAGACATAATAACAATAACAGTGATCACATTTTCAGTCTCCAAGAGTAGTGCTGTGTAAGTATGCCACTGCGAATGCATTGGCACGTGTTTCTATTTACAGAGCATCGCTAGCTTGTTGTGCAACATATCACAACCTCTTGACTTTATACTAAAGTGTATGAAAATAGCACAATGTAGTACAAAGTCAAGAGGTTGTGATATGTTGCATAACAAGCGAAGCACTGTAAATAGAACTGGGGATAAATATGATACATCAGGCTTTGGATATACACACAATATTGTAAATAGGATCAATGTATTCTTGGTTTGGCTCTGCATGATTTGTTGACAATAAAAAAAACACAGAAAATTGCCAGCTATGTCCTTTAAACACCAAATCCTCAAGCAAAACAGTCTGTAGTAAATCATGATTGTCACTGACTGAATGAGAAGCTTTTTGCTTTGGAGTTTCCCTCACTGGTGACTGAGAGCAGCATTGTCAGCTCAGCTGTGACACATAGTACATTGATGCCTTGTTACAAGCTTACTGAAAGACTGTGAAACTCACAGAAATAATCTTGATGCAAGACGTCAGAGAGCTGGTTTCTCAGCCATTATCCTAATAAACAGTGTATGTATAGGACTAGTTTTATACTGAACTGAGTAACAGTGTGAACCAGCAACAGATAGAAAGTACTAAACAGTCAGAAGCAGCACTATAAACAGCATTATGAACGGTGATGATGATCTTTGTGACAATATAATCCAAACAAGACAGATAACCACGCTGGATATGTTAAAAATATCAAACATTACCATCTTTGTCTTTCAAGTGTGTCATAATATTTTCTCATTGTACCTTTCAGAGCAGTTCCAGTTTGTCTCTCAGAGACACAGAGGTTATCCCTTCAGTGCTACCCTGTATGTTAATGGTATCATGTTGGCCAGAATCAGCTCCTGTTGTGAGTACCGCTATGCTCCTGGCTTCCAACAGGGCAAGAAGAGCTGCTTCAGACTTGTGTGGCTAGCTGGTGGGATACCCTGTTACAGGTCAGATTTCACCCTCTGGGAGAGGAACAGCATAACATTGGCAGAAAATGTGAAATTAGTACCAGTCAAAACAGATCAGGCAAAACCATCAGTCTGCAGATATAATGTATTGTGGGGGGATAAAGGATGCATAATGCATGACACGGTGGTGGTAGGCTGTACGGTGGAGGGAAAGCAAGTCACGATGAAAGCACATTTTTCATCTTTTTCAGATGTACAAGTCTTCGAAACAAATACAGCTCCTGCCAGCAACTGAACAACGGCACAAAGGAGAACTTAATTCTCCCTCTAGAGCAGAGCCCTGGCAACGGTACAAAGCCTGGAAGTAAGTGTCTCAATTTTCCATTACTTCATAAAGCTTATTCATCAACATTTTTTTGACATTAGGCCCAATCCTTGATTTCTATGGAGTAGTTTAAAGACAAAATGGCCCACAAAGCATTTTTTCCCTTCATTTTGTCTCTAATGTCTCCAATGCAGGCACCATCGAGTCATGTTCATCATCCCCTCTGTTTATGCCCGCCAAACCAGAGAAGAAATCAGTGAGGAGGACAAGAAAACACACCAAGGAAGGTGGCGGTGGATCCACAGACAGCGAAGACCCCGCTGTAGCTGGGATTAAAGAGATCTCAAAGAAGAAGCGACACAAGGGTCAAACTAATCAGAAAGCGAGCAAAGGCAAAACAGCCGGAAATAGCAGAGGGGAAGAGGGACATGACAGCAAGGGCTCCGAGGTCTCACGGAGGTCAAAAGTGACAGAAAAATGTGAAAGTCTAGCATCATCTGCCAGAGAGGAGCAGAAAAATGAGAAAACAACCAGCAATGTCTCAGCGCCGCCGACAGAGAAGCTGCGATCGAACAAGACAAGCAAAGTTCATGGTGAGCACTGTTTGACTCATTTTAGCTGCTGTGTTCATTCCTGTAAGAGAAGATGGAAAAATAAAGGAGAATAAAATCTTCCACTCTTTCAAGTGGAGCTACAGACGACCTTCAGTCCATGCATGTGGTCTTTCCATTTAATATTCTTTGTGGGGGGAAAAAAATGGCAACAGGAGTATTTCTTTTTAAAGAGTCATTGCAGGATGAGGAAGCACTGACTAAGCAGAACAGAGAGAAACAGAAGGACCTGGGATCAAATGGGAAAAACAGAGATGGGGAAAGACTGAAGGACTTCTATGAAGAATGTGTGGAAATGAGTGCTGCGTTGGAGCAGGTCCCAAACAAACACAACTGGTTCAAGGCAAACAGTGAGTAAAGAAACCACAGCACAGTAGGAATGGACTGGAATCCCCCGGAGTGTTGTAACTGATTTACATAATACACTTTAGCAGAAAAGGTTGAATTTACAACAAAGTGATGAATTGAACAAAGTCTGCTTGAAGAAAGATAGATTACGTGTGGGAGAGGTTATGCAGACATTGTTCACAGACACACACACACATGCCAGCATACATAAATCTCACTGCAGTAGATCTGCTTTCTCTATTGAACCAAGTGAATTTTAGATTTTTATTATTTACAATCTCACATCAACAGTAGGTATCAATATGTACACTTGGCATAAAGAGAGACAGTTTTATTGTGGCTGAGTTGGTTTTTTTTTTTTCTCTCTCTGTATGCCAAGTTCTGGAGAGGTGCCGGCTCCAGAAGAGGTTGTCATCATGCCCCAAAGCTTCAGGCTCAGATGTGGAGCTCAGTGCAGAAAGTGACACTGTCCTGCAGCCTGATGGGGAGCCAGACAAAGAAGAGGACAAGGCCAGCCAGGGCTCTGGCGAAGAAGAGCCTGTTAAAGAACAAGACCTGCAGGCACAGGTGTGTGTCCAACACAAATTATTGCGGTGAATCTTTGTTTTTGCCAGAAAAGCTCTTAGTGTTAAATTACTGGCAAAACTCCCTGGAAACAATCACATTCCTGTGTATGCAGCTGTGTTAATTTGTGTCAGTGCTGAAAGTTTAATTGACAAATAATATAACTGATTGTCACTATAAAAAATCATTTCCTTTTAATACATTTCTCATCAGTGTAAAGATAAATGCATACAGTACCATGCACAGACCATGTTTTTCTTGTTTGCATACCGATTATTGAGTTTTACAGCTTTTAGTACAGTATAGCAATATACTGCAGCAGAAAAAAAGGTTTTTAATAAACATAAAAATATCCCAATTAAAAGGGCAATTTTTTATTTCAATAAGATGATGCGGTTTAAAAGGGATGGATGCATTTCAGTGTCAGTGTGTTTAATGATTTTACACTTCACAATGTTTGATACATATTTCAGTAACTTAACCTGAAAAGGGCATTATGCCATATGTAACATTTATTTGATTGGTAAAAAGTTGATTATTGAACTATAAAATCATTTAAAGCTAATGGATTATGCCATTATTAGAAGGTTAATACACAAACGGTTCTAACAAATGGTCACTGAGCGTTATCTGGGTCAGGCAGGAATTTGGCTCAGTCGTATCCATCATGATGAAAAAGTTTCCAACAGTTCCTGAAAAATTCCTCAAGGTCTAGCAAAGTGGCACAGTGGATGTGGCCGGCAGCCAGACCATATGTCTCTCTCTACTCTCACCTCGACTCAGTGTTTAGAAAACCTCCAGCACCTGTCCCGCTCACATCTCATTCCCAGCCAGCACATTTTGGTGCTTTGCTGCTGTCACGCACAAACAGTAAACACTGTACGTTTGCAATACTCTAAAGTCTGAATAGAGGGAAAAAATAATCTGCCTGTGCAACAAAACTTTCTGTATTTTACAAATAAACAGCATGATAGAAACTTGTTGTCTGGTGGTTGAAGTGAACTACAAGTTAGACGAGATATTTCTATTTGTATCACTTCTTCATAGAATTGCATCATCATGTAGGAGATCATATTGTACCAGGAGCAAAACATATTTTTAAAAAGTATTTTCTAACTTGAACAACATTTTTTCATAGTTCTACAACCCTTGGCCTCATGAAATCCTTGTGAGCCAAGTGGATAAACTCTCAAATGCATACCAATCATTTTTTTCCAGTCAAAAGACGACCTTTTGTAAATATGTCTGAACTTTTGGAAATGAAAGTCTCGCACCAAACCAAAACGAATCCAACAATAACAGCACTATTCAAATGCCCTTCTGACTTTATTTTGGTTTGTCACTGTAGCTGGAAGCGATGATGACAGTCCTGAGCACATCTGATGAAGTGGAGCAGCTGGTTCTGAGGAACACGGGCCTGACAGACGACCTTCTGCTGGGCCTGGCGGGGGCCTTGAAGAGCAGCTTGTCGGAGGTCACGCTGCTCAACCTCAACCTCAACCTCATCGGCCCATATGGTGCTCACATCCTGCTGGACGTTCTGAGAGTGAAGCCTCAGGTCAAAAGTTTACAGTAAGTCTCAGCTTTCTTACTCCAAACTGATCCAAGTTACATTAAAATCTGACTCGGAAACACGCTGAATAACATGACTTAGAAAAGAAAATAACAGGATTGAAGAGACAGTGAGAAGCAAATCCAAGGATGGCCTTTTCTTCAGAATATAAAATCTTAGCCTTCCACCGTTGAATTATATAATCCTTGACATTTATGTGAAGAAATGCCCCCACTGCTTTACATTTCTGAGTTATTTCATATGCACCACATACAGTAAATGTCAGAGTGTTGGGCTTAGAGACATATTGACAGAAACTTAGGGTGCAGCTGACATACATTAGATGCAGTGCAGTCCATGCACAGCTGGTATCACATACAGGACAAGAATAGTGTGTTTAAAGGACATTTTAGGAAATAAGTTTATTTGTTTTCTGGTGTAGAGTTACAGTAGATGAGGAAACTGATGCCACTCTCACATGTGTCCGTTAAATATAAGACTAGAGCTAGCAGCTATTTGCTTGCAGTACCTTAGCACAAAGACTGGGAATGGGAAAGCAGTTAGCCTGGCTCTGTCCAACAGTAACAAAGTCTACCAGCACCAGTCATCTGATGATGACTGATTAACACATTGTATCTTGTTTGTTTAATCAAACAATATAAAATCCTGGAGTGTAAAAACAATTGGCTGTTTCACAAGGAAGGTTATGTGTCAGACTAATTCTTGGCACTGGGCATTTGCCAGACAGCCAGTGACAGCTCCCAGCCAGGAATTAGGCTGTTTCCAGTCTTAGCTTCTGCACCAAGCTAATCTTTGGCTGGCTGTAGATCATATTTAATCAGATATGATGTGACATGAGAGTGGTATCAATCCTCTCATCTAACTCTCTGCTGGGAAGTGAATAACATATTTACCAAAATGCTGAACGATTTCTTTGTTGTGCACTGCAGATCGAATATGTCACTCTAAGGGGCAAAATTGTTCATACAATGATGATGAAAATGCATGCATAGATTTCCCCGCATACATCATTCCACACACTTGTGGTGCAATTAAGCAACTTTTCATTTGAATAAAGATTCCCTATATGTTAGACTCAATAACAGGGAATTGTGTAGAAAATCACAGACATGAAGAATCTTTTGATTAGATGTTATTCTAGCCATGAAAATATCAAGTTTCAATGAAGCTGCAGAACAACCAAACACAAAACCTGTAAGTGACTTTTTTAGACAGTTGGAAAAAATGTTTGTTGTAACTTTTAATGGAAAACTTAACATTATGGTACAACTGGCTTTCTTTTAGAGATGAGCAAGTCATGAAGGAATCCAAACAAATCGCCATGGTTACCACTTTTTTTCCCCCCCTATCTACAGCTTGTTTGGAAACAAACTGCGTGACCATGGAGTGCTGACCCTGCTGAACGGAATAGCCGAGTTGCAGGAGCAAACAGTAAGAGCTGCTGCCGCCATCCAACAGGCAATGCTTTTCTCATCGGAGCAGAACATGCTAACTCACCTCCCTGCTGGGTGGAGCTCTGTCAGGGTTTTTGCAATTTTGGAACTGGATATCGGAGGAAACAGCTTGAGCAGCGACGGGGTGAAGGTGTTAGCATCATATTTAAGGCATCATTCGCATCTGCAGTACTTAGGGCTGGCTCAGACAAGTGGCGCTGACCTCGCAGCTTGGAAGGAACTTTTCGACAGCCTCAGAGGAAACAGCTCACTAACACAGATCATTCTAGATGAGAACAACTTGGGAGACCCCGGGGTCAGACTGCTGGCCGACATGTTGAGAGTGAACATGAGCGTGCGGCAGTTGGACCTGGACAGGAACGGCATCAGCGACGTGGGAGGAAACGACATCATGGGGGCGCTGCTTTGCAGGACGCAGTTTCCGCTGAGGCATCTGAGCCTTCAGGATAACAACATCAGCGCAGGGCTCATGAGTAGGATACAGGAGGAGGTAAAATATAAATGAAATCACGCAGGAGTGGAAAAATGCCCTCGTAAACTATGAGAACCCATGTAACATAATAAACAAAGGGCTTGCTTAAGAATTCACAGGATCTTCAGTTTACATTTTGAGGTCAGAGAGGAAAACACTGACTCATTTGACTTGTTTGACCTTCAAACACACACACACACACACACACAAAGAGCTCTTCTTTCCTGTACCTGGGTGGCCCCACTAACAAATGCTGCATCTTAGTTTAGCCCAAACAGGTAGTGTAGGAGTCATGTTTGCTTTAGGGCTGCACTGTGGTCTGGATGCATTTTCAAAGAGCTCTCGATGAACTGAACCTTTCTTCTTTGTGGTGAGGTTACATCCTCACCTTGAGTTTTTTTTTTTCTCCTTCTTCTTCTTCCCACCAGCGTTACCCCTCATGACTCCACACCTCCTTCTTTTCTAAAACTGACTCCAGCTCAAGCCTCACTGATCCCTCTGTCATTTTATTGAATAATTTGCTGCCCCCTGACAAAAAAGAAACCACGGTGATTCATTCCACCCACAGTATTTACAGGTCATGGATGACTAACACACCACTTTTTTTTTTTTCTTTTTTTTTCCATAGTACATTTCAGCAGCCATCATCAGATCCCCTTCTGTACTTCTAAAAATCAAAAGAGAGTTATGGACAGCTAAGCCATGCCACGTCAACTACCCTCATTTTGTCGTTCTTGTCTCTTCATGTGCTAGACAGTGCCTCTATTCAGAATATAAACATGAACGAGGAAAAAAAAAAAAAAAAAAAGAAAAACTAGGGCAAATTCATCTGAATTTTAGGCTCGTCATCTCATTGTTCTATCAACACCGACATTCTGAGAATAACTGTACCTGTGATCAAAGCTTGTCAAAGTGGTAATTATCTCCTCCTCTCAGGGCTGCTAGTAGTGATTCTGCTGAAACCAATCCCTCCATATTTCATCTGAGGTCTTCGCGAATTCCTTTCTGTGGAACCCTGATAAAGACGCTCTCCGAAGCCCTGAGAGGATGACAGATAAATGAGACTGCCGCACCTGAAGATTACATCTGCAGAAGTTATCCCGCTCTAGTATCAGAGTGCATATGCTGATATTTGTGGTGCACATTTAAAACTCTATACAGCAAAGTAAAGATGTCTCATTTTGTGAGATCAATTCCGCTTTATAGTCTAGCAGATGATATACAGACTGAATGTTGTTACCGGCACCGAAAAGAGTACACAAAGTTGTTTCTTCTCTTTGTGATAGTTGATCTACTAAGATCTAAACAGCCACATTTGTACTAGGTTGAATACAGAACTAAGTGGTACACCATCATGCCTGGCTGAGCAAAGTCCCGCAAACAAGAGCTGCACTGTAACTCATCAACTCCTTCGATAAGGCCTTCATGCTTCTCTGTTACAAGTAAAACTCAGATCAGTAACCTCGTTGTTCGTCTGCTAATGTTATCTTTATCTGGCCTGAAACAAATCCCACAGTGTTACAAGCCTCTTTCAACTGCTTTTCCAAAAACAAGGTCTTCAGTCAGTGAAGCTCAATCTGTAAGGAATTTGCAAGTTTGCTCAAGAAACAGTTTCCCCTTTCAGGCCGTGTAGGATACTGTACTGTATCGCTTGGTTTACTGTATCTCTTGGTCTGAAATAATCAGGTTAAACACACCAATCATCAGTGTTTTCCTGATAAGAACTAGTATTTATGATTTACAGGTGGACAGATAATTTACTTTAATCTTTGTAAACCAAAGAATTATTCCTTTATACAGCAAAGTAGCAGAGATACATCTGATACACGGTTATACAGGGGTTAAGTTTTAGATAACTGATTCAGTGCTGTGGGGAAATGGGAAAGTCTTGGGAATTGAGTTTCTTGACTTTGACTTACGGCAAAAACAAAACAAATGAAGTGAACAATGGTTACCTAGCCTCATGGGAAGTTCAAGGATTCAGGCTTCCTTTAAGTTTCCTGGGCAAGGTAATACAATTTATTTCCACTTACAACACATAAAGGGTCACTGTCTGTTTGCAGGGCCATTAACTTTTGATGTCTTTGTACCTCTGGATACACAAAGGTAGGTAAAACTTTTTTTTTTCAACTTTAAGTGCACTTTTAGCTGTGCTAGCGATGTGGCTCTAGGGATGGTTGGTTTGGTCCACCACTTTGGTCCAGACAAATATCTCAGTAACTATTAGATGGGCTGCCATGGAATGTCATACAGATATCCATCGATCGGTCAGTGATCCCCTGACTTTCCTCTAGCTCCACCATTAGGTTTGCATTCTTTATTTTTAGTGAAATGTCTCAACAACTACTGGATGAATTTGCACATGAGGTGCAGATATTCAGTCTTTCAGGTGACCCTGGTGATACCTTGACTTTTCATCTAGCGCCACCAACTGGTCAAAGTTAAACTAATACTTTGTGTTGTTATTGTGTTTTTACCTAAATACAGTCTCACAGAGCTGCTAGCACAGCTCCAGACTCTGTCTTGTTAAATCTGCAGAGGTGGAAGAAGTATTCAGATCCTTCTTGAGTAAAAGTATCAATACAACAACATAAAATACTTCATTACAAGTAAAAGTATAGTATTAAGTACTGACTTGAAAATGTGTATATAGGTCGTAACAGTTAAAGTATTCACTCTTCGGCAGAATGGTTCCCGTCAGTCTCACATTCACATACTGTATATTATATGATTGAGGTAATACTACCGATACATATAGATGGGCAATATGATATATACTGTAAATGACACACATTAAGCCAAACGTAGCAATACTAGATTCACTTTTTTTTGATGTGATGAAGTACTTTGATTATTCATGTATTTAATTCACCAGATGAGCCAGTGAAACAGACAAAGCGATCTGGTTATTTCATTTACTGTATATATGGTTTCTCAATTTAATCAATCAATTGAAAGATACATCATGATAGAGTATATATCAATATCATTATATAAATTGGAGTGAAACAAGATGCCATCCATATTACAATCCCCTACTGATGCATAAATGTGTAAGTTTAATGTTGTAGCTGGTCAAGGTGAAGCTAATATGAGCTACTTTATAGACTGTTGGGTAGTTTATTCTATAAAAATGAATCATGTTTTGAATGTCAGATCTACAAAATCAAGTCAAGTCAGTTTTATTTATACAGCACCAAATCACAACAGAAGTTATGCCAGGGCACTTTTCATATAGAGCAGGTCTAGACCACAGTCTTTAATTTACAGAGACCAAACATTCTCCCATGAGCAAGCACTTGGCGACAGCGGCAAGGAAAAACCCCCTTTAATGGGAAGAAACCTCGAGCACAACCAGGGTGGGTGGGCAGCCATCTGCCTTGACCAGTTAGGTCTTCTGACTAGTAACTAAAGCTGTCAAATAAATGTAGTGGAGTATAAGGTACAGTATTTGTCTCTGAAATATAGTGGAGTAGATAGAAATGTAATGTTAAATGGAAATAAACTATAAACTATACACTAACATGTGCATCAAAATTGTACTTAAGTAAAAGAACTTGAGCAAATGTACTTTCCACCAAGCTAAATCTGTATATGTGCAAAACATGTATAATAAAAACCAACTTGAAAATTGTAACTGGGACAAAGCAGCCTTTATATAGACATTCAGAAAGGTTGTGATTTAATACATTCCCAAATAGAGTCACTGAGGCTACCCTACTGCGTCATTTCCACCACCGCCTAAATTAACAGCAAAGTGTGCCGGGAGAGACTGTGTTCACTTTGAGGACTTGTGCCATGAACACAGTCTGCGTCAGTGTATGACATGAAGGGGTGTATGTTTGTGTACACTGAGCCTGTTTTCAGCCAACATTTAGAAACCAAGGCGGTGTGTTTGTGTTTACGGAAGCCCAGGGGCGGTGGACCTCTGTCAGAAAACAGCAAACCCTCTGTTAGGTGTGCTCTGTACTGACCGTAGGCACATGCTAATTTGTTTTGTCTAGTCTGTCCAAATCTGATGTGCAGCATGACCAATGGAGGCTGTTTGTTGTTAATTCAAATATATTTTCTCATGTGGGGACACGCTGCAAGCCCTGAAACATTGCCTGGCTTTGTAGCTGGATAATTAGGATTGCTCTGTTTGCCAACTGGAGCAGTGAAGGATTAATTTATGAAAATAAAAAGCTTATCAGGTAAGTTACAGCACTCACAGGAAACCTATGATTAATTGCAGCATCAAGATCTTTGTCTTCATCTCCTCAACTGTTGCAGTAAACAATGAGAAGAGAGCAGGAAGTTCATGTTGGCTCATACTTTCCACACAAAAGCATAGCAGAGGATGGATGTCGAAAGGCCTGGCTGAGGATGAGAGTGAGGGTTTCTAGATCTGTGAGATGTAGCGCTGCTGTGAGATCTCATCGTGGGGCTTCTTCATAACGGATCCCTTTTTATCATCCAGAATAGGAGAGTAATTTATAGACTGGTTACTGCTGTGATGATGACACATGCAAAGCCACAGTTACAGAAATTTTTTACACTTCTATAAAATTTATTTTCTGTCACCAATGGTTCAGTTCACCAGACAGAGCCATAATCAAGAGTATCTGTGAAATGAATTTCATTGGATCTTGTAGACTAAGCAAATCTGTCTGCCGAGGTTTGCTGTGGATTTAAAATGATTTTTCTTTATTTTTTTTATTCAACCAGGTAAGTTCTATTGTGGTTGGAAACTTCTTTTGCATAGAAGACCTTCTCAAGATGGCAGCATAAAAAGTTGCAGATGAAACACAACAAAATAAGCCAACAGATAAAGAAGTTATGATTATACTAAGAAGACTAAAATAAACTGAATTGAATACTAACAACAACATTTTTGGATTGACGCCTTCAAATTTGAACATGATTATTCCAAAATGTTTGAAAAGTAGTAATTGTATTTTACTCACCTCAAACTGGGAAAGTTAACAGCATTTTGACCATCATGAAGTACTGAATAAAAGTGAAATAATTAGCTTCTTTAAGGACAGGGGAATTCAGGTGCTAGCTAACTAATCAGATAATTTGACGTTAGCTGGTTAGTTAGCCAGCACTGTTAACGTTAACTTACACTATTTAGCTCTTGACTTTGTAAAAAATCTCCATATGTCCATCCCATTGTATGGGATGCATGTCAGTGCTACAAATTTGTTTTGACAAAAACAATAAAGGCAATAGCAATAAAAGGCATAGTCACTGAGGGATGTCTATCATAAGGGCAGTGGATTATGTGACTAACAGTCTGTGAAATACTGCGTAATAAAGGGCCTACTCAACCATAGTTGTTTTATCAGTCTAACCCTACTGTCCTTAAACTCTCCAGATTATAAACAACTCCATGTTCAGTGCACCCTGCATTGCCACATTCACTTCAGGATGTGACACAGCATTATGATGATGGTGAATGAAAAGTTTTAGAGTCCGCTCCTGGAACAATGGCTCCTGCTGCTGTTTGACATTTGGCAGAAAGAGCAGCTTTTCAATATGGATTATTCATCAGCGGTTTGATCCTCCACTCAAATGTCACCACAACAATGCCTCTGACTTGGCAGCAGCGTCTGTCTTTCTGCAGCTCCACGGGGTAAGGAATTGGCAATAATTACCACATCTAATGTGGCCGTCAGAAAGATTCAGACTGTGCTCAAGCGCTTTTGCTTTTCACATTATTATGATTACCATTTAAATTTGTAAAGGAAGAAATGAGAATCTTGGCTTACCACATCACTGCAATGTTGTGCCTTAGCTGTATGCTCTGACTTGTGACGTCTTCAAAATAAGCTGTAAAGAGGCCGAATGCAGGAAATAACTGCTGCAGCATAACATGGGGTCTCAGATGACTGATGGATCTGGATTCAACAGACTTGAGGCCACAAAGAAAATATCCAATGCATTTACTTAACAAGCAGCTTGACCCCAAAACATGTCAGGGATCAACTATTACATCACTTGTTATTTGCTTGGAACAGGCTGTCATGTAACCTCGATTTGTGCTGTAAAACTAAAAAGTTTATCAAAATATTCTAAATTGTACCGGAGAAGCAGAACCCTCTTCCTGATTTGTGCCATAAAGCAATCTGTTTTTGTGCTTTAAAGGCAGAATCAGACCCGGTGGCATACATGTACTTTTTTTTTTTTTTAAAAAGGGCAATTTCACTGATTTTCAAGTTGATTCCTATTGTTGTAATGTGGGAAATGCCTATATATGAATGACATTAAACTTTCCTCTTCCCAAGATGAAGAGGAAACTTCCCTGTATTAACGATCTGCCTTTGGCTCCAACACTTACTCTCCAACACTTAAAAGACATACTTTTTACAATTTCGAACACAATTGCACAACATAGATGACCTAATCTTAAGAAATCATCCTATTTACAGTGGTGAAATTCCTCTGTAAGTATTCAAACCTGTTTTAATTGATTTTTTGGCCACTTGAGGGCAGCACAAGATGCTGTGGACACATCATTGATTAATTATCCCCTTTTAAAGTTGATATGCTGACCTTATTTAGACATCCAGCAAATACATACACTCTCCTTTTAGATCTGTTTCGTCTCCACCACCAGGACGATATCTGGCTATTCAGCTATTAAATGCTCCACTATGTTAACAAGCTAGCTGTTGTTTGATGCTGAGCAGGTAGCATACAGTAGGTTTACCAGAGCTGCCTTCTGTGCCTGGAAACAAAGTGACAGTGGAAGGAGTGAGCCAAAACTAAAATTGTGGCAGTAAAAAAGAAAAAACAAACAAACAATGAGCTGAAAGACTTCATGCCACAAATTTCACATTATATGTAGTAATTCACAACTTACGTAGTAATTTGATCAATTTTTAATATTCAAATATAAAACAGCTTTAAAGAAGAAATGTGTGGCAAATTTCCTGTATCCACTAAGCTATTAAGGCTGGTATTGGCTGTAAGTCTTATCTGATCTTCTCTTTCTTTTCCATTGTTTTTCTTTACAAATAATCAATTAATTTTCAACATTCATTGATTTATTCTTAGCAAAATGTGGCATGAAGTACCTTTAAATACGTCCTCATAGTTTAGTTATCAGGCTTTAAATAGTTTCATACCCTATGAAAAACATTAAAGAATCTGTGTCCATATTCACCCACCCATATTCATTCAGTCATGTATTTATTTAATTATTCCAGCTGTTGGTTTATCAATTGAGGTTAGTAACTGTTATGTTACCATTAAGGTCAAAACACTCCTCTAATTAGAAGCTTCACATTTTCAACAACATATTATTAACAGAGAGAGATACTGTTATGTCACTCTAAATTTGGACTTACCTAACATGAATGAATAGGACGTTCTTCTAAATTTCCTGTTGTAATGTATGGAATGGGTAAACAGAGCACCAGGGCATGCTCTTATTGAATCCAGCTGTGCCTGGACAGAGATTGCCGCATTCAGCTGGCCCCAGTTCCCCAAGACATGAGAGTAAAACAAAAGACCCTGTGTTTATCAGACAAGAGTTTCCATCACGGAAGGATACTTGTGCTATTTTTTAAGCTCATATTTTGAGGCCTCATGTAAAAATAGATGAGGAATAATCTAAAATTATCACAATCCCCTCAGATCTTTTGTTTGTACTAATCTCAAAAATTACATCCACATCCAATGGAAAAAATAATCACTTGGACTCTGCACAACCAAATGTTGCTCATGAATAATGTGACTGCTATATTAACTAAAGATGATTCATATGGATATGGTATAGGGATGCTAGTTACATTGACACTGCCTGTCTGCAGGAAAATCCTCTAATTTCCTGCAGACGCTGAACTTCTAATATCCATCGTAATGTCGGGGTATACAGGCCAGCTGACTTCTATTACCCACCACTGGTCTGGAGTAAAAACAGTCACAGCGCCTATCCACACCTGTCTATGGTTACAGACGGGGTCCAGGATGGCAGTCACATGTGATGAGTGGAAGAAAATCAACTCATAAAACACTAATAGAAAAACTTGCCTCCGGATCTCTTTTTTAAAAAAAAAAAAAAAAAAAAAGAAGCTAGTCTGTATAATTTCTCTTTCCATCAGAGCTCATTCGTGGTTTCCATGAAACAGGATTTTGGCCTCAATACGAGATGGAAGGCCTTTGCTTGGATTGGAAGGAGACTCGTGTTGAACTGCTGTCAGGTAGGAAATCGGTGATAAAATTGCGCTGCTCTTTCCTCCAGGCGCAGTGTCCCATAGGCCAACATGAAAAGAGTTCTCAAACTTTTTGAAGTCAAGGACCACCATGATGATAAACTGTACACTATATCAAACCACAAAACCCTATGTGTCCCAAGGAACCGTATCTTGGAAGACTTGACATAACAATTACGTAACTTTCTACAGCCTATGTTAAATAGTTAAGGAAGGACTAGTGGCGTTACTCCTTTCTTTTAATATTGTGCATTAAAGTCTGTTGTCAGCAAATTCCATGAAAATACCAAAATCAACAATGAATTGTTTCTGCTAAGAAGTATTGCCTGAAATAGCTTACTCCTCTGTGCCGTAGACCTAAACTGTTGTCCAAAAACAAATAAAACCACATCAGTAAGCATATTTATTTATTACCATGAACATGAACATTGCAGTTTCTTTTAAGTCTATCCCACAGGGTTAAATTGGGATTTGTTATGTGGGGGGGCTCTGTGGTTTCAAAGTTGCCATGGGCGCACATGTGTGTTCCCATAGACTACAAAATGTGATTGATATCTATCCAAGCTCCTCTGCTCCTCTCTCCTGTCCAATCTGCTCTGCTTGTCTCTCATCACCTGACCTGTCCTGCTCAACTTGGCATTTAAATAAGGAGAGCTGACAAAGGAAAAGAAAAAACTTAATATTAAGTGAAAGCACTGATGACAATCTGACACCAGATTGAAAATGAGCCAAGGGACAATAAACTTGAACTAGCTTGGCCATTCAGTTTGGTGCTTTTATATCAAGAAATGAAATCACCTAGTGAACATATTACAGAAGATACAAATGGCTTCGGCACATGTGCCTAGTTAAGCAAGATCAGAAGTGATGTCTAATGTACCTTTTGAAGAAGTCTGTAAGCTTCCTCCTCTTTGCTTCACCCATTTCTACACATAACTTTAACCTTTGAAACTTTGAAATTTAAAGGAATTAAATTTATGCAACACCTTATCTAAATGAAAATAGGGGTGAGAGAGCATAATAAACTAAATTTAAACAAAGCCTTGTTCCTATGAGAGTCAAGACAAAGACCATGAGCTAGTTCCTTTTCATTAATTAATGTGAAAGCTAGGAAATGGTCAAATAAGGTCTGCATTATCTAGCCATATGTAATTTGAGTTGCTCTGAAATTCTGCTCAAACCACAATTGTCTTGACAGTGCTGAGAGATTTCAATACATGCTAACTTGATTGACAGTTTAACTTGAACTACAGCTTGCCAGCTAGCTTAATGTAACAGCGAACTGCCAAAGACTGGAGGAAACCTGCTGCAATCAATCATATCATTTTGTAAAATCGAAACATTGTTTAAGCAGAATATCAAAGCAATTCACTTTCTGTTATTAAACCTGTCAGTTTCTGACCTACCAGCCCCGGCCCAATTTAACCCCTGGTCCTCATGGAGTAAATACTCACCAGATCTGCAGCTGAAAATAGTCCCCAACAAACACACTATTTACTCCTGTTTAATGTTTACTAAAATCATTATGAGCAGAAAGGGGTAGGGAAGTCAGGAAGTATTGAGAGACAAACTATGATATTAAGAAAAAAAGAGACTTTTGTCAGCTTCATCTTTTAAGTGACAGAATTTAG
Source organism: Thunnus thynnus (assembly GCF_963924715.1). Lineage (NCBI taxonomy): Eukaryota > Metazoa > Chordata > Actinopteri > Scombriformes > Scombridae > Thunnus > Thunnus thynnus. The sequence goes on from NC_089518.1 coordinate 31,396,728, forward strand.
AAAAAGTAAAGGAGTAGTTCAACATTTCTGGGATATAGGCTTATTCGCTTTCTTGCGACCAAGGGTTAAAAGAGAAAATCAATACCTCTCTCATATCTGTACAATAAATTTGAAGCTAAAACCAGCTGCTGGTTAGCTCAGCTTGGCGCAAAGACAGCTAATTAAATAACAGAATATCCTATAACTTGTAAAAACAGCGAGTTGTTTTACTAGAGGTTATGTGCCTGAATATTTCTTGAGTGGGTGCAGTGACTTCCTAACTCCAAGTAAAACCACAACGTGTAATTTTTACACTCTGGTTTTTGTATGGATTAAACAAACAAGATATAACATTTTAATTAGTGAGTTTTAGAGATGATGGTGGGCAGATTTGTTGCTTTTGGACAAAGTCAGGCTAGTTGTTTCCCTATGTTTCCAGTCTTTATGCTAAGCTAAGCTAAGCTAAGCAGCTGCTGGTTGTAGATTCATATTCACTGTACAGACATGAGAGTGGAATCAATGTTTTCATCTAACTCTTGGCAAGAAAGTGAATAAGCTTATTTCCCAAAATGTCAAACTATTCCTTTAAACCACTTCCATAGATTGCCGCAATAATCATTAAAAACCCCATGAAACTTTACACTCCAGAAAAGAGATCTTCCTCTGTGCTCCTCCACAGGCCGCGAGGACATTGCCCTTCTTGTCTGTGAACTAAAACTTGTGGTAACAAAAGCTCACATCCGACGTAGCTTAGACAGGTACATGGGAAGTGCTCTTTCAAGGTGGTGAGCTCTCTTCCTTCCTGGCCCTGAGAGGACGAAATGTGAGGGGGCTCTGTGTGAGGAGGAGGGATCCAGTTGCAGGCAGCTGAATCGGTGCTCTGTTGGGTCTCCCCTGGACACTGTCATAGCGTGTTTGCTGAAGGCGGGTCAATGAGGACTTTCTTTGGCAGAGGAATTTCACAGCACACGACAGCACACACACACACACACACACACACACACACAAACACACGCTGGAACCAGTGTAGCCCTGCAACCCAGATCCCTGTTACTCTGGTGAGAACAGACGTGGATGTTGGTGGATCAGGAGGTGAAGGATAGCTGCAACGAAAAGCTGGGTGTACTGGTTTAAATTTCATGTGATGAAGTGAATTTGTTAACCGTTGTCTCACAGTAACATGTCTGTCATATTATACTGTAGTTCAGTGAAACTTAACGCAGACAGAGCAGTTGTGAAGCAAACAGTAGGAGTGTTTACACTGCAATTTTTCAACTGTCAAACAGATTATTCTGCAAAAGTCATACCGCTTCACTTACGCTCTCTCATAAGAACTGAAATTCTTTGAGAAACAGTTTATAAGTGATTACATAAAGGTTTTTTTTATTGTAACCGGGCTTCAAACATACTGATTTTAAAAGGATAAAGATGCTTGAGTCCATAGAGAGGATACCAATACTGTTTTTTTATTCTGAGAATTTGTGTTTCTAATAAATCGACTGCCTGATATTAGCTTATCACAGACATATTAGTATTGGCACATGTGTCTGCCAATGACAGACAAAAAATTGTACAGAAATGTAATAGATACAGTAGATATGTAGATATGTAATTTAGTGTATTCACCAGAGAGCACTGACAAACTTATTTTTCAACTTTAAAATATAATAACCTATGATTCATTTAGACACTTTTAAAGAATCTTTATCAAAAATAACTGTTGGGGTTATGCATTTGTTAAAAAAAAATAACACTGGCCAATATATCGTTATCAGTCTCAGATGTTGATATTGGCTTAGAAACCCAGTATCAGATGGATTCAAGTTTTTATTCTACAATAAAATGTAACACAAGGAGCTTTTTGAAAGACTGTAAACCAATAATTTTTAGCATCTGAATGTTTGAATTTGATTATTTTTTAACACCAGTCATTATTTCTAACAATGAGAATGCACAAACAGCTAAAACTTGGTGGATAAATTGTCTATAAACAGAGTCCTTCTTCACAGCAGACTTTTTGTCTTGTCACAGTTGTTACTAACAACATTAATGATGGTTCAGTAAGCCATGACAGTGGCTGTGTTTCCATTAACCTATTCTTTTATCACATTTTTAAGTATTGCATTAAAAAATCTTAATGGAAACACTGGAATTAGAAAAAACAACCTCAGTTTTGCAAAAAAAGTTTTTATGCTCGCTTTAGGTGGATTTTGGAAATGTCGAAAAAGAGTTTATGCGCAAAATTTGTAACGGAAATACATTTGCCGAATAAATAATGATGTAGCGAACGTTTAACTCATATGACTGATCAGCTATTTCCGCTTTTGGTGTCTTCCGGCATTTCAAGATAGCATGAAGATGGCCGGTATTAGCTGACATGAAAGAACAATTACAACTTGCCCAATTGAAACAAATTCCTGAAAACCTCCCTCTATTTTTCTCTCGTCAAGGCAATGTAACTATTTGTTTTGTTCCCAGTTGGCAACCTCTACTTCTTCTACTCTGTTTATTGGCAGATTATTTAAGCCTCTGCTGTCATCTTCTGACGAAACTATGTGTTGTGTAGCCTAGTTTATTCGCTTCGTACCAGTTGATGGAAACACACGTAATTCGCATTTTCCTTTTTCTGACATTTCAAAAGTTTGCTTAAAACTCTCTTGCGAAATCTAATGGAAACACGGCTACTGTGACTTTCGCCAGCATACGCAATACAACAACCCTGAAACTGAAACAACTAAATGGAATTCAGCCATTATTCATTTTATCATCTACACCTGTGCTTTTTGTACTGTGGCATGTCAATATGTCTTCCATGAAACAGGCCTACTCAGGTTTTTCCTGGTAGCGAGAGGAGGTCTCTGAAAGAATAAACAATAGTTACTGTTGCCCCAGTTTGTGCTTCTCATGTATAAGCATAGATTCAGGTCAGAGATATAACCATCGTTTTTTCTAAAACATAATTAACTGCAATGTTTGAAAAACCCAGACGGTTGTTGAAAAACCAATTGTTATGGAAGTATTTCCAGAATCCTCAAAGCTCAAAGACTCTTTTAATCATCTGGATGAAAAAATATTTAGTCCTCTGAATGGTAATTTTTTTTTTTGCCCATTTCCCAAGTTATGCATCTGTTTCCAAACAAAAAAAAATGGCAGCCCACCAGCTTCCTGGAAAGGAAACAGAGTTGCAAATTGGGGATTGGATTTTTTTCTTATTGTGTGAAGTGGATGCTGAATAATAAAATTAAAGGAGACATATTATGCTTGGGTTCATCAGAAGGGGAGTAGAGCCCCAGAATATAAATATAGACCTGGAAATGTGCATGATACGCCCTCTTTAACGGTCCAGTTGTAGAATTTAGTGGCATCTAAATGCTGCTAATATGATATAATATGATATGTCTGTGATAATACCACTTGATGCCATTAAATCCTACAAACTGGTCCTTTAACAAATATTATAATTAAAGCTTTAATTTAAAGGACTGGTGTGTAGGATTTGGTGGCATCTAGTGGTGAGGATGCAGATTACAGCTGGTTGAATACCCCTCCACCTCCACCTCCCCTTCCAAAACGTGCAGGAGAACCTACGGTGGCCGTGTTATTCATGAAAAACACAAAAGGCCCTCTCTAGAGCCAGTGTTCGGTTCGGCTACTGTAGACACATGGTGGTGCAACATGGTGGGCTCCTTGGAAGAGGACATGCTCCCCATGTAGATATAGAGGTCTCATTCTAAGGGAGTAAAAACACAACAATTCTTATTTTCAGGTGATTAAACACTAATTAAAACATACTTATGAATATTATATTCAATTTCTGACAAGTTTGTTTTGCTAGATGCCATTAAATTCAACACACTGCACGTTTAATTGATAAAATGATCAAGAATGTCAGATGTTTTCCACATGGCTTTCTGCAGGGGGGTTTAGGGGGGCTGAGGGGGCTTTGAACTCATTTCTAAAATCCTTGTTGAGGCCCTGGAAAGACTCTAAAATGCAACAGCCAGCTGCTGGCAGATGTGCTCAGCCATGTATAACTACAGTATTTCTGTTATTTACTGAGCATCAACACAGGATATAAATGCTACACGTGCAATCTGAGAGAGTCCCGCTTTCTAAAAAGCTTCAGCTGAAGGAGCGCTGCAGCGTATTGCTCCAAATTTGTTTCCCTCGATGTCAGCTGAGGGCGACAGAGGGAGGTGTTCCCCCTTCCCGGTTCTCAAGATTTCCCTCAGTCCACAATAAACTTTCATTTTGGGAAGTCGACACACACATACACACACACACTCAACGGCGGTCGTCATCTTGTCCTGCAACGGTTCCCCGGGAAAGCTGGACTAGACATGACTTGACGTTCATTGTACTTTTCAAAACGCGCGTTAAGGAAGAAGGAAAAAACACATAGGAAGCGCACAGGTGGAGCTCTGCGGAGCGTCTTTTTTTTTTTTTTTTTTTTTTTTTTAAATCCTCTGGACGGAGACTACAGGGACAAGAAGACACAAGACAATGACAGAAAGCAACCTTTTCACTGGTTTATCTTACAGTCTTTGATTTGTTGTTTTTGTTTTTCTGGCACGTTCACTCCTCGCGCGACCCTCAAGGAACACCTGGAATGGAAAAACTTTATCTGCCTCGTCTGGACTGTAGTAAAAACTCCCAAGAAAGAATGAAGTAACCGCTATGGAGCCGGACAATGCCCCGTACTCCAAACTCAAAACCACTGGAGTCGGGGGGTGAGTCGCCAGTCTTTATACTTCAGAATGAACAGCATTTTCTTTACGTGGTTATGAGTTATCAGGCTGAAGAGGGAGTCAATCATGTGCTCGTGAACATCACCTGCGGTTAAATTTGTGTCATGTCCATTTGACAATGATGTTTAGTTTCCATTTGGTCTTTAGCATGGAAGTGAGTTTTAATATTTTGTCTGTAAAAAAAAAAACGTGTAGCAGCATTTGTGGAGAGATGTCGTGAGAAATTACACAAATTTTTTAAAGTTTAAGTTAAAAAAAAAACAAAGAAACGAGGCAACTACAATTGTGAACAGGTGGTATACTTTCATAGGTTGCAGCTATGCCTATAGCTTATGGAAACAATTTTCTATGCTCTTCACACAGTTGAGGGGAAGCCAGTGCAGTCTGCTGTATACTGCTCTTGAACTTGTGTCTTTGCAGCTTGTATTAGAATGAGCTGCCAAGTACTGAACGATCTGGGACTGATTTGAGAGGGATGTATGAGAGGAGGAGACAGTCCTCCCCCTTTCCCTCCTCCCTGCTATGCATCTCACTCAGCTGGTTGGCCGGTCATCCCAATGGGAGGGGAAATAAAAGTCAAAATGTTGCATCATATACCACTGCTGTACATATGAGAGTTGATCACAAACTGCGTATCCCTCCCCCCTCTCCCCTGTTTTTGTTTCTGCTAATGTTACTGTAGTGTGAGAGCGGTGAATGAATGGGACATAAAGAGAGTGGAAGAAAACTTTAAGAGCTTCAGTGTGCCAGCGGTTGACCAGTGGTTTTCAGCTGCACTCTGGAAAAAAACCACAAATGTAAAAGATTTCCTGTATTATGGCACTTGACACTGAGCCTGTGCCACTTAAGAATCACTCGCTCAACAGGCGTCCAGTTTCAGCTACTGTATACAACCACATCGTTAGCTCCAAGATTGTAAAAACCAACATTACTTGGGTTACACCCATCAAAGAAAATTTAACACCTTCAGAGCCATATCAGCTCCCCGTGTGAGCAATCGACACCGCTGTTATCACTAGTCTCGAGACATAAATGTCGCCAAAAAAATCAATAGTGAAAAATCTGCTGTGTGTACACTGATGTGGGACAATAAATGTCACTCTTACAATGTGAAGACGGAGTTGATCTAATTCCACTTGATGGATTACATGGTCTTTTATGGGTGGAGAAAATTGTGAACCTTTTCTTAGATCCCTGAAGCCCGTTCAAAACCCTGGTGTCAAAAAATGAAAAGCACAAGCTATGATCAAGGCGGTTTGTCTCAGTCACTGAAAAGTTCAGATGTCGGAGATAAAATGCAGTGTTGATGTATGAAACCTGTCACATTTTGTCTATATCTTTACTTGAAACTGTAGGTTTTGAGGTGATGCAGTGTTTTGTGGAGTTGTCAGTGGCCTAGTGGGGGCACTCACCTCGCCCCCGCTGAGCAGTAGCTTATCCGGTCAGGCCCAAAGATAAAGTGATGCTTGTTGTCTTGAAACAGATGTTAAGACTTCGTTTAATAAAGCAGAGCTGCAGCTGATGCTCTCCTGCAGCAGGTCTGATCACTGTGGTAGGTGGAAGTACAAGATGTTCAGAACAACTCCTGATAATCTTTTCAGAAGTTGCAACTTTTATGTCAATACTGATCAATCAAATAATGAGTACCGTTTGCTAGTTACAGCTTCAAAAATGCCAAGGTTATCTTTCTTTTTCTTAGTTTCATTCATTATGAAGATGTGAATGAATGAATGAATGAATCGTTTTAGCTGCTGATCAGACTAAACAAGACAACTTAGGATAAAACTATGGAGCTTGGTAATGTTTTATGAGCATTTGTCATGGCTTGTGATATTTTAAAGACTAAACATACTTGATAGATTAATCAATTGCAATAAATAATCTCCTAGATTAACTGTATAATGACTGTCTGCCTTTTTTCTTGTTCCTTTATGTTAAAACGTTGTTCTTCCCCTTTAGGAAAGTTCTGATTCTTTGGACTATACTCTGCTGCACCTGCTCTCTAAGACTGGCACAAGCACAAGGTGAGTAACTTTAGAACAAGGAGGGGGCGAATGAGAAAGTATTGGTGCAAACATATTGTTGAACCGCAGCACAAACAGTGTGGGAAAAGAGGAAAAATTACTTTTTCAGGTGTCTCTAATGCACACTCAGATAACTAGCCAAAATGTTGATTTATGTGCAGTTCAATACCACTGGACCGCAGAATAGGGAAACAAAGTCAGAGTATGTAACCCCAACATGGGCCCCTTGTTGTAGGCGACACATGCCAGTCCAAGTTATCCCGGGATTATCTACAGAGGTGATCGGCATCTACATTTCCCTGAGCTTGGTCCTCTGTACATCTGTCAACACTGCTGTTTGATCTATCAAGGACAAAAACTCTGATTCAATATGTTTACTCTTCCCTGGAAAGTATATTACCTCTTTGGCGGTGATGGGAGGCTCTTTCCCCCCTTTGTTTTTCCTTGCGGTGAGTGTTGTGTACCGAACACTTGAACTGGATTAGTTGGAAACAGTAGACACCCCTCAAAATATGGCTCCCTGTTTATGACATTGTTTTCTAAACAGAATTGGTGATCATATCTTCTATTTGAGAGGTTAGACCAACACATTCTGCTTTCATAACACCTCATACTCTCAGTACAAACATTTTAAAACCCGATATCTTGGCAAGTAGGGTATTCAGGGTATACATAAACCAAAGTATGAAATAATATAGATGTATGTTTCTGAAGTGTTTTGACTTTTTTTTTTTTTTTGGATGAAAATCTAATCTAACTGGAAATGTTCTGATAAACCAGCAAACTTTTTACTATTCTGCCGCAGTTCAGCTCTTATGTCTCTTATCCTAAGCGAGCCTTATACACCGGTCTGTCTTAATAAAGGTTTCCAAGGTGTTAGACAACCTGTCACTGCTGATTCCCAATTTCTTCTCTGCTCCACTGAAGTGTGCTCTTTCTCATGTTCACTCACATTCAGCTGTGTCTTGATGTCTGGCACAGTCAGCCTTCTGTTATACGACTTACAGACACTAATAAACATGTCCTCAGATTTTTTTTGTCAATCAAAATCTGCCAGATCTTTTGCGATCAGAGCTCTTTTGATAATGTAAGCCACTGCGCTCAATGACAACTGCTTCTAGCTATTTCTGTGTACCTCTGCCTTCATCAGTTGATATTTAGTGAACGTCTAGAGACCTAGATTCTTATATGGGGTGTTAATTTGCAAACTTTCAGATCGTAATGACACTATAAATTTGTGCCTTATTAAGGGAGGCTGAACTGGAAAAAAACAGCACTGCTGGTATAAACCTGCAGACTGTGCTCGCATCATTTGTAAGTTATAAATGATGTATGTTGTCTACTCTCATAAAAAGATGACTTTCAGTGGAAATATTACATATGGAAAGTGACATGGTGTTGGCTATATCCCAGTATATCAAAGCCTCAATCCATGACTGCTTTATTGCACCTTACCCTCTGCAGAGTTCTACCACATGGGCTGCTTCTGCTACATTTTGACCTCAAACACTAGAGGCAAATGTAATTGTCCATATGCAGACAGTTGAAATTATTATATTTTGAATAGTTGCCCTATATTCCTCAGAGGGGTCACAGTGCAGGGTCAACCACACTGTAGCATCTTTGGAGCAGATTTTGGGGCTCAGTGCGGCACTGCAGATGTAATACCAGCCTCCTTCCAGGTGGTGGCTCATCTGTCAGTGCCAGAAATCAAACTCTGGTGTTACTGGTCGCCCCCCCCCACCCCCTAGCTCCAGCTCTTGAAGCTCTCCTTCACCATCCTGTAGACAGAAATCTAGCAGTTCATGTATAATAATATAAAGACATACATCCTTGGAACACACCAATCTAAGGAGTCAAGATGTTCCACCGCTCCCTCAGACCTTTTTAAGAGAACATTTCATCCATTTTAATGTGGCATGGGAGAAGTTTAAGTGAGACAACTTTTGACCGAGTTTCAGAGCTTTGGAAATATCCACTGGCCAGTAGATGCATTAATGTACTGAGCAAGAGGCCAACAACTCACGCCCTGTTTCTTGAATCTTTTCTTAGATCCAAAAAATTAAGAGTTGAAGTTTTTCTGTTTCTGTTCGACCTTGTCGTCACTGATTACTTTCATTGTGAAACAGCTGCAGAAAGTGTTTGCATTCAGATGATATATATACTAATATTTTAAATACACCAGTCTGTGCACTTGCCTGCTTTCTGGGAAAAGTTGTGTTGTCTGCTACACTTGTTCTTTAGCAATACTTTGTCTCCAGGATTTGTTATATTCAGTTCTATGTTGTTTTTTTTCCCAGCTCATCAGGAGGTCACAAAAAGCCCTAGGCAGCCTGCCTACCCGCTAAGATTTAGATATGCAGAAAGCTCTGAAAGTAGATCACAAATCACAAAATGAAAGAACAATTTTGCTTTCCTCATACCATATTATCAATTCAAATCAGTGTTTTATGGGAAATTCTGCTGAAAACAGTCTTTGTTCCTCTTTCAGTTTCTGTTTGATGTTTCTTTTCCATGTGTGTTTTTTTAAAAATTTGTTTTTAGTTGAGCTGACCTCCCACTGCCAGCACACACTGAGCAGGGTTTCCCTTCTCTGAACACAGCTAGTGTCTATACTTGTTTCTCCTCTGCTGAACTGTGATTCATCATTTAGTAGTTTTATTTCCTACATTTGTTTTGTATTAGGCTGGAAAAGCACAGATATTTGAGATCTATATGTAAGCTTTTAGTTGCGACATTGCACGACTGAGAGGATTAACGTACAGTATTCAAGATATGCTGATTGGCCTGAGATGATCAATTCCTCTTATTTTCCGACCTCACTAAACTAAACAAAAAGCTTTTGTTTGACAGTACTGATGACTTGCACCAGTGCCTAACAATAGACAATCGTATGATAATGGGAACATTTTCAGTTTGTTTTGGTGTTTGAATCAAAAGCAGATTTGATTTTCTAAGAGCGCTGAATGTTATGCTTTTGAAAGTAATATCTTAGATTTGAAAATAACCTTGGTGCTGTAGTTGCAGTTATGCTTGGTGTGGGGGCTGAGACCACCTGGTTATGTTTGGAGGTTGCAAAGTGCATTACTGTTTGAGGTCAAAATCAGGATTGTTCCCCAATTTTAGATTATTTTTTTCTAAAATACTCAACAGGTTTCAAGTTCCTCTGATATTTAATCCACAGACACAATCTGGAGAGGAAATATCATCTTTTTCATATCATCCTGTCTTTCTTTATACTGTAATGGAAAGCTAACAGTAGACATTGAGATGCTTTACAGTGTCACAAGGCAGAAAACGACTCTACTAATGTAAATCTTAAGAATGGGCATTTATGGTAAAGGATACTCTTGACAAAAAGGCTGTTTTTCGCTACACTGATTTGTGGATTTAAAGGACTAGTGTGTAGGATTTAGTGGCATCTAGAGGTGAGGTTGCAGATTGCAACCAACTGAACATGTAGGAGAACCCACAGTGCCCGCGAAACTTGCAAAAAATACAAAAGGCCCTCTCTAGAGTCAGTGTTTGGTTTGTCCGTTCTGGGCTACTGTAGAAACATGGCGGGCTATATGGAAGAGGACCCGCTCTCTATGTAGACATAAAGTGCTCATTCTAAGGTAACAGAAACAAACAATTCTTATTTCCAGGTGATTATACACTAATTAAAACATACTTGTGAGTATTATATTCCATTTCTGCCTTGACCGTTTTAGATGCCACTAAATTCTACACACTGCACCTTTTAATTAAACTCTAATGCCAAGGTGTGGATCCAATTAGGATCAATATACAGTACATAGAACACTCTAATATGTGAAAAATACCTGCATTTTCCTCCCATGAGATGCAAGTGACATTTAAAACCCCCAGGAAATATTCTGCAGTATGTTTTCATGATTTTGGGCCCATGTCAAAGCTGTCATCTTTAATCATCAGACATTGCCAGATAAAGTGAGATAGCTTTTCTGTTTCTTCACTAATACATCTCTTAAAACACCACTGCTGTCTTCTCCAGGGACCCATTCAGCTTCCATTTCCTGAGATTGTTCTAATTAAGACTGATGTAACAATTACATAATTTGCAGCAATTCCCAAAACTGGATTTTGATGTGTGGCTTTATCAGAAATCTTACGCAGCCTTTTAAAAATGCTTTTGCCACAAGATTTCCATTAATCCATTAAACTTGTGGTCTCCCAGCATAGGATCAAAAAATATGAAAATATTATTTATATTACTGCACTTCTCTTTTTCTCATTATATGTTTCGGTGTAGATCAGTGCATTTAAGTGGAAGTGAACAAATTAATGCAGTATCTTCTTTTTAAAAGCTTATTAAGCGCACATACAAAATGACATGTAATTATTGTAGACTTTTCTGTTTCATATTTCATTTTGACTTTTATATATTGTAATACTTTTCATTTTATGCTCTTATATAAATCTCTTTATACTCTGTGCCTTTACGAAAGTACTTGATTAAAGTCTTCAAAAATGAATTATCATTATCAAGGAAAGTACATGTTCTATTATGGTATAAATATAAGCTTAGAAATCATGTTTAGAAAAAATTATTAGTAATTCAATATTTCTACATGCTTTAAATCTACAAAGCTAATACTCGCTGACTTCTCTCTTCTGTTTCTCTGAAGATGTGGATGTTCTGCAGCAGCTTGGGCTTTCTGGGCGAAGGGCAGGCGGGTTGTCACCTTCAGGCACTCGATCCATCCCTAATGGCATCATCCCCTTCAAGTCTGGAGTTATTCTCACCCCAAGGGCACGTGTACAGGTGCCTCTGCACACTGTTATCCCTGCTACTTACAGCTCCACCAATCTCTCCCTGATTCTCAGCCTGTCTGTTCATCGCATCAACAGTGCTTTTCTTTTCTCGGTTCTATCCAAGAAAAGGAAAGTGCAGCTTGGAGTGCAGTTTGCACCGGGGCAGGTCCTGGTACACGTGGGGCACAGGAGCTCTGTAAGTTTTGACTATGATGTCCACGATGGCCAGTGGCATAGTTTGGCCTTGGATATCCGAGGCCATCAGGTGTTCTTACACACGTCTTGTGGAAAGAAAAGCGTACATGCAGATTTGCATTCTAAAAAAGAGGAGGCTCTGGATCCAGAGGGCTCTTTCCTGCTGGGCAAAATGAACCACAACTCGGTGCCGTTTGAAGGCGCCATCTGTCAGTTTGACTTTTATCCCTCTGCAGAGGCAGCTCATAACTATTGTGATTACATTAAGAAACATTGCAGAGAAGCCGACACATATCGGCCCGTGTTTGCACCCCTGCTACCTCTATTTTCCACAGATCCAAATATTACTGTCACTCGTATAACTCCACTGTCATTGACGGAGCTATCCAAAAAGGCTCAGAGACCTACTTTGGCCTTGATTGAGGAAAACACCAGGACTATGATTCTTGACCGCTCACTGATGCTGAACAAAACATCTGTGTATCAGACTGTGAGCACACCAAAACCTGGTGCTGTGCCTGTTTCTCCACCAGTTGATCCAGGGTTGGAAAGCCCGGTAAAGTTTCTGACTCAAACTGTCACTACATCTCTTAGGGTCAGTGTGACACGCCCAACCCAGAAACCGACTTCCAATGGCAGTGCTGGAAAGGACGCAAACCAAGGAGATGATTATCCTCAGAAACATTCTGGGAAAAGTATGGATTTACCTGCTTCCACTAGACCATCAGAGATGAAGCCAAACCTCCGGTCCACAGCTGCTTCCACACAGGGGTCTCCTTCAAACACCTACCTTCCCCATAAAAAACAGTTGACCACAGTAGCTCCAAAGAAACCTGAGCCAAAAGTGACCAGCATTCAGGATGTCAAACCCACCTCGTTTATTCCAGTCACTCCAGCTGCGACAGATGGCTTCCAAACATTTGACCTGGAACCGACCCAGTTCTCACTGCTGGCTGGACCACCTGGACTAAAGGGACAACCAGGACCGCCGGTGAGTGTTTGAACCCTAAACAGACACGACAAACTGCCTCACTTGTAACTGTTGCAAGAGTGCATGCATGATTTTCACAACCATGAGCCACAATAAGTGCATCATGTGCTTGAGGAATATTTGTTTATCCTATGACTTGTTTATAGTATAGTATTTTAGTGTTTATTTTATGAATGAATGTTTTATGAATTAGGGCATTCAACTTGTAATACATGCATGTTAGAACTCTTGGCTGGCATATTTCTACAACCAAAGAAATCGAGCCAATTTCTTAATACATATTTGGATCACAACAATATACAAGTATGACAGCTTGTTGTTTAAATGTTGGTTTGCCTTTCTTTGATTTCTGCAACTGCTGCTGACATGGATGCTGACGTGTGTCTCGATAATGTGGTTTTTTAAATCTGGAAGTCACCAAGATTGCATCTCTGAAATGTTTGCTTATTTGGCAACACTTATGTTGCATTTGTTAATGATTCAAATTTTGAATTGCTCCATTGCCTGTCCTCAGCTTTTTTTTCTGTCTAGCTTAAAATACTTGCATGTGGTTTTAAAGGTTTTCTATCCCTGTTGAATTGGTGCTGAATAATGTGTGATTTCCTTTTTAGCAGCAGTGGTAGAAATAGCCAGGTTCATAGCTGGACTTTGCCAGTTTGTGTTTGTCTGAGTGAATGGGTTGGCAGTGAGGTGTTAGATTCCTCTGAGAGGGAGTGAGACTCTTCAGAGAATGGATACTTTTAAAGTGGGGTCAAAAGTTAAAAAGGATAAAGCACTTGTGCACAATTAATGATTTAGACTAAAAATTCACAATATGATATAAATGCAGTGCTTTATCCCCATTGGTGAGATCTGTAGTGTTTCTGGATGTCTGTGTTGGTCTGTCTGCTTTTCCGCCACTTTGGTTCAGACTGAAATATCTATTGGATGGACTGCCATGAAATTTTGTAGAGACATTCATGGTACACAGAGGATGAACCGTAATGACTTTGGTGATCTCCTGACTTTTCCTCGAGCGCCACCCTCAGGTTGACTTTTGTGGTTTAGAGTGATATACTTCAACAACTATTGGATCGATTGCCATGACATTTGCTACAGATATTCATTCTAATGACTTTGGTGATCCTCCGACTTTCAGTGCCACCAGCGGGTCAAACTTTTTACTTATTCAGTAAAATATGTCAAGATATACATGATTTATCAGATTTATTCAAGGATCTCAGATGATGTATTCTAATGACTTTGGTGATCCTCTAAACTTTCCTCTAGCACCACCATGAGGTTGACATTTTGGGTTTGTACTGAAACATTTTGACAAATATTGGGTAGACCGGTGGGGAATTTGGTACAGACATTCAAAGTCTCCAGAGGATGAATTGTTACAAGTTTAATCCCCAGAATTCATCTCATGCCTTCATCAGCTCAAAATTTCTTTTTATCCAATACTTTTATATTTATGACCAAATACCAGGCAAAATTAATGCCATTCCCATTCATTTTCTTTCAAATACAGACAAATTCATGAAGAAAAAGATATATTAAAATGTATTATTTGTTCAGTTTGTGTCACATCCATTACTTGGACATGAAGTATTAAATATTAAAACACTAGAGTTCAGATGGTAGGTCTGAGGTTTTGCTTGTTTGACATTAAACATGAGACCTTACTAGACTGTTTCTTACCTCATACAGCAAGCTTCAGTGTTAAAGAGCTAGAATATAAAAAATAACTGTAATGGAGAGAAATGTAAATGCTCTTTTTTATTACTGACCTTTCTCAGTTCAGAGCATTGAAGCTTAAGGGATCACCACAGTCAAAGTAATTCATTTCGACATTTATCAGCCAGTGTTGACTGTAGACTGTATACATTTATATTGGCCATGTGGTCCTGTTAGGCGCTGTTCCTCTGTTGAACACAAAATGGTTACCCAGATTTTCCATTGTTAAGAGGACCTCTCAGTCTTGTATTCAGTCATGTTTGACCAGAAAGAATGTTTTAAGTAAAGCTTTCCTGCTTTGGCAGTGAGGGAAACCACAACTCTGCGTGCCCCTGAAGCCACTCAAACCATTTTTATGAGAGAGCAGCAACTGATACTGATCAATCTCTATTGTGTGGTAAAGGTTACCTTCCTGAGGATTTGCGACGCTGTATTGCTTGCTAATGTTTTATTCTGAAGTCAGAGAAGATTGCTGAGTCAGGCAAAGAATCCAAAATCATTTTAATATTGTCTTTTGAGGCATTGTTGAATTTTTCATCCATTTCCCCTTCCCCATGGGATTAGGGTTGACACTGCTTGGCCATGACCCATTTTAGAAGTCATAAGTTTCAGCTGCTCACAAGACGAGGGATGTCTTTGAAAGTAAATATGACAGTCTGCTGCTACTTTTTTAAAGATAGTGTTTCAGTTGTAGATTACATAAGAGCTGACAGCTTCTTCCACAAGATTATACTCTGAAGGACGCATGATCAAAATTAATGACTAGATAATCAAGTAAAACATCTTTAATTGAGCACTAAAGACTGTGCTTTAGGTACATGAAGACGCTTGATGTTTATCCAGAGGTATCTAATAAACATGTTGTTTTTCTCATTATAAAAACAATACTGATAAATGTCTTGATGAACCCTAAAATTCTCGGAAGTACTGATTATAGTTCATGATTATTTTTATTAGAGGTTCTTCAAAAAACTGTTTGTGGGGTGCCCCAGTAGCCTAATGGTTAAGGTCTACAACATAACCGATCATATCTCTCTCCTCATGTTTCCTGACTGTCTTTACACTCAAAAAATACAGTAATAAACCTTTTGGGGTTAATTGTTTTTTGTAGGAATGCACCGAACAGATATGCCAGATCAGTATCGGCTCCTATTCTGACTTGTGTGGATCAGGTATCAGCCACATGTGACCGATTACACAATTTCCGTGTCAATGTTATTATAAAATCCAGTGTTTTTTTTCAGTGCTTCATTCAGTCATGGCAGGCTGCTGCTGACTCAGGTTTTAGTGCCACGGCAGTTGTAGGCCTCATGTTTCCTTACTTAAAAACAGTGAGGCATACAGGTTTTCACAGCAGGAAGTACTACACTACCAGCACTACCTCAAAAAATTTGCACAACTCAAATGTTACACCTTGTTGCTGCTTTCAGAGTTCAAATTATTTTTATCTCATTTATTGCTGATCAAATGTGTGCATTTGCTACTTTCTGACAAAATATTCTTAACTCAATTCATGAGTTTAACTTAGAGTTTCAATAGTTATTCTTTAGAAATCATCTAAATTATATGAAGAGGTACCTTTGTTGAACTCAGCTCTAGCACTACTTAGTTGGCGCCCAACACAGCTCAGACTGCTTATCATGTGTGGACAGCGTGATGGTTCCAGTCTTAAGAATCTAAGGGTTGCTAAAATCCCTTTGGCTTTTCAGAGCGTATGCTGGCTGAAAGACTATGATTATAGCTATTGGTCCAGTCTGACTCAGACAAAAGTGCTCTATACATCTGACATTATTACAGTAGCCCAATTTTAGCTGGACTACCTCGGGCTCTTTTTAGGCTCATTTTCCTCTTCCTCTTTCTTTGAAATTCTGGAGTCATGGGAAAATAAGTAACAATGCTAACATCTCAAGAAAACTCAGGTTCCTCAGATTGACCCCTCATTAAATTTGACCTTTCAGAGCTTTGCTAATCCATGTATGAAATTGTTTTAAAGCTAGCTGATGCCCATAATTAATGTGATTGGCTGTGGCTGGAACCAGCACCGACCTCCCTGCCAGTACAATGAGTCAGACTTGCAGTCCGGGCACTGTAGTGGTTTTGGGCTGAAATGATTTTGGCTGCAGAGGCACAGGGCAGTTCTAGCCTCTAACAAGACATTTAAATTCCTGCCAGCATCTCACAGACTGAGTGCCTTGCAACTTAAAGTTCACCTAATGTAAAGTCAGAAAAAAAAGCCCCAGAATGGGATTTGCTGTTGCAATATATAAGTTGAAAGTTTACACTTGAAACCTGCTCTTTTATTATTCAAGACTGTTCAACAGCTTCTTTTTGTCTCTCTTTTGTATTCATAGGCTTTTTTCACTCTATCCCTGACGTCTTTTATCTTTTCCTTTTAGGGCCTTCAAGGACTTCCAGGGTTGCCAGGAAAGCCAGGGAAGAGGGGCCCACGGGTGAGTGGTGTCCCACTCCGCTCCAACCAATGACAAGTTCCCTATGTACCTTCTCACAGTTCCTCTTTTTTTCCATTTCCACTTTTGATTTCCTTCCAAAATCATCCACATGTATTACACTGTAATCTCTATGATGCCATAACTATGCCTGATCTGCATTATAGTGAGATAACACAATTAGCGGTGCGCTGATATGGCAGACCTTTGAGCGTAATGATAAAGCACTCGGTGACATCTTTGGATTATGGAGCATTATTCAGCCAGACTTCAGTTTGCTTTGGCTCTGGGTTTGATCAGGCTGTGAGTTTCTGCGGCCAAGGTCCATTTGTAAAGCTGGAGAGCAAACAACCATGAGCTAAAAATCTGTGGGTTACCAATGTAAAATTAATTGAATGCATAAGGTAGGTATTAAATGGACATGGAAAATAGGTTAGTTGTTAAAATA
The DNA here is from genome assembly GCF_963924715.1 of Thunnus thynnus. Classification (NCBI taxonomy): domain Eukaryota; kingdom Metazoa; phylum Chordata; class Actinopteri; order Scombriformes; family Scombridae; genus Thunnus; species Thunnus thynnus. The sequence goes on from NC_089518.1 coordinate 31,414,055, forward strand.
TAAAAGACAGAACTTGCATATGTATTTTTCCAGAATAAGTACTTTCTATCCCATACGTAAACAGTACCAGTACTTAAATTAGGCATAGGTCCTATGTTAACGTCGGTGAATGCTACTAGTGGATATGGCAGACATTTGAGAGTAGTGATAAAGCACACAGTGTCATCTTTGGATCACAGAGCATTATTCAGCCAGTCTTCAGTTTGCTTTGGCTCTGGGTTTGATCAAGCTGTGCTTCTCTGCGGCCAAGGTCCATTTGTAAAGCTGGAGAGCAAACGACCATAAGCTAAAAATCTGTGGGTTACCAATGTAAAATTAATTGAATGCATAAGGTAGGTATTAAATGGACATGGAAAAATAGGTTACTTGTTAGAATATAAAAGACAGAACTTGCATATGTATTTTTCTAGAATAAGTCATTCCTATCCCATACATAAACAGTACCAGTACTTAAATTAGGCATAGGTCCTATGTTAATGTCAGTGATTGCTACCAGTATATTAGTTCCCTAGACTGAACCCTCTAGTGTCACGTCTTTCATTTTGGGGCTCAATGTCATCCTGCAACTGTGAGCTCTTGATGGAACCAAATAGAGTGAGAGCAGATGTTATTTTAAGCTCATGTTTTCAGAGGAAATATAAGAAGAGAGAAAACACTGGGAGATGATTTGTCTCATGGGATGGTTTGTGTTTTTGATTTCTTTCTAAGACTTAACACTGATGGTTGTGTAAGTATTGCTGCTCTTTTAACAGCCTCCTAACTGGCTTTTATATTAAAATGAATGAAGCAGAAGTTGAACTTGGCATTTAAGTGACTCCTAAGATAAAATCAATATGCTGCTGTAGAAGATGAACTGAAGGCGGTGAAAAAAATGGTGAGATACCCATGTGGGTACCCATGTGTTTTGCAGTACTCCTGCAGAGTACTTGTGCTATTGAGGAGTATGTATGAGCTACCTGCCACAGCCCGTGAGACTGTGCCCTGCGGTCGGGCCTCAGAGGGGTGGGCTGTGGGAACCCAATCTCTTTAAACAAGGAAGAAAGAGGGCTTTGTCCCCATCTTATTAAAGGCATTTAAGACCCTGTCTGGAGCTCAGCAGCTCTATCCAGTAGCACACCAACCTCTATAGAGTTCATTCATCATCAAGCTCTTGAGACCCAACTGCAGGCCACGGCGACTCAGGTTTTTACTGATTGTTTTCCTGAACCACCAGAATTTTCCTGGATAGTTCACGTGATTAGAAAGAAATACCTCACAGCGACACACATGATCAACAGAAAGCTCTCAAGTGGACTCTGGTCCTCGCAAAGCCTGTACAAACATTTTGAATAAAAGTGACATTCACAAAGGTATAAGATTTTATTTTTTACACATACTTTGATTTTGTAAAAAGTTAATGAACTGTAACTCCCCTATTTAAACTGTGCAAAGCACTTTTTTATCTTTTCCCAATCAATTCTCTTGACATGTTTTCACATACATATTTCTGAAACAAAAAGTCATATTTTCAACATTATTGTAACATTTTGCTGCATTTTGTATCCATTTTTCTTGGAAATTGAAACTTTTCAGTTGAATCAAGTTTTTATTTGAAAAGAAATTTACTGAAAGACTGGTAAATGTAAAGACTTCTAAGGAAAGGATTCTGGGTACTGTTGATATTTGTACACACACTTAAAAGTACCGTTCAAAGATTGCTGTGTCTATGCTCAATACAGTACAACAAGATCTGATATCCTCTGTTTATAAGTTAAAAATTTCCTCCAGAAATCGAGTGTATGTGATGAATCTATTGTAACGTTGCAGGAACAGTTTGGTGTGTCTGTGGAAAGTGTAGGTGTTCTTACTCATCACAAAGGCTTGAATGACATAGCACCATTAGGGCTTTAAACTCTCTGACAGTAAGGTGTCATGTCTGACCGAGCAGACAGTCTCACCGCTGGTAACACCTAGCAGCGTCTCTTACACGTGAGAGTATCCACGTTCCTCGATCCAGCCATAAGCCCGGCAGAGCGCTGAAGTTCACCCGACCCAGCAGGAGAGGCTTGAGATCAAAGGAGGCTCAAAGAGGGCTTTGTGCAGGGAAACCTGCCAGTGTGCAGAGTCAATATGTGACACTGGGTTCCTGGGAAATTTAAAACATTTGCATGATTGCTAAAATTGTTGACACTACTATGACATGAAATAAGGCATCTAAGGATACTCATGCAATTGGTTGACTGGTGCAGAAAAGAGAACTGATTTATGTAGGTTGTAAAACTGAGATTCTTTTGAAATTAATGACATGTGTAGGCTCATATAGAACGCTTGATTAGGTTTTTCTCTCTCATCATTTATTACACAGATGTTTTCATTTATTGCTTGTATTTAAGCTAATAAGGAGCACATTTAGAGGGCTAAGTGGCAGCGGGTTCACAGAAGATGCCAGCAAAAGCCTGCCAGTTTATTCATCCACTGCATGTTGAATTGTTCCTGAGCATGGCAGTTAAACTGTGAGCATATGTAAATCTCTGGATTTGTTGACATGTGGTTGGTCTACCTCCCACACATTATCTCTGGTGCACAAGAGGTGGTGCATTATATATTTTCATTTGCAGCAACAGAGGTTTCTTTTAACTAAATGATTAAAATGAAAGCACCACCTTCAGAAACATGAATGTGACTCATCAACAGAAAACCCAAGCAAAAGGCTAATGCACTTTGTACTTAAAGGATTTGTTAATTAACCAGTCTACAGAAAATGTATCATTGTTTAAGTCATTTAGTATTTTTTTTTTTTGATATTTTACAGACCCGGTGAATAATTGACTGATCAAAAAATATAGGCAGATTAATCAATAAATAATTGCTAGTTGTAGCTCTTGCCACACTACTAGCCACACTGTTTCACTGACAGATCAGTTAGCATTAGCACTTAGTTAGCGCTGTGGGACTTTCCTAAACAAAATAAATAAGTTATGTAATTAGTTAAGAGCCTTTGATGTCCATTATATTGAATAATCATCTGGGTAAGGACACTGTGTTTCCCTCAGTGCAGTCCACAGAAGGTGTTAGCAGGTCTGTTGTGGGTTAATAGCCTATAAAAACAGTAGCACTCCACGTAAACTCCTGTAAAAGTCATTGGCCTACATTGTAAACCCGGTCACAGCTCTGGCATACAGGTGCCCTTTATGTGCAGGCCTCAGGTGTGAGTGTGCCTGTGTGTGTTTGTGTATTTGCTGGGTTTACATTAGCGCTGATGTGTTTGTTTGTTATGAGCTGGTGGTCTTTAAATGGTCTCTTGTTAGGAGCTCTTTTCAGTAATGATGTAGGATCTTCATTCCTCTCCTCACCCACGCAAAGACAGATGGACAATGTGACTCATTTTCCCCATTCTCCTCATCTCCATCAGGGTAACATCCTCACCTCATGTACTGTGAGAATGCAATTTGTAATATTCTGTCCCGACCTCCCTTCTTCTCCACGTCTCCTCCTCCCTTTGCTTCCTATCTGGAGATAATGACTTCCATACGTTTTAATATCGAGCTAGTGAAAGGGGGAATGCTCTGAATAGAGGAGGAGGAGGAAATCTGTAGATGAGCTTCTGTTAAGTGTCTCCATATGCCCAGCAGCGAGCGCCTGAGAGGGGAGAGGTCTGGCCAGTCTGAGGGGAGGGGAGCTGCCTGGGCTGTTTGACTTCTCTCCACAGCCTGATAATAGAGTACAGATAAATAACAGAGACGGGCTGGATCACCCAACCGTACACTTACACCTCTTGGCCTCTGCCGTCTGTTTGACTCAGAGTAATGCTATCCCTCACTTTCACCTCAGCTCAGGGGGAAAAGGTCTCTCTTCACAACCCATGGAAAGTCTGAACAACTCAAAGAATGGGCTGAAGTACAGTAGCTTCCTGTTCAGGCCTCTGAACATGTTTCAGTGCTTTCAATTTTGCTGCAGAAGATTTTCCATGCTCAGCATTTCGACCCCTCCACACAAGTGCAGAGTTGAACTGAACACTCTTCATTTAGATGCCTCAGGAAGTTGTGGCTTTATTTTTTCAAACAATCCCCCTTTGCAGCTCGCATGAATTTATGGTCCCTTCAACAAGAAAAAATATGTCTACCCACCTGACCTGACTTTCAGGGGATGGTCCATTTTGATAAAATATTTGACACAGATGGCTCAATGAATTACATATAAGCGAGTTATATATCACAGATACCTACGGTTTGTGGCACAAAGCGATTGGGGAATATGGTGTGATGGATGAGTGGCCTTCACTTTGTGGGACCCCAGAAACCAGTGGAAAAGTGTCAGGATGGGGAAAATCACATCCATATGTCATAACTTGGACAGGCAGGCAGACAGGCAAGGCAAGCAGGAGACACAGTATGTCTCACAGAGCACCTATACACAAACACAGAGGGACCTCGGGGCACCGCTGACCTGTCCCATAACACAGACAGGCAGTGGAAAGGGAACAATATGTACACACATGTGTGAATACCTCACATATAGTACTAACCCCCCCCCCCCCCCCCCACCCCTCTTTGCTGCTGAAATAGAGGCCTGCTCAATGACCCTTATGATCACCTTTACTCGGTGTCTTCCTTAATCATGTGTGTGTCTGTTTTCAGGGTCCTCCTGGCCCACATGGAAACCCTGGTCGCCCTGGATATCCTGGACTGAAGGTACAGCATTGACAAATCAAGAATTTTATGTTGAATGCCACTTTTCTATTTTTAGGAGGAAAAAAACTAAGGTTCCTGTTGTAATATGATTGAGAGGATCAGGCTATAATCATCTCTTCATTTTATAAACAAAAGAGAACCAAAATTAAAACAGTACTGGAATATACTAACCTGATGCGCCAGATGGTTTGTTACACAGAACCATCTGAGAAGTTGTCCATGGAAACTGTTTGGAAAAGGGCAGGCACTTTCAAAAAAATACTTGGCAGGTGATTGGATGAACCATCTGTCTATCACTGATTTACCTTGCGAGGCCGCTGGATTGACAAGATCACGCGAGAATCCTCATAGGACGCTGATTGGTCCGAACCGCCGATTGTTCGGACAGAAGCGTATAAGTTGAGAAGATGGATTCTCGCGTGATCTCCTGAATCCAGCTGCCTCACAAGGTAAGGAATATACTGTCACTTTAAAACTGATTACGATCTTTAACAATAGACAAGAACTACATTGAATTATTAAATGACACAGCTGGTAATCTTCTATATTTTTCTGTATGTCAACAAATTCTCTGAAAAGGACCAAAACTAACAAAGAATTGTTCTGGCTAACAGGTTTTGATTTATTCCTCTGTGCCATAAAGAACTCCATTGTTGCCCAAAAACGATTAAAAACCACCCCTAAATGATTTTACTTGGTAAAATGTTCCTTTGTGACCATGAAAATGGGCAATGTAGTTTATTTTGAGTCTATCCCACATATATTGTCCTGCTGGCGTCAATGCTCACTAGAGCAACAAAGCCGCAGCTGGAAATAGTCCCTAACAAATGCACTGTTTACTGCTGTTTGAGTAAGGTTTGCTAAAAACTACAGTGCCCAGCAGTGTTAGGAAATTACTGAGCCTTTTTTTATTTTAAAAAGGAAACCATATATTTGTGAGTTTTACATCTTAAATAAGAAGCAATGGGCTTGGGACTGAATGTCTCAGACAGGGGATGTAAGTCCGACAATATTGAGAGATGGACTAAAACATTGTTTGTTTTGTTTTATTCATTGCATTTGTTGACAATATGAAAAACACCAGCCTTATCCCTCTGCATGCTCTGATGCTTTTAGTAGTTTGTTTACATCAGGAATGTGTGTAAACACAGCAGACAAGTTTCAGTTAGGATTAGCTGACGATTACAAAAATATTTTTCATATTTATGTTAAACTCTTCATAAAAATATGAATACACTTAGAAAAAATGACAGACTGAGCCTTTAAGGTAGATAAAGATAGATCCATTAAGAGGTGACTTAATTTATATTCACTCTCATTCAGTCATATTAATTTTTCAAGACTGGATCATATTATAATTAAATTTTGGATATACAGTATCTCCAAGGTGATATGTATGTGACTGTGGAAACACAAGTGACTAGACTCTTTCAGAAGTTTTAAACATACTGTCCACACTCACTGCTGGATCCTTAAAGTGGACCAAATAGATATGGGACAACACTAATCTGAATCTCTCTGGGATGCAAGTAGCTCTAACCAGTGAAGATGTGCACATGATAGATGAATAGAAGAACAGATAAATACACAGCTGAGCCTTATACAGTACATACACATGTATTACTTTAATGGTCCTTATCTCATTGATTTAACAAGGGCATTTAAACACAATACAAATTTAAAGAGCGAGTATTCCTTGTGGTTTGTCTTTGTAATCAGTGTTTTTTTGCTACCTAATTTAGTTTGCATGTCTGAGGTCAGATTCCCTTGGCTTCACAGTACAACTTTTCAAGCCTCTTAAAAAGCTATTTGTTTCCCTTCAGGAGAGAACAGCAGTTTTAAGTCTAACTGACTCACTAATTTGCAAATACTTGACATCAGTCTGTGTTCCAGCTGATTTGAATTGTCAACAGAGAGTGTGACTTAGCTCCATAATATGTCACTCTGATATCACAAAGGAGTCTGTATGTTAGACTTTGCTTGAATAAAATGGAAAATTGCTTGTATTTCAGGTCCATACCTAATCCATTCGAATGCATCAAATTTCAGCATTTTCCACCCCATCTTCAACATTACAAAAAACATAATTGATACCATGCTTTGGCTAGCTTTAACCAGGGAAAAACCATAACTCTTATAGTGTACATATGTGTTAGCTGGAGCCTAACCAAACCTGGCCTGGCTCAGCTTGACCCACTTGCACACAAACCTCAAACAGCAGACTTCCTGGTCTGGCACAGTTCTTTGCTTTAGGAAAAATGATGAGCCGGATGAAAACATACTGTGTGTTAGCTGAATTTTGTTTTAAATATGTCACTTTATCTGGATGTAATGATGATAAATTGAGACAAGATGATGTTCAATTACCTACTACTGTAAGTAGCCTACCATTAGACTTAAAAATGAAATGAATGAAGGCATAGAATCTGAACAGTACAAGTGCTTATTAAGGTCTTGAGTTTTCAAAAGAAATTACCTAATTTTGCTTCTCTTTGAGCTTAATATCTTCTGATGATGTAGTTGAGATGAAGACCTTTAAAAAGTAAAAAGACACAGTGTGCATGTATGTTTGTTGCTCTTGGCTGTAGCTGCACTCCTGGCTCTGTTAAGAAATCAGTCTGGAGAAAATTCCCACAAAGGCTTTTCAATGCCAAGTTGTAGCTGACACGAACCTGTAGGTTTAAATGAGTTGATAAAGGTGAGCATGGGAATTCTTGACTTTCTTTTAACATTAACCCAGTCAAATAAAACAGTGCTGTTGCCTTTTGCACTAAGAGGTTTGGGAAAAAATGCTCCTCATACTCCTTCAAAGGGCAGTGTTGCAGGGTTGCACCAAACTTCAGTATGTTAAATGAAATGTGTGAGTAATAGCACAGATAACAGTGCCTGTTGGGCTACAGTTCAACAACCACAGTGCTGTAACTGTTTTCTCCATAAGCATGTTTCTTTATGGAGAAAACAGAAACGAGGAAATTATCTATTTCTCCATGGACCTCTTACATTCTAATTACGTTGATTACTGGGCCGCTCTTTCCCTGGTGCAATTGGACATCAAATACTGACCCAGAAAGCACTGAGAGGACTCCCACTGCCCGAAAAGGGAGAAGAATGTACACGGTCACTCCCCATAACTTCTCGCTGGCTTGGTGTAAACCGAATCACCGGAGGGTATAAATGGACTGCATGCTCATGTAAATACAACCTCTCGTCTCACCAATGAGTAGGATGAGCTCCTTACTCTTATATAGTGTAAATCCAAAGAGCCAGCTCCTCTGCGCCTTGTGAAGTGGAATGCTTATACAGTGAAAGCTAGTGCAGACTAGGAAACATCTCATGCCTACTGGGGAAAAAGTGTCTCCTATAGTATAAGATATAATATGTTTTCTGTTTTTATGTTCTAGGGGCAAAAAGGAGATCCTGGACTGTCCCCTGGTCAAGCCCCAAAAGGACAAAAAGTATGTCATCACTCGCACTAATGATTTTGATAACCCTAAAAAATTTGGAACAGAATTAAGAGTATAATCAATAAATCCACCAAAAGCTCTACTACTCATGTTAGGGTTAATAATGAAGTTGTTAATGATCCTTCTATAATAGCTAATGCCTTCAGCCAGCATTTTTTCCTCTTTCTGCAGTTCACAGTTTTCATATTTTCCCTACTCTAATATTCCATTCAATAACTCTAAATGTGATAGCTCCTTCTCCTTTAGAAAAATCCATCCAATTGATATTCAGCAGGTTATTTGTGATTTAAGCTCAGATAGTGGTGCTGGTCCAGATGGTATGGAAGTTAAGTTAATCAAACTTGCCTCTCATATTCTGGCATATCATCTGTTTGACTTATTCAGTTTATCTTTATCTATATGTGAAATTCCATTAATTTTGAAATGTGCCAATTACCCCCATTGCATAAAGGTGGTGATCCTTTCGATCTCAATAACTGTAGACCTATTTCCATTATTAACAGTATAGCAAATGTGTTTGAATTTTTAATCAACTATCTCAATTTGTTAATGACTTTCACATCTTATGTCCATACCAATCTGGTTTCAGACCCAACTTCTCTACAACCACTGCTCTTTTAAAATTTACCAATGATGTATCCTCTTCATTGGACAACAATATGCTTACAGGTGCAATATGTATGGTCTTATTAAGGCCACAGATGTCAGTGTGTCTCTTATTAGGGCAGTCAGTCAGATTTTAAGATCATGGAAGGTGGTGTACCTCAAGGTTTATCTCTAGGGTTAATGATCTCCCACAAACCTGTTCTGATTGTCATATTCAATTATATGTAGATGATACTGTGATTTATTCTTCCAAGCATGACATGTTACAAATTCAGTGTACATTACAGGCTGATTTTGATGCTGCTCAAAAATGGGTTTCTTTTAACACACTTCTACTTAATAAGAAGTATTATAGTATGTTGTTTGGCCAAAATTCTAGACCAAATTCTTTGCATTTAATCAATAATTGGTCGATTAATATGTTAGATAGCACACCACTCGAGAAAGTGGTGGAATTTAAATATTTGGGTCTCTGGCTTCTCAACTTTCTTTTAAGCCCCATATTAACTCAGTGATAAAGAAAATAAATTACAGCCTGAGAGTATTGTTCTATCAACTGTTTCACCCTACAGGTCAGAAAATAATTATTTCACAGATGATATAACCACTACTAGATTATGCAGATATTGTCTATCAGAATACCTCAGACACAAATCTTTGTCCTCTCACATTAGTTTATAATAGTCTCTGTAGATTTGTTTTGAGGGGTCCTTGTAGAACCCATCACTGTTCTATGTATAAGTTGCTAAATTGGTTAACACCTAAATCTACAAGACATTTTCACTGGTTGCAATTCATTTTTAAATGCATTTTCTTTAACTATTCTTACTTAAAACATTTTTAAATTCCATATAGGTCATTGTATAGTCTAAGGCATACTGAGTATTCTTTTTTCTTCATTCCTAGAAAGAAATTGAGCGATGTGCCTTTAAATTTAAAGCTCCATCTGATTGGAACAACCTGCCCAGTCCACTTAAATCTATTACCTCATTTAATTTTTTTATGGCATCTCTATTTACATATCTTCAAACAACCTTCTCTTGCTTCTAATTATATTTGAAATATGGAAATAATTTATCTCTAATGTGTAGGTGTGTGTAAATGTGTGTATATATATATATATATATATAGCTTTGTATGGGTATGTCCACATTTTCTGTATGTATTTTTGCATTTTTGGGGGAATCAGTGGGTGTGGGAGTGACTAGGCCTCAGAACTTTTGTCTGTGTATGTGTGAGTGTATTTGTGTTTTGCTTTATGTACTGTATTTTCTGCGTATTTATGTTAAAAACACTCATGAATGAGATCTCAAAGGGTTTATCCTTTTAATAAAATGTGTTTACTCCTTCCTTAGAGCTACTTGATTATTAGCAGACACAGTCATGATATGTTGATGTACTGAATTTGGTCTAATTTGTCATTTTTAGGGAGAGCCTGGTGTCATGGGCCCCCCTGGACTGCCTGGCCAAGATGGACGAAAGGTAGCCCATCAAATGATGGTCTCACAAATTCAAACCGTGTGTTTGTTTGTGTGTAAAACTATGAGGATGTAACTGATATCTGTCCCTTTACCTTCACAAAATGTTTTCAGTCCTAAATCTGACACAGAATGAATGAGTGACTGAATGAGTGGAGCTCTGTATAATGAGGTTCAGTAAATCAAACGTACACACTCAACCCTGGACCACTGAACTGCCTTTGAGAGAGGAGTATGTGAGGTTGGAGTGGTTGGAAGTCCCAGCCAAACATGGATGTCTGAGCTCTTGTTTGGAAAGCAGCCTAACTCAATGCAGGCGTCAAGGAGCACACCTGTGTTCTGGCTCCCCTGTGTGTTGAAATACTTAAGGTTTGAATATCGGTGCTGTTACATCATCAGTATCATTGGCCTCTGAAATGATGATGGCAGTTAAATAAAGCTCAAGTTTACAGGGTGAAGCTCATATCTTGAATGCTTCCTCCAAATTAATGTCATGTCATTCACTCTCTGGAGAGCAGTTCCTCTCTAAAACTAGGACAAATTTTGAATGTGGATTAATTCTGTAATATGGTCCTGCATGGGATTATTCATCTGCATTATTTGACTGCTTTACATACCGCTGTGCATGTTATCCTGACAGAGAGTGATGTTTAGCAGTAGAGCGTTTTCTTTGTGGCCTTGTATATTTTAGCCTTGGCCTTTTTCCCAAAGCCTGTTATCCTGCTTGCAGTAATTACACATCTTAAGTGGGCCATATCCTGCTGGATTTCCTACTATGCATAGTGTGCAAATAACATAGTACTAAATAACTGAATGATAGTGTTTTTGCATAATGTTTTTTTAAAGAAGATATGTTTGCATTTGTTACTTTTTGCACATATTCTGCATGTTTAAATCTGGTGACTGCAATACTTTTAATCAATATGCAGTACCAGTCAAAAGTTTCGACACACCTTCCCATTCATGAGAAAGTGTGTATAAACTTTTGACTGGTACTTTATTACTAATTTATTCATCTGTATAATTGAGTACCATAAAACATAGAACCTGGTACCATTAAAGGATAAGGCTGGTGATAGTGTGGAGTCAACAAATCTCATGCAGAGCCAAACCGACAATGAACTCATCACTTACAAGTATTGTGTGTCTATCAAAAGCCTGAAATATTGTCTTCCTCTGTGCTGTAAACCTCCGATGTTCAAAAACTATTAAAAACATGTAAGTGAACACCAGGTTACATGTTCCTTTGCCACAAAGAGTGTGATTGCTGTAGTTTGTTTAGAAATGGCTCCAAAGACTAATAACAAAGATCACATTTTCATTTTCTGGAGAGTAGTTCCTTGTAAAGAAGATATCACTGCGGGGTTGTGTATACAGAGGTTCGCTAGCTTGTTTAGCTTCATATCACAACCTCTTGACTTTGTAATTAAGTTTTTTGGGAAATTTACAATGTAATACAAAGTCAGAGGTTGTGATATGTAGCACACCAAGCTAGCGAAGCACTGTAATATGTGATTGACTCAAAACAAACTACTGTGCCCACGCTCGTGGTTATGAAGGAACTTGTCATTCAGTGTAACAGCGTGACTCAATGTGTTTTCAAAAGTTTTTGGACAACAATGGAGCTCTAGGAATAAACTGTATTTGGCTTTGGCTAAACAGGAAATACTTGTTAGCAGGATGAATTCATTTTTTGTTTTGGTCTTTTTTTGGGATTTGTTCATGAAAAATATAGGATATTTCCAGCCTTATCCGTCAGCTGTGGTTGGAAATACTCTACTCTAAAACATGGAATGTGGATTTTCTTTTCTAGTTGATTCAGAATAGCAATAAATTCTGCTCAGAACCGAACAAGTTGACTGGAAGAGATGTGTTTCACTTCATGTTTGTAGTTTCACCCTTAAAATCAATAGCATATGTTTAGTAGAATCATGCTGAATCAAGCAGACTTTATCAGTTGCAGATTCCAATAAACAAGAGGCTTCCATTAAGCCTTCCACATAAACTCTACCATCTTTGCTACAGTTAGAATAGTATGTCCGTTAACTCTTACCACTGGAGTGGGTGACAATGTGCAGTTAATTTGTTTGCCAAAATTTTCCCAGATTCAGCAAATTCACCAGATTCATCTTGATGCCAAGGGTGAAAAACTTTGGAAACAGCACTTAAACTGTTGTGGGACTCAACAATTCGCCACTGAAGGCCAAATGTGTGAAATTAACTTAGGGTTATGGTTTTTTCAAGCAGGAGGGCCCACACTACTTACTTAGTAGCAGGGAATCTCTGAAGATTTAAATGAGGAATTGTATTAATATGGTGTTCAGATACATTTAAATTGAATCACATTTTACAGATTGTTTTCATTATGGATAAAATGAAAAGTAAAGAGCAGAAAGTTTGCAAAGAGGATCCCTGCTCAGTTACAGTACCTGACAGTCTGAGTGTTGTTTCAGCATCTGTTTAGAAAAACAAACTCATAAAAAAGCTGTGGAGGACTCGACAGTTTATCATAACACTACTCCTTTTGTGGTTTGCTGTGAGAATTATACTGTTGTGAAGATGGAAAGACACAAAAACTGTGCATCAGTACAGTAAAATGTCACAGCAAGGTCAGTATTTGCATGCTTGAAGAATGCTCATTAGAAAACCACTGTCACACACTGAGAAAACCTTTTGTAAGCAACTTTCTCTCTCTCACACACACACGCCTGTCCTCATTTAAGGCACAATTGTATGAGTGCAATAACTCCTTGGCGGGAGCTGCAACACTGTTATGCAATCGGACAGCGCTGACTGTGAAAAACCATCTGGTGCACTCAAGGTTCCTCCATTCAGTGTAGTAGTGGGGAGGACTCCAGCTCGAAAAAAGGAAGACCTCTTTCTTGCCTTGTGAGTCATGGAACGTGGAGTCATGGGAAAAAGCTGATATACTTCCTACTGATTTATGGTAATTGTAGATCTTTGCTGGGCGTGGACCGGCATCCTGGCAGAGGTTAAGTGGTTGTAACAGATCCCCTTTTCTTGTTCTGAATGATCAGTTCAGGTGGGGCTCTGGACCCCTTGATCAAGTGTGTGTGATAGACACTCACGTCCCCACAAGTAACTGCTGACAGCCATACAAAGTATTAAAATGCAGTTTGTATCCAGCTAATAAAAGCAAGGCAATCAGCTTGGCTCAGCTGAAGGCCACCAAACACCTCATTGCATGCAGCTGTGCTGAACTCACTCAGACAATTTTTTTTTTTTTTTTTTTTTATATCATATTCCGGCACAGGAAGCCAAAGCTCCTTACATGGCACTTTTTTATTCAAATTACACTGAAATTCCATCATCTGTCAGAGAAAAAGTTTGAGGTTCATTCTCTTGTCTGCTGTTGTCAAACCAGCCAGTAAAACTTAGACCTGCCGCAGCTTTATGGACACTTTTTGCTGAGTTTTGTGCTCACTCCCTGGCTGGCTGCCAGAGAAAGCCTTTCTCACTGTGGGAAATGTGTAAAGATGTAATGGGAAGGTTGCCTGGGAGTCAGTCAGCGGTCTGCACTGTAAAGTAAGAAGGGACTTGTGTATGTGTGTTTGAAACTGACACACTCTGGAGAGTATTACCAACTCTGGACCAGTGTGCTTTTTACTCAGCCAGCTCTGATCATGGCACACTGGAATAGCGCTCAACTTTTTATTAGCTGTGCAGCCCTCAAGATTTTTCCTTCCTGCTCCTCAGGGTTGTATAATATCATTCTCATACCTTTATTTGCTGAGTCTGATTTGTCCAAGAAAGAAGTGTGAGCCTTGCCAGGTGGGAATAAGTATTTGCATTATAATGAAAAAAATAGAAATCTATGGAAAGAACAACGTATTTCGTGTCTGCCAAGTGAAGTCTGTTACTTATTCTGTAAGGAAGGGAGACACTGTTGCTGCTGCTGTTGGCTGCAGGGTTGATCTGGTGTCAGTTACACTAATTAAAACTGTTTGTTCTTCATAGAGAGGGGGAACTAATGGAGAACATGATCTTTTGCCATCTTTGTGTCACACAATATATTTACAGAACAGAAAAGCTGCCCAACTGTTACGAGTGCACACACAGAGATACACATGCGCACACTGAAGCGACAGACCTCCACACTTTTACTGTACTCAGCTGTATTGGCCTTACTGGAGGACCCAGGCACATTCTTTTGTCCTTTTGTGGCTGCAGTGCTTTGGCTCCTACAGGAGACTCATCTATTCCTTAAAATCCTGTAAGATATTTCCAATTCGAAGCACATTGCTGCCCGTCTGCCGATAAATAGACAAATAATCAGGAGTTTGACAGAACCAGAATATGCCAGTCTGATAGAATTACTTTGGCCAATGGACCAGCATCTGGCTTCACTCTGTGTCCAAAAGCTGCAGGAGATTTGACAGAAAATTTGAATCTTAAAAAAAGTGTGTGTTTATTACTTTCTTTCTTCGTGAGGACTTTTTATTGGACTCAGGATCAAGCGCTGATCATTTGCAAAAGATCAAGTCATGAGTGTTTTTCATCTTGACTACATACAGTATTTCTGTGGACTAAGCTTCCTTCTGGTGGTTTAAGGATTGATCTCACATCGTGATGACATCACACACTTGAGTCACAGTTGATCAGGTTGTAGCTGTGGGACAGTTGTGATATATTTTCGTTTACATTAGCTGAACTGTTTCTGGCATGTTAATAAGGTACTTTTCTGAGTTCAGATGATACACTGGACCTATATTGGCCCCTTGAACGACGTCAGTCTGCCAGTGTGATTTTACTCAACAGTTCAAGCATGTCAGTTTCACTCTGCCTCAGCCTCTCAACCCGGTCTGACCCAGCGATAAGTCGATCAGTATCAACTTATATTGTGTGACCAAATGTTTTTCAAACACATTAAACTCCATTTTAAATTCTAATCAAGACTCCAAACTTTCCAAAGATACCAAACATGTCAGGCTCCATTACAGCAAAATATGTGCTAAATTATTCATGAGACCCGTCTATGATAGTGTATTCCCATTTAAAAAGCAAAGTGTCTTTGGTTTTAATATTTTATTCATAGTAAGCGTCATATGGCCTCAATGATATGTAGAAATCAGACTAAATATGTTATGTGATTTTATAAGAGTTTGGAAAGATTTTTTTTCCTAACTTCAAAGCTACGGTTAAGGGGAAAATGTTTTTAAGAGGTTAAAAAAGTGGTTTGACATTTTGGAAAATATACTTTTTCTTGCTAAGAGTTAGATGAGAAGATTGATGCCACTCTCGTCTGTATGCCAAATATGAAGCTACAGCCAGCAGCCAGTTAGCCTAGCTGTGCTTAAAGACTGGAAACAGGAAATAGATCAGCACATAACCTCCTGTAAAACCACAACTTGTTTTTTGTTACACTTTGGTTTCTATCTGGATTAAACAAAAGGAGAAATAACATGTTAATTGGTGAGACTTCGAGGTGCCTTGTTACTTTGGGACAAAGCCAGGCTAGTTGATTCCTCCTGTTTCCAGCCGTAATGCAAAGCTAAGCTAGCCGTCTCCTGGCAATAGCTTCATATTTAACAGACATGAGAGTGGTATCAATCTACTCTAACTCTCGGCAAGAAAGAAGAAAAACAAATTTCGTAAAGCGTGAAACTCTTTATTTAAGGGAAATTTAAAGTGAAATCTGGTGCATATTTAATAGTTTTATTAAAATTCTCTAGAGTCACACTGCTTTCTAATTATGTTTCAGAGATTTTTAGCATCCTGTAAATACAAAAAGGTTGTTCCTGGTTATAAAAATGGTAAAATCTTAATATACCATTTTTCAGCACAAAAGAGGCTAATCCAAAAGTATTGAATTTATTATTTCTTGATAAAAATCCCTTAAATGTAGTAATTTCCCCATTTCTCATCACTGTCACGGAGGTCTACATAACCTCAGTGAGGTAGCCTTTAAAGTCGTGCCCTGCTTTACGTCAGTATTACCCAATGTCTCACCGGACACTTGCAGAAGGAGATTTTAATGATGTAGGCTTACATACACTCTGGCTGGAGGCTTAAGAGTGCTTGGTATGAGTCTCTTGATGGTGACTTTTGTTTGTGTTTACCGCTAATTTTTTTTTTTTTTTACATCAGCCTCCAGCAGCCTGTGGTTTACTTGTTCTGCTGCCGACAGGCCAGCACAGCTGGTGGCTAATGACTTCACACTTGAGGAGACAGAGAGATGTCTTCATGTGACTCTATTTACACTAGGTCTTACTGTGGGCCTTGATTGCGAAAAGATGAATACATTTGTAACCAGCTGGCACGCTCATTACTACTAAGCGTGAAGGTGACCATTAATTACTCTTTTGGGTTTCACTTGTCACTGTCTAATTGGTTTATTGGTTTAATTAACACCATATTGTTTTGTCAGAGTGTCATTGTGGCAATGATTAGACAAACTCTGTGCTGCAACAGCAAATAAAAACTGCATTGTTCTAGTGTCGAAATCCTAAAGAAGTGTCTATCCAGGGTTAACCAGCCAGTAATGCTGCTAAGTGCTCTATTAGTTTCACAGCTATTAGACTGTCTTTGCTGTGGACCCTTTGAAACAAAACCTTCCAGGTCTTTGTTAAGCTGTTTTATTGAACTCTTTATAAGGAAACAAAGTGAGGTCCTCTCTAAGGCAATTGGAAAATCCTTGAACATAATTTTAGCCCCTGTGGTGTTGACTGAGATGCTCTTGAACACAAGGTGATAAACTCTCTAACAACAGAAATTTGATTAAATGTGACCGCTGACTTTAAAATTTTCCACCAAAGACCTACATTATCTTTCTCTGAAGCGCATCATTAACATCCTACTTCCCTGTGGCTTTGTGATCAGAATGTTAATAGGAGTATTTTCACTTAGGTTTATTGTGGTTTATGCAAAATTCTAACTCATTGTTTGTCTATCAACAGGGACAAAAAGGTCATCCTGGTCCCTCTGGTCTTCCAGGTGAACCTGTGAGTACTTCATATCTCTTGTATTTTCTCTCATGGATAACATGCAGTTTGTAGAATTTCTCTCTTGATATCCCTGACCAGTTGCTATGAAACTCAGTAAACAACACATGAGAAATTGCAGTGTCTGCAATGTGGCGCCCCCCCTTAGGTCAGTCAGAATGATTGTGAACGTGCTGGAATGCAATTCTAGCAAATTCTGCTCTTTTGAAAATGAAGTAAACTCTAAGGTGAGATGCATCATTTCCCCATGCCTTAAAATTTGATCAACAGTGTCTTGAGGTATGATTGTAGGAGACAGAAAAACAATCATGAGGTTTCCAACGAAGATTTTCTGAACAGAAGGAGTGGCATCTGTAAACAACTAAAATGTGACTTTTCCGACACAGTCCCTCCTCTGTCTCTTTGAAGTGTTGTCATGCTGACTAAATACACCGCTGGCTGCACTTGTGTGTTAGCTGTATGTCAACGTATGTTTACTTATCGAATAAAAGAGCCAAGACTCTGCAGAGACAGTTCCCACAAGACCTCAGCATGTCTTTCCATTTATAGTTACAAAACAGGAGAAAGGGAGGGAATGGTAGAGAGAAAATATTAACACAGAGCATCGGGACGTTAAAAAAGAAGGGTGGGGATGGTGCAGGGGGATTACAGTCAAAAGGAGAAGAGACATAAGACATTAGTTGTTCAGGAATCTTGGCGGGAAAACAGAGGGAGAGATTTTTGGCAGACATACAAGTGGGCTAAATAGTTTGGACACCCTAGGTCATTCCTCCTCTGCTCCCTCCTTCCTGAGTCCAAATCCTGTGCACTATCTCTGGGAAGAATGTGCTGTGTCACAATGAGGGAAAAAAAAACTTTTCCTGTCTCCTCCAGCTCTCTCTAGAGACGATGCAGTCTTTTCTGTAGAAAAATGACTCAGATAGCGTATTGTTTAACATCCAGATCTGTGAACACACAGTTATGATTGTCTCATACATGTTGAGGCCTGTTAATTTTGTTAGTGCAGTTGCTTTGGTTGTTTTCTAATCTAGTGAAGATAACTGGTGACACCTTGTGCCGGAAAGACATTGCTACGTGGTTAGTGAAGACTCTCCTGATTCACCATTGACTATTTGGAGGTCTTGTATATTACTTAAAGGTACCCTGAGGAGTTTTCTTGTAAACGAACATTATGTTTATATTCAGCTATGTCCTTAAGACCTACAGAAATTTCCTTCCTCTTAAAACCTTTCTAAAACCAAATTTTAATTATCCTGAAACCTTCAGTTTTTACATCCATGTTTACGCTGACTGGCAGTCTTCTTCTTCCTCGCCTTTTGCTGGTGTATGCTACGTTTGTGGACGTGTACTGTCACCAACTGTTGATCGGTAGAACAGCATGGCTTTCACACATGACACATCAGCATTATCGCCCTCTGCAGTAAGCAGGAATTAAAACAACACACCCACATGCCTGTGTTCATATATGTGCGTCCCTTGTGCCAGTAGACCTGAAATTACAAACAAAATGTGCACCAATTTGTACCTAAGAATTCTCTAGTTGTCCACAGGGTACCTTTTAAGAGTTTTAATTTTTGTGTGAAATAATTAAATGTGCTTGGTTAGCAGGTGCTTAATAAACTGGATAATGTGTGTTGATTTGCCAGGGACTTGCATTATCCTCTTTTGGCTTATTTAGCAATAATAACCTGCCTTGTCTACAATATCCATGTTGCAATAATATCTACTGCCTCTATTACTACTACAACTAACAGAGCTGCTACTATAACTACTGTTTTTCTTTGCCCATTTACAATAACTCTCAGATTGTGTTTAATAATACATTTATATGTTGCTCTCTCATAACACATTAATTATCTGGTTTTCCCAGGAAACTGAGGGCACAGAAACATAACCATCACCAGTGTGTATTAAATTTGGTCAGCTTTCAGTTCACTGTACAAACAGCCTGTAATTTCTTGCATGCCTTCATTCCTTCATCCTGTTTTACTTTTCCCATACATGCAGAATTAAGCATTTCTCTTGGAGGGATACATTTGGTTTGGTGGCAATGTCTGCAGTGGTGCGTCTTTACTCAGTGATTTTAATAAACAAATGGTCTTTTATTAGAAAGCCTAGAGATTTCAATTCTTCTATCGGACCAAATAACTGTTGTTTATTATTTTATAAATGTTGTGCTTGCTTTCAATTTTTGTTAGTCTTTCCTATTATTGCAATCAGCGTGGCTCCAACAGAAACCACATGTGCACAAAAGAACCGATTTCCTAAAGAATATTGCTTCCTTCCGTCCCTCCATCCTTCAGTGCTTTCTTCCTTCCTTTTCCCTCTTTTTAGTGTCTTGCCCTCCTCTAGTGCTGATTTCTGTCCTGCCTTTCTCTCCACAGGGTGAACGGGGAGATGATGGAAGCCCTGGGGCCAAAGGCTATCCTGGCAGGCAGGTGCAGTAAATCTAGTGTTGCGGTGCTGGTTGTGCAGGGCCACACACACGCACATACACACACACATACAATACACATGCCGCATAGAAACACAGATATACACACACAAAGATAAAACAGTAGAATATAATCTATATGGTGCATTCATCTTTTTTGAAAATATTGGGGTTATTGTAACATTTTTTAATAAATCAAATTTCAACTGGTAATTGTTGCTCACTGTCAGAATGATGAATAATATGTGAATCATGAGGGAAACACTGAATCCTTGTATGTTTTCTGTAGCGAGAAAATAATCAAATTTAAAGATATTGGATGCTGGTAACAACTCTCAGCCATTGACAGCATCAGCCTGAAAAAATATAAATTTGTAAATCCAAATAAAAAGTCAAATGGAAAAGAAAAAAAGGCCTCAGAAAATAGCGACAAACAGCTCTAAGCTGTAGTTGAGAAGCACCTGTGGTGGAATTTCAGCGACGGATGCCTCCGGTCTAGCGAGGAAATAAAATGTCAAAAGGTTTCCTTAGTAATCACTACCCCGAAGAAAGAAAAGGTAATAAAAGTGTGACTAAT
This sequence comes from Thunnus thynnus, assembly GCF_963924715.1. Classification (NCBI taxonomy): domain Eukaryota; kingdom Metazoa; phylum Chordata; class Actinopteri; order Scombriformes; family Scombridae; genus Thunnus; species Thunnus thynnus. Next base: position 31,434,246 of record NC_089518.1, read on the forward strand.
GCCACAGCTCTCAGGGTACAAATAAGCTTCCTCTGCCTCTCCAAACTGTGAGCGCCATTCCTCGCCCCACTTCTAGGAATGGTGTTTAACTTAAGAAGTCAAAGCTGGGGAGCATTAGGGTTCCTCTGCATTTAAAATCTGTTTCCTCTTAGCTTTAAGCAAATTTAAACTCCAAAAACAGCTGGACAACTGCTCACTCACTTGCGCTCCCTGAATGTTTATGATAACTTGGAGTTCAGGCACGGGTCTCAGTGTTTGCCTCCATGCTTTAGCACACTTACTATGTCAGATCTGTGATCCCTATAGACACTTAGTGGTGTGTGATGGATTAGGTTTTAGCACCCCCTACCAACTGCAGGCTGTGAATCACTCGGGCTGTAAGTTCAAGTCAAGACACTGCATTTTGCTGTGGGGAGTTCTCCTGAGCTGAGAGTTGATCTTTATGGTTGCAGGGGGATATTTTCTGCACTGATGGATTTGCTGGCAGTGTCTCTGTGAAATTAATGTGTATTCTCCTGAAGTATTAACACTGAAAATGTCAAGCCAAAAGGCCAATTTTACAAAGATAAAAAAACCCAGATAAATTTGTGATCAATCAATGATTTTTTTGTTATTTGTCCAATTAAGTACTTTTACAGCAACATAAATAAAATTCTGCTGCTGTTTGTAACCACGGGAATATTGTTTTGTTATCTTAGGGTTTACCTGGGCCTGTAGGGAAAATGGGACCAAAAGGAATCAGGGTGAGTAGATGCTGGAAAAAGTACAGCTTTGGCATGCATTTGAACTCTGGTAATAAAAAGGTGCTTGAAATGTAAATACTGTATGTCTCACCCTGTTTCAATCAACCTCCAAAGGACTTTCTCTGTTTACTTGTATTTCATGTTCCTGTCATGCAGCTTCCAATGAAGGGCTCAGGGGAGAGATGCATGTTTCTACAGCAAAGTTGTTGAACTTTCGCTTTTGTAAATGAACTGTGAAATGTATGCTAAATGAATTACTTTACCAATGTGGGAACATAAAAAGGCCAACGTCATAAACGCCACTCATCCGCTGTTGTTAACTCCATAATGATAATGACTGACGGTTTTGCTAGTATATTTAAAGTACTGTAACTCTAGTCTTCCTTAAATCTTTCCTGTGCATACTTTTCTTGTTAATGTTAGCCAAATATCATAAAAATATATTTCTCTGCTGCCAAGCGCAACAGTAATGCACTCTTGACTGTAACTTCTAATGTCATTGTAATGTCTGTTTCTGCACTTTTTGCCTGTTTTTTCTGTCCTTTCACAGAGCAGGTGTGGAAGAGAGCTCTTCAGAGATCCCTGACGTGAGGGTATGTGCCCTTGGACTACATCGTGGAAGCCAGCACCATGCAGTCCATGGGCATATACACTTGCCTCAAGGCTTGGCTCTTCAAGACAAGTCCACCCTAGCAAAAATCATATGGCACTTTGACAGATCAAAGAATCACAGCTGAAGTCTTTGTACAGATTTTTAGATGTGTTAGAGTTGTTGGCATCTAACTGTTCATCATTATGTCCATCATTCATTCCTGCTCAGTCTCACTGTACCCCCTTGTCCACCTTCCTCTCTCATTCCATCTTTCTTTTCCTTATCTCTTCCATCTTTTATTAATTTCTTTAGGGTCACATTGGCATCCCTGGGCTTTTTGGCTTTCCTGGTCCTGATGGCGAGAGAGTGAGTATCAGTGGCTGTGACAGTAGATGCCCATTGGGTTGCATTATATGACTGTCCATGAACCAAAATGATGAAACAGAAATAAATTTGATTCATGAAATACTGCAAGCACACTTCATCAAAACACTCTTTATAGGCCCCAAGTAGCACAAAGTCCCTCACACTATATTGGATCAAGCCTGAGGGCAAAGCCAACTCACACGTCCAGTACTCTGTCTTGGATATGGCTAAAATGTAAGAAGTGGACTTAAATTGGCTTTAACCCAGCCAGGACTCAAGTTCTCATGAACCTTTGGGGCAGTGGAGCAGAATAATGATGCCAAATCTCATAGGAATTTCATTCCCAGTATTCTGACATCTGCGTGCCGTTTTTTTTAGTCACACTAGCAATGTAGCTCAATGCAACTGTGGGTCCATCAGTGCTTTCATTGGTTCTCTGATTGGTCTGTCGTTCAACTGTTTCAACACTTTGAGTAAAATATCTCAAGAACTATTGGATGGCAGGAAATTTGGTAGAAACGTTCATGGTCTTGAGACGATGAATGCCAAGGACTTTGGTGATACCCTGACATTTTTAGTGCCACCAACAGGTCAACATTTCAGTTCATGACTGGATACTCCTAAAACTAATGACTGAGTCCTGTCAGCTGCAGCCGCGATTTGAGATTAATGTTGACATAGCATGCTAACAAGTTAACATGCTAAAGGTAAATATTCAATGTTATCATGTTAACATGTACTGTTAACACGCTACAGTGAGCAAGTTGTAATGATATAAAATTCACACCAGAGTACAGCTGAGTCCAACAAAATACAGTTTAGTCTGATTAAAAATTAGCCAGGTGTAACACTGTAGAGCTGAGTCATAGTCACTGTACAGATTATGAAGCTTTTTGATTTAGGTAACAACACAACCTTTTCTCTGGTGCCACCCCCAAGCCAATCTTTACATTTTTGCTACATCATTCCTCACGTTCTCCCCATGGAGCAACTAAAATCTTAAGCCATACTAACAGCTCCATGGGGAGACCATGGAGCTGTTAGTATGGCTTAAGATTTTAGTCATTTTGTGTAATATGAATGTCTTGTCCCAGAAGAGGAAATTATTACTGCGGATAGGCAGAGTAAAAATGTAAGAGCACAATAAACAGTAAGTTTAGAAGACAATAGAAGGAGAACTTTTTATTCAAATGTAATTAATAACTCCATGGGTAATAAGTATGTTGATTTCATATGGAATAAATGGAAATTCAACACCTACTTTTCAAATTACAAACAATGTAATAATAAAGTTTATTTACATATCAAAATCAATCATTACAAAGTAACTTAGAGAGAGGATGGTCCTGATTCTAAGTGATTTGTCTCTTACAAATCCATTTTTCTCTCTCTCTCACTATTTTCTCTTGTCTGTTTCAGGGAATTCCTGGCGTTCATGGGAAGAAGGGCAAGATGGGTAGGCCGGTAAAGTTTTCTCTCAACATACTTCTCAGACAACATTTTCAGTGCAGCCTCATGAAAGTGTGGTTGCTTTGTCTTGGTCTATGAGGTCTTATTGTAGTGCAGAGCTACTTTAAACTGTATTAAATGACCATTACTCACACAAAGACTCTTGTTCAGTCTGAAACCCCTCCTGGCCTTAGTCATAAATCTCTGAATAAAGTCGTGGTAACTTTCATACTGGCACTGTTATGCTATTGATTATTGTAGGGATTGCAGTAAGGGGAGAGATATGCACAATAAATTGTGTAAAAAATGTTTTAGAAACACAAGTTCATGTGTCAGTAGATTACAGTCAAACTCTCAGTCAGTTATCTTTTTAATATCAGAAATTATTGCCCTCATAATAAAGTAAGTGAGTTAAAATAAGATTTATGGATGCCCCCATAAATCTTGTGTGATTGATTTTCTCTGGCCAAATTTGATTAAGAATCATTATATGTCATACACTGTGCTTGTTACTGTCCTTGTTTTGCATTAGGCTGATATGATAATGTAATGTGTCAGTTGCGGGTTTGGCTCTCTGGAGTCCCTGCCCGCAGACCAGAGAAGTCTATAGTCATTGGCGCCTGGAAGTCAATTTCCCATCCTTGCAGGCTTACATGGAAAATACTGATACTGCATAACCACTTGTGTAAATCTGGTATTTTCCCAGGCTCAGTCTGGTTGTACATGTTTTTTTTTAAAGATTATTATGCTGTAACGGTCATTGACATAGATAAAAGTCCAGAAGTATGTTCAGAGTAGCCAAGGCATGAGCAAGCCATTTCTCTTTTTCTGTGGTGAAAAGTGAGGTCAGTCACTTTGCGTAAGAAGTTTTTTTTTTTTTTTTTTTCCTGTCCTGAGTCAGCAGTTTAACAAAGTCTGGAAATAAAGAGTTAGCATGTGTGATCCAACCGAGATACATGTGATTCACGTGTCTTGAAGCCTAAAACAACTTGAACTGCAATTTCAGAGACTTTTTTTTTTGTTTTTACAGCTCCCCTCCTCCTGTGTTAACCTTACGTATGGAAAGCAGGAAATTGGCCTTTTATATATTTTATCTAGTCAGTGTTATAGTTTGCACATAGCTGGCAGAACCTCCTAGGATGGATCACATAATGAAAAAGGTCTTGCCAACCTCGCTGAAAGTTGTTGTCAATACGAGAACAAAGACTTGAGGTTGCATGTGTTTCTGATCAAACCAACTCAGTTATTGACAATTTTGGAAAGAAGCACATTTTTCCACATTTCCTGCGGGCTTCATGTTGCACCAATTACTGCTTATTACTTTATCCACATTTGCCTAATGTACTAAATCAGCATTTTGCCACACAAACAATCCTATCAAACCATCTCTTGAGGTCTTCATACTTTCATTTGATCTTTTTTCCTCTCTGTCTGCAGACAGAGGACGAGAGCCTTCTCTGCTATTCTGCCATTTATCATTTGTCTAACCATAGCGCTCGCCTTCTGTGGGCGAGTGCTGAGGCGTGATGTGCGGTTGGTTGCATGTTGACCTTGGCACATTGACAAGCACACGTTGAGCGTGTGGCCTCACGGCTGCATCACGCCTCTTGTTCTGCCTCTATAATGGAATTACGAGCACCAAGCAAAAAAAGGACGCAGTCAGCAGTTCCTGGGCCAAGCAGCTTTATTCAGCCATTTAGGCAAGTCCTGGGGGTTTGATTCGCAGGCTGCTGAGCGCTCCCTGCCAGCGTGTGCACACACAGACACTCGGTCGCTCGGAAACACTCAGCCGTGGAATTTCCTGCCGGTCTCCCAGGAATGAAGTGCTGGGAGCGCATTTGATGGGATTTGCTTGGCTTTACTCTGCAAACTTCTGTTTTGGGAAACACTGTTGATCCTCTGTGTATGGTGTGATAACTCCCCTTGCAAAGCATATGATATCTAAATTAATTAAAAACTAACAATGTGACCATGATAAAACCACTCAGTTCCCCTCTGGTTACATAACTACCCTGTTTGTTTGTGTGCTCAGGGGTTTCCTGGTGACTTTGGAGAGAGGGGACCTCCTGGCCCTGATGGGAACCCAGTAAGTGAAATGATATAGATTTGTGCACCCTTGACTCCCTTTAAGCACAGTGCAATTCATTCATGTTTGGCCCTAATGTCCACAACATTACACTTGACTGAGATTTATTCAGATTTCAGTATAAAATGATCATAATACAACTACATTCCATTAGATACACTTTGAAGAGACATGGAAAAAAGTAGACACAGTAAAAACAAATGCTACTACTGTACATCATTTGACTTTCTTTAGTCTTGGTCCTCTCAGAGCAGTGCACTATTTCTCAAAAATGCAGAGTAATAGAGTTGGAGCTAACTTGCATATTGTTTTACAGCTAGAGTGTTTTATTCCTAGAGACTGACGGTGAGGCAAATCCGTGTAGTCATTCACTAACTCCTCTCTCACCCATCATAATCCATACTGATATGAGGGCAGCATCAGCAGTTTCACTTGCCTCTCTCTTTTCTTTAAGTTTGACCCCCTCCGCTCATGATTGACAGGGTCACCGTTAGATTGAGATTGGCTGACCTCCGAGAGCCTCCTCCAGGCCTCATTTCCTCTCCCTCCAGAGGGAAGAGGGGGATGTTCCATTTGGCTGAATTCATCTCCTTTCATTCATAGAGAAATGGAGGAGGCGACAGGAAGGCCACACTGGGCTGTGTGTCATCCAACTCGCCATTGGATGCGTAGCTTGGAGAGGATGTAGGCATGGCGTGTGGCTGCGGGGTAGATAATTCAGACAACAAGCCTCTCTGTGTGCGGAGTGCCAAGTGCTTAGTCACTATGCTAAACTGAGTGGAGAAACACATTACTCAGGCTGTCAGTGGAGGAACAAAATGAACAAATAAACATAGTAAAATATGGAGACATACAGTGTGCTTACATGTGCAAACCTCTGTGACAGTCCTTCCCCCTACACCTTTATCTGATGGGTTTTTTTTATAGAACTTTTTTACTGCACCATTTTTCCATTATCTTTCTTTCTTCCTCTCTTTATCTTAGGGTGAACTGGGAGCTCCTGGTCCATGTGGAGTCCCTGGTCTTGTTGTGAGTGCTGCTATTTTACAACTTTTTTATAGATATTTATATATCCTCTACAGGGTATCGAAATCTCAGTACTTCTTTGGTACTAAGGGAAATGTTTCCATAGCACTGAGTATCAAAAATTGTCAAGTATCAAAAGCTGGCATTGAATGTCTTGTCATTTGTGATCTTTTTTTTTTTACTTATTCTTTGATCAGATAGTTCCTGATTTTAATTAAAACATAAATCAGTTTGAGAGTATTTTATTTAGGCAAAGTTCTTGTGTAGGAGCATTTAACATTCAAGAAATCTGTCTTTTGAAATTTTGTACAGAAGCTCAGCACTGGTATTGAATATTTTTCCCCCGGCCTGTGTTATGGGTAATAGTTGTTAGTGAGAGCATAACAGGAAACATGGTAACAACAAACTGAAATTTGTATATTATTTAGGGTTTTATCTGTCCTTCCAGTTTATTTAGTTTATGTTTTGTTTGTGTGTTGTTGGTGACAGGGAGACATGGGCCCTGTTGGCATTATGGGTTTTCCAGGACCGCCGGGACTCAAGGTAAACAATGTGGACATGTTGTAAATGTCTCTGGTTTCCATATTGGTGTGACATGAAAAGAGCACATTTAGGCTAATTAGTTGTTATTCTCAATCTGAATGTATTTAAGTACCAGTTGAATGAGTTGCTCATAGACACTTTGATCAGACTTTTTGCTTGTTTTGGGATCAAATGTGACTGCGTGAACCTTGTGACACTTCCACTCCATGGCCACGTGTTCTTCAATGTAAACCCTAGTTTACAGGAAAAAACTAGGGCTAATTATGTTGGTGTTTTTCCTTTTTGCTCTCAAGGGAGTACCAGGAAACCCAGGTGAACCAGGACTGAAAGGTGATAAGGTGATCTGCATATGTATTTCTCAGACTAATAATCCCCTAAACACAAGAATGCTAGAGATGACCATATCACAGAAATGTGTCTCTGACTCTGATGAAAGCTAACAGATTACACAGAGACAAAAGCCGTAATGCATGACCAACACTCCTGTGGTGAATGTTGATTGATAATTTTTGCTAACATTCTGATTATTTGTGTTATTTTTTCTTTGTGTTTTCACAGGGGGACATGGGTTTACCAGGAGAGCCGGGGGAGTGTGGTTTCCAAGGGGACAAGGTATGTTTATGTTTGTATGTGCACAGGTGGTACAGCTGGTAGTCTATTAATCATAGGATTGGTTGTTCAATCACCAATTTCTCATATCTGCATGTCAAAGTGTTCTTGAGCATGACACTGATCTCTAGATGGGTAAATGAGAGATATTGTAAAGTACTTTGCTCTCCTTTCAGGTTAAAATTCTGTAAAAGCACAGTCCATTTACAATATTTTTTAAACTCAGTGTTCCTGTATGTGATCAGTGTGCCAATGTATGTGATGAGTATTATTATTTTACACATGACCTGTATACACTGAGGTTGTTTTTATTTCACAGGGTATCCGTGGCTCACCTGGGTTACCAGGTCCTCGTGGAAAACCTGGACCACAGGTGAGTCCCGTAGTCTGGTATTTTCCATCACATATTTGGGCACTAGTACCAGAAGTCGAAAAACTATATCCAACGTTGGCGACAGCTGTTGGGTTTCTGGCATGCAAATCAAATTCAAGCACATTGATACAACAGAGTTGAAACTTGATAAGATTGACTATGTTTGAACAGTTTATCGCTGTACTTCACAATATCATTTTGTATAGATATTATATTTCTTTCTCTCAGTCTGATTTTTCTTTTAATGTTTAATTACTTTGGTTACTTGTATGTGTTCATGTATGTGAAGCACTATACTGAGGGTAATGTTGTGGGGGCAATTTCAACTTTTGAGAGAATTTTGGACTAAAAGCATGATGATGTACTCAAAGGGTACGGTAAGTCTTAGGATGCATTCAAGAAGAGAAAGAAACAAACAAATGAAAAATGCTGGTGCCACTGAAGAAAAAAGGATGAAAATCTTCAGATGCATAGAAAAGCCACTCTCACTTCTAGGAGTCTTTTGGTTTTATTTGGTCTAAGAAATATATGCTAATGAACCCCTCAAAGAGCAGTGCACAGGCAAATTCCCAGTGCAATTACAGCCACAGCTTTAAGACTAATCCACCAAAGTTGGCACTCGTGTTCTTAAGTGTCTTTAATATTTTGAGGACTCTCTGATCTGCTTTGAGATTCCAGCATGGAAAACCCACTCTCGTGCTTGCTTGACCTGCTATATAATGTCTGCATCTTGTGGTAGTAATAACAGCCATTCTGATGGTCAAACTCTTTCCTTAATCTGTGGTTAAAACACCACCTTACAGGGTCCTTCCTGGTGCTGTAAACAGCTTAAAAAATAAAATAACAAGACAGCAAATGCATGACCTTGAATGTATATAGACGATGTATTTTTATCTGATGCTATTGAGTCCTGGCAGGGTTAAAGCCAATTGAAGGCATATTTCCTGTGATTTTGCAGGGTTAGATTAAATAATTATGGTGCTGTACCGCATGATGTTCTCTGCACAGACCATTTAGTGAATCAAGGAAACGGTATTTTCAGTTTGAGTAAAGATATGCTGAGTTTACTGGTTGACTGTATGTCATTTAAGTGCCTTTTTTTTAAACACTTTTAGGGTAAACCTGGTGAAAAGGGCCCTGATGGTATACCTGGCCCTCCTGGCCCAGAGGTAGGACCTATTATGTTTACTAAGTACTGAACAGAACAACATAAATGCATTAGATTTACTGTATGTAATTCTATAATTTCTTTTAATAGGTAAATGCAATTATAGAATAGTGCAGAAAGTATTTACTGTGTGGTGATGAAGCTTTGGTTTTCGCAGGGCTTTCCAGGTGACATTGGCCCACCAGGTCAAAATGGCCCAGAGGGACCTAAGGTTAGTAGAGTGACATAACTCTTTGAATATGAATCATCAATGAGTAGAAATGAAGTGAAAACTAATTTTCAGTATTGCTATTCATAGGGGAAGCAAGGGACAAGAGGCTTACCTGGTCCACGAGGAACACCTGGACTTCAGGTGGGGTTGACTTTGGTATATTGGCAGATTTTGAAAATGAGAAACAGATAATAGATGTTTTTTTTTTTCCCTGACCTTTTGCAACAATTTTCTTGTCAGGGTGATGAGGGACCAGTTGGGCCAGCTGGACCGGCTGGACTCGAGGTGAGTGCTGATTGGATGAGGCCAGTTAGAAAACACAATAACAGTTATCTTGTGGGATGTACTGATTACGCCACTCTTCTGTACATAACTACACACAAGAGCACCATGTGTCTCTACCTATATTTAGCTTTGCCTAAATTTGCTATTTATGGTCTGTTATAGACAATACATTCTTTGGATAACACATCTCTCTATTGTTCCAAAGCTGTTTTGAGAGACTTCCTGTTGGACATTGTGTACACATATTGCCAGATTGGTCAGCAAATTGCTATGCTCTTTTCTATCATTAAAAAAACAAACAAACACACAAAAACAACTATTTTTCAATTTCAGACCCATATAGTGTTTGTCAAATATAATTTTATCTGATAATTGATTCATTTTAAGACGGAAGAACAGGAAGGGACATTTTGTCCTAATACCAACAATAGTGTATTGTATTAGTATCTATTATGGAAGTCAAATGTGCAATAGAAGTTGTTGAGTCAAGGAAACAACTCAGAGTCCCCTTTGTTTTTCAAATATCTCCACCATACACAGATTTGGACTCAGTTATCAACATCTGAAGATAGAACATAGTGAATAAAGAGGCAGTGCAAGGCAAAGTGCTGATTTTATGAGACAAATAGGATGCCTTTGAACTGCTCTGCAGTATAAATAAAATCCACAGCCACCATCAAGATCCAAAAAAATTGTGTTTTGGAGTTATCCCAGGCTAAACAATAGAGAAGACATGCCCAATGAAACTCTCTGTTTTTGCAATGGTTCACTCCAGTCTGCCTTCTCTCAAAAGTGTAACCCACAAGTGATTCGTGAAAACAAATACAAATGACCCAATGACTTTTGTGAGTAATCAGAGACCTTTAACGCTGCAAACGGCTCTTTGTTTTACGGATCATTAAATTTCTTAGAGGGATGTTTGTGTTTTGGCATCAATTGCTGCTTTGTTTTGTTCCTTGACCTCTCCAGGGACAGCAGACTCACATGCTGCGCCTTTTTACAGGAGATACATGGAGTTTATTGTCTGTTCAGTGGAGCTGCAGTACACTTCTCTGTGTCATTTTTGCTTTCTGTTCAGGGCAGGCCTGGGAGGCAGGGATTCCCTGGACTGACAGGCCCAGATGGACTCAAGGTCAGACCCAATAGGCACACATCCACCGCCGAACTACTGTCATCCTTAACTGAACATTGTCTCCCCGGCTCTCTTTTATGATAATGTATCATCTGAATAAGTGTAAATTAGATGTTAATTCTCCGTTACCACAGGGGAACGGGCCTCCAAGCACATTTCCACTGATTAGAACTAAAAATGAAAGGCATGAATAAGTTTGTGATATGCTAATTGGCTGCTTTGCTGTAGGGCGAGACCGGGATAACTGGAGAGGTCGGAAAGCTTGGCGAGAGGGTAAAGGCTTTTCTCCATCTATCTGCTGATCATTGTTTGATGCTCACAGTGTGTCTGTGTGTGTTTCTGTTTTGTTGGTGCATCAAAGCTGTGTGGCCTATTTATGAGAAATAATACTTCAATGCAACTATGAGAAATAAGACGCAGTAAAGACAGCATGTTTCCTTGACTTGTTCCTTCAGGGGCTGCCTGGTTTTATCGGGCCTGTTGGAGAAATGGGGATCGCTGGAGAAAAGGTTAGTGTTTTCTGTTAATATGGCTTGTGATTAGTGCTGAAAAGAAAAGTTGATTAATTGGTAGGTCAATGGACAAAAAACTAATCAAACAATTTTGATAAACTATAAATTGTTTATGCCATTTATCAAGCAAAAATGCCAAACATTTGCTGTCCAAGCTGCAAAAATGGGGCTAAAATAGCTGCTTTTCTGTTTAATTTTATTATGAATTGAATATTTTGGTTTTGGACAATTTATTGGACAAAACAAGCAATCTGAAAAACATCTCATCACCACTAGTAGCGCTATAAATCAATGTTTTGCAGGTCCTTGATTTGTTTTTTATCTCATGCATGCACACAAGGACGCATATGCATGCATACATGCAATACACTTTCCTGCTGCAAGTTTCACAGTATTCCACTGATCTAAAGTAGGTGACATTAAGGCATTGAGTACTGTAGTAATGTGCCAACGAAAGACAGGGAAGAATATGCAGGTTTCGAAATACTTAACAAATCGGAATGTTTGTTAGGCCAGAAGGAAACACGAAGCATTTTGTTGAGAAAAAAGTGATCAACAGTTTATTCAATAATGCAAATAATGAGTCAGAGCCCTACTTGCGATGTTATTGTGATCCTGATGTGTGCTTCCACAGGGGGATCGAGGAAAAACAGGCGATCCCGGGCCGCCAGGGGAACCGGGGCCGATGGTAAGGAGTAAGTCTGGACCCTGTCTCTCGTACCAGGGGGGCATTCAATTCTACATACGTAAGGGATGGGGGGTGTGATGTGTTTGGAGAGACTGATCTGAGTAATCAACAATAATCAAACCAATATGCAGAGTGAAAATATCCATCTAGTTTTGTCAGAAATCTGAAAGTTGATTTTATGATTTCTTTGCTAAATCATATAGATATAATTTGAGTAATGTTGTATCCTTCAGGGTCACACTGGAATACCTGGAGAGAGGGGGTCACCTGGGCTGCAAGGGATCCCAGTAAGTTTGTATCCTCATCACTTTATGTGCACCCAAACTCCTGGGCCCTCTTTTATAAGCTTGAAGTATGAGGAGAAACGTAAACCAGAGATGATCAGCATGAAGACTTTAATGTCCATCCCAATCACACATATTTGTGAAACAGGTTTCTCCTTTATGTCAGCCAAAAAAGAGATTTTGGGATAGAGTGGATGCTGGTAGAGCCCTCCCATAGCGGTTTCTTCCACGCAATGACAAAAGAGTTATGTAGAAACAAGCCCAAAGCCCTTTCTTTGTACAGTACCTGCATTTAACTTGCCACAGTTAATAAAGAATATAATAGAGGAATAAAACTGTCCCTGTTACTTCCCTTAGTTTGTTACGTCAAACTATGTCAATATTTCTCACACATTTAGGGGCCTCCTGGTTGCCGCGGATCCATCGGCATCAGAGGACCCAAAGGCAGGAGGGTAAGTAAATTAAATCTGTCTTATATAATTATTTATAGCCATTAGATGACACTCTATTACTATCTGTCACCAATGGATATGGTACAATCTACCGTAATTCAACTGATACCTAATTAATGGAGCTTTTTATATTGCTGGCAGGTCCTCCTAAAGAAAGAATCATTTTTTTCTGCATAAAGCAGTTAACATGAACAGTGGCAGACCATAGAGTATAGAAAATCAAACTTAATCGACAGAAAATCCAACCATCCACAGTTAATTAAATCTCTTGGAAGTACAGTGCAAAAACAGTAGACCAAAGATTGCTTAGCAACCTACTGAAAAAATACTTAAGGAAACATAAAGTACTGGATATTTCTACACAGACGCAACAAGTTGAATCTGAACATGTGTTGGTACAAAACATAAATTCCAGCATACTAAGCAGCTTGTTCCAACATCTTGCGCCATAAAACACTCTGAAGTTTCATAAGAACATGTGTGCATTACTGTGTCTTCCATGAGCAGAGGATAATTCCAGTGTTCGCTGGCTTTTCCATAATTGAGTTTTCTACTTTGGGAAAATAGCCCTTGGTTACACAGCAGGATCATTTGACTGAATGAATAATTGATCCAACATGAATAAGTGGTACTGTATAATTAAGGCATTTCATTTTGTAGATTGGTTTTACACGACTCCCATGATATCACAAGCAGTCACAAATGTAATATTTAATAACTATAATAGCTGAAAATTACGTCAAGGTTTCAGAAAATAGAACTGAGAGCAGGACGATTAAATACCTGTCTAATCAACAAGAATAGGAAAACCCAGTAAACACTATTTTTTGTGTAAGTTTTTATTTAAAATTTTCAAATTACTTCCAAAAAAGGAGAATTTATCTTTACTCTTGAGGACACTCATCTTAAAAATATTGTCAATGTGTATTCCTAAAAGGAGGAGCAGCAATATATAACAAAGCCAATAAACTTATGATAGCATTTCAAGGAAAACGGTGACAGCTATTTGTACGCATATATCCAATCTTATTTATTTTGTGTTTTTTTTGTCTTATGTCATAGGCCCTCTTAAGTGCATGTCATTCAATTTTGTTTAAAGATCACTCTTCTAACCTTCATCCAAACTGACTCCTGAATTCAAGCTTGCTTCTTAACTGCAAGTAATGCTTTTCTCAAACATATGAGCAAATCATTACCATCATTTTATCTGTGTTTCCATCTTAATCTTCAATAAAAATCCCTCAAATTGATGCATTTTCAAAAGAAGAGTGTCCACCAGAGTCCAGAGTAAAAGGGTGAGCGTCAAGCTAATGTGCCTGTTCAAGCTGAATGGATCTGAGTAACTGATAACGCAGGGAGGAATGGATGGTAAATGCCTGCACTATAAAACATGTTGATCATAATAACTAATTTAGTCAATCAATCCCTCTAAAATGAAAAAAGCAAATGGGTTTAGAAACTTTCAGGGTTTCCCATGAATTTTTATCTGTTTTCAAGAATTTTGAGAAATATTATCAGCATCATGGGTCTAAGGATGGAAATGTGGGTCTGTTGTTTGGTTCACAACTTTAGTCCTAACTGATACAGTACTGTATCTCTACAACTATCGGATGGATTGCCATGAAATTTTGTACAGCCATCCTACTGTAGGTTCCCAGAGGATGAAACCAGTTGACTTTGGTAATCCCCTGACTTTTCATAGCGAGATCTGTGGTTTTGAGTGAAATGTGTTAACAACCATTGATTGGATTACCATAACCTTTGGTACAGACATTCATGTTCCCCTCTGGATAATTTTAAATGACTTTGGCTATCTCTAATTTTTCATCTGGTGACATAATCAGATCAAAATTTTAATCTGTCCAATACTTTGGTTTATGACAAAATACCTGTAAAATTAATAACATTTCTATCAGCCTTAACTGTGCTTTGTATTTAGTACTAATTAGCAAATGTTGCATGTTAAGATAGTGACCATGGTAAAAACATTGTTCTCCCTAAACATCAGTATGTTAGCATTATCATTGTGAGCATGTTAGCATGTGGATGTTAGCATTTAGCTCAAAGCACTGCTGTGTCTAAGTACAGGCTCACAGACCTGCTAGCATGGCTGTAGAAACTTTTAGTCTTGTTGAAATGACAGAGATCATCTCCTAAGTGCCTTGCAGGTGGGACTAGGAAGAAAAAAGTAATTTAGACTGGAAAAAAGTAAAATTATATCACCTCATGTCACTTAATATCAGAGGAATCAGTCTCAATTTATTTTTGGTGTGTCTACATAACAACACAAACAACTGAAAAGCAGATGAAAAGGTTTGTAATATCTGTGTAATTATTCCAAATGCTTTTTTTGGAATCATCATGAAATCTAGATACAATGAAATAAACAATAAATATCACTTTTTCTTTCCCTCTCAACAACAGTCTTTCACAGATTTGTCCGTTAATACCAAGGTGCAGCAGAAACTCCAAGGCCTCTTATGAGGTGGAGCTGTATTCTGCACTGGCTTTATTTAGATCAACTTTATATAGGATGCCTACATGAACAAACCAACAAAGTCACACGTACTTCTTTCCATTTCCTGAGTGAACAATTTGGCATGATTTTAAAGGCGAGAATGAATCAGCTACAGGATTTGTGTCCTTTCCCAAGGCTTCTTTACAATAAACTCTGTGTGCATGAGTCAAATATCACAGTCCCACTGTGTGTGATCGTGGAAAGATGGGGACAAAAGTCTACAGTGTGGATTGGGCATGCTGCAGAGCTAATTAGCAAATGCCAAGTATTTGCAAAATAGACACAATCTTTGATCGTGTCTCTCTAGTGTGGGCTAAACCATAGTACACAATAAAACCAAGAAACTACCTCCCAGGCTTAAATAAATGGAGATGACTAAAGTGAAGATTAAGTGCCTTAATTCACCGACTTAACATGTGTCTGGGGTTTGTGAAAGACCAAGTTTTCCAAAGCTATTCATTAACCACAAGTTTATTTTTTTTCTGTAGGGTCCGAGGGGTCCTGACGGCCCACTGGGGGAGAAAGGGTCTACTGGAGTAACGGTGAGCACAAGGTCAAAAAGTCAAAGTTACCAGCGGTTAATAAAACATCTTCAGACCCTCATGTTGACTTTGAGTGTGTGTCTCTTTGTTGATTACTTTACTTCACAAGCCAAGCTGCATTTTGAGCTTGTCTGGCCTTTAGCTTCCTAATTGCACACATCAAATCTGTCCCATGGAAAGCAAGGATAAACAAAATGTTGGTAGGGGGTAAAAAAAAATCATGAGAACTTTTACAAGCAGCTTTGTTCTTCTGTCTGTTATTATTAACTTTTTTAACATCCAAAGAATATTTAGTTAAATGAAAATCCAACAACAGAACCTTAAATCAAAGAGTTGGGAGTGCTTGGCAGTAGGGAGCATTTTAACTCTGGGGGATTTTAGAAAGCTTGGTTAACTGAGTTGAATGTTTTCTTTGCAGGGCCCTGATGGTCCACCAGGAAAATTGGGCCTCCCTGGGGATATGGTATGAAAAATTAGGCTTCTTTACTTTTCCTTCATAACAGTGATGACATTAGTGGTATTAGTAATGATCCTAGTTTGGTCATGTGGCCTTTCAAACCCTCAAAATATCTAGAATACATTGTGTTGATACTTTTTGTCTCAGTGAAAACTGATTTCCTGTGTTGCCTTAGAAAAGCATGCACAGATAAGCATTTTCACAGTTTGATTTAAGCTCTGTGTTTGATGTTACATATTATCTTTTTTTGTCAGTTATCTTTTTTTTTATAATTGATTAATAATGTAAGTGATTGAACAAGCATAAATGCCTGATTCTCTGGTTCCAGCTTCTCAAATGTGATAATTTACTTTTTTTCTTTGTTTTATCATTTTAAACTGAACATGGAGTTTTGGAGTGTTAATTGGACAAAACAAGCATTTTTCTTTTTTTTTTTTTGTAATTCTAAGACTAATCTTTGTGTTCTTTCCCTTAAGAATCATAGCATGGTTGTCATTAGAGCTGAAGCAATTAAGTGATCAATAAACTAGGCAATCAACTATTTTCATAATGAATCTATTATCAATTAACATCATTGCAAACAGACTATCTTTGGGTTGTGGGCTGTTGGTAGGACAAAACAAGACATTTCAATATGTCAACTTCAATCTTGGACCTTGTTATAGGCATTTTAAGAATATTCCGTCATTTTATGAAACAATGAATCAAGAAAATAATTGTCAGATTAATAAATAATGAAAATCATTAGTTGCAGCCCCAGTGGAGTGAACTGAGTCTTAGTCCTGTATTGGATATGCCCGTTTTGCCCTATTTTTCATGGTGTAATAACAAACAACACCAGTAAAAATTAACTCGTTCATCTGTTAGAGTAGAGCTTATGTTTCTGTTTTGTCATTTTGCTGCAGGGGAAGCTTGGCGAGCCAGGTGAAGCTGGGCCTAAGGGATTTCCAGTAAGTGATTGGGGCTAACAGAGGTCTCATTTAGGTCAGTCTTGATTTTTGGGGTGGACACATTTTGGGGAACAGTAGTGGATAAGAGAGACTTGTGTGGCACACTGTTACTCTAATGGGTGTTTTAGCAGTTCAGCATCGGTATGAATACCAGTAGTGTGTGTGTGTGTGTGTGTGTGTGTGTGTGTGCACGTGTGTGTTTCTGTTATAAACGCTTGTGTTATTTTCAGGGTGTTCAAGGACCCTCAGGACCTCCAGGAGCTAAAGGAATTGCAGGAGAGCCAGTGAGTTATGTTATTTGTTTAAGTGGGTATCACTTTGGGTGATATTTTTTATACCAAAGAATTACTGTATAGTAATGTTTTCATGTATTTATATTTTTTTTCTATGCCATGTTTCTGCTATATTTTTGCTCTCTAGTCTTGCTGCTACAGTTTCAATTACCTAAGATGTAGGAGCTTGTATCTCATTACCTACTCTTAAATGACCTGTGGCTCTCTACCACATACTGTACATCCTTTTTCTTCCCCTTACATATAAACTCTGGATTTCCACGTTGACACCTTTTTATTCAGTGCTTCCTAGAAACCCATTTCCTGGCTGAAAAGCCCTGAACAACCTAATCCTCTTTCTCTCATTCTGCCCAAGTTTCACAGACACAAGCAGAAAAGTAGTGAGTCAGAGACAATTTGATTTACACCATCCCCTTTCTGGAGAGGCAGCTTTATTGTAGCCGGAATGTGTCTCAATAACAACAGGCCCACTTCCATCACATACAGAAGCTCTGGCTCAGTGTTTTGAAGGCTCTTAGCCCTGCAGATTAACTTATCTCCACAAATCCACACATTCTGCCTGGTTCTTATTTCTTTTCACATTTTTCCTCCCTTACTGTCACTGTTAACTCTTAACCTTTTTGTCGATGCCTTTACTTTGTGGCTATAGGGACCAGCAGGGCCACCGGGAACGATTGGACCACTTGGGGAGATGGGACTGATGGTGAGTTTGATCACATAGCTGGTTTAACAACTTCCACTGACTTTTACATTAGCACTGAATACTGAAGACTGTCACTGTTTCTGACAGGGGCTGCCAGGGAGGGATGGAGAGAGAGGACTGCCTGGTGAACCTGGAGAGAAGGTAAAGATATTGATATGCTGTTGAAACCTTCACTAATTATTGAAATATTGGACTGTTGGATTTGTTTTGTGTGTTTGTGTTTTACACCTTGAACATTGGTGTGGGGTGATAACATCACAACAGCCTTTGCTTACAGTAATTTTTTTTTTTCAAGTGGATAAATTATATTTTGTTTAGAAATTAAAAGCCATTTGATTTGGGCAAATAAAAACCTATCCTGTGCTCAGTACATTTATTTGTGTGTTTGCTGATATCCACATAAGCACACACTAATCACTTCTCTCACTAAGTTTGACTCATTTACCCTCTTTACATTTCTACCTTGTGCACACTCAAGTTTTTCTGCACAAGTAGGGAAGCACAGGGAGAATGGGAAGTAACTACTGTTACCTAAGTTGGTTGGCTTCTGCTAGATAAACTTAACTTATCTGGCATATGTTAGCAAGCTACCTACCAAGATAGCCAGGTAGAGACTAATTTACAAGATTTCTAAAACTAGGTGTGTGACCCAAACCGTACAAACTACTTTTGTGTAGCTTTGGTGTGCCTACTTACCATCATCCCAATACTTCCCTACTTCTCCAGTAATTGATTATCCTTGAAAACAAATAAGAAATCACCCTCTCAAATTTTCCAATTGGCTGAAATTTTGGCATAGTAAAACTGAGTGAGAGGGGTTATTATTGTGCACTTTATATAGACAATCACAACTACTGAGCACAGAATATATATTTATTTAATGGAATTAAATTATTCTTTGCCTGATCATAATTTCTGTGCAAATTATAAATTATGTGCTTGCAAACAATATATTTATTGAGGATTTAGGCACAAATATAATGGCATACTACTCTCCATCATTGAGTGTGCAGCATTGGAAAAGCAAACACAGCAGAGGCAAAAGGAGATACAAAGCATTACCAATGACTTAACCATTATGTTTCCTTCAATGACAGGGCACCGATGGTCCACCTGGCAACATCGGAGAACAGGGTTTGATTGGCCAGAGAGTGAGTATTCCATATTTTCTTTCTGTAAAGTCTTATTGAGTAAAAGTGTACTAAATTTATCTTGGCAAACCATTAAACTGTAACAGGAGACATGCAACTAGCAGCACAGAGTTAACCAAGTGGAAAATTTGCTTTTAGAATGTAATCAAACACTATTTTGCCAGTGTTTGGATTGTTACACATATCTGTTTCTACTTCCTGTGATTACTGTCCTTGGAATACTGGAACATATTGCAACCATTACATTTTTATGATTTGCCTATCAGGGTGAGCTAGGAATTGATGGGGAGGCTGGACCAAGCGGACCTGATGGAGCCAAGGTTAGTATGAAAATAAAAGACACGTGTACTTAACTTACTTATCATACCTAAACTTGAGATATTCATCAATTTAAAACAGTGTCTTTAACTTAAGGGGACCACAATAAATGGAAAAAGGTTATTTCAAGACTTTGGCCAGTGATCAAATTGTTAATAATTTCAGCACTGATTAATTCTGTCCCAAGGCTGTGTGTGTGTGAACCCAGTGAACTCTCCTGTTTACTGTAGCAGCTTATTGTAATTAGAGCGAGTCGAGTATTGTTTGTGAGATCTTGGCCTTAGTTGGAGCTGCATTGTGTTGATGCTTAGTGAAAACAGATAGCGGGGCTATTTTAAGAGTTCTACTGTCTGGCAAGTATTGTGACAGGAAAAAAAAGCAAAAAAACCTGCCTATTCAGCAGGTCCAAACTGCTAGAAGTATGGCTGACAGACCCACAAACAGCTTTTGGCATATAGAAGGTGGTAAAATGTGAGCATGGAGAACACTGAGGATTAGAATAGAGTCAACCTGAGAGCCTGTACAGCTCCGTGCTATACACAACATTTTCTGTAAGTCAGGAGAGTAAACTACTTTGAGGGATTCTTGGCCACTGTGTGGCTCCTGGATAAAAAACAGCAGCTCAAGAGGGATTTGCAGCTTGTGCTGTTCACTGTTAGGGGAATGAGAACCAGTTCATTGTCATGGTTCATTGTTGTATTACTTGGTGAAACTGAAATAGAAATTCAGCAAATAATCAGAGGATTCAGACATTATTTCAACTGCCTGCTTCCAGCAGTTTGTAGCACACTGAATACCCAATTCTTGTTACAAGGCATTATAAGACTATCAAGTGAGCGTTGCCAAATAGCAAAAGCCATTTGTATACTGTATCTATAATATCAGTTATAATAGGTCAAGCAGATAAATTTGACACTGGGAGAAGGAGAAGAAAAAATTTAGAGTCTAAGAAAGAAGGTAGACTCTTCAAAGGGAGGAATATAGAAAAATAGAATAGGAACTGCACAGAATTTTGGGTGACTGCAACACCAATATTGTATCTTGACAGAAAATCGAACCACAAGTTTGTATTTAGAGGGCCTTCGTAAAGAGATACGTGTTGTGGAGGAGAAAGAGCTATAAAAGAAGGTTCCCAAATGACACAATTTGGTAAATAGCTATCACTTATACTATATATTGAAACAAATAATTGGGAGAAGAATGTTCATTTTTAGAGGCACCTACCATCATTGAAAATTACCTAGTGTGCAAGGTGTTAAATTGTAAAAAGAAAACACACTTTCTACATGATAGAAGTCAGATTATTTTTCCATTATCAGCATGCCTAAGGGTCCCAAATGGTTTTGAAGTGAGTTATTGCTGCCAAGTTCTCAATTTTGTTTCTGTAGCGAATTATCTGTCATCTTCTTCTCTACTCGTTTGTGGTGTGCCTCAGGGCTCAATTCTTGGTCCAGTCTTGTTCTTCATTTACATGTTTCTGCTTGGACCGGTCAATCTGTGTTTTGGTTTTATTTATTTCCATTATTAGGCAGACAGGCCTTGCTATACATTGCCTTAAAACTACTTGAAGTCAGTAGGACATGTTGGCTGTCTTTTAAGATGGCTTGTCTGCTTTAAAGAGTTGGATGGCCAGCAATTTTTTTTTTCAAAATTGCAATGAAACTCAAGTCTGATAATGTAGCAATAAAAGTGCAGCAGAGCCTTTGCCACTTTCAAGCAATTAGAGATGCTTTGGATGTATAATAACTTTAATAATATATCAAGTCACTGTGACACTCTTTTTTTTCCATTTCAGTTATGGACTGTAGTGTCTCACTATTTTTTAGATTAAATATTAATGCTTTATCCCAACTTAACTTCTGTAAATCTCTGTTTATTTGCCACAACTGCAGAAAACCTTTTACATAGAACCGTCTGTAGAGCTCAGAACTCCCCTGTCCTGGCATCATGTTGTTGGCGACTTGTGAATACTGGATTCATTTCAGGATTTTACTGATAACCTGCAGTCAATCACAATCAATCAAGGACATCTGACCAGACTTCACTGGCTGTCAAAATTAAAAAGGCAACCAAGCATTTATTGTTATGGTCCCCAGGCTTTACAATAACCTCTCTATAACAATTTTTTTCAGTTACTTAGATGTAGTATTCATCACATGGATATGAATATTTTTCAGTTTTGAGTTTTTGCTTATGATTTAACTGTATTTTATTTGAACCAGGCCAAAATCCTGGCTATTGCTGCATGTGATATTAACACAGTCCTGTATTATAGGTGAAATTGTATGATCGCTATTTTTCATTGGGCTTCTCTGTTTAGGGTGAAAAAGGGGATGCTGGTCCAGAGGGAGCTAAAGGAGAGAGGGGTGAAATTGGCCTGAAAGGAAAGGAAGGACCTCTCGGGCCTCCTGGACTGGCAGGTGTAAGGGTGAGTGTCTTAGCAGCCAATTCCTTTCAATTCCCACAAAAAGACAGCTCGTTTTGTCCACTTACAATCCTGTTCGATTTTCTTTTACTAGGGTCAGGAGGGTAAACCTGGCAAAATTGGTGAGAGAGGAAAACCAGGAGAAAAGGTTTGTCAGTCCACTTGCTTGAGGCTAAAATCCACCATCCATTTTTGTCTGTCAATTTGTTCTCTCTTGCAAAAGAGGTGGAATAGTTCTGTGCTGTAGTTGTAGTAAACAAACAGTGAGATCAATAACCTCAGTATGTATGACATTGGAGGTGTCCATCAAACAGACTTTCAATATGAGATGTTTGAATTGTCAAACTACCCTCACAACTGTTGAGTTGCTGAGGGAGGTTTATACATTCACTGCATACCTGCTTATTGATGGTCTCTCTCCAGGGGAGCAAGGGTCACCAAGGTCACCTGGGTGAGACCGGGCCAGTCGGTGAACAGGGAGAGTCAGGGTTTGTTGGACAGAAAGGTGCCAGAGGAACCATTGGGCCGGTGGTAAGACTTCCACTAATGGACTGAAGGATTGAAGGACTTAATTGTAAAGCCCCTTGAGGCAAATTAGTGATTTGTGATATTGGGCTATATAAATAAAATTGACTTGACTTAATTGGTTGTTGGTGGTTTGGGCTAAATATTATGTGTATATTTCCCTAGGGTGCTCCAGGAAGAATGGGCCAACAAGGAGATCCAGGTATACAAGGTTACGAGGTAAGGACTTCTTCATTAACAGAGGTGTAATAAAACATTTCACAGCAGGATGATTTGAAAGCGAGGAGCCTGCCAAAACCATAGAGAAGTCTTTAATCAGCTGTCAGTTCATAAATGTTAAAAATAGTGACAATCACTTTTTTTTTTTAAGCTTCTAAAATAAATGCTTTTGAACACATTTACGAAGCCAAGCATCTTTTATTCTCAAATTCTATTAAACATCTTGCATAGAAAGAAAGCTTTGTATTTTTACCATGCTATTCACTTTTTGCTTCACTCTGACATGTGTTTAAAAAGCCTGGATTGGTTTTTGGTGTTTCATCTAGGTTTATATGTCACACAAAATATTCTTAAATGACACCATCAACTTTTGAGTAGATACTATGCTTGTATTGTTCAAGTACTGATGAATCACAGTCTGAATCTCATTTGCTGGTGTTTTGTGCTCGATATTCACTCCACAGTCAGGGGAATCTCCTACAGTATGTAGTAACAACCTCTTGTGTTGTTTGGTTAATGTTTTATTTTTTTATGGCGTGCAGGTGAAATCACTCTTCTGTCCCACTCACCTGTCCTGCCTCTCACAAGAGTCTTCAGCCAATGTCTTGACTTTGATTACTCATGATTATTTGCTATTTAAAGGTAAAAAAAATAGCCTGAAATATAAAATTGTATCTCTCTGACCACTCTCTAACCAAAACAAATTTGTACTGCGCTATGGAGGTCAAACAAGAACAAAAGCTGCAAAGGAAAAAAAAAATTAATAGCAAAAAGAGAATACTGTGTCTTTCTCTAGCAAGCCATGTATGCTAGCAGCTAGCTAATTGTACCTATCTTCCATACCATACCAATGAAGAAGACAGTAGTAGCTTTGGTTTGGGGTGGACACACTTTTCATCTTATTTCTTGTGCAACAGAAATTAAAAGTGCAACATAGTATATCTGGTCCACACCTGTATATGCTCATAAAAGTATCAAGATAAAACAGCTAGTGAGAAATAAATCACTGGAGATTTAACACCGCAGTATAATCAAATTGTGGACACATAAACACCACTCAACTGCTGAATCACAAAATTGTGTTCTTCATGGAAACAGAAGATGAAGTAATATATGACACTGATGCATTCCCAATTTACTGAAGTTTTATCCTTCTCTGTGTTTACTTCAATTCCTCGTCTTTCTCTACATTATGAACACAGTAAAGTGGAGTGAAGGCTGTGAGGTTACAGTCCTGAAATGAAACTGAACTACAAACTCTTCCTCTCGTCTTAGGGTCACATGGGACTGCATGGCCCAATGGGACCTCCCGGGCCAAAAGGTGAAAAGGTACATTCTGACATTTATTTGTTATCCCTAATAGCCGTCTGCACTTTGATCATGTCTAATGAGCTCTGGGGTCTGTAATGGTTGCATTACTTAAAAAAACTGTCGTGCAGCACATTGCCATTGAGTGTATGGTTGTTTTTTATGCATTAGGACTTTATTTGTGTCCCTAATTAGTGCTTCTTCTGTCTGTTCTTGTCCTTTCAATATTCCTAAAGTCACCCTTGTTTGATCAATGATTTGAACTGGGACACATCCAATAAACTTTGTGCTGTCAAATGTATATAATTAGCCAAGCACCTGGACTCTTCTGCTCATGGTTTTGGGGATATTAGCACCATAATTTGTGTTTATTTGACAGGAGAAACACACAAAACACACTTCATCAGAGTATAGTGAGACACTAATTTGCATTTTTTTTGGTCCCTGAGCAGGAGCCATCTGGAAGTGGATATTTGTTATTTTCTCTTTGCCAATATTCACATAATAATGGCTGTGCTTGCTCTCTAATGAAATCAATATCATACATGGGTCAGTGCAAAATGTATTATTGCACTAAAACATGCTGCTGATAAGTACAGATCTCTATCACAGTCATGTTAAAAGCACTAATTCTATAATATACTGCTTCTCATTCATGTAAGTGTCAGTTTTGCTCGGCCCCTGACATCACTAATTATCCTTCTACGTACAATCCTATTGTGCTCTTCAGTTATTTATTTCATTTGACACATGCACAACACATGACTATTAAAATCATACACGAATCCATGGTTATTGTTTAATGAATCCCATAAAGACCCTGGAACAAACATTGGCTCCATTTATGTAAAATGAGATCACTGTGGGTAATCGCCCATGTAATGATTTGCCATTCATATAATGGGAGTGGGCAATGTGTTTCCATTGTTATACCCTTTCAAACTAAATGTGCATTGATTTTGCACAGAGCACTACATTTGAGCAAAATTCCACTTTCTATATTGTTTTTTTAGGGTGAACAGGGGGAGGACAGCAAGGTGGAAGGTCCCCCAGGTCCCCAAGGTGACAGAGTAAGTTCCTTACATGTTCCTGGTTCTTCCTGTGTTGTTTGTTAGCAGTGGCCTAGATTGTTTGTTTAATTGATTTGTTGCCATGTGAATCCAGGGTCCTCCTGGAGACAGAGGTGATAGAGGAGAGCCGGGTGACTTTGGACACATTGTAAGTGAAATATAAAACCGACATATTGTTTGATTTTTCTCATCAACCACATGGTGCCAGTTAGCTTTAAGTGATGTTCATGTACACACTGTAATTGAGAAAATGACATTTTCTAGGGTCATATAGGTGTTGATGGAGGGAGAGGTGAAGCTGGTGCCCCAGGGCTTCCTGTAAGTATCTAATTTTTATCTTTTAAAATCTGAAGCTCATCAATATAAACACAGAGTCAAATTGTCCAGACACAAATCAGTGTAATTCAAATCAAACAGTAATGATCATTTCAGGGACATCCTGGGCCAAAGGGACAACCAGGGCTGAAAGGATCCAAAGGTGATCAAGTAAGGACATAAATAACAGAGGCGCTGTTTTGTTTGTTTGTTTTGTTTGATGAATTGAATTATTTCATGCAATATTTTTGGACTGTATTTTCTGTCATGCAACCATGTCAGTGCTGTGGAACATGAACTCTTTGTGCTCCAGGGTCAGAAAGGAAAATCAGGGGCCACAGGCGCGCCTGGAATCAAAGGGCCACCAGTAGGTTGAATGCATGTTTTCTCTTTTTATATAATCAGACATAACTCACACTTGTGCAACATGTAACCATTCAGAAAAAATTAAATGCATGATACATTTCTGGTTGTATTTCCTAAGGGTCCAGAGGGCCCTATCGGCCCAAGGGGCGTTGTGGGCAGGGAGGGCCTTGAGGGGCCACCTGGAATGGATGGACTGCCTGGTAAAGATGGAAGCAAAGGAGTCAAGGTGAGGACCCTGTCAGTGGTGCAGTTTTTGTTCAAAAAAATGAACAGAAGCCTTGATTATTTTCCATCAATCGCATTTTGTGTTTAGGGGGAGCAAGGAGAAGATGGTGAAGTGGGCTTAATTGGCAAACCTGGACAGCAGGGTAAAACTGGTATGATGGGGCTTCCTGGCAGTCAAGGCTTCTTTGGACCCAAGGTGAGACTGACAGGAGGACAAGTTGCATTTTCCTCATTTCAGTTGCTTGAGCTTAGGGTGCAACATATTTATTTTATTCACAAAGAACTTAATGTAAGATTCCAAATGAAATTAAATAGCTCTTTCTATCTGTGATGTAAATCTGTGTTCTGTCTTGAGGAAAAAAAAACAAGTTTACAATATGGCGGTCCCTATTTTTGCATAATTCAAAAGAATACTGTAGATGGAGGAACATTTCAATACAGCCAATCAAATCTTGGCATAAAGCAGTAACATTAGCGTGGTATCATAGTCAGTCACACTAAGCCATACGGCAGCCTGCTACAGAAGAGCCACAGACAACAACAACAACCACACATTAAAAAACATGAGCACGTCTTCTCCTGCACTTTAGCTCGTTTAAGGAGCCATCAAACAAACATTCACTGGGAAAAGAGCGGTTAGCAGGCTAGATAGCCAATTAGCTGCTCAGCTGCAGCACATTTAACGGCATGTTAACATACCTAAAAATGTCACTTTGGTTCTGTTAGATGCTGGTGTGTTCCTTGCTCTTCAAAACCACTTCCAACAACACACTGTCTGCCCATGTCTTTAGGTTACAGTACAAGTTTGTTTACTTTGTCTCTTGTTGCCCTGCCGGTGCCACTGAAACTCAGTCTGCCAACTGTTGTCAATCAAACACAAACACTAACATGTCCCTCCAGCCAGATGAGACCAAAAGTAGCATTTCTGAGATTTCCCCAAAGACCTTCTTTCTTCTTTTTAATAATAAAAAACTATTAAAAATACATTTTTTAAAAAGCATTGACATTATTTATAACTGTAAAAAGGGATGACTAAATGTGATTTCAGTTGGACTCTTAAGTTATGGCGCAAGCATTTTTATAGATCACAATGCAGGCAGTTTTATTGCCAATATCAAGTGGAAAATGCCAACTCAGCTTTATGACTAATATGCCGGGACTGCCTCCCTTGGCACCATAATGCTGGCTTAATATTTCGACCATTTTCTGATCTCAAAGGCCAAACTCTGCATTAAAACCGCAGCAGCATACAGCAGCTCTCAGAAGACCTCATATTCACGGCAATAATTTCAGGAAGTTAGCGTTGCAAAATGTTAATGAGCTGGCACATTCTTGATTTGCATGGCCCCGCCAATATAACATAAAATTTTATACATGTGTGATCATGATTAACACAGGGAACCTTTATTTGTTGGCCATGGGGCCCACTGAATGCACTTGGCAGTGTCTAATGGTGAGGAGCCAGTGAGAGATCATGAGCTTGTCACTGCACTAGCTGCATTTCTACTGGTTTGCTGGGTGTGAGATGTGAGGACGATGTGCTAGTGTTTACGTGTTTTTTGTGTGTGTTCTCCAGGGTGAAAGGGGTTTCCCAGGCCAAACTGGTCCTACAGGAAAGAGAGGTTACATTGGTGGGATGGGATTTCCAGGAAAACAAGGAGACCTGGGCTCTAAAGGGCAACCAGTGAGCAATGATATGTTAACTTACTGCCGAAATTCCTTTATATGTCAACTTCCTCACTGGTGCAGTGATGAAAATTATTATATTTCTGCTTCTCTGTATCCATCAGGGGGATTCTGGTGAACAAGGATTTCCAGGGGTGCTGGGTCTCTTTGGACCAAAGGTACGCTCCTGTCAAGCTCCATTCACAACCAATATCATGACCTCAGGTCAATCAGACATACTAAGTTTAAGCTTTCCAGTCTGCATAATGTTATTAAGTCTCTGGCCAGACTTTAAAATATCTCTGGCAAAATAACTCGAAAAGCAATTTCTGTGTTTAACTCACCTTCTGTTTGAGGTACTATACTTCGGTTAAGTTTGAGAAAAATTGTCTGGAGGTACATTATATTATAGCGTCTTTGGGAAGATTTGGTATGAAAGCTGTTAGGTATTACTGCATGCCCCAGGATGACATCTGCTCCACCATAAGCCTGATAAACTTACAGCTTTGCTGCGTTATAGATTATTGCCAGCTGAGGAAACAGCGCACGCTTTACTAGACTTTCGTTCTTTAATTTAGAACCTCGAGACTTATGTTGGATATTTTCCTATTGTGGGACTTGAGCAGGATTGTGAAGCAGATGAGTTTTGGGTTAGTGTTCAGTAGAGTTTATAATAGTTGTTTGACAGTAAAGAATAAGGATAGTTAAAGCAAATTCCTCAGATAAAATGGCACTATTAAAGAATTTGAAACACACTGTTTTAATGTATCAGGTGCTGGAGTGTTGTTGAATGGCTTCATTTATATCAACTGCAACTATATTGACCTTATTTGAAATAAGAGTAGAGATAAAGCTGTTTACGCTTGTTGCTTATAGAACTGTTTCCTTTCCACAGTATTATTACATTAATCAAACCTTCTGTTTTTTTTGTATTTATACTATACCATACTATACTATATTCTTGTGGCAATCCTGTTAATTTAGCAAAAACACTGCTGAGATATGCAGAGACTGCTGTCAGTAAAGCAAACAACCCAAACAGCTCTTTAAGCCTCAGTATATTTCAATGAGAATGTAATTTGTTAAAATTGCCACAAAGACAAACATTAAGCCAAGTGAAATTAGTTATTAAGGTCTTTCATAGTGCTGAAATGATTCGTCAGTGAAGCCAATCAACAGGAAATGAGTCTAAAACTATTTTTAGAATCAATGTTTTAGCAATTTATTAAGCAAAAACACTTACTGGTTACAGCCTCTAATATGTGAGGATTTTCTGCTTTTCTCTAATTGTAAATGTAATACCTCTGGCTACAACCCAAAGGTATTACATTTACAATTAGAGAGAAGAGAAAACTCTGGGAAGCTGTGGTGTGAATTTTTCATTTTCTTTCATACACTAGATAGTTAATTAATTTAATTTCCAAAAATTCATTTAAAAAAAGATAGATTATCTGATGCTTTTTGCAACCTTACTCCTGTGGAAAAAAATCT
Source organism: Thunnus thynnus (assembly GCF_963924715.1). Classification (NCBI taxonomy): domain Eukaryota; kingdom Metazoa; phylum Chordata; class Actinopteri; order Scombriformes; family Scombridae; genus Thunnus; species Thunnus thynnus. The sequence continues at coordinate 31,463,306 of NC_089518.1, forward strand.
AGTCGTCTCAAGAGAAAAGCTGAAGCCTTGATGCTAAGACACTTTACATACAGTTTTAAAGCTATTCCATACTACATACTAATTTTGAGCAGGTTCAGTGTATGAAGTGTTTTCACACTAGTCAAGTGACATAATTTAATACACTCAAATAATAATAAATTACAAATAATAAATCCTTCTAAAGCCATTTAAATTTTTGAGTGTGCTGTTGGATGGACATTATTGTCCTGCAGTGCCATTCACAAAGGAAATGAAGGACATACTCACATCTGCAATGAAAATAAATTGTGAATGGTGGTAAAATAACTACAGAAATAGCTCATAAAGTCAAACGAACAATGTTTTTAATTTTGAATTTTATCATGCAGTGGTATTCCAAGGTTTTCTGACATTTCTGCACTGGTTATCATTTATATCATGGTGGTTGCCACTTTGCTAACAGCAGAGAACTTTGTAATTGGAACAAATCCTACGTTTTGCCAATAGAGGTCAACAACGGTCATTGATTACTTAATACTGGTTTAACCTTTAAACTTACCATACCTCATCCAACATTATAAAAAACAAATGTTTGTGTCTTTTCTAGGGACCTCCAGGAGACATTGGCCCAGCAGGGATACAGGGACCGAGAGGACCACGTGGTTTGATGGTAAGATGAAGATTAATCGTAGAGCGGTGACTCAGTGCAGTGTTTTAGCCAGTGCCAGTCCACTGAACTCTCACAAACTGTACACTTCCCATGAAAAATAAGCAGTGCTTCTTCAGATGCTCCATCATATATATGTCCTCAGTAACTAACATGCCTTTGCTTTCCAGGGTATGGAGGGAGCTTTGGGCCCCGTTGGCATCATTGGCCCCAGCGGTCATCCTGTATGTACTTCATATCTCATCCTATCTGCCAAGCTTTATGTTACTTCTCCCTGCTTTCTGGCAGTGATGGAGTGATCCTCTGTCTCCTTTCTCTCCATCAGGGACCCCAGGGTGACAAAGGAAGTCGGGGAGAGACGGTGCGTGGCGCTGTTTTGATGAATCCTTTTCTGTCTGTACTGTGAGCACAGAATAGGATACTTAGTATGGAGACAGCACACCACTCAGCCTCCTTTGCCCTCAGCACTTTTCATTTCCTATTGTGCTCCACTGTTTGTTGTTACACTCACAGTGACACTTAGCTGCTGTGGAATTCCTGTCAGGGTGATAAATGTTGGCTGCATGCTCATCTCAAGGTTTTTAAGAGGTTTGTTGAGCGCTCATGCACAGGCATAATTCACAAGCTCACTCCTAAAACGCCAACATTCACGTATGGGTTCTCTGTGTGAAAATAGCATTTTCTGTGTGGAAATAAGATTTCTGAGAGCAGGCTTGCAAAGAAGCAAGAGCGCAATTCAACAGCAATTCAGCATACAGTAGATAAAGATTGTCGGTTGAAAGTGTAGCACAAAAATGGCATTATGCTGTACATGATAGAATATCTGGTCTGCTTTCAGAGTCATTCTATTATTGTGGGATTGTCCACTTATGAATATTGATTTCTTTTTCTTTCATCCCCAACAGGGGTTGCAAGGACCGAGGGTGAGTAATTATTCACCTCTGTAGCTTAATCATTGTTCTCTGCTCGGGCCTGTGGTCCGCTCAGTACCAGAAGAAATGAATGAACTACTTAATCATCTTCTGTAAAGGCCAAGTTATAAATAATCTGAAGTCTAATGTGGTGATGCAATTTTACAGGGATCTCCTGGTCCACGTGGACCACCAGGACCACCAGTAAGTTTGTCATTTTGCATATTTTACACATGAATTCAGTCTAGATTCGCGTGTTTTAACTAATACAAGTGAAAAAAATTAAGATGAGAATTTAACTTGAAAAGGGGTTCTTAGTGCATCTTCCAGCAATTTGCAGCTGAAGTAGGTGCTTCTCGGATCAAAGAGAGCTAATTTCAAGAGGGAAAAGACTGGAGCAGTACACAGATTAACGTTTCGACTCTTCATCAGAGTCAAAAATGCCAAAAATAATACTTACAAAAGAGTTCATGCAAATCAACACATGATGGCCCAGTGCACAGCTATAAGCTCATCCATCTTCCTGTGTGCTAAGCTGAAACAACAGAACAATTTCAACAGAAACACTTCCAGCACATGTCTTAATTTATTTGTTTGATTAAATCTGTGAGCGAACAAATTTGTAATATGTACGACTGAACTGGTTAAGACAATCTAGTCATTCCTAATGTGTGCTGGACTTACAAAATAGTGTTTAAATGTTTGTCTATTTGCATTATTAAAGACTGCAAATCCATCAGTATGCATCAGTCTTTCCCTCCGAAGACTTTTTCTTGTTTCCAATGGAGATCCTTATGTTTCAAGTTTAATGAAACAAGTTACATTGTTTAGACATATGTAAGTCAGATCACTCCACTGGTATCAAGATATTGTCAGTTGATCAAGAAACTTGTTTCAAAGAAAAACCACTTTGAACAATCCATCTGCATTGAACACAAGTGAGGGTCTTGTCAGTTTTGATTAATCTGATGTCACATGTGGTCACATCATGCGTTTTCATAACCGAGATCCAACAGTTCCATTTATAATGAAACACATAGACTCAGCTGTGGGTGCAGAATCTAGTCAGCTTGAAAACCATTTGAAGCAGACAAATTCATCTGTTGAGCTACACTCCGGGTTAAACTGAGCACATTCACAATCACAGTGATCTGTTTGGAATAGCATTTAGCCAACGGCTCCTCTTTTCTGCATTTGACATGCTTTATTGCCTGTGTTTTCATGCTTCATTTCATGTACATTTGTGTTTCTGTGAATATCTGTATATTGGGTGAAAATACCAGAGCCCACCAGCAAAAGTGTAGATTAGGATTTACAGAAATGCTACCAAGAAAAAATCGTGTCAGGACACACGTTGCCTATAATGTGGATTTCTTCCTTTGGTTTCTAGGGTTTTCCCAGTTCTGCCCTTTCACTTGTAAGTATATTTCTTTTTATTGTCAATTTGGGGTTTGGGGAATGATAACATATTAAAGTACAAACTGTAAAATAGAAATGACCGTGGCTGAGGTTATCTTATTACCTTCCTGCATTCTTTGGTAGAAAAATGAGGCTTTTGGTGCTGCCTTTCAAGTCATCATCGATTCCCATGCTGCATTGAGGCCAGAGGTCAGTTTTGAGGGGTACTATGCTGGTTCCATGTAATCACTGTTGGTTGTTGGTTCTTTAATGGTTATTATTAATGTGAATGACAAGTTTACTGTCATTTTTACTGTCAAATTTACTGACAAGTAAAATTTAAAAAGTCACGCCAATATTTGTATTTAAAGCAGAATTATCAGAGCATGGACCTGCCCATGTTAGACCAAAGCACAGAAATCTTCAAGACATTGCAGCATCTCAGCACTCTCATCCAGAGTCTAAAGAACCCGTTGGGAACCCGCGACAATCCTGCTCGAATCTGCCGAGACCTCTACAACTGTGAACAGAGGATGTACGATGGTGAGGAGACAATGTCAAGACAGACATTTAAACTGCTCCATAATTTTTGCAAACACATTCATTGTGTTCCTGTTAGTAACGAGCCGTTTCCTTCTCTGTTGCCACTCTGACAGGCACTTATTGGATTGACCCAAATCTCGGCTGTGCTGCTGACACTATTGAGGTGACATGCAACTTCACTGGCGGAGGACAGACTTGCCTGAAACCTGTCACGGTTTCCAAGGTTAGGTTCACCTCTATATTTAGATATTTGCCTCAGCTAGACAAAACACCCACATATCAGTTGGATGCAGACAAGATCACTTAAGGAGCATGTTATGAAGACGATGGATGAATATCAAATCCATGATTGCTCATGTCTTATGATGTCTTCGAAAGAATTTTTCAAGAAGTTGAGAAGTTTAGAGAGAAGCTTAGAGTTTAAGATGGGCTGTGTGTGTGTGTATGTGTGCATAAGGTCATTCATGTGATAAATTAAGGAGCACAGCTGTTCATTTTCTGGCTCTATACTATAAAACTGTAGCTCTTTTTGGATGGATCATTCTCGCAATGAATCTTAAAGCTTCACATTTTGTCTTGCTGGCCAAGTCACCATCAAAGGCACGCACAGTTGGCAAGTAAACCTCCAGAATCTTAAACTGTCCTTTATCCTTTCACTCTCTTATTGTTGGAGTGATATTTCAGCCATATCATACAGCAAGAAAACACAATGGAGCACACAAGAACACAATTATAGACAGCCTATATGAAACGTAAATGAAATCATAGGGATACAAAGTGATACTTAAAAGCTCAATCTGTGATCCAGATATAATTAATTACAATTTATAGCAGAATTGGAACCCGTTATCAACTCCCAAACTTATTATGCTCAAGTTCTACTTCTGAGAGTAACATCTGTCCAACAACCAAGTCCAGGTATTAATGTTGTCTGATGCTGTTTACATCGGGAATGTTTGTGACTATACTGTATCAGTAAAATGGGCCGTCTTTTTTAGATTACGATTCTTAACACAACTTTCTCAATCTACTCACTTTTATTATATCAGAGGATATACATCAATTGTAAAGGTCCAAAAATTACATATTGGACCTAAAGAGGTAACTTCAGATCAAAATGTGGATGAAGCATAACCAACCACAATATGTGACTTTTAAAGTTGTTGTTCTGACTAATCAGTGAAATGGTAACCATGCAGACTGAATTCTAAATTACATAGGAATTCATGCAATTCTGCACGGTCAATGCTACGTGGTAAACATTTATATAGCCCTTTTAAAGAGATTTACAACTTGCCTCTCATTCACACACACTCGCATACTCACACTGGTTCCAGTGAGCCATTATTTAAGGCCAAACCACCAAGAGTAACTTGGGGTTCAGTGTCTTGCTCAAGGACACTTCAACATGAGGAGCTGGGGATCAAACCCGTTCTACCTCCTGAGCCACAGCCATTAAGACACACTTCTTCCAGATGTTGACCTTATATTATAAATCTCACAATCATGCTACAAACATGTAAAAATGGAAGTAAATTAAAGTAATTTGACAAAAATCCACTTACTTTGTAGTTGGAGATTGGAGTGGGTCGTATCCAGATGAACTTCATCCACCTTTTGAGCACTGAGGCCGTGCAGCACATCACCATTCACTGCCTCAACACACCTGTGTGGGCAGCAGGACCCTCCTTAACGCCCTCTACCCAGGCTGTGAGCTTCAAGGCCTGGACCGGGGAGAAGATTCAGGCCGGAGACCTCTTGGAGCCACTCATACCCAAGGATGAATGCTGGGTACGCACCGTTATCCTTACAGCATGGGTTCAAATCAAAATTTGTTCTATGTAAACAGTCTATGCAATACTCCAAATGTTCCAAATGTTAACATCTTTTAAAGCAGTAGTTCAACATTTTGTGAAATACACTTAATGCAGTTAAATCAGAAGATCATTATCAGTTTAATCTGTCAAGTACAAAGACAGGAAGTAAGGGGAAACACCTTGCTTCACTAATTAACACAATCTATCTTCTATACAAACAAAATACATTTGAGACAAATATAAAAACAAGAAGTTCTGGTTTCACAGGGAGTTGTTTGCTGTAACTTTTTCTTGGCGGGGTGAGATGACTTCCTGAGGGCACGTAACACACTAAAAAAACACAATTAAATGTTTTTAAATTTCTGTTTGTGTCCTGATAAAACAAAAGAAACACGTTCATTTGTGAGCATTAAGGTGAATTTCTAAACTTTGAAGTAAAACCAGGCTAGCTGTTTTCTGTGCTTCCAGTCATTATGCTAAGCTAAACTAATTGCCTCATTGAAGTAGGTCAATACTGAACTAAGCCCACAACAAAACCTATTTTCTCACATTCCTCTTGTGGTATTTAGCCCTACAGGAAGGTTTTGTTTTAGTTGTCCGAGTTTTGAGACATCCATATTTAAGATGTTTGCTTCTAAGTCGATACAGTGGAGGTGAGTTTAATTGTGTTTGAGGTGCACACAGCAACAGCAAATTCAATAGTATTGGCCCTCTTACCAGAAACAGTCTCCCTGTTAATTTTGGATAATCTAGACCACACTGTCAATGTTTTTTGGTAGAAAACAGTGAAATCAGTGAAATCTCAGAGACGTACCTCCCAAAACTATAGGCATGACTAGATACCACTAGAAGTAAGTTAGAAAACAGACCCATTGGTATATATATATATATATATATCTTTGCACATCATCTCAATATGTGACATGTTGCAACCTTGACTTTCAGATCAAAGATGGCCGCTGGCATCAGACCCACTTCATCTTTCAGACCCAGGATCCAAACTTACTCCCCATAGTGGATGTGTACAACCTACCGACCACAGAACCTGGTTCACGTTATCACCTTGAGGTTGGACCAGTGTGCTTCTTATAGGGCCCCTATGTGTATGTGTATGTATGTATGTGTGTGTGTGTGTATGTGTGTGTGTGTGTATGTGCGTGTATGTATGTGTGTGGCGGGGGCTTTGAATACTCCTCAAAGGAGTGACTGCATGGAGGATGGCAGACAGGGGAGACTGGTGCTTTGGTGGTTTCCAGAACAGCAGACCCCCATTTTTCTCTCCACAAAATATGCTTGGACTGCAGAAACAGGAGGGGGCGCTGGAGAGGGAAGGCCCATTGGAAATGCAGAGATAAGACTTCTGGCACTAATCAGCCTATGGAAAAAAAATAATAATAAGCTTCTTTTTCAGAGACTTGTTTGTTTGATACAAGATCTGGATGCCCTGAATCGAAGGAAGTAATATGAACGTCTCATTTCTGTCATCTCTCGGACCATGTTGTATCATATTCCCTTCACGGTCTGACCTGATTTTTGCAAAATCCTAGAACATTTTACAGAAGTGATGTGTACAGAAATATGGAACAGTTACATCTGCAATTGCAATAAGTCCAGCTTTCATGTTTTAAGTATTATTTATACATGTATATGTACTGTATATTGTAATATAAAGTGCAATAGTTATTGTTCCACAGCCTTTACAGTATAAACATCATATCACTCATTCAGGTATATAGTGTGCCTCAGACACACAGGCGTACTGCCTCCAGGTAAGTCTTTTTGAGCCTCTAATAACTGTCCAGTGCTGAGACCCCACGTTTATACAGATACCTTCACACAAACAACTGCTGTGTGGTACTTTCCATGTTAAAAGTGGATCCAAGGTTTTCCACAGTGTGAACAGAGAAAAGTGTGTCAAGATGCTACCTCGTACTGCACCTCTCATCTCACAGCAAACAAGACGTTACCTGATATAATCTGGGATGACAATGAGGTGACACCTGGTGCTGCAACAGTTGACACTCGTATGATAAATTCTTGTCAGCTCTCAGCAAAGCTATGTCTGTGCTTTACTTAAAAGGGAAGATTGTATAATATACACACAGGCCAAACTCCTAAATTATATTTTCAAGGTAGCATATGTTAACATTTTCAATATTCTTTGTATGAGTCTGACACTATAAGTTAAGTTCTTTTTTATTTGTCAAAATGTAAATGTATATAATTATGCAACCTTTATTATCTACAATGGATTCTATTTAAATTTTATTTAAATTCTGATTAATTTTCCGGTTCAAAACCATCAAGTTCATGTTTTCAGCACACTTTTGGTCATATGGAGGTTTAAAAATTCTACGGTCTGTATGTGTTTTTATACTTAAACTGTTCTCAACAATCAGCTGTATTTTAGGACATCTTTTATTACTTACTGTTGATGCATTTGTCACTAAAATATGCAGCAATGATGGTTAGTCCCACCAATCTATAAACTCAGAGGATTTCTTACAATACACATTAAACTACGGTACATGTGTTTAGTGTTTGGTCTGTAAAGACATTTTATGCTGAGTGAATGAAGTCTAATGACTCAACAGGTTATTCAATAAATGTCTGAAACCTTTGTTGATAAGCAGCTTTCAATTTTTCTTCAACGAAAACTTCTTAGCAAGGTGAGAGAATAAAATGCATTTAAACTGCCTACTTGTGGCAGTGTGTTCTAGCTTCGCTTCAATTCATTTCACACCTGAAACTATCAAATCCTGACAGCTACCACCATTGTGAACACTGAGAAAAATTGTCTACTTGAAGTAATGCCTTGTTTTTTTTTTTCCCTCAAACGTCTCTCTTTCAGTTCAGTTTTAGTAGCAATGGGGGGGGGGGGGGATTCTTTCAACTGCAGCCTCATTTGATACAAAAACACAAGCAGACTTGGAGGTTGGAAGCACTATATTAGCAGACTGCTGTATGTGTGCGTACATGGTCTTATCGTGGGCACATGGCATGGCGGCCTCCGTCAATGGGTAGGTTGACTCCAGTAATGAAACTGGCGGCATCTGATGCCAAGAAGGCGATGCTGTGGGCCACCTCCTCCACCTCACCTGGTCGACCGAGGGCGTGGGTGTGCTTGCACTTTGCAAGAAACTGGTGAAACAACAGAATGAGAATGTGGGATACATATTAATATTCAAAATACATTGAAAAATCCAGAATCTATTAAATATGCAAGTATTGTTAATTTCAAGATTTTAACTATATACACAAGATGAGTCCTACTTTACTTAGAAGTCCATTATCAGTATATATGCACTGGAGGCTTCAAGTTTGTTGCTTACTGGACCACAAGTAGCTCCAAACTTGTTGTGAGGTCACAAATCACGCTTGTAGGCACACGCCTTAAACTAAGATTTAAGGTGAGTACAGAGACACTTTCCCACTTTGGCAGATGAATCTGAAAACAGCCTTCTAGTGTCATACTCCACATAAATAATTCTGCACAGTGCTCAGATATACAAGTGGAGTAACCATAAGAAAAACACATTTTTGAGTGAAGGGGGACTTAAGTTTGGGTATGCTTAAATTAACTTTATAGCACGCAGATTAGGGGGAGGTTTGGAACGCCTTCCAACAATGCATGCCAGACCACAACTGAACCCAGAGGATCAGTTTCATGTCATATACACTGCACATAATGGAATACATGTTCCACAGTGTTAGTTTCATATATTGCCTGTTGGCATTTACACTTATTTCTTCTGCGCTATCAGATCCCAGGACATGAAAAACATGGAACACTTGAGTAAAGAACCGCAAATGGATTTAATCCATCTCAATGGCAACATAAAGTAGTGACATGTTGTGTTACCTGAGCATATTGCTCCTCATCCAGTCCTGCTCTCTTGTGGACATCTGTGATGATCACACCAGGGCTGAAGAGAGAGAGAGTAGGAATGTAGAATAAAGTGCATTAGAAACAGTCCTTTTCTAGGAAAAGGTGATTAGATTGTTTTTTAAATCACAAATTCAGAGGATCTGTGTAATTGAATTGTATGTATCCCAAAATGTTAATGGTGGTCAAGAAAATGCTAATGAGGTCAATTACTGAGCACACACACACACACACACACGCACACACACAAAGTAATAATTATACATACCAAACAGAGTTTACTCTGACTTGCTTTGATGCCAGTTCTGAAATAAAGAGCAGTTATGTGATTTCTTGTGCTCTGATGCATCTTTATGAACGTTTTAAATGTTGAACATACATGGAGACTCTTGCTAACTCACCAAGTGCTATACAACGTGTGAACTGGTCAATCGCTGACTTAGACATACAATAGGCCAGGACACCAGGGAACTAGAAAGAGAAAAAAAAAGAGACTGTCACAGTTCCCCAATATGCTTCATAACAAATAAAGATATTTTATATGGAGGGTTGGCCGGCTGCATGATACCCACTGATCTCTGTCCGTTGACACTGGATACGTTGACGATAGAGCCTTTAGTCTTGATGAGGTGAGGCACACAAAGTTGAGTCAGGTGGTATACTGATCTATAATATAGGAAAAAAGGGAGAAGATCTACTAACTAAAACATTAAATATCAAGTAAGGGATCATCAGTCTTTTGCCTACTCAAGGCTGAAAAAGACAATTACGTCTTAACATCTGTAACTGGATTCTCCAGATAACTGCAGTACTGCACCTACACCAACAAATTCATCCTGTTACATTTAAATTGGGTGGCTGGTGAATAAAGCTGCCAATCTGATGTTCCTGCAGATTTATAACAGTGTGCACCTGATGTCCTCAGAACAGATATCTGAGGGGGTTACAAAAATATTCTTTTCACATCTGAATCAGTATTCTGTGAGGATATCCACCTGTGTTTGTGGTGCAAATGAAGGTAACAAATCCAATCTTATGCAGTGGTAAATGCAGGTGCAGGTCCTATATGAGATGATGTGAACTACAAAACTACCAATTCCACCTGACAAAGACACCTTGTACTTGAAATCAAGTCTATATGTATTAGGGGTAACTTGCAACCATGACCCTGCACATTCATGCATACAGTAAATGTATAGTGTATGCATACGGCAAAAAATAGTAAAATCTAGGTTTAGTCAAGCATGTATACTCATACTGTTTGAATCTACATATAGTTACATTCATACAAAACAAAGAACATCATTTTTTTATTTATTTTTTTTACAAAATACTCTTCTTTTCCCAAACAACCAACTCAAATTACATCTTGCTGCTGAAACATTTTGTTTTCACTACGATTCAAATAATATTAAAATAATTTCACATAATTTTCAGTTTCGTTCAGATACAGAAACTCATACATTGAAAATAATACCTTAAAATAAAACCATAATCTCACAAAAACTGTGCAAGTTTGGTTTTCCTCATATTTCTACAGCTTTTTACTTTGAGGACTTTTTCCTTTTAGCGTATGAATATCAACTTTACTCATGACAACACTGCCACAAATCAACTCTTAAAACGTGTCACATACTTTAGCCAATTACCTCCCCTCCAGACTTAACGCTACATTCCAGAGCCGTGTCATCTGACTCTTCTCGTCAAACGAACGCTCGGCACCAGCGTGTCTCTAGGATGTTATGACACCTACCTGACATTGATGTTCATGACCCTGTCATACTGAGCCAAGTCTGTTGTCTCGATGCTGCCCATTGCCAGGATACCAGCGCTGTTGACCAGGACATCCAGCCGACCGAAGCGAGCGATAGTCTGCTCTACCGTCTTCTTCACCGTCTCCTCATCAGTCAGGTCTCCGGGTACAAGCAAGGGCTGCACGGTAAAGCACATGTAGTGTTTCTTAAAGGCCTGACTTTTATTTATTTATTTTTTTTTTCATTGTGCTTTTAACATTTGAAACTTGTAAAACACAACTCTCCGCATGAGAGGCCATACAAAATATATCATGTAAATTATACTATTATAATGAACAATATGTTGGCGCTCTCCTTATTTTTTTTTACAAATTTGTGTACTGTCTTAAATCTGTGCCTATATATGATTGTGACTACTATTGTATTATTATATATGTTTGTATATATTTATATATGCTGCTAAGTCGAGTTTTGGTGTGTTAACATGCAATGACAATGAAGCATCTATCTATCATCTATGTATACAGCACAAATATACAATACACAGAGATTTTAAGTCATACCAACAGAGGAAAATAAATAATCGCTTTATAAAAAGGCAGCAATGTTTTCATTTTAAGCAGCAAGTTCTTAATTTATTGTACATTTTATGATGTGTTGACATATTCTGAGTCAAAAGGGACAACTGTATATCTTACGTCCAGTGTACATTTGTATGGGCCTTTAAAGAGAATTTTACCCCAAGGTAGGTCTTAATGCTTCTCAAAAAACAGGTTTAAAAATAAGCTTTAGGCTCATCCCACCATACAGTAGAGCTTATTACATTAATACAGGATTAGCTCATTACATTTGGGAATACTTATATCTCATATTTATTAACCTGAAATGTCACAGGCTCTGAGGATTAGGCCAATACCCAGTGGTGGAAAGTAACTAAGTAGATTTACTCAAGTACTAAAATTAAGTACAATTTTGAGGTAGTTGTACTATACTTTCTTTTTAACCCCCCCCCCCCCCTCTTCTAATTTTATGCTACTTTATACTTCCCCTCTACTACATTTCAGAGGGAAATATTTACTTTCTACTCCACTACATTTATTTGACAGCTTTTATTACTTTTCGGATGAAGATTTGACACAATGGATAATATAACAAGCTTTTAAAATACAACACATTGTTAAAGATTAAACCAGTGGTTTCCAACCTTTTTGGCTTTTGAAGTCTTACAAAAAGCAGTGTGTAGTCGGGATCACATTTCAGATGTCTATGAGTTGTTAAAAGCTCCACCAAATAGTGATTTTTCCCTCTAAACTTCTCACATGCTTTCATTTCAATAAATGTTCAAATGATCCAATATTTCACCAAAGATCAAAGATTAGAGAAAAAGTCCAAAAACTAAAAACAGGTTTGTTTATCAGAGCTTTGTTTCTTCTTCTTTCCTCTCCCATTAATCATCTCACATCCCCTCAGGTTTATCTGATGACCCTTTCGAGGAGAACGACCCCTAGGTTGGGAACCACTGGACTAAACTATCGAACTGTATATAAAGTAGTTGAAACTAGCTCCACCTCCAGCAGCTACAACAATAACATGCTGCTCTAACACTGATGCTTCAGTATTAATAATATAATGATGTCTAATATAATAATATATATGAACGTTTTGCTGTAAATACGTGATGATTTTTCATTTTTCATGCAGAACTTGTACTTGTAATAGAGTATTTTTACATTGCTGTATTGGTATTTTTACTTAAGTAAAGGATCTGAATACTTCCACCACCGCTAATAACTGTTACATCTATCTAGCCTACAGTTTTTTTTATGTGGAGGGTTTTTATCACAATCATAACTCCATTCAAAATAATCTGTTTTAACAGTGCAGATTAACAACGTCCTCTTCATATTCAACATTATTCTAACATTAGTAGCTGAAACCTCAGTACTGTGTGAGTTACCTCTGCGGCCCCGAGGTCGGTGCACTCTTTGGCTATTTTGTTCAGGTTCTCCACGTCTCGGCCGTTCAGGGCGAGCAGGGCTCCCAGTTTGGCGAACAGGACGGCACAACCTGCTCCGATACCCGAGCTGGCCCCTGTTATCAGGGTCACTTTCCCTTTCAGGGAAGACACCTATAAATGCACATTAAACACGTCAATGCAGGTGTGCACACACAACCTTAATACGAATAAATGATTGAACTATAATAAAGGTCACGCTCGGTATGAAAGCTGTTATGAAAATACATACTGACTCGACTGATAAACCATATACAAAAACAATAAACTTACTTTAAATGCGTCCTCTGAGGCCATTTATGTATGTAGTTGTTGCATGTAGTTTGGTATGAACTTGCAACAGCCAGTGTGACGTTTCGTCCACTAGTGATGACGTGTTTTACTACTACGACTACAACACTGATTCAATTCGTTTACCTCTAAACCAAGTGTAAAAACTATGAATCCGTTTTTTTTGTTGTTGTTGTCTTTTGAATCTTTCTATGAATTATAACTCCTCCTCGATCAGTTTTTTGTTTTTTCTTATTTTTCCTCTATTTTGATATTTTGTGCATGATCATTTTGTGGAAGAAATTGTAATTTTTTACATGTCAATAAAGGCCAAAAAAAAAAAAAAAAAAAACTTCAGCACCACGTCATTCCCAGTTGAGACATTTGCAAATATATTTCAATGTAGCAAACGTTTTGAAATCATGCTAAAAACAGAACACATTCATTATAAAAGTTTTATTTAGTACAAAACATTGACAATTTATTTACAAAGTCTTATCAAGAAAAAAAAAGATCAGAATCTGTAGAGCAATGTTGCACAAAGTCAGACACGTTACTTTTTGGACTGAATTATGAAAGCATTAAAATGAATCGTTGAAGAGCAACCTATATTCTTCATTACAAATGCTTTTGAGGGGGATGTGAACAATTTCTTAAAATTCTTAATCATATTTTGCTAGAAATTGGAGAAAGCAAACCCCTGAATTTTGCATCTGGATGATATCTGGGATTAATCCATGGACAGTGACTAAAACATATAATGTCTTTAAACCATATAATATCTTACACCTACATGAGTTAAAGGACAGGCCTGAATGAGGTTTTCCTCGCTGTAATCATTCCTCCTGTTCATACTGGCTGTTAAAAGATCCCCTTCAAATGTGCTTTCAATGTAAGTGATGGGGGTCAAAATGCAGTGTGTCCACACAGTCATTTTGTGCAAAAATACATTTAAAAGTTTATATGAGGCTTCAGCAGTCTGGGTTAGTCATATCAAGTGGATATCTGACACATTTACAGTCTTTTTGGCATCAAATTCCCTTTTTCCCTCTAACAAAAAGAGGAACTTTTGCACTAAAAAGACTAACATTAAAAGATATCTACTTGATTTGACTCATTTGGACAGCTGAGGCTTCATATTAGCTTCAGATAAAGTTTTAAATACATTTTTGCACAGAAAGACCATCACTTACATAGTAAATGCATTATGGTGGGATCTTCTAATGGCAAGTATGAACAGAAGGAATGATTACAGCAAGAAAAACATATTTCAATGTTCATTTTGGCCCCTGACTACTGTTTTAAAACAGGCTTGAAAAATTGTGAACCTGTCCTTTAAATTCTGGGTCACACCTGTCAGCAAATGCTGGTATGCAAATTGTCCAGGGGTCTTCTCTCCAATTTCTAGCTTTTGACAAGTTATCCATCCATGACAAGGTACTATACACTGTATCAATTGGCTTATTGGGAATATCTGAGTCCATGTCTGCGTTAAAGGCCAATCTACAAATTTGAAGAGCGTGTCGTCTATCCAGCAAAAGGGTTAGCGTGAATGGTCACATCCTTTATCCGGGTGTCAGTCAGTGGTCGGAACGTCTTTTCGTTTACAGGCAGTTTCTCCAGTTCATCCAGTGTTTCCAAGCCATCGATAATCCTGCATGTTGAAGACAGAGATGTCAGTTGACTAATCAAAAATTAACTGAGGTCAACTTGTATCTTGTCTACAGAAAACAAATTTTGTGTTGCATATTGAACATATTTTATCTATCTATTACATGACCATACACCCATGATTGCCATATATGATTTGCGTACTTTCCAAACACTGTATACTTCATGTCCAGATGAGGCTGTTTGGCATACGTGAAGAAAAACTGGGAGCCGTTCATGTTGGGGCCATTGTTTGCCATTGAGACCACTCCTCTTACATTGTGCTGAAACAAAATGAAAGCAGAACAAACAGTGACAATTTTAAACAACAAACCCTGATAAGATATTTAAATAAAATTTAGACCAACTAGCTAGAGGTTATACTCACCTTTAAGTGTTCACTGAACTCATCTTCAAATTTGCGGCCCCATATACTTGTTCCTCCTTTTCCTGTGCCTGGGTGATTTAAACAAAATAGTGGAAACTACACATGAGGGTGTGAATTCTGACATTTCAACCATTGATCATATGCAACAACACTCCTCTCTTTACCTGTAGGGTCTCCAGTTTGAACCATGAAGCCTTTAATATTTCGGTGGAAGATGCAGCCGTTGTAGAACCCACTGGCACACAAGGCAAGAAAGTTCTATAAAACAAAATAAAAATTTTAAAATTAACATGTTAGGATATAAAATTACTTAATTAATAAGTAATTAATAGAAAATACATCAGAATCTCTGTTTAGACCTTACAATTACTGTACCACATTTCTAACACAGTTTTTAACCTTATGGCAACTGTAAAGTTGTTACCATGGCCACTGAAAACTCTGGATTCTGATTGGTTGAATGGTGTGGATTACCTTTTAATGTCTGGACAGTTTAACCGGACACCTATGACGAAGGTGCTCTGTTTTTGACCATGTGCTGATGTTAAAGCTACAATTTTGAGGTTTGAGAGTAGGGCTGCAACTCACGATTATTTTCATTATCGATTAATCTGTTGATAAATTTCTTGAATAACCAATTAATTGTTTGGTCCATAAAATGTCAAAAGTGTGAAAAATGTCGATTACTGTTTCCAAAAGCCTCAAATGACTTGTTTTGTCCTGTCCAACAGTTCACAACTCAAATATATTCAGTTTACTATCATAGAAGACTGAAGACACATGAAAATATTCACATTTGTGAAGCTGAAATAAGAGAATTTGGACTTTTTTCTTAAAACGATTATAAATCTAGTTGACAACGAATTGATTAATTGACTAATTGTTGCAGCTCTATGTGAGACTCTACCAAACAGCACTAAATTGAACTATTGTAAATCTAAACTCCAAAGAATGTGGAAGTTGAGGAATAATAGCTTTCTTCAGCCAAGTCTTAAACTTCTAGGAGAACACATCATGTCAGGCCTAACATTAAGATATATTTAAATGTGCAAAAACGTTTCGCATCGGAAAGAAGTCGACAGTATTGCAGTAAAAGAGTAAAAGAGAGTATGTAAAAACTTACCTCACATGACCTCGGTGCGCGCTCACAAAACAATTCAATTTTAATCTCTCCCAGATCTGTGTGAAGGGTAACAGCCTGCAGAATTTCAAGAGAAAAGAATAAAAACATTAAACCTGAACTTAAATGAGGCACAGGAACGGTCATTCATTACTGTTTGCTACCTAGCTTAGCCTGTTACATCGACAGCAAAAATAAGCAACTTATCATGTAACAAAAGGGAAGTTAAGATAAACAGCATAGCCACGTAAAACTATGATTTTAGTTTATAACTTTCTGAGCTGTTTTGTGTTCGATGTTGACAACTACCTATTGGAAATTTCTATAATGAAGTTTACCATTTCAAACGTTGCGTCTGTGCACAAGTGTGTCAGAGAAACATGTCCGTCTGGGTACAGTCACCGAGCACTGAATGGTTCCGGGCCACACACACACAACGGCACAGAAGTGGAGCTACAATGTTTAGTTGATAAAGTTGATTGGAAGAAAATTAATTAGCAATTATATTTTGATTGATATAATTGTTTCACTATTTTTTTTAAAGAAAAAATGCTAAAAATGTGTTGGTTTCAGCTTCTCAAATATGTGGATTTGCTGCTTTCCCCTGTTATATCACTGTGAATTGAATATCTTGGGGTTTGGGACTGTTGATCAGACAAAACAAGACATTTGAAGAAGTTCCCTTGGGCTTCATCAAATGACACTAAAATTTGTATTTTTTCCCCACTTTTTGACATTTTATAGACTGAACAATTAATTGAAGAAAATAATCGTTAGTCGAGCCCTAGTTTGAAGTTGTGAACAATTTAATTTATTTGGTCTTCAAAATAGATTAGATGTGAAACTGAAAATGTTTGCCTACAACGACCGAAGAACTGAAATCCCTCCCTATGAAAAACTTTCAAATTAAAGGCCAGTATCCACTTCAGATGAGGCAACCAGTCACTGGAGTAGGAGCGCTGGGGGGAACCATCGGGTACATGGCTAATAAAATTGAACATTCAAGCACCAACACTATTTCAGCATACATCATACCAAGATTTCTTTGAAGCTCAAGCAACCTCAACACTCATGTTCCAGTTGAGCCGAAGAGGAAAGATAAATGATAACAGATGTAAATTAACTTAAAATATATGAAGGACTTACCATACAAACACACAGTATGTTCAATAGTGGTACAGTTCAATATTTACTGGTTCAGTCAAGCTATTTATATCCAAAACCAAACTATTAATTTTTCCTGGTTAAAAAAATAACTTTTTTTGACTATTATAGTATCAAATGTATCAAATCTTAAGATCAGAGACGGAAAGTAGTTCTAGGATTGTTTTATTTGAATAGCTTTTAGAAGCTGTGAAAAAGTGGGTAAGACAACCATTCTGTCCCCATTACACTTTGTATTTCTTGCCATACTTGTCATTTGTTTTGTTTTGCCAGTCACATTGCTGTCACATACTATCCTGGGTTTTGTTTGTGTTTCGCATTGTTTTGTTACATTTACATCTGCATTTACGGTTTAATCGAGACAGAAAAGTATTTAAGGTCATTATTTATTGTTTATTGATTTAAAGTACTGAGTTTCTTGAGTTATAGATTAGGTTCTTCTTCCTTTTCTTCTTCTTTGCATTTATTGGCGGACTGCAATGCCAATTTATAGGTGCATATTGCCACCTACCGTACCGGAGTATGTAGAACAGGATCCTGTTTACAATAGCTTACTCAAATAAATAAATAAATAAAATTAAAAATTAAAAATAAAAATTAAATAAATGAAAATCTTATCACCTACTATATTCTGTTAAACAATCCACTGTTTCCTAAGAGTATTGAGTAGTAAGTAGTGTCTGCTTATCTGCCCCCTAGTTATATCCAGATATAGTTCTCATTAGATTAATTACTTTTTTACATTTTGTTTCTAGTTTTTCACAACATGTGTCTTCCATGTACATCTTTCATCCTGCCAAATTCCTGAATCCTTGAATTCCTTTACTTTTACCACTGGTTTCCCATATAAATGAAGCCTCTCTTCATCTACTTTCCTCCTCCTAGTCAAGTGTATGTAGCACATCTAACTGGTAGATAGTCTGAAACCCCAATTATATGACCATTGTTCTACCTTTAAAGTAGCATCCTTCATCTTTCTTAGCATGCTTGTCTGGTCTCTCCCCCTAATCCATATAGCTCCATCATCTGCATAAAGTGAAGAACATATCCTTCTATCTAAATTCATAAAAATATCGTTGATCATGATAGTAAATAACACTGGGCTAAAAGCACTTTCTTGAGGGATTCCCTCCACATAGAGTCATAACGATAACCGTACAATAGCATCCATGTTAGATCTTCCTTTCTTGAATCCGTTCTGATAAGAAGCTATTAATCCTCTGTTCTAAGAAATAATTAAGCCCTCGGACTAATATCTTTTCCATCCATTTACATAGATGCGATGTTAAAGCAACTGGTCTGTGATTTCCAGGAACATTTGGATCTTTACTGGGTTAATAAAAGGCTAAATGAGTGCACTCTTCCAGCTTTTTGCCAGCAATCCCTCTCTCCAAATCTTATTAAAAAGTTCCAGAGACTTAGAACTTTATCAGGAAGTTTACAAAACATAACATAACTTAGTTGGTTCTGTCCTGCAGCTGTGTAATGCTATTTTTAATTCACTAATTGTTATCTCAGCATTAAGGGTTGAGTTGTCATCATCCTTTTTCTTAGTTTTATCATGATTAACATTTAGCACTTCCTCTTTTCTCTTTTTATGACTATCATCTAAGTGATTTCCGCTGTGAATATTGGCAAAGCTTTTACCAAACATATTAGCCTTTTCTTTATCTGTAACAGCAATTACTTCTCCATCCTCTAACACTGGAATGTTGGTGTACTTCCTTTTGCCAATACAATTACAACATTAACCAAACATCCTGTAGTTTCACTTCTTTATCTATAGCAGAACAGAATTCCCTCCATGCATTCTTTTTACTAGATTTGATACCTCTACGAATCAGAGCTTTTTTCTTTGGTGGTCTATTAATAGGAGTGTGCCCAAATACAAATACATTCTTTTGCAAAGCGCAAATAGTGTTTTGTTTTTTGTTTTGTTTTTTCGAATATTTGTTTCATACAAATAATTTAAAAAATACTTGTTCTCAGGAAGAAAATAAAAACATTTCAGTGCGCAGGTTGGTTACATCGCTATCTCAGTCTCTCTCCTCTGCTCCGCTGTAACGTCTATCAGCAGGTCTCAACGAGGGGAGTCACATCCACCTGCTACATGACGCACATTTCCTTATTTGGACATCACTCCCAGAGTTGGGGGTGTTTCCCCAGAGATAAAGCTGAGCTACTGACACAAGTGTTCTCAAGGGACTCTCCATAACCTTTTGTTCCCCTTCCCCTTTCCACAGAGTAGGCAATAAATGAAAAGTGCAAAGCAATAATCACCTTTGAAGTTCTTCTCTCCATGTTACATGCTGTGCTGTCTCTGTGTTATGGGTGTATACATAGGTAGAGGTCTGTC
Source organism: Thunnus thynnus (assembly GCF_963924715.1). Classification (NCBI taxonomy): domain Eukaryota; kingdom Metazoa; phylum Chordata; class Actinopteri; order Scombriformes; family Scombridae; genus Thunnus; species Thunnus thynnus. The sequence goes on from NC_089518.1 coordinate 31,483,223, forward strand.
TACAATGAGGCAATAATAAAGTTTTACCTCAGTAGTCAGTGCAGTCGCCTATGATCTGAGAGACTCCAGTTGGAAACTTGGTGTGGGGACCTCCCTCATAAGGTAGTTTATTCATGAACACTTATTGTTACACTTAAAATTTCTAAAATTAAGAGTATAATAAACAGAGTATATATAAACAAAAACAGGATTTATAAGCCTATTTCCACTTTTATTCAAATACAAATACAAATACAAATACAAATAATTTTGCTGTCTCAACAAATACAGATATAAATACAAATACTGGGCTCCCTCCCGATCTACTAAATGTTTTTGATTCAAGTTGCTCCTTAATACTTGTAATGCTTTATTACGTTATTACAACTTTGGTGCATTCCTCATTACACCATAGCACAACTTTCCTTTTTCCGGTAATTCCACTCATAGGCATGCTCTTTGATGCAGCGTTCAAAATTAACTTAGTCACTACAGTTACACATTCTCCTATATTACCATCCATTGAAATTGAATTAGCTTCCTCCAAACAATATTCTTGAAATTTTCCCCAGTCAGCTTTTCCAAAGCACCATTTCTCTAACATGTATCTTTCTTGATCATGTACCTTCAGATTTAAAGAACAAAAAATTGGAAAATGATCACTTCCTATGTTGGACTTATCATTTACCTTCCATTCACAAGAACATGCCAGAATTCTAGAAACCAGTGTTAAATCTATAAATGAAAGAGCATTTATATATATATATATATATATGTTCCTTTGTTATCATTCAGACAGACTAGTGATTTTTCTTCCATCAGTTCTTCAACTACATTACCATTATTATCTGTATGTTTACTACCCCAAAGGCTATTACGTGCGTTAAAATCACTGCACCAGACTTCTCCTCTGTTATCACGTGCAACTGCATTAAAAATTTCAACACACAACTTCTTGCAAAGACTATAAAAGTTTATTATCTTAAGGTTTCCTTCTTCATTACACACTTCGATAATCACACATTCCAGTTCTGCTGGTGATGGCAATCTTCAGTAGGTTATTTTATTTTTGATAAATGTTATACAACCACCTCCTTGATTGTCTATCCTGTCATATCGGGATGAGGTATATCCTGGTATAGCAAAATCAAGATGTGGACGTAGCCAAGTTTCTTGTATACAGAGAGTATCTGGGCGTGGTTCTGATCCAAAAACATATCTTTTGAATTCTTGGCCTTTAGCAATAAGGCTTCTCGTGTTCCATTGCAATATATGGATCACCATAAAAACAATATTAATCATTACTCTTAGATCCTCCATCAGTGTTTACTTTCAGCATTGCATAAATATCTTCTGCCCTCAATCCTACAAAATCCAAAAATTCTTCTGCCACATTCACCACTGTCTTAATCCTGTCACTTTTTTTCTCCTGCCTGGTAGCCACAATTAATAATTTTACAGATGAAGGGTATGAACTTTGTTTGATTAACCACCAGCGAATCCTCTGTTACCTTGCATTTATGTGAACATTGAATCTGTTGCATTATTGGGGCTGTAGTTCTCCCTTCTTGCTCCATCCCTCGCCTACTTGTTCTCTGGGGTAGAAGGCCGCCATCTGGTCTGCTTCCTTTGCTGTTTGCTTCTTTATAAGTTTCTGAGCTCTGCATTTCATCATTTACTCTCTTTTTAGTGCTTCTGCATATGATATATTAATGATTACTGTATTTTTCTGTACCTCTTTTGCTTTAATCTGGACTGCACAACCCCCAAATGCAGCACTATGCTCTTCACCACAGTTACAACATTTCAATTTGACTTCCTTTGCACACTTTCTGTAATCATGTTCACCTCCACATTTCGCAAATCTTGGTTTACCACGGCATTGTTGAGCCACATGCCCAATTTTTTTGACAATTGTAACATCTTATAGGGTTTGGAATAAATCCCCATACCCTATAATTGATCCATCCCATTTTAATTTCCTTTGGAAGTGTGCTTTCAAATTGTACTAGTATAGACAAGCTGTCCTTCTTAACACCATTTTCGTTTGCCCGAAGTCTCTGGAAGTTTCTAGTGGCACATTTGAAATGACTCCTCTCACTTTAGCTACACTACCAGGTATGTGTGTTGTGATCCTTACACCGTCAAGTGTTTCTATCTTGAGAATTTTGTCTTGCTGTTGCTTACTTGCAGCAGAGATAAGGACTCCTCGATTATTGAGGAATTTGGCAAACTTGATTTTTCCGATTTCTTCTTCAATTGCTTTTGTCATATGCATTGGGTGAAAATGTACCGTTTCCCTCCCAAACGTAATAATAAATTTCCACTCCTCCTTTCCTTGTGGTGCTGAATCTTCCTGATTAACTCTTACTTTCTTTGTGGTGCCCTCATCTCCTTGGCTACTTAAGTCTGACAAGTCTGCTCTTCTGTCTCTCCTTTCTTGTCTTTTTCTTCTTTTATTTGAAGCCATACTCCATCTCATCCTCCTCATCATATCCCTCTGAACTTTCACCTATTCTACAATCACGGTACAGTTGCTGCATGATGCAATCCTATTTTCAAGGGGGAGGTACTGAACCACATCCTGATTTTAAGATCTTGCTGACATCACCAGTGTCATGGGTTAGACCAAGTACTGGGGGGATTTATTTTATTTAGTTAAATGTTTGGTTTTGTATTTATGTTATTTGTACTTATTTTGGTTTATCGTACTGTGGTTGATGTGTATGTAAACATTGTTAACTGATACAAGTGACATTGTCTTACACCAGTTGTTGGTATAAGGGAAAGGACCCCTCTAATACAAAAATGGTTCTGCCTACATAGATTGGAGGGCCTATTTAAGGGGAGATTTGTTGGTTTGAGTAAGCGCAGAAACGAAAGAGGATGTCAGTGTAGCTATGTTAAGGTGAGTTTGAGTATGCTTGATTTCATTTGGTAGTCTCTGAGTCTGTCTCTTATCACCTTTCTTGACATTCTGGCAAAGCTTCCTCACAGGTAAAACTTTATTTTACAGTAAAACAGCAAATACTTGTAAAAAGCCAGAAGGGGTTCCAGAAATGCTTCATTTTTCTTATTTCCTATCTCGTCAATTGTCTTTTCGTCCCAAATTAGGTTTTAATTTAATTTAATTTAAATGTTTTAATTGTATTACATGCAAATGAAGAGATTTGCTTTATCTATTCATATAACAAAAATGAACAGAACATCAGTTGGTCACCAAATGAGGGAGGGGAGGGAAAGGGAGAAGAGGGGTGAGAGACAGAAAGTGATAATCAGTAGATACAGAGTACAAGAGAACGGGCAGCTTTACATTACAGTGCTGTATTGTCTCTTAACTTTTGAGATTGTACTAAAAACAATCCTTTCATCCCCATGTTTAAACTGTGTGAGTGTCAGCATGTGTGTATGTAATACTGTAGGTCAAGGCTGATGATTAGTGTGATTACTGCAAGCAATCACACCATTGTAGCAGCAGCTGGCAGCAGCTCTCTACAACAGAGTTGGCACATGTGTGCCTGGACGGTGGAGGATGATTTTTCACCCATCTTCATCCAGCAAATCAATAGGTGAGTTCCTTTTTGCTTTACTTGGTAGCATAATACATTACATTTCCAATCAACTTGAATTGTGCTATATGCCATTACTTTTGTCACAATAATGATTTGGTACCATGCCATCTGATGAATGAATGAATGAATGAATGAAAAAGAATGAATTTTTTCATTAAGCCTGCAATCTATTCTTCGAGATTCTCTCTGACTTATTGACCAATCTTGAGTTTTTGCTGAAATTGTTTTCCCAAAGTGATTTTTATTCTGATTAAATGTGAAAGGCATCAGGCTTGAATTAAGTTTTGAAATCAGTCTTGCTAACTAGTTACATCTGTATTGTTGCTAAAATAATGACTTGTTTTGGTGGCATGTCAACATTTCTGAGAGTGAAGCTGGATTTATGATTCTGATGCTCCAAATTACACAGTAAGTTTCATTTTGCAATATTCCAGTCCTTCAGTGTTGCATCCCTGGATGGATGCAACAAAGGGGGAAATGGGGAAGGCAGCAATTTACTGCGGCTGGTCCCGTTTTTTCTTATGGGGAAGTACCCAAGGGAGTGTGGGAGTGGTGGCCAGGGTACTGGCACCACCACAGGTACCTGACCAATGCTCCCAATTGCACCCAGGAGCACAGGGGGTCCTGGAGGGCAACAGGTCACTCCAGTTAGTCCAGGATTCCCCACTACTCAGGGGAAAGGGGGAAGGCAGCAGCTAGCTGCGACTGGTCCCAGGTACTACAACAACAACAACAGGTCCCGGCGTGCGGTTCTCAAAATATACTCATTCACACTATTGTTCCTCAAAGATTTATTTATGATACAGGGCAGGTGTGAGAAAACACAGAGCAGGGCAGGGCCAATGATACCCAAAACACAAAAAGTCCAGAAATCCCAAAAACAAAGAGTCCAGAAACTCCAAAACACAAAAAGTCCAAAAACACAGAGTTCGTGACAGAAAGTCTATGGGAGGAATGTTTGCAAGGTGGTATCTCAAAAACTAAAAGTGCTAAAATATTCATACTACATGGACAGGTGTCCCATGTGGAAATACTTAACATATGAAAACATGGGAACAATAGCGCCAGTTATTACATGTTTTACATAACCCATGAACTATGAGGCATCTCAAAACAATATTTGAACAGTGTGTTCCTCGGACAATGCTGACTCAACTGATATAGGCCATGCCCATTTGCGCCTTGAAATATTTTCCGCCATTTAGGACTTTTTGCTTCTGTTGGCACATATTTCATCTAATCTTCACCAAACTTGGTAAACACCATATTTAGATGACCCCAGACAAAACTTATGAGTTCATTTCTGGGTATCACTTACCATTTGTCTGTAACTGGCTGCCAAACTTTTGAAGGTTTGGATGATGCAGAACTCTTCAATGCTAAGTTGGATTGCGACTAAATTTAGGAATGTTGTACATAAACCTACACTACACAAGTGTGTAACATTTGATTCAATTCTACCCTCTTCCCTTCTACCCTGTTGTCTTTAATAAAATGAAACTTGGTACACAACTTCTCCATGAGAATCTGCACGACATACTCAATCATGGCACCAATAGCCCCACCCTGTGGTCATGAGTAAAACACCACCATACTACTTATTAACTGCCATATCTCTTAAACGTAATATACCATGGTAATCAAATTCTGCAAAGTTGTACAGATGGGGATGCTGCACAAGTGTGTTGTATTTACAGCAATACTTTGCAAGTTATTTCAGCTGTCAACATTCACACACATTTTCCGCAGCAAATGCATTTCTAGTTACAAATATAATAGATCTGTGAGAGGTGATGCAAGCAGCTGTTGGAAACAGGAAACAATCTTTGAAATGAGCATATACTTGTTAAAACATGGTCATATTAAATGTGGACTAAATACTGTACATAGAACGGGTTAACAATTTTTCAAGTCTGTCTTAAAACAATAGTCAGGAGCCCAAATGAACACTGAAATAGGTTTTTCATGCTACAGTCATTCCTACTGTTCATACTAACCATTTGAAGATCCCTTCATAATGTACTTTCAATGTAAGTGATGAGGGACAAAACCCACAGTCCTCCTTCTTTGTAAAAATGTATTTAAAAGTTAATCTGAGCTTCAGCTGCCTGAATTAGTCAAATCAAGTAGATATCTTTCAACGTTAGTCTTTTTAGTGCCCTCTTTTTGTTACTATACTTCCACCACAGCTCAACAGGGAAACACTGTCCGAGGAAACAAAAAGAGGGAATTTGATGCTAAAAAGACTGTAAATGTGGCAGACTATTGAAGCCTCATATAAGCGTCAGATCAACTTTTAAAAGCATTTTTGCACAAAATGACTGTGGACACACTGCATTTGCCCCCCCCATCACTTATATTGAAAGTGCATTTGAAGGGGATCTTTTCATAGCCAGTATGAACAGGAGGAATGATTGCAGCAAGGAAAACCTCTTTTGTTGTTCATATGGCCACCTGACTGTTGTTTAAGAGAGACTTGAAAAATTGTGAACCTGTCCTTTAACCTGCTGTGGAGCAGCATGGCAAAAAAACAAAAAAAAGCTTCTTTGTTCTTATGAACACCCAACATCCTCACTCTGTGAGAAATGTGTAGTTTTATGCTTTCTCTGCTATATTACCAGATTTGGGGTGGAATAAACAACATGTCAGCTTAGAAATAGCCAACATATAAGCACAAAACTGAAAAAATGAAGGTCTTAAAAATAGATCTTGATGCTTCAAGACAGGGCCTTAACATTTGGTGGTACAGCAGGATGCAGGCCCTTGTCAGGTTAGTTGTTATATGCGCTAGTGGTGCATGTTCCCAATCAAATTTTCAACTAAATTAAACAAACACAGTTAACACACAGTAAGCTTGGAGCTCTCTGGGCTCCAGGGCAGCTGCCTATTTTGTCCAGTTGGCAATCCAGCTTTGTGTTACAATAGACTGTGAAAATGGCAACTAGTAGTGTCATTATAGACGGCCAAGTGTTTAGCGAGACCGTTATCCAGATAGCCTCAGGTTTTAACTGCTCCAGCAAGTAAGTGTTCATTGAATAATGTGTCCTATACAGGTGTTCTTCTGAGTTACTTCTTAATAAATGTTATGACTATCTTAAAGACCACTATCTAATATGGTACTTGTGTAGTTAGCAAGACAGAAAAGGTGCATTAGACAGACACACTCAACGTCCAAACAAGCAACAACCTGACAAAAACCACGGCAAATTTGGTCAACCAAGTTTATTTACTTATTCACCTATAGTGGAGTGTGTACAGAGGATGAGACTGACACATGTTCAGAGTACTCATGGTCACATCATTCATGTCAATACTGATGCACTGATGATTTCCTTTTTAATGAATTTGTTGTTGAACTTTTGTCAAGCAAACACTATATGTAACCACATTTGCTCATTACCTATGATTAGAATTGAGTTGGGAAACCTTGAAAAATGATTTGTACCCAAGATAATGAATTTAAGAGAACAAACAACAAAAGTGGACATACACATGGATAACATTCACACACACTTCCTGCTAATCACAATGAAGACTTATGAAACGATCGGCTCAATTAATACGTGATCTCTGACGAAAACACATAATCAAGGTTAAACCAAGTGGTTTCTTTAGAAACACAAAAACACATTTTAAACCAGCAGTCAATATTAAGTACACCAAACTAGAAAATAATGTATAGAAATGCATATAAAAATGTTATCACAACTGTTTAAATTAATAAAAATACCTGGTGTAGTAAAAAAATAGGCAATCAACTCAAAAAAGAAGTGAGTACTAGCTGGTTTCCTGAGAAATTTAGTTATACTGTAATAATACTAATAGCTGTCAAAATGGAAAAAAAATATAACAGGTCAAAATGATGAGGGGAAATACAGAAAACAAAACTATGCGACAAAAACATACTGATAGCACTCACTACTAGCAACCAACAAAATGTATTTTTATGTACTGACCATTTACTTGCAGTGTAGACTGCCCACTACAACACTCAACTATGACATCAAGTTTTCTGATGTCACTCTTAATAAGGATAGTCTTGATTGTCTTAATCTGTGATGTATTGCTGAGGTGTCATTTTAAATGCTCTAGATGGGACTTAGAGGTATCTGTAGGGCCATTAATTTGTCTTCCATTGAATAGTTCTAAAAAACTGAAATAGTAACCTTATACAATTTCATTCTCATGGCTGGCAGTCATTCATTTGAACTTTACAGTATACCTTATATATGCCCATACTAGAAAACATGTTGTATACATCAGTTGTATAACATTATTGGCATTTACCTAAATGTAACTTGTGGGAGGTGCTATAGTGCAAACGCATCTTCTAAGAGCAACCTACTTAAATTCAAAGTCTCACCATCACCTTTAGTAAAATGAATGTGACAAAAAGAATGCCCATGCACATTAGAAAACTACATCACTACTAACTACCCTTTACATAGTTTAAATCAAGGCAATATTGCACAATATAGCATAGTTAAACATGTTACTGAAATAAATGTACATAGTTTAAACTCAGTCACTATTCCTATGCTTTTCAACCTAGTTACTGTAGTATATATTGCTGCTGTCCATGTTTTCTTTGCACAGTAAGGTTTATTAAAACATAAACTAATATTTTTTTTCTTGGGGAGGGAAAACACCAGAACCCCTATAGTGTGTTGTGCTGTGTCAGAGCTGTGCAGTGATGTTGTATTCAGAAGTCCACATTTTTAGCACCGTGCTGCTTATTGTGGCAAAACACAAGTGCAGAAGAGTCACTCTCAGGCAAATAAGCATTAAACTTTTCTCTACACACAAAAACAGTTTGCAGAAATAAATAATAATTAGGTGACCTGACCTGAAAAGTATGGAGGTCCGTTACTGACAGAAAAAAAATGAAAAATTAGGAATGATAAAAATAGAAATACATCTGATATAATTATGAGATACTAAGTTAAAATTGTGACAAAATATGATGCTAAGTCAAACTGTCATTGGGTTTGAACCCAGGACCGGCCTGCTGTAAGGCAACAAGTCAAAGTTTTGTATATCACATTAGTAAACTAAAATGATAAAATATTAAAATCATAATTTTTTACTTTGTATAAGATTTTTACTTAATTACTAGCTTTTTGTTTTTTTTGTAATTTTCCTGTCAGGAATGGGTTTCCATAGAAGGTGAGGACTGTATCTGGCACAAAAACAAACACACACACGCACAAAAAAAAAAAAAAAATCAAACATAAACCTCTCTTTCATTACCAAAATGATCTTGTCTAACTGCAATAATTAATATCTAAACTGATAAATTTCTACATATTTTTTTTTTACAAATAAAATGTAGAATTTATTTTATAATTAAAGTCATAATCTTCAGATTTAAAAATGTACACTTCTAGTAGCTGTTAGCAGTGCACAGCAACACTCGTTAAGAGACTTAAAAGTTGCATTAAGGGGAACATTTATGTAAAAAATAAAATTAGCAGAGCCATCATCAGAACAGAAAAGAATGTCTCATCCATCTCATAGTCTTCCTAGTTGCCCAATTTGATTACTGGTTTCAACTGTGGCAACTTGTCTGTAGAAATGTCCAAATAAAATGATGAAATGAAACATTTGAACAAAATATAAAACAGACAGAAAAACCTTGCTGTCCCTGCCATTGTTATTTGGGGCTGAGTAATAGTACTACAATTTGTTTTGAAGTCTGCGGATGCCACAACAAACAACAGAAACAGTACATAACACAAAAGCAGTGAACTGTGGTTAAGGCAACTGACCTGAAAGACCTGGCTCTCTCAAATAAGCACATACCTTCTAATAAATTTGTGGAAGTTTTTTTTTTTTCTCCATAAAATGTAGTGTAGCTAGTTTTTATAACCTAGAAAAAGATAAGATTTCAAACTTCACTAATATGATCTTTCAGACACGGCCATGTTTTTATTCGCCTCACCTTAATTAATCTAATTTGTAGCAACTAAAATATTTTTAGTTTTAAGGTGGCTATAATATTACTAATGCAGTTCAGCAAGATTGAAATAATAGAATAATTACTATCAAGATAGAGACATCATAGAAATATTACAATGATCTAATAACAAACTGTAATGAAGACAAAGCCAGGCTCTTGAAAATAAAACAGTTGAGGACATGTCTGGTTGTTGACTTATTGTATGTAGACAGCAACACCCAGAGTAGTCGACCAGTGGTTACTTCATATCCACCACAGCAAAGAAAAGTGTTTCAGGTAAGCATCTACGTCTACAGAGGGCAACACAATCTGACCTGTTTATAGAACATTTCTTTTTTTTTCCAAACAAATTACCAGCAATGTATTATCCTTTAGAACCTTTCCTTGACATTGACATGACTTATATCATTCAAACCTTTTTCCCAAAATGTGTTCATTTTTTTTGTGCAATTCATTGCAAACAAAGAATGTGAATGCAGCATGGCTATGTAATAGATGTAGTTAAAATCCCACTTAATAGTGTATTGGCAGTAAGGGTTGGGTATCTGCTTGCTGAAAAGCTGCCCCTCTAGTTTAATTGAATGGGGGTGATGCTTTGTAATGCTAGTTCACTGAGAAGAATAGTGGAATAATTGCTTTTCTTCAACTGCTAGGTCAAAATTACTGAACATCTATCCCCAGAAAGAGGCCAACCACCACTCCACTCTGCCAAAAAGGCTCCGATTAAGGGTCGCACTCTAATACCTCACATGGTACTGTTACCAAGACTTAGGCCAATCAACGACAACTCCTCTGCCTCTGAAACACTTGCACTACTAACACAGTCTCTTCACCAACCCTTTCCATCCTACTGTATACAACATCCTCTCATTACTACTGACTTTTGTGTTTTTGTCATACTTTCATGATTTTCTAGATCAATTTCAAATATAATACAGCACACAGATACAAAGGTATTTCCTAATAATAAGTAGACTGTTGAAAGCCATGGTCTTCTCTCTAGACCAGGAAAAACACTGACCAACAGTTACAAATTATATCAGGTTAGAGCCAGGTCTACTGACTCAAATGTAAAGGATTGCCACCTTGACTATGTAGTTTACTTTTGATCAGGTGAATTGTCAAAAATTGTAAGTGAACTTCTGCTTAAATTTTTCCTCAAAAAACAAATAAGACAGTACTACAGCTTCTTGCCTTTCATGATTAATTACTTTGCATGTTATGATGCAATTCAGAGTGAAATACAAGTCAAAACAGCTGGAGCAAGTGATTATTGTAGTTTGACTAGAAATGAAGAACCTTACTATCTCATTTGTTCCCTTAAAATAATGATACTATTTGGATTAGACGAGAGCAACCTCCTGTTTCTAGTAACTAAGTACAGTAGAAACTTTGTTCATGATCTATTTCAGTCTGTAGGAAACTTGGCCCACAGTTTTGCATACTCAAACTTCTCCACCATAACTGAGAAGCACAAAATGTAAACGCACACTACAGATCACAATGGCACTGCTTAATTATTGCTAAAAAGCATCATTACTGAGTTATAATGGAAAGGCCTGAGACGTTGTTTGTGAGGGAATACAAATCAGCTGGACAATTAATAACTAGGAGAACTACCAGTAGCTGAGAATCAGCAGAATGAGTAAGAATCACTATTTTGGGTCTGTCAAACTGGCACTGGTTCTCGATACCCAACCCTTCTGGCTGTACACTGCAGCAGCCTGCTTCAACAAGCCCTCTGCGACAGTGTGGGCATTCCACCTGTGTCAGGGCCCAGTTAGTGAGTATCTGTTTTTACTTGCAGCCACAGACCTATTTAAGTCTGCTCTTTGTCAACTTTCCACAACTGTTCCTTAACCTCTGTGGGTAAGGTGTTGAAGAGGTCCTCCTCCACCACGAGGCCGGTTCTCTTTAGCTGTCGGCACTCGCCCAGCTCTACTGGCAAACACTCCAGACGGTTGCCTCTCAGCTCTAGCTGTGTCAACCCGGTGAGCTCTCCAAACCGTGATGGCAGAGACTGCAGGCAATTGTTTCCCAAGTTCAAAGTGCGGAGTTTCTTGCACTGGAACAGCTCATTAGGCAGGCTCTCAATCTTTATTTCAAGGTGGTTGAGATTGGGAAGGAAAAAGGAGAGACATTAGCATTTGCAGCTTCATAATATTTCAACAGCAGAAAATCTTCTTTTAACAAACTACACATGACAAAAGAATCCAATACACAATCAACCGCAAAGATTTAAATGCTTGGAAAACAGTGACTATTCAATACTCACTCTATTGGCAGTCACTGCCAGGTATTGAAGATTCTGGAGAAATCCAATGTCTGTTGGGATATAGGTTAGGTTATTATGGCTAAGGTCCAAAAAGCGAAGCTTGCGGCAATAAAACAACTGGCTGGGAATCTTCTCAATCTTGTTTCTGTTTAGGTACAGTTTCTCCAGGTTGGTCAGTGTGCCGATCTGGATGGGAATGTAGGCAATCTGGTTGTACCAGAGCTTAAGGCAGACCAGCCGGTGAAGGTGCTGGAAGCTGATGATCTCCTCAATGGTCTTCAGGTTGTTGTCCTTCAGATCAATTTCCTGCAAATTGTGCAAGCTGAAGATCGAGTGCGGTATGCGTTCCAGATCGCAGCGAATGAGCTCCAGTTCGGTCAGGTTCACCATCTTCTTCAGACTGTTGAGCACCATCAGCTTGGTGCCTTCATTATTGATGGAAAGCTTCTGGAGGTGCATGCCCACATCAGTCACCACCTGAGGTAGCTTGGTGAGATTGCTCTTTAGACGAAGAACTTTGAGCCTCTTGAGCTCCCGGAGCCCATCGATGACAATGTAGCGGTTGTTCTCAGCACTGAGATTCCCTGTGAGATGAAGCTCACTAAGATTCTTCAAACTGTAGATCCATAGGGGAATCTCTTTGATGTCAGTGAACTTGATGTGCAGAGACTTCAAATTCTCTCGCAAAAAAGCCAATGCTGGAGCTTCAATTTTGGCTGGAGTGTGGTAGAGCCACATCTCTCGCAGGTTGACCAGCTGAGCAATGATCGGGGGGATGGTGACATCTGGGATGAGCTCCAGTTTAAGAACCTCCAGCTCCATCAAGTCAAATACTGTGTCTGGAATGCCACTGAGCATAAAAAGGTGCAACTCCAACTTCTCCTGAGAGTTCTTGGTTATCCTCTGCCTGAGCTTGTCCAGTGTCCACTCATTGTTTAGGTTGAGCTGCCTCAGCTTATTTTCGCTTACTTCAGAGAGGAACACAGCAAAGCGCTTAGAGTACAGAGGGTCATATTGATCTATCATGTGCAACATGAATGCGAAATCATTCTTAACATCTGGTATGTCACTGTAGCTGCTCTCTTCCCGTATCGACTCAAAGGAATACTTCTTTAGAGAGCGCCGAAGCATCCAGCAAAGGGTATACATGCAGATCAAACCATACACCACTACTAAGCTAATGTAAAAACAGGCCAAGATTTTAAAAAGTGTAGCCAACGGGTGAGCACAACGGTACACACTGTAACCTGTCAGACTCTCTATATCCACTGAACAGTCAACACTGAATTTAATATCATGCACGTAATACCCTGTGTAGCAGATTATCAAAATAAATTTGATGACTTTGATGATAGTCTGACGGATGTACAGTCTGTACACAATGTCTCCCTCTTCCACATGAATACGGAACTTCTTCACTTTTTCAAACAGGGCTTTTGCCTGTTCACCCTCTTTCTTGTCCAAAACCCCTGTTTCAGTTCTGTCTACAATGCCCTGCTCAAAGCGCGTCTTTGTCCTTTGGAGCATAGGAACACTTGCTTCAACATCCTCACTGATAACAGACTCCTTGTGGTCCATTGAGCCATTCATTTTCATTGGTTTTGGATCACTCTCTTCAACCACTGTCTCTGACAGCGCCCTAGTGGTCCATGGCGAATCAAAGCATTTGAGCAAGATGGATACAAAGTGCTCTAGTTTAGAGCTAGTCCGAGGGAACTTGAACCAAAAGTTGCTGCAGGCTAGGAAAATAAGGGTGTGGAGTAATACTAGGTAGGGGAAATACTTGGCAAACCAGTGCAATCTGTTCTCATAGCACACAGCATCCACATAGTTGTACTGGTGGCGGTCCAGATCATACTGGATCCCTTTGGGCTCCAAGAAGAGCGATGTGGAGAGGGTGGAATTGAAGTTCTTCTTGCAGGTCTGATTGACCACCCATTTGCAGGGCAGACAGATCATCTTGTCCTGGGTGACCTGCAGTGTCCCCCCAAACACAGAAATCATAAGCATAACAATGGAGATGTAGTCGGTGAACACATCCCACCATGGTTTCAGGATGCGGTATGCTGGCTGTGTGTCCACAAAGTACCGCAGTTCAGTGATGGGGATCATGGTTTATCTGTGGAAAAAAAAGAAGATTTAAGGAAATAATCATAATTAGGTAGAATGAGATACTGAGTCACTACAAATAACATAGTCAAAATTCAAAAAGCTTCCTCCCATTAATGCTGGCACGGCCTTTACCTGAACCCCAACACAATACTGCTGACAAATCAATACTACAATGCTAACTAACAAGGTCATACATCTGAACATTCCAGACAGTTAATTTGAAGGCTGCCAGGAGTAATGAAACAGAGATTCCTGCTTGTTGTGACAAAGAATTGCCTTATTGACTTCACTTGGGTGGGATACCGTGTTATTGATTTAAGAATTGTTAAACTGGCACAATTAATCTTGCTCTCAAAACAGGTGTCATACTGGACATATCCATGATTTCATGATTTGTTAAGAATTAATGGGTTGTCCCTATGAAGAAAACAAAAAAATTACATATACACAGACTATAAGACAGCCACCTTTAAAATGTATGCAGGCTATAAACAAAATTTAAAAAACAGAACAATCATTTAAAACTGTCTTAATAATAGAAAAACATACGCCTGACATTCAGTTGGGAGGATGCCTATTATGACACCCAAATCAAGTGCTTCAAATTTTATAAAGCACTCAGGTACTCTAAAATATTTTATGAAATTAGGGATAATTGGAAAAAAGTCTGTAAAATTGCACTGTTACACAACAACAACCACAGTGATGACTAAACAGCAATGTAGATCAGTTGTATCTGGCCAATATCCTATGTGTCAGTAATGGTGCTCATACTGATCCATGGTTTCGCATAGAAACATCACTATCAATTAATGATAGAGGTGGGGAATATAGGGATATATAACATGAGACAATATCTATTCAACCAGACATCTCTGGGTGATTTTTACACCAATGTAATGAAGTACTTTGTTTAGTCAAGTATTAAGTTTGCTGGATTAGCTCAAAACAGACATTTAAGTCTGGCTATTTTAACCACTAACAATTTCTTAATTCATCTACCAGAAAATGTAATATATCGTGATATACAGACAGATGACAAATTAAAGGAAAACCGGTACAGGCCTGGATGCTTGACCCCTACAGTGGGGGCATCCAGTGGCTCTGTTATGCTTTAGGGTCATTTTGCTGGCATGTTTTGAGTCCACTTGTCCCCTTAGAGGGAAGGGTCACTGCAAATCAATACAAAGTTATTCTGAGTGATCACCTTTATCCTATGATAAAACATTTCTATCCTGATGGGAGTGGTCTCTTCCAGGATGACAATGCCCCAATTCACAGGGCACGAGGGGTCACTGAATGGTTTTATGAGTATGAAAATGATGTGAATCATATGCTATGGCCTTCGCAGTCACCAGATTTTTGAAGAATGGTGTTCATTCCTCCAGAGGAGTTCCAGAGACTTTTAGAATCAATGCCAAGGCTGAGGAACACCATTCTTCAAAAAGATATTCCCTAATTTGGTGTTTTGATGACGGTGGTGGAGAGCGCTGTCTGACACGTCAGTCCAAAATCTCCCATAGGTGCTCAATTGGGTTGAGATCTGGTGACTTTGTATTGATTTGCAGTGACCCTTCCCTCTAAGGAGAGAAGTGGACCCAAACAATGCCAGCAAAATGCCCCCCAAAGCATAACAGAGCCACAGGATCCCTCACTGTTGGGGTCAAGCATTCAGACCTGTGCCAGTTTTTCCTTTAATTTGTCACCTGTCTGTATATTGATATTTTGAAATAAAATTACATATAAAGTGACAGAGGACTCTGTATATCACACTTAATTAGGGCTAAAACTTCTATGAATCCTTTTAAGAAGCAACCTCACATTTACACCTGGCACACAGGTAGCAAGACGCGGTAACGTTACTACTCATAGTTGTTGGAATAAAATATAACCAAACTAAAAAAACCCACGCAATGAACAATACTATTCGTATGTAAGCATAAATAAAAGTGCTCTTTATGTACTTGAAAAGTTGTTCTACTTACAGATCTGGACTGTAAAGCACGATAACTCCATACGTAGACAGCCAAGACCGATCCACGACTACTCCTTTGCTGCTGCTGTACATCAGTGCCAGATAAAACCCTCTAAATCAACCTCTAGCCTTTTGTGCGTGCGACACACCCAACATGTAAGCTTGAGAAGTCACTCCTCTAAAGATGATGTTCCGTTCTGGCTTGTTTAACCCAAACAACACGACTGCCAGAGGAGCCACCTTGCTCCCCTGCTCTCTATTCTTAGCCATTTCCGTTAATAATACCCAGAGTATTGTCTGTGGGGGCCTTGAGAAGCACCTCCCTCGACCTTCAGGAAGAGATCCTGTTTACCTTATAGAAACTGCTGTCTCCAACTGGTTGTCTCTCTGGAATACTTTACCCTCAACTTTTGTACCCCGCCTCCCCCTAAAAACGCACACCTTCACATACACAACAAGAGTTGGGAGTTGGCATTCATCACAGCTTGTACTTTGTTAGGAAACTGTAAAGGCGAGGAGTCAAGACGCCTAGTCTGATCCTTAGCCAAATACGCATATTAGACTGGCTCAACTTCAGAGTACCTTTTGCACACATAACAACTATTGCAATACAGTACCTCGCCTTTGTCTTAAATTGGGTAGATGATGTGACAGCAACAAGTACACTCAGTAAATGAAATAACTCACTGTTTTGAAGGTGTTATCTGTGCTCCAGTGCCTGATGTTGTCCCTGGTGGACAAGCCACTCTCTGTGTATCCATAAGTCTTCATGGACCATTGCCCCTCTTGTCGCCATGGGCTTGAAAAGGATATCTGAAAAAGACATTGGGAAATGGAAACATGGTTCCTTCCTTCCAGCTGTTTTCAAACATGACACACGTTAGCACTAAGCGTGAATAAAGTTAAATATTTGCGTGATACTGATCCAAGTGAAATTTTAACAGCACTCTACCAAAGGCAACATGTGCCTTTATAGGTCACAGGTCTTATTATCAGTGTGAATTGTGACGGATATGATTTTAGTAAGTCAGGTACTGTTCATTTGGATGGCTAGCATGGGATGTCTTTGTCATCTGGCCAGATAGCTGAGACAGCGTCCAAGCAGAAAGTTAACGCTAGTGATTTTTTTTTTCTGCCTGGCATTAAATTATTAGACAGTCTTTTAGCGAAATATACGAGTATCTGACAATTAGCTACTTAGCAACACTGTCCACAAACAACAGTCACTCATGTTAAAACACGTTTAGCAAACCAAGCTAGGCTGCTGTTAGCTGGTGAGCTAACCTAGCTACATATTTAATACCGGCTCCTTTTGTTACCTGAAGTTTACGTCCCGGCAAACGCCGAGGTTAATATGACAGCGGAACATTGGTAACATGTGTTAAAAGTCCTAGGTTGTTCGACTTACTACGTTTGATGGGCTGCTATCAAATCCAGCGTTACTGTAAAGTCTATATTTGCTAACAAATTTGTGTTTGCCGTTGCTAGCCGCCGTTGTTTTTCCCAGCAGCTCCGAGACAGTTTCACCGCCGAACCGACCGGTGGCAGTGTGTGACTTTGAACAAACGTAGAAGAAGACGCATCTTCTTCCTCTGTCTTTCTGATAGATGTGAATGTTTTGACAGCAAGAGGATCGTATGTTTTGATTGTTTGATCAACACCACCAAGTAGTGTATTTCAAATTCAGAAATGTTGTCGTTGAACTCTTTGCGGATCGCGTGCTCATCCCGGGCTTTACTGCAGTCAAACCGGCTGATGACGAATCGACAGTCTGTTTTTAAAGCTGTTACATATTCAGCACACTGTTTGTCTACCAGTTTCCTCAAAAAGGACACATGGCTCAGCAACACGAACCTCAGAGCACTGGGAAAAGGAGGAGAGATAATTAATTACACTAATCAAGTCAATTCGCCAAGGAATTACTGTGCAACTCAAGTGAAACTGAACTGCTGGAACTGCAAACAGTCTCTTGACAAAACACCTGCATTTTTCTGCTTGTCATGCAAAGTAGTCCAACCCCCTGAGGAAGGGACATCCTACTTCAAGATCATGGATTGGTGAGTAATTGTCTCTTCAGTTACTACCCACTATCCTATCTACATAAACATCTTAATTATTAAGTGAGCAAATCGTTTCATGTTGCCATATTTTTGCCTCTTTTTAGTGACTACACATTCACACTGGACTTACAAAAGCTTCAGAAAAGATACTTGCAGCTCCAGCGGTCTCTACATCCAGACAACTTCAGCCAGAAATCTGTGGTAGGCAGGGGTTTGTAAGTGTAATCTGAATAAAGATCAGCTGAGTAACATGGTCTCGGAGTCAGCTGAGGCTGCCCTATCTATTAGTGACACTGGAAATTGTGTTTGACCCCTTGTCACTAATAGGCCACTTGGCTGTGTGTTTTGTTTTGTAAGTATGATTCAATGTGATTTGGCCGGGGGAATAACTCAAATGCAAACGCACATGCAAAGTTGAAAGATGAGCTTGTTAAAAGACATTGACAAATGTAGGACCTTGGATGGCAGCTTTCCCCATATTAAGCTACCAAGCAGACAAGGTCAAGACAAGACAAGCAAGTTCAAGGAATCAAAAGCTAAACAACTGAGAAGATGAAAGTGCATGCCTTCAATAAAGAAAAAAGGAAAGAAAAAGTAGTGTGTTTAAAAAAAAAAGTAAATAAATTGGTGGAGTGCTAAAAGCTTTATAACACAGTTTTAAATTTTATGATGTGGTCAATGTACTATATTGATAGACTCTTTTAACTCTTTTCAATTTGTCGCAGGAAAGGCACAAGTGTAATTAATAACATTAATGATGGCTCAGTTCCATAAACTTTAAGATTTAAGTAGTATTAAACTACTTAAACTTAGGTACTAAATAGAGCTGAAATGATTGATGATCGATAAGTCCATCATCAGAAAATGAATTGTTAACTATTTTGATAATCTATTAATTGTTTCAGTCATTTATCAATCAAAGATACAAAACATTCTCTGTTGTAGCTGCTCAAATGTGAGGATTTGCAGCTTTTCTCCAATTTGTAACTGGAAATTGAATATCTTTGGGATTCGGACTGTTGGTCGTGCAAAACAAGACATTTGAAGATGCTACCTTGGCCTTTGATTTGCTGTTTATTTTCATAGGTTAAATGATTAACTGAGCATATTAATTGATAGTGAAGGTAATTGTGTGTTGCAGCCCTAGTACAATGTATGTAAAAGTCATTAGAAATTAAGTAACGTTTAAGCAAGTGAAAGTTTCACAATTGTCTGATGTCTGTCAAGAACCCTTTATCATCTATGTACAATATTTCATAACTCCTGATACAATAGATCTGTGGTATTAAGCTCACTTCACTTGAAGAGCTCTGAAGGGAGAAATAATCGCTTACGTGTCTCAAAGAGACTGTGTAGTTATAGCTAAAATCCATCTTTTGAATTGAAAGGTGTGTTTAGGCAGAGAATGGAAAAATAAGTGGCAGAAACTAAACCCGAAAGAAACAGAGTTACATACACAGTGAGTATCTATAAATTGATGATCTCAGTGTGTTAGCTCTTGCATGCTGTATGTACACATAGCAAACTCCTGGTGATGAATTTTACTGAAGGACAATAAAAGGAAAAGACATTAAGCACTCACTGCTGTTAAGGATATATTTGGCCTTTTCTTCCTCTTCACTTTTGATTTGTCACTTCTTATAGACAGAAAAGAAAAGGTGACCTTTTCAACACCAGAATTTATTGTAGAAAAGAAAGTTTGATCTACCTGGTAAATCACATGCAGCCCAAAGCACAGTTAGACCGAGGAGACAGTTAGGCCTATATTTTACATACAATCCTTGACTTGTGAAGCTTTAAAAATGTCACAGGAAGAAATAAGTCTCGTCCCAATGCAGCTGAGCAGTTTAAAGTTGAATGTGTTTATGGGTCATTCTGTTTGCAGCACTGTCTCAGGTTTTGATCATACCTTGTCTATGTCATGAATGGATCCCAAAACCAAGGCCTGTAAAATATTTCTGTTCAAATCCTATGTTTTGATATTTTTTTAGCCCTTTTTTATAGCATCAAAAAGACCTTATCTGGGAAACCATGTTAAGGCATTGATATCTTGACAAGTATTGTTCCTAACCTCACCAAACTTTGTAGGATAGAAGACAAACATGTGTTCTGTGTGCTGAAACCATTAAAAGCCTGTACTGCATGCCATTTTATTTTTTATAGGATTTGGAAAAAAGTGCAAAATTCCTAAATGAGAGTGATATTGAAGGTACTACAAACCCACATTTTTTTTTGCACCAATATGATATCAATCATTAGAGCATTTTTTCTGCAAATACAATATTTTATTCATTTTGTGCCAATATTTGAGGTCTCTGCCACCAATGGACATGAAGATCAAACGAATGAATAAAACAAGGCGTGGTAGCATGTTATGGTCATTTTCATAGGACCAAAATGGTATGTGGGGTAGCTAGTAGGAACATAAAAATGTACGTGGAAATTGCTGGATGTATGGTTATTAAGGGTATAAAGTGCCAATGTCCTTCCATCATACAAAAATAGATTTGAGAGGTATTTTACGTATGGCAGAAAAACATCCATTTCAGGATTAAATTTTTTTGCCTCAGTATCTCCATGATTATTGAACTCCTGTGTCGTTGGAATTGTAAGAAATAAAGGATAAACATTTTCCGTGTGTTCATTGGAATAGAAGGCATTTGAGATGGATACTGTGTTTCCAGTTAAGTGCTGGATATTGAAAATAAGTTACATATTTTGATAAAACCTCTGGTATAAGGAGAAATGAGTGGTATTTTAAATGACCCTCTCAAGCTCCAGTGGGAGAATCTAAATATGTTTCCACATAAAAGGTTGGATGTGTTTATACATGTAATTTTACAGTGTGCATGTTAGAAAGCTATATGCCATAATAGAAAGAATATAGCTAGCAATAATGACCTAGAGTAAAAGGAGCCTACAGACAACATGGATTTCTTTACTCTAATCAATATTTCAGAGGCTGGGATGCACATAAGTACAGATAATAAGGGAAGACCGTACTTCTTCATTATGGAGGTTTTTCTCCTAGAGTTAAAACGATGCCTTTAACTGTGTGTATTTATCTATGACGGGAACATGGAAGGACATTTGGTACTTTGTACACTAAATGACCATACATTAAGCTATTTCCACATACATTTTCATTTTGGTCCTATGAAAATGAGGTGAAAATGTTTTATTCATAATATCTTCATGTCCATTGGTGGTAGAGACCTCAAATGTTGGCACAGTATTAATAAAAGATTGCATTTGAAGAAAAAATTATGATACCATATGGGTGGGAATTTTGCAGGAATTTTGCACTTTTTTTTTACCAAATCTAGGGCCTTATAGAAAGTCAATAGGCATGCAGTACAAACTTTTAATGGTTCAGTCATACTGAGAACATGTTTGTCTTCCATCCTACAAAGTTTGGTGAGGCTAGGAATAATACCTTTCAAGATATTATTGCTCAGACATGGTCAAATATTTTACAGGCCTTCTGTTTGGGATTCAAACATTATATAGACAAACTTTGAACAAAATCTGAGACGATGCTGCAACTACTTTCCTGGATTCTGTCTGATTTGACATGAAATGACCCTTGTAGGTTATTTTACAAAGTGGTAAATAGTTGATAAAATTTTCACATAATCCAGTTTCCCCCTCATAGATCATTAAAGGAAATTGCATGGCAGTATAAAGAAATAAGCATTATGAGTACAAGGAGGAGAGGAGGCGGAGGTGTGTTAGCACATAATTTATTCTGTACACTCAGGTGGAAAAGCACAATGCACAATGTTGTCATGATATGATATGAAAGCTAAACTCATATTCAACACAATTTGAGAGAGGAGAGGAAGCCCAAATGTTTTCTACACACACACAACCTGTCCAATAATGTACTGACTCTGTTTAATTTATCAGCACCTCTGGCCATTTTTTCTTAATTAGACATCTTCCAGCCTCAGGGGTCTTCATCATATATGGAAAACTCATTACTTATACAAGGCTACAAGGCAGCCACCTACTGCACTGTTTGTTATTACAGAAACAGCTCTATATGACGGGCCCATGGGCCAGAGCTTGAAACTATTGATTTTCACAAGAGCTGACAGACGTGATAGCTGCAAAATGTACTCGGATCTGCCAGCCATTTCCAAGGTATTTTCCTCCCTGTCTTGTTTCTACACATCTGTCGTGTCAAACTTACACCTGCAACCCCTGAAGGGTCCCAAACTGCTCGGCTACAAAGAAGTAGCTCTATATCATACACTTAATTTTCTGTATCACCGAGGATTTGGTGTTTCACATATTGACAGTGGTATAGATTGGGGTGGCAAGGTATAAAATACCTCCCATGTAACTCCCTTTTTTGGAACTCTGGATAATGTGAACATATGTTGTTTCAAATGCATATGCACAGATTTGAAGTAAATAAATATGGATTAAAGTTGGCATCATTAGAAGAAAACTTAACAGAACCTTCTTTTGCAGAAAGAACAGGAGTATTCAGAACACCAGTCGGCTCTTGTGAACAAAGCATACACGACTCTGCTTAAGCCTTTGAGTCGTGGTCTTTATATGGTGAGTTTCAACTCTCTGATTCAAATTCTAATGAATAGTTTATTTTCATAACTCCAAGCTCTTTGTCAGTCTGTGCCATTGTTCTAAAGAAACGCCATCACCATCTGACAGTCCAATAGTAGTGAAATGCATTTAAAAGGAGCGGTTCAGCTTGATGAACTCCCATCATATGTTTCAGCTGGAGCTGGAGGGGATGCGTATAGAAGAGGGCACAGACTCCGGAGCTGATTCGCAGTTTCTAATGGAGCTGATGGAGATCAATGAAGCTCTTGATGGAGCACAGACTCCAGAGGAAGCCAATAAGATCGGCCAAAACACAAAAGGTAGGTTCAGTCTATTGAGAGAAAGTCTGGTTGAGTGGTTTAATCTGATCATAAATTAACACAGATGAACAAGTACCTGGTTAAGTGGTGCTAACACATCAGATATGTATTTATGTAATACAGAGTTGACACACTGACTGCAGGACAGAATATAAAAGAACCTCACATAGTGCACAATGAACCAAACAGGTCCACATCCAGTCACATTCAGCAGTGGCTCCCAACCTGTGGCTCAGGACCCCCCAAAGGTACCACTGAGTTGCAGAATGGCCACAATTGCTTTACAATGCACAATAAGGTTGAAACTCAATTATTAACGCACACATTATCAGAAATCTATCTTTGTCTATATGGTCTCTCCAATTTGTTTTGTAAACTAAATGGTGTCAAACTATGTTAATGCAATATATCTTTGATTTACTTTTTTAAATCTGGTTTGTTTTAATTGCTTTTAAACTTCAAATCATGCAGTTACTCTCAGAGGCGAGATTGCTTTTGAGTTTCCTCTGTAGAAATAAAAAGCACCCTATGTGCTCTGGCTTGTTAACATGTGCAGTATTGAAATTCGTCTCCCCCTCACTTGCAGAGAAACTGGCAGACTTGACAGTGCAGATAGACGCTGCCCTCCGTAAAGGTATTATACTCAGTCGCTGCATTGAATTTTTTTCTGTTCCTCCCACTCATTTCTTTGTAATCTATGCTGAGGCTTTCCTTTAAGTCGCCGAATGAGTCATTGATTAAACTTCCTTTTGCACTCTCTTTTCTCCTTTTTCAGGAGAGCTTCAAACAGCCAAAGCACTGCTTGCCCAAATGAAATACTTTGCAAACATCGACGAGAAAGTGAAGGAAAAACTTTCGGAGTTTATGTAAAATTTGCCCCCTAGTTCACTTTATATTTTTAGCCACTTAAAAAGTTTTGTACAGAAGCACCTTTACTATTGTGTATTTTTCTTGTGATTATGAAAATATATTGTTCAATATGAATAATAAATATGCAATATATAAAACACTGCTGGATTAATGGTGTTTTGTACTTAAGCAGCTGTTTTTTTAATTAAAAACTGTATAGATATGAGGGTGTAATTGGACACATACACATAATTCCAGGGAAATACTCCCTTGAATTCCACTATTTTCACAAGCCTAATCACATTGTACCTCATGTACAAGTATACCTCATGTATCATTAAATATGACAGAGATCTGTAATTGCCTCTGATTAAAATGCTGCTTGGAGTGTTTATATGATTATCCTGCCTATCAGTTCAGCATTTTGTCATGCAGGGCTCACAGACAGACGCGTGACTTGTATTCAGTTCTGTAGGATACCTTTAGGTGGAGACATAACACCTTGACAATCATCATGCAAAGGAGCAGCACATGTTGTACAAACTGGATATAAGACCAGAAGGAAGTCCTTTTTATTGAGGTGGACAACTTTTGAATTATTTATGGTAGCTTCATATGTAGCATTAATGCTATGATAATCAGGAAGACATCAATGATGGATGGTTACTTAACGAGCCAAAGATCCGTGTTGGTTCTAGCCCATAAATAGATATACATCGCCCCTCTACATCTGTACCTGCAGCACACTGGTAGGTGCATCAGAATGTGAATTCATCCCTCATCTCCCTCTCGTTTAATTCTAAAAATTGTCAAACACCATAGAGGAAATTAGTCATAATCTGTAATTGCTTTGCAAATTAGAGCTCAAGTCACATCAAGGCTTTTGATACAAGCAACTGATATAGGGTGTAATCACACCGAAATATGAAGGCTGTCACTTAATCTGATAGAGGGGAGCGAAGCATCGTATCACATATCACAAGAAAAATATTAGTTGTGACACACCAGCATCAGAACCTAAAACATATTATGTGTATTAGTGGTTTTACACTGACACTGTTTTTTTTTCTCTATGCAGCCCAGTCCACTGGAACACAATAACACATCCTGACTGGTTGTTTTATTAAGTCTGGAACAACAATGTCATGTGTCTGAGGCTGTTTGGGTTTTTTTACTGTGGAAAAGCAGCTTCCCTAATGCACACAGATAGACAGTGAATTAAACAGGAGACTAACAGGCCTATTTATTATTCATGTCGTAATCGGAAGGCATCTACGGCGACTTTAGATTAATGAGAAAATGTGATCGACCAACACTGAGGACACTGCTGTCTCCCAGAACTCTTTGAAATCGAGTTTGAAAGACACGAAAGGGGAAAAAAACTCACTACAGCTGGGCTGTGAAATTGACTTGGATGGGAAAGCTTGGCAAAATGAACTAGGTACATGTGACTACCATGGAGCTCCTGGAATGAGTTAGGTCGGCATCAGGCACACTACACAATGTACTGCTGCTGTTGGGGTGTTTACTGGTCATGGTGCACTGGGTAAATTCCAATATTTTCTACAGGTCTACATGACCCAGTAAATAGGATTCCTCTTAGTTATGTTAAAAAAAAAAATAGCTACTGCGCTCAACATTTTGGGAAATACACTCATTCATATTATTGCCAAGATTTAGATGAGAAGATTAATACTGTCCCCATATCTGTCTGTTAAATATGAAATTACAAGCAGCAGTCACTTAGCTTAGCTTAGCATAAAGACTAAAAAAAGGGGGACACAGCTAGCCTGGCTCTTCTCTTACCAGCACCTCTAAAGCTCAAAAATGAACACTTATATCTCATTTGCTTAATCCATAAACAAATCTAAATAAAAACGCCAACCCAAACTGAGACTCATTTGAAGCCTGGGTATCACTATGCATAGTGACTGTGAAAAATTACATTATTCCAGGCATATTTGGCAAGTGTTGTAAGTTGAAAAATCACAGGAGAACAATTTTACCTGGATTAAGGTGTCGAAATATGCCTCCAACAACGTGACTAATGGTGCCTGCCGTAATTGTAGTATTAATAAACTCCATACGGCCTTAACATAAATACCATAATAAGATTAATGTGTTCTTGTGACCCATGTCTTAATCATAATGTTCTCATAATAACATTAAGACTGAAGTGTTGGTGGGCCTCTCCAACACCATTGCAGTGCTCCTGACAGAATCCTAATGGAAGAATTCCTCATTATTAGTTTATAACGAGGGAGCAGAAAGACCACATAATACCATATACTGTATACCTTTAACTACGGATACAAGCAGGAGCCAAAGAAAGATCTAACTGACAAAGGTCAAAACCAGTGGAGGATGACTCACTGGAGCTGAGCTCTTTTCTTCTCATAGCCGAGCATCAGTCTTTAGGATCCTCGCCCCTCTGCTCAGCCTCTGTGTGACTCAACCCCTGAGTGTCAGTCCCATCATCCCACAAACACCTCAAGCCTGTGTGCATGCTGTGTGTACTCGTGTCTCACCAGGTAGTAATGCCATTATAATCTACCACTATTAGGTTTTCTTCCAGCCCCATAATCCGTGTTTTTATGTTGTTTGCTTCATCTCTTTACCAAGCCGTGTCTTTGCTTCTCCGTAAAGCTCCTGAACTATAGCCTACTTTGAAACCTGTTACTCTGCAACTGTGCCGTCTGAATTTTTGACTCCTTGCTTTTCTATTTTAGTTTTTATAGTACATATTCTGATATGGTTTTCAGTCTGAACCCACTCATGCTCTGTCCAATCTCAATCTTAAAAAGCTCAGACAGCTTCATACTATTAAGGGATTATTGTTGTCCACAGTGGTTTGAAATTGTTTAAGATTTGCCTACATGGCTATTTGCTGGCTTCTATAATCTGTATATAGTTCTGTGAATTCATGTATAGTTTTGTGTTTGCTTGTTAGACTTATGGGATTTTTTTTAGTGAGGCAAATAGAAGGAAGCCTCTGATTAAAGGCAACCACTCTGTAATCATGGTAATAAGTTTATTGACACAAATAAAAGACATTAAAAGGACTCAACCATGAAACTGAAGGGCTATTGCACACTGAAGCAGGCATAGCTGAAATGCCTGTGCATTTTCTCTTCCATATCGTATTTCACAATGAAAACTAAATAAAAGGGGCAATCTAATTGATTTAGCTGTCTGAAGCCTTTTTGTGCTTTTATTGTTCCATATTTTATTTGCGTTTTGCCTTTAGTTGAAAAAAAACCCTTTATTTTTGGCATAAACATTTGGTTTATGGTTTATTTTAGCTCAGCAGGTCAGGTTAAAGGTGGCAATTTAGACATAAATGAGGCCACACATACAGACACTTTATTATTTCTTACAATTAAACTGTCACCAACTCAATACCTAGTGAAAACACAGGCGTAAACAAGATAGATACTAGCACTGAGTCGATGGTAAATGAACCTAGGGCCCTGTTCATAAAGCCAGACAGAGCAGAACAGTGCTACACTTTTTAAAAAATACATTTAACGCTTTTTAACTAAGTCTTCTGGGGGCTTTAAACATAAGTTGGTGAAACAGTCTTACTCCTGTAGACTTTCTTCTACACTAGAATGTGAGAGCCTTAAAAAAGACTAAACGCAGTTGTAACAGGCTATTTACACTGATGGTGACAACAACACAACACCTGGCATGTGCCATATGTCTGCTAATGTGATATGATGCAATGTACATATTGGGAAATAGAGGCTGACAGAATAAAACAAACACTATTATTTTTCCCCCTTTGGTTTTAAACATGGGGCTAAGCGTTCATCCATTTTCCCAGAGATTGTCTCCATTTTCTGCTTATCGTTTACATCTTATCTTCAACTTTAATGGGGAATCAGTTCATTAGAATTATGGAGCTGAGTGTCTCAAGCACTTCAGATTGCTTTGTTTTCCCTTACTGAATGTAATTATAAGTCAAATTGAAACACTCTTTGACAATAAACCCCTTTCTTCTTGGCTTCATGTTTGCGGGGGGAGAATTCCCAGAGGTGTGAGCCTGAATGCAGCAGGCGAGTCGTTTCTCTAAGCTTTTGATAAAGGCCCTGCTGAGAGATTTCTGGGGGAATCTCTGCTCTCCTCAGCAGTATGAGGCAAAGACCTGCACATTTAGACACAGCATGTTTGCGCTCACATGGTTGTTTGTTTTTGTGTAGACCAGAATCAAGAGCGATGTCGTATCATAAAATCCCTTTGACATCTTCGAATGGGTAATCGGCCCAGCAAAAAACAGTTGTCAAATAATCCCTTTATCAATTTCCTTTCCCAGAACCTCTTGTCATATATTCCCCTAAATGATATTGGATTTGCACTGGTGTACTGCACCAATCAAATACACTTACTTTAGTGTAGCAATCATGGCTTGTAACCAACATCAGAACATATATTCCAGGATTTACAGTGTGGAAGGTCTTTTACTTGGCTATCTTCAAATTTTGGTCCAGTCAGATTCTAATGTTAGCTAGCAAAACAGAAGATGATGCAGCTTTTAGTTATTGTAATTGTAAAGCCTATTTTGCTTGTTGATGTAAACATATGTTGCCAACAAGTCCTCTAAATTAAACAACCAAATAGGTCATTTGACCATGCACTCCAGAACAACCCGTAGCAACTTTTCTAATATGATGCCTTTATTGGCAGTAATCGGCAGGACAACATAATTTGTTTGTGCTTTCTGTTACAAATCACTGTTAAAAATGAATGATGTTTTATGATGTGACAACGTCGTGGTTAAAGTCTGGTTAGGATTAAGCACAAAAAGCACTTAGTTAGGGTTAAGGAAAGATGATGGTTAGGGTTAAAGTGATCTTTTGAAACATGGTGTGGGTAAAATTTACTTATGTTGCTTCCTTAAAGTTAGGCAACCTTCATCGTCATGGCAACAGTAAACACCACGACAATTGTAGTTTTGATTTTTAAAAAACAAAATGACTGACTCGCAGTTGGAAACATGACACTTATGGTTGGAAACAGGGGTCTCCTGCAGCTAAATCCACTTTTTGCAAGTTAGGATCTAACCAGCCAACAAACCTGCCACCTCTGGATATGGAAATTTGTCACCTTATATAGACGTCATCTGAACTGCATCACTTCTGCGGGTTATAACTATTATGGCTGCTAGATGGCATCTGTCACTCAAATGAAACTATAGGTTGTTTTTGGCGACTGACATTACGACCTATAGTGTAGTTTTTCTTGGGAGGACAGGCTCATTGTTGCAATCTTACATACTCCTAATATTTAGCTTGCCTCTGTAACTCAATTCAAAATTTCCTTACTGGATTCCACGAGGTGCATAATGAAAAGCTGTTTAAGCAAATTGAACAAGTCTTGATATCTAATACTTTACAGCTGCAATTACTTGCACCTGGAAGTGTGGCTGTGCAAAAATAGAAGACAGACAGACAGAAGGCAAATTGATAAATTACTTGCATCTACAAAGTCAAATAATCCAATAAGAACAAATATCAAATATCTCTAATGTTTACAACATTTCCCCAGCTTTGAGTAGTAATCCCCAAGGAAAAAGAAGGTTCCAGTTTTAATTAAACATCTGTGAAGCAGCAGGCTGCGGTTGGATCTGGATGTTAAGAGGAATTTTTTTGGCGCTCGGCTGTCCCATTGAAACACCAGGAGATATTGCTTCAAAAGGCCCCTTTGTGGTTCTTGAGTTTGGAAAGCCTTTGAAAGCAAAGAACCAGGGGTTTTAAACAAGGTGTATGTGTGTGGAAACACAGATCAGCCATTCACTTTCAGCTGAGTGGAGTGCAAACCACTCGCCTCTGGTGAGATCGCTCTCCTCACCTTATCTCCTTCGCTATGCTGCAGATACTCCCCACTGCCTATCTCACAGCGATCACGTTGTCCACAGTTCAGATTCAGCCTATTTGTGTTTCGTCTCATCTGAATAGCTTGCACAGCATTGTGTTTCACTGCCCTGATGGAGCTCTGGATTCCACTCTTTCAAAGTGACATTGTGGGCTTAAGCCAAAAACTTTTACAAAGCTCTGAAAAATAACTTAAGTACCCCACTTCTGTCTCTGTAAGAGTAGTAATCTAGCCACCAACACTAAGTGCAAACTATCTACTCAGAGAGAAGAAAGAGAGAGAAATTTCCCGCTATACTGTCTCTATATGTCCCAAAGCTGTTCGGCCAGCCAAAGTGGTTCTGATGAAGCATAGTGGCAGCCTGTATGAGAGATAAATTTGTGTAGTGCTTTTACCCAAAGCACTTTACAGTTTGCCACTCATTCACCCCTTCACACTCACACAGCAATGGCAGCAAGCTACCATGTACGGTGCCGGTCTCACCATCAGGAGCAATATGGGATTTCAGTATCTTGCCCAAGGACACTTCAACATGTGGGCAGGAGGAGCTGGGGATCAAACTGCCAACGCTGTGATTAGTGTATGGCCTGCGCTACCCCCTGAGCCACAGCCTACTTCAAAAATAAAGTTTGATTGATTGAAATCTATTCGCTAACTGGCTCACTTTTCTGCCACTTTCCTGCAGGCATTTTTAAGCCAGCATTAACAGATTGTCTGGCCACTTGGGGGCAGTGGAAACAAGTTGTAATCACAACACTAACATATTATTATTATACATATTATGGTGAATAGCAAACAGCTGTTTCATTACACATTCTGTGGATGCGAAGAAAAAACTTCTTAATAGCTGAAGGGAACCGCAGAGTTGGGTTATAATTCTCTGTGGGTTTGTCATTACAATCGACCTGTTTCACATTAGACACAGTTATATGATGCATTGTTAA
The DNA here is from genome assembly GCF_963924715.1 of Thunnus thynnus. Classification (NCBI taxonomy): domain Eukaryota; kingdom Metazoa; phylum Chordata; class Actinopteri; order Scombriformes; family Scombridae; genus Thunnus; species Thunnus thynnus. Next base: position 31,513,714 of record NC_089518.1, read on the forward strand.
ACACAATCTCAATTATAGCAGCTTTAAACAAACAAACAAAAAACTGTCAGACAGTCAATTTACCACATGGACAGTATGTGGGAACAAGGGCTGGAGATGATTTTAATTTTGCATCTATGACAAAAATCCTGTCTTACCTGGAGATAAATGCACCTGGCAATGTTGTTATTACCCTGTGTGAAAACGGCTCTACACATTGCAGATCTCTTACAGTCACGTCTTTGTAAAATTGAATTGGAGTGCAAACACTTGTTACAAACAGCCTAATGTCTTAGAGATTGCAAGCAGTATTGGGGATGCTCAGTAAGTTCCCTAGTTGGCGTGAATGCTAATGTGCAATCCTCAAGACACATCACACCGTGCTTCAGCTTTACTGCAGGTGGGCCAGACAGGATTCATTTCTGCAGGAAGGCTAGTCAAGATGATTGCATTGTGGCGCAGGTACAAACCAATTCTGAGGCTCTGAAAACAAAATTCTATCACTGAGTTTTATTACTATGCAGGAATTCAGCCAAATCCCTGCACCTGTGGCAGTATATTGCCTTAGCTCAGTATTATCTGTGAGCCTCGCCAGTCTCCTGCATTTTCATACGAGGGGGGGGGGGGTTGAGAATTTGCAGTCACCGCCGCACATTAATTTGTAAGGCCTTGCTTTTCAAGCAAACAAAAGAAACAACAGTCCCCTCTCCGCTTGTGTCGCTGATATCTCACATAATGATGACTCTTGTTACTCCATGCATCCTACCAAGTTCAACAACAATCTAACCTTTTTCTACTGCAGCTGTTTCTATGACAACGCGAGCCCCTGCTGTAAGTTTAAAGCGTGATAAACACAAAAGCCAGATAATGGATTTGATTGATCTTGCTTCTCTCCATGGGACTGATATCAAGAGTGATAGAGGTGTTTAGGCTAACAGGCAAAGATCAAAAGGTAATAATGTTTTAGCTCTACTTACAAAATTTCCGCAGCTTTTGAACAGTGTCTTAGGATTATCTATCTATCTTTCTTAAGCTGTCAAATTGTATTGGATATGCATTATAGCATAGACTTTTTGAGGGGAGGTCACATATGTGCTCAACCAAATTGTAATATCCAGGTGAATCTCTTTTTTGAGGAAGGGATGCCAGACCTCTCTTTCAATGTTATGAAAACAAAGCTGCATTATTGCCTGCAGCAGTTATTGGGTGTGTGTGTGTGTTATATAAAGCTTGGAAAGAAGTAAACCTTGGGCTTTTCGCTGCCTTGCTTTCCTTATTGCATTTGACAGGACAGATGCCACATAACTCAATCCTGTCACCAGCTCAAGTTGAGGCCTTTGAGAAAGTGCTGTGCCATCGACCTTTGGGCTTCACTCACTGCCTCTTCAGCTAAAATCACCCAAGAATGTGTTCTCCACCTCACCATTGCCTCAGCTCGCAAAATAATAGGGATTGTTGCTGTAATCCTGATTCTGAAAAATAAGCAACATGTGATGATGCGTGGCATGATGATGATGCACCATCCTCGGTTTGAGTCTCTTGCCAATCACCAGAGTGGAGTGAAATTAATCACTCTCAGGGCTGTCAGTTGGCGTCAGCCAGGAGACATTTATCTTTGAACCCATGTCAGTAATTTGGCAATAACAGTTCCTTTGATTAATTCACTGCCTGAATCTCTGCCAGGAGAGCAGGAGTTCAGAGACAGTGACAGATTGATGATGCTTGTATCCTGTAATTCTGTGGCCCTCAAACTTTACAGTGATTATGCTTGTGTAAAAAAGACAATACAGATAAATGGCATACTCCTAAATGTGATGATATGTATGAATCATTGTTTGAGCGCAGACCCGTCTTCTGAGGTGCTCTGTCAGTGTAAGCACGGATGTTTGTTGCATCCTCTGTGTTTTCAGGAGGTTGCAGCTGATTGTAGTGTAGGTTAGTTATATGAGGATTGTTTGCCGGTGCTGGCTCACAGTGTCCTCAGATCAGCTGCAGTCATGCTGCTTAAGCAAAACTGTTGACACATCTCAAGCTAACAAAGTTCATTTCAGCGTACATCCAAAAAGTTCAGCCAGGAAGGGAAGACATCATAATACTTTGTCAAACCTGCAATTGAAAAAGCTCATTCAGCAGGTGTCGTTCCGCATATTGCCACCTCCTCTTGATTTGTTATTTTGGACAAACTTGATGTTTACTTCAAGGCCTCTCGAGGGGCTTGCCTGAGAGGTAAACAACACTCTTAGGATATCTTATTCTTTTTCATTTGACAGCTCAGAATGTAATCCTGCTTTCCAGGGTGTTGTCTTTTGCACACATCTCCACATAAAAACCTTTTCACCAAGCGAAATGGAAATTAATGACTGTTATCTTCCTTGGAATTGAATCTATTAGGCAAAAACACTGGAATCTTAATTTGAGTATCACTGTGTTATTATTTTAATTCAGCCGAATGTCAAGATGAAAAATTGCTATAATTACTATATTTAATTGGTATTCGGTCTACATTCAGATTTTCCTGCCAAAATAAATATAAATAAATAAATATATGTGTTTTTTAATCACACACATACACAAAACAGATCCCTCTTTAGGCCACTTGTCAAAACTCATAGTGTAATAAGCTCAATGTTTGCAAACTGTCTAATATAATTGGTCTCAAAGAGCAATGTGATAGGCTTGTTTTGGAATTGGACACACATGTACTGCTTCATAGAAGTCATTCATGTTACAGAGAATAAAGAAAATAAAGCTGGTCTTCAGGTTTACAGTTTAGGATTTGACTTGTCTGTCAGTATGTTTCCATTGGGTCCTACAATATGTTAGATCTTAGCAGTAGTTCTGACAGCGTAGGTCATGGGAAATATCATTTTCCCAGCAGATGGTTTCATCTGGCTTATCAGAGTTTCCCACCTTGGTATGGATCTATCCCCATCTCTTTTTCTCCTCCTGCGGTCTTACCTCCACCAGAACATCTCAATAAAATGTGTACTCATTTCTTTTATCTTACCTGTTCATTTACTGCCTGTCTCTTTAGATAAATACCATCTTCTACCTATCCATCAATTATATGAAGTCGTACTGTGGGTTTGACTAGTGTGACTCCATCTGTTTTCTCTGCCTGACAAATACTTGCCAGTTGATGGGGAAAATATTTTGAAGTCTTGAAGCCATGTAGTGTGCGTGGGTGTTATATTCCACTCTATATTTCATTTAACTGTGGGTTTCTGGCTGTAGCCATGGAAACCCAGCTGCACTGTGACCCCTCCCATGATAATACCTTATTAAAGGGAAATTTTGTAATTTCATGTAATGGAATAGCGGTAATTGGATTAGTATACTATTACAGCCATTACCCTTATCTTCACAGCTCTCCCTGAAATCTCTTAAATGTTCCAGTCACTGATGTATTTTCTAACACTGGGTAAAGCAAAATGCAAAGTATATCATTCACACATTCTTACAAAGATATGAAATAACTAATAAAATCACTGATGGTAACCTGTTATGTATTACTGCTGTGAACAGAGAGTCCTTTATATAAAGGGAATTATAAAAAAAAAGATTTTTTTTTATGACTGGTGGCTTTTTTGAAAATATATAAAGGGTTCTGCCTGGCTGCAAGGCTGCCACTTGCTTTGGTTTGGAGAGCCTGGGCAGATGTAACAGCTGAGTTGACATCAGCTTGTGTGGTACAACATGCTGCTCAGATAGAGAGAAATGCTCTGCACTGGTAACTGGAAAGCTTAAGGATGTTACCTGCTTCATTATGTCCCGGACAAGCTTTCTGACTTGCTAGCCAGAGTATATTTTCTGCCCACTGCCCACGTGTATTTTAAGGGATGGAGATGCAGAGTTGGGTTGTCCAGGTGTGAAAACCTGCTAGACCTGCAAAATTTGACTACTTGAGTTGACCTCAAGAAAACCAGCTGTCAGTGTAGCATCATCTAAAAGGGACTGAAATAAATTTAAGCTTTGGTAACTTGAATTGTAAAGAAAACTTTTCCTCAAACGAGGGATGCTGGGATGCCTTGTCAAAATATGAAAATGAATAATACATATATAGCCTATATATAATAATACACAATATGTTAACCAACTGAGAAATAAGCTAAAAAGTCAACATGGTGACATTTAATCAACTATTTAATACTTTCTGGCAGGTCTCAGGGCTATCCTTTATGTTAAGGGCATGATTGACATACTGTCTACCAGGATGAGGATTTGCTGTCCAAGTGGATCAGCCGTTCTGTCTTTATTTATCCCAGCAGCAGGAGACCCTGCTCTGTAAAATATTCTGAGCAGGTTTCATGATAATGAATGAAATGAACTGATATTCGACATACTGCAAGATGGATTTCCTGTGTGAGTGAAATAACTAGAAATTTTCTAGTAAGTTATTAATTCCACCTGCAAGTTGTCCAGTTTTGCACCCTAATCATCAGCATGCATATGGAAACACTGATAAAAAATGAAGTCATCCTCTCTTTACTGTTCATTATTTTCCTTCTCCAACCCGTAACAGATCTACTTATTTTATATTTTGTGGCCATGCAAGGGCAAGTTGTAGCGCACCAAGTTTGCTAATATATCTGAATAGAAAAATTAAATATTCATCAAGGTTAACGGGCCTTATGTCTCAATGTGAGAATGCAAGAGAATTAAATTTGTTCCAGTTTATGGACTCAAAATGTTTGCTCTCTGCTCTTTCAGCTCTTCTGGGACTGTGAACAATGATGCAAGCTCCCACCTATGCCCTATTCACATTTAAATGATCAAACATATCTTTATTTATTTTATCCCAATAGACTCTCAGATGTATGGAAAGCACATAAATTAACAATTTTTCAGCTAGGCTGGGCAGGGAGCCTCAATTTTATTGCACAATTACACACATATATTTAAACCACATAATCGCCTTTATTTAGGTTTTACATTCGAAAACAACTAACAAGATCAAGCGCATTTGATTACCAGGGACTCAAACATTCCTATTGGCCTGACTAATGGCTGGCCACTACATTTACAAAACTCCTGTTCATGTGGTTGTGTTTAGACTGGAGTCACAAAAGGTTTGGTACACGATGCAGTTGTACTGTTAAATTTTAACATGATCTCGCACATAAAAATTGATGAGATCTCTACTACAGGGCAGTATCCGTAAGAAGCTATTTCCATCTGTGCTTGTACATGCAGAACAAGTTTTATCAGCAGAGTTAACGTACCTATGATTGGCTTACTTTTGTTCCAAACATGAATTTCATCAGACCCTAAAAGCTGCTTAAGAACTTAAAGGTGCATCTAGTACTTGATGACTTAAATCCACCTCCAGAGACGAGCAGCAGGAATTACAGCATCACTGACAAATCTCTAGGACAGCGTGCCCACCCACCCCTCAAAACCCCTCTCAAACCCTTCAGGGACATTCACCTGGAATTAGAAACAATTAAGTCACATTTTCCTATCAGAGATGCAAAAGCGAGGAAATTAAAACAGAGATCCCACAGAAACGTTATGTGATCATTTAATATATCCCAATGAAAATTGCATTAACCGGCATCCTATCAACATATTTAAGATACAAGGCCTACTGATTGGGGCCCTTGGGGACCACAAGAACAAACTACTGTAAGAAACAACCATCACAGCAAAATGTTAACTTATTTTATCTTAAAACATTATTACTTATATAATTAATGTCATCTGAAAAAAAACAGATTATTATTTTAGGAGAGTTACAGTTAATTTGCATGTTGTGTAAAAATAAAATAAATACTTTTCTTTAATACAAATTACAGCTTTTATCCAAAGTACAATCTTTCCACAAAGCCTCAAAATGACTGACAGAAACAAAAGCACTAATTAAAACAGAAGCAGAAAGCAATGATGTGAAGTCATTAGGAACAAATTGATTGACAAAGTCATGAAAAATGGGAATGATAGAATAAAGTACCTGTGAGATGTGACAAAAAGTATACCCTTGGGGTTTGTGGGTACCCCAATCTGTAGAACTAAGGTCAATAACTAACGTAAATAGTGCTTTGTGATTGACAGTTTGCCTTGAGAAAACTAAATCTCTGAGTACTATTGTCTTGAAATGCCAGTGGACTTTTGGAAATTGCTTTAGAACAAACTATGAGCCAGGAGAAGACTTTTTAAAGCATAATCCTATCAACGCTTTGTAGATATATCATGGTCGTTTTGTGCTATGGGGCAGTAAAAACCGTTCTTATTGCCCCCTTTAAGGGATAGTTGGGTTCTCTAATGAGTTGCTCTGTTTCGCTGTGAGCCTGGAGTCTTTTCTGTCCATCCAGAAATCTCAACATCAGCGGCTGTGATCAATGAATCTCATAAAAACTATTTGGGAAACTAAATGCCACATTTTGTTTTGCACAGTGAGAGTTTTGTAATTTAGTCATGTTGAATTTTACCAGCGTTCCAAGCAAATGCTGCTACTTCCAGTACTTTCATCAAGATAAACAGATACAAGTGCTTTTTAAATGGACTGCAAAGAGTTCTGTGTTCATGATTGATCGGATTTGGCTCTTCAAATTCTGATCACTCTTTAAAACTATCCCTTAATTTTTTTTTTCTGTACAAATGACAGAAAACACATCTGCAAAAGCTAACTGAAAGATCAGATGCAACATTTCAACGTGAAGCCTTGTACGCTGGCATGAAGACAAAAATCAGAGGCTGCAGTTATCACACAGTTATTACTGGTGAGATCTCTACAGACTGAGACATTTAATCATAGAAACAAAACATCTGCTTTGCCTCCACATGCCTCTGTGTTTTCACATCTCATGTATTCCTCACACCAGTTTTATTTCACATAACCAAAAAGCGTAGTCATATTATTTTCGTCTGCCCCTCAGCATCAGTGATTATGGTTGCATTGCGCTGGTGTCCGAGGCTGTGGCACTGACCTTAACTTGTGTGGTGGATTAATCTGCCAACAGGTCATGTCTCTGCCTTCCCTTTTGCTCCAGCTACACGATGTTAACGATGCGTCAGCCCAGGCAGCACTGTCACCATTTCTTTAGCCTCTATTGCGATGATTCACATGAGTGAGCCATTAGGAAATGGATGTTTTCATGACCCTGTAAGGAGCAGAGCGAGTGGGTTGAAAGTGCAGGCTTTCTGAAAGGCAAGCGCCCTAATAGCCCATATACCTTCTCTACTGTATGTGTATGGGGCGTATATCAAGCTCAAACACTTTGACAGATCCATCTTCAATCTTAATTAGGCTTCTATTTGTGACTTATTTATTGAAATGTTCATGTCTTTAGTGTTGCTTGTAAAAGTGAAAATCATTTAATATAAGTAAGACAACAAGAGCTGTTAGGAAGATGTCAACGCTTTACTTTTCATGGCTAAACCCTCCGACAAGGATTCAATTCTCCATCCCTTGTTTGGATGGCTATGTTAGGCATTCAGCCTGTTAAGAGCTCTGTGAAAACATGAGAAACACTTAGTCCTTGTGAAGAAGGCTCTGTTGTTTACAAAATGCCTGGGCTTTTAAGGATGCTGTGTGTTTTTTTTTTTCCTTTGACTCAGAAAAGCTTTGGGGAAAAAAAAGGTCCAAGGAGCCAAAAGTGCCGCTCTCTGATCTTCTCCATTTAAATGCTTAAAAGGGCATCTTTAGCTCAATGTGTTTAATTCATTATAGCCTCCCTTTATGTTTGACTTTACCAGCGTTTTCTACTTCTTTCTTTTGTTGCCTCATGGCAATGGCTGGCCAGGCAGTCACAACGCAGCCAGTGAATTCGTAGTCAGAGCCACATCTCTGGGCTGGTATCCCTCCCACTGAGAGCTGAGGTTTGCCATGAGGCCAACCCATCACACACTCGAGGAGAAGCGGCGGGGCCAAAGAGTTTATAGAAGTCCACATGCGAGATGCCTGCGGGGAAATTACCCCTCCTACTCCTCCTCTGTGCTTTTGTACACGCTGTCTATCTTCTCTTTCCCTGTGCTGTCCTGCGCTCTAAAGGCGTGGCCGGGGTCCCCTCAGGGACCCATTTGCCTTCTATAAAGCCTATTGCTATGGAAATTGTGTGTAATTTCAGGGGCTGTTAACGGTGAGAGTGCAGGCATGCATATAGAGCGCTACTATCATCACACTGGAGCAGAAGAGCACCCGGGGCAGAATCTCATATTCGTAGTTCCTTTGCCAGTCTTTGCCCCTACAACATGACATGCATCACCTGATGCTAGCAGAATAAGGAATGGACAGACCTGGGCAGCAGGCAGCTGGGAAAGTGAGATGAGAGATGGATGGACTGAGAGGGAGTGTGAGTGTGTCACACAGAGAGAAAGGGAGGGAATATTTAGAAAAAGAGGAGATTGGAATACTATATGAGAAAGATGGAAGCAGCAGAGGGTGAGGTGAAAGGGATAGTAGAAGGGAATCCGATGAGAGAGAAGCCTGAATCAATATTTATACTGTGAGGCAAGACAATTCTCGAGCAGTAATTAAATTGGTGTGTCATATTTCATTCCATTACTGGGCCAAGCTTGCATGCAAATGATCCAAAAGGCCTCCTTTTCAAGTGGATTTCATTTCTTTTATGACAGTGAATAGAATAGAGCTAGGCACAGAAAAATAAAATACTACGTCAGTATTCATGAGCTTATTGTTGGGAACTTGGGGACCATTCAGTCGGGGGGCAAGGGGGGGATACAAATCCCTCTAACTAGGTGCAGGGGTGGGGAAGCAAATCAATCTCATTTGAATAATGATTAGTGAAATGAGGCAACACTGTCGCTGATTGGAAACACGGTCTGATTCCCAACATCGCCTCTCCTCCTCCCCTCTCTAGAGTCAAGGAGAATGAATAAAACATCTCAAAAGTAAATGTTACACTGGAACACTGCCTGTGCAAATATTTTGGGTCAGACACAGCCCCCTTCAAACATTCAGTACTTACATATCCCCTGTCATTTTCACAAATATGATCATTTACAAGTTGAATAACTGCACCAGTACAGTATTTGTATTGGTTGGTTAGCTTACAGTGGAAATCGGGTGGATGACTCTAGAAGGTGACCGCCTTTCTGTAAATCCTGCCACCAGTGTTTACAGTAAGTATTAGTTTCAGGTGCTGCCTCCCTATTACAGTTCTGTGCACTTCTGACAAATGGAATTGGGGGGGTGGGGGGTTGGGGGGGACAACAAAAGACAGCTGTGCTCTGTGTAGCCAATTAAAAGTTTCCCTTCTACCTCTTTGCCTCGCAGTATTGGCTGTTCTTTCTCAGTTTCAGCTCTTCTGTGCAAGAAAAATGATCAAAAGATAGAGGAGGCGTCCAAAGCATGGCATCAGTGATTTTTTTTAACTAACTAAAATGTTCTGCCTTACCTTTTCTACTCTTACCCACTGCAGCTGATCGCCTGTAAGGGAAAAATGACCCCGACCTGGGAATGCTGGCAAAGACACTAAATGGCAAGGGATGGAAAGCCTCTGGAGTGGTGCCATGTTCAGTGCACAGGTTCTGCCAATGGCATCTGAAGTGCTGCCAATGGGAAACACGACATTAACGTCTATAGCCGTGGAAAGAACAACAGCTGCTTATGTTGTGTGTTCTTGTGCCAGTGCCCATAGGGAAATGGGTTGTCAAATACGATGTTTGTACCTGAAAGTTCCTGGAATTTATGTGTTTGTGTGCGCTCCTACACATATTGACCACTGGTTGCTGAAAATAACAGTCCAAACAACAGTGGTGGGAGACATATTAAGATCCTTTACTTAAGTAAAAGTAGATATACCACAATATCAACATAGTCCAATACTAGTGAAGTTTCTGCGTTCAAAAATGTAAAAGAACATAGATAATATTGGCAAAGTATCAAGTTAACATGGCCATTACACAGAATACTCCCTCTAAGAGTTTTATATTATTGTATTACATTACTGGATTTATTGCTACTAAAGCATTTTCATGTTGTACCTGGTTAAACTGGAATTAATTCAAACTAATTTATATATTGTAGGATAGTTTAATCTACCTAATACATCAGATTTTATACGCTGATCTTATGTTTTGTATTTAAAATCTTAAGCAATTAGTAACTGTACATATTAAATAAAGTAGTGAAGTAAAAGGTACAATATTTTCCTCTGAAATGTATTGGAGTTGAGGTATAAAATAGCATAAAATGGGAATACTTGAGTAATTACCTCAGATTTCTACTTAAGTACAGTACTTGAATAAATGCGTTTAGTTATTTTGATCTTATGACATTTAATGCTTCACTAGAAAAAAGATCTGTAAATTAAACAGAACATTCGAAAGGAAATAAAGATAGAAAACTGGACATGTTAGTGCCAGACAAAACTCATTTGACTAGACAAACATTCAGGAGAAAGAGAAATGTGTTTGCACAGACAAGTGGAGAAAGACAGTCAAGATAACAGCAGCACATTCAGTGTCAACTGAAGCTGTTACCATCCTCAGAAAATGCAGAAAAAGTCAATCCATGTAACTTCACCAATGCACTGAGGGATAATCACTCTGCTGGTGTCGACAAGCTGATAAAACTTCATGCATGGCTTCTCGCTTTGTCAGGATCGGCCAGCCGGAAGAATGACATATCTACTCGTTATTGTGCGGAACATATGGGAGACCACACAGCTGCCAGACACGGGGCCGGTGCATGATGGCCCTCGGCAAGCCCTCTGCTGTCTGTTGGGCCACAGCTGAGGGTGAGCAAGAAGTCTGCTAGCTCGCCATGGCAGTGGGTGCGACGCAAAAGTCTTAATTTCTCCAGAACAACCTTTAATCAAATCAAGCCCAACAATATATTCACCCAAGCACTTACCTGCCCACCTACCTTCACCTGCCTACTTACCTTTACCTGCCTCTTTCTTTTCCTGGTCATGAAGGGCTGCAGCTTCATTGAGTGGAAGACAGAGATACAACTGACCATCACTCATATTCATAATGTGAGTGATTGGTGGTTAACAGCGGGAAGAAACACATGAACATGAAAGCATCCAAACTCCGAAACTACTGTGACTTTTGCTTTGAGCCACCATGATTATTAAAATACTAAAATCATAATCCTAATATTAGCATTTTTATTCATATTTCTGCAAACCAACCCTAGATGGCACTGGAGACCCAGTGGATTATTTCCCCTTGTGTGTGTGTGTATATGTGTGTGTGTGTGTGTGTGCATGTGAGTGTTTGTGCATGCAAGCACGTCTGTGTCTGCATCTGTGTGTATGCCTCCCAGATTCAATTATTCATCATTTCCAGTGCAAATATGGTTTGGCTTTTCTATGTCTCTTCTTTTTTTTTTTTTTCCTCCCAGTTTTGTTTATTATTTATTATGCTGAGGCTCACAATGTTTGGGTAGAATAGAAAGCCGGGTAGCAATAATGTCACTGCGTGGGTGTCATAATTATGTTCTGATACAAATGCACAGAAAAGGTATTGGCCGTGTGTTGCAGTACCCAGTGCTGCCGAGTCAGACACATTTGTTTGTCTTCTTGGCACTGATAGCCAGGGTCTTCAGGCTGCATTATTCCACCAATAACCAACAGCCATGATTCTCAAATACTATATCTGTCTCTGGCCTATCATCCGACGTATTCCCACAGTCCACCATGGTAACGATTCATTTTGCTCTCTCCATTCATTCATATTTTTTTTTTTGACTGTGAGGGAGATTTCACATGCAAAGAATTATTCATAATGACATATTGACTTTGGAAAGAAGCTTTCTATCTATGTTAAATTCATGAGTCACTCAGCACCCAAGGTAAATATCGATCATTACAGCCTGCCATGAATCTTCAGGGTACACGTTAAGATTGATGATGCTTTTCAAACATAACACGAAGAATGTTTCTCACCGTTATGAATATTTTGGTGCAATATTCATAAACATTAAGACAATACTTGCAGAGTAACTTTGCCTAAAGAAAATCCACCAAAGAGTCCCAGTGTATGGGTGATTTAGGAAAAAAAGGAGCAAGAAAGGTGCATAAACTTTTATCTCAGTTTAAGAGGTATTTTCTTCTGTCAGACTCTGGTATTGGCTGATCAAGGAATCTCAGCATGCCTCCTTCAGTTATTCATGAAAGCGCGCATGAATCCATTATAACACAAGTCAGTCTCTATTGAGTTGTGGATTTGTGATTTTCTCGCAAATAAAAAATACTTCATCAAATGTTTATAGTGATTAAATATCTGGAACGTAATGAAAATGGCTCTCACCTGTAAACAGCTGCATAAACAGGGTTATTGAATAAAAGCGGGACTGTTGAAGATGCAAATGTGTCCCATTAGTGACCCCAACAACATAACAGGGGGGAAGTACCATCTATCCATTAATACTATTTTGTTGGCTTGCAATTTGCACACATCAGGTGAAACCGAGGCTAAAATAACATCAGTGACATGATAGGATTACTGCAGTGACTAAGTAATGCGAACACATCTCTAATGACAATCACTAACTCCCTGTTGTCCCGTGTTTGGAGTGCTTTCCTCCCATCTCTGCTTCCTGTAGACATTTGCTTAAGAAACTCTTAAGCTCCATAGGAATCCTCCTCCCTACTCTTAACAAGTTTTTCACCTCAGGAGGCATCGTCAGAGCTAAGAGGCTTTGTGTTAGCTTTTAGTCTTGCTAGGATTTAATCTTATTTCTAAGCTGAAATTCACAGAAGCTTACAGTAGCTTCTAACTGACCGATTAAGAGAAAATCATAAAATAATAAGCATGGCAGTTCTAATTTTAAGACTCATAAGTTTGGTAAGAGAGAAATTCATACATACCAAATACAGTTCTTAAATCTGTGGAAAGTGATGGGAAGTCAAAAAGTCTTCTAAATCACTGAAATTGAAGCATAAACTGTCCCAGAGGTGTCCTCTGCAGAGTTGGCGTTATGGGTGGGCCTTGGGGGTCCGAGTCCGTCCAAAAAGGTCACTGTGCCCCCTCAGCTGAAGTCTTTCCATGACAAAAAACAAAACTGAAATAACTTTACTTATAGCTGTAAAGTTAAGTCATACAGTTTGGTAATGGAAGACTTATGACTTATGCACTGTAATGCAAAATGAAGAACAAAACATTGATAGGTTGCATTTAGGAAACCATTTCTTACTATAAATATCAACCCCTTGCCTAGCCAATTAAAAACAATTACCATATCAGCAATGTTTTCAATAGGTGTATTAAATCAAGCAAGCAAAGCAACATTGATGTGTGTGTATGTGTGTGTGCGTAACTCAGTTCAATTCAGTCCAGTTTCACAAACATAGAAGAAACACAACTCCAAAGTCCCTCCAGGGTTTACAGCAGATCCCTGGCCTTGGTGAAACACAGACATCAGAGGACAGAAGCTTCAGCAGCATGCCCGTAAATGTTACCAAAACGTGTAAGAGAGACTCAGCACAGTTTTTTTCTGTTCATTCAGCTTAGGTGCTGTGAAAAAATGCTTAGGCGCTGAAGGGAAAACCCTGATTTTTATACTACATCCACGTTTTGGCAAATTCCACGACATTCGACGTTTTACAGTTGATTCTATTATCAAATTCTGTGTTTCTGTCAAATTTGCTTTGAATGATTATTGCACAAGAATTGGTTGGTGATATGGAGTGTGAGGAACCACTGATTAACAGAAAAGGCCTCTATCGCAGTGATTATTGAGTGGGATTCTTTTTTTAGCACTTTGATTATATACTTAGATGGAACCATTGTAGTAGAGTACAATCATTTTATAGGTAGTTGAATGAAAATAATAATATACGTGTATTAGAAATACTCCAGAAAATATAATGTTGAATGCAGCAATGTTAGGCGGGGTGCGACAATGGCAGTTTGGAAACGAGTAGAAGAAGCCAAGCTCAAAAAGGCACTCATAAACAAATGCCGTCAGAGGTCAGTGAAGGGACTGGCTTCTCAGGTGTAACCTTTATAACCGCCCCCTTGTTCACCAGCTGTAAAGTTTATGTGTCTGGTAATTCATTGCTCTGTTGTGTTGTAATTACAGTATTTGAGTTGTAGTGTTGAGTGTAGAGTTTGTGTGTATGTGTTGGTGATGAAACAGGAGAACCAGTTGCCAATGGGTGGTACATTGTCAATACATGCCTTTTTGCACATCTTGTTGCATATATTTGTTTTTTGTCTGTTATGGAAAAAGTACTAAACTCAAGCTAAGTGTTTCTTAACCTCGGGCTTGGGACCGCAGGCTGTGGGGTGATTTTGGTAGGTTGTGTAGAGAACTAGAAACACATTGGTGTTTATAACCTTTCTTATGCTTTTGTTTTGTAAAATACTTCATATTTGAAATCTCAAGTTAAATAGCCTGTAAAAGGAAAATTAAAGTCATTTTAGATGTCAGAGTTCACCATTTTATGTGTTTATGTGACCGTGTTGGGAAGAGTTTTTTTTAGCAGTCATGAACTGCAAAGGTTGAGCTTTTGAATATTAAGCTGTTAACACTGAATTTATGAGTAAAAGCTGCATGTTTAATGCAAATACAAAATAAACGTGTGGCTCAGTTGGCTTCAAATTCTCAGAGTTGGTTATTATTTCTCCCTAATGCTCCGACCCTTCAGTCTCACCCTTGTCTCCCCTTTTCTCCCAAGGGGGTTTTAGGAGAAACATTTTAGATTGAAGTGATCTCAAGAAGAGTTAGGGGTTACTAATGCTCCGTGAATAAACTCCCAAAGATACTATGATGACATCTCATCTATAACCTCCATTTCTCCCATTGTAATCTCAATTCAATATCTGTTTGTCTTACCCAAGTCTCAAAAATTAATTCTCCCATTGTCTCATCTTTTCTCTTAAGGGGGTTTTAAGAGCAACAATTCAGACTGAAGTGATCTCAAAAAGATATACAATGAATATCTTACTACTTTCTTATGAATTAAAGAAAAGACTATCCTGAGCAAAAGATTTTTCCTCTGGGATGGCCAGCCAATCACTTATATTACAAGGTTAAACTTTTATTTTTTCCTGGCAGTAAACAAAGCTAACTTGCTAAAAGTGATGTGCAAAACTTAGTCGTCATTCAATTAATTTGGACTCAAGAAAGTTGTTTGGAACAGCACTTACATCAGCAATAAGTCATGGCAGTGCCAACCAAGCTCAAGCTAATGATTCAGCTAATACTAGCTGAGTTACTAATGCACCTGATCCTGACACACTGACAAGCTGCAGCAATGGAGGTAATGTTAGTATTCCTGAGGACACTAATGCTGCTGGGGCTAAGAGGCTGATGAAGACTGACATTTGCCCCGATATTTGAGAGCAGATGGGTCTATGCAAGTCAGACTTGAGAAGTACCCCTCATGTCTCTTTGGAACTAAAAAGAGGTCATTCATGTCACCGCGGTATCACAATTGAGAGTGGCTTAAATACTCCATCAAGCTGCTGCTTTCTGTTACCTGTACAGAAAATTTCACTCTTCTCAGTCCAAATGTGATCCAGCTTTCACTAGCAAAGGCTTCACTGAAAACATGCAGTGGAGGCGAAAAAGGGACTTAACAGATATAGGACTTCCAAGGAACGTTTGGTCTGTTTGAGTCAGTGGAAAGAAAGAGAAGCATATATAGAAAGGGAAACAAATCTTAACGCTAGTTGATGCACATCAGCTCCAGAAAAATCAGTATTATGTTACTAGTATCATTTGTGTCATGAAGTTTCTAATCAGCTGCATTTACAGGGTAAATTAGATGAATTTGATGATATGTCAGAAGGAGGAAGCAGGCTTTTTTTTTATCCTTATTTGACTTCAACATAAGAAAAAGACCCCTAGTTGGCCTGAATTGTGAAGTCCATTCACCAAAATGTTACTTCCATAAGTCATGAGATGCAAAATGAGCTTATTTGCATAAGGTGCAATGTTGTGGCCAAAACGATTGTGAAAGAAATGTCTCCATAGTTATTTGTTTTGTCAACAAAGAAACATTGGAAATAACAGCATCATTTTGTCAGAGTTAGCCAAGGCAGGTCTGAGTCCTACTAAGATTTTGAGTGAAGCGTACGGTGGTGCCTCATTAATGTCAGGAAGGCATGGAGGTGTCCAGCGGGTTTGACAAGACAAACTGATGGAGTCGTGCTTTAGTGAGCCACTGCACTTAAAGGGCTTCATTCAGAGGGGCAGACATCTTTGGATGCAATGGCAATAAAGCCAATGATGGACTTGACAAATGCTGCAGTTGTGAACATCTCCAAACTCAAAAACAATAACAATCAGTCACCTCCTCCAACACCTTTCACCTCTGACTATTTTTGTAACTTTCCAAAACCAACGGTCATGTCCACTTTATGCAGCAATTGACCAGGTGTGAATGAAAAAGTAAGCAGGGTTTTAACTTCTCTCTCAAGCACTCTTTTTACACCTACTTAATCAATAACACTTACTTACACTTACTTCTCTAATTTGTTCAGACTGCAACTCTACGAATGCCTTCGAGCGGAGACTGTCCCAAAGTGTGCGGTGTTATCCCCACTGAATGTTTATCATGTCTTGCCTCTTCAATGTAGTCTTTCAGAACACTCAGAGTGTGTCTTCTGCAGACCAGAGATGAGCCCCCACCACTGCCAGGGGGTTCTTGTCTTATGCAGCAAACAGCACCAGCAGGGGCACCGTGGCCTGTTTGTATTGTCATTGACTCCACCTCCTTAGTACCTCCTTATTCGGGCCCCCACCACTCTATTTGGCTACTGGGAGTTTTAAAAGCTGGCAGCCTGTATATCCGTGAATGCATCATGTTGTTGCATGCTCTCGAGTTAACATTCAAGGTGGTGTTTTTTTTTTAATCTAGTTATGAGGTAAAGTGGAGAGAAAGTATAAATTGGGTGCATTAAAACGCAAGGAGCGAGAGAGTATGAAAAGTTTAATTGCATCCTGTGCTTCTAAAAATAAAGTAGTAAAATCGTTCACTGACCCGGCTGACCAGTTTTGGCAGGACGGAGGGGGTGGCGAAGGGAGCCCAACGTGCTCTGTCGCCATGGACATAACTTTTAGGAAACTGTGGTGAACTGAAGTCAGCGGCGAAATTCCGAAGGTCAACGAAGTTGCAGAGACAGACGAGAGGTTGTCATCATCGTCCATTGGAGAGGCTGCTCGGAGAGTCTCAGCCGAGGCGTCTGGTGGTGGCGGAGGGCTGGATGAAGTGTTGAGTTCATCTTCCCCCGTGGAGATCTCAAGCAGTCTCTCTTTGCAGTGGAGTGAGACATCACACATCCGAAAATGTTCCCACCATTTCTGGCGTTGAACAGGAGGGACTGTCTGGCAGTGTACATAGGGCGGTGGCTGCATCGTGCCACTCTCTGGTCCCTTCCGAAGCGCTCGAGACACTCTAAGCATCAGTGGCAGCGATGAAACCAGGGGCACGACGGGCGGGAATGAGCTTGTAGTGGCGACACCATCTGTGGAGGATTAAGATCAGTGAACTGATTTAGAGGGTGGAGCTTGTGTGAGATAGAACAGCTATTTTGCAGTTGTAAAATGACTTTATCAGAAGGGCCCCTCGAAAATGCTCCGCCCCCTCTGTGCTGAGAGTCTAGCGCCGCCCCTGAGGTAGAGGTAACATTGCAAACGAAGCATTCAGAGCAGGAGGAAGCTCTGGCTTTTGACTTTCAGGGAGCATTTTTACATACGTACACCTCAAGTTTTGGAGCTTTGACTATGTTTAATATAGACATCCAACATCATAACATTATAAAAATAATAGAAAACCACAAAATGTCCCCTTTAAGTACAGAATAGTGCACATTAAAAACATGTTCAGGAAAACATGAATGTCATTCATAGCAACAAGGACAACTCTGTCCTGCCTCTTAGCTTCGGATTTCATCTGATTTTGAGGTAAAAATTGCTCTCAGCAGTGCTGTAAATACGATAAATCTCTTTCTTATAAAGTTTTAATGCCATTTTGAAGAACTCTTGAGGGTAACATAAATTTTTTTTTTTAATCTGTCCCCAGGTCACTCAAACACCGAGTTGTCCCTTTCTATACAAATCTTCACAGACTCTGTATACAGACACGTACACACGCATGCTGAGTCGACTGCTCAAACGTCTGAAGAGATAAGGTGTTGAAGGTGCTAATCTGCTGACTCAAGGCGAAGTAAAGCAAACCCTTTTCCTGTTTTTTTTTTTTTTTTCTCCCTCTTGCAACTCTCCACTCACTGGCAGGAAAATACATGACCCGGCGACACCACAGGGAAGGAGAGAAGCAGAGAAGATGGCAACCAGCCAAGGAAATGTAAGTCCTCACTGTTTTTTGGTCATGGTTGGCGTTGCTACATGGAGGCTGGAGATAAGATGGGAGCCAGGATTTTTGCTTAAGACTAAAAGAGGGAGGATCGAGGGAGAGAGAGAGAGAGAGACTGGAGAGGCAGAGGTAAAGGAAAAGGGGAGGAGATGGAGGAAGATAAGGGAATAAAGAGAGACAGGAGGAGGGTAAGAGAGAAAGGCGTGAGCAGATAGATTTAGGGGTAGAGCAGATAAAGCAAAAAAGGATGCAACTGTTGGGATGGAGAGAGAAGCAGAGTTAGAAGGAGGAGAGGAAAAAGCCTCTACATGCTGTAGAGCATATTTAAACTGGCTGTTCTGTTTAGAGACATAGAGGATTTTGGTGAAAGGTATAATTTTCATATGTTCAGACTTTAAATCTACTGTTGTTTTCACTTAAATCAAGTTTCAAACACTGGTGGAGCACTTCCATTTTATATTCTATGACCCATCATGTATCGAAATACTTGGCTGACTCTCTGACTCTGCTTTTAGTAGCACAAGAAAAAGAACATATTTAAGGTTTTGATATCAGGCTGTATGTATAGGCATGTTTAAATATCTTATGCTTCAGAAGACAGAGTTTTTATGCAATTTCCTTGCAGTTAATATTAAAATAAAATTAATCCCAGGAAAATTAATATGCAGTTTTTTTTTACCAATGCCTTGTGACCATGTAGATAAAAGAAATTAGGAGACAACTTAAAGCAGAGAGTTGAGGAAAAGGTTGTATTACTGAGACATTCTCTCCAAGGAGCAAATGGGACAGACAATTTCTATGAAAATTAGATACAAGATCTTACTGCAGGGCTCTATGCTAACTTTTTTTTTTCCCAAGGAGTACATGTGCTCCTAAATGAAAAAAAATTATGAGCACACAAAAAAAAAATTTAGGAGCACAGTGAAAAATGTTCAAGTAACACAGAGTTTATTAACTTAGAAATGGGCCGCCTTGTCCGCAGTTTATCTTTCACACTAAGTCATTATTGTGTCTTACTGTCTTTGGCCCATTGCCAGCTATCACCTGCTGCTGTTTCTGCTGTGTGTAGGTGTGCTCGGTTCTTTGTCAAACAGACTCAAATTTAAATACACTGATGCCGCCTGATGCAAGATTTGTATTTTGAGAGGACACCATTTCTCCAAGGGGAGTATCAATGAGAGAACACGAACTGAACTATCATTCACCTTTTTGTTTCGGGCCACAGTCAGGAAGTGAATTCACTGATCAGGAACAGTCATCATGTGTTTTAAACTAGAGCTGCAACAATAAGTCAATTAACTGACAATCAAATAATCGTTTTGGTAAGTAAAAATGTCCAACATTTGCTGGTTACTAGGGGTGGGACAAAAAAAAATCAACATTGCAACATCTTGCGGTATTTCCACTTGTGATATGTTGTTGATACACTATTTTTTAAACATAGGGCTGCTCATAATAGATTCAGTTCCTTTGACTTACTGCTACCAGAGCACCACTACACTCCCCCTCCTTATGGAGACGCTGAACAGACAGTCAGATGGACGGCAATTGTAGGTGACAATGAAAAAGAAATGCGAGCAAAATAACCACCTATGAGCAACTGCTGTTAGACTCTATATGTCTGGGAACGCAGAGAGTCTGTGGAGCTTTGACAGTCACTTGTAGCACATTCCTGGCCCTTTGTAAAAGTTTCTGTGCGGTACCTGTGTTGAAACCCTGCTCTTTATCGTGTTAATGTTACTGTCGTCAGCCCTGAATATCTTGTAAAGCTGTGAATATAGCACAGCATAATTAGTTATCGGCAGGTCGTGTGTTGTGTTTACTGCCACAGAAAAGGAATAAGGTTTATAATAAGGTGGTTTATTAGCACGATGTCGCCTCTCTGTTGTCTCCTCTTATCTTGCTAATGCTACCAGCAGCTCTGTGTGAGAGGCGCGAACTGTGGCTACAGTTAAGCCCCTTTCACATATGCACTGCAACCCTGAAATTTTCTGGACATTACCTGGAGGAGCTGTATGTGTGAACGCAAATGTCCGAATCAGTCGGACTGGACGTTAAACGGACTTTACCCTGCCGGCTCCCTTGTGCAAAGTCCATGTAATGTCCGATTGAGCTAACTGAGCGGTGAATACAGCAGTGAATTCTCCGGAGAATTTACAGTGAGCGAGCGGGCTATGAGCGCTCGCTGCCGTAAGCACAACAAAATTCGGCAGTAAGGGAGACGGTACGGGAATTTACCCAATAACTGTTGAACAAGCAGAAAATAAACTTAAATAAGACGTCTTTGACTTCCAGCAGTCAACTCCCCTCACATCCACGGATTACGGTAGGTTGTAATCTTTACTTGCACACAGTGCTCATAAATTATTTTTCCGGTTCACACGTCTGTTTTCAGGGGCAAATGCGAGTGAAATACTCGCGCTGTAGAGCCCTGTACTGTGGAAGCTCCCAGCGAGCCTTTCTGGGTAGGAGAGTTTACTTTGAATCATGCTCATTAAAAAATCATGCTCAAATAATTCAAGCATTAACTAGAATTATTTTTTTTTCCCTGAAAATCTCAGACTTGTGCCTAAAATTAAAAAAAAAACCTGTAATAAAATTCCATGGTGAAAAGCCTTGGAGGTGGAAATGCAAAAAGAACCACTGTATCGAGGTTTGAAATGTGCCATCCTGTTGCCCTAGGAGAGTTCAGCCTGTATTAGTGAACAGTGAGTTCTGTCTCCCATAGACAGAAACAAGAGAAAAGAGTTTGTTCCTCCCTGTTATCATAGTTAATGGATCAGCTCCAGGCTGTACATCGATGTGACAATGCAGATTAGAGGTACAGCACTCCAGTTTTGAAGCTCTGGAGGAAAGTTTTTCCAAAGCCCTGCATGAACTTTCCAGGGCCAAAAGACTAACGCAGATGAATTCTCAAAATGAGTGTTATTTCCATTTAAGAAGGCTCTTGCATGGGAGTGAAAAAAAACCTCCTAACTCTTTATAGCGTTGTTATCTGGGTGTGCAAAGTAACAACGCTTGTTAAGGCATGCAGAGTGAGAAAACCCTTGACAATATTTTGCAATTCCGCTGACGCTCATCAGTATAGCCTGAGACTGTAGTATCGCTTTTGACATCCTTTACTGACACTGTGACATGTGTTACAGTGTTGACAGGAAATGTCATTTGCTCCAATCCATCCTCTGTGGGGGTCCAGGCATCTCTAGCATGGCTGTATGAGCCACAGCAGGAGCACAGCAGGGAGCAAAATGTGTGGAAGTTATACATTTTCTGTATGTGTGGTGAATTTTCTCCCAGCATGATGGTTTTAATATGACCTACGTTTAATAGCCTGTTTTAATAGATGAACACAAAAGTGTGTGTGGTCTTCTTTAAAGGGGACAAAGATTAATATGGTGTTGGGGCTTTTCTGTTATTTATATACTTTTATGATATATATATATATATATATATATATATATATGTGTATATGATGTATCGAATGTCCATATTAAACACGGTCAAATTTCCAAAACTTCTGGACGAGATGATGTCAGCTCGTTGCACATGTAGTGAGGTGTTAGCAAGGTTGTTACTAAAGTTGCTCTATGGGTTGTTTGCGTTGTCCACTCTCATATTCCAGATCTGATCCAGGCTTGAACGTGTACGGATGTATTTTAGAAGTTTCCATTTACAGTACAGAAGACAAGAGGAGAAAAAGAAACAAAATATATATTGTATGTTTATGTAGCCTCTGGAAGCTAACCAAACAAAACAGAGGGGGGCCTTAAAGAGACAGGAGGTAAAACAGCCTGTTTAAGACAGAGGCTGAACTGAGGGGCTTCATAAAGGGCCAGTATAAGATAAATAACAAGTTAAACTGTAAATCATGCAAAGATATTCCAGCGGAGCCACAGAATAAAAATATAGACCTGGAAATGTGTATAAAATGTCCCCTTTAAGTAATATCCGTTTTCTGCAGCTAGATCAATCTGTGCTTATCAGTCTTTATCCTTCATTTGTATACTTGCACAAAACAATTTTTGCAAATCAAGGTTCAGGGTCTTTCTGTTTCTCCATGATGACAGCAGTCCAAGGTAATAAAATCAAAACAGTCAGCTAATGCAATCAAGTCTACTTATTGAAACCGACTGCTATCTGTTGCAGCTGATTTTATCAAGATTTTAAATAACAAATGACCTTAGTATCTCAATCTCCAGTGTTCAAATTAAATGGATGAGGCTCTCTGTAGCTGCAGTGACAAGATGTGATTGTGTTCTTCCTCTTTTCACAAGGCATGACTGGAGCATATTGTTACACTGCTTATTAGTGGAAGAATCACACAATTTCCACTAAAAACAGAACTCTAAATCAAAAGAAAACAATATCACACATTGAACCATCGTCTTTTTTAGTACGTCAGTTATTAACTTTGCTGTTGTTGCTGCATATTTTGAATGCTGGTGTGGAAAAGGACAGATTGCTGGTTAGATATGACCCTGACGCAACATGGAGCCTCCATAGCAAGCCTCAATGATGGGCTTAACATCTAAACCCATCCTCCATCCTCACCTGTCCCTCCATTTTTCCATCATCTATATTGCTTTAGTACTTAAAATTTGTGTTATTGTTGGAAAAGTACTACATGATATATTTTACGATACATAACATATACAATCCACGCTTCACACTTCTGCTGTCAGGCCGTAGATACAGGGCTCTAAAATGGTGAAGAGCTGAGTGAGTGGCAGAAGTTTTGTCCTTTGTGCCACTGCAGCACTGAACAAACTACCTCGCTGACCGTAGTGTATAGCTCCAGACTTGTCTGTGTATGTATATGTGATATACAGGTGGGGGAATGAATGTTATGTGTTTATATCGGTATGTTGCAGTGTGGTTATCTGTATGTATCTGTGTATTTACAGACTTTGAAAACAAATCTCCTGTGGACAATAAAGACTATATCTATGCTGCAAATATTATTACAAATTATATCATTGTAAAACATGTATGACAGGGTAGAATACATAATTTCAAAAAAGAAACAGAATGTTAAGTGTATTTAATTTAGCAAAATAAAAGATGATTTAATTGATCATTGGCTACAATTACATACATACACACAATAATGACTATTATCAACACTGCAAGCAAAGCAATAGTCTAATTAAGCTGTTAATATAATCCTCCACGCTGACAACTCCCTATAATAATCCTGTGTATGTGAGTGAAGTGCGTATCTTTAGAGACAGCTGCAGAATTGGAGCGAGTTTTGTCAAAAGAAAAGAAGAAGAAAAAAAAAAAAAGGTTTCTGATCCCGCTGCTGTCAAATTTTTAACCAAAAATAATTACAGCAATGACTCTGCAGAAGCACAGAAGCTTTTAATTACTGTGGTATGTTTTCCAACTGAGCTGCTCTGACATTGTTTCTACCTTCCTTACTTGTGTCAAAATATTACCAACATGGCATTTACACTTACACAAAGCTGCGTCACAGTCAAGTTTTGCAACGTCTGTGATGTAAACCACGTGACTAACATTTGGATCTACCAACCATCCTGAACACCTGTACAATATAATGCGATTAAGAAGAAGAGCCCTGCAATCAACATCTCTGTGAAGCTTACAGTGTTTTTGTTGAGACTGTTAGAGAGGTACTGACTCAACTCAATAGCACTTTTTGAAGTAAATGATGTTGTTATATTGTAAGGTGCTCTTGTAAGTTTTTTTTTTTTTTCCATCTCCTGTACGTAGGGATTAAAGCAAAGTTGTCCAGGAGGAAATGTTTACAATATATTGGATTAAATATTTAAAATGCTCTATGCCTGAAATCAGGCCCCATATACATACACAGGGGTGTATGTATATGAGGCCAGTGTTGGATAGTTACAATTTCACATTCAGTAATTTCATTACAGTTACTAATCGCAATAATTCTCTGTTACTTTGACAATCTGGTGGTCGGCTTCATCTCTTAATTGATGGACGATTGATATCAGTTTGTCTTTGTTCAGTGGACAAACTGATCTGGGACATTTTAGCTTGGCACAGGGGCTGCAGGGGTGGGGAGGCAGTTAGCTTCTACCTAAAGTGTTTTTTTTACTTATTCAGTTTTATTTATATAGCACCAAATCATGAGAAAAGTTATCTTTTTTCACATACAGCAGGTCTAGACCATACTAAAGATACTAAAGAGAGGGAATATGTCCTCTAGTAACTCTAAAGTTGTCCTATTTACATGTTGTCTTTTCATAGCTGGCTTGCACATATTAATTAATGGTAATCCTACGTTTTGTTGTTTTGTTCAGAGTTGGAGGGGGTGTAGACCCCGTGGCTTCACTTGAGACTTCTTGACTGCTGAGTGCAATCATTGGAGCTATTTTTAAACGAGTTGTTGATGGTCAGTAAACATCCTTCCGAAATGTAGGCTTGCTGCTTGATAAACCATGAGGTCTCATTTTTATTTTACAAGGGTTAATACAGAATGTGTGATATGTGGGTGTGAAGGCAGCTTTGAGGGAGCTGGGCTGAGCAATGACAGTAATAAAATGTAGCTAATTACTTTTGAGTAATGGCAAAGTAATGTAATTTACTTTTTCAATGAGTAATATGAGTAATTCATTCTTTTTTTTTTTTTAACTTGCCCATCACTACACCTAGCAGACAAAGAAACATGGCTAAAGAGCCTGATATTTTCCTTGGTACCATAGTCGGTGGAGACCAAAACAGAGAAAGAAGTGTAAATATTGGACTCACATTTAATGGCCACAAACATGACTCCAAAAGAGTGATATGTTGACAAAATTATAACTCAAGTCCCACAAGGTCAAGAATGACCTTCCATGCTCAATGATTTGTGTGTGTTGAATGCGTAAATCAGCAACTGTTTGCTAACATGTTAGCGAAAACGTACAAATCAATAACAAAATATGTTATAGTCTCTGTTTTTAAGGTTGTTTTTGTGTTCATCTGCCCCAAAGTGGCCTGAAAAAAACAAATAATGCAGCTTTAAGATAGTAAATATTACCATATATTTGAAACAGCTTAATAATACCTGCCACAGGGCTATGTTGTTGTGTTGCATTACAGTATAATGTATGTTTGATATTGTTTCCGTCCTTTTGTGAGATGCAGTGGGTTTAAGGGCATTTCAATCAAATTCTTCATGTATAAACTGCTGATTGTTCATTTAGCATGTTTTTTATTATAACTGCACTCTTGTCACCTGTTGTGTGTTTGGGTTGCTGTGTGTACAAGCACAACCCAAATCTGAACAAGACCTCAAAGCAGGATGAAGCCCCCCTTGTCAGTTTTGGCCTGTCCTTACCTACCTGTGCACCCCACCTTTCTTGTTACTGCCTCTGTCCTGCTCATTTTAAGTCCCTTCCAGGAATGCTCAACACCTGGTCTGCACTGCACGAGCAGGGGGCTGGGGCCCGGAGGTCTGGAGTCTGGGGGCCTGTCACTCCAGACCTCCATGGCAGAATGGAGAGGGTGTAGGGCGGGCGAGCACCACGCAGCTGCTGCCAGGATCATTGACTCTCTGACTGTTGGCGTGGAGTGAACAGCCTGGTGTGGGAGTAGATCTCCCCTGTGTCTGGGGTCTCTCTGTCTCTGCTTTTCTTCTCTCACTCGTCTCAGCTGCGTAATGAGCACTGCTGGCTGAGGGAGCAGAGGAGAGAGAAAGAGCGAGAGAGTCAATGCGATTGTGTGTGTGCATGTGTCTCTGTGAGCGATTGCTGATTGCTTGAATATAAATGGGATGTGCTCATTCACCTAAATCAAGGCCACATGCTTGGGCCCAGAGTAAAGTGCTCTGAGCCCAATGAAGCGTTGTACTGTATCTGCCACTCAGCTCAGGAAATAAAGCCGGGCACTTGCTCTGCCCTACATGAAATACTCAGGGTAACTTTCAAAGAGTCTGTTGTTATAAACTGACTTCATGACTGACCCGATTCTAAAATATTTTGTTATTTTCATGTGCACTGTACACTTGGATGAATGAAAAACTGGTGTTTTTTTCACATTTGGCCTCATTTCCTGTATCTCGTGCATATTTTAGAATATGCTATTTCCTGTAAAATTGCTTTGACCTTATACGTCTCAGATAAGAGACGTAAATGACAGGTCATGCCATTTTCAGCTACAGTGTGTTTTTTTTAAAGCCTATATTCTATATTTTTTCTTTTTATCAACAAATCCCATGAAAAGACCCAAAACACCAGTCCATTGTTGTCCAAAAACTGTTGAAAACACAGAAAATGACACAAACAGTTGCACTGGCTGACATGTGACTGACGCTGCAGTTTATTTTAGGTCAATACCATATTCTCCCAAATACTCACTGGTGCACCAAATGTGTATTAACCCCTTAAACCCTTGGCTGTTTTTGTTCTGTTTCCAATCCCTTTATTTACAGGCTTTTGGCGAATTTGCTACATGTCTTAGCCAGGCTTGCAATATATATATATATATATATATATATATATATATATATATATATAAATATAAGTTGGGCCACAAGGAAAATCAATTTGCAAGTGAATTGTACTATACAGGTTTTACAACAGTTTTTTAGGAACAAATAGTTTTGCACAATTTAAAAGAGTTTTTTGCCTGTATGTCCTTGGTTTCTGAATACGGGGCAAATATGTGTATATGAATGAATAGAAGAGAGTGTCAGTGTTCAAGGGATATAGGCCTTGAGCCTTTAATAACGTCAAAAACAAAATGATAGTGCAAACCAAAAAATATTAATAGATTTCGTCACTCCGTCTTTTATTGGGGATAATCGAGTTCTGAGATCTGGGACTATAGTTCCCAAAATGCTTTGGGGGATAAAGGCAGTATGTAATGTTACCATGGAGTCAGGGTGAGTTAGCTGTGGGCTGCACCTGAGCCCTGTTTCTGTATTTGTTTACATTCTGGCAAATTTGCACCATGAACCATGAACTGTTAGCAGTTCCTGTTTGCACTGTGACCATAGATGTACAGACAACTATCACTGGATTACTCTGACACTAAATTAAAAAACTAAAAACATGATAATTATAAGGCAAGAACTGCAATCATAAGGAGCATCTGTCACAGTTATGCAGGCAGATGGACCCAAATGCAGAAGCAACAGGCAGGCAACAGGGACTGAAGAAACTATTTATTACCAGACTCAGGTTTTAGGCAGACGAAGGCAACAGAACTGGCTGGCTTGAAACACAAGGAGCATAACATGAGGAACAAAAACAATAACTGCAAACACTGTCCCCTCTTCTCATTTCTCAGTTTGTACATACTCGATTCCTTTCCTCACCTCCTCTCCTTACGTCTTAGTCCCTCCCACCTGAGTGAAGGAGGCAAGGAAGAGACACGAGGAGAGAGGAGTCGATGCAACAGGCATTTAACAAAATGAGATATCCTTGCTTCGGAGACGTCATTTGTCCATTGTTTTGTTACAGCCTACTGCTGTATTTTATGATCTCTGACAGATGAGCAGAGCAGTGTTCATGATAACTTATATATTTACTTTTAATTCAAATCACAACATGGCGTAATATGACAAGAATGTACGGATTTTATACATTGTTATATTTTATTTAACACACACACACACACACACACACACACATATATATATATACAGTCCTATCCCTTATATATTTTATTGTGTGAAGCACTACAAATGGTTTGTATATTCCAGCCGTGGTCACTCCTCTTTTATACCTCACGGGTGCTGAAAAGACTTCCACAAAGGATACACCTGTGCATCCTCGCTCATAGCTCCTCTGGCAAACCTCCTCTCTCCTTGTTCCTCTCTCCTCCAGATGCATTTTAGGAATTGAGACATCCTTAATCATGGCGCGCTGAGATTGGCAGGAGGACGGAGGAGAGAGGAGACGAGGAGGCACAAAATAGAAAAAATGAGAAGAACCCCCAGGATACATCGACCACAAACTGGCAAAAAACTCAAAGAACACACAGGTATAAATACATAAGGAACTAATCACAGAACAAGACACAGTTGAAGTGGGGCAGGCACTGGAAAAGGAGGGGAGCACAAGGATTGGTTAACAATGAAGACAATAAGGGTGTGGCAGGCAACAAACAGGGCAAGACTAATGAGACTGAAAACTGAACAGGTGTGCAGGGGGGATGTGGAGGGAAAGGCAGAACAGCCACAGGAAGAAAACCCCGGAAAACACAAAATAGAATTTACATGAATATAACATAAATATATAGGTACACTATCACCTGAAAACTCTCTTATTTACAATTTAATGATGATGCAGTTCAACACACAAAAGCTCATTTCACCACTTGTGTGAAAGTAAACTTCAATGTCCTGTACAAGGGCCTTCTCCCACTCAGTCCAGTATAACAAACAAGGGAAAAAAGTCTGAGGGCCTCTGGAGGACTGGTGGAAAACGGCAACTAGGGACACAGAGGCAGACTGTGAACAGAATCATTACAGTATCTTTTTAAAAATTTACTTCAAAGCAGATTTATTGGTGTTTATTCCATGGTGGGTGATATTTATAGCCCCCCAAAGTGTAAGTCACCCTGAATCTAACAAGATGTGTATCATGTCTGCCTGTTCAGATTTGATAGAGTTATGACTCTCAGAAGAATGAATGTGTTTATTGATGTATCCAGCAGGTGCGAAGGGTTAATCCACAGCTCAAAATACTCTTGGGGGAATGATGTTTGGTTAAAACTACAGTACCCACAGCTACTTCAGGACATTGATTAAATGTTCTTTTTAAAAATGAAAGTATATAATTGTCGTCCTCTTTCAGTGGGAATGAATGGGGCTCAGTGCTACAGACAGGTTAAAGAAGTTACTGAGACAGACTAACACATTGTTAGTTGTAGTCTTTTCATGTCATTTATGAGACAGATGAAAAATACATAAAGAAGCCAGCCTTACCCTTTAACAGCTTGGATGTGTCAAGTGTTTTTTCAGTCGGCAGTCTATGCCAAGTACTCGCTGACCTCAATTGATCATTTTATTGAATAAAATTAAAGAATTCACTTTCCCCTCTAACACAAATTACGAGGTTTCTACTGAGCAAATTGAACACTTCACGTCTGGGAACTTGCCAGCAATCATCAGAGACACACAAAAAGGAAGTCTCTTGAGACTAAATCACCACCGACTTTACAATGATGTATTGACAAAGTTGTGTTACCAATAGCACAACTGTGTCAAACCGAATCCGCCCCTGTAAACAGTGAAGCGTAAGGTGACTTTGAATAAAACATGCTCTGTCCACTAACAACACTCTTGATGGCTATGAGGTGGATTCAAAATGATAATGATAAGGAAATCTGCACAACACATTTTTTTTTCTTTGCATAAAAATGTCAGTTTATTCCTGTCTGTCCTCTAAAAGATATCTACTGAAATAAATCATACCGCAAATATTACAAGCTGCACTGCAGTTTTTTGCATATCTCAGCACATTTCAGCATTTTCTGGCACGGTTAAATACTGGACTCTGCATGCATAATGTAGACACACATTGGAGAGAAATATAGATCAGTCATGTCTGTCAGTATTTAATCTTTCACTGCTTTTTTTTTTTTTTTTTTTTAGCTGACAGATTGTCTGTGTATGGAATGGAATATCACTGAGAATGATTTTCCACATATTTTATCTGAGCTAACATCATTTGTAGATATATTTTCCAAACAAACAGTCCAAATGAATGCCATGACAGCTATCACTATTACAGTAGTAAATACATCAGACTGCAGTTCACTCACAGTGGGACTGAAGATTGTAACATTTTCTTTTATGCTTTTTATACTCTTTTCTTATTTATTTGTTTACTGTAATGTGAGCAAACATTATATGTATATATGCATTTTTTTTTTTTTTTTTTTACAGCAGAATATGTTGTATGGAACTAAAAGTTTGTTTAAACAGATTGTATTTATTCATTTGCTCATTGATGTATTGTATTTATTTATATATGTATTTATGATTGCCAAATATTACATTAATGCCAACAGAATAATTTGAAAGATGCTATTACTTAAAAATTCTTCATGTTGTGGCTTTTTTATTAATGTGCATAACAGTTTTTTTTTTCCCCTTGTAGGTGTTTGCTGACCATGTTGCACCAAACCAGACAGCAGTATCAGTGTGGTAACTATATAAGCCACTAACTACCATATATGAGCTCATGAAATTGATATAATGGTCATGAAGTTGAAGTCATGTTTGCCCTTTTCCACTGTGCCCCGTATATCAAGATAACTTTAATCAAATGTTGTCTGGTCAATTTCAGTCTATGAAGTTGAACACCATTTTACTCTTGGTTTGACAGAGTTGGTTTGGTTTTATTCTGTCATAAAACAACCTACACATAACCCACTTTTCCACATATTCACCAGGAAAAAACAATAACTAACAAACAAGAGCACAGAGATTCAAACCGACGTAAAACATGGGCATGCAGAAAACACAAAATGAACATAAACATGTTGATCAAATCATGTCATTTATTACAGATAATTCAGCTTTGACAAACTTGGCACAAGCACACAAGGAGAAGGTTTGCTATATTTCCAGAGTGCTTTCTCCAGTCATGATCAAAATTGCCCAATGGGCAGATGAGTCCTCATTGTAACTGTGTACAATGTACTCTGTTTGAAGAGCTTTCGCTTGGCCCCTCATATATTTCAATTTGCATAAAGTGGCTTGTATTATTCATGGGAAATCATTTCATAAACAGCTTTTAAATACATTTTGTATTCACCACCGAATCAAAGCTGCAGTGTGATTTATGAAAAATTGAGCTTGATGTCAAAATGAGCTGTTTATTTTTTCTGCATTTTAATGGAAAAAGCAGACTTTTTATCCTCTGGTTTTTTTTCCCCCACATTTTGTCTTCACAAAAACAAATTAATCATAATAGATAATACATTTGAATATCACTGTCTCATCCCTTGATATGATCGTTCGAATGGCTTTAGGATAGATCCACTGAGAGGTCATTTTAATAAATGTCTCCATAATTCTTCATCCATATCACTACAGTAAAACAACAGAATGCATTACTTAAATCTTAATACTGCAATTATTATTATTTTTTATCACAACAAGGTGCCCTCATGATAAAATTGATTTGATTTGATTTCAGGCAGGTATCCATCACTAAGAGATATACTGTTAAATCATTCTTCTAATTTATTGCCATTTTAATTTAAGATGTGGATCTGGCATACTGATCACAGGACAGACATAATAAGTGATAAAGCAAAGACAAAGCCAGTGAGTACTGCCTTTATAACGGTCTTAAAGCAACTAAACTGACACTCTGAATTGGTA
This sequence comes from Thunnus thynnus, assembly GCF_963924715.1. Lineage (NCBI taxonomy): Eukaryota > Metazoa > Chordata > Actinopteri > Scombriformes > Scombridae > Thunnus > Thunnus thynnus. The sequence continues at coordinate 31,545,235 of NC_089518.1, forward strand.
TTCTGTCTTTCATCGCTCTCTGCATCTTAGCCTGGTGTAACATTTTCAAAAGGACAGAAAGAGGAGGAGTGAGAGCTGACCTATGCTGTAGGCTAGCTGATTGTAAATAGACACACTGCTGTTGTCCTTCAGAAGAGAGACTTTCTCACCAGTGCAATTCATCCATGCTGTCCTCTGATTTACGAAGTGTCGCTCGCAGACAGTCGGGGTGGCGCCTTTATCTCTACCTTGTCTTGCTAAATGAATTCCAAATGGCACACTGCCCAGTTATTTGTCAGTGCATTTGTTATCGCTGACAACCACAAACCCCCTTTAAACAAATATAAATCTGTGGAAAACAATCGCTGAGCAAGATGCAGCGTAACCTTTTGAAATATCACGCTGGCCATCAGTTTCCGTAGCAGATGATCCCCCCACCCCCACCCCCCGCTACACATGAAACATGAAAGTAATGGCTGCATAAGTCGTCTTAGAAAATACTTGGCAGTGTCTTTTTGTAATGTCAGTAGCTCGAAATATGACAGGATAAGTATGCCAGAGCTGCTTGGGGGTCCAATGACAAGTAGTGCAGCTGAAGTAATAAAAGTAGTACATTTCATTTGCCACCTCAACATGACATGGGCTGACATGTGAAGGCAGAGCATTTAATATGCAAGAGATTGAAGTTGAAATAATGCTGTGCACATTTCATTTAGAGGCCTTGACAAAAAAAGAGAAAAAAATGAAGGGATGACAACTCATTTAATTTTCATACACACTGTTGAGTACAGCCTGTATGCCTGTAATTGTTTGTTGGTTTACTGAGGGTATAATACACTAAAGTATGCTCACGGGGAGCAAAACAAACCATAAGAAAACATCTTACCATTAACTTAGGCTTCCACTGACTGACAAACAGGAGTAAGTAAAGAAAGATTTTGCATTTTTCAAAACAAACAGAAATGTTTTATAATTAAACTGATAAAGCACAGAATATCAAACAGACTGCATGCATGAATGGCCCAAAAAATTCATATAAATTTGATACAGGAATAACATAAGTGAGGAGGCAAGTATCTCAGTCTTAACACATTACTTTGTCATAATGAGTACAGTATAAGTGCAGTGAAATTTAATAAAACATGCATAGGAAAGTTTGCAGCTTGTAGACAACAGCTGATAAAATTGTACCGTGACAACTGTAAGTAGACATTTTTAGGGTTCCGCCTTCTTCCTGAGGGATTTGCAGCTTCTCTCTGTCTAATGATAAATGAATTATAAACCGAATCCCTTTCGCTTTTTAGCCATGCTGACAGCAAGGCTCTGTGAATGGCAATGTCAGTCTGTCTGTCAGTCCGCCATCTTGATCCAGACTAAAATATCTCAACAACAATTAGATGGATTATCATGAACTTTTGTACAGATGTTCATTGTTCCCAGAGCCAACAGGATAAATCCTGCTGACTTTGGTGATCCTCTGAGTTTTCCTCTAGTGCCACTACGAAGTAGACACTTTTGGTTTTCAGTGAAATATCTCAAACATTAATGGATGGATTTCCATGGAATGTGGTACAAATATCCATGGTATCCAGAGGATGAATCCTTATAACTTTGGTCATGTGCCCTTCAGGATGAATTTCTATAATAACATTTCTGGTGGTCCCTTCACTCCCTTAGCTTTTCATCATCAGGTCAAAATTTTTACTTGTCCATTACTTTGGTTTATGACTAAATACCTGCAAATTGACATTAAAATTGAATGACATTCCTACAAGCATCAGCTGCACTTTATGTTTAGAGTTAATTAGCAAATGTTAGCATGCTTATGCAAAATTATTATATTATAAACATACCTACTAAACACCAGCATGTTAGTGTGCTGATGTTGGCTTTTAGCTCAAAGCATTGCTGTGGCAAAGTAGACTCTTGTTTAACTTTAGCTCAGACAAAATAAGCAATTGCCAGACAACATATTAGGCTCTGGGAACTTATGATGAATGCATTTATTCTTATATTCTAACATTACAGTACAACAGTAATGGGTTATTAGTTGCAGCCCTACAAGTGAGCAATGAAAATAATGATTAAAAACAAAAGGAGGATGCCCATCTCGGCTCCCAAGTTGTGAAGCAAAAACTAGGGTCCCTCCCCAGTTATTGCTGGGAGGAGGGTCCCAGTTTTCTTTTCTCACAGTTTAGTCAGCTGACTGTTCTCACCAGGCTTGAACCAAGTCAAAAGTATTAGTCTCAGTTAAAAACAGCATGTCCAGCTTCTAAGAGACTGTAAAAGCATGTAGAATAAAAGTCTTGTTTGTCACGGATCTTACATTTATTAGTGCCACATTAGCGGCCATTTGTTGTTGATCCATAATAGAAGATGACAAAATGCTGGAGATTCTTGAATTGAACATCTGGAGGATTTAATTATGGGTTCTGACCACCACACTCCAAACTATGACAAATATATACTGGTATATTATAAACAAAGGGGAGATAAAGCCGGTTTGTGCAGCTCAAGCCCTTTAGAAGAACACTTCAGGGGGTGAGAGGAGGTGGAACTAATCCCTTGGTCGGTGGGAGGAGGGGGCTCAGTCTAAGGGGACATCATTCACAGGCGGACACAGATGACACAGAGGCCCATGGAGAGCAGAGGCTGTGAGACAGGTTTCCAGATAACAGTCTGGAGGGCAGATGCCATGACATTTGTTATTGTTGGTGTGCCACTCTTTAAGCCACAGGCTGGAACGTCATGTGCTTTCTCGATGGTTGCATCATGCAGAATCCTGGTGATGGCAGCGAATGATCAAACACAACAACATCAATGGCAAACTCACCCAAAGCACTGCCTTGATATGTTGAGTATAGCGGCTGCAACATCTTATATAAGCGTAAATTCTTTTCTTCCTCCTCCCATCATCTCGTCATTACCGAAGAATCAAGATTCCCGTCCATTTAAATATGCATAAGAGACTGAAAACGGCTCAGACTGATTGATGGGACCACACTGAAACAGATACAATTAGGCGTAATTAAATCTTGTAAAGCCTATGCTGTTTGCCAGTTGCTCATTGGAAGATGAATCTATTTGCCGAGGGGCTTTGGTAATGTTGCAGAAAACTCCCAGTCAAACAAAAGAAAGGCATAATCCTCCTCTTCTTATATTGTGCGCCATTCGTCTGAATTCCTTCTGTGGCTCAAACAAATTTCATTTACAGCGAAACCAAATGGCAGGAACAAATTGACAGCGGAGCAGAGGTGTTAAATAATTCAGCAACTTCTTGATAGGCGTTTATCAGTTTTTTTTTTCAAGAAAACCCCCAGTCTCCTTGGGTGAGCTCTAGCCTTATTAACGTTATTGTTGAGTTTCATAAAGTTGTGGGATTCAACATCCTCATGAGAATATACCTTGACCTTGCCTAATGTGCAAGAAAACAGAGCTGACTCCTAGCATTTTTGGGAGCAGGGTGTTTGGACATTCATGTATTCATCTCCAGAGGAGTTCAGATGCTGAGATGCTGGGATTTTTGTGAAAATGACTCCATGCTGGGAAAAGACAGGGGCCAGCTGTTGCTCGTTCTAATCCGAAGCAACTAAAAAAGAGAGTAAACAAGCTGACCGAAATAGTCCAATGAGACAAGGGCTACTTCTAACAACACCACTCAGAACACAACAGGCAGCAAAGCCGAAACCAAAAGGCTGAACTGAGAGGTTCAAATCTCCTTTGAGGTCCTTGGATCAGGTTTTTCTCTCAAAGTGCCACTTTCTGCGTCGATAAATCAAAGCCTGACACCACAGCTAAGATTCTGTAAGGTGTTAGGCTGGATCCCAAAAGATAAATACATAAATAACTGCTTTAGATTTGTCTGATTGGCCCTTAAAATGTTGATTCTTATACCAATGAGGTCACCCTCGCCTCCCACACCCTTGAGGCTGGAGGTTGTGGTACTCTAAATCTTTTCTGTCAGCGACGATCACACTCACTCAGAGAATATTTGTGACTATCTGAATGGGTTTTTAACCTCTGGTCTTGGAGAGGAGCATTTATTCCAAACAAGCTCTCCAAGCTGTCTTCTCTGGCACTCACAGAAACTGCCACCACTAATCAGGATACAAGGACTGTGTGGATGGGCACATTTCCTGCTGTGCTTCTTGTTGCAGACTGAGTGCGAGAATGTGATATATTGACAGACACTGTTTCTATGTGGATGTGTCCTTGGCTGTGTGTGCACGCCGTCCCTGTGAGCACATACTGTATATATGCTTATCTGTTGCCACGAGAAGAGAACTTTAATTTTCTGTTTATCAGCAATTGTGAGCAGTGAAACTGAGACAGAGGCAACACTGTAGACTCCCCATATTTAAGACATGTCTGCTAATTATGCAGCTATCCCTCAGGCCATATTCAATCAAATTGCCTCATTGAATTGCAAGTGAAGTCGAGACTTATTTCTCTTCTACTGCAAGAGTGCATTGCTTATTGCATATACTGAGTATCTTTACCTTATGACTCTGAAAAGGTATTTACCTACATTCACAGTGGCTCATTTCAAAGGTGGCCCATACATAGTAGTGCTTAGACTTGTTTGGAGCGCTGGCCTATTGTTATTGGCAATTTTGTGAGAGGCGATTAAAGCAAGGCCTGACACAAATTAAAGTTTGGCCCTATTGTTGATTGTATTTTGACTTCTAACAAGGCCCGCATGCTTTCGGATCGCCGGGCATTTTCATTAAGTCTGTTTTTGAACAGAATGGAAATGGAGGAGCAAGTCTTTAACACTCTGCCCACATAATTGACTGGAAAGGAGCTGAACGTTTAAGAATTGTCCCTTGGCCCCCCCAGACCAAATATCTTTCTGCAATGCCTAGTAATTAAGAAACACTGATTGCCGTTTTAATGACTTCCTTCCAGTGCTCAATATATTGGCAGTGAGCGAGGGTAGCGGTGTGTGTGTGTGTGTGTATGTGTGGGGAGGTCTGAGTATAAAACACTGTGACAGGCTCTCTGGGGAGTCGAGGTGTCATTCTCAACCCATTATCAGGCCGGATCCTTTTCATTCCCGACGTCCACACCTGTGATTTCTCTCCTTCACATGCACGCGTACACGCACACACGCACGTAGAAGTCCAAAAATATATAGCGAGAGCACATTTTGGCATATGCCACTTCTCTAGGACTATTATCAAGACCCATGCAGAAATAAGGATTGCAGTATTATGAGGATATAAATCATGTTTAATATACTTAAATAAAAACATCTCTATTAGTGTTTCTACAATGTTTCTCTATCATTCGGTTCTAAATTACTATCTCTTCTTCTTTTACGTGGCAGAAACCCAAAAGCTGGAAAATCTAACTCCCCATCTCGGACACCCCTGGGTGCTGATCCAGTGCAACTTTCAGATGCAACACCACTGTGTCTGATAATTGCTGTTAGACTGGCAGCATCACTTTTGGAAGGTAACAGGAAACTAATAGTGTTCAGCTTGAAACTCACCAAAAAACCCCCCTAAATTCAGTACTTTGCTTCATGTGGTGGCGTTGTTGTTTGTCAGTTTGAACATTTGAGAAAATCATTCGAAGTTGAATAATTTACATCAATATTTCTCAATTGTTCCATCTAAGTAATAATGGTAATTGTCCTACAATTGCAATATCACATGAGTTAATTACTGGATGAAGAGAGCTACTTTGTTTTAAATAGCCAATTTTTAAGGGGGCTTTCCAAGGAAGCCAAAAGTGATGCATTTCATTATTTCTGCATCACCAAGAGCAATTTGAAGCACCAGGTCCCAGCGTAAGCAGTCATTCCCTGACCAGACAGAAAAATAAAGCAGGACCTACAGAAAATCCAAATATAAGACCACCCACTGTTTGCCTAGTGAGAAGCAAATTACCAAAACATTACAGAAATCTGTTTTGCAGCAATGATGTCACCAAAATCAAGAAAATGAGTACCTTTTGACTCACCACTTTAATCGTTAACTGTTCAACATAAAATGTACAAAAATAGATGAAAGAGACACTTGAATAAGCCCTCAGTTTTGTTTCATTTGCCATTGCCAGTTACACATCTTAGATCACTAGTCACACTGACATCGCATCTTAAAAGGAGTGGGAAAATTTATGTTTCACAGCTGAAAATGAGTGTCTCTGCCCTTTAATGTTACCTCTTCCTTTACTTATCAGTGCACGCTGTGCGGGATTGTCTAAAAAAGGGATATGCAATTAATTTGCCGCTTGCACAAAGTTGTCACATGTTACAAGGCTTTATGACGATAAATTGTGTTGACAGGCTTTTTTATACAGACTGTGAAATGTTATTTTCACTCAAATTAATTAAAGCTAGTGTAGTCAGAAGCAGTTTTTGTTATATTTGTTGGAATTCTGTGTACACCCTGACAGCAATCAATAAATCAAATGTTCTGTCAATGAAAAAAAAAAAAAAAATCCAGTGTCTGTAATAAGGCCTGTAATGAGTCTGTCCAATTATTTCATTCAGCCCGAATGAAATAATTGGACGGGTTACCTGCCTGTCAACCTACCTACCTGCCTACCGACAGATAGGAAGTGATGGGACTGCATGAATTACAGAAGGAAAGAAGAAAAAGAAGAGAAAGCAGAATGAAAAGCAAAGCATGATCACTGGACTATTGCCTGTAGTGCGGGGGAAATGTAACAGCACATCTTATCAACAACGCTGGAACGAGAGACTTTCAATGGAAGTGGACTTAGCTCCCTGAAGTGAAACGGGATATCACTCGAATTCAAGCAGGGAGATGGGACACTCATTACTTTTGTGGTGGATTTCAAACAGGAGGGAGGTGGTCTTGTTTACCGTTTACTGTTTACTAAAGGTTGTTGTGCCTTGAGAGGAAGTTGTGTGTGTGTGTGAGTGCAGTAGTAAACACTGTTGTGTTGCATGCGTGTATAAAGCACGTGCATATGCAGGCGCTTAGGACAGAGAAGAGAGGGGGGAAAGCTCCAGGAGGAAGTCTTTATTTTCAAATTCTGGCGTTTTTTTGTTTGTTTTTTTGCCTTTTCCAGAACACTACCTACCCCAGCTTTAATGATTCTGTTCTGGAGACTCAAGATACACAGACTAGAGTTTCTTGTTCATCTTGGTATATTATTGCTAAAGTATATCGCACAAAGTCGTTTAATGATCGGAAATCCTTTGATGAATCATCCGCAAACTACTTTATTCAAATGTGACAACTGTGTGGTTAAATGTGACGCTGTGCTGACACTGAACCATGACTCATCCAGTTTTTTGCAAGATCATTTTAGCTGGCTTTAAGTGATAGCTTATACTGGTGTAAGTACCTACACTTTTCACTTTTATTTCATTCATCACACATGTGAAACAAGGATGAGTTGAAATAATGAAATAATTATGTCTTTGGGTCTAAGCATTATACACACTGAGTATCCAAATAACCAACAAGTCGTCACATGTCATTTGACCATGCACTGGCAACACTAAAACACCAAAACAAATGTTGTTATGGTTTTTAAAAAAACGTCCCACTTGCGGTTGGAAACAGGAAGTGAATAGCGGTCTCCTGCAGCAACTGCTAGATGGCATCCATCACTCAAATGTTACTATAGTTTTGTTTTTGGTGACGGACATTACCACCTATTGTGTCGTTATTCTTGGGAGGACGGGCTCCAAATAACAGTTTCATGTGGTCAGAGGTGAAGACACATATTAACTTAATGGAGATTAAAATATCTACCTCTTTGCTCATGAACAGCTGGTGACACAGAGGTGGAACATCGTGCATCTCTTGTTGTACTATTCTGTCACCAGAGCAGTGTAGCTCAAATCTCTCTGGTTTCCTCTGAGAAGTAGCAGGATATATTTACCTGTACTGCAGAGAGCAGCGCTCACAATCCCAGAGACAGGTTGTGTCCCTCTCTGCTCGGTACATCACATTAGTCTTGATGAGTGAGGGAGTGGGGTGCTTTAGTGGAGGAGGCACCGATTGGATCATGCACAATTTACAGGAATTATCCGTCACTGTTTTACTTTCATTATCACACCTCTATTGCTGGTGTTTGCTAGTGAGCATTGCGTGCCGCTCAGTGGTGTTGGCTTATTCAAATAAATGTGCAGCTGAGGCAGATAATGCTGCAGCTCTGCTGAAAATTAACTGCCTCCTGTAGTCTGCGGTCTAACCTAATCAGAGAGTATAATGCACTGTGCCGCATCGTCTGTCATCTCTCCTGTGGGGGTCATTCTGTATATAGATCACACTTTGGCTGTTCACCGGTCTTACGTAGATTTACTGAGATTTATCAGCTTGAACATTTGATATTGTGTTGACTGGTGGTGGTAGAAGTATTCTGATACTTAAAGTAAAAATAGTAATACCAGAATGTAAAACATACTAAAATTGCATTTAAAATTAGTACAAGTACACATTTTTTTAAATCAGTTAAATGTACAGGTAGCTGCACTAATGAATATTTTTAAATGAACAATTTGTCAAATGACTGTGTTATGAGAAACTAGATGCTCTTAGGGACAAACTCACAGAGAATATCACCTGAGTCTACAGTTCATCTCAGCTTTACAGAACATCTTTTAGCTCATTGCTACGGTTTTACGAGTCACAACTATACTGTTAGTTTCAGTCTTACCACTCTCAGCCTTGTTTCCAGTTGTTTTCAGTGAAAAAACTTTGATAGACTGATTCTATGTAACTTGCACCAACACCAAATGACAGACAGACAAAGTTAGCAACTAGCTGGTGAACATAGCAATTGGAAGCTCAAGAGACAATCCTGTTTTTTCCCTCAGGAGTTGGTGGAGCCCAAATCAGAATTGGAAGAAATGTGAATATTGGACCTACGTTTGTCAGTTGACTATGAACATGACCCAGAAGGGGTGCTAATGTTGTATGTATATATGATGTAGAATGGCTCCTGTGTTATTATATGGAATATATATCTTTTGAAACATTTATGTGTTAGCAGAACTTTAAAATTGTGGCTAGTTGAGAGGAGGCTAATTTAATCTACATCTACCCCAAAGTTAACTCGAACATTTAAGCTAGCACAGTAAGCAAAGTCCAAATTGGAATTGAACTGATTTGAACAAAGAGTTTTAATATCTTTCGGGTCCTCATTTGTTCTGCATTTCCTTAACTCAACAATGTATTAGTTGGAAGATTTGTGCTTGTTACCGCTCTGCATGAAAACCTGTTAATTCATGATACATGAGAGCTCTGAAAGATTTAACAACTCTCAGTTTTGAGTGCATACCAGTTCACTTCTATTTGGAGTTTGCCTGGCATATCCAAGTGTGCTACAATAGTTTGTTTTAGAGAACAATCATAGATTCAGTTGCTGGTCTATAATATATGTCAGGGTTATGATCAAATAGTAGGAGTTTGAGGAGACAGCTAAGGAGTCTGGGCTTGCACCATTTCTTTTGTAGTGTTTCAGTGATATCATCATTAGTGTCAGAGGTTATTTGCCCCCCCGAGTCAGACAAAAGAACACTCTCCCTCAAAAGAGCACTCTTCACTTCACATAACAGCAAACTGAGACGACAGCACAACACACCCGACTGCTGGAGTGTTACTTCCCTTAAGCAAAGTTTGCACTAAACTCCATTCATCTCAGCTGCATGCTTGAAGAGGCTCCTTGCAACGAAATCTATTAGGACAGGTTAGCATCATAGTCAAAGCATTTTTCAGTCCCCTGTAGTGAGAGTCATTATGCTGTATCACTACTGAATCATGTATCCTCGATGAGTGCTAAGAAAGGCGTTTCTTATTTTGGAGCAGCACATTCCTCGAGGCTAGCTGAAACTGTAATTTGCCAGGATCTTAACAGGATTCTCCTCAGCTATCTGTGAATTCTCAGGGGAGCCAGAAGTGTTGTGAGCCTGATCTATCTCTTTATAATGTCTGCATTTTTCTTTAGTGGCCATGACTCAGTGGAATTAAACAAGACCAACCTCTGCAACACTTGTCGTCCATCTATCTGGGTCACACTGATAAGCTCAATCTACCCTTTATACATCTCAGGAAGGGGGAAGTGGAAATTTGTCATGAGCCAACAACAAGACTGTGAATCTCGCAGCCTATATGCACTCTTGGTTAAATAAGCATACGACTGAACAAAGAAAAAAAAATAACCCACTGAACATCCCATTTATCTTTTGCATTTTCCAAGCAGTAGATGCTCTCTTAAGGTTTCCATTCACCCCTGAAATCCACCATATGGAGGCAAAAGCTCAGTGCTGCATAGCTTGATGTGAATGCCCTTCTAGGGGAAACCTCTAGAGGTATTCATTTTTCATACCAGCATTATGCTACCACCTAATCCAATATTAGCAAATTAGATGACTAATGATTCATATTGGAAGTAATTGAAAATCACTACTTTCTCTTGCCTCTTTCTCAAAATCTAATTAGCAAACCTTTCATATGAGTAATTGAACAAGTATGTTTGCCTGAAACAACAGCTCTCACTCACTGGGGCTGGTTTTTACAACATGCTGTCTTCCCTGACCTGGGAGGCTGACACTGGGAATGATCAGAGAGATGCAATACAGGCTACTGCAGGCGATGGTATATGCATGATGAAGAAGCACACATGCCCTAAAAGCTTAATTTTTCCACGCTGTATAGGGTTACAGCTGAAATGGAAATGAAACTGGAGGAGTTACATGAAGACAGGCAGAATGAGGAGAACAGGTATAAAGGAGGGAAGGAAGGTAAAGAAAGGAAGAAAGAGAACAAAGCAAGAGCAAACACCAGGGTAGAGACTGCAGCAGAAGCTTCTCCAGAGGGAGCCACAGAGATGGGTTGGAAGACAAATCAGGGCCACAGAGGTGATTTTGCAGCTGCACTTCTTCCCTCCCCTCTTCTGCCATCTCTCCTCCAGCCACGGACATCTAACGTCTTTTATTCCAGCTATGCTGGTTGTGACTGGAATTAACGGAATTCACTTGTTTATTTACAGAATAACTATTCATGGCATACCTAGAACCCCGGGGGTGCTGCAACTTTATTCCTGCATATCTTGATGAAGGGCAGAATCAGTCAGCCTTGGCGCATTCCTCACGGAGCTGATCGAACAATGACATCAAGCTGCGCTGGATAAATTGGAATCCAACTGGGTCTATGCTGGAGACCAGCTCACACACTGTTCGAAAAAATACACAACCTTACAACTAGGCTTGTATCTCGTTAGGGTATGTCCATCACAAACCTATTCTGGGAACAATAGTTAGGCTTAGTTGCAGCTGAAACTACACATTATCACCTCAGGGATTTGTGTAGGTCACGCTTTTACATCATAGAATTAAAAACAGTACAAATGTGTCTGAAAATTAAAGCTGATAAAAGGTAAACTCCCACCAGTTAATCTATCCTGACGCCACTGCAAGAGGAATTAGGTGGTTCACTCCAAGGCGTCCTCTCCCACTGCAGAGGATGATATGCTGCAGTTGTCAGTAATCAGAACAGAAGCTGGTGGCGCAGGAACAGGGAGGCTGCAAGCAAACAATAAGATAGAAGACACTGTTAGCAAAGGGTTAGTGACCTTGAGTGTTATGTTCATGACATTTTGAAAGACAGCGATTATGCAGCCTGGACAGGACTTTGATAAAAATGCTGCTGCTTCTACAAGGCTGTAACAACGCTTATATGAAAAATCTCAGTTTGAATGTCATGGTGAATCTTTGTGGGCCTGCCCCAAAGTTGCTTCACTGCTGCTGAAATCCTGATCGCAACTTCTACCCTTCTTTTCTTGCGGTATGATACATCACTAACAAGAAACACAGAGCTGTGGCGTCTGCATCAACAACAAAGGCGACATCGAGTCAAAGAACTAAGTTACATCATTTTGAAGCCTTTGTTTAAAAACCAGTCTGATCATATGTGCTGCGCTTTTTTTGCCTGAGAAAACAAAAAAGCGTTAGAGGGCCTCAGCTCCCAGCACAAGTTGAAAGGGTGGGGAAGGCAAGGAAGAGACGAGAGAGAGGAGGCATAGCGAAGACGAAGCTCTCACTGGTGCAGGATGGGGAAGGATACTGGCCCTTAGGGAGATCTGGTGGTGCCGCGATGACATTTTTAGGGCAGCTGTGAGAGTTATAGATGAGTATCAGATGTTATCCATTACTCTCTGGGAAAAAAATGATGAAACAAAAAAAATACAACAACAAAGGACAATGTAGAAATAATAATAATAATAAAAAACTCAAAGGAGAGATTTAATCCAGCATCATAAAAAAATATTGAGTGCAAACAACTTGCTCCTAGCTGGTTACTCTATCTGATGGGGTAGCTGACGTTGCTCAGCAATTATGTTATTGTGTTTGTGATTCTAATCACAAAGCATTTGTTAATAAAATTAGGAACAACTTTTCAATAAATATTCACCACTGAATGTTAAGACACTGTAAGATGTTTTCTTTTTGTCTTTTTGTACTTATCTCCCCCTTAATATTCGAGAGGCATGTTCTCTTGCATGAATAAGCAATAGAGGTGAATGAGCAAACATTTTCGTTGCACCCTGCTGTTAAAAAAGTTGAAAATGAATGCAGATCCAGGCAGGCTGCCTTGTTTATGTGCTGAATGCTCTTTCACCCTCAAAAGTCTTCAGCGCATAACCTCCTTTGCTGCTTTTGCCTCTGTGTAACATGTAAACTGATAATGTGCTTTCACCCATGTTATTATTTTATGACTCAGGGATATGAGCCCTATTTTCACTTTTTAATGTGTATTAGAGCTGATAGCCTGCTTATGGCTGTCATAATCATTGGATATTTAGCAAACTAAACTTTTAACATAAATGTTGTAGCATGTGTGAGTTATGCAGGTTCATATTTTTTTTTATCCCTGAGACCTAGGCTGCTCAAATAGTTTCATGTTCTCGCCTGTTTGCCGCAAATCAACTGTCACCAATACAGGGATGCAGCATAGAAATATCAGTGTAATATTCATGCTCAAACATGAACTTCAATAAAGTCCAAAACCCAGCGGGAGGGGAAAAAAAAGCACAATTCCTCTTCAGAAAAGCATCAAATTCTCGAGTCTTATTCTGACATATTTTGACTTCTATCCCTTGCCTCATCATTGCCATTTCACCAAGTTTCAGTGACTTTATCCAGCAGGCGACTGACTCAAACATTGCCACTGTTGCCGTGTAGACATGCAATATTCAAGCTGAGAGACAGCAGGCTCTTCAGCATGAACCTTTAACTCCCTTGACTCTCGGGCCCCTGGTAGGTCGCCCGAGAAGGCAAGAGACATGACCGCCAAGACGATGGACAGTTTTAATACAGCAGCACATGCCCTCTGGGGAGTCGGGTGGTTACCCCTGCAGATATTATGGGCGGCGAAATGAAGCACATCCATTTCCTGCAGCCTGAAGGATGACATGTGGCAACTGGGGCCTCTGATGGGGTTGGCTGTTGCCTTGTTTGTCACACAGCTCGCACTGATTAACAGAGCAAAATAAATGCTTAAATCCCCGTTCTCTGCATGCTAGCGAGTGAACAGTATCATTTTTATCCTCTAAGTCGTTGCGACTTAGATCATTTTTGCATACAGCACAGCAGACAATGCCATAACTATCCAGGAAGAGAGAGAGCTGCTGTTAAACAGAAATAATGGTTGCTATGGGAGAGATGTTATGACTGTTACTGTATGCCATTACAGGGTGCTGCTATGTTTACACACTGAACAGCGAGGATGGAGATTTGGACAGGTAACTGATAAAAATTAGTTGCTGGAGGACTGGTAGCAGACATCAGTGGAGACACAGAGAGTGCGCTTCACAAGGCATGATTCATAATGATTCTTTTTCAAAACTGCCTTTCAGTCCTGAGGCTTATCCCTCAGGGTTAGAGGGAAAATGTGAATACACGCATGTATCCATGCACGCACACAACACACGAATACAGTATACCACCCACCCACATAGAATGGGTTGGGACTGCATTTAGAGCATTTCTTTAAACACAGCCTCTTCCTGCTGCAGCCGCTGTCTCCCCCAGGATCAGACGATGCATAATCAATGCCCTGCTGCGGTCCACAGCCATCATATCGCCACTGCTGCTCCTCCTGCGGCAGTGGCTCCCTCGCTTCAACACTCAAGAGGGTGGAAAAACAATACACAGATGTATCCAATTAACACCTAATCCGATGGTTCGCCACCTTTATCTCCGTCACGCTCTCACATCTCCCGTTTGCATATTCCATCTCCAAGTCTCATCTGTAACTTGCCAACACCTCTCCCATTTCTGCCGACCCTCAGCTGAAGAGTTCTGGTATCTCAGTGGATTTGGGGTAAGCGTAGGAGGAAAGTGTGGAGCTGTACATCATGGGTTCATGTGGGCCTAGGAATGAATATAGGAGGGGAATAGAAGCCTCTCTTCACTGGGTCTTTCAGTAATCATCTTTGATTAGCAAGTCTATTTTTCCCGACACCACTATTTTATAGCTAACGCAGTGTCACTTCAGACTTGGTCCATTATAATTGCTTGCAATATTCTGGTGTGACATCATGTATATGTCTGATGCAGCTCCCCTTCTCTCAAAGCTTAAAAAGCTCATTCAAATTTGTTTCTCTTTACAGTTTTCCTTTAATAAAAGGTAAATCAAGAAAGGAGGATATTTTTTTGCTGTAGTCACATCATTAGTTCACTTCATAAAAAAAAAGTTTTACACTTAGTGTGGATCTTATCGCCACCACAGTGTTCTGCTTTGACAAAAGAGTTGTGCATCAAATCCAAAGATAGCGTTGTCTTCCATTAATGAGCCTCAGGTGAACAGGCAACTTTCAATATGTGATGCATGCTGTGCACCTATATCGGGGAACGTTTGCATCACATTGCCTCTCGTGCTCTGCTACGACACATTAGCATTGGCACATTGGTGGTTGCGGTTCCTTCTTCAACAGCAAACCTTTTACAATAGAGCGGTCTTAAATAACTGCAACAAAAGTGCTTTCTGCTCCTTTATTGTTATCTGGAATCACTGAGAATGTTAGGGCAGATCTTCTTAATGAAGCATCGTAACATGTGTTCAAGTCTGCACACAACAGACCCAGAAACTATTTACATCTGTTTGGTTGGTATACAACATGTGTTCTAAAGGAGGGGAAAAGGAGGACCACATTGCTTAGTGAATATCATCATGACAGTTATCATTTTCAATATTTGATGTGAACATTGCCAAGGTCATTTTAGTATAAGAACTAGACATGGAAATAATGATTATTTACATTAATGATTAATCTGTCCATTATTTTTTTCAATTGCCCAATTAATCTTTTAGTCTATCAAATGTCAAGAAAAAGTGAAAAATATTGAACCAATTTCCCAGTTCCGCCAAGGTGACATCTTCAAATTCATTGTTTTGTCCAGCCAACAATATGAGATCCAGAGAAAGTCACATTACAGTGATATAAAGATGAGGAAAAAAACCCGCAAATGCTCACACTCGAGAAGCTGATTTGTTTTATATAAAAAATATATAATTTGCTTAATTAATTGAATAGTTTGACCAAACAAACCTGACACTATTAGATCCTTTTACCAGCTTTTTATGGCACTTCCAAATATATCTTAACTAAGAACAGTTATGAAGTCCTTGCTCTGAGGCCTCTTTTACACTTGTGTATCCAGATTAAATTAAGATAAAACTGAATAAACTTTTCATTTAGCCACATATAGTATGTGTCCCTGTTGACCAGATGAAAAACCTGATTGCAATCCATCAGTATATGGTCTATCAATACAGTATATCCTATGCATGCATTTGTGTGTGTGCGAATGCATGTGTGTGCTGTGTGTGTCTAGGTCATTCACTGTCCTTCAGGTTATGGTATGTTAATACATATTGGGCAGCAAGATATGCCCTGTCTCCTTCTCCTAGGAGTATTTTTGATTCTGAGAGATCATTAACCTCTTTGAAATCTGAAATTATAGAGCTGAACATGTTAAAGTAAATGTTCCTTATTTCATTGAATGTTTTACATTGTAGGAGGAAACACAAATGCATACGTTTCCGAAACTATATAAACAAGACAAAAGTTTTATGGTTTTCACAGACTGATTGATGCTGCTCCCTCCACTCATATAGATAATTCAGTGTGGTTGATATCAGATACAGCATGTTACATTTACCGCAGGACCTTATGTGTTGGAATACAGCTTTTCCTGGCAATGTCGGTCTGTTTGTCAGTTAGTTTGGTCCACCACTTTGGTGAAATATATTAACTATTGGATGGATTGTCAAATTTGGTACATGTATTCATGGTTCCCAGATGATGAATCCTACTGATTTTGGTGATCTGATGTGACCGGGCTCCTCTAGTCCCACCATGAAGTTGACTTCCTTGTTTTTTAGTGAAATGCCTTGACATCTATTGGATGGATTGCCATTTCATTTGGTACAGACATTTATGCCCCCTCAAGATGAATTGTAACAACTTTTGTGATCCTCTCACTTTTCATCTAGTGCCATCATTGTCCAATACTTTTTGACCAAATATTTGCAAAACCAATGCCTTCACTTCAGCCTAAATCTAGTACTTGGTGTTTGGTCCTAATTAGCATCAACATCTAGCTACCATGACGTACATTATATCTGATAAACATCAGCATTGTTGTTAGCATTGTCATTGTGAGCATGTTGCCATGCCAGCATTAGCATTTAGCTTAAAGTAAAGCTGTGTGTAAGTGCAGCCTCACAGAGCCTCTAGCATGGTGGTAGATTCTTCAGTGTTTCCCCTATATTCATTCTGCAGCAGTGGTGCAGAACTGCTGCAGAATTATGAGCACTGCTACTAAAATTTCATACCATGATTGATATCAATGGGCTATTAATGATTTTCACTCGTACACTGTGCAAGCACCAGCATAAAATCCCAGAATCCTACCTTTCCTCATTCTTCAAAAGGACATCTACGTGAAAGGTACTGTTATAAGAGTAGCATAGCTCCTTTGAGGAATAGGGCAGTGCATAATGTGTGTGCATAGCGAGTGTGTGGTTGAGTGAGTAGAGCGAGCTGCAGAAAAGTGACGTGAATACAAGTGGAGCAGATGAAAAGGTTAGTAGTGTTGTCAGTCTGACAGTAAATGTACAGTATAGGCTACAGTGTGTCAGTTAATAAATGCTGCGGCTTCTTAAGACCAAGAAAAGTCTCATCTGTTTCCCTAACTGCTGGAAAAATGAAGGGAGTTAGCCCCAGAGTTAGCGACAATGCCCATGCTCACTTAAGGTGGACTGACCTTTAAGGTGGACCAACTATTCTCATTTTAGTGTCAATCTCAGCCGCTCCTACAATAAACAGAGAATGGAGAAATATCTGGCTGCTGGGTCTCTCTTGAGTTTGACTCAGTGCCCTGCCCCCTGATCCCAGCCTTCCCACTGCTGCCCCAAAACAGTCAGCCTAAGGGAAACACTGCCCTTGTTGATATCTGATAACTATATGATGAAGTGACTAAGTGAAAATGGAGAATAGGGATCTATTGCACAGTACTGTGTTGTTTCATTTTTGTCACTTGACAGCCTCACAGTATAATCCTCCTCTTTCATACTAGCTTTCAATTACAATTTTTGTATTTCATGACTTGAATGAATAAAGTGAAACCATTCAGTATGAGCACAGACCTGTGAATTCACAGGCTGCCATTGCCCTGTCATTTTCTCTCATGCTGGTTTTCAATTAAGAACTGTCAATGACTCATATCAGCAGCAATCCCTTTAACATGCAGTTGACTAAATGTGCCCAGTCGATATTCAACCTCAGTCATTGCATCTATTCGAAGGACTGCAGAAGTCTCTGTGTTTACCTCTCACAGAAGATTGGCCTCTGATCTTCAAATCCCTTGTTTAGCTAAAGTGGCCCTCTTGGGACTGCAGCAAGAAAGGGATGAGGAGACAGAGAGATGGAGCGACAGAGAAATTCAGAGGGGGAAGCCAAGCAAGAGGAACGTGATGTTGTACAGACTGAGAAAGATAAATAAATGAGAGGAAGGGAAGATTGAGAAAAAGACAGAGAAGTGGGAGAGGGTAGAGGGAGGAAACCTTTCAGGATGAGACGGTCTTGCCTCCTCTCCTTCTCCCCTTGCAGGCCTGATTGAACCTCCTCGGTTGAACTCATAAGGTATTCACAAAGCCCCCTCTTTGACGCCCACCTCTCCAGCACTCTCTGTCATGGATGGAATGAGAGGCTTAGGTCCTTTGTGGATCACTATCCCTGTCATATTTTGTGACGACACCGCCTCTCCACTTCAGCTGGGGGAGGTTGGAATAAACTGGGAGGGGAAAGGGGGACGTGGTTTTGATCCTTGTTTCTCCCTTTATCCCTTCCTGTAATGCATGTATTCTTTTGGCAGAGGTAAGTCAGCTGAATACACACCTGAGTTTTAGTGATGTGGGGGAAAAGGTGGTGGAGTGACAAGGATTTGTGGTTCGGTCATGAGCAAACAAGAGCACTCACAGAGCGAGGCGCGACAAGACTTGACAGCATCTCTTCTTTGTTTTTTGATGGATGAATATTGTTTTGTTTGTATTTCACTTGCTTATCTGCAGTGATGCCAACTGCTTCCTCGATGCATCGACCTCCACCAACACTCACACGCACCCTCCTACCTTCATTCTCTTTATGCTGTAGTTATTTTGTGCAATTTTTTATTGCTACAGAGATAATAGCACCTGCACATCATTTCTGTTTCTAAATGAAAAGGGATGGTATCGACGGGCACTATCGTATACAGACACCGCTGTGACAGAGGAGGCAAAGGAGGATGAGGAAGAAAAGCAATGGTGGTGATCAATAAGCTAGTAATGAGGGCTCAGAGCAGGATGGTCATGTGAGGGGAAATAACGTGTTGTATGAGAGAAGGGGGAAGAGAGACAGGGAGTGGGAGGGGGAGAGAGACAGAGGGAGGAGGGAGATAAGAGGCCATGCATGATATATAGTGGGAAAAAAAATATGCGCATTCATACATCTGTGAGCATGCATCCCACCAGTGACACATGATAGTTGTATTATTGATTGTTGTTTTCACTGTGACCCCGGAAAACCTGGCCGTCATCACAGATGTCCTGTACAGCACAGTTGTCACTGTTCCTCCATGCCCCGCAGGTACAGCAACACGCAACATCGACACAGTGAAAGCCTCATGGGCTTTGCAGGATAGTCCTACCTGCTGAGTCTCTGCTATCGACCTGGACAGAAAAGTCAACGGCTTTCTCCAAAATTGCCTAGATTTTATACAGCGATGTTACAAATCTACTTGCCTGCACAATTTATAGTGTCAGTTAACCCAGATAATTTTATTTTACTTTGGTATTTTAATATTTTTTTATATCAATTCACACATTTTGACAGTTTCACTTAAACTACTTATAATCAAAGAAATAATCCCTATGAAAACAGTTAACAGCATGTTGTTTGAGTTATCCAGAATAATTGGTATATAGATTTTAGAAAAGATGTTTCTGCTGGATTTCGGACTGAAATATCTCACCAATATGGATTGCGCACTCATGGTCCCCAGAGGATGAATCCTAATTATTTTGGTAATTGATATTTACTAGCACTGTCAGCAGATAAAGTTTTCTAGTGAAATACTTCAATATCTGCAGAATGTATTGACACAAAGGTTTGTACAGACATTTATGGTTCCCAGACAATGCATCATAATGATTTTGATGACCCCCTGACTTTTCCTCTACTGCCACCATGAGGTGGTTTCAAATGAAATGTCGTGACAACTATTGGATTTATTGGCAGAAATTTGGTCACCTTGGTGATTTATTTCATCTATCTCACCATAAAGTCAAAATTTTAATTTTTTAAGGTAACCTTTACCTTACCTTTGAGGTAAGAAAAAATAAGTCTTTGTTATTTAGGTTAACAACACCTTTAACAAATGACAATAAAGTCAATGTTGTCATTTGTTGGTCACTGAAATGCTCGGAGTGTCTGAGAGCGAGTGCCCTGATTGAGTCCTGCCAATACCAAAGAAATTAACCGAGAAGAACATTCAGTGTGAACTAATTACAAAGGACACAGATTAAGCAAATGTTCCATTAAACACCAGTGCAGTAATTTGGTTATTCACTGTGTATGCATGTATGTGTGTGCATATTCGCTATTGGAATGAAGCGAGGGTTTGGTCCTTTGATTATGAAACTATTTGAAATGCTTCTTCCATTTTATTTAGTTTCTCAAGAGCACAATAAAATTATGTTTACCTTAAAGGAACAAAAGTCAATTTAACTTTAGGTCGATACCAGTGGCTATGTTTCAGAGCTGAGTGACAATGCAGAGTGAGCAAGAGTTTAGAATTGCACTCAATGCATGCTGCGAAGGTAAACAAAAACACACAAATTGAGTGTGTGTCTTAAATCGGTCCCTAGTTCAGTAGGTCATGAATCCGTCTATTGTGAATTGGATTTCAGGCACTAATTAGGTTGCTGTTTCATTGAAGACTGGGACACTAATGAGTCAATAACCTGCAACACAGTTTCAAGACAACATGGTAATGATGTTGCGTAAACAACAAATCTCCCCAAAGTTAGGTGGACCATAGTGTAAAAAGTCATGGAAAATAAATGTAGCTGTAATACCTACATTTGGTTCGCAGGGGAACAATGAAGGTGTCACTGCATAGAACATATAACTGCAATTAATAAAATGGAAGAGTTTACTTTACATAAGCTAATGAGCAAACTTTGACAACTGTACTTCTTCAGACAAACGCTGATGCTTCAATTATACAGGGCTTTCTTCTTCAAACAGCTAAAAGAGAGCATAGTCCTTGGAAATAAGAGATGGCATAGACAGAAAAGAGATCCAGGAAATCCTTATAATTCCTTCAGGGGATTCTGAACCTTTGTTGGTCAAAGAGGCAAATGTAATTCATTCATTCATTCATTCATTGAGAGTCTTGCTTTTCTTTGGGCATTATGTATGTCAGTGGCAGTCTCCAGGAGTATACTAATGTGGGCAATAATGACACTTCAGCATACCTTCACAGGCCACCTGTACATCTCTGGAGGGACAGTTAAAAATAAATTCTTGGCTTTATGTCATCCTGGAGACTGCATTATGATTCCCTATCCTACTTACAATACTGGACGCCACTAAAGTTAGCTTTAGTTTGCAACACGGTGACTTAAATGTGATAATTAAATTGTTACTTATTATTGTACTTGCCTTATGGTCACTAAGACATATCCTATTTCTCCAATATTTTGGGAGTTGAGCTTGTTGGCTGTTAGGAGTTAGGAGGAGGTTGTGTTAGCTTGGTGTACCAGCTGAGGGTGGGGGGAGGTATAGTCCTTCTCATAACTCTAAAGTCGTCTTATGTAAATACTCATTCAGTTTTAAAATGTACATGGTATATTTTTAGCCAATGCCAATGCTGGCTGGTGTCGTTCCACCAATAAAATATCTCAACAACTTTTGCAATTGCCATTTCGCTTATCCAGTGAAATAACTATGTTTACAAGATGGATTGTCACAAATGTTGGTATAGACAGTCATGTTCCTCGGAGAATGATTCCTAATGACATTGGTGGTCTCCTGTCTTTTCAGTGCCACCAGCAGGTCAAAATTTGACAATTGTTCAATACTTTGTTTTATGACCAAATATGTGAAAAGCTAATGGCGTTCCCATCAGCATAAGCTGTTCTGTACTTTGTGGTTAGGGCTAAAAAGCAAATGTTAGCATGCGTGCTAAAGTAAACATTGTAACTCCTCAACATCAGCATTTTAACATCGTCACTATGAGCATGAGCTTAGAGACTATAGCCACATAGCTTATGTGGCTATAGTCTCTTAGAATCCTGTCCTGTTAATGAATAATGACAAATTGATTACATTTTCTAGGTACATTTCCAACACTGGTAACAGGACAGTTTTCCTACACCACAAACCCTGGCCTCAAAAGTAATTGTAGAGATAAATTAACACTGTCTTAACACAAAGTGAACATTACAAAATGCACCATTTGTCTCAGAACTGTGTTAGTTTGCATTAGATTGGACAGGTGGTCATGGTGTTGTGTCCACCCCTATATCTTCCCCATGATGTTTTGCAAATAACCATGTTAGTTGAAAGTCTGTTCCTTGAAATAATGTGAAGTCTTTGCAGACAGCACTGTCACAATAATGGACCCTGACTGGCACAAAACACCAGCCCATCTCATTCAAATGAGGCAAATCTGCTGAGTAAAGGAATGCAGGTTGTCACTTCAAATGCTGCAAGATTTTCTTTTTGGGAGCATTTTTAGGATAATGTTTTTTACTGCTTGATGGAGGATTTTTGAAATAGGAGAAACCACAATACTTGTACACGCAGCCAAGTAACTTCAGCCTCTTCAACTCTTACTGTTTATGTCTACCACAGGTGAGTGGTTCATCTTCAATAATCAGTTTTGATGAAGCAGGAGCCTATTGCCAGTGAAGTGGAAAAAGTAAACCGCTAGAGTTAGAGCTAGGGAAAAAAATCTATAGTTATACCTTGAGGAACTCTGTATTGAACCATTTGTCATTTAAGTTCAAGTTTAAGTTCATTTATCTAGTATTAGTCCTGTCATCACAACAATTTTCAAACGCCATACACACACACACACACACACACACACACACACAAACTAGCTTCATCTAGGTAATCAGCAACCATAGTTCTGTCATGGTGAAGGGTTTCAGACTAGACAGACTGGCACAAAGCCGCCTTCATGCAACACATCACCTGCATTATTTCACCTGAATATACTGAAAGAAATCTACTCAAAGAAATATCCTGAGGCCATAATTATCCACATTATAACTGGACTAACAGACACAGAACACATATAGTGATATTCAGGATTGGATACTGGATGGACATCATATTTTTAAATCACCAACATAAAAGTGCCTTTATGAACTAATTTACTCTATAAAATGAACTGAATATATAAAGAATATTTTAAAAAGGTTATTTCCTCAAAGATGACTGTGGAATTCAGGTTTGTTGGAAATAACAGTGAAAAAAGGTTTTAAAATTTGAAAAAAAATGTTGTAGATCTGGCCGAATATGCACTGTTCACTAGTTTAGTGGAATGGTATGCTTTGTGAATTATATTGAGGCCATTTCATTATAAAAGTGTTCCACGCCACATGAGCTACTACTCATTATAAACACAGTAGGTGTGATGTTAAATTAGTACGTACTGTCTTCTCACTTCATACTACGGTGAGTCTGTGTATACAAAAAAAAAAAAAAAAGCGTGTATCTGTATTGGTGCTGTGTAACCTCTCTAGCTGTGTGTCACCAGAATAGCCTGATACCTGATTTAAAAGAACAACAATTATTGATCATGGTGAGCACATTATAAAATATATTGAGAACACCTGCAGTGTTTTCAAAATGTGCATTTTATTGTTGAAAATTCACTATCCACCAAAACACACCCAGCTGCAGGTGTGTGCTGCCTTCTAATAGTTTAGTAATAGAACAACATAGCATGTTGTGTAGAAAAAAGGATTGCTATAAATAATAAATACAAGTACATTATGTATTGATAAAAAAACAACAACAGCATGCTCAGGTCTAATGAGGGCCATCAACTTCCTGTCACGAAGAGTAACGGGAGATGGACCCAAAAGCAGAGGACTACAGGCTGAGCGAGGCTGAAGAAAAACTCCTTTATTAAAGGCTCGTGAAGGCAAAAACAAAGCTAGGAGGTCAAAAGCAAAATTGAATGCAGAGCAGAGAAAACTGAACAAACTGAACCATACACAACAAAGCTAAGGATCCAAACAAGGCTGAACTGAAAACCAGGACTTAAATACAGACAGAACTAATGAGGGGATAGGGAACAGGTTACTCAACGGAGGACTGGCAAGGAGCTGATTGGCTGGGGAAAACGCTGGGAACAGGGCAGGGCTAATGAAGCTGATGCAGGGCAGGTGTGGAGGGAAAAGCAGCACAGAGACACAGGAGGAAAAACACAGAGCAAACAGAAAACCAAAAACCCAGAAAACACAATGTGACATAATGGTGCTTGCAGTGATATAGTTTAGCAAGGCTGTAAGCACAGTCTAGAGTGGTTAACATAACCATACAAATTCTCCTGTATTTCTCTGAAAAACAAACAGATAAAACCAAATAACAAAAGCAAAAACACTTGTGTGTAAAGTAACATGCAATTGTCAGTGCACAACTAGTTTACATCATGTAGAATCCCAACTTCTTAACTAGGTGAAGGCAAAAACACCACTGATTACACCTAGCTATGTAACTCTTCCAATAGAGCACATGTATACAAACTTATGTCAGGACAAAGGTTAAAGACAATGAGCAATAGTATCTCCACTGGTCTTTTAATATAATCTACAACCTATGTTATCTGTCCATCTCCCACTCAGTCCTGTATAACAAACAGAGAAAAAGTCTGAGGGCATCTGGGTAACTGATGGAGGGACATAAAGCCAGAATGTAACAGAACCATGACACTTCCTGCCTTTCCTTATCCCATAGTATTAATTCTTTGTGGCTGTTATGGATTTTTTATCTGTGTATACATGTCTGATTTATTCAACTTGTACATCTAAAGAATATCAATTTTGTTTTCCGTTCTCCCATCTCACAAATCAAGAGGAAAGATATAATAAAGTAACAGTATAATATAGGACTAGGGGGTATATTGTTTTTGCATGATGTGTAAAATGTCTAAATCGTGAAAATCTAGTTATTACAACATGCATAAAAGAGTTACCTCCAGGCAAAAAATAAACTAGATGACAGCTGGCTACATTAGCTGTCTCGAACCACGACAGGCCCCGTAAACTGTGAAGTGAACAGTTACACTATATGTGCACCTGTCACTGTTTATGACACTGTAGCAGTAGGTGAGTTGCTGGCTTTGATTATCTCTGAGTGAATTTAATGGTATCTACACTAGTGAAAGACTGCGACACGAATCTGATCTCTTGTGTAGTCTTGACATTCTGTATTCCTTCCTTGTCCTATGGATCAAAAATGACCCACCTTCACTAACCCCCTAATATAAAACAGCTTAATTGAATTTTAAACCCCATCTGTTTTGCATAAAGAAACAACTTATTCTCAGCTTATTCAATTACTCATTTATCACAACTTTGTGAATGTCTGGGCTTTCCCTCTTCACAGTAATTTAATCAGTGGACACCACATATTTTTATCACAACAAACCCATCATAATTGTTTCCTTTACTAAAGTAGAGGTTTATCATTATTTTTATTATTATTGTTTTTGCTCAAGGTACTGCATAGGTGTAACCATTATTTTTTTAGCAAGAGATAGCACTTGTATAGCTTAAGAAAGAAGCAGAAAGTCGTTTTGAATGCATTTTATTGACGGGAAACAATAACAGCAACATAGTGATATATTCTTATATACTGTACAATGAGGAATTCGATAGACACACATTTATTTGTGTCTTTGCATTGACTTTGTATGTATTCTTGCCATGTATGTATTCTTGCCTCCTTGGTTGTGCTTGTATTCCAGGATGATGGCTGGCCTCCTGTCCTCACGATCACTGACCTCACTGATTTTGTGCAGTGTGCTCAGGAGGACCACATTCTTGTTCCTCTTTGATGGGTAAGAAACTAGAGTGGTGGTAGGGATGAAGGCAAACTTTGATGAGAAGGCCTCTCTCCCCCTTGTTGTAGGGAGTGCAGAGAGGAGCTCAGGCTTGTTCTTTCTAACTGTGCCAACCATCTTCAGTAGCTGCTGGCTGAGTTCATAAGAGGTGAAGAAATTGTCATACATGACATTGTGCCCCCTCAGTCCATCTGTCACATCAAGCACAACCTGCATCCTTTGGTTCTTCTGCAGGTCTCCACTGATCGGCTTCCCTGTGTAGACTTGCATCTTCCAAGCGTATCTGGATTGTATGTCACAGGCCACCCATATCTTGATGCTGTACTTTGCTGGCTCGCTTGTTTTGACCAAAGAGATTACTATCAGTAATTAGTATCAGAAAACAATCACATAAATCAATGATATTACAGCAATACATAATAAAATGAACAGTGAAAATCACTTACATTACAGATATGAAAATAAAAAATTACCTCTGAATGGAACAAGTTGCTCAACCACTGTTACTTCAGGTCCAGAGATATAGAAGACGCTCCGCCCACTTCTCCCAAACATCTCTTGTGACCGCCAGTTTGTCTCTCACACATCTTGCAGGTCTTGACTCACAGTTATCAAATTATAGCATTCTTGAGAAAGTGTGAAAGACTTTCAGGGGCACGGAAAATCGCCCTTCCTCTCTCTGTATCCCAGAGACTAGATGTAACCTTGCCTCAGGAATACACCTGCTAAAACAGACACAGGTTAATTTCATCCACCCTTTTCCAGTTGTCTCCATATTAATGGAAACTCTCCAAATTTGTTATCTCCAGGATGATTTTTTTGATGGTTGGTGTGATGAACATGTAGACCGTTTAGGTAATGTCTTGCGCATGGGCGACTGCATGTCTTGTGGGCCCTGGGGTCTTTTGTGCTACCATCCTGCCCTTGTTGTCATATGGTGACAAGGACCGTGTTATTTTGCTATTTTTTGACAAAATGTCTCTCTTTCAGCTTTAGAGATTTTTTCCTCATCTTAAGATGATGCATTGTGCTCTGGGTTATATTTGTCCCTATCTTCTTCTTCAAATACCTCCTCGTCTTCTAAATCATTGTTACCTTGTTCCTCCTGGACATCTGAAAAATCAGATATACGACCTGTTGGGCACTGAAATGTGCACTCATGGCTTCATGGGTTCCCTATAAGTAAACAGTGTTTTCAAGAAATGTTTATTTTGCCTGAAATTTTGTTTATTTTGACTGACATTGTTTTTATTTTGTCTGTGAACGTCAGTGCACAAAAAAATGTTAGTTTTGTGTGAGTTCTATCAGTAGCACACTTAATCCCAGTTTCTCATTGTGTGTGTGTGTGTGTGTGTGTGTGTGTGTGTGTGTCTTTGTGGTTTTTGTGGTGTGTAAATGATTTTATAATTGCTGGGTCAAAAATTGCCCCAATTTTTGTACTCTGTTGGTGTAGTTTACAGCTTTCATGGAAATATGAACAAAGGTGATGTTTCACTTTTGCTAATGTTGGGCTCAAACAAGGAAAAGTAATCAAATTTCAAGTTGAAAAAAGGTAATTTAGGGGGTTTTCTCTGCCATTAAATATAGTATAGGTGGGTCATTTTTGACCCTTAAGACACGAGGGTCAAGAGGATTTGTATGTTGCAGGTTAAGTTTAGTAAAATAGGGTTACATTTGGAACAGAATACAAAGAAAACAATGTTAAATGAGGAATTAATAGCCATGACATGTCACATGTAAGTTACTGGTTGATAAAGTGTTGCCGGACAAATTATATTTAAATTATCCAGAACTATTCATAATAATTCTTTGTTGTTTGTCAATGTAGTCTGGTCATGTATTGATTATATGAATGATGTGTTCCAGCCAGTAGTTGAAATTCATGTCTGGTGTGCTGTCCTCTGTCTTGTACCTCATGTTATTCCTTCAGGCTGTGGTTGTTCTGCATGCATCACTATAAAATTGCTTTGTGTCTTTTACATTGGTGAATAAGATGACTGATACTGAGGTTGTACTATCAGTTATTTGTTATAAGTTACAAAACAAACAACAAACTGTGCAGAATGTAAAAATCTAAATCTAATTTGTGTAGTTTCATTTCTGGCCATATAAAAATAAGCAATGCAGCACTTGAAACATTTAGCCTGTAAAACATTTTCTAAAGAATCTACTGTGGCTGCTTCTGTTGTTTCTTCTTCTTCTGTTTCTTGGATGAACCCACATACAGAGATTTGAAAAATAAGACTCAATCGTCCATGTAAGTCATAAAAAAAAAAAACTAACTGCAGGACTGTTACGCTTGATACTATTCAACAGTATAAAGTCTAGAACTCAGCTACCACAAATTATTCAAAAAATATAAATTGTCTTCCCACCAACAGAGACACAATCATAGCTAATCTCCCACCGAATCCTCTCTCCGGTCCTAATAGCGCAGCATATCGACTTTTCATTCCCACCTGCTGTCTCCAGCTCAAGCGAGATGAGTCACATCAAATCAAACCCCATCAAACATCAAGCTCATAAATGAATGGAGGTGTCATGAGTCAGATTCTTTATTATCAGGAAAGTAAT
Source organism: Thunnus thynnus (assembly GCF_963924715.1). Taxonomy (NCBI): domain Eukaryota; kingdom Metazoa; phylum Chordata; class Actinopteri; order Scombriformes; family Scombridae; genus Thunnus; species Thunnus thynnus. Next base: position 31,573,406 of record NC_089518.1, read on the forward strand.
ACCTCTTTCCACCTTTCACACATCTGCACTCTCTCTCTTTCACCAGCTCCCTAACTGGTATTCAGCAGCTTACTTGAGATCAACATCAGAGACATCAGCAAAGGTCATTCAATCATCAGGTGCAAACAAGTATTTCTTTGCAAGCACAGATTTGATGGTTTTGGGCAATCTAAAGTAGTAGAAGTGTTTGGATATGAACCATGCTGGTGATTAAGTGTAATTGAGTGCCTACAATTGCTTAAATAAATGTCTTCTAAGACTTCAGGCATCGTTGACTCTCTCTCTCTGTGACTTCTTATTAACTGTGTTCTGCACTTTCCAGTTCATTTCTTCCTCCTCTAAAACCACTTTTCTCCATTATAAGAAATTGTTACAAAACTCCAAAAGAGATGGCAACAGAGCTGCCACCCACTAAAGGAGTCACTTAATTCATACCTTTTTTTGTATACCATTTACAGATCACTGAGCTTGGAACTTATGACCATTGAAACAGAATGAGAGGTGTATTAAACCTTTCTCTGGAAAGTTGCTTCACATAGTAACAAGTAAACATACAATCACCCACACGAATGATGCAGGTGCCCTATGGACCAATGCAGCCTGGTCGCCAGAATAAAATGTTGGCATTGTACGTTTCTGCAAACCATAGAAACGCTGAATATCTATGTTTCAACACGTGAAATACATAGCATATTAACATTTCTACAAAACGTATCATATGAAAATGTCAACAAAACGTATTATGTCAACATTTCTAAAATGACGTAGTTCACATGTGATCTATATGAGTTGATTTTTCCTATATAGGAGGAGGAGGGGCTGGTGGATGGTTAGTAAGTTTGTTGGCAGCAAGTTGGAAATCAGCAGAGAACACGGTTTAAGACCACCTCGAAACCGAAACTAGTGTCCGCTTCCCGTTTCAACCGACAAAAACAAGTGTTTTTAGCGAGACATCAGGACATATGCAGCCATTTTTCTGGCGAGAAAACCAGCTTTTTTTAGTGAGACATCGGCTGTTTTTGTTTTATTTTTTATTTTTATTTTAACCCAAACCATGATCTTTCCCTAACCCTAACCAAGTGGTCTTTGTGCCTATACTTAACTAGACGTTAACCACAGCGTTGTCATACATCATTATTCAATGGGTAGAAATGTTAATATGCTACGTTTATAGAAATGTTAATATGCTACGTTTATAGAAATGTTAATATGATATGTAATTCACGTGTTGAAACATATATATTCAAGGTTTCTGTGGTTTGCAGAAATGTTAAATGCCAACGTTTTCTTCTGGCGACTGGGTTGGACCAATGGGAACCAAGATGCATCCTTCTAAATTTCCTTTAGATCACTTTGTTATTGTAGCTGACAAATCCTCATACATACTTAAATGACAAAATAATTAATTTGTCATTACCTTTGATTTAGCGGTTAACTTTTAGGACAGAAAGGGTGGTGCAATTTGGTATTATAAGAAAAAAAATAGAAAAAAGCATTAAGTTAGTTTAGTTGGTATATAAGCCTTTGCTGCACACTCATTATAGCGTTTTTAAGAAAAACCCTAATATGCTAATATTTTGTTTGATACACAAAACTGCACACTGAGAATCAGTTAATGAATTGTTCAGAGTCAAATTTATTTATAGACGGGAGACAAACCATTGTCTCCATGTGAATGTAACACATTTTGTACACCCAGCCATCCACCGCATCTCCTTTTGCAGCACTGTGACAACGCCATGTAATTTGTGTCTTTGCTAATGAAAGATTACAATCTGCAAAAGTTCACTTGTCAGGAAAATGTAAACATATATTATTTAAGAGATAATGCACAGTCATGGCAACATTGATGGAGTCAGACTACCGGGCCCCTGTACTGTTCAAATTTGAATATAGAGGTATCCGAAAAAAATAAAATATAGTTCCTAGTTTAACTTTCCTCTTTTTGGCACTGTTTGTACTTTCTGTTTTTTATGAGTTCATAAATTATTGGAGATGGAAAGTCTCGCAATTGCTCTTTAAGTTATATCTTATAATGCTTTTTGTTGCAGTGCCACCATGCATAGATTCAAGGTTTAATCAAAATCGGATCAGTTTAGATTTTCCCAGTGGATATTTTTTATTATTCAGTAAGTATTATGTAAGTAGCTACTAATAACTGATTCTACATTATTAATGGCAGTAAATCACTGACTTTTGCTATATTTACACCAAATGTTAGGTATTTCAAAACTTGAAATGTATGACTGGATGTTCAAACAATACATACATAAAACTGCATTCATTGTAGCAATGATGTTGCTCTGTAGAGATGGTTTATCATGCTGACCAGCAAACAAAGGCAGGACTGAGATCTGAACTCACAGCAGCTAAATATAATTCAGATGTGTTTGTTTACATAAACATTGAATTATATAACTGTCTTACTAGCATTCTGTGCATGGAAAACATAGAAGAAATTGGGGCACAGAGGTTTTGGTCTTTTAAACCACTCCTCCTGTGTTAGTTATTAAACCACAGAGTATTGATTTCCCCTTTGAGTGTGTGCGGTATTTAGCGTCTAGAGAAAGATCGGATTTAGGCCTTGACATTGTTAACAAATGTGCATTGTACACAGGAAATAACTGATAAATTGTTACCTGACAGAGCATACGGGTCATATGAAGCTATTTAAAGAGGGGTGAGAGTCAGAGGAAATATCTGAGAAAAATATTTCACTAGAATTTGACCCAAATCCTAACTGTTAGAATCCTGAATCAGAGCCAAGTAATTCACTGAGAGCAATGAATGTGAAGGGGTTTCTCTCAATGACTCTGGGGCAAGACATAACAACAACTCAGAAAGGTACAAAAATACATGTTGGCACAGGGACACTAAGATTTATTCATAAAAATACAGCAGCTTACAAATTTCACCACCTACTCAGCATTCAGCAAGAAGTTCAGGACCAGAAGCTTTTACAGTACAGTGCACTTTAAAGCTTCACTAGTGTGATTTCTTCTACTATGAGCAAGGTTGCATCTGTGTGGCACCTCATGGTAATGTATAAAAAAAAAAATCACACTTGTTTTCAAAATGTTGTCAAAAGTGACAAGGACGGTGACACTGTTTGCTCTTGTGAATGTTGTTTTTCATGTTACAGCCCTGCATCCACTTCATGTTTTTTATTTATTTATTTATATTTTCCACAAACACCAAAATTCAAGTTTTTATATGCTATATTAACAAAACTTAAAGGATACATTCAGGTTTTTTCAAGTCAAATGAGGCTTCAACAGTCTGAGTTAGCTAAATTGAGTCGGTGTCTTCTAATGTTACAGTCTGTTTATATGAAATTCTCTTTTTTTTTTTGGGAATGAAGTTCCTCGCTGAGTTGTGGTGGAGGGATACATTCTGGTAGTCGCATGTAATTTAGTTGATGTTAACCGGATTTTACTACTTAAAACATGCACAGAGAAAACTTCAAAGTATTTTTTTTCTTTGCAGATTTGATAGCTGTAGTATTTTTGCGATCTGTGTTTTTGGACATAAATATTTTGGTAACTGCTCCAGTTTAGTATTTAGTATTTTAGTGCGTGTGACATCTCAGTGCTGATATCCAGTTGTTCTTGTTGTCTTCCAGACCTCAACTTGATCTTGCCTCTGTGAATATGTTCATGTCTGTATTTATCAGGTGTCTTCTGAAAGAAACGAGCGATGGGCAAATACGATACAGAGATTTCCTTTGAGAGATCCTGAAGTTGTGGCTAATAGCTGTCAAAACTGACATAAATACAGCATTTGCAAAGCTCAGTAGAAGAGGAGATGTCACACCATCACTAGTTAAGCTGACAACAGTTGATGAGGGGGTAAGTGTAAATAAATACATAGTATTTGGTTCACTCTGTAACATGTGAGTAAAATAACGGTTCTGGCAACAAATTAAATATAATGGTGGGGACCTTTCCAGTCACCTCTCCGTCAGCTCTGCTAAATTTGTGCACTTTTGTGAATTTTGTGAATAATATTGGACAATATTGGACAATGATAACAAAAGACTACGAGTCACTCGTCAGGATAGGGAAATGATCAACTCACCACTTAGGAAACTCTTCTCCTGCTGACTATGCTATTTGGCCGGACGAGGTTTTGAAATGCAAACATCGGAGTAAACATTGTAAAAATCAGGAAAAAAGCGGAGAGGTTAAACACCAGCTATGATCCCAATCACACAGGCAAGCAAGACCATCTCTGTGTCCCTCTCAACATTGGATGAAGCACCAGGGAAATCGTGGAGGGATTAAACACTGGCTGCGTTCACAGCCTCACGGATCTTTTCTGCCAAGCATCCTGCTTGCCAATGTACAGGTGTTGAATAATAAACTGGATGATCTCCGCACCCGCATCACGGGATATCAGAACTGTAATGTCCTTTGTATCACCAAAACTTGGATAAATCCTGGAATACCAGACAGCGTCATTCAACCAGGTGACTCTTTTTCCTTTCAATCTGACAGGACAGAGGATTCTGGCAAGAAAAAAGGAGGAGGCATGTGCTTTATGGTGAATAAGGATTGGTGTGACAGTGGGAATATTAAAGAGCTATCCCATTCCTGCTCACCTGATCTGGAGTTATTGTCAATCAAATGCAGACTGCTCTTTCTATCAAGGGAATTTACATCAGCCATGCAGGCGAGTACAGAGGCTGCCCTGTTGGCTCTTTTTGAAGACTGGAACTGCTCACAGATCAGTAATCCTGATGGTGTGCTCATTATAGCCGGAGACCTCAATCAGGCTAACCTTAAGAAGGTTATGCCTAATTTCCATCAACATAGTGACTAAATAGATTCACTGAGTCTGTGGTGGATTTAATTTGTAAAACAACCAAAGCAATGTACAGTGAAATCATTCCACAACCAGAAACTATAGATTACCAGAACTATCTGGGATGCCATAAACAGACGCACCGCTGCCTACAACTTAGGGTTGCCATCTGGAAACATGGACAATTACACAGCAGCAGCCTTCAAATTAAGGCCGTATTCAGACCAAACCAGGAATTGAGGCGAAAACGCTAGTCCTCCCATTCATTTGAATGGGGGTAGTGTGTTTAGGCTGCAGGGGTTTTGGCTGCAGCAGCGCTGCACTGGCCTGTGGTGAGAAGGTTAATCCAGAGTCAATTTTTGGAGAAACGCAACCTGATGTCACGCTGCGGTGGCCAAACACATGTGGCGATCAGACTGATCAGACTTTTAAAAACCCCCGCCATGAGGGAGGAAAAAGATGTTACTAAGAAGAGGGGAAGACCTTTCTCTATGTTTGATAACATTAAGTTAAGTTAGACATTGCGGTCGGCTTCCCAACTCATTTTTAAAAAGACAAGAGAGACAGAGAGAGAGAGGTGAGTGAACAAGAGAGTGAATGAAGCGAGGGAGTGGTAGCAAGAACCACTTACTACTAATCATTATTATTGTATTGCACAATTTGAACAAACTGACGGGATTGCATTTGACTGTGATTGTGCCTGAATGATTGCATGTAACAAATAAATTTGATTGATCTAACAGACTAGAATGTATCACGCTGTTTCAGCTTCGCAAGGAACGCTCCAGAGAAGCAAAAGGAGGGAATTCAGTTATAAACAGACTGTAACTTTATTATTATAATAATAATAAACTTTATTTATATAGCACCTTTCAAGTTACAAAGTGCTTTACAATAAAAACAAAACACATTTAAATCATAAAGAGATTGAAATGCAAGGAAAGCCATTTTACACAAAGGGAGTAAAATGTAAAATTAAAAATAATGAACATGAAATTAAAATCAAATAAAGTCAAGTAAAATAAGATGGCAGCTCAAGTAAAATCAGGAAATGCTTTCTGATGAAAGTGTGTTTTAAGAAGAGACTTGAAAGAAGACATTGACTCAGACAGGGTGGGGGTGGGGTGGGTCGTTTCAGAGCCTTGGACCCTGATGACAAAGGCTCTGCCCCCCTTAGTTTTCAGCTTGGATTCGGTAAGAGACAGAAGACCTCTGCCTGAGGATCTCAAACTACACAAAGGAACCAGGTCATGAAGAGCCTAAAACAAACAGGGAACCAATGTAAAGAGGCTAAAACAGGTGTGATGTGATCAAGGGGAGCATATAGGGAGAACAAAATTTGCTCTAGAATTGACCCATGAGGCACACCATACTTGATATGGAAAACTGACGACAAGAAGTTGTTAACAGAGGAACAGACCTCTTATGCGACAAATATGATGAGAACCAGTCTAACGCAGTACCAAATATGCCCACCCAGTGCCTCAGTCTATCTAAAAGAATGCCATGATCAATTGTGTTGAAGGCTGCACATAAGTCAAGCAGCACAAGAATTGAACACACGCCTGCGTCAGAATTCATTAAAAGGTCATTAGTGACTTTGAGAAGGGCTGTCCCAGTGCTATGATACTGATTGAAAACCCCTTTGGAAGATACAGACTCAATTAAGCTAACTGAGGCTGCTGAAGCATCATATTAGCTTCAGCTGAACTTTGGAATGCATTTTTGCACAGAATGAAGGCTGTGAATTTTGTCCCCCATTTCTTACAGTGTAGTGGTGAGAGAATAGCTTTAGGGCCAGTGTGGAGAGTAAAGATTGTTGCTGCGTCCATGAGCTATTTCCACGTACATAATGAGACGTCAATGCTGTATTAAGACAGACTTAAAAAACCCAAACCTATCCTTTAAGCCTGGTTGGCACTGTGTTCTGTTCTTGTCCAATTTTTTTTTTGTGTTCTCTCTTCTGGCATTGTTATTTCAATTTAAATGTAAATGAACTTGTATCATACAGTAAGCATTTTTAAAGCAAATTTTTGAGAGGACTTTGGTGGTGTTTACAAAGGCAACAGAACAACATGATCTTGTGACATATAAGGGCACCAGCTAATTGAAACTATGAATCAAAGTGCGACTGAATGACATTTGTGTTTTACCGCATGCACAGGAGGATAAATGCCCTGCACAAAGTCAGAGGGTAATATGATACAGTTGAAAATGACCTCATTATTATTCAACTATTATATTATTAGTAACGCAGTGACTGTACAAGGAAACAGTCAAAGCCTTATTGAAGTATCATGGTTGAAGTAATACAGCAGCGATAGAAGCAGCATAGTCCACACTATGCTTGTTTTTGCATGTCAGAATGTTAATGACTGGCTCCTCAGCCTGGTAATTCCTCTCTCTTATTCTTCATACTTTGTATTGACTCGTGCTCTGCAGTATGCTAATGTTGTGCTAAGTTTCTTCCACAAGCTGCTGGGGGTTTGTGATAAAGACGCTCGGCTGTATGAGGGGTGCTTGGGTTTTTCCGGTCTGTTGACTAACCAAAATGTTGTTCTGTTAACTAACCTCAAGTAAATGGCAAACATTCTCTCGTGGTCCCTTTTTTGCTGTAGTCTCTCACTGAAAATAATCCGCTATTATACATCTTCAAAAAAAATGCATCCCGTGTGCCAAGATGCAGACACTCAGAGACGGCTGTCATCACATCCCACTTGATTGAAGGGGGTAATTCACCTAAATTTGCAATTTTCATTAGTGAATAGTCTTGCTGATTGGCATTTAGAAACATTATTGTTTGAGACAGAATATTTTAAAGTCCCATTTGGTCAACCATGTAGGATATGGAACTCAACGAGTCGATTTTACAAACTCTGAATTGCTTAAATAAAAATATGGGCTGAGTATTATTCCTTATGGGGATTCTAAATTACAGGGTTTAATTTGTTTGAAGGCTTTGTCTGAATTGTCAAGTTTCAATTCTGATTTGAAACAATCAAAAGTTTCTTAAGGTTTCTGTGGTAAATGTTTTTTATTTTTTTTAATTTTAACAATTACTATGTGTAATATGAAAGGGGTTGCTCATGACAACAAACCCACAAGGAATTAGTACACAACTCTGAAGTCCATCTCAGATCTATGGAGCCTTGTAGTTCATTGTAGTTCATTGTTTTGTTTTTCTGGCAACATCACTCACATCAACCTCGCTTCCAGCCTCAGCAGGGAGGCATTTTCAGTGAAAAAGCTCAGATAAACTGATGATACACTAACTGCCCAGCACCAACAGAAAGTTAGCAACTAGTGGGCCAGGAAAAAAGAGCCAATTATATTCCTCAGGAGTTGGTGGTGCATTTCTTAAAGGGGACATATTATGCTTTTCTTTATTTTCAGACATATAATATCACAATGTCGGATATTCATGTTAAAATTGTCCGACCCATCAAATAAGGTAACCATATGTAGCAGTAATCCCTGTGAGCAAAAAGCAGCAGCTTCAGACTGCTCTGAACTCTTGGTTTCCAATGGTTTTTTCTACTTTCAGCCCTAGCTGACATCAGTTTGTGACGGATTTCTTTATATGGACATCTGCTACGTGCACAGCGCGCCAGTTTGCTGCTCTGCTCCGGGAGTAGTTACGCCAAGCCATGACTCCATTACACAGCACAGCAAAGTAAAATCAGTAGTTTATTTGTCGGAGGTGTGCTGGTTGTCTGCAGCTCTTCATAAAACATCTCACTGTGGCTGTTTCTGCTTGTACTAGTCCTCCCTGCATTATTTCTAACTGATCCGCTGAACAAATAGCTCAAATAGCTCCATATGTTGTTGTTTAGACCGGTTTTTAGCGCCTCTAACGAAGCTCTGCTAATTCAGTGAGGAACACATTTCTGCCTCCTGTATATTCTTCACATTAAAAGTCTACCATTAGTTAGTCATTTAAAAGCTTTTAATTTGAAGCAGTAAAGCAGGAAATGTTTGGTTTGCATTGACGGTAAAGTTACACAACTCTGATATGTAAAGCTGGCCAATCAGACCAGAGGGGGCTCTTCATGTTGTCTTCGCTCTCAACAATCTCACTGGGATCAGGAACTTGTGAACACACTAGCAGCCCAGGCTTCACATGATATCTCCTTAATCATAACTATAATAACATTTTTTAGGAGGTATGCTAGTAGCTACAGTGCCTACATGTGTAGACTCCATAGGTACAGTAAGCTGCACAATTATCCATCCACCTTAAATAAACAATTGTTTGCTAACAAGATTGCCACAACTAAAAGTCATAATATGTCAATACTGTGTTTTTATGTTGTTACACTGCCCCCAAGTGGCCAAAAAAGTCAATTAATGCAGCTTTAAATTCAAATGCTGCATGCAGTAATGGAATTTCCTTAAATTACTGTAATCAGATGAAATTTGTCAAGATCAATTCATGCAATAAGACTGCTGCTTTGAAAAAAAGGATGTAATTTGTCACCAATAAAGTTCTGTTCTGTAAACTCACTAAAAAATCTGTTATTTTTGTTCTTTAATGCACGAGACATGTATCTGATAACTAAATATACGCTGCTGAGAGTTGTAATCCTCCGTTTTGCTTTTCATTGTCCTTTTGACGAATGATTAATTGGCCTCCAAATCATTTGAATTCAGCTGGTGGCAGCTGCTGTCCATTTCGGGCCCTCACAGAAGTGACTGCTGAATGAGGATAGAAACTGACCCCTGATTACTTGATTTGCTGTTCTTTGCTGAGAAAAGCAATCTCCTCATTTCCCCTAAGTTGTCAGCAACATCAAAGAGGTTTTCCAGAGTTTCCCTTTAAACAGGAAAAGATTCTGGTTTCTAATTCTAATGCTTGTTTTTATTCTTATAAGGCAAAATTAAAATGAAAACCTACTGCAAATATCTTCCTTTTTTGCTAGGAGGAAAAATCCATTTCAGATTACACATGTATTATGACTTTGTCATCACTGACTGTTCAAACATTTCTTTTGTCTTCATCTATTTCATATTCTTTGTCAGGAAGGAAAACAGACACTGTGTGTAGCAACTTGATAAATATTCACCCTGAAATGTATACCTCCCTGATTTAGTGTTATTCCAATGCAAATCTCTAGGCAGATTCGAAAAAGTTGGGATCAATTGCATCATTGTCTGTTTGTAGAGCAGCTCAGGTGTAGCTTTGTGTTTTCTGCCTTTCGGATGCCACAGAGGCTGAGTTAATGTTAACGCACAACAGCTGCATTATGTTGTGAGCTTTTACTTGTCATTGAACCATTCTCTGCTGCTCTCAGCATGTGAACAGAGGTAAAAAGAGGTGAGGGGAACATTAACAGCTTTTAGGTTCATATTTGAACTATGAGCCTTGTAAACAATCCCCCAAGCATGGAGGGTGACATTTACATACCACTGAGGTACACACAGGGCAATAAAGTGTCCTGTGTTGACCCCTTGCTTAGCTCCCCCTGACCATAATGTGATGAAAAGTCCTGTTTGTCATCCAAAACAGCTTTTTGGGTGATTTTTACTTCCCCATAGCACAATATCACAATAGTATATCTGCAGGGGTTTGATGAGGTTGTTGATCAGTGACTACGAGTTAATGTTTACTTTACTGACAATTTGGCTTCAGAACTCAAAATGGCTATTTTATGGCTATCCCAAATGGTTCTCCTCACCACTTGTTTCCGAGAACTTAATGATTGTGTGTCATAACATGTTTAAAGCTGAAACAAAAAGAGCTGAAAGTGTTTCTTTTTAATGGAATATTTTTAGTTACACTATATTATCCATTCATTAGACATTTCTGTTGGGTTTCCTCTCTAATTAGCTCACTTATTTGTCGCAGTTGCTTAGTCATATCTGTTGAGGAAATGTGACTTTAATGTTTGTGTCATTACAGGAAACTATAATTCAGGAGGTGATCAGTTCTGTCAGTGCTGTCGTGAATCACCAACAGAGGCCCATTAAGGTAATAAATTACATAATGCCTCTTTATCTTACCACTAGAAATCCTGACGGTGGCAAAACCTTGCAAAAATGTATTTTCTCCTCAGAAAGTTTTTATGCTTTGAAAGTTACTTTAGTTTAAAGCCCTGTGGATCCGGAGCAGTCCCACAGCCTAAAATGTATCCCATTTAGCAATGTGACTTCCTCAGCAAGGAGTACTTTTACCGTATTACCGAGGCCATTTAAAAGGACACCAAATCTTACTCATGAGTGTTGTTCCGAGCTGTGTTTTCTTCTGCACCTCCAGGGAATAGAAACTACAATGCAAAAAGAGCTGTCTACCCACATCTGCACAACTGTCAGCGAGCTACGGGGTGAGGAGGAAGAGAGAACAAAAGTCGGAGGTTAGCAAACAGAAAGGTCAAAATGAGTTTGTTTCAAAATACGAGCAGAATGCACTGGCATTACGTGCCCTGAGCAGTTTACTTAGACTGAATTAAAGATCTGTCACAACACTGGGTAGAAAGTACTTGAAGCACCAAGATATCTGCAGATTTCGCAGTGGTGAGCTTCAACTCTGCACATTCAAAATGACATAGTAGTTTCCCTTGTGCTTTATTCTCTTAATTAGTCTTGGTGATATCAGTGTAATGACTGGTGTTTATTATTGTGAGACCTGTTAAAAAATTTAAAAATGATTAAAACACAAAGAGAGGGCAAGGAAAAAGAACCACAGCCCTCCATGTTTCCATTCCTCTCAGTAGAGGCAAGAGGTGATGTTACTTGTGCCCCTTACATTCAATCAAGTTGCAGAAAGGGTCAGGAGGAAAAAAAGATTTTCTTTCAATGTTCACTTTTATGCAGTAATGCAACAATTAACAGGGTTAAAATCACAGCAAACATGAGGGATAGTGTACATGTTACCAAAAGTTACCATGATACTAGTTTGAAATTGGGATTTCGTAAGCCTTGTTCCAACTTGTGATGCTAAAACTAAGATGTGATGTGATGAGGAAGAGAAACACTTGCTATTGGGAAGCATTCTGGCCCAAACAACTAAAATGCGATAAGTTTAACGCCTCTGTACACACAGCGTTCACATACACAGGTGTCCTCACCTATGTTGCTTAATTAGACCTCTTTTTACTGTGTGGGCATCTTCAAACTAAGCTTAACTGACAGCTCCCACACACTCCTTTGAGTTCTGTTGCAATTATTAGGTGTGGGCAACTTATCAATCTTTTCATCCATATTAGTACATAGAGTTTGATGACTTTGGGGTCTTAGTCATTGTAATGGGAGGGAAGGATGAAAATAGATGATATTGTTAAAGAGCGACAAAGTCCCCATTGGGTTTCTTTTGTGATTCTTAGGGAAACTTTGGACTTAATACGATAAATTGCTGTTTATTTCCCGTTTCCAACCCCAAGTCACTGTTCCTCTCTGTGATTAAATAAAATATTAATTTCCTACACTGCACTGTAACTTTTATTCTTGTATTTTATACCTGTCTTATTCTGTTATAGCTTATTTTTGTTTTCTATTATCTAAGCTCTTTAGTGACTGTTTTTGATTGTATTTAAATGTCCTTGTATGGCATGTTTCTTTGTCTCAATGCTTTTTCTGTTTTATGTAAAGCACTTTGAATTGTCATGTTGCTGAAATGTGCTATATAAATAAATTAAAACCATGATCATCCCCAAACCTTAACCACGTAGTTAATATTATAACCATGACGACGAAGGTCTGTATGTGTCGTTCTGGAGCACATGGACCAACAATGTATTTTACCATTTAATTTGGAAGACTTGTTGCACTTTAACTTATTCTAGTCCCAAGAACAGCTCACTCTTTGTACTGGACCTCAAGGGAGGCCTTCCCCCTGTTTTCCCTTTGGGAGCATCTCAAATTTAGGGCTTGGGCTTCAACAGCTGGAAAGTGCCACCACCAAAACTTAACACACACATAGAATCACACACCACCTGTCACCTTATGACACTGACACTGACACTCCTGCTCCAAACCTCCCTGGCACTGAGGTTTTCTCAGTGGTGAGGAGCACGCTTTGTGAAATTGCCCCTTCTTCGGGGAGCTATTCAATCACTCCAGGCTCCAGCTCACAACAAAACAGGCTGTCCAGCTAGGGAGAAAACTAATGTGCGATTCCGGCTATTTGCCATGGAGGCCAGGGAAAGACAAATCTCCCTTTTGGAGACAATGAATGGGCTGTTTCCTGGGTTATGGGTGCTCCAATGAGTTGATTAACTTCACAAGGACAAAATGAAACTTTTTGCTGACCAATTTATATGATTGGTGGTAAGCCAAATGATGTGTTAGAGAGATGGGTTTCTGGGCACCACTCATCTCTTCAAATGAGACTTGTGAATTAAATCAAATTGAGGACATGCATAGGAATAACGGACTACCACTTTGGTAGGCCATGTACACAGACAACTCGACTTAGTGTCTTCATTAGATAGGCTGTCTGAAAAACATTGCTGATTGGCTTTGTGTGCTCTTGCATAGTGGCCCTGTCATTAATTATGGATACACTTGCTGGTGATGCCACACCATGTCCGACTGACCAGAGCTGAGATAATGACAACTGAGGTCAAAATATCGAGCTTTACCTGCTCACATTTGTATTCTGGTCACTAACTTGAGGCCAGGCTCACAGGCATAAGGCTAGGATAACAAAAGTATAGAGCAGTATAATATTTGTCCAGCAACTAGTGTGTGTGTGTGTGTGTGTGTGTGTGTGTGTGTGTGTGTGTGCGTGCATTGTGTATCTTTGCATATCGCCATTTATGCAAGGATTAGCAATTGCAATATTTAAGCATGGTTTATTATGTTATTTACTTTTGTCTTTGATTTTCTATTTGTTGTCATTAGCATTGGTGGGAAATAGGAGTTAATTGACAACAGACTGAGAGCAGAATCTGTGACAGAAAAGCAATCTTTATCCTGTCAGACAAATTTATGAAAGGAAGCATTCAGAAGACCTCAATTCAACCTAACCTTCCAGCAATTTCAGCAAAGTGCTGAACAGAGCCAGACCTCTACCTATGTTATCTGGAAACTTTGCAATTCAACATGAGCTTTCATTTGGCCTTTGATTAAAAGTTTGAAAAGTCTCACAAGTGAAGGTATTCTGCTCAAGCTTCTTACCTGTTTTCCCTTTATATGATGCTCAAAACAGCTGAGGAAATCCATGAAACTAAAACACAGTCAACAGATACTTCATAGAAATTATTGACATGGATTCAAAACTCATCTGTTCCAAGTTCTGCCTGGATGTTGAACATTGATTAATCTGTCTTGACCAAAGAGCAGCTAAGCTAAGTGGTAGCTGTGATCTAAAATACAAAATGGATGATGACTCACAGTCTGGCTCTGTCTTGCTTTGCCAGTTAATGGAAAAAACATTATTAGTGTGACCCTACATCCAAACTGTGTAGAAGCATTTAGATCATTGTAGCAGATTGGGTTGTTTTCTACCCAGTTCCTAAAATAGGCACTCAGTCAATCCAGTGGCGATATTATTAATTTTTGAGCCAGAAACAAAATTGTTTTGTGATATATCTACTTAGTCTTTTGTCCTGACCATTCAGCTTTAATTTTTGCATTGACATTTACACACTTAGCCAATCAACCAGACTTACCTCTCATCCACATTGTTTCAGCAATGATGACTAAGACAGTTTTGGAAGTCTTCAACTCTGTCTCCTTGGCCTGATAGTCACTGCTGTAGCCGTTGCTATTAATACCTGCTCAACCCCATAAGAATGATGACATGGAAGACATGCTGCTCGGTGGTGATTAGGAGACTGTGTCATCTCCTCTGCCTCTGCAGTCCATCCCCGCTTGTCATTGAGTCATGATCCAAAGCTAGTAAAGAGCGTTAGGTCTGCAGCTGGCTGTCTGCTCATATCTCCTGAGACAGCAGGGAGGTGATGGTTGCCCTGCTTCTATGGGACTAAAGAGCAAATTCCTCCAAAGGCTAGCCCTCTGCCCTCGTCCTCTGAGACAATGGGATGATGGTGGCAGCCTGTCACAAAAGAGCAAAATTTCTACCTAAAATGGCAAAATCATTCTCTACCCCACCCTTTGACACTGTCTTCTTTGACAATGCAGGAGCAGCAGGGCTAACCTGCTAAAAATTAGGGGCCCCTTTTTTTCTTTTAAGCCAGACTAGTAGATTAGAGTTCTAGTCACTCCCCTCTGGCTTCACAACAGACAGACCCATGATAGAAACTGAAACTCTTGTTGCACCTTTAAGTATTTTGTTGTCACCTGCTGCAAGAGGGGTGTTGCTGCTACTACCTGACTGTTTGGTAGCATGATTCGGTCTCTCTGTTGGTCTGTGTTTTGCACCAGCATGAAACGAGAGGAGGCAAGAGACAGGCAGTGTCTTAAGTGATCAGTGAAACCAGCCCTGTGTGACTTAAATTACCTCCCACATTTGCCCAGGATCAAGAGTGGCTAGGGTATTTCACATCTTGGCAGTCAAGACAGTTCATGTGTTCAGGTCATTCTCCTGGTCCATGTATAGCACTGGGTAAACAGCTGTGGGTAAATAAGACCCACTGGTGTTTTCACACTTTGTCATCATTATACAGTTATAATATCGTGCTCTGAGACCAGCCTTGTGTTAACCGTCTGCTCATGACTATCTTCTACATGTCAATTAGATGGATAAGATGTGTCATTCAGGTTTATATGTCTGAAGTGGGGTATTGCTGAACTATTGGCCAGACGATGAAGCCACTCATACTGCAACAATAATTCTATGGACACTTCAGTCCTCTTACATGCTCTCCTGCTATTCTAACAGTTTCTGAGGAATTATGAATGAGGAATAGTGAGTGAATTGGCCCAATCTTATTGGCTGTTAGCAGTTTTCATTACAAGAATTACAGGAACATATTAAGAGGAGGGTACCTTTTTAGATGAAGACAAATTGCAATATCATTTTGTGATTTTGTGTGTCCTTTCTGCAAAATAACAGTCATTACTTGTAACTACTGCCAAAATAATAAGATGTAGACAATTATATATCAATTAAAATATCAGCAGTTCAAAATACCTGAATTCTTTGCATCTTGAGAGTGCTGTTCAGATGGAATGACACCTATGATATTGTCAGATTAGTGTTTCAATAAGATACATTAACATTCAAACAATCATGTCTTTTTAGTATGTTAATAGAATAAATCAAAAATTAAAACCTATACAAATATTTAAAATTTCTTATGCATCATGGAAGACAGTCATCTCAACAAATGCATAAACTTTTGGCAACCCTATAAGCTTGTTGTTGTTCAACATCCCCTCCAAAATGTTAAAGAGAGAGAAAGACAGAGAGAGAGAGAGAGAGAGAGAGAGAGAGAGAGAGAGAGAGAGAGAGAGAGAGAGGATGGACTAATCCGCCTCAGCGACTTTGGGACAGGCTTGCTTCTCCTTCAGGGGTAGTGAACATGGCTGAGAGCTGCCAGCCTGCTTGCACAAAGACAGACTGATCCCACATGAGCAGAAGAGACAAAAAATGAGAGGAAAAGCAGAGATAGTGACAGTGTAGTACAGCACCATGTCAGAACTGAAAGGTCATATGAGCAGTGTAGGTCTAGTTGTGTAGTCGTTATGCAAAACAGATGTGGCTTCGAAATAGGTCACTTCAAAAAGAATGGTACAGCTAAATGCAAATTATCTGCATTTTTTCTTTTCTCTACAAAGTGCATCAAACACTAACATTAATACTCCCTTTTTTGTGTAATTTGAAGTCTAAGTAAAAGCTTAAATAGATCATAAATGTATTAATGGTACACTTTACTTTTTTAGCAGCATGATCCTTCCAATATCTTGTACAGAGTTGCAAACATTGTTAGCAAATTTCCAAAAGACTCCTTGCATCTCATCCATATAAAAGACTTTGAGCACAGGGACAAAACTTTTAGAAATCTTCAATCACTGTTGTTGCTTTAGCTTTAACTTTTGCTTATTAGTTGTAGTGGATTCTCTTTTGGCTGAGCCCCAAAAGTTTTTTTTTTTTTTTTTTTTTTTTAAAGACACTTTTCTTGGCATCCCATGAGTTGTTACTTACCCACAGGCTGTTAATGAGAATACAAACTTCACCGAAGCACACTGGCTATTTCTCAGTAAGACATTGTTCCTGATTGTTTGATGCAGAGACCTCATAAGCAGCTGAAAACAAAATTTAGAGAACACGAGCTGTTAACTTGTAAGCGGATTTTTTAAGGGAGGTTAAAGGACACTGCAGCTAATTAATTAATTAAAATAGTCAATTAAATGTTTTGCAACTCTTCGAATATTTTATTTTGTAAATACCAATGACACCTTCAGTAATGGTTTTATATGGCAAAACCTCTTTGCTCAATTTGCATTAAAAGCTTTCTAAAACAGCCCATTAAATTGATTGAGTCTTTTTTGAGTTGTCTAATAGGAGGTACTTTCTCTCAAAAATGTTATTTTCAGTTATTATTATACAGTTTAAAAGGCTATGAGTGATTGGCTTTGGTATCCTTGTGATCTAGATGGAACTGGATCCTTCTCTTCGGTCAAAGTACTGCATAAATCCAGGAATCAGGGAAAAGAGTGAGAGGACAGGTTGATTGCATTTGAGTTCAGCTGTGAAATAAGATCAAAAAACAGATGCAATCAGATTAGCAACTGTCATATATCCGCTCACCGCGTTGCACCGTTGCACCGTGTTGGAAATAATTAAATAATTAGCCCCACCAGAATCTCCAGTTAGACAAATTTGCCAGCTGAGTACTCGCTTTATGACCGTCATTATTTTTCACTGGTTGGTTTCTGTTTATTAATCTCAATGTAATATTGTGTGACATCCTGTTAGGCTAATTCAGTTTAAACATCAAATTGTTTTCTGATTTTCGGTGCGTTCCATTTGGAAATTTCAACTGGAATGCCTCCTGAAGTCAGATTTCCAACTCGGAAAGTCGGAAGAACCTCACCTACCCTGACCTCAAAATCCAAAATGGCTGCTCCGCGCATCAACAGTAGTGAAAGCTGTAGTTATATACAGTTTATTAGCATTTCTGTCTTATTTGTGTCTCATTAAATCAGGCGTACACACAGCACATGTTGCTACAGTGTTTGTATGTGCAAAATACCACATAATGTGTTATTATTAACTAGTATTTCAAACAATGGCTAACAATGGCTAACCTGGCTAGAACTGGTTTTCCAACTTGTTGTACTGGAACGTGATCAACTTGAGTGTGACGTCATTCCCAACTACGACGTCCGAGGTAAATGGAATGCAGCATTTTTGTTTTTCCTCCTAACTTTTTGTTCACATTTGGCTGCATACGGTCTTAGATTGGTTTTGGATATTACACCGTGTTCATCTCTTCATTCTGTCTGTACTTGTCTATGTGGATGTGTGAGTGGGTAGTTGTATGTGCTTGTGTTTGTTCATTCATGCAGGCGCACACATGCCATCTGTTTGGGCTAGATATGCCACCTTTTCCCTATCCTGTGTGTGTACAACCCTCAACACTCAATCCAGCTCCCGGTAAGTGCTGACTGATGTGGACGACTGGGGCTATCTTACCAAACAAAATCCTAATTGCCAGTCTTATCTCATTTCAAAAAGTCAAGCAGAGAATAAATCCTAATTTACCGTTATGGAATTATAAATCATGAATCATGAATATTCAAGTTGTCACCAGGGAAAAACAAATAACAGTAACTCTTGTTATTGCTCTGATTGGATAAATATGAAGTGAAAGGGAAACGTTTTGCTTTTTCAGTCTCACAAAGGCCATGAAAAGCACTCTCAATATTACTGTAGCTCCTTTTTAACAGGAAATGTAGCTGCAGTGGCTTATGCTGCGTGATATACATGTGCTCTGTAAGCTTTTATTGACTGTGGTTAAGATATCTTTATAATTTAGCCTCGACACACTGCTGCTCGATATTTGAATTGATTCAAACTCACAAAAGATGACTCTATGCTTCAGTCTGGGACATTTTTTTCACCTGTGTGGTTAGATTTAAGTTACTGTAGTTACTGCATACTACTGAGATAACAGATCAGCTTGTTGCCATTATGAGGAGGGAGGTGTCATTTGTCTGTCTGGCAGTGTCTATCCATGGATGTACTTATACAGCTTTGGATAAGATTTAAAAAAGACACTTAATATTATTACAGCCTACTATACATGTCTTTTTGTGTGTGTGATTGTGTGTGTGTGTGTACTACTGTGAATAAGATTAAAGTAATACAAACAGACTTCTCTCTTCAGACACAGAATTGAGGACTCCTCTTCTCCCTTACTCCCCTTCCTTTCCTCTTCTTCAGCTGCCAGTGTCAACGTTCTGGATCAGTGAACGGGCCAGATGGCTGCAGAACACAGTCCCCTCTCTCTCTCCCTTCATTCATCCCTCCTTCCCTCCACTACTCGCGCCACCCTTCTTTCTAAGCCCCTCTACCAACACTTCTCCATTGCTCTTTTTCCTCTCTTCTCTCTCCTCTATCTGTACTCTCACTCTTCTGTGTCTCTCATGGCGCTGTGGCAGAAGATACACTCCTCTCAGTTGCCCAGGGCTCTGCTGTCAAGCCTTTCCCAAGCTCAACTTCCCAAGCCTGACGGCTGAGTGTCTCCTGCGTCATCTCCCTGAAAAATGAAAGCAGCCTATACCGACACATTCCTCACTCTCCTCACCCCTCATCCGCCTCCTCATCCTCACGCTCATCTTGAGCTTCCATACAGTCATACACAGATGCATTAGCATTTTTTAAGAAATAAAGAGGAGAACCATGCAGAGGGACTACTGGGAGCCAAAACCAACAAACCTCTCCTTTTATTCTCTGTGTAGAATTCTTACAGTGTGTGCATAAGAAGCATGTTGGAGGAGTAAAACTTAAGACTTTTTACTCATTTAGTTTGAGTCATTTAGGCAAGTTAAAGCAAATGCAGTTTCACTTGGATATATGCATCAAATAACCATGATAACACCACCTGAACTGGCAGGTCTCTGTCCTTTCTCAAGCGTCTGCAGTACTTTGTGGTCCATAAGAAGAACCAACTAGAGGAAGCAAAGATTTTATGACTAAACATTCAGATGTAGACAGCAGTTCATCTTTACTTGGAGAGTGTAGCCTCAAAAATACACAAGGGAAAGCTTCAAGCTTCAGGTGAAATTCTTGCTTGCTTAAAAAAAGGAAGTTGATTATGTTACAGCAGGAATCAAAGTTGCTTTGAATCTTAACTGTCGAACTTTGTGGGATGAACGAGAGAAAACCCTCTGGCTCAGGAATCACTGAATGAGATAGACATTGGACTTGGGTAACAATATGTGGAGTCATAGCAGTAGAACGGATGGATTAAAAAAAAGTTCTGTATTTCGTTTTTTTTAAAACTCACAGAAACACACACAAAAAAAGAGTCAGACCTTTGAATTACATGGATTACATAGACCTCTTGGAATTAACAAATTTTGTTACTAGCAAAAATCCTCCCATTTTTTTCTGGTGAGATATTGTCTACAGAGTTACTATTGCCTGACAAGAAAGTTGATATTGGGTGATGAAAACACTGGATAATGTTCAAGAACAACTTTTTAAAGACCAATGCCAACATCTTTAAAATTCTTGCTTTCTTTAATATCCGCACATAGCAGCTACATATGGTTAAAGTTAGGGAATGATTGTGGTTACTTTTCATAAAAATAGGTCTGCATTGGGAAATGAACTCTGGTCTTCTTCATGAAATCCATCCAGCACGCCGACCTTCACACCCTTACTTTCTGCCTTTAGGGCACACTACCTCTTGCAATGGCACTGGACATAAATCATGAGGTGCAGAATCATCAAATATCACCAATCCCTATCCCTAGGAAATGGGCTTAGAGCTGGATATCAATGTATCCACCTTAAGAACAACCACGTGTTAAAAAAACATGACATGTGTACTGTATATTTACAATAGAGTGGAAGGGAGCTAGCACTCACAAGTGTGGCTGAGCTGCAAAAATGATAGTATTGAAATATAATTGCTGTGCAAAAATAACTTCACAGAGGAAATACATCTACTGTTATAAAAATTAGAATTATACTGTGATTAGAGTTGCAGAAACAGAAAACGTAGCAGCTAAGATTAACAAACGGGAGGCCAGTACATGCATAAGAGAAAGTCAGGAGGAAATAAAGGTCAGAGACAGGTCAGAAGGGTGACATCTTGATTTAGGGACCTACAGCTGGTTAACCAATTGGAGAACTGAGACGTTATTTGTGGAGCATGTCTGTAAACATTAGAAGAAGTATGAGACGTCCATTTGTAAGGTATATAAACCAACTGTGAATATTATGGGACGAGCCTTTTTCTCTGTAACCATGTTTGTGTGTTGCACTGTGAAACACTCCTTCTTGTACGAGAAAATAAATTTGACTTAAACTTTGATACTTCGGATCCAGTCTCCATTATTTAAAGGTCATTGAGAAGAAATTCTTTTAACATCTACAGTACCATGACAAAGCATTTACTGCATAAGAGTACAGTATAATGTAGCATTTATGATGCCCCAATTGGTAGTTACACCAGTGTATGACAGAACAGAGAATATATTTATTTTCAGTTTAACCAAAATAAATTAAAAAATATATGTTTGGTAAAAATTAACTTTGGTTGGTTTTGCTTTTAACATATTTGTTATTTTTACCTATTTGAATAGTAGAAGAAGAACCAGAACAAAGACTCAGTATGAACTTCAGTCAGCAGTCAACAAAATCAGAACAATAGTTTTTGCTCTCAGTTTGAGTTCTAACAAATTCCTTTTCAGTTCTTTATCTCACAGCACTTTCCCTGCCCTTTCACTTGGACTGTCAGGATGTTTTATTAGCCCTGGTCTATGTAAAGCAATAAAAAGCAATTGCATTACGCATTACAAGGAGGGCAATCAATAAATCATAACTGAACATGTGGTGCACACTACATCACAATGAATTCTCACAATCACTCCACATCTAAGCAGCATGATGCATGTGTTGTTGTTTTTTTTGGTCTGCATTCAGCTGTAATTATCTCAATTATTACCCCTGCTCATTCAAAACTGACCTCTACACGAGGTCACGGGTGAATATGAGAGTGATATTGTGCTGATGGCCCTAAGGGAATTTATTATCATGGACACTGTGCAGGTAGTGCTACATAAAGTGTCGAATCAATACTCATCATTTAGTGAAACACATACGTATGTGAAAGGTGAAAATGTCATTTTTGCCTTCATTTGGCTGTTGCTGTCTAACAGCCTTGAATCTTATCTACATTGGTCCACAGCACAAAATGTATTAGTTACACAATAACGGCTCTAAATTTGTGACGTGCCTATTTTTTTATTCTTTTTTTTGGCTACGAACGTGTCCTTGCTAACTCAACAATACGATAGGTTAATGTTAAGGCCATCTGTTTTAATTATTTCTCCTTCAATTCTGAGAAATAACCTTTTTTTGTCCATTTTGATTGCAGAGGGGCTACAGAATAGCATTGTGTTGTGGGTGGACTTGGCTTGTTTGACTACTCTTTTTGGTTTTCTGCCATCAATGGGCTTCATTCCATTTCAAATTGCCACCGGTCAGCGGCAACTCGATTCCAAGCGCCACTATCTCTGTTAAGAAAAGGCATTTAATAGCCAGTGATTGTAAAATATGAAGTTGCTCAATTAATTTTACTTTTCCAAGAATATGTGGCCGAGGATATTTAATATGAAATCATCTTTCTTAAAAAATAGTGTCTTCCTTAATTAATAGCGAGCCTAAAGCACATTGTGTGAGTATGTGTGTGTGCATCAAATCTTGTATATTGTGCGTTACATTCAACCTCCATTGTTACATAATTTAATTATTTATGCATGTTGTTGCTCTTGTCACCTTCATATATTTCATACACTCCTTTTATTTGTCCATAGCACAGTCCATATTTCTACAGTCAATATTTAATTTTAAGTCTTATATCCCATTTCAAAACTATTGCTATTCCATTCTGTAAATAGATTAGATACCATTAGCTTATTTATTTCATTATTATTATTACCCTACTTTTGTCTATTTTTATTCTTCTGTGTTGCGTTTTTTGGGGGCAAACGCCAAGACATATTCTTTGTATGCTTGCACTGGCTAATAAAACACATTCTGATTGAATGGACTATGTCATGCTGACATAAAATCTCAAAACCAAGAATCATAAAGAGTTGTGTAAATATTAGCCTATGCATGTGTCAGTATTTGACGACGTTGGTCTTTTCAGCCCTAACCCCTAACCCCTAACCCCAACCCAAACCCAAGCACTTCTGGCCATCCTCCAAGCCTGTAGTAATGCCCTAGATTATCAGCAGTATTGTATTCTCTGAATGTAACTCATTATGGTCACTATTTCCAGTAAAAAAAAAAACAAACAAAAAAAAGCAAATAAACAAACAGCTTAATTTTATATATTGGACCTTCAATGTGCTCTCTGAAACTAGGCCTGGGATGATTTGTGTCCATGAAATGAGAAAATTAAAACTTTTCCATAGAGCTAAAACAAATACATGATTGGAAAGGTCACGACTTGGAGAGTAACATGTGTCTGTATAAAGATTCTACATGGCCCCTGCTTTGAAATACTGACCGTTGAACCTCGACCTTGGTGCATATTTGAAGTCTTATAATTCAGCAACAAAAGGGGCTACAGACATGGGACCAACTGTTATAGAGAGGTCTTGATCTCAGCTGTCAAATATGGATAAAATATGGTTAGAATTATTTTTCACTTCACTTTTCATTTAATAATTAGATATTTAAAATCTGATTGCACAAATGTGTTTACCATCCCCTTGAACTCCTCAGTCTACTCTCAATTCAGTATTTACAACTTCCAGTTCTAGGAAAAATACTAATATTTAAAAAAAAGAAAAAACTACAATTCCCTTGAGCCGCACCATGCAGCTTGATATAAATCAGCGCTTGTTCTTCCAGTTTGCAAAGTAGGGTTGCAAATAGGGTCATAAAATGATATATCTACTGAATATATCTGCATCTAGATGATATGAGTTAAGAAAAAGTTAATATGTCTGTTTATTTTAGATATTTTAGCCAAAACAGGAGTCAAATGCTCCAAGTCACCAATGCCCTTGTCTTGTGGGCAGAAAAGAAAAGGTTAGGGTAAGGCTTAGGCAAGTAGTGGTTATGGTTTGGATTAGGATAAGACTCCAGGAATATCCTCTGAAGTGATGGAAACACAACTCTGTGTGTGTGTGTGAATGGGAGAGACTCAATGAACCAGCTGCAAACAAAAATCTTGATCAATTTAGAATGAATTCAGTAATTAAAAGTAAATAGTAGATATAATAGTAAATAAAAGTTTTGTAGCATAAAGCGGACTGTCTTTGTCTCCATGGTAACAGGCGATGAGGCTCATGGGTAATGTCGATAAAAAAAAAATCTTAAACTGAAAAAAAACCTTTATTTCTCAGAATCGAAGGAGAAATAATTAAAACTGATGGCATTAACATTAACCTCTCGTATTATTGAGTTATCAAGGACACTTTTGTATTGAGAAATGTTGAAGATGTCATTAAAACAAAACCTTGACAGTGACAGTAAGGACAGTAACAGTGTTGGGTGGCAACAATGATTTTCCACTGAGAATAAAGGGAATGCCAGCCTTTTTTTTTGTTTTTCACAGATAGAAACTTGACAGTCAAATGATGCAGACGCATGCCAATAGAAAAGAACAAAACAAAAACAACAACAACAACAACAACAACAACAACACAACAACATAAAAGTAGGCATCTCACAATTTTAGCACCATTATTGTGAAACTAATACGTTTTGTGCTGTGGACCAATGCTGCTACTACACATTTTTATGTGAGACTGGGTTTCTCTGTCCTCATAAAGAGTCACAGCCCTTTGAGAATGGTGTAAATACGAAGCTTGGCTTGCTTTCTTTTGATCTCTGTCTCCTTTCTCCAGTATGAAAATGACTGAAGGCTGCTTTGTGTGTGTGTGTGTGTGTGTGTGTATGTGTGTGTGCGTGTGTGCAATGTATACAGACATTCTCATGTCTTAAAAGGATGTGGGTGTATATGAGAGAGCCAATTACAGTGTTACAGCTCTAAAACTATGACAGCTTTTCCACCATGACACTGCAAGAAAGCCACTGTTTGTTCAAAACTTTTTATCCAGATCAATACCTTTCGAGGTGTAATAGCATAAACCCTGAATAAATGATGGAATATGTGTGTATGTGTGCGTGTAACAATCCAAAGTAGTGTATCCCTAAGGCCTATCTCTCAGGAGCTAATTACAACATAACCATTAGGCACAAGGCATGCTGGTCTCAGCTGGAATTGGGTTTTAATTGGACCAACTTAATTGGTTTATTGCACTTGGAGGTAGAATTGAATGTGGCGGCAAAATCTTGCTGTGAGGTGGCAGAGCGGGATCTGAAATACAATAGCTAGTGAGTGGAAATTTTCAGTCCACCTCATCCTGACAGATATTCTGTATTATTAATGACTTCAGTTTGGTTGCATATGTCTTGTGGTAGTTGGTGGCTTGCTGTCTTTTTATAAACACTTGCGTTTCAAACAAATCTGTGCCCCAGCACTGAGACTCAAATTAATATATTGGTGCAAAGAGCCAAAGCTGTAATTTGTTAAATGGAGGCTAATGGTAGGGGTGTGTTCCCTCCTGACTGGGTTCACACACAAGTTAAGTGGGTAATTTGAACAATTTTCGCAGATAGCAATGGTTAACACGGCATTATAAACCCAGCAGCTCTTCCTACAGTGACTTTTGACCTTTTCATTATCTATTACAATGAGGTTCCTGACAAAATAACCTCCATTGCCTCCTGTCTCTGATATCCTGTTTTACCTACTTCTGTCCTTTTCCTTTTTAGTGATATCAGTCAAAGGAGAGATTAAAATGACACAAACTTTTTCACAGAAACACAAAAAGATTTACTCTTTTTAACATTGTATACGCTTGAATGGGGCATAGTCACTCCAAACTCCAGTTCTACTTTTTCACCTTTGGATCAGGTGAACAAAAAGTAACACTGAACAACTTAAAGGAAACAGGAACCTTGAGAACTTGAAAACACTCTCCCACGGGCATGAAATTTGTGTTAGCTATAATAAAATTTGGATTGGTCTTCTTTGTGTGAATAGAAGTTTGTAGCAGATGCTATAGATAAAGGTATGAATCGTAAGACTACACACGGTCTTAAAGAAAACATCTTAAAGAAAGGAACATCTAAAGAATGTTGTCATACAGATATGCAAACAGCCTAATCTAAACCACGGTTCTATTATATTTCAAGGTATCACATAAAAACCTTAAAATGGCTGTTAAATCATCAATCCCTAAGTCTTAACATTATTTAGCTATTCTATTCCTAACTGAGTAATACCAGGCATTCACAAAATGAGAGCTCTAATCTTTTTCGGTGTAGTGTTAATGGACATTGTTGTTACAATGACATGCACATTGAAAATGGAGGATGCACTTCCAGTGGGAACCTCTGTGGGACGGCACGATTCTGGTGACAGAAAACAAAAAATAAAGTCAGTCCAATTGATTGACTTTATTTTTTTTGTTAATATTCATTGAGGTTTCAGATTTAAAATTGGCAGTATTTTCTTTTTGCAGTCCATTAATTTCATTAATTTCTACTATACTCACTATGAAAACAGTGTCAGATTAAGTCATAGAGTACACTGTATAATATTAGTCTATATGTAAATGGGATTTTATTCCATTGTACTTCATTAGCCCTATCAGTATTGGTTGTTTAAATGTTCTGTACGGCTGGCTAAATTCACACCTTCTTAAACACCATGAATGTATGTTGGATGTTATCTTTTTCTTTTGGTTCATATATTTAATTCAACACTACAGTAACATGGCAGTGCAGTTCGCAGTATGATAGACTTAAACATAATGAGGTTGTATACAATTTGCTGAAAGAGCAGCTGAAAATAACATAAAAGTTGACTTTGTTCTGTCCGTAAATGTGTTTTAATTTGGGGGGCTAAAATATTTATATGATACTGTAATTATTATGGTGCGATAGCTCATTTTCAACTGCCAAAAAATGTTTAATCTTATATGATGAGTTAATTTCTTCAGTGATACACATTCATTTCACTTAAATAATTACCAAAACCTCTAATACTTTAATGATAAAGAGTCTCTTATCTCTACTACATTTTTGTTGTTCTGTAAGTCAAATGAAATTCGAGCTTACGAGTCTTAAACAGCTCTCAGACATATTTTGGCATTACACTTTTTAATGCAGTGTAGTATTCTTCTTACTGTGGATTTCCAGCCTAATTGAAATGACATGATGTCATGTTGGTGTAACATTGTGCAGCTACAATGCAACTTGATAGCAACCTTTTTCAAGAGCCATGGGCTTCTTCGTTGAAACTCACCACATTGGACCAGTGTTCAACAATCAGAGGAAATCCCTTGTTGCAAATGCAGAGATACAAATATTTCCAGTGGAACAGAATTCAATGCAGCCACTGGACAACAGTTTTTTTCTCAAGAACAAATCTTTTTTTCTTTCACTGTCCTCCTCACATACTGTATTTTTGCAACCCACAGCTAAATGCAACAAGTTCAAGTTGACTCTCTGGAGGCTGTCAAAAGTCACTGTGGGAATTGTAGGAAATAAGGGAGAAAGAAGTGGTTGAAGAAGAGGACAAAGCAGTGAGTGTACCACAAAAGTAAATTACAACAATTAATCACAATACATCTCCTGAAATTCACTCCACAACAGAGATTGATGAAGTGTAACCCTGCAGAACCTGATAGCTTTTTCCTGAAATTCAGAAGTTATTCCAAGGAAATAAGAAAAGTTCGAATGTCCAGATACTTTTTTGAGGTTACAGTGTTTCTCTATCGTTTCATCCAATTCACATCACACACAGACGTGTACATACACCTCAGTCTGTTTTTGGTTTTAAACACATCACATACTGTACCAGCAGTGTACCTGGGCCTGCTGCTGCCTCTTATAGAACATCTGCATCTCTTTCCCCAGGTATTTTTGTGCCTTTTAATGAGTCGCAGTATGCCTTGGCATTTCTGCATGCAGGCATATTACTGCAGCAAATACGTACATGAAAAGCCCTAAAACAGACAGCTAGTGTGTGTGTGTGTGTATGGATGCAGAGATAGATAGTGATAAGCTAGTGAGTAAATTTTATAATACCATGGTGAATGAGTGGAGGAAGCAGTTTTTGATTCTAGGGAGCGTTACACAATTATATGTAACTGTTAAGCTGATGGTGCGGCATGAGATGAAGGGAGGTGGGCTTGGCATGTGACATCTTTTCTTTATTTTCCCACCTTAATGCCACATGTGACATTAGGATTTGTGCGTGGGCAGAAGTGACATTGTAAAAGAGCAGTTACTCACAATGTGCACACATAAGATAAACATTAGCAAATTAAATGCTGGAGATATCAATGGGACAGTTACTTTGCAGAGTCTACTGGTAGATGGGAAAGACTGCAGGATTACAAAATGTCAAGACAACAGAAATCTATATCACAAATCAGAGAAAAGATGAGTCTTAAACAAAACCCTGAATCAATATGCAAGTCAGGATTGAGATCAAAAGACAGTTACAGTATGGAATTGCATAGTGACTCATACAGATATGTAAGAAGTGCTCACAAAAAGATTTCTAAAATCAACTTGTAACAGTCATGGACAACTCAAGAAATACGCTGTGCCATTGCAGGGGTTGTAACAAAGGAGAGACAAAACCATAAATCCAGTGTCACTCCACTTTCAATGGAATTGCAATCCCTTTGGCTTTTAGGAGTGATTCCAGCTATATTTGGAATTTCTAAGGACATAGAAGACAAGGTCACGCATCAGCTTGTGAATAGACCATTAAGTTGTTTTTTGCTCAGGGATGCTGTCCACAGCAAACCTACAGCTCCGCTCTCTTCTAGTGTTTCAAATGCATGTCAAGGCTACCTGGCCTCAATGAATACATTGAGAAATTGAAAGACATTGTTTCCCTGCAGACGTTTTCCATCAGAAATAGACTTTTCAGGATTAATACAATAATAATATGTACTGTGGCAGTGCTCAGGTCTCAAAGATCTCACTCTCATTAGCTTCTTCACTTCTGCTTTAAATATGGCTACTAGTCGTAACATTTGTAGTTTTATCTACCTGGATAAGAAGTTAAAAAATGGCAACAGATAACATCCAGGTCTGGCAAAAAGTGAGTAGTCTAATCATAGTTTGCTATGATTGGACCATAACATATAAAACAATCTAACACAGATTATATGCTGATCCACAGGGGTATAATGTAAATAAAATGGAATGCAGCAGAAATGACAAGACACTATCATCAACAATGATGACAATATATCTATGTCAACCACCTACTATATTAAACCAGTGGTTTCCAAACCTTTTTTTTGCTGGGCCCCCATTTTGCGGATACAGATATTTTAATGATTTCAAAAGCTCACTTAGTCACAATCAACACGTGATATGTGGGGAAACACTGTCCTGCAGGTCAGACACCATGCTGACGGTTTGTAATCACCAGCTGGAGACTTTTTATCCAACAGTCTGCATTGCATATTTTCATTGTTTGCACCTGTTTGGAGCAGTCGGATTAGGATCATCATATGCTTAGCATTTACTTTCCCAAACTTTACCATGCTACATGCAGTGTAGTACAGCATTTACTGCAGCCCCTACGCTCCCCCCCTTGTTGTAGATCCCCCCCCAGAATATGATGCGGTCACAGAACATGTGGACATTAAGGCAAGGCAAGGCAAATTTATTTGTATAGCACATTTCAACATCAAGGCAGTTCAAAGTACGTTATGTAAAACATAAAAGGCATCAAGACAAAATGTAAAAGCAACATAAGCTAAATATAGAAAGACATTTAAATACATTTAAAAACAGTTAAATAGAAAATAAAAATAAGATAAAATAGAATAAGACAGATAAAAGGGGAGAGTAGAATTTATAGTGCAGTGTAAGATATTAATCAAAAGCCACCAGTTTGATTTAATAAAAGGCAGCAACAAACATAAAAGTCTTCAGCCTTGATTTAAAAGAGCTGAGAGTTACAGCAGACCTGCAGTTTTCTGGGAGTTTGTTCCAGATGTGGTGAATAAAAATTGAAAGCTGCCACTACCACACAGGTCTAGATGGTTCATAACGTAGCAGAAGATCAGAAATGCATTTTAAAATCAATTCTTTGACAGACAAGAAGCCAGTGTAAAGACCTCAGAGCTGCAGTGATGTGATGCACTTTCTTGGTCTTAGTGAGGACTCGAGCAGCAGCCTTCTGAATCAGCTGCAGCTGCCTGATCGAATTTTCAGAGACCTGTAAAGACACTGTTATGGTATTCAAGTTGACTGAAGATAAATGCATGGACAAGTTTTTCAAAATCCTGCTGAGACATAAGTCCTTTAATTCTTGATATATTCTTCAGGTGACAGTAGGCTGACTTTGTAATTATCTTAATGTGGCTATTGAAATTCAGGTCTCAGTCTGTGACTACACCAAGATTTCTGGCTTGGTTTATGGTTTTTAACACTACCTATTGAAGCTGAGTGCTGAATTTTAATTGTTCTTCCTTGGCTCCAAAAGCAATTACTTCAGTTTTAACCGAAGAAAATTCTGGCACATCCAATCGTTGATTTGTTCAATGCACTTACTCAGTGCTTGTATGGGATTATAGTCCTCTGATGATATAGTTATGTAAATTTGTGTGTTGTCTTCATAATTACAGTAACATAGTTTGTTGTTTTCCATAAACTGAGCCAGTGGGAGAATCTAGATGTTGAACAGAAGAGGCCCCAGAATGGAGCCTTGGAGAACTCTACTGGTCATTTTTGTCCGCTCAGATGTGTAATCACCTATACCTAGACACAAAGTAGTCCCTGTCCTTAAAGTAGGATTCAAACCAGTTTAGTACAGTGCCAGAAAGTTCCACTCAGTTTTCTAGTCAGTCTAGTAATATGTTGTGGTCGACTGTGTCGAATGCAGCACTATGATCCAATAGTACCATGACTGAAATTCTGCCACTGTCTGTATTTAAGTGGATGTCATTGAAGACTTTAACAGGAGCAGTCTCAGTGCTGTGGTGTGGTCGAAATTCTGACTGGAAGACATCACAGCAATTAATTAGTGCAAAGAAGTTGTTCAGCTGTTGAAAAACAGCTTTTTCAATGATTTTACCTAAAAAAGGAGGTTTGATATCAGCCTGTAATTGTTCATTAGTGAAGTGTCTAGATTGTTCTTTTTTAAGAATGGCTTGATGACTGCAGTTTTCAGGGCCAGTGGGAAGAAACCTGAGAGAAGAGACGTGTTGACAATTTGTAGAAAATCTGAGGGCCAGCAATTAGAAACATTTTTGGGTGGACCAGCAACAGACCAGCCCTATGACTGCGGTAGTCTGTGAGTGACTGAGTGATTTTACTGTAACTGCGGTAACTGGGTGGAGATGAGCCTCCTGAATTTGCACCCAAAATGCCGTCAAAACTTTAATTTACAATTTCCACCACAGCCTCCATGATCCTCAACCAGGAAAGGGGCAGAGAAAAGGTGCATAATGTAGAGGCATGAGGGAGAGCACACAGTAAAAGCTCCCCAAGTAACAATCACTCTTACAAAACACTCAATACAGATTGAAAAATGACAGACATCCTAAGAGTGAAACAGATGAAAAAGCAGGGAGACTTAACAGATAGGTAAATACAATAGTTATAATTAGAATTAACATCCCAAGATATGAGTGGAAAGTATTGTTCTTGCAACTGTATTTATAACCTTTTTTTTGTTTTTTACTTAAATGTAGCTTAACCATGTCATGTCATGTGATATGCTACTTCAGTACACTTTACCAGCAGATATTACTGGGATCAGTGCAGAAAATTGCAGATGAACATTTAATATCCAGGAATTCACATTAGAGACACTACCACTGACTATCCCTGTAACAAACTGGCCACAATTTCACACATTGACCATACATAGTCCAGCCATGGTCCAGATGTAAAAGTCTGTTGGCAGAATATCAAGCCAACAGGAGGATTTCAGATGTTGTGTTATGCCCTCCAAGTTTTTATGGTTGATAGGATCAAATTGTGTCATGCTATTTGAATTGATTTTAAGTGGACACAGGGACAACACATACCCTGTGCCTGGTATGGAGGCACTAACTGCCTGTCTAATTTTTTTAATTTTGCCGGTGAAGGAGGTGAATTCATTGCAGGCCTTGCATAGAAGTTCGGGGGCTACTGACACAGGAGGGTTTATTAGTCTGTTGACAATAGCAAACAAGGCACGTGCATTATTATTGTTTTTGGCAATGATGTCAAAGAAGAAGGACCACTTTGCATTTCTCAGTTCCAAATTATAAATGTAACATCTTTTTTCTTTTTTTTCTGAGTGTGGCATTTCTCCATGGAGATCTTTTCTTACCAGAGACCACCCTCACCTTAGTGGGTGCAATGGCATCAATAACATTTGTAATTTTAGAATCGAAATTATCTACAAACTCATTGACTGAGACCCAAGAGAGGGTGGGTGTGGAAGAGAATTAAGAGAATTACTTCCTCCTGCTGGGTGGCAAGATGCCATATTCTGCCTTATTATAAGTCTACGACCAGCTTTACTATCTTGTTGCAGATGAAGGGTCTTCAGCATACTTTTGTACTGTTTCTCATTGGCCTCTTACTGTTACTGTTGAAAATACAACAATGAAAAACACACTGTATGCGCTGTACCTGTAATTTTAACAAAAATGTTGAATCCTGGAGTACATAACCTTGGGGTTTGTGTTTACTCTTGCTATATTAAGCTCCTACAGATGAGAATTCCAAGAAAGGTGTTCACTATTGTATGTCTTTAAAGTGTGGAAGTGAAGTACTAGTGAGTAGGCCCTGCCATTTTATAATGAGAAGCGTGACTGCTGGCTCCACTGAGAGATCATTAGAGACTTGGTGCTTGGTGAAGGACACGCTCCCTGCTGAATAAGAGA
Organism: Thunnus thynnus; assembly: GCF_963924715.1. Lineage (NCBI taxonomy): Eukaryota > Metazoa > Chordata > Actinopteri > Scombriformes > Scombridae > Thunnus > Thunnus thynnus. The sequence goes on from NC_089518.1 coordinate 31,606,229, forward strand.
AAACCCCTGTTCAAACCAAAAGGGTAACATCAGCTTTACATAAGAACAGCTGTCTCACCACCAATCATTTCAGTGTCAGTTGAACAAGAGTGACAATTAACTGCTTAAGAAACATCTTGATAATCACTGCTGTTGTGTGACAACCCTGCATGTCCAAAGTGCACATTTATTTTAAAAACACACCTGTTTTTATCTTGACCATCTCCACTTTTCTCTTTGAGTTCATCCATCATTTTGAAAGGTTTTCATATCACAACAGCAATATGTTGTTGTGGTGGCAACTCCCTAAAACGTCCTACCTTTTGTCCTCTTAAGCATTCCTGTTTTTTTTAATAATGCTATCAGTTACAATAATATGCAATATATTACAAATATAATTTGCACTTGCATTTACACTTTGCATGCAGCTCTGTTATTTTATGAGGTCCTTTACAGAGGCATATTAGTCAAAAGCTCAGCTAATAGATTTAAGCATTCAGCTTGAAACCTCCTTTTCCATCATAATGTGATTAATATGAAGTTTCATTGGAGTGACACAAGCCTTTAGCTCTTATCAAACCAACCCAGTTTGTCCACTTAACAATCACAGTCACAGTATGCAGAGGATTTAATGTTTCTCTTGATGGCGCCAAGTGGATTTAAGGGTTAATTGTGAGGATGAACATCAGAATTACTAATTGTGACGCTCATTAAGAAAATTAACTGGCACCAAAACAAGTTTTCAGTAAATTGCACAAAACTGCAAGGCAACAGTATTGATCCCAGCTGTTTCCTATTTATGGCAAACATTGCAGTATTCAAGGACGGTGTCAGCAAAGAAATTAAAAACACTGGGAACAAGTAGGCTTTTATGACAAGTTACCCATCTTCCTTTGTTGAGTAAGAGGTTAGATTTATTTGATATGTTCTGCAACACTTTGTCACATGGACAGGGATATTAATTTACAAGTACAAGCTGTGTGTAGCACTCCAGTGACAAAGCATTTTTTCTTTTTCCCTGACACCTTACAATTAAAATATCCTTTTCTCTCTCTTTTTTTGTCTCTATTTCTGGAATGCTCTCAAACGAGTGAACCTTGATAATAAGGCATATTTTTAAACCCACAAAACTCAATCATCAAACATTCCCAAAACAAAATGACTTTGCTGTTGAAACTGGACAGTGGATACGTTTTTCAAATGCAAGATGTCAAATGTTACCTAAAATAGATGCCACTTCAAAGGGAATACAACCCCCTTTTATGTGGCTTTTGAACCCTATAAGTTTCCAGGATCAAAGTGCAGACGTGCTGTCTAATAAAAACCGCTCTACTTTTTGGTTTGAGAAAACTTTGCCGGGTGAATTTAGGACTCAACGGCAAGGGGATTGCAATGTCAAGCTGTGTTGGCCAAGCAATGCATTATACTGTCGCTTTCTCTCAAAGCTGTGAGTTTGAAATATACAGTATAAATGTCACACACTTTTCTCTGAAAGGATTACTGTGGAAGAAATGGATGTTTTCAGACACCAATGACACTTAATCGTTTCTCTGGACACTAAAAAAATAGACGCTATTATAGGTGCCTTGTATAACATGGACAACAATATTACTTCTTCTTTATGGTATTGTCAAAGTTTCATTACTCTTTATGTACATTATATCTAGGCTGTAAAAAATGGCTGAAGAAAGCTTATAGCTGCCTATTTTGGCAGGCATCTGATATAAGTAAGACATAATGACAGAGAGTTCAAGGAAAGTGTAACTGGCTTTTTCCTCTGGATTCCTTGCAAAGTCAAATTGCAGACAGTTTAAACCACTTACTAAACATTTTATAACCATTTACCCAAGGCTCTTTCAGTATGTCCCGCCATTAGCGCAAAATGCTTTAGAATAAGGGAATCAGCTGTGGTGGATAAGTGCTTTACCCTGTCATGATTATCTTTTGTGAGAGCAAGAAAAAAAACGAAAAAAGGCTCCTCTGAGCAATTTAAGACCTGTGTCCTAGAAGTGTGAGATTGGATATATGATGTCGATTACACAAACTGAGACCCTTTTATGTGACCCTCGTACAGCCAGTGAGATGCCACTTTATCACCGTGCAGCATGAACGAGGACGGTGGGCACTGCTGGCAAATTTACAGCCAGTGCCAGTGTATGCCTTGCTATTTCATTAAGCTAATATATTCCACCACGGCTGTGAGGAAAGATGCTGCAAGGGGCTGGCCCTGATGTGCCTCTACACAGAGACCCTGACCTGAATCTTAGCTCCCCCTCTGTCTGACACATCCATTACCCTTCTCTCACTGGTTCAGTCATCAATTCCTCCAGCATATGGCGGAGTATGCATCATAGCGTTGTTTACGAGAAGGCGGTTGGATGACGCCGGTGGTGTTACACTGTGGGGAGAGGTTTGCAATCTGGAATCTGCCAGGATTAGCTGTTAATTTATGTGCAGCGTTTTGCTTCCAGTTTCACATGTTAGAATCTGTTGTCATCAACAAACAATTACTCCACATGGGAGTGACTGGCTGGTATCGGCTAGCTCAAAATAGTTATTGAATATGTTTTGAATTAGTTACATACTTGGGGAAAAAAAAACAGATTTCACCACAATATTTAGTCTCAGGGTGAGGATTTTTTCCCCTTGGTCTTCTGGCTCAATCTTTTTCTATCCTCTTGTGGATTGCCTCACAGTGTTTTCTCACCAATTATTTATGAATCCCGATTCATAATGCATTCTAAAATGACCGTTATCAGTTGGATTCCCACAGAGAGATGGATGCATTGGTTTAAAGGCTGTTCATATTCACCAGAAAAGTCCCAGTGTTGGCTTGGACAACTGGAGAACTACAGTATTGGGAGAGCAAATTGGAGTTGAGGCCGTGGAGAAGCCTGTGCATGAATCTTGATCTGACTGATGCTCGGTATTACTGCAGATTATGATATTTCTTGCATAACATTCTCTGAGGTATTGAGTAATATGCAGTAAAAATCCATACAAGCTGATTTAAGATGATAAGAAGTTTACAGGATTTATGTCAAAGACACCGGGCTCACAACATGGTTGCTCTTTGGAGCCATTAACAAGCCAGTGGCCAGGTCCCACAAGTCATCAACATCATCTTTTCATATAGAAGGGATTTTCGAGCAGCCTATTGGTTCTGTATGTGTTTGTGTGAGGAATGGGGCTTAGTGTAACTGATATTATTACTGTATGCCTGTTGCAATGCATCAGAGGCCTATTATGCAAGACGTGTTGTATGTCTTCTGGATTTCTCTTTGGTTATTGCAAGTTTATATGTATCAGACATTATGCTGCTGCGAGAAAAAAAAAAGCATTTTTGATAACATTGAAATTCAAATTTCCATCTCAGAAAAGACCTCCATTACTTCAACAGCCTTGGCCTTGACAATACAGCTTCGACAGCTTAGTGATGTGGGTGGAATTTACAAGATTAATTCCATACACTTACTAATGCAAAAATGGTGTAACGACAGTGTGACTCTCACATTAATGCACTATTTAAAGACTGCCTTATGTACAGCAGATTTCTGAGTGTTCTAATCATTGATTGGACTTGCATTAACACAGGCCATGTCTACTTTACCCCTTGCAGAGTTAAAGAACCATATTGGTATTTTACCCTTTTGTTTTTTTATACTGATGAATATAGACAATATAGAGTATAGACCAGACAGCGCGTAATTCATATCAGTATCTGTTGACACATTGTTTCAGACAGGTAATCTATGGTAATCCATGTAAACATGTAGCTACTTTTGTTTCGTTTAGTTTAGTTTTATTTGATATGTCAAGCTTGCCTCTGCCAGTAGATTTTCATACTGTTCTGAAATGAATGTAACATAGTATCTTCTCAGAAGTTAGAAAAACCCTTGTCCATGAATTACCACACAGATTTCACTCTGGCAAAAGCTATTTCATGTTTGGAAACAACAAACAACAAGAGTGCTAATGTATTCACTAGCAAAGCATATAACATTAGGATAATATATGAAAGTGATAAATACATGTATGAAAAGGTGAAGCCTCAAAACAGAAACATGAAAGCTTCATGGATGCATTAAAGAATACAATACACATTAAAAATCCCATTTTTTTTCTTTTTAGACTACATTTAGAAAGCAGAATTAAATTGGTGCAATATGGGTCATACGCAGATTAAAGTGATCCACTGACGCCTCGAAGGATACAATCTTTCTTGCATTTGAATACACCTCTTCTCTGAAGATGTCTGTCTTAAACATTATAGGTAATACATAGTGAATGTTTGATTGTTAAAGTGAATGTTATACAAGAGGTATTTTCACACAGTGACAACTTTGTGACAGTTACTAATGAGTAATTGATTGGAAGATTTGTACGTCAATACCCAGAAATCATATAAAATACATGCAGCATGCTTACAAACCTGGCCCGGAAAAGTCGAGAGATCTGCCATTGTTAGACACTCACCTAAATGTATTATATTTCACTCTTTGTGGGCAGAAAATTATACAGGGCCAAAAATAGAATTTAACTTGTGTGAATTTGGAAACTCTCAATCTGAGAGAATGTGTTTGCTGTTGCTGTGTTGCCCTCATGCAATTTATCTTGCATAAATGTTCAGTTTTAGTTTTGCCTTTGGTTCACTTTGGTTTAGTTTCATGTCATGCTTCATCATTTCTCACTTTTCTTATTATATTTTAGTAAACATAGGCCACACAGGGGTACTAACTGAACATAAATCCAGCAAAAAGGCATGAAAAGAAATGTGCCAATATGTTGATGCTCATACACTTTGGGGAATCTTTGGCACCGGCTGACCCATTTATACACAGCACAAGTGGCCTTGTTAAATAGAATTCTAAATGAATCTGATGAAATGGTACAGTAGTCAGCGCAAAGGAGTAGATAATATTCATGCCTATTTATATACAGTGTTGCTTGTCCACATCCATATCCTTGCTTTTGGCAACAAGCTTCACTTCTCTACTTGCTCTTCAGAGCAGACTCATCACTTGTGCTCCTATAATTGAAATGCAAAGCCAGACCTTCAGCATAATCAGATACTCCCTGATTTGTTTTTAGATTAAGTTCAGGAGTCATATGGTGTTTGTGCAGTGGCTCTGTTGTTATGATTTGAATGCAGTCAAGCTGGTGATTAAGTTTCCTCCAATATTGTGTTGCACAGTATGTTTATTTCATATAACATTATGCTTATTATTTTGACACATTATGTAAAACATGTCTGCTTGCAACACAGTAGCAAATATGACAGGAGAAAAGTGAAAAACGGAAAATAAAACCTGCTTGTTTCAGCATGAAGTTGTATTTCTGTTTTTGGCTTGTGACACTTTGAAACAAAGCTAGCAACCTCTCATCGCATGGTTGCATGAGCTGTGGGCAGTTCAACCACAGACTGAGCGTCTCTTTAGTTTCATTTTATCAGTTTCATTTAGTTTCATTTTATTACTCTTTTTTAAGGGATAGACATAAACATAATTGTGTGGAGCAGAAATCTTCAGAGTATCACTAGTATCATTAAATTTTTTAGATTTCACTGTGTCACATTGACAAGTTTTAAATTCCAATGACAATGTTTTAAATTCCTCACTTTTTATAATACCTGTGCATGGCAACTACTACATGGTTAAGGTTAAGTAAAGATAGAACAAATAAACTATGTATAAGGTATGGCTAGGGCTAAGCAGTTAAAACACTTTGTTTTAGGCAGGGTTCATGGTTAACATACAATGGGCGCTTAATAAAAAGGGGAACATTTTTGCAAGTCTGTGACAGGATGAAAACTCTGGTCTCCTGCATGAAAGATGCACTATAAGCCCAACCACCACCCCATCCATCACACTTTTACTTTCCACCTTGCATCATAAAGACACACCATTTCTTGTCCTTGCACTCAACATTGTCATTGGAAGTAAATCGCAAGGTGCAGAATTGTCCAATATGGACTTAATTCCTAAGGATATTGCTTTTTTCATGGTTACAGTAAATACGCTGCATCCGTGCTGGGCTGGATGTTTCAAGCTGACAACAGTTGCTGCACTTTATGATGGACAAAACTACAAACTTTGAACAGCCCTCTTATTTAGCTTCTTAGTTCTTAATTAACAGTGGCTGAGTGTTTGATAGATGACAGATTTTTGGTGGAGTCTCACTTTAACTTTATTCAGTCTGAATTTATTTTTATTATTTTTTTATTTACTTTATTATCTGATTTATTCAATATATCACATCTCACACTGGGCAGCACTGTGGCTCAATGGTGAGCACTGTTACCTCACAGCAATAAGGTCCTGGGTTCGAACCCTAGCCATCTCACGTCCTTTCTGTGTGGAGTGTGCATGTTCTCCCCATATTTGCGTGGGTTTCTTCCAGGTGCTACAGTTTCCTCCCACCACTGAAGGCATGTATGTTGGGGTTAATCCTCCTGCCAGGACCCCTGACTGAGGCACTGGCAAAAGAATTGGAGTTGGTCCCGGGCGCTGCACTGCACTGCAGCTGCACACTGCTCTTAGTGTGTGTATACAAGATGGGTCAAATGCAGGGGATCGATTTCGGATCAATAAAGTCCTGAATGTCTTTGTAATTTCTACATGGATTGACTACCGGTAACCTTGGTGCTCCACATGACAGAGGATGAAATTATTCATGTGGCAAAGTCATATTTCCCATTTCAGAAGAAAAGGCCTTCATTCTTTTGCATTGCTGGTACCTAATATGAAAACAAGGCAGGACCAAAGAGCAATACAGAAATCTTTATGAAATGTTTTGTGAGCCCTGACATTTCCAGTGAATGGACTCACACAGAGGCCAGTTGTTTCGAATGCCAGAATATGCCAAGAGTATTAGATCCTATAGATAAGTGAACCTGGTCAGCAGTGTTTTATTTGCACATTATTGCCTACCCAGTACGAGGTGTGATATATTGAGAAATCAATTGCGTGTACAACCCCAAACAGCTTTCAAGAAACAGCTTACTGGAAAATAACTGCTGAGTAGTATTCCATTTCTGATCACGCTTACTGACAACCACTAAAAGGATAAAAAACACCAATCACTTAGGAGCAAACACCAGTCGCTGAACATGACCTTTCTTATGGTGAATTTGTATGAAACATTAATTCAAAAGCTCTACAATCAGGGACATCTAGCTATATGTGCTTTTTGTAGATTTTGCAGACATCTTCCAACACCTCAGTAGAATTTATTGTGCATTGTCAAACATGCTAAATGGAAGTGACAGTTTGTGGGATGTTTGGAGTTCACACCACAGCCTGTAAGCACTCTGTCTCCTCCAGATGAAGGTTATATTCTTCTTAGAGGAGATCAGCAGGGGAGACTGGAGCACAGCAGGTAACAGTGCCAGGCCAGTTTATACCATTCTGAGCCATGCTCCCAAATTAGTTCACAGCTGTGATGCTCCTGGGAAACCACACATTCATTTCCTGGTTCTCTTCCACAGACTGCACTGAGAGACCATTAGGGTGGACTGCAGTGTTATGGCTGACCAGCTTCCTCTGAAGCTGTTATCACAAAAGCCGGAATAATATGATTAACCTAGTTTTGTTAAATATCCAGTTTTTACAAACAGTCGTTCATGGGGCTGTTAAGAGTTTTGAGATGCTCCTATAGTTCCAATTATAGGTGAGGCAAATATAAAGTTTGATCACAGTGGCATGAAAATAGTATGAGCGTGAAGCTGTGACCATGAACCAGAGATACATCAAATGGGTATCCCAGAAGTAGCCTTTTGAAATTTAGTTAGTATAACTCAAGTTCAGGAACAAGACCATGCCTCTCTCTCACTAATTCAATCACCTGTGCCTCGCTAATTCAATCACCTGTGCCTCACTATTCAATCACCTGTGCATACCTATATAGGTGTATTTAGCCCCTTTCTCTTTCATTTGTCTCAGTTCTCACATTCATTTTATTCATTCTCAGAGATACTGCTATCTAGCTGAAATCATTTTTTTTCCGCTTACCTTAACCCCAGACAGAGACCTTTTTGATGATCAGTCAATTGTTGTCTCCTGATCCCCTGCAGCCAGCCATTCAGCCATCCCACCTGTGCTCCGTGATCCAGAGGCTCCACATGCATCCATGCAATAGCCAACTTACAGGTCTCAGACATGGTTCCTCTGCACAATTAACATCTCCAACTGTATGCTCGCTCACCTCCAGCATGCTCTCAGGGAGACGGACATCCCGGGCCTCCGAAACGATGATAATAGCCATACTTTTCCAGCTCTACAAAGACTCTACTTTCATTACTCCTCTGGCCAGCCACTCGGATCCTCCCACTCTTCCAGGTTCACCACCCAATGCCACCCTGATGCTGCACACCAATGATGTCACCGTGCCACCCCCTACAACAGAGTTGTTGTAGGGGGTGGCACGGTAAACATACCTGCTCCCTCTGTGTCTGAAATGTCTCGTGTCTTTTCCTTGTTTTTTTCATCCCTGTCTGAGGGCTGCACATTCTGCCCCTACATATGCACCACTCCATCCCGGCATCCTTTCTTCTTCTCTTCCTTCAGCGATGGCTAACAAAGCTCCTTCGACTCCGTCCACTTTTACAGCTCCTTCTTCCTCCTCTCTTGCACCAAACAATACCAACGCTGCTGTTCACACTGTCTCAGCTGTTACAGGCCACAGTGCTCCCTCCTCTGAACCCTCTCAAGTTCCTACTGGCGTATCTCTGTTCCCATTCCTCCCTGATCCCTCGCCTGTGCCTGCTACTTCTCTATCTGATTTTTCTTGTGCGTTTTCTTAATTTCTTTCATCCTTTTACTGCATTCCACAGACACGTCCCTCCATCACAGCATCCCTTTCTCTTCGCTTCCTCCAGCCACAGCTAATATAGCTCCCTCAACTGCATTTGCTTCTCCAGCTCCCTTTCTTTGTAGTAAATACTATCAATGCTGGCGTTCATACTAGTGATGTCACGCTTGAAGCAGTCTACTCTATTCTATATCAACCTTTCAAAGCAAAAATATCATAGCAAGATGTTTCGATGCCTCGCTTCACCACACCAAAGTACTCAGATTTAATTCAGCCATACAAGTGCAATACCAATAGTTGCCCAGCAGACGTTGCCATTTTGACTGTATCAAATGCTTCAAAACAGTGAACCATTTTCAATGCAATTGCCTCAGACAGTTCCATTTCCCTCATCGCTAGTTAATACCATCAGCAAGCCACAGACCTTCCTCCTTTCAACCCACTCCATTTCCCTCTGGCCTATCTCCCCCACCCCACTGCACCTTCCTTCCCTACAGCTCCTCCTGCTACCTGTCCTCTAGCTCTCCCCATCATTAACCCTACCAGTGGCAATTCGACCGCCCCCCCATTATGGCTTCATGATCCTCTCCTGTACCACCTTCCCTCAGACAAATTGTTTCAGGTACTTTCAACCTTGCTCAGTCACTCACTCATAACACCATTGAATTATCTCCGAAAAACCATCCAGTCTGCCAGATCATCCATTTTCTTTTACGTGGTCATCCCACAGTTTCCACCCAGTTCTCGCACTTGACCCCTTCTCCCCTTTTTTCCCCTACCCTCAACCCTCCTTCATCCCACCACCAACCGTGGTTATGACCATGCCAATATCTCAAACACCCATAATCATTAAAAACACTGAACTCTGCTCCAATGGACAATCCCGACCGCCAGTTCATCCTCTATCTCATTCATGGTTCACCAATGGTTTCCACCCAGTCGTTGTACTCGACCACTTCCTTTTTTTCTCCCTAACTTCAACTCTCCTTCATCCCACCCTTTAACCTGCCTTCATCCCTCTGTTGTAATAATAATAATAATAATAATAATAATAATAGTAATAATAATTAACAACTTTATTTATATAGCACTTTTCAAAAACAAGTTTACAAAGTGCTTCACAGACATGGAACAAAATACACAATGCAATTACATATCAAAACATTACAAGACAATTAGAAATGGAAACAAGGGTGAGACCATTAAAATAAATAAAATAAAATGAAAAAAAAAACTAATTAAATGCACTTATATAAAAATGAGTTTTTAAAGCTTTAAAGCTTGTCTGATTTCCAGAGGAAGGTTACTCCACATTTGAGGAGCTCTAACAGTAAATGCACTTCTACCCTCTGTCTCAAGCCTTGCCCTGGGGACTGAGAGCAACAGCTGGTCCACAGATCTAAGAGAACGAGCTGGAGTGTAAGGGATGAGAAGGTCAGTGATATAAGATGGGGCTAGGCCGTTCAGAGATTTAAAAAGAAGCAGTAAAATTTTAAAATCAATTCTAAAAACCACAGGTAACCAGTGCAATGAGGCGAGAACAGGGGAAATGTGATCATATTTTCTAGCCCTTGTAAGAACCCTAGCCGCAGTATTCTGTACAAACTGTAGGCCGTTAATTGATTGTAAGGGCAGTCCAGCGAATAAGGAGTTGCAGTAATCTAAGTGGCTAAAGACAAAAGTATGAATGAGTATTTCAGCATTACTGAAAGAAAGAAAAGATGTAATCTTTGCAATGTTCCTGATTTTAGTGAAAGCTGATTTGGTGATTTTGGTGAAATGAAAAGTCTGAAACAAAGATTACGCCCAGATTTCTGGCCTCATGGGTGCACTGCAAACCCTGGGAAACTAAGGTCTTGCTTATGGAGTCCCTGTGTGCTTTGGGCCCAAACACCATCACTTCAGTAGAGCGGCCGGCATCCGAATTTGTTCTAATGTCGTTTAAAACTTTTAAAAATGCAGTTTCTGTGCTATGATGAGTGCGAAAACCGGACTGAAACTTTTCGAAGAGAGAGTGGTCATCCATAAAAGAAATAAGCTGAGAGTAAACCACTTTCTCCAGCACCTTAGCAAGAATGGGTAATTTGGATATGGGTCTAAAATTATTCAGATTAGTGGTGTCAAGATTAGATTTTTTCATAAGTGGGTGAACAACAGCAGATTTAAAAATCAGAGGTACAATCCCTGAAGATAGAGATTTGTTAAACATTGCTAAAATATCTGAGGATAAAAAGGCAGAAACCTCCTTTAAAAATCTAGTGGGTAAGACATCAGAGGGAGAGGTGGAAGATTTCATGCCATTGATCATCCTCAGTAAATCTGACTGGAATATCCATAAAAAAGAATTAAAAATCTGATACACTTCACAGGGTGGTAAAATAAGTGGAGATGGTATGATTTGGGCTCTAATGTTGGGAACTTTATTGACAAAAAAGGAACAAAAACTCTCACACCTTTCAATTGAAGAGACTTCTATGGGATTGGAAGGGTGGTGGACAAGGGAGTTAATGGTCCTAAAAAGTAACTTGGGGTTGTGGGGATTTGCGGCAATAAGAAGAGAGAAGAATTTTGATCTTTCGTCCTTTACAGTGTAATTAAACTCTTTTAAAAGCTCTTTCATGGCATTACAATCATGTCTTAAACCATGGAGATGGTTTTGTCAAAATAGGGTGGGCTTTGGACAATCTAACAGGTGCCACAGTGTCCAGTGTAGTAGCGCAACGCTGCAAAAATTTAGAAGCTAGCTCCTCTACAGAGCAGGAATAATCTGAAGGGTCAAGCTGCGGAGAAGCTTGATAAGTGTTGCAGAAATTCTCACAGGTTTGTGGCGTGATGGGTCTAAAATGATGAGGGCCTCTAGGGTTAGAAACTGTAGGCACTAATGGGACATTAAAAAGGATAGCTGCATGGTCAGAAACATGCTTGTTTAAGGTCTGTAGATTTACTGGATTAATGCCATAAGTGATAATTAGGTCAAGAGTATGACCATGTTGATGAGTAGAGCCAGAGACATGCTGAATACAGTCAAAAGTACTGATAAGATCAAGGAATTCAGATGCACGTTTGTCACTTTGGTTGTCAATGTGAATATTTAATTCTTCCAATAAAATAGCTCTCTCATAGTTAGTGGTAGTTATTGAAAGCAAGTGACCAAATTCCGAGAGAAAGTTGCCCTTTGAGTTAGGAGGGTGATATAACAACCCAAAAAAGATTGTATGGTGGGAAGTGGTGAATGACTACCAAACCTTCACCCAGCCCTTCATGAATCTACCAGCTTTTGACCTACCACTGTACCCTTGGACACTCCCAAACGCTTTCCATGGCAACCGCATCACCCAGTCTCACAACATCCAGCTGTACCCCAACGCAGCACCTTCCTTTGGATTCAATGCTTAATATGTTGACGCGGGGTGAGAATCCTAATCGCAAATGGCCTTGCCCCTGAGACCTTATCAAGTTACTCATGGTGGGGCAGCTCTAACCTTTTCGTACCTCACACAGCCTACCATTCACTTCCATTGATATCTTATCGCTGACCAGCTTTATCACTTACGCCCATTCAGTTCTCAAAATTAGCAACATAAACCATCCAAGTGTACCTCAGCAGTATTAACTTTTTTATCAAACTGCTTTCTGGAGCTCCAGCCCCTTCTATTACTCACCCCATGTCAACATGTTACTCAAAGGCCTACGCAAGGCAGAACCTCAGCTGCGAAGAAACCCTGACAGCATACCTCCTCATCCATTGCATCTAAACCCTCTGCACAGGATACTTTTCCCCATCCGTCAACCTCAGTGTTTCTCCTAGCATTCTTTGATTTTGCTCAGAATTCACCACCACCTCATCCACCTACGACCTGCCTTTCCGACATTTCTATCCACTCCCCAGACATCCTCTGATTTAACCTCAAACAAAGCAAAACCGACCAGCTTGCCCTCTTTCACCCCTTTAACTCTTCTGTTTACACGTGTATCTGAGTCCTTTTGAACCCATTCAAACCACATAATCTGTAGCTTGGCAAATTTAGCAAAATAGTGGGAAAATGATGTATGCTGGAGCTTTATGCTTTTCAGGCACTGAGGACAAGACAATTCAATCAGCTAAATCTTTAAAGGAAAGTAAAGCATCATCAACATAAAAGGCTTGTTTCGGGGTTGAAAGAATATCAAGCAGAGGTACTGCTACTTTGAAAAAGACAGTAACTTGACTTGGAGAAGTCAAGTTACTGTCTAATATAATGTAAATTCCTTCCAGACATCTTTCAAGACAAAACAATATTCTGCTTTGAATAATTGTGTATGACATGGTTTATCTTTGTTAAAAATAATTAATAAAAAATTACATCTGCTCTTTCTCACTCATTGAAAAATCCAGAATTCAATGAATGTGCAAATATTGCTCATTTCAAACATTTAACTACTGGACACAAAATGTCTCCTACTTCACTGAAAAGTCAATTTTCAGTGGCTTCAAATTTCCACACCACGCTTCTGTGAGTTGCATACTAGACCATGATTGGCTCCAAACAAGTTATGATGTCCCAAATCAAGTTTGTACTGTAGATACATGCCTTAAATTTATTGTGAGCACAGAAAAACTTTCCCCCTTCAGCAGATGAATGTGAAAACAGCCTTCTAGTGTCAAACTCTGCACATAAATCAATCTGCACAGTACAATATCCAACTGTGGGAGTAGAAGAATAATCAAAAATGGACAGGAAAAGGACTGAAAAATTATGTGTTTTGCTGCCTTGTCTAGTTGAAAATCTCAACATCACTGCTGGGGGTGGTTGGGTGTGGTCAGAAGTGTGTTCTGTTGCACCTGTAACCACCCGCAAAAGTATTGACAGAGTACTGACACCCTGAAGTAAACTATGTCAGTGCAGAAAGTTAAGAAGTTAAACCACTGGAGGTCAGCAAAAACAACTACACTTGTCCACTTTTCCTGTGAGTATTACTGAGGTTTGTTTAAAAAAATCTGTATCAAGTCTGTTTGTTCCAACTGTTTGTCTGTTTGTTGAAGGAATATGATTCTTACCTTGAATCTAATATTTAAACCCGAGACGGCAGGATTTTAATGGATGTAACATTGCATCACAAGGAAACATTCTACATATATTGTGTATTATCTTATGCATTTGGAATTTAGGTGCTGCTCAAGTGGGTAGTCTCCGGCCTGAAAAGTGAAGCCAATGCGGAAGTGCCTTGAAACTGCATTCTTTCTAATGGTCAATAGGGGACGACTATAATCTAATCTAAATCCAATCATATGGAAGTCTATGAGGAAATGACCCTACTTCTCACTTGATTTATTACCTCAGTAAACACTTTCCTAATGAGTTTATGGTGTCAATTGCTAGTTTCAAGTCTTCAATGTAAATTATGGTCCCATTTAGAGTAAAATAGATAATAAAACAGCATATGCTTTAGGGTGTGGTTGAATTGTGATTGACAAGTTGCTAGCACGGCAACAACTTTGATTACATAATGTATCCATGGCATAACCCCACAGTATGGGCATAGCTGCTGCTATTTCACAGTGTGTTTTCAGTTCATGAAAGTTAAGTTAATAAAGACCCTCTAAAGAGTCGGATGTTCAGTTTTTCCGGTGAGTACATTTTGTTTTAATGGTTTTAGGCCTGTTTTTTGCTAGCAGAGATTAGCATTAGCATTAGCATCATCACTTTTAACCATAGACTGTAAACCATGCTAACCAAGCTAGCAGCTAGCGCTATGGTCAGCTCCACTCTCTCGTCCAAATCATAATACATCCATGGTCCAAATATGGTCACTTCTGGCTCCAGAAATCAAACATGGCAATGGTCAAATCCGAGATGGCGATGATCAAATCACTTAACTCGAGGCTTCAAAATGGCAGTTCACAAACCAGTGGGTGATGTCACGGTGACTACGTCCATATTTTTTACCGTCTATGGTGCTGCTACATATACCCTTTTTGAGCAATTCAAGAAGGATGAAGGGCAGGGAGCTCAAAATAAGCACTTTTATTTTAAAAATGCACTGAAAAAGCAAAGTATGAATTATCACAACAACTCATGCATGTGTTAATACTGGTTTAAATACAGTCTCTGCCTTTTCTCTACCCCATTGCACTCAGTAATTTCAGATTTACTAATCTAAATGGGAAAGACAATAGCTGTTTTGGATCTGATGACATTCACTGACCTTTACTAACCTATTCATCATTTCCTTCACTCACATAACTCTATTTTTCCCTTAGCCATCTCTACTAACTTATTAATTCTCCCTCGCAGTCCACCTCAGTCTTTCACTTAATCAACCCTAAAAGGTTGCTGTGGGCACAATGTAAGTGCATAACAGTCCACATAATATACAGGATGAGTAAAAATATTGTGTCTAATTGGCACAAGTAATTTTGAGACAATTGTCCCGTCATGCCTAGGATTAGTGGTTTGTTATGTTTGCTGTTTTATAACTTTTCCATAATGCAAGTGTTATGTTAGTGTTTGTAATATGTCTGTGCAGGACGTGGTTTAACGTTGATAATTGTCATTTTTGTGCTGATTTAGAGTTTTAACCATTAGTGAGGTGGCTGTTACTTTTCTTGACCCCAGCTGTATTTTTATTCCCTATATTGAATATCAATAAAGGGTTGGCACTGTTGAAGCCTGTTTCTATCTCTCATTCCACACTGTTTGCCACATTAATGTCAGAAGTTGAATGTTCAAGAAAGAAAGAATCTCCATAAGCAAGATGGTGAGAAAGAGAGAAATTGAAGAAGAGCTCTGGGGAATAGAAGACTTCATCCAAAAGGACCACCGTGCTATCCCTGCAGACCCTGAGACCAAGAGGCAGAGCTGCAGTCCTACATCCTTTTCTGCGCTTCCATTAAAGAAGTTACCCATCCAAAACCACACAGACACTGTCTGTCCCCCGACCACTTAAATGTTAAGTAAACAAAAGAGGAGTTATTCATAAAAATCTAATAAAAATTAACACCACCACTTCAACAGTACAACAAAATAGGAGAATTACATGTGGGTCCTTAAACATTAGATCTCTGTAAAGCTGTATTATTAAATGATCTAATCTCAGATTATATCATATTGATTTATTTTTTCTTACTGAAACCTGGCTGTGTCATGAAGAATATGTTAGCCTAAATGAATCCACTTCCCCCAGTCATATTAATACTCATATTCCTTGAGACACCTTCTGAGGAGATGGAGTTTCAATCATTTTCAACTCAAGCCTAATAATCAACCCTAGACCTAAAGTTAATTATAACTCATAAGAAGGCCTTGTTCTTAGTCGCTCACACCCACCCAGGAAAACTTTACAGCCAATTCTGTTTGTTATAGTGTACCGTCCTCCCGAGCCATACTCTGAATTTTTATCTGAGTTTTCATCAAACCTAGTCCTTAGCACAGATAAAGTAATTATAGTAGGTGACTTTAATATTCATGTGGACATCAATAATGATAGCCTTAGCACTGCGTTTATCTCATTATTAGACTCAAATGGCTTTTCTTAGAGTGTAAATAAACCCACTCACTGTCTTAACCACACTCTCAACCTTGTTCTGACATATGTCATAGAAATTGAACATTTAATAGTTTTTCCACAAAATCCTATTTTATCAGACCATTACTTAATAACTTTTGAATTATTATTACTGGACTACATGCCAATAGACAAAAATGTCTTCACTAGATAAACTAGATGTTTATCTGATAGTGCTGTAGCTAAATTTAAGGAAGCAATTCCATTAGCATTGAATTCAATGCTATGTCTCAATACAACAAAGGACTCTTAAGCTAACTTTAGTCCTTCCCAAATTGATCATCTTGTTGATAGTGCCACAGGTTCATTGCGAATGACACTTGACTCCATCACCCCTTTAAAAAAGAAGGTAATAAAACATAAAAGGTTAGCTCCATGGTATGACTCCCAAACCCCCAAATTAAAGCAAACATCGCGAAAATTTGAAAGAATATGGTGTTCCACCAAACTGGAAGAATCTTTCTTAGTCTGGCAAGATAGTCTTAAAACATATAGGAAGGCCCTCTGTAATGTCAGAGCCGCCTATTTCTCATCATTAATAGAGGAGAATAAAAACACTCCTAGATTCCTTTTCAGCACTTTGGCCAGGCTGACAAAGAGTCATAACTCTACTGATCCATGTATTCCTATAGCTCTCAGTAGTAACAACTTCATGAGCTTCTTTAATGATAAAATTCTAACTATCCTGCCTCATAGCCAGCTCCCTGCATCACCTCACTGACAAGGGTTGGGAGTTCAACTGGGACAACAAATGTGCAGCTGCCTTTGCCCAACTCCACACTGCCCTGATCAATGCCCTAGTGCTGGCCCTCGCTGATCGTGAGTGTCACTTCATTGTTGACACTAATACCAGTTATGTGGGGGTGGGCTCTGTTCTGTCCCAGGAAGGAGCAGAGGGAGACAGACTGGTGACCTACTTCAGTCGGGCATTGAGTTGTCCTGAGTGCAACTACTGTGTGATTTGCTGCGAGTTTTTGGCAGTGGTTTTTTCCTCTGGACCAACCACACCTCCCTCATCTGGCTGCTCAGCTTTAAAGAGCCTGAAGGCCAAGTACTGAGGTGGATCAAAGCCCTGCAGAGCTATGATTTCAAGATCCAGCACCGGGCAAGTTGACTACACACCAATGCCAACACCCTCTCTCGACTGCTGGTGCCCAGGGACTGGTACCAGCAGGTGCCTCAGGCAGTTCATGGCTCTGTGGGGCCAGGCCAATTTGGGGTAGCCAAGACCCTGAACAAACAACACCAGCAGTTCTACTGGGCAGGTTGCAGGCAGGACACTGAACTGTTTGTGCAATACTGTGACACCTGCACTGCTCAGAAAGGACCAACCAGACACTCTCATGCTCCGCTGCAGCAGTACCAAGTGGGTGCCCCATGGACACAGACATTCTTGTGCTGTTCCCTACCACCAATTCTGGGAACTGCTATGTCCTTGTTGTCATATACTAGAGCTGCATGATATATTGTTTCAGCATCGACATCGCGATGTGCAATAGTCACATTGCAGGATGCACAATGTCAAGTAAGGCAAATTAATTCAAACACGTCATGCCAAAACTTTTTGCCGCTTGATACAAAAGGAAAACTCACAAGGTTCTCATATCCCATGACTATTCTAAAGTCCATCTGATATTACATAATTCAGTCCGATTTGGGGATTCTTGGATACATGGAGTTCCCAATTTGTTCTGCTGAAGGGGTGCACTTCATCAATTTATCAAACAACCAAAGCAGGCCCCACTAGTCGCCTACCACAACCTGAAAATGAGCATTACCTGTTTTGGTTGTTTGATAAACTCATCAAGGGCACCCCTTCACCAGAGCACATAGCAAACTGATCACTGCGCATGCAGAGTTCGCTCATCACCTGCCTGTAAACATGCATGCGATGTGGCTTACTATCACAGATAATGTCGCCTGGATGCTAGGGGCATTTGTTAAGTTATGCAAGGTAGCTTTTGAGGGCATCTCATCAAAGTTAAAAAGTTTCTGTCACGGGCTGGTCCATTCCCTAATGTAAGAAACGCTTAACACACATAACACATACGCAATGCTTGCCATATCCAGATCTATCTGTACTTACATCTTGCTGGCATATAGATGAATCTGTTTGTTGCTTGAGTAAGAGTTTTACCATGATCAGTTGTATCAAGAAGCCTATTTATCTTCCACCATGTAGATTAAGCATACATTTGAACATCATTAGAAATGGTAGATTATGTGTAAATAACACAACTGTGACACACGAGTCCATTTATAAAGTTTATTAAGAAACGTGTTGTTTTTCCCAAATACCTCTCCACAAGTTCTCTCTCCACTTTGTGAAACCAAAAGGACTCCAAGCTGATTTCTGGAGGAGTGGCAGAGGGCTGAACCAAGTGTGGTAGAAGTAGGAGGGGGGTTTTGTTTTGTTAGAAGAGGATAGACTTTTGTATAAATTGTATATCTGTGAATGAATGACACACTGCATGTATCTGGTGAAATTCCCTGTGTTTTTTCATATCACAATATATATTGCAGAAAAAAAAGATATTGCAATGTCAGTTTTTCCAATATCATACAGCCCTACCATGGACTACTTTACAAAGTGGCCTGAGGTGTATGCTATACCTGACCAGAGTGCAACAACAACAGCTGAGTGGCTGGTGTGTGAGATGTTCTGCTGTTTCGGTGCATCCCAGGAACTGCATGGTGACCAGGAGAGTTATGTTTAGGCACAAATCAACTTGGTTTTAGGTTAGGTTTAGGGAAACATCGAGGTTTGGGTTAAAAATACAAATTTGTTAAGGTTAGAGGCCTTTGTCATCATAGTTACAACAATAACAGCTTAGTTACGGTTAGGGAACAACCATGCTCATCACTCATGAAATCACTGTTGATAGGAAACGGGAACTGCAGTCTTCTGTGTTGAAGTCTGACATTTTGTTGACTCATCCATCCACCTCAACTTCCTCCCGCTGCGGACTTTGTCACACCATTTCCTCCTTGGCTCTCAGCGGACAAGAGTAATAATTCCTATGGCCACTAGAGGGCTTTGTCACTTGAATCATATCATTTTTGGGCATTTATTGAAAGAAATAATGCTCTCATTTTTCTTGGGAGGGCAGTCTCAATATGTTTGTTGTAAATATTGAATCAAACAACCTCATTTAAAGTCAGATGTAATGCTGATGCTCTTCCAAATGCAACCCACAAATTCAGACTAATGGATTATATTTAAAATGTGGTGATGTACAAAAATTGAGTCAAAACATTTGTAAAAATTACAGACTCAAAATAATTATAATTAAAAATCAAAACACAATAGGCCACTGCCTCACAGTAATTCTTCAGCCGATGCATTCAGTAATATCTGTTTTTAGACCATTATATATATTTTTATCATATTTTTGGTGTGTTTATATACAGTTGTTATTACTCCTATCCAATGAGCTTGTACTTAAAATAAAAGGACCTAAATTTGCCCACATAACTTCATCCCCTTGGGACAGGGTGTTACTTGGCCACAAAATCCCCAAGTGTCAATAAAGAAGCGTCTTTCATGGTTGTAAAATCCAATATGTGTGAGTCAGAGGCCAGCCAGAAATAAGTCCTGACATCAGGGGAAAGTGGAGAATAAGCCGAGCTGTCAGTATCTCTGTTAAGGATAGTCAGTTCGTGTGTAGGAACCCTGTTGTGCAGAAGCCTCCTGGATGCTCTCCGGGGATATGCATTTGACATATGCTAGTAAAAGGTGAAAATACTGTATCCTCTGGATGAATACCGGAGGTCCAGAGGCATGCGCTTTAAAATAGCCCTATTTGTCCCTTCCTCACCTACCTTAAATACTCTATCAAACACAAATTTGTTAGATACAGGTTGTGTTTTTCTATTTTTTGAGTACATGAGCGAGTACATGGTGGTCTGAACATTCTGTGTACATCCCCTTACTCCCATGAGTGATCATTGACAATGGCTTTTTGCAGTTTGGGGGCGGCGTACATTGGCATGCTGTAGATGTTATTCCCAATGTATAGGGAACACGTTATGAAACAGGCTTCAGGGACTGTACTCATCATCAACCTTTTCACACTCTTATAAAAGATTCATGGCACTGCTTGTTTTGCTGTGGCAACGCAACAGGAGTCAGTACTGCAGATGAGCCCGGTGGCCTGAATAATACAAATACTGTGGTTGCTTTCCTTTGCTAAATGATAAAGTAGGACTACGTCAGAGGCAGGAAACCTGTGCATTTAAATAGGACTACAATTGAGTAGATTCAAGATTCAAGTTTCAAGATTAATTTATTATTATCATTTTACAACACAAGGTTGTGTAACAAAATGTATTTTGTAGTCTCTTTATGCTACTCACAAAAACAGAAATTATATAAATAGATTTATAAATAATAAATCATAAAAATAAAACTACTGTTTATATTCGAGTGTGGAGGACGAATTGAGGAGTCTCACAGCCTGAGGAAAGACACTGCTCTGTATTCTGGTGGTATGACAGACGGCAGCAGGGTGAACAGGTTGTGGCTAGGGTGGGTATTGTCTTTTAGTATCCTTTGGGCTCTGTGCAGGTACCTCACCTTATCAATATCACTGATGCTCGGTACATGGGTACCAATGATGTTCTGGGCAGTTTTAATCACCTGCTGCAGAGCCTTCCTGTCTTAGACCATGCACATCCCATGCCAATTTGTGATGTTTCCAGTCGGGATGCTTTCTGTTGCTCCTCCATAAAAGTTAATAAGAACTTGGGACAGGAATTTTGCCCTCTTAAGTTTCCTTAATAAATACAGTCGTTTTTGAGCTTTCTTTACTAGGGTGGAGATGTGTGATGTCCATGACAGGTTCTCTGTAATGCTGATTCCAAAGGCACCTAAAACTGTTTATCTGCTCCACCTCAGCTCTGCTGATGTAGACAGGGGTGTGTGTCTTTGCCTCCTTTTTTCTGTTGAGCAGTAGGTTGTTCTCTGTGCACCATTCTGCAAGATTGTTGATCTTAATCATCGTTATTTCAAATCTGGCTGATGATGGTGGTGTTGTCCACAAACTTCACAACAGAGTTCTCTCCATGTTGGGGGTTGCAGTCATGGAAGTACAGTTTGTATAGGAGGGGGCTGACCACACAACCCGGGGAGGCTCCAGGGTTTAGCAATAGAGTGGAGGAGGTGTGACCGCCAGTCCGGGGGTCTGTTTGTGAGGAAGTCCAATATCCAGTTGCAGAGTGTGGTACTCAAGCCCAGAGTGCTAAGTTTTTCAATCAGTTTCATATGGGAGATTGTATTAAATGCTGAGCTGAAATCAACAAACAGCATTCTGATGTAGGTGTTCTTTTCTCAAGGTGTACGAGGACTGAGTAGAGGACAGTGGAGATGGCATCCTCTGTGGATCTGTTGGTTTTGTATGCAAACTGGTGAGGGTCCAGGCATGCTGGGATGTTGTCTTTGATGTGCTGGAGAACCAGTTTTTCAAAGCACTTCATCAGAATGTGGGTGAGTGCCACAGGGCAGTATACCTTTAGTCTAGACACTGCAAACTTTTTAGGTACAGGGATGATGGTGGCTGTCTTGAAGCAGGTGGGAACACTCTCTTGTGACAGTCATATGTTAAAAATGTCAGCGATAACATCAACTAGCTAGTTGGCACATGTTTTAGTACATAGCCAGGGATGTTATCAGGCCCAGCAGCTTTATTCATATTCACTCTCAGCAGGATTCTTCTCACACCCGCTGTGGATACCAACAGTGGCAGGTCCTCTGGAGGCTACATAGACTTTACAGCTGATTCTTTGTTGAGGATATCAAAGCGAGCACAGAATGAGTTAAGCTTATTTGGCAATGTAGACTCACATTTTATGGGGACACTCCTGCATTTGTAGCCTATGATGTTCTGGATCGCCTGCCACATATCTTTGGTGCTGTTGGTGTTGAGGTCTCTCCAGTCTCTGCTGATATCTCTGATTTCCCTCCTTGATGCCAGCTTTCTGTCTTGCTCTGGCAGTGTTGTATGCTTCATTGTCACCTGACCGATGGCAGCATTTTTGGCTCTGGATAGAGCCCTCACCTCTCCATTCATCCAGGCTTTCTGGTTGGGGAATGATTTTATTGTCTTTCTAATCACCACATCATTAACACATTTGCTGATGTATGATGTCACTGTTGATGTATATTCCTCAAGATTGATATGGTTCTCATGGGTGGCAGCATCTCTGAACATGTGCCAGTCTGTGCACTCAAAACTGTCCTGTAGAGCAGCTGTAGCTTCATCTGTCCACACTTTTTTTTTTTAACAGTTTTTACTGATGGTTTTACCCTTTTTCTCAGCTGAGAGTAAGTAGGCAAGAGAAACAGGGAAATATGGTCTGGTAGACCAAAATGGGAATGATGGAGGGCTTTGTAGCTGCCAGGAATGTTCGAATAAACATGGTCCTGGGTATTACTTCCCCTGGTGGGGATGTGGACATGCTGGTGGAATTTAGATAAAACAGTTCTGAAGTCTGTTTGATTAAAATCACCAGCTACAATAAAAATACCATCTGGTTGTTTTGTCATGTGAATGCTGATGACCTCATACAATTGCTGTAGTGCATTTTTTGAATTTGCATCTGTAGGAATGTAAACAGCAACAACAAACACACTGGTGAATTCTCAGGGCAGATAATATGGTCGACATCTTGACGTTAAAAACTCAAAATCTGGTAAACATTGTCCATTCACTTTGACAGCGTTTTAGCACCAAGCAACATTGATGTAAACAGAGTCCACCTCCCCTTCTCTTACAGAAGTCTTGTGTTCTGTCGGCGTGGAACACGGTCTGCCCATCAAGTGCAATAGATTAACTGGGATGTTGTGATGGAGCCAGGTCTCTGTAAAGATGTGGATACAACAGTTAGCGTGAGTCTTATTTCATCCCAGTCAATTAAAAATTAGCAGTCAATTTACTTTCCCCACTTGTATAACAAGTATTCATCCACAATCGATTTAAAGAATTTCCCTTGATAATGTCAAGCTTCAAAGTTGCATTTTGCTCACAAAAATTGCCGAGACCTTGATTGATCAATTACAACTTTCAGCATTGATTCACTATTGACTTTGAATTTAATGGAAAACGGCTGCAGGTTGAGAATATTACATTGTCATGTTAATTTAATGATAGTATGACAGACTTCAAATGGATTATAATGGAGGTGCTGAGGCAGAGCTAAAGAAAATATTACCAGCCAATTCTGTAAGGGATTCCCCTCACTGAATGCTAAATAAATTTACCTGACGCTGGTGAAATTATGTTAAAAGCGTTGATTGAGTGTCACTGCTGTTAACCTACTAAGGAGGGATCATTTGCAGTGAGATGCTGCTCTGTTCAGTTTTGTGGATGAAAACAAACAAAGCAGATGTTGGGCGAAACATACAGCATCTGAGATGATTCCAACAATCTCTTTTACCTTGTATGAATTATTGATTAGACAGAGACAACAACACAGACGATCGCGAGTCAATATTTAATCAAGGACCCAGCCTTTCTCTACTGATGAGGGAAAAATATGTCTTCATTATTATTGCACTGGAGCCAGCCTCTTCGTTTGGGCTGGGTTTCATCACACTTGCAGCAAATGACAAAAGGGAAAACTTATCTTATTATACCTCCTCTGAATTATAGATGGGGTTCGGAGTCCCTGGACAGCTGTTTCCTTCCTGTCTTCTCCAGACTGCCATGCTCTTTTGTCATTTCCTGTTTCCTCCTGGGAAGAGGGTGAGTCAACCCTCGAAGAAGCCCTCCAACAGAAATTTGAGATCTTAGACATGAATCTCCCCTCATGGGGGTGCGAATGACTATTCAAATCCATTGTGATTGTGCCAGTTAGAGATGAAACACTGACAGTTTGAGAATTGTCTGTTCAGTTACTTTTGGCAGTATGGCGGAGCAATAAAAGAGACATTTTCATGACTCCAAGTAAGCTGTTGGAAAACATGATAAATGTGAAAAGTGAATTAGCAGTCGGCAAGCTGAGAGAGAAGCCATATCACTGCTGTCCGTGGTGGTTCATTGGGTAATCTTTATCATTCAAGAAAATACAAGAACAAACAGATGCACAGCAAGGTGTACTTTCTTGCTTAGATAGTCACTATTAATTTGACTATTTTCCCTTTTGCAAGTAACTTTGTCTCCTCATAAAATGCAGTGTCACGCGTCATATTGATTAATGGTAATAAGTATTTAGTGCAAAAATATTCAGGCATTTGGTGAAAATCAAACAATTATTTGTGTGAAGTGCCTCTCATTTGATGGAGATATAAAACCAACAATTATTTGTTTCCTACACTGCGGAATCATTAAAACATATGATAAATAAGTCTCTGATAAACTTTGTCCCTTTTTAATAAAAAAATTGTAGATGGTGTTCCATTTCACCTTTAATGAAGAATATCCAAAGACATAAATATTGCCCAAGTTCTGCTTTGGAAGCAACTGAGAGGATTATGGCTTTACATGCTGAGCATTTACTTGGTGACAATGACCTTCTGTGCCTTCCTGTTACAATAACACACACATCTAGAGGCTAACACAATCTTTGAGGTTATTAATGTTTGCATTACAACTTGCATTCAACTCACTGCTCCCAGTTTTGTTTATTCTGCAGGGACTTGTGGAAATGAACCTTGCCACACAGATTTGAAACTTCTGTGAATGCTATTTCATGTAACCTTGGTGCAATATTCACTCAAGACTAGATTTGAAGTTTATTCCCCTGAAATGGAACAAATAACTCTGCCACATGAGGTCAGGAGGACTCAAAAATGCCTCTGGTTTTGTAGTTTTCAAATATTATTCTTTTTTGTGCTGCCATAGCACTTTGACACACAGGGAGCAGTGGTTTTTTGACAGCGCAGACACCGTAGGGTATTTGTCCCAGCAGCAGTTTTCTGTGGCTTGCACAGTTAGGACAGGCATTACAGCAAGTCCGCCGTGCAGTCAGCTCATCCCGTTTTCTGGTCTTGTATTTGGTCCACATGAATAATAAAGCTCCTGGCAAGGCTGGCTGGGGTTACATTTGTGGTTTTAAGCAGGAGGGGTTTGAGCCAGTACTGAGCGACAGCAGCTATTGATCAGAGACAGACAGGAGACGGTACTGAATACAATCAAGACAGACATTGTGTTCATTCTTTTCCTTCTTCCCATATCCACTCTCTTCAAGGTTTGCTCTTCTACTTCAGGTCTTTTTTCACTTTCATACACATTTCTACATAACACACACACACACACACATACGTGTTTCCATCACTTCAGAGAACATTACATCAACTTACATTCATTTTCTGGAGAATTAAGGCCCAAACACACTAAAAGTGTCCTAATTACACCTATTGTTTTAGATAGCTGAACACCCACCAAAAATGTTATGAGCCGTGTCAAACTACCTTGACGCCCCTACTCCTGCTTTGTTTTGATTTTGGAGCATCAAATGAGGATCCAGCCAAAGCTGTGTTTTACTGTAGCCGAAAAAGAATGAGAGAGGGCGAGCAAGCTGAGGGCACAAGCGAGCGAGAAAGAGAGAGACAGTGTAGCAGTAGTCAAGTGAGGAGAGTGAGTGGTAGCGAGAACAAAGCTGGTGAATGAGAAAAATAAAATGTTTTTTTTCTGATTGTTTCATGGCGGTTACTTTATATAGCACAAATAAATAACCATCAAACACTCAACAGATGATTTATATTCATTCATTACATCCAACTAATGCAGCACTTAATACAAAGAACAGGATAAATCTGTGTTAGTTCTGTGATGTTGGCATTTCAAATATGTTGCCTGCAGTGCACCATAGGAGCGTCAACTGACCTGTGTCAAATGAGCCGCGTCATTTATCGCTTTCAGTGCATTTGGGCCTTTATCCTAACCTTAACCATAATCACTACTTGCCTAACCCTAACCCTTACCATAACCTTAACATAACCCCCTAACCCACCCTTACCTTAACTTTAAACCAAGACTTCGTTAAGGGGACTTTTTGTTCCCATAAGGGAGACAAGTCCCCACAACATGACTGTGCAAACAGATTCATGTCCCCACAGTGTAGGAATACCTGGACCACACACACACACACACACTCTCCATTTGTCTTTTATTCTCTTTACTGCCTCTCTTGCTTCTCACCTCTCTCCATCTGTCTTCCCTCCTCTGTTCATCTTCCCTCTCTTGCACACTGATCTTTTTATCTTCCAAGTTTCACTCCCCATCCTTATTTTACCACCTTGATTGAATCACAGATGATTCAAAATCAACACCTACATCGCATGCCATTGCACGCAAACATCTGTACAGACTATATTTAAACCTCGTCTTTCAACATCTGTGCCACCAGGGGGGGAGGAAAAGGTAAAAGTAGGCCATATTTGGGCCTGCAGCAGCTCCTCAAATGAAACAAGATACCCTGTTTTCATATAACATGCTGTCTTGACAAAAACACATCAAGGTAAGAATGTAGAGAGACTGGCCTTCTTGTCTTTGCCTGTTCAGTTGTGATTTGTCTCAAACTCACAACGTGTTTAACAAGCAAACAAAGGGTGGTATTGATTAAATGAGATCTACAGTGTTTGTTGCTGTCCTGCCAATTGCAAGAACTTCCCTTTTCAGGCAGTTCATATAGCTGACACACTATTCTGATGAGTTGCAGTCTGTTTTATTAGTTGCTGTGATGCATTACGGAGAACATGTAAACAACATTTTATGCATATTACACAACTATTGATGCACAAATAACTTGCTTTCATACATTATGTAGATTAATACTTTCATTTAAAGGCTTTATGTTCCACAAAGACAACCCTCACTTCCCAATAGGGACTCGCTGTCATAATTAGAACAACAAATACATTCAAGGCATCCCCTCTATCGAAAACATATTTCAAATTATCTTGGAAGTCTAGGGCTCAGGGCATAATTCTTGACATTGTAGGGTTTTTGTATCTGATATGTATGCAGCTGCATTCCCACTCCCCTAATGTCCTACTAAAACTATGGAATTAAAGTATTTTGTAGCTGGAAATTCCCTCAGGCTGGTTCCTCGGAACAGCTTTCAGGCGATGGCGCTGCTCTCTTTTGTGAGTCTCAGTCTATTGATGCTAATGAGATGGTAATCTGAATGAGGGTCAGCTGTGCTAAATGCCACTCAAAGACATCAATCACGTCCCTTGAGTAACTGGCAGGCACAGTGGCACATTTTCAAAACTCTATTCCATTCCTAATTGAATTCCCTCAACCGTTTAGGAGTCCATCAAATGACATAGTGTTTAGAGGGCAGTGTTCATAAATTTGGAATTCACTCTGTTTTCTTTGCAATCTGAGTAATGACTGTGATCCAGAGAAGCTGTTGTTGTGTTACAAATGGACAAGACAAGCTGCAGTAAGGCCTGTAGTCATGAAGGAGGCTCTCATGATGATAAACTTTCCCTGCCACGGAGAGCCAATACCCAAGGATACAAGAGGAGGTATCCACCACTGGTGTTACCCAAGATTGATCCCTCCTCCCAGTGGGGCAGACAGTGGTAATTACACTGCAGAGCTCCAACATGGCATCCATCCCCTACAAACAACCAGGAACAATGCAGCTGGCAGTTCAATTAGAGGGAGCTCTGTTTATTAGCTACAAGTTTGGGTTGTTAATTAACAATAGCAGAGGAATGCCACTGATACTGCCCTGTTGTCCTTCTGTGGTGTTTAAATAAATAAAAGTGAATAGTGGAAATATGCTGGGTCCTTAAAGTCCACATTAGCACAAGGAGATGCAAAAATGGAGAGCTTGTCCTCACAACAAACAACAAAAAGCAGTGGTCATTTGTTCAAATCCTTAAAATGAGCCATGTTTGTGTTTTCCTGTAAAGTATTCTCTGGTGGTTGTGCAAATAATGTCTTTCCACTTTCACATGCACGATTGGAAGTAGTGTGACATTGTTAATACTTATGCAAAAACTTTTAGAGAGGAGGTAAGAGTGGTGGGCATTTAATCAATGCCTTTAATGCTATAACTTAAGTTTGTCTTGCAAACTTGTGGCTACATGGTACCGATTATCCTCTGACCCAGAAAAACCCTTTAACTAGATTAGCGTCTCCAGATCTGCTCATCGTCTTACCTGCCAAGAGGTTCTCTCTCTTGCTATCTCCAGGACTCCTGGGACTGATTCACAGTGTTACTTCATCAACCTGCTACTGGAGCGGTCAACCTTTCAGGCTCTGCCTGCCACATCGCTAGCCAACACAAGCCCACCAGCTTACCCTGGATCTTTTTGTCCTGGTGTGGTCAGCCCTGTTGGGCTCGGAGTGCTCCTCTCCATTAACCACTACTGCACCAGGTTGACCTGCACTCTCCAAGCAGGATTGTAAGGCCAATCAGGCTGGTAGCCTCTCCAGGCTACCTATCCTCCTCACAGGACTGCTGGTGTCTTGCCACTGTTATGCTGTGAATTATGCCATGGATTCTCCTTGGGTGCACATCACATCTCCTTCTCCGGACACTTGGCTCTTGGTTACAAGCTAACACTAGCTTTATGCTAATGCTCCCCAACCAGACCATGCCACAGCTGTACGCCACCTCAGAGCTTGACAACCTCAATAATCATCTGTGTCCAAACTGCATGGACACTCTCAAAGAAACTGGAATACTTTGCAGCTGCCGTCCTCTACACAGAGGCTCTGGTCGTATGTTTTCAAACTCCATTCCATTGCTGTGGTCCTGTCGCACCCCAACTTCCTCATTATGTCACCACAACAAACAAAACGTGAATCTATCCAATGTCCATCCCCTTCCCTAGTCCTCACAGTCAATCACTAGGCAACACCACCTGAAACTTGTTTTGCTCAAAACTCATTCACTCAACAATAAAAGCCCCATTCTGAATGAATTTATAACTGACAGTAACCTAGATGTCCTCTGCATCACTGAAACCTAGCATAACCCCCTGGACTATTTCTCACTAAACCAGACCACACCCATATGATTCACATACATTGATAGATGTATGTGAGGGGCAGGGAGGTTGTGTTGCTGCTGTTGACAGGAAGGGCATTAAAACAACTGCCATTTCCATTCCTGCAGCTAAGTCTGCTTTCATACTCTCTGGTCCCACTCCTCTGGTCACTGCCATTATCTACTGCCCCTCCAAGCCAAACCCTTCCTTTCTCTCTGACCTCTCTGATTTTCTGACCCAGCTATGTGCCATTTCACCTTCTGTTCTCCTCCTGTGTGATTGTAATATCCACATTGATAATATTGACTGTGTATCTGCCATAGAATTCCTGGAACTGCTAAAACGCTTCAACTTTATGAAACATATCAACATATCAACTTCCCCACTCAGCTGCTGCTGGATTTGGTTTGCTCCACTGGTCATCAACTGTCCAGCCTCAACCTCCATATCTCTGACCACCCAGCAATCATGATGGACATTGACATCCCTATCCCCATCCCAAAAAACAAATGCAAAGTATCGTTCAGAAATCTCAAATCTATCTCCCCCTCAGCTCTGTCAGCCTCTCTTGCCAGTAAAATGTCTGCCTCCCCTCCCCTGCTGTCTGATAATCCCACCCATCTTGTCAACTATTATAATGACACACTCTCCTCCTGTCCTTATCAGCTGGTTCCCATTAAAACCAAAACAGTCTCATTCACACACTCAGCTCCCTGGTATACTCCTGAACTCCACCAAATGAAATCCTGTAAGCACCAGCTTAAAACACTGGTTTAACAGTGTATCTCCAATATTGCCTACACAGACTACCTTCAACAATACAAAGATGCGGTCCACCTACTTCTCACACCTCATACACTCTGGCTTCACCAACTCCAAGGCTCTCTTTTCCACAATAAACAATCCTCTCAAACCCAGTGACAACACTTCCAAATCCTTCACAGTTAACAAGTGCAACTTTTTCCATTCATTTTTCTAAACAAAAACTGACACCATCCACAGCAACCTAACCACCTCCCACACCCTCTCCATCTCCCCACCTGCCCCCCATACCACTCAGCCCCTGTCTCAGTTCTCCCCCGTGTCTCCAATGGAGCTGTCCGGCTTTATAGCAGGAATGAGTAGCTCCACTTGGGTTCTGGATCCCATCCCATCCAATCTTGTCAAGGACTGTCTCACAGCTATCTCCTCACTCCTCATAGAAATCATTAATTCCTCCTTCAGCCCTGGTTCAGTCCCCCAAACACTCAAACTAGGTGCTGTCACCCCCATCCTCAAAAAACCTGGACTCAACCCTGATATTTTGAGCAATTTCTGGCCCATCTCCAAACTCCCCTTTCTGTCAAAAAATACTGGAACTGTAACAACTGGAGCAGAAACAGGCAATAGGACTCAATAGCACAACTTTACGACAGGAATCTTGATTTAAAAAAAAGTCTTTACTTGCACAGGAGGTCAGTCAGTATAATGGCAAACAAATCCAACAGGGAGAAGGCAAAGGCAGGTAGGTAGTCCGATAGACTTCTGTTGAACTCCCACAACATCTGAAACAGACGCCATGAGACCGATGACATTTATATAATGTGACAAATTTCAGCCTGGTCGCTAGAATAAAACATTGGCATTGTACATTTCTGCAAACAACAGATACGTTGAACATGTACATTTCAACACCTGTAATATGTACCATATTAACATTTCAACAATACGTATCATATCAACATTTCTTAAGTGACGTACTTCACATGACATCTATATAAGCTGACTGACTTTCTTATTAGGAGGTGGAGGGGTTAGTGGGTGGCTTGCAACGTTGTTGGCAGAAAGTTGGAAATCAGCAGAGAGCACAGTTCGAGACCACCTCAACGTTTTTATTTTATTTTTTATTTTAACCCAAACCATGATCTCTCCCCAACTCTAACCAAGTGTTTTTTGTGCCTAAACCTAACCAGACCTTAACCACCGCATTTTCATGCCATAAAATATAATAATTTTTTAACAGTGACTGCCATGATACTGCATGGTGAAAAATGACGGGCACCCTGTGCGTTAAAAAGTGATGCCACTGGGTCCTGACCAAGCTTCGATATGTGACAAGTTGGGAGTGAGAACGTGTTGATGAGGAACAGGTGAAACTAATCAAGGCGGGTTAGGCAATCACACAAGGTGGAAACACACAAGGGCAGGAAGTGAAGTACCTGAAATGAGAAGGGAGGTGAGTTTTTCAAAATAAAACAGGAAATGATGAATAAATGACGAAAAGTAATGAAAACATAACTTAGGAAGCAGGGCGAGACGTAACAGGAACCTGTTTTCGCCTCCCAACTCAAAGCCCACCTCATCTGCAATGACCTGTTCGAACCATTTCAACTTGGTTTCTGCTCACAGCACAGCACTGAAGCAGCCCTCCTCAAAGTCACCAACAACCTCCTCCTCTCCTCAGACTTGACCTCACTGTAGCTTTCGACATCATCAGCCTCACCATTCTTCTCTCCCGCTTTGAATCCTCCCTCCATCACCGGCACTACCCTTTCCTGGCTAAAGTTATATCTCTCAAACAGACAAACAGTTTGTTTTGTTGATGTTGACAGTTCGTCACCATCAGTTCATCAACATCAACAATTGCACCTCTTCCACCACTCCTCTGTCCTAAGGAATCCCCCAAGGCTCAGTGCTTGGTCCTCTCCTCTTAATCCTCTACATGCTCCCACTTGGTAACATCATATGTCATCATGGTCTCCGCTTTCACTGCTACACTGAATACATCCAGCTCTACATCTCCACTAAATCCATCACCACTGCAACTCACCCCACCCTGACCAACTGCCTCACTGAAATTAAATCATGGATGCAAGCCAACTTCTTCAAACTAAATGGTGATAAATCAGATATGATCATCATCATCATCATCTTGCCAGGCTGTCATTGTTAATAAGAAACTGTTCTTAATGCCTGGTAAAATAAAGGTAAAATAAAAAAATAGATCATTGGTCCCAAATCCCTCACTGAAACCATTCACAACTTCTGCCTCACCATCAATAACTCCGCTCTGTCTCCCTCCCCACACATCTGCAATGTCGGTGTCATTTTGGCCAGTGACCTCTTCCTTGAACACTACTTCAAACAAATCACCAGAACTGCCTTTTTCAACCTAAAAAAGCGACTCCACCCATCACTCCCCCTCTCTGCTGTGGAAACTTTGATCCATGCTTTCATAACATCAAGAATTGACTACTACAACAGCATTTTTTATGGCACATCATCCAAAGTCCTAAATAAACTCCAGTACATCCAGAACTCTGCTGCTCACCTGCTCACCCACTCCTGCTCCCATGACCACACCACCCCCGCCCTCCAGAACCTCTGGCTCCCTGTCCCACAACAGATCCAATTCAAAGTCCTTCTCCTCACTCACAAAGCTCTCCATAACCAGGAACCTTACCAACCTGCTCCACTATCACACTCCCTCCAGCAGCCTTCGCTCTTCTGATGCCAACCTCCTGTCTCCACCACTCAGGACCAAGCACCGGACGTGGGGCGACAGAGCCTTCTCCATAGCTGCTGCCTCCCTCTGGCACTCTCTCCCCAAACACATCCAAGACTGCACTGATGTCCATGTTCAAACTATTAAAACTAATCACTAATCAAAACTCACCTTTTCAGAACTGCTTTTAACAATAATAATAATAATAATAATAATAATAATAATAATAATAATAATAATAATAATAATAATAATAATAATAATAATAATAATAATAATAATAATTATTATTATTATTATTATTATTATTATTATTATTATTATTGTTATTATTATTATCATTATTGTTATTATTATTGTTATTATTATCATTAACCAGATCTTAACCAAAGAAGTATCAGAGTAGAAAACAGTCATGTGTGTCATTTTGCAAGGCAGTGGCAAAACTATTTTCTGCATTTGTGGAAATGAAAGTTATTTGTGTGGTCAATAATACCAGAAGGATTGGAAGGAACTTATTTCACAAATGAAGATGAAAACAGTAGGCACATATAGGTTTTGTTATGTAGTCTTCACATATAATCAGATATCCTCTGAGTCACCACTGTTTAGCCTCTCTAAGCCTTTTCTAGCACTTCAATCTTAAAATGTAATCAGGATGTTTTGGTGAACAACTTTGCTGTGTTGCCTCTCAAAATACTGACTGACTGCTTTTGGCGAGGATTAGAGTTCAGCGCGCAAGATGTGCCAACTGACAATGTCCATGGATTTGGCAAAGATGTGCATTACATGATGTTCTTTGTCAAGGCTGCATACACAGAGCCATGATTTGAACCATGGCTGTGTTTGTAGAGAGCAGCTTGTGAAAGCTTGATAAATCCTATAAGTATCCGATCACATCTAAATCCAGAGCAATCTATTGCTAGTCCTAGCGAGGATCAAAGCAAAATACGTGGGCGTCCTGGAACCCCTTGAAACAGCAGAAAGCATGAGGTAACACACACCACACATGGTCTGGATAGGATTTTAAATGGGAGGAGTGATGCATTAAAATTTTGGCTGGACATGTGAATGGACATTGGAGATTAAATGGCAGGCTTACTGACATGAACAGTTGTGTTTTAAGATTGTGACACAGTTGGGTGTTTCTTGCTGTAGCAATTCCTGAACTACTGTGTCTGAACTGCTATTTTATAGCTGAAATGTCCCAGAGCAAAACAGCATCAAGTGACTGCCTCAGCCAGAGAACTGAGAGTTGCTGCAAAGACTTAAACATCAAGGCTTCAGATCCTTTTCTGCGGCTTTAAGAGAATTTCAAATAAGAGAATTGGTTTGTCAAAGTTGCGAGAGAAAGAGAAAGACTCCAAAGGAATTCACATAAGACTTTGTATGTGGACTCCAGCGCAAAGAACAAACATACACAAAGGAGTCCGCGAGCAGAAGACGCTATTTTTCATGTTATACTTTGGACAATGCCAATCTCTCAAGAGGGAATAGCGAAAGAGAGATCAAATACGAGGCATGATCCTGAAAACATGCCAAGAAGCAGAGCCCATTACACGGAACTCAGCAAGCGTCCTGTCTCAGCACTTGATATTGTGCTACAGTATCTTCACTGTTAATCTCCTCCGCAGACGTACGAGTGATCAAGGCTCCTTTTTTTCTGCACACATATACATTAAAATCTGTTTTCCCTCATGGGAGGTCAGACACCTTTTATCTGGTGCCCTTTAAAGTACATATACTCAGTGTCCATTACTCTCAACCTACAGCACAGTGATGTCAAACATTATGCAACTGCTGCCTTGTCATAGCCACAAAGCCTAAGGAGGACTGGTATCCTTCACATTGGCTGTGACTTTGCTCATGATTGATTGCATGTCTGTTTCTTGACAGCCAATATTCTGTCGGACTGCAAGGCGGGATCGGTGTCCCTCCTCATGCATGTTCACCATTGACTGCTGAAGCATGAGAGAGAGAAGGGGGTTTGTATTTTAACCTTCTCAAAGTCGAGCTGAATTATTGTTAAATCACCCCATGCGGATTAGCACAGTGCTGCTGTATTGTTCTAATTTGCTAATATGTATTCCACAGTGACTTCCTGTAAGGTATGGTTCTGCATGCATTATGTATGACTGTATAGCTAGAATAACGGTGGATGAAAAGCACAAAGGAATGTGGAGGGTAAATTAAGTTATTAAAATAGATCATTTTGTCGCAGCAATTAGGAGACAAATGGGAGTTTGATTTTCAGGACATGCGGCCCATGAGATGGTGACAGCAGCTGGTGAGAAGCATATGTCAGAAAAGAATACCTCTGAAGTGTGTGTATGTGTGATGGCATGTATACTGAGTTCTTTCTATTGTAAATACACTTGTTAATCCGCTAATCAAACCGGGCCCTGTTGGAGCACATCAGTGCTTTGTTAGCAAATACTCCTGATCTCATTTACCTTTATTAGTTCTCTCAACTGTGGAAGCTGGAGTCTGATTCTTTTAGCACAAGCACTGAATGAAAAGTAACTCCTACAATGATTTTATTTGAATGTATTAACTGGTGTATTAACCCAGTATGTACTTTTCGAAATCTGTGTTACTGGTCTGTGAAAATCCACTTTGATACATGGATAAACATATGCACGGATAAACACTTAGATGCTTTGTATTTAGACTCTTACAGATACTGTACATCATGTATAAGGTCAATTTTCTTTAAATACAAGACAATAATAGTAATGTTTTGGGATGCGACTAACAATTATTTTCATTGTCGATTCATCTGGCCATTATTTTCTTGATTATTAAATCAATCATTTGGTAAATATATCCTAGACATCTTCTTTTGCCCAACCAGCAGTCGAAAACCCCTAAATATTAAATTTACAGTAATGTATGACCGAGAAAAGCAACATACTCTCACATTGGATAGCCTTGAAACAGCAAATGTTTGGCATTTTTGCTTGAAAAACAGTTGTTAATAATGATTAATGTTTTTGTCAGTTGACTTATTGATTAGTCAACTAATTGTTGTAGCTCTACAGCACTTACTATTCTGTCCTAAAAAGGTGAAAGGGGTATAATGTATTTTAATAATGCATTATATTTCTTACAAATATAATTCCACTCCTAAACAAATCTTCACCACCCCGGGCTACAATTAATATAGATGGTAATTGACTCAACTCAGCTTTATTTAGATAGATAGCAACTAACCACATCAATCTTAGAATGTTCTACTCTGTAAATGAACGTGGATCTTGAGTTAAGGTTACTATTCAGCCTGTGAAAACAGTTGAGTAATGTCTTCTGTGGCACTGAGGGAGCTTTCTAAAGTTTTAGAGAAAAAAAAAACTCCTGATGATATCAGACAACACAGATGACCCAAAGTGCTCTACAGTGCTGAGAGACAGAATAAAACTAAAAAAGGGACAAAAGAAAGAAACTGACATGGTCAATAAACTCACAGTCCACAATAAAAAAGAATAAGGCATTGGTTTAGCTCAAACAGCCAACACACATCTTACTAAAAGGTATAAAATACTGTAATAATAATATCAGATTATCATTACCATTTTTTTTTGACTTAACAACAACCTTTCTAACAAGAAAGTGAGCAGCTTCACAACATATTTTAGTCACTTCACTTCAGTAGTGACTCTCAAAAATCTGGCATTGTAATCACTGAGTCATTGGTGTTGATCAACAACCTAACAAGCTCTTGTAGACAACATATTTTGGTCAGTCTGTGCTAAAATTGCCCTTTCACTCCACTGATTAATACACTTTAATATAGCAATTGTAAAGCGTGACATACAGACGCTATTATTACCATCGAGAAACAGGCTACACATTTAGACATCCACACCACTCTTTTCCCCTTCTCTTTGAAATCTTCCTCCATCAACACTTCCTCTGCAGTAGGGGGCAGAAGAGACGAAGCTGTCAACACTCCTCACAACACAACTCTTTCCCTGATATCTAGCCCTTCCCCGAGAGATTACAGACACAAGCGGTGGGTGGGAAGCTTTGGCACGCTGCATTCCCGCTTTTTCTCTCTCTCCTCCCTCTCTCCCTCTCTCTCTACTTACTGACTCTCTCCTTCTGCATTTCCTTTCCATCTCTCTCCCACATCAACTCCCCAGGGTACCAGCTCTGCTGAGGGGACTTCCCTCTAAGTTCCTGCACAGGCCCTGCAGCAGTTAATTGCAGCGAGAAGATATATTATGTGCAGAGCCACCAAAGGGACAGTGATCACACTAACAAGCAGGGGGTGGTGGAGTTGGGGATGGAGGAAACAGTGGTGGGGGGCATCCTCTTGTGACTGCAGACCCCTTCTTAGCACCTTTCAAAAACAAAAAAGGCCTGTCAAGGGTATTTCAGAAAATTCCTTTTAAGAGACAGTGAGACAGAGGTGGTCTAACATAGCTCTTATATTTCCAGTCAAGAGTGCGGCATAAAAGGAAAAGCAATGCCTTCTGTTACGACGCCTCTGCACGGCCTCTTTAAGAGATCATATTATGTCCATTTCCCATTTTGATATTTACAAATATTTGCATGTTTTTATGGTCAAAAAACACAGCTGTACAAGCCATGGATGCAGCTCTTATGTCTCTCTCAGCCTGAAACAGGATGTGTTGTGTCTGCTCAGTGCCCCTCTCTTCTGATTGGCTGACTATTTTCTAACTGATGCACACCCAGGCCAACAACAGGTAATGGATTGTAGCACACAGAGAGCAGAGGAGAGGAGAGAAACTAGTGCAACCATAAATGACAGCGAAACGCAGTAGAGACTCTCACACTGAGCTGAAATGAAACAAGTGCACATTAATTAGGTAAATAACATAAATAAACATATTTTGTTTCTTTCAGGAGGGGCGGGGGGGCCCACTGGAGGGGTGGGCCGCCCTCCAAAGCAATGGTAGGGGAAATACTGAGCATATCATTATGACATCACAACCTTATGGAAGTCCAAACAGCTTGTTTAAAGGCACAGTTTCGAAATACAGACTGTGTGCATTTCTCTGTGGACTGAGCATTTTGATACTTTCACAGTGCACCTAAACCTGCTTTATAATCAAAAAAGACACAAAAATCTCCCTTTCTACAATATGTCCTCTTGAAAGGTGTACCACTTCTCTAAGAGCTTTCCATTGCAAACATTTTTTAAATCTTTTTATATCTACAGCACTTATGTGCCTATCTCTCTCCATCTCCCTTTCAAGCTTCCTTCCTCCCTCCCTCACAGACGCAGAGATACAGAGCTTTCTCTCTCACGTGTTCCTGGCTCATGTTGAGTAGTGGAGAAAAGCCTGAATACTGCGGCTGCTAACTCTGGCCCGATGCCACTCTGCTGCCAGGCTCTTGATCCTGCTCCTGCTGCCCTGCCCAGACAGGTGGTGGCCTGGGGATGGTACAGAGGCCGAGTTCACTGGGCTGTCTAGAAGACCTTTGGCATGTCCTTTTGTTGACTGTACAGACCCCTTCGTTGGCTGTGCAGAGGAGTTTTATCAGGCTGCCCAAAATGCCCACCTACCTGCCAGCACCCCTGCCACCTCTTCGCACTGCTTCCTGGTGTTAATTAAAGAAGGATATGACACAGGCACCACACTAAATACTGTCCTCTCTGAGAGGGTCCTATTCCTTTTGCTGTGTGTCTCTGGATCCATGATATGAATCTATATGTTGGTTTAAAGGATTAGACTGTATTTTAATTGGGTAGGAAAGGGTCTGCTGCTTTAAACTAGACGACTTAATGAGTATTAGGATATGATCAAAACACAGGGAGTAAGTTTGGATTTAAATTTTTAATTTATGTGGCCAAGGGATTTTAATGTTGTGAATGGACTCGAGTCCATTCACAACAATGATATTTCTGTTTTTATGGTATTGATTTTCAGTGGTGGTGTTTATCACATACATGCAAACATTAATGTACTCCTGCATCCATGCAGCACTCCTCCTTAACCCACACACAAACTTACACACTCACAACACACACTCACAAAAGCTGAGAGCTCTATGAAACCACCTATCAAGGCATTATGCACACGGCAGGGTAAAGTGATCCAGTATAAGTGCATTGATCCTCCCAGCCTCATTCAGTCTGATGAAGACCCAGGCCTAGTGATAACATTTCACAGCCAGACGTGCCGCTGCTACAACACAGCAAATGGCTAAATGGACAGTGAGGAACTGACTCACAGCATTGGTAGGAAAAACAGTGGATCATGGTCTGATTCAGCTGAGCATCTTAAGGCAATTGAGGAGAGCATCAATAGTCCCTTAAAGACATGTTACTATATAGCAAACCCACTGTTTCTCTAGAAGATGATTACGGGCTTGGCTGAACTGTGAAGTGCATTAAGCCATGCAAAATGGAAATCTCAGCATCTCTTGATATGTCTACCACTCACATCGAGGAGCACACTCTGGATTCAAGGGTTACAAGAGCGTGAGATTGGAAATGGTACGGATACCCATAGAAGGTGTCTGGAGGCAGGGCCCGAGTAAATCTGGATGATGTTTGCCTTTTATCAAAGTTGACTTTTTACTAATGCCACAGGGAGTCGGCTACATCAAAATGCCTCTATTCTTAGGGGAAATGTGCACTGAACTTGTCTGGCATCTCACCATAAGAAGTTATACTGCCCTTTGAAGGAGCCACATTTATATAGTTTTTAAAAAAAACCCACGGCTAAGAAGATGTAAATAGCCAAGCAGGACATAGTTGCTGTCACACTGCCCTTGTATGAAGAATATCTGTCTGGCAGACAGTGGCCCCTGGGTGAACCTGGCATTTGATGCAATTTGTCTGGTCCCAGGGCTGAATACACAATAAAGTCAGCCTGTTTCTTGGTCTGTGCTCTGTCAGAGTGTCAGATTTTTATTATTTTTCTATGTGTTGGTTTATATGGAAAATATTGTGCCTTCACATTCAAGGATTTCATTTTGGTCTTGAGACTTCTCAAGATGAATATGAGTCTCAAGTAAATTCAGGGAAACAAGAAAACAAGTTTCAAAAACTTTTTTTTATTTTTAGATATACAGGCTGTGGATCAGTGAGCACCATATGAATTACTGTAAAATACTGTAAGGGGTTTTCCACATCTGGGTGTGGAGGAGTTTTCATCTACAAAGCCCAGGAATTTACTCCATCTGCAGGGTATGTTGAACTTTACAGGGTGTTCTCTCCTGCACAAACATAGCAAAATGCAAAAAACAAACAACACAAAAAGTCCAGCTTGGACAGAATGAAGGCTATCACACTGCAAAAAATTCATTCAGAAGTTATTTTACAAGATAAACCAGATATTTTCACCACATTATACATTATTCCTAATGTACAGAAAACATATAGCACATCTGCCTTGAGTGAAAATGTAACTTTGTAGGCTTATTTGAATGATCTAATAATGCTGTTTTTTGCCTTTACCATTTTCCAGGGCTTCTCTGTGACACATTTCCCCTGTGATCAAAGGTGCTTTGTCAGCAGTGTAGACAGCTGACACCAGGTCAGTGTGAATCAGAGTATGAAGGTAGCAATAATACATAACACATGTCTCAGTGGACATCACTCCCCCAAAGTTCCTGCACGCCAATTATATTAAAGCTGTATATTACCTGTGGAAGGAGCACATGGAGGAAATCAATACCAAGTCTCCAAGCAAGAAGCCTGAAACAACAGCCACTGTCAGTTGGAGACTTATGTCATGGGGGGCCAGTAAAGTGGGTTGCTGTGTCCGTATAGGCCGTCCTGTCTCAGCCAATGTAGTTTTTGAAGAAGCAATTACAGGACTGTGGGGGAATATAATCATTTATAAGACCCTTTTCAAAAGGACAATGAGAGCTATTGCAAGGCTGGATCCAGTTTGAGCCACACCCATTTAGCAAATTTAATAATTTTAGCTGGGCAAAATTCTGTATTAAAGCCATAGTTTGACATTCTGAACACATTTGGTTTCTTTCCAAGAGTTAGACGAGATGATTTTGACTTTTCATCAAACTGCAGTGACACTCTAATGTCTGTATTTTAATATGAAGTTGCAGCCGGCAACCGGTTTGCAAAGCTTAGCACAAAGACTGGAAACAGGGGGAAACAGCTAAACTGGCTCTGGCCAGAGGTAATAAAGTCTGTATACCAACATCTTTAAAGCTTACCAATGAACACATCTCATTTGTTTAATCTGAACAAAAAGCACAAAAAAATAATAATAATAATAATAATAATAATTGTGGGTTTACAGATGTTTTGTCAGACTGTTTCTTGGCTGGGTGCAGTGACTTCCTGGAGTCACTTCCAACACAATAATCCACCGAACTGGCTACTTGGTGTAGCTTCATATTTAGGAGACAGATATGAGCGTGGTATCTGAACTTCTCATCTACCTCTTTGCAAAAAACACATTAAGTGTATTTCCCAAAATGTTGGGATATTGCAAATCACACACAATACACAAATATGGTTTGCCATAAAAGGGAAACTGGAGAGCAATGGAGACCATTAAGCTAGATAATGGTTTCTGAATGCAACAGCATCATAATTTAAACAGTAATTTGTGTGGAAACATGGCTATATTCAGGGTAAACAATGTAAACATCTGATTAATAAAGACCTAATGTTATGCAAGATTAATAACACTAACCTCCTGCAATTACTCACCCTTCCTTTGCAGGCTTCGGAGCATGCGACACATAATCAACTACAAGGTCAATGGAGAGCTCAGGTCAGGATATGCCACAGGCATAATAGGTCTTTTATACACAGAGATTAATCAGAAATGAAGATGTGGTGACACTGCTTTATGGGTGTGTCTGCACTCGAGAAGCAGCGCTGAAGCACATCTGTAGTCCTCAAAGGTCGACTGCAGTTTAAGGAATCTTCCAACGCTGCTCATAAATTATCTTGATGAGCACTGTGATGATCTGAGCCAAAGGGATGGCTCTAGGAAACGTATCAAATCTATTATGCCCATGAAACAGGTAGGGGCCATCATTAAAAACAGAGCTACACCAAGCTGCTCGAAAATTATATCATGATTAGGTCTAGGGTTGCAAAAAAAAGAGGAGATCAACATCAGTCGCAAAAGCAGAACCATGATGCATCACAGAGGGGGGTAGAATAAGATTTAATCAGCTCTAGATGGAGATAGGAAGTGAAAAAATATAAGTGCAATCACTCATTTGGGCACAGACAACATTAAGTCAGAGATGAGTTACATGGGCCCTGTTGGACACGTAGAAAGGGGTGATGTTGAGGATAGGATGGGAAAAGTAGAGCAGTATACTCACTTGATAGATTGCACAACAGTCACTTTGTCTGTATAATGTATAATAAATAAGGCGGACAATTAACATGCTAAAGATAAGAACAGGAAATGACTGGGTCTGTGAGCAGACGGAGAAGTTGATAAGGGGAGGATGTTATGGAGACAGTGATGGTAAATGGTAGAAGGGGACTGACTAATGTTAATGGAAATTTGCCTTGGTTGCTTTTGAGAGTGAAGATACAGGATGTGGTGCTTGCCTCAGATTGGTGGTATAAAATGGTTGAATTTATCAATAAACTTAGTTTAATAGGAGGAAATCAAATTTCCCTCCCTGTTTCCCAAAACTCATTACAAGTTAGACCTTGTGGCATCCCTTACTTGAAAGTGAAAAATCTCAATTGCACAAGTGAAGAGGCGTTTTAGCACTCAGCTGGCTGAAATAAACTCCCTCACTTTCATGACTGAATCCTCTTTTATTGCATTTTGCCTAAAGAACAAAAACAAACTAAAATGGGGGGGAAAAAAATGGGTCTGCTTAGTGTGCCGGCTGTGGCTGCACCTAAACGACAGATTGAGGGTTGTGCATGTGACAAAGGAAAACTCTAAGGGGAGAGTGGTGGTGTTAGAAGTGGCTTATTCTTTATGGCCTTTTTACAGACTGACAGACCATTTACAGACTGATTTGGTTGTGTAGCTTCACAAAACACCATGTCAGGTAATATCTGCTTGTAACAACAACAATCAACCTCTTCAATAAGTCCAAGAACCACACTGATCTCATTTAATTAGATTTTGTGAAGCCACATCTTTATCCCTCATGTACTTTTTTTTTTCCTTTTGCACATTTCTTCTAATGTGTAATATTAGCATATTGGTTCTGTATACTGTACATTCAGTATTTATATGTACTTACATAAACATACTGTACATTTATTGATTAAACTTAATTGTCTATATATTGTCAGCAAAAATATATATTTTCTGTACCAACAAGCTGCTACAATTTCTTTCTGGGAAAAATAAAGCTTTCATCTCTTATGTAATAATCTCTCTTCTCTTTTATCATAAGGTGCACTGCCCTCCATCATCTGTCTGGGAGTTTTGGTTCACATCAATGGCAGAGCCACTGCACCATGTTGATTTGGGAAAACCTTCACGTGGCTGCAGTGGAAGCCCAGGTTTTTTATTCTGTCAGGGGCAGACACAAACTTCAGACAACACAGCCTCAAGACATGAGACATCTTTTCAACATCATGTGCTGTAAAATCAGCTACTTTCTATGCAATGAATCAACAGCACACAAGGACACAAGCCTGGTGGTGAAACAAAAAGCTAGTCAGCCTTCCCACACGACAATGAAATAGATCAAAGCAGGAGAGAGGGATGGTGCTCACAAAATGGTTGGTGTAATGAAACTTTAAGGATTGGGTCTATCAGCACACCCTGACCTGATTATCTTGAATGCACTGCATCTGGTGGGTAGATCTCAATGCTCTAAACTCCGGCGTTGTTGAAAATTTATATGCAGAAAGGAACAGTGAGAGTATTCCCAGCAGCATGTCTAGAGACTGAAATTTATTTCAGATCCACCAAAACTGTAATGCTCTTCAATGGGATTACAAGTGATTTGCAGCCATGAAATATTTTACTGTGGCACACTCAAACAGTACAGGCTTTGTTAAGACAAATGTTCACAATTCTCTATTGTCAGAAGGAAGACAAGGGTTTTCATTTTCAAAAGCAACTTTTGACATCAGATATTTCCAGGGCATTTTAAGGGCAGGTTTGAAGACACAAAGATTTCATTTTATACAAACATGTTGTAAATGATCAAAATGGGTATCAGATCTTTAAAAAATGTAAATAACATAACATACAGTAAATTGCAATAGCCCAATATAGATGTAATTCCAAGGATTCCTCGGCTTGCTCGATGAGTAAAGGTTACATTACCTCTTCTTCATCATTAGTCAGCTATTGGCACTTTAATACATATATGACATATATGAGATCACCTCAATTATTATTCAATCAATGTTTTCAACTTAAAGTCAGCATGAAGATGTTTGTGTTGTTCTTTAGACCACAATAAATTATTGTAAGAGTCATTTGTGGATCCATTAGTTTTAATATTTATATTCCATACAAACCTTTAGGAATCACTAAAAAAACTGAAAACATTCCATAAATGCTTTCAGTGAACCACAAACTAAACCCCAAAAGCCAGTATAACAGTAGGTGCACTTTATTTGTTCATCCTTTGGACCTCTGGAAGTTCAGTGGTCACATTCTGGAAGAAATGGTACTAAAATATCCATGAGATGGATAGTCATGGTCGAACCTGGCCTTTCAAGATCTGGCAGGATGGAGCATCAATAATGTATTATCAGTCATCAACGTTGCATATTAGATGGAAGATCGGAGACAGACTACACTACTAAGGTGATTACCATCTGTAAGCCTTCCCTGCTCTTTAACTGGACCTTGAATGGAAATATAATTTTCTTGGCAGAGCACAACACTGACGGGAAGGTTTGGGAGTTTTAAGAGTCCTCTGTTATCCATCACTGAAATCTTTAAAAGGTTTCACTTCAGTGATTTTGTTTCTGAGAGCGGAACCAGCCTCCTGAAAGAATTTGTTAACAAGTAGCGCAGTCAATATGACATGAATCATTACTTTGACAACAGCATATGTCATTATATATTGAGTTATTTTCAGAGGACTGAGATTGAGAACACCTTGAATTTGTGCACATGTCGCTGCACTTCAAAAATATTTGGATATATAATTACAGTTCTTTCTGCCTTAGATCTTCAGAGATTATACCTCCAAAGGGAAAATAATGTGAATTTACAAAGTTAAGCTAGAATAGAAAGGCAGATTCTTTCTTGGTTTCCTCATGGGTAAAAAGGCTGTTTGAACAAATCCTAAAATAAAAAAAAATATTGTTTAAGAACC
The DNA here is from genome assembly GCF_963924715.1 of Thunnus thynnus. Classification (NCBI taxonomy): domain Eukaryota; kingdom Metazoa; phylum Chordata; class Actinopteri; order Scombriformes; family Scombridae; genus Thunnus; species Thunnus thynnus. The sequence continues at coordinate 31,651,219 of NC_089518.1, forward strand.
CATCATTACACCTTAAATATAGTCTGTGTAACATATGATCTGAAATCTGAACACACAGCACTTAATCCTAGATGAAACAAGGAATTCTTGAATATTATCAGAATCAGAATCAGAAATACTTTATTGATTCCAAGGGGAAATTGGGTAATAGTTATTACAGTTTTATATCAATTTTAGTTTCTTTTTGGAGGAAAAAAAAGGTGTGTTGTGTGGGTCTCACACATACCTTAAGTAATTTCACTTTTAAATTATCAAAATAATTAACTAGTCTGGTGCTAACTTGACAGAAAAAAAGATGTAAAAGGTTGCTCTAAATGAGGGTTTGATTAGTAATCAATAGGAGAAGATGCTAGAGATCCTAAAGCTTAAGGTGTTAGATTTACTGTTGAGGATGCTGGGTGTGCACATCTATTCATGAGGGCGGACGGTGACATTAAGAATCAGACATATGTGGGAGTTCTTGCAAAGCTTTGAATTCAGACATAAAAGAGAAAAGTTGATGTAAGAAATACTGAGGAAGAAGTTGTTTGATCTTGTGATTTATTCACCCTGCCAGTGGATTATTTGGGGAAATTAAAGTGTGTTCCTCATATCAAGGTTTTGTTCCTGGTGAAATATACTTGCATTTGTATCTTTAACTTATATAAGTGGCTCATTTTATGAAACATGTGAGAAGAGTGGATGGTGTACTTTTGCTGCACACCCAACCCCCAATCCATCAACTCTTCAGGAATCACATTTTCTAGCTCCAAGGAAAAATCCCCCTTTATATGGACCCACAAATGCATGTTAGATAATCAGTCTGTGCACCTGAAAAAGTTTTCGTGTGTATGTGGGTGTTTTCCTGCATAGCTCACTGCAGTTAAACTAGCAATAGACTGCACCCAGAGGAAGGAATAAAGTGTTGTGGCTGGTGGCTGCCACTAACACCTTAAATGCATGCTGTTTTATAACGGCACAACAGGCTACAACAGTGGATGACTCCCATTAAACAGAACTCCTATAAACGGAGCCTCATGTTTGAATGTTTATGACAATGGGAGATTGAAGAAGGATATGAGGAGCTTGTTGCACAGTGCCCTCTCAGATGCCCTTAACTGAAACCTCATTGGCAAATAGTTTTATGGATGAATGCTTATCCATATTCCAGCGAGGTGAGTGATGCGATTTCACTGTTGATTACCTCTGCTGATCGGTGTGATTGGTTTAGTGTTAGATAAATATAGGAGACGGCTGCTGAATGGAATGATAAATACATACGGACCCTGCACCGTATCAAGGCAAACAATGCATGGATTATGACGGTAAGAATCAGGGGGGATAAACCAAGAGGCTGATTTTAATAATCCTGATAAACTCTCCAACAACTTTTGCAGCTCTATCCTGCAAGGTCAGTATGCGAAGCTAACCACAAGATAGTTCAGCGTAAAGTTTGACCTCAGCTGACACATTCACACGTTCCTAAATGGACATTTTTTTTAATCTAGGCCATATCAGATGCATTACCTTAGTGAGGCACTTTATCAGAACAACTCAGAGTCAAAGTGACATTTTTGACAGCATTGCAGTTCTGGGTCTGCCCTGAATGGCCCTTTTCCTTCTCAGTGTTTCAGGGGCACTGACAGGGCGACCCTTCTCTCGCAAGGCTAGCGGCCAGGCAGTCTAGGCCATGATACATAGAGCATCAGATTGCATATGAGCACCAATCCAAACAACTTGTCATGGAAAGATATTTACTCCTCAGTTCAGACATTATTCACACAAAACTATGCCCTTGGTGGATAGCGAGCCGTCTTGGGCTGAAAGAGGAGTAGTCTTGTTCACCTCATCCGTCCTAGAGAGAAGGAGAGACAGACAAAGGCAGTGAGAGAGAGGCGAGTGTAGTGAGGATATAGAGTTGAAGCAGAGAGAGGAAACGGGAGAGGGTGGATATAGAGTCAAAGATGGAAAAAGTAAGTGAAATGAGAAAATAGACACATGGAGGACAGTGGATCAAGACAAAACAAAGTTGAGAGAAAGTTCCTGTTCATTTCAACTTGGCTCTTATTTTTGTAGTTTTGGACAGAATTTCTATCTGTTATGATAACATTATACTCCCCAAAGTAATTTCTGCAATCTGGAAACACTGCAACATCATTATAATGCAGTCTGAAGGGGCAAAAAAAAAAAGACAAATCAGACTATCAGACAGGTTTTAAACAAGCCAACGGAGCATCCATCTATTGTTTCAAAAAGTACTTTACTTTTTCCTCCAGATTCAGCCGACTCATATACACCGTGAATAATTTGATTGGAGATGTATCCATATTTTTAAAGGAAGCAATTCTGTGCTGGTTGTGTTTTCAGTTTCATTCTCTAGAAAGTTGGGATGAAATCCTACAGCAAATACTATACTTAAACTCTAACATATTAATTGAAAGGAAACCAATATTTTGGAAGAATATATTTGATCATGATGTTTGGTTTTTAAATTATATTGTGTGTGAAGATGGGAAACTTATGAGGTATAACAGGTTCAATGAAACGTATGGTTTTATCTGTTCCCCTCATTCATATCAATTCATCTATTCAATCAATTGATCTCTACTTTAGGAAGAGATTGGAATCAAAAGATTAATAGTGGGATGACTAAACTGTTAGTATGCCAGCCTGCTACAAAAAATATAAGATGGTTAAAAGGACCACCAGATCTGTGAGAGTTACTCCATATAGTTCCTATAAAAAATGGGAGGACACTTTTGATTGTCCTTTACCATGGAAACAATTGTGTGAGTTAATGTATAACACAACAGACACATTTATAAGATCCTTTCAGTTAAAAATAATTATAATATTTTGCCTACTAGGAAATTTTAACGATCTGGGGTATTGCTGAGTCAGACGAGTGTCGTTTTTGTTTTACAGAATCTGAGTCAGCGGTACATCTTTTCTGGTATTGTCATCTTTTGTCTGCCTTTTGGAGCGGCGATGAAGCTGTGCTCTCAACCAGCTTTTTCAGTTATACTATTAATTTGATTATTTAGTTAGGGGAAATATTTAGTTTTAAAGCTGCTGATGTGGACTCTGAGTATCAATCAATTTGGAATGTTTATTAAACCCCACTTTATTCTGGAAGGATATATTGCAAACACAGATGATGATGTTAAAAAACATTTAGAAAGATGGGAAAGGTTTATCGAAACGGAAGGCTGGTAAGGACTTTGTAATAAAAAAAATCATTAAGTGTAGAATTTGAGATGTTTGTTTGTTTTTTTTTAACCCTTCAATGTTTTGTTACTTATTTAGGCTGTCAGGCCCATTGATATATGTTGTGATAATATATGGCATATGTTTGTGTTTATTATTTTGGTTTGTTTCAGTGTGACTCAGTGTGTTAAGTTTGATCTGTGTTCATTGTTTGTTAGTCTTCTGGTAATTTGTCATGTTTTTGTGAAATTAGAAAACAACAAAAACAAAACTGAACAAAAACACAAAACAAAACAAACAAACAAACAAAAAAAACAAGCCTATAGTTTAGCCAGATTGTCTTAAATGCTTTATTTAACTTGCGTAAATAATCATTTTAAACATACATAAATAATCACTGCTCTCATCAAACTTGATTCGAGCAGCAGCAGAAAAGAAAAGGCTGCAAAAAAAGGTTCTGATAGACCCACTGCATGCTACTTGTAACTCTCCCAGCCTCAAATCTTTAGCACATTTAGCTGCTAAAGAGCTAGATATTTCCCTCAGGAGATTGTGGACACCAAACCAGGGCTAAAGGGAGAGTCAATATTGGACTTTCATCTGTTAGGTGGCAGGAACATGACTTCAGATGAATACTAATGGTGCCCTGTGCCTGCTGGATGTAAATAGGCAACTGTTCTAACATGTTCACCATAACAACTTCATAATGTGATGTTAATGTTGTACTTTTTGCTTGCTGTGCTGCTCCCAAGTGGCTGCTCAATTGAAGCAGGTTTAAAGATAAAAATGGAAGTGAAATGCTGTAATCCCTGACTGCACAGTGAAATTGCTTGTGCTCTCTACAGTAAAGTAAAGGTCAAAGTTGAACCAGGAAGTCGATCTGTAAACGATGATGGATCATTACAGTGGACAGTTTAGGTAATAATTTCACTGTTCACCTTTGTTTCCTCCTCATAAATGTGGTTTTGTTTGAAACCTGTATAATGTAGGGGAGGACATCATTTATTCTCTTTTACCACTCAACCAACCACTGAGCAGTGGTCAGTTTCCTTTCAGACTCTCAGTATGGATTCTGGTGACAGCTTAGGACTGTTGATTGCGGGACTGCGCATGTGTGTCCACCGCTCCGTGTGTGTTCACCATACTCTCCGCCTGTGTGTCTGTAACAGTGGCTCAGTGGTAAGACGAATGTTTCCTCCCGGGTGACCGTCCATCCTGCCGGCGTAAATCATCTTTGTCACTCAACAGCCATCCTCAATGCAGAGCCTCGTTAGTCTAACCACACAAGAGCTCCCTCTCATATGCAGCCGGGCATCTCAGCTATCTGTGGTGCACAACTCCCAGCAGATGCTGCCGGTTTTGCCCTCAAATAGACAAATATGCACACTCCACATATTCAGGCACTTAAGCAGGCTGTTGCACACAGATAGTACTATGTAGAGCAATCCACAAATGTGCAATACACTGTAAATGTGCCTGGGGGGGACAAAAGGGAAACCAATGTAAGAACATAGTTCACTAAGGTGTAACCACATAGACAACTTTAAGAACTATACAGCACTATACAGTTTCCTCTCAAAAGCAAAGTCTAATGAAGGATGTCCTCACCTAATGTACATGTAATGGGACCCATTAAGTGGGTCATAAACATGGCCTAGCATGCAGAGAAAAGAGTTTGGTGGTTTACAGGATCTTATTTTTTGTAGAATTTATAAGAAGAGGCAGCATTTATGAACCAATCAGCTGCATGGCCTCCAGATAATGTTATCCTGTTTCAAGTCAAACATCTACATTATACTTTTGAGTACCAATCGTTAATATCCGTGCAGTGGCCACATCACTCCGACAGTCATTGTAGCTCTCTTTGTTTTTGTTTTACACACACTTACACACTTTTGCAGATGAAGAGGAAACTGCTTGGAAAGCTTGTGCGTGCCTGTTACTTTTGGTCGACTAGGGCTGCAACCTGTTACTTCCTCTAGCATCATCTAATTGTTGATGCCAACAACGGCTTCTCTTAGTTTAGAAATGAGTTGCTGTATAGTTCGGTTGCGATGCTGAAAATAATATAGCTGAGAGAGCCAAGAAAGACCTTCTGTTGTGAGACTCATCTTGGGGACTAATGGGCATGGTAAGGGAAGGGAGCAAACAGGGAAGAAAAAACAAAAAAAAAGTGTTTTACTTACTTCCTCAACCTTGAATATTCACAAATTCAATCAGTTAATGTGTTTTAATTGATATTTGAGTGGCATAGTTACATATGTGCCATCTGCAAGGTTAAAATCTAAACATCCGTGGGTGTATATGTCAAATGTGCACATATTGCACTCATTAGTTTGCATTTGTGGTGTGTGTGCCTGCCTGACTGTCTGTGTGTATTTTTCTACATCTGCCCAAAGCCATGCAGCAAGCTTGGGGAAACTCCCATCTCACCAGCTTGGCTATTCCCTGCAGCCTCTGCTCCCTACAGCAGACAATGTGAGGAGGAGACGTGACTCATCCTGGGATGAATCCTCTCCTCTCATCCTACCTCCCACTTTCCCTCCTTCCTTCCCATTCTCTCTTTCTCTCTGTATACCAGTTATCTGTTTGTGTGCCTGGTTTTCTAGCCTTGACTGGCTGACTTGAGAGTCACAGTGGCACCGTTGCCCCCGGGCCAAAACAAGGCTTGATGAGCGAAGACACACTTTTTCCCCTTCTTTCTCTTCCCAGATGGGTACCACTTCCCTGTGTGTGGTCATATCTCTGTCTACCTACCACTGTAAACATTGATTGGGTTTCTGCAATGGAGGATTGTTTGTACAGTTAGATCATTCAAAGACATCTTTATAACCTTCATGAGCTTTTTCTAGAAACTGAAAACACACTTGAGATTTTCTTTTCATTTGAAGGAAGCTTTCAGCCTCAGACACTCTTGCACTATTATACTTCAATCCTGATGTTTAAAGCAAACCAGGAGATGTTTTGCATTGAAATATTGTAATTTTCCCCTTTGTTATGCATACTTTTCTTCAGCCTGCCTCATCTACTGTAGTAAATGATTTTCTGGCAATGTCAGTTGCTGTATTTTGTTTGAAGGTTGGTCTTAGACTTTACACCTGAACGGGCCTTATTTTAGCCATCCAAGTGCAACGACAAGTACAGCTTGGTCGGTCAGGTGCATGGACAGCGTGGGTATCGCCATGCTCACCTGCTATTTTGGCTCATTTATGTGCAGCAGTGCAATGTGCATAAGGGCTGTCTGAAGGTGAATATAGATCAGGGGGTGCGCTGATTATTAAACACTCTCTCTCAGCCAGTCTCATAGCTCTGAAACACCCGAGCACAGTCACAGTTAAATGTGATAACGACAGATCAACAAACTGAAAGCTTTTCTTCAGGAAATGTCTGGATGGTTCAGAGCGTCACGTCATGAACACACATCACCATAAATATGCAGCCAAAGACAGATGGTGTAGGTTTTTTCATCAGGTAATTACTATAATAACGAAAAATAGATAAATAAATAAATAAAAATGGTGAAGCCGCTTATATGATTGCATCAGAACGACGCAATTTCATCCACAATTCTAATGTATCTCACCTCATAAATGGTCACATAGTTTAGTAAAAAAAATTTATGTCAACCCGCTGCTGTTTTGGTGATTTTATCAACAAGAGCAAACTAAATATTTGCTGCAAATGTGCTGCAATAAGAGATTAATGCTTGAAATATAAATAAGTTATTTCAATTAAACACTCTCCAACCAAAATAAGCACAGAAAATAACGTTTAATGTGGTAAAAGCAGGAAAGTCAGTTAATCAGTCTGCATTGATCTGTAAATGAATGTGGGTGATTCTTACAGAATCTGTTGTCCACAGCTGTTTAATACTGTATGAAAAGCTTCTCCTTCACTTCATTAAATCCCTGCAGCATCTGAAGTCAGCAGAACTGATATGTTGATAAATCTGCAGCTTCCGATTAGAGAAGCGCTGCACCGGAGCGCAGTGCCGTTAAAACAAGGGCTCGATGCAGTGTCCCTGGCGCAATGATGCGTATGCCCGTCAAGCGCAAAGGCCCACACGTTGTTATGGTGCTTGATTGTGCACCTCTGACACACTGCTGAGAGGGGCTCCCCAAAGGAATAAAACAGAGAGACAGCTGCTCTTTTGTACATAGTATTGTTTTTATTTTTTGATTCACTACATGTGTGCAAACAATACAAAAAAGTGTGTGTGTTTTTAATAAAAGTTTTTGTATTTACAGTATTTGTGTGGGTGTGTGGCTTATTTCACAAACTGAATTCAAAGAGGCAACTCCAAAATGCAAAATACATTTGAGATATGATTTCAAATGTATTTTGAAGGGTTCTGTGTTTTTGTTTTCTGTGGTTGGGAGTTAAACGCCTCTGTGCATGCTCGTAGCCTGTGTGCTATCTTGTGTGCCATGGTGTCTCGGGCGAGTAGGCTTAAGCTTTGTTTATATTCACGCAAGACACCGTGGTGCGGGCCTCCGCAGATGGCCTGCAAGCTACGAGCATGCACAGAGGCATTTACGCTCAACGCGTTGTTCTTTGCAGTATTCTCTGAGACGCCAGAGGGTGTACAAACAAAATATTCTGTGAATAAGCAAAAGTCAACGAGTGTTACCTGATCTTCGGTGGTGTCACTTGTGTGCATCCCACCCTGTCATCCTTTATAAAGAAAACTGTAATTACAATGAGGCTGCCCCATAAAACACCCTATGATAAGGCAAACAAATCACACTGCCAGTTACTCTGGTTTGTAACAAATGATTAACTCCTGCAGAACAAAGACAAACCAAAACTGTGAAATGAGTACTGATAATAGCACTCATTCTACTAATTCTAAGCAGTAGATATGATGGTATATGTAGTATGGAACTGGGATACAGCTCCACTCAAACATGACGTCTCCTTTGTTACCATTTCTAGTCTTTGTTCACTTTGCTCGGCCAGTCTACCTTTGAAAACCGCCATCTTGAAATGAAAAGTGCAGCACGCACCTAGTTACAAAAATTCAGAGCACTGCGACAATTTGTGGAGCCTTCGTGATCAACGCGAAAGATGCGATGACATCATCATTTTCGGCACGCACCTCAAGCATCAGAAACCCAATCGGTGTCTCCATCAAGCATAATCCTAGCTTTAAGCATGGTTGTTCACTGCGTTTAATTGAGTCACTGAAAATTACATTAGGCTGCTAAAAAAATAACCACACACACCTCTACACACATCAGACTGGTCAGTTATTACTTGATATTCTGCCATTTTATGAAGGAGAAGTTATATATCCAGAGGCTCTTTTCTAACTTTCTTTTTAGCTAACATAGCCTCTCATATTTTATTCTTGAAGTACATCATAGTGCAAAATCCGTTGTGTAACATCAATTAAACAATGCAACCATTTAAGAGGTGAGATACATTAGATACATGGCTGAAATAGAGTCGGTCCTATGCAATTATGTAAACGGCTTCACCAAATGCATTTTCAGTTTTTTATTTCTATCGTATAGTAACTAACTGATGAGAATTCTCCTTCTGTCTTTGGCTTCAGATTTGTGGTGATGTGTGTTCATGTCGCGGTGCTCTGAACCATCCAGACATTTGTTTGTTGAGCTGTCATCACGCTTAACTGTGACTGGCACAGCTGTTTCAGAGCTATGAAACCAGTGATGTAACTGACTGTGAGAGTATTTAATAATCACCAAACCTGCTGATCTATATTCACCTTCACCCAGACCTTCCGCACGTTGCACTGCTGCTCATACATAAACCGAAATAGCAGGTGTGCATGGAGACGCACACATACTGTTCACACGTGCCTAAGACCTACCGCCTTGGGTTTGTCATTGCGCTTGCATGGTTAAAATAGGGCCCTTTGACTCAAGTCAGCTTTAAGTCACAATAATGAGGACTTAAGGCTTGAAGATTCGTGCACTGAGCTGAGATTTGACTCTACAAAGACTTGAAAGCGAAAACATTACTGTGAGGGTGTTTGACCTTGCCTAGCCACACACCTTGAATATCTAATTATTAGGCTTATGCATTGAAAGTAATTGGTCTCAGCTTTATAAACAACAAAATATTCACTGATTTACGTGCACACTCAATGCCGTGTCATTTTAATGGTCAGCATTTGGAGACCAGAAAAACTTGATATTGATTAATAATTTGCTTGTGAAGACTGGTGAAGTGACTATGGCCTCCCTCACCTAGTAAATAAGACCGGATTAAAATCTGGTTTCACTTCATTGATTCTATTTGAATCTCAATCTCTGAACAAATCAGTGTTGTTAGTATTATTGCTATTATAATCATTATTAGATGACTTGACTTGGACTTGTTTCAGTTGACTTGAGACTGTCATAGTGATAATTTCCCTCACAAGACTAAACTTTGACTTCATCTGACAGACGTAAAAACTTACCTGTCTCTTCTGCTTCTTCACTGGATTCATCTTTGTGTGAATGTGAAACATCAATACACAATGGAGGCTTTAGAGAGAATCCCCTGCTGTTAATGTAGTTAGGTCAGAAACCAAAAACGGACATTTGTAATTGATCTTTCTGATAGCTGGAAAATTTTCATGTCACTACATTTTTGCTGTAATGACTTGAATCATCTGTGAACCTCATGACAAAGCTTCTGCTTCTATTGAACTATTATGTATCCTAATAAATGGAACAGAAAATATCTGAGTATGAGTTTGCACTGACTATTTTGACCAATTATCTAGAGAAATAAGGAAAGTACATGACCTGCAGCCCCAACAAAAAAACAAAACAAAACAAAACAAAACAAAACAAAACAAAACAAAACAAAACAAAAAAACTGGATTTACTGTAGGATTCAGGATTCTAGGTTCTATATAATAAAGGTACATTTTCAGTCCACTGTATATTACCATAATTCAAAATGTGGAACCTGGGGGCCCCTGGTGGGGGTTTCGGATGTGGGGAAACAACTCTACTACAGTATTCATCGCTATTTTTAACAAGGACCTAGGAGTAGGAATAAGAAAAAGACAAAACCAAATAAAAAAGCAAAAAAATTGAAAATCTGCTTCAGTATTTCCTGCAGGGAGAGAGAGAGGGAACTCAGAACTCAGAGGTTGTAATCTCCATCCGAAAGATGTTAAAATCTAAAACACATGCACTGTAAATTAAATACATTTTGTATTTCTGAGCCATAATTCATGCATTGAGTTACAGAGCCAAAGATGTCATATCAACAGTGTGTATGATGTCACACCGAATAATCTGAACCCTGGACAAGCTTGAAAGGCAAGCCGTTATATGTCAATGGACTATGTAATGGCAGGCTAGGTAATTGGTCTTTAAGGACAGAGGATTGACAGTTTAATTGTTTAATGGTCAGTCAATGAGGCCTTTAACATGTATCTCACAGAGGCAATTCAGTCTATTATGCCACGACACGAGTGGCGAGATTGTTATCACACCGGAGCTGTTGGTCACATAAAGCATTCGCCGCCTCTGTGTGCACATGCAGCATGGCACTCTTCGCCACTAATTCTCTCCATTAAGAGCCTCCAGCACATTGCTGCTCTTTGTACACAAATCCCCTTTAATTATGGGATTTATACACCAGCAGAGTGCGAACATGAATAAATAACTAGAGCGGTGGAGGCAAACACAGCTAGTTAATGCTGCCATGGAGTGTGAGATTCTGCAAGGTCACCACCATAAGGTGCACAGTTTATGTCATGCATCTCAAGTAGAGCAAAATATTTCCTCCTAAGAGGCAGTTAAGTGTATCCTTTCTACTGGGAAGAAAGATACAACAGCAAAGTTGCTACTGCGATTGCAAATTATACAAATACTGTATGTGATGAAGCAAAGTTGAGTCGTTTTTCAGAGTGTTGATGAGAAGTACTACAGTACAAAGTAGCGCACATTGAATAAAATGAATGTGTAGCTTGAGGTGACCAGACGATGAAGGACATTGGCTGTACCATACTGTCTGTGAGCCACATAACTTGCTTCCCTGTGCATTGTGCCACTGGGGGAGACTACTTAAGATTCGAGCAGTGTGTTAGACAGAGAATAGGAAAAGTCTTTTTGTGTCCATGAATACCCAGGCAATCAAGGCATCAATTATTCAAGCCGCACGCAGAGAGAAACCATCGCAAGCTGTCCATCGGCACTTCGTCCCAAGACTCCTAATGTTGTTCAGACAGCAATGGAACAATACAAATGCAACAGAGCTATTAGAAACAAGGCAGTGCAGGAAGACTGCTGCAAAATTAGAGATAAGACTGCCCTAACATGTTGAGTTAATCAATTATAACTAGGTTTAATCACAGTATGTAAACAAGTAAGTACTGAATAGGCACAAGTGTTGAGGAAATTAGTGTTATGTTGACCTCAAGCCCATATAGAGGTATTCACACAGTAAATTCCTCCACAGTCAGAAACCAGATATGTTGTTATGGGTCAATCAACTAGTATGTTAGCCCCTGTGTTGCATACCTGCTTTCAAACAATAAGTCAGATCAAATTTTCATTACAGTATGAATTCTAGCCTTATTTGTAATGTCAAGCAAACCAGGAAAAAAAAAACATGTCTTTGAAAGCTAAAAACAGATATCTAATTTGTGTTAAAGTCTTTAACAGTATTGGGAGTGTGGTAGGCACATAGCAGAACTGTTGTAACATCTTGTTCTTGATCCATGTTGAGAGTGACAATGACAGGTGTGGTTTTGAAGCTCTCACCCAGATGAGGATTACATCCTATAAAAGCAGTTCAAATCAGGAACATAAATATAGTATCAGTATACAAATAGATGGATCTTGTTAAATGAACATCTTGTTACATATACTTTCTCACTTAGGTAGATCTGGGAATATATTGCTGAATAAAGGTGAGCAATTAAAAATGCTAGACCACACATGTTTGTTGTTTTTTGTTTAAGGTCAAATTGCTTTCAAAGGGATGTACATATTGTGACGTGCCGATGTTGGCGAATGTCCAATGTGGACATTCACATGCAGCTCATAATTTGTTACCGTGGGGATTGTATGCGCAGTCTGCACATATGGACACGTCAATAGATGCAAACACTCAAACAGAATTGCAACAACACCTGATTCTTAACCAACTGAACTGAGTGCTTTCTATTGTGTATCAGCTCTCACACAGAGGCTAGTTTTGGAGTTCAAATGGATCATAATGCTCATCGAGATCAATAATCTGCATCCTCTACTTTATTTACCCTGCATGCTCGCTTTACAGTGTGAATATGTTTCGGTTTGAAAACATGGTTTGAATTTCTGTATATGCAGCTGGGGAGTTCTTTCAAAAGATTAATTAAGTTGAAATGTCTGCAAATACCTCCTTACTGTATGCCTGCTCTTCTTTCTCGGTTAAGGCAGCCTAGTGGTGAAGTACACTGCAGAAGAACATCAAGCAAGAAAGGAAATATGGGATCAATTCCCAGAAGAGACGAAGGGAATCTAACACACACGCACAAGGTGACATATTCACACACGCACACACACACACAAAACAGATAGGTGACAGACAAGTGTGGTTTCATGAAAACAACAGCTGAAAGGGGTGCAAGAAAATCACTCACACACAAACACCTACACACACCTACACACACTCACACACACACAACACCTTGCTGCTGATATAGAAATAACCAAACTTTGTGATCCTTCTTCTTGTACAGTGTCTTAGTACAGGAGTAGACCTTGTGAACACAGAGATCCCATCATGCGTTCTATTTTGCTGCCTTGTTTGTCTCAAAACTCTAGTTTTCCAAGAAACAGTAACTTATAAATCTTTTATCTCTCTCCGTATTTGCCACACTGTGTAACCTTCAAACCTGTGGTACCCTTCAGCCTCTTGGCATGCTGCCCAAATGTCCCTGTATTCCACTCTGCTGAACAGACTGTACCATATATGATCAGAACAAGCCAATTATTTATTTACAATGCTGCCTTTCTGTCACACTTTTTTTTGATGCTACCTTCAGGAGACAAACAGCATGGTAGCCAGATCTCTAGAGACGCATACTCAGGTTCCACTCCCACCCCTTTTCATGTGATATTGGGCTGCAAAAATGTCAACATGATTTTATATCCATGCCTTAAGGTTAATGCTCCTTTGACCGCCGGATGTCATCTTTGAATCCTCACTGTGCCATGCAACAGCTTTTTTTTTTTTTTTTTTTTTTTTTTTTAAATATTTACAGCAAAGTTGTACCATAAAATTGGGCTATAAATGTCCAAAGACGTTTTGAATTGCACACTCATCCATAGTACAGTCTTTCTTCACCTGAAGCAAAATAACCTGGAGGCTGGGAAATTGTATTCAGGGAGCTGGCAAGATGATGGATGCAGAAGTGTAACACATTCATAATACTCCAGATAGTTGGGTTATGGCGTGAGATAAATGATTTCTTAATGTGGAAAACATTAAAAAACAATAGTGCTCTTTAAAAATGTGTCATTCAGTATTTGTTAATTTTACTGCAGTTTGTTGTTATATTGTTATGAGATGTAGTTTCATTTTTTTTTTTAATTTTTGCTTTTGAAATCTACTCTATGTTGCGTCTTTTGTTTGATGTGTTTTAGTTGTTTACACCAGATCCTACCTGATTAAAAGATGTTGGACTGAGCCTGCACCCCGGGGAAGACACTACCTAAAATATTTGTGCTTGTTATTCTTCTGCAAATTAGTTAATATACAACAAATAAGAAATCTGTAAGATTTGAAAACTTGTGAGACAGCTTGCTTCTATTTGGAAACTCTCTTTTTATAATTAAAAAAAAGAAAAAATGCATTACATGTGAGCATTTCACTGGCCCTCATAAAGCTGCAGCGTGTATGATGTTTCATGAACACACTTTTTGAATAGTTAAAAAGTGACACTTGAATAAAAAGTGCTGGCATTGTTCATTCCCTGTGTTTTCTTTTTGATTCTTTATCCTTCATACACCACTGACATTTGGGCGGTGTGCCCCAGTAAGTAAAAGCCGCCCAAGTAATTTTCTCTTTTAGATTTATCTCTGCTACTGTGATGCACTAAGCTGGCACTCTAACCTCTCCGGTTAGCCAAAATATAGCCAGCATGAAAACAAATCTGCTGAAATAAACATCAGAGTCCACAAGTATTTCAATAGAATGAAGTGAGTATTACAGTTTGCACCTGTGCCCCAAAGTCACCTTGCAAACTGCAAGCATCAGTTACATAAAAATACAGCACAAAAATATTCTTGCTAAAGAATCTAAAACATAACCTGTTGAGCAAATACCAACATATAATGATAAATACAACCTCTAAGTGAATCAATTACACTAACACTTTTACGTAACCTACTAATAGTAATTACTAGTTATATATTAGTGAACATTATTATAGTACTACAGTAAAATATTGAATATTTACTGCTATTAGGCCTATTTACACAGTGAGTTCAAGAGAAAAAACAAAACCATGAGATGTAAAAGTTATTTGTTTTACAATTTGCAATGTTTAAATATTGGGAGGTTTTGTAAGAACATGCAGGTTATAACTGTGTGCTCTGTTTGCTAGATTACGTTTAGATATTCTTACATTTGGGAACAATTACTACTGCTTATTAAGACTGATTTTAAATTTTGTTTAGATTTTTTTACATCTGATTTTTTATAATGTACTGCTGGACAAAATTGTCTAAGACATATGACATATATGACAAAGATGCATCATTATACCTCTCATGCTACTGCACTTGCATTTGATTATACTGCATTCAAAAATAAGCAATTACAACTTTGAAGACTCATATCATATTCTCCTCCATTTCACGGCATTGTGCTGTGATAAACTTTTCCCCAGTGTAATAATCTGTCTTGATTAAAACTGTAGTGCTGCAATGGATGGGAACACCACATATTGCTCACACTTTTGACGTGCCGCACCACTTCACTCTGATGAGCAAGATGGAGTCTGAAAAAGCAACATTGGTTTCAAAATCTAATTTTTTTAAACTGCCAGACTCTAGATGCTTGACAAATATCACTGAACCAATTAAAGCACACATCTGTTTCATTAAGAGGCCTCATATCCTTCCATCTTATCTGTCAATCTTATCTCACAGTGCTTTCCTGCACCTCATCACATGTCTTCATGCTTGTGTGACCGTGGAGATTAATTGAGGCAATTTCACTTCATTTCACAAGAAGAGAAAAACTTGCCTTGGATTGCTAAATTGACGCTCAACTTTATTACATCTTAAAGTCACATTTGCTGCACAAATTCTTATTTAATTATTAATGGATGAACTATGAAATAAAATGGGGAAAGGATAGAGCATACAGTAATCTGCATGCATGGTCTTACAACAAGCCAAAGAATGATTGATTTTTAATTTTTTTTTTTTTTGTCAATGTCATACAGGCTAAATGAAGTCAATAGTAAGGCTACAATACAAATTAAGTTTCAGAGGTTAGATTCTATGACTCAAGAATAAAAAAAAGCAGAATAGTGCAAGCAAATGTTAAACAGATGCAAAGTAAATGTGTATTCATAGTCACAAGAGAATCTTTTCTTTCCGACAAGTCTGATTTTAATATAAACACTGATGTTACGTTGTGGGCAGATTCTGAGCATGAACCCAATATAGTCAGATCTCCCTCCCTGTCAGACACGGAGCCACTTTTATGTCTTTCAGCATTTGCTTTAAATTGGATTTTGTCGGTCCTGAGGTTTACATGAATAACAGGTAAAGAAAGCATAACCTGGGGAGTATTTCCTTGTCTTTTTTAAGCCGACTGACAGTGATGTAAGGAAATTGTCTAAGGCTGACTGTCAGCTGTCAGTCTCAGGTAGATGTGGTTTTCTTTCCAAGCAGACTGGCTGCAGGTGGTTTATTCATTCTTACTTTTATTCAATCTGACTATTAAATCAGGTGTGCTAACAAAAAAAAATGATTCCTAGTCAAAGCAGTCGCCTTCAATATTAATCGTTTGACTCCAAAAAAGTAGTGAGCAGCTGCACTAGACCATTTTATTAATGGTCAGGAAACATTATTCACTTTCCATATACACAGATTTTTGCAGCTAATCAATGCAAGGAGAGTCTTGTAATATGAAAGTATTTCCTCTCTAAAGTTTAGTTTCTCCCCCGGTGGGCAGAAATTATATGCATATTGAAACTTTCCACCATTGCACAATTGTTTCTGTTGTTGTTGCAATGCCGACTGACCAGAGATATCGAGTGAGAGTGCAAGCTTAGCATATCAAATTGATTTTTTATACATTTACGGTGGCTGTGTTAGAGAGTTTTAAACTGTCTTCATATTCTTTGGCGTTGCTTTATCATGGCATCATCCTTTCAGACTACATCTTCAAACAATGTAAAAGCGTACTCGCTCAGACAAAGGTCACAGAAGTAAAATATAGATGAAAGAAAGTTTAGGATTTGTCTAGTTGAGTTACTCCTGAAACAAAACAAATAACTGCATTGTTAAATGTTTTATGACAGTGTTGTATAAACTTACAGATCAGATAATTGCATTGCTATTGTTAGCTACAGTACCGCTTACTGATTTATGCAAAACACATATAAAGTAAAGTTTCATTTACAGTTTTTTAATCTGTTATGATATTTAACATTTAAACCTCTGAAAACTGTAGCTCTTTTTCCATCCTTATTTATCAATGCAATCCACTAAGCATTCTCCTCTGGTGATACATTTGACTTAAGTCTGTCAGTCATTGACAGCTTTGAGGTGTGACAATATTTGGGATCAGAACAAGATGAAAGATGATAAAAATTTTAGATGATAACTTAAAATAACTGGGATTAAAATTTACATGAGGCATATAATGGTTCTTTTAAAAAATAGTTTTAAATTCAGAAGATGTCAGTTTGTAATTTTTCCTTTCCTGTGTGACAATCTAATGGAGATGTCACATTTGGCTGCCTGGACGGCCTATGGTTTAGCACTGACTCAGATTGCCTTGTGCCATTTTGTTTTCAAACAGGGCTTGAGGCTACATATATGTAAAGGGAGAAAATAGATAGTAAAGAAATGGCACTGAGTGCAGTAAAAATACAGGGTGTGAGTGTATACACGGTTCAAAGTGCCTCTTTCTTCTCTTGCTTTTTTGCAAGCAACAGAAAAGTGCTGGCAGATTATAACAACCTGTGTCATCGTTGCGTTTTTGTTTTTTAAATCCTGCCATTTCTCAAGCTGCTGTGTATTGAGGTCCATGAGGTTCTCTGCAATAATATTTTAGCTGACTGTCAGCAGTCGACTTTTAAGGGAGTGATATTGTTCTTTTGTGCTGTTTAACTACAGTTCATAGTCAAAGTCAAGGCACCACATAATAATCTCAAACTTTGGAGCAGCCTCTGACTTCTGTGGCAAGAATCACTTAAACAGATAACTAAAGGCATAAGTAAAATGAGTGAAGTGACAGCACATGTGGTAGCCAAAGTCATTTTATGAAGTGTCTGCAGTGTATTGATCAGTGTTTGTGAGGGCGCCCATGCATCCATTAATAAAGCCTCGGTGCACTTAAAGTCATTATTCTTGTCATCATTGGAGAAATACCATTGATTGGATTAGATGAAAGGAATTTGCACAGAAATGGAGAGCTTCTGTCCTCTCTGAGAATCAAAGGCCAAGCACTCAGGAAATGGCCTATCTAGACTATCTATCTGTTCTCTCAGTGGTGCATGCATTCATCTGTGATGTGTGCCATACGGCAGCACTGCTTGCATTCGATTTTCAGAATTACATTGTATACTGATACAGTATAGCTTTGATGCTGAATGTAAGATTTTAGTGCTGTAATAGTGTGTGTTCTGTGTGTGCATGGGGTTTCCACAGCTAGAAGATCTTATACAGTACGGCACAGATTGCATCCTCATCTCAAGTGAAGCAAGTGAAGATGATGAAATATCTCATTTCCTGTTTTGAATTGGAAAATGTAGAGAAAATATATATCATTAATATAATTAATTCAGATATCATACAGTATGTGGGTATGACAAAAAGCGAGTGAATTAATATTTTGGATATTCAGAGAAATGAAAGCGGCTCCGTACCCGTTTTGACTGTGTGTGTGCTGATGTGTTAAATGATTATTATCACTACAAGATGATCTTTTAAATATTCCATAAGCATAAGAGATTTTATTTCATTTTTACTGATAAAAGCAAGCCGAGCTACTTTTTGTCTCTGACCTTTTCTCTACATGTTTAACTGATTTGATTGTCACATTATATAAGATGTAAGAATGTCATGATTCAAGTGTATTAACCTGTAAATCGTATACACACATTATTTATCGTATGGACTTGACAAAGCTCCTGTATATCTTAGACTTAGACGGTACTTTACACCTGCAGATTAATTCCTGGATCCAACAATGTAAATAAAGAACAATAATGTTCTGTTCTGAGCATGATAAATCAGTGCATGACCAAATGACTGTGAGTATCTTAGGTGAATGTTTTAAATGTCATAAAATGTCACATCAGGAATTACATCAGGAATGTGTCTGTAGTAAGTACATAGCTGCACCTGGCAGGTATGATGGATGGTGCACATACATGAACAGCAAAAACAGTCTGTGCTCAGTGAACAGTGCATAAAAATAGAAATGCTAAATACCGTTTAAAGCAGCTTTCCATCATTTTTCGACATTTGAATGTTGCACTTTGTTTTTAAATTTTAGACACAGCAAGCCTATGCTTTAGTATTAAAGAATTACATCAACTATTTCTCAGAAGTCTAAATTTGTTCAATGGGTGTGATTTCTCCACTGAGCTGCACTCCAGTTTCAGAGTGTCCAGCAGGATGAGTGAGTCTAATGCTGCTATTGGACTAATATTCACATTGAGCCAACCTTGCGCTAAGGGCAAGACGCACTTTGAGAAACCCATTATGGTGCAGTCCAGTGGTATCTGTTTCTCCACACTGGGACCAGTGTTCATGTCTACTCTCATTTTATCACTGACATCTTGTCGGGAAGGTAATCCAAGAATTCAAAAACATCTTGTTGGAGTCGTATTTCAGGTTGGTGAATCACAGTAAAACTAAAGTGGCCTTGTGAGTAAAACTTCCTGGTTTCTAATTTAAGCTCAGTTTTGACTGGAAGGAAGATATGGTGACTGCTTAATTGTCTGTTTGTATGTATGTATGTAGGTATTCATTTCTGTTTTTAGTCATAAAAGATCATTACTTGTCTCATCATTGCACATGAATCTACTGTAACTATTGAATTATAATAATTTTGAATGATTCAATTACTACCAATAAATACTAATAAATAACCAATAAAGTGCATAAAGTCACACAGGTGATACACTACTAAAGAAGCTACCTATCCTTGAGAATAGAGCAGTAACATTTTCGTTTTCTATCTAGAGCACAGAAATTAAACTATACATGCATGGTATAATGAACACCCTTTCCACTTGATCACATTTTATTCACACTTTTTCTGTCTAGACAATCCTCAAATCCAAAACAAACCACCACCACCCAGGAGAAAAAGAGAGAGCGAACCATAACTGAGTTTTGCCAAAAAATCTCCAAAGTCAAGAATGTACTTTTAGTCCAAATTCTTTTATAGCTGAACATTTTCATACTTATTTTTAGGTTGTTTTTAGTTGGATATTTAAAAATGACTAACAACTTTTAAATACTGGTGCCCCTGCAGTCTTCCATTCACTGAAGGGCAACACACATTGTGGCTTTGGATTGTGATGCATATCAAAAGCACCTGCACTTGTTATTTTTTATTTAAACCCACACACCAGGGGAGTCCTAATGCTATGCCACTGTCCTATTCTCCACTGTTAAGGCATATCAGAAATAGCATATCCCAGCTACTGTGACTTGACTACCTGTCTGTACCATGTGTCCGCTGTGTGCTACAAGTGTCAAATGTTGTACATCAAACAACTTTGATCATTACCATCAGACCAATAATGTAATATATTTGAAAAAATTAAAGCCCATTGTACTGTCATTGTCAGTTTTTATGACTTGTACTGCATTGACACTGTCCAATTTAAACATGTAGCGAGTAAATCACTAGAATTACGAATATGGTCTAAATTTAGAGGAACAAAAATTGGCCATTGACTGTGAAAAGATCAGTGGAAAGTCCACATGTGGTGTTTACACTGCAGCGCCAATAAATCAAACTAACGCTGAGAAACAGAGCAAACATTTTCTTGCCAGGCCTAAGCGCTTAGTGGACAGTTACAAAGTGGGCAGTGTGTTTTTAATCGCTTCATGCCACACTCCTCCCTTTGGAGGTGGAGAACAAGCTTGTCGATCTGTTCCAGTGAACATCAGGGGAGAACACCTTGAAGCCCAGAGCTGCTATCTGCCATGGTGCAGTGGTGGTAATGATTAAGTATCAGTCCAGCGCGTTCTTCTCATTTCCAAACTATCAGTTTCACCTTCTCCACTACATCACATTTGTGGAGCAGAAGGTAATGATCCACTTGGGTGACTGCCAAGTCATTTTCTTTCCTCTTCCTATGCTCTCTCACTCCCCATTTCACTCTCTGTGTCTGCTTCTGTCTCTCACATTCTCTCTTCCACCATGTCCCTCCTCATTCTCAGTCTTTCAGTTCTGGTATTCATTTCTCAAGGTTGCCTGTGGAGATAAAATAGCCATGCCCACTAGGTGAGCGAGTCAGCCCTGCGAACCGTCTCCGGCAGGAGGTCAAAGAGACTAGCAGTTGTTTTACAGACTTCTTTATGGCTGTCGCAGAGCATCCAAAAGAGGCAGAAAGGTGAGAAAGGTTGTGCATGCTGCGATTATTGGCTGTGCACTTTACCCTGCTGTTTAACTTTGGATATCAATCAATTCCACAGAGAGAGGAAAAGTGTTTGAATGAAGCAGTGCACTGTAACACTTTTATTAGGATCCTTATATTACTATACAGTAGGTTCATAGTATAGATTTGCAAATAGGATTACCTAGAGTGATTGACTAGAAGTGAATAATAAACTTATTCTGCCCCACTTACAACTAGTCGCATCTGCTAAATGAGACCAGAGGGTTGTGAAACTGTTTGTGAGGTTTCTATCTGTTTATCTGTCTGTCATTCCTGATATTTAACACTGGTAATAACGAAGGTTATGATATTGTAACCCTAGTTCTATAAGCACAGGCAGATCCCTCTATTGGTCTCTATGGGCAATACTTTCCTCCAATCATATGCACGCAATCGTCCACTGAAATTTGCATGTACCTACCAATTACGTAGGTACATGCAAATTGGTATGTATAAGGCAGTGTCTGGCTGCCGCTCTCATCCAGAAACCACTTCAGTAGATGACCTAGGAGCAGCAGGATCCATAGGTAGAGGGCTCCACATGTGCTTATAGAACTAGGGTTATAATATTGTAATCTTCGTTCTAAGTCACACAGGTTGCGCCTTTTACTGGACTCTATGGGTACAGTAGGCAGAGCCTGATGAATGTTCGCCCTGCCATGACATGTCATCAGACTGACTCACTGAGCCCAACTGGCCATAGGTCAGTTGCTGCTGCCCTTCTATTACTTAATCCAAGCTTAATCCAAGCTGCTTCAGCGGAGCAGCTGGGGGCCCAATCCAGCCGTAACCTTGAAGGAGTCCAAAACCATACAACAGTCACCCTGCACACCTAATTCCTTGAGTCATGCAAGCATGGACCTAGAAAAGGAACCCGTCATGTCCAAGAGATAGAACCTTATGAATGGACAAGGTGTAGACCAAGACGCTGTTGTGCATATGTCCTGGGTGGGTCCTTACCCACCTGCCTGTAGGCTTGGGAGATGCACTCACAAAGCCAACTAGTTAGGCGTTTCTTGGATAGGGATTTACCGGCTGCTCCCTCTCCATAGCACACGAACAGGTGTTCAGTGCACCGAAAGGGGGCTGTGCATTGCCAATGCATGTACTGGGTACAATAGATGCAGTTTTGCCTCACAGACGTCCACATGGGGTGGAGGACAAAATGCCACTAGCTGAACAGCTCTTGACCTAAAGGAACTCCTTATGTTCTTGAGAACAAAGGAGGGATTCACCCTGAGTGTAGCACCACTATGGTCACCAGGAAGCAGCAAACAGCCCCTTTTCCACCAGATAAGATACAGAAATCGGCCTGTTCCACAATGTGGGTATCTAGCGGCGTA
Organism: Thunnus thynnus; assembly: GCF_963924715.1. Lineage (NCBI taxonomy): Eukaryota > Metazoa > Chordata > Actinopteri > Scombriformes > Scombridae > Thunnus > Thunnus thynnus. The sequence goes on from NC_089518.1 coordinate 31,673,572, forward strand.
TTAGTCACAGCAACACCCAACAGGGACACCCAACACTCCCAGGTAGTTAGTTGCCACTGCCAGCTACGTGCTCAGCCAGAAAATTTTCACGAAATATTCCAGTGTGTCCCTATCCTGCACCAGCGGAGGCTGCGGCTTCCTGCTCACCGGCTCCTTCCAGGACACTTCGACACACTGCCAAATGTCCAGGAGAGGAGACGAAACAAAGGCAGGTTGAGCCGGATAAGCGGGGCCATAAAATCCTTCACTAACCACTAGCCAACTAACTGGTTTGGGTGGAATAGTTGGGGGCAGTGAAAGCCCTACACGCTCCACTGCCATGGCCTTTGGGAAATCATGGCAAACTGAAGTCAGAGGTCGATTTCTAAAGATCAGTGATGTTGCAGACACAGACAAGAGGTTATCGTCATCATCCATCGGCAAAGCCGAAAAGGGCCCACTGTTGCTGGCGTTGAATCACAGGAAGCCCTCGGCAGTGAACACAGGGCAGTGGCTGCATCATGCCGCTCTCTGCGTGGTCTCGTTCAAGGCACTCAAAGCAAAAGAGATGCCCATTGGCTGTGGTGATGAGGCTGGGGCATGACAGGCAGGAACGAGCTTGGAGCGGCAACTTTGTCTGTGGAGAGGTAAGATCAGTGAGCAGATTAGTCGTTGCTGAAGTGAGAAGAATGAGAGCGGCAGCAAGATGCTGACTTTCATACTCTTGGGGACACATGTAATTGGTAGGCGCATCCTGATTGGCTGGCTACGTACATGCCAATTTCAGTGGGCGATTGCACTCGTGTGATTGGAGGAGAGCATTACCCATAGAGTCCAGTAGCGGGCAGAGCCTGTGTAAGATAGAACTTACGCAACGCTGGTCTGATTTTGAAGAAAGATGGAGGGATAATGCATTCTGGCACTACGTTCTGGATAAAAGACAACAAAACACATTCAGTAGTGTTGAATCTCCACATACAACCTAACATGATTTGCTTTCATACCTATTCATCCTTCATATTTTTTTTCATAATTTTACTGCAACTAGGTTCGGATGCTGCACCTAATCTCTGAGTATGTCTACATCATATGTGGTGGATGAAATGGTTGTCCTGTTTTCATTCTCAGCAAAATGGAAAAATTCATGATTATACAATCAGTATTTACATCAGTATCGGTATCAGTATACAATCAGTATTAACATCACTATTTGCTGTGAGCACTGATGTTCTGTTATGATGCACAAACGCTGACCTTCCTCAACAAAAGTTCAAGCAATTCCTCTCTGGAAATAAAAAAAAAGACCTACAGGCTTCAAACAGGGTCAAAAGAGCCAGATGATTCCAATACATCCTGCATGGTATCCACAGAAACGCCTCTCAGGAGTGGAAATCCTGCATGAAGCTCCCAGGGTATGTGGTGTGAATTTAAAGATGATCTGATGATCTGATGTGCTGACAGAGGAGAAACCTGCACAGCTGCAGAAAGTGAATCTGTGCCCTGAGATTCACATATACAAGATGAGGTCACTCAAAATGGATGGCAAGGGCGATAATCTCCCACAAAGCTCACTGACCACATCTTCCTGACTTAGCACACAAGTTAACTTGTGAGTCTCAAAAATCTATAGGGTGTATATGCTGTGGGAGCAGGGGTAGTCTTTCTGTGCATTATTAGAGTGCACATCAAAAAAGAAGGGCAAGTTCCCTCCATAGATTAAAGGAATTGAGAGGATTACATTTTCCAGCCAGGACAACGTTCCTACCCAATGCAATTACCCTTTCAGAGGTTAGCCCATGCATTTCAATTAAAAATGACGAGACGATTTCATAACCAAGGTGAAAATATGCTTTTAAAAGACAGGTGCTAAAGTACACAGATTGAATACATTTCACGTTGCTGCAGATAAGCTCACCACATCCCTCTAGCCTTGTCTTGTTTATCTTCTCAGTGCTGATAATCCTCTTAATATGGTAATATATGAAACACCTTGCCAGGATGTCTTTAAGTCATCTGCCCCTTGTTCATATTACTACAGCTCAGATTCATTTTCCTTCACATAGAAATCAGAGAAGGATTCGAAATAGGATTTGGGATATCTTTTGATGGGTCTCAGCAAGTTGACATTTAGTTGGACAATAGTATTGAATTACAGTAGCACCATGTTTCTGATGGTTATTACAGTTCATTGACATCTCAGCTATTTTTCAGTGTGCATCATGGCAACATCCATGTCCCAAAACACAAAAGAACTGAGGATAATCATAGACAGGTTGGATAATGAGAGTGAGATAATTATCTAGGAACTACAGCACAGTATGTAACTCTGTCGTGCTCCTCTGTGCAATTACTCCATTTAAGACCCATTAACACCAAACATCCCAGCATTATTGTAGTAATTGTTGTTTTGATTGCATTCTTTATTATTCAAAGTATATCTGTGACCTCTGCTAATTACTCAATCAAATAGGGTGTGAATCCATTTTGGATTATACAGGAAAAAGGAGGATTTGTTAAAGATAAATGTTGCACATTTCAGCTCAGTTTATATGATTGTCCTTGATGTTATTCTAGAGTAAGCGTCCTGCCTCCTCTGTTGTTTCACACTGCCCCTGTTTGCGCAGTCAAATAAACTAATTATACACCTTTAATGCCTTTTTATTGGTGTCTTTTTAGGTGGCAAAGACCACCTGTTACTGAATGGGGCAGATAGTGGTGTATTCACTTAGCAACAAAGAAGTATTGATGTATCATGGTTGGGGTTGCCGCAGTTTCCACCTGTGAAATGCAAATGTGACCGGGGCAGGGTCCAACATGGTCAGCATGCAAATTAGTTTATCAAATGGTCACGGGGTACATCACACTTCTGACCTGCTGCTGCTGATGCATCCACAATGTTTGCGTGCTGTTTCCTTCCCTCAGCTCGTGGGCTCAGGGCTGTTCAGCAGTGAGTGGGAGAGGGAATTCAAAGAGAAAACCTTGAAGTCGCCTATTGTGAGCAGCTGCGTGTTTGGCAGGAGGCAATTGAATAGTGAGACACCTCAATCTTGTTTTAAGCTTTCACATTTCAGGTAATATTTAAGTTTAGTTACTGCCGTTTTTTGCAGCATTGGAGAATTAAGTAACATTTATACAATTAAATAGCTCAAATTATCACCATATATTTGTAAGAGATTGATAAATCACCTTTTTCTCAGCCTAGGACACATCAGCAGATGAAAATCTCTGTGCAGTGATCTAAAGAAGACAGTGAAGCAAAGCAGAGTTTAAATATTATTCATTGGTTCAAGAGCGAACAAGCCTCCCTGCACCATAAAGCAAGAATTTGGGCTGTAGAGTATGGGAGGGAGACTTTTCATAGATCATGGCCGTGACAGCTCTCCTGAAGCAATTTGAAATAAAGTTAAGAAAAATCAGTCATGATATTCTGACAATCAAGCAAGACATATAGTACTTTAGAATTCTGTTTCCTCCTTATTATGACCAGTCTTATTCATTTTGTACTAATAAGCTTTCTCTCATGCATTATCTATGTTTTTCCTGTATATCTATCTACCTACCTACAGTGGGGTACAATGAACATAAGAGCATAATCCTGTTTGGCTGCTTAGCTCTCACACACTTGCTTGCATTTTCAATTGGTATGTTTTCACTTTTACTAGAGTAAATTCCTTTAATGTGTGGACTAACCAATGATTTGGGAAACATAATGTTATCTTGGGTGACTTTGGCTGAAGTCAGTGGTCTGTAAGCTTCCCCCAAATACATTAAATAGCAAGACAAGAGATGCTGATGTTAGCCTGAGCCTAGTTTTCAGAAACTCTTCCAAAACTTTTCCAGGCCACAGGCTCATTTGTTGTTCTAGTTTCAATCACTTAACTATAATCTAACACAGAATGACTTGCTTTTTTTGTAACCAAAATGTCAAAAAAATCTATTTTGAAAATGTTTTCTCAATTTCACCTGGGAACACTAAATAAAGACAGACACGCTTTAGCTTTACTTTCAGCAATTAGTTTGTTGAAGTAGTCGTCAGGATTTCCAAGTGGTGTATTTCTCGATTCAGAATGTAACTCTTCAATTATTTCTCACCTATCTTTATTATTACACACAATTTGATTGACCTGGTGGCAGGAGCCTCATTTGCCTATCACTATGTTCACGGAAGAAATTGAAATGTCTGTTGTTCGAAGAATATTACATTGCCTGCTGCCACTGAGAGTCTATTCAGTATCTTATTTTCATTCCACAGGTTGCTACACGTCTGTCAGATTTCAGCTGCTGGATCGTAACATACTATTTCAGGAATGATGCAGTATTTCCTCCTTTGTAATTGTAAATGGAGCCACAATAATCATATGGCTATTATAGTTTTGTAAAGGTTTTGCTTACAACGATGAGTGTGGGTGTGTTTAGAATAGCATAAGCATTACACAGACCTTATTTTTACTTTCTATGATCTTTGTAAAAAATGAAAAAAATCTGTACCAAACTGTATGTACTTTAGTGACAAAGTTTCAAGAGTAAAGTCTTAACTTTGGCTTTCTAGCAGCAGTGAAGTGACACACATCACAACTGTTATGATCTCTGAGTTTTCGCACCATTCACTGTATTCTGTAGATGATATCGACCTGTGCCAGTGGAACTGTATCTTCTGACTTCTTTGCTCTTAATACTTCCTAGGCGCTCAAAATGACAATGAGAGATAACTATCTGAAAAGTGCTTGAACTTCAATATCCAGAAATCCTGTTATGTTATGTCAGTAAACTCTACTGTACACACACTCTCCTCTCTGCCTGATATGAGATTGTGTGATACTAAAGGACATAAAAGGGCAAAAAGAAGAGAGAAAGATCTAACATTGGAGTCTAGCTTTCCTAGATGTGGCTGTTTAGGACAAAACTTGCATTTTAGCTCACATGTGTCAATGTGCTATTTTCTGAGCACAGATGTACTATCCAACATCCAAATTTCATTTTGGCAAATAGAGTGAATCTATAACATCTCACAATGGAGAGAGAAGACTTTTTGGTTTAAGGCTGATAAGACATATGCATTTTTAGATAAAGTGCTGCCTAAGGCCAGAGGTCCACTTTGCAACGTAGTCTCAGAGGACAAGTAACATTTTTCGACCAGTTTGCCTTTTGAGGAGTGCACATCCAAAGATGAGTCTAATGTAGCACACTAAGAACACTGAAGAAAATATAAAGAGTGTTTGATAAGTATTGACATGTCTAGGACAAGGTCAGGAGTATGGATTGATAATTCAGTGGGATCATGCCTACCCTCTCTCAGAAAGGGGCGATGAGGCTCCTAATAAACTGCAGATATGCAGATTCTAAAAATTCTTCTGGGATTCATGTCTGACTTGTTCCATCATCTAATGCAGCCCTGATGTGGCAAATATCTGGAGCAGATTGCAGTCTGTTAAATATGCATAGATACACTCCCATGCACTGTCTGGTGTAGTGTTGATGTTTTTTTTTTTGTGGTAAAAATCAACATCCCCCATATTCTGTCCACACTCGAGACACTCATGCAATGCTGAGCGTGTTTGCTGTGATATAGTGCTGCAGTCAGCTACTGCAGACATCTGAGAAACAAGGAGGCTACATCTGGACTCAAGGTTTAGACAGGTTTCATGCAATTTTACACATTTCATGCATTATTTATATTTCTGTAGCAGAGAAACTTTTGGGTCCATTTTGTGAACAGTTACTGAATGTATGTTGTTTTTGTTGAATTGCAAAAGCTAGTTCACAAAACCTATCTTTGGAGCTGGCTTAGTCACATTAAAAAAAAATAATTTTGGAACCCTTGATCAGAGGCGTATTAGCAGCAGTCGGCACAGTTGGAACCAGCATCTGAGGCGGAAACTCATCACTAAAAGGTGGCCCAACTCACCACCCTATTAAACTCCTTCTTATGATTGCATGAGGTCTAATTCACTACAATTTTCTGCATCAACACCAGATTTGATTACAAGTTGACAAAAGGTTTCATAATCTCGAGCCTTAAAGCAAAATAGATCACATGACCCAGTTTCCCTAGTTTATAATGCATGTCATTGCAACCACCTAAGACTGTCATCATGGAGCTTTGTCTTATCAAACATTCATGCTCTATTTTCCTGGCCAAGGTCCCCAGGCGAAAAAAGTCTAGACAACACACTTCATCTGGAGCTCTGCTATGTGATTAATTATTACATAGATTTTAAGGATGCTTTGCAGTGCTTCTGCCACACCTCATTTGTCAATTTTGGGCATCTTTCATTTGATGTTATATCTTTTCATAATTGCATTTCATCATTGTTTGACTGACAAAAAGTTTTTGTTATTTTTCTCAATTCAGTGCTATAGCTTATGTTTTGATACACAAAAAAACTGACACCTCATCTATAGAATATTTCTACCACAGTTAATCTCTCCTGCTTTGTTGATTCAAAAGGACCCTCCCCCCAATCTGCCTCTTCATATATATGTATATAGTCCAATCCAATCAACCTCAGCTACAGGTCTCTGTCAAGGAAGGTGACATTCTATTTTCTTCAAGGGGAAGGAGAGTACTTCCATTTCATAGAAGCTGTTATTTGCCCTCTATCAGTGTGTCGTCCTTGAGCCAAAACATCATCCCTCAAAAGCTGTTTACCTACGGTACATGGGTCATTGCCTTCTTTCTCATACCTACCTGTGTTTCATTAACCTTTATAACCAGATTCTGCTCTAACAAATACAGACACCGCTAAAAAAGATGTTAAGGTTTTAGAGATGCAGTACACAGTATGTGCATCTCACACGGTCCCAAAAATCTGACATGTCGATAAATGGAAGACATACAATGACGAAAACAGGAAATCTTTCCTGTTCTGTTCCAGTATTTCAACTGGTTTTGTGTTTTTACACCTTTTTGTGATTTCAACCTTCTTTGCACATGACCAACAAGAAAGCAAATAAACAGTCAATTAGGGACAGATAAACAGATAAATCGGCTGTTAGAGAGAGAGATAGACTCACTCTTGGCCTATTATTAACCTCCATTTTCTACCGAGATCATTTTCTGGTAAATGAGCTAATATCTCTTCGATCACTGGATAAGTCTCTATTACAGGCTTTTCTATCAGTGGGTTTTCACTTGAAGGGGAACAAATTACTTGAAAAAAAAAAAAAACGTAAAGATAAAAGTCAACAAGCTTGAAGGACCACCTCAAGATAATGATTTGTGTCAAGGGGAACATATTGTTTCACTGCAGTCTTGGAAATGACTTCACTCGTCAGGTTGGCAGACACAAACTGTTAACAAAAAGAACAAAAGTACTTTACAGTGGTGCTCACATCTGTAAAGATTCTCATAAATACCACTGAACGCCTCCTGCGTTGTGTCACCACAGCCGTAGGCCAAACTCTTAATCAAAATTCATCAGTAAATATTCATGACAGCATGAGCAAACATAAGGTCTTGATTACTCCAACATGAGAATGACCTCTATCAATATGTTAATCATTTAAACGGAAGAATCTACCATGGAGTGATATCAGGAGTTGTGCAGTGTTCTGGCTAGCAGACCGGCTGATCCTGTTTGGCAAAGCCTAAAGCCCCCCCCACCGCCGTCTCTCCCCCACCCCCGTCTCTCTCTGTCTCCCTCACTACAACAACCCCTCTCAGCCAGACTGCCTTGCATTATTTACATGTTTATGATTAGTTAAGCCTCACATGGAGCCGCCATCTGCTGGAAAGTTGCATGTAGAATTGGAGTGCCATTAGGCCTATTTATTTTTACTGAAGGAAAGAGAAAAATAAGGAAGAGCTGTGTGCCTGAAATACACACTCTAAGTTAAGTCCATTGCCATGAGCACCCTAAAGTTATAAAATGTGGTATTTATGCCTCATTAAATGCTCAACATTACTGTTTAAAAATTAACCCCAAACTAGAATAAACTGTACAGATGGTGCTTGACAAGAAGTGCCCCATCCAATGAATACCTTCACAACACTGCAATACCTGGAAACATACTGTACATTCAGCTTCAAAACATATAAATATTAAGCAAAATACATTTTGAATAAAAGTGGTGAATAAATGTGTTTAAAGCACAAATTAACATTTACAGGACCATACTAGTGTGTTAAGATTTAGCTTATGAACTACAAATCATGTGTACCTTATTTTTCTGCTGGCTATTTTGAATGCAGTTTGGGATTTTTAAATATTCTACAGTTCCAGGCAACCACTGGTTTCCTATTTCTGTGTGTCATAGAAATCAATTAACAGACTCTTGAAGAGTTTTAAGTTGTGTAATTCATCATACTGAACATCATGTGCATCTTCATTATTATTATTATTTTATTATTATTGTTATTTTATTGTTAATCAATGTTACATTATTATTGTGTGGTAATGTAATAAAAAGCAGAGTGATATGAAAAGTCTGCTCTGCATTACCTCACAAAAATATTGTAACTATGGTAACCCAAAAGGAATCATTTTCAGGCACTCTTTTGTAGAGCAAGGAGAAAAGGTTTATTAAGAGCCTTTCTATAGCCGGGTATATTGTTACTGTAAAATGGCAAATCACAGAGTCAAAACCAATTGACAAACATTAATACAGACTGACATATTCTAACATAAAGTAGGGTGGGAATCGTGGGGTGGATGGATGTGATATTGATCTTATTGCAACTCCTGCATAGTAACTTATACTGTAAGAGTCATTATAAGTCATACATTGATCACTGCTAATTTTGGGTCCATCGCGGAAGCCTGTATGCTCTAAAACCAACCATGTTGTCTTTGATGGCACTTCAAGGAGGCCGACACAAACACTGACAGACAGAAAGACATTCTGACCGTTCCCTGTGGGTTTTTTCTTAGCTTCTGTCAGTCTGCAATATGCTTGACTGAAGGAAGTTGTCACTAAATTGTGACAGCAGCGCGCCTCCTGTAAGTGAATCAGATTGGATTGTTCCAGCACTTTGTCTTTTCATCGTAGGAGGTGGAGCTCTTCCTGTCAGACACAGGTGGGCTAACAGAATGATGTAATCAGCTGTAGACGATATGCTTCACTCACCCACAGGGTAGATAACCCCAATAATACATTTGTTCATTCCTTGTGTTTTTGACAAGAGGGAGTAATACAGCCAAAATGAAAGAGTTGACAGAAACCAAGAGTAGACAGATTACACTTCCACACTATCTTGGAGAGGGATGTGTTCTTTTGTCAAGTGTTGTTCTTCATGCACACCAGGTAAAAGTGAAAACTGTGGGATGCATGTGGCTGCCTTTTATTGTGAACTATGGCCATAGCACGAGTTTTTTAGGCAAGAGAAGATCTTATAATTGTCCGCAACAGTCCATATTTTAATGCCTCCAAAATTTAATTTAGGTAAGAGGTTTTTAATTGGAGTTTTTAATTTGAGAGTTTTTAATCCTTTCAGTCCCAGGTTAAAAATTCAGTTTTTGTTCTACCACCATTTATCAGCTACTCCATTATTATCTTCAAATATGCATGTAATACACATTTTCGTTATTCTCTAGAATAATCAATGAATAACCAAAAATGAAGAAATATTTGATGTCAACAGTTGTACTCATGAATTATGATGGATTATATACAAGTAGTATTTAGGTCCCTGTTAAAAATGTATTTATTCAAATTGAGGTAGTTATGCCAATGTACACATTTGCCTGATTAGTTGAATTAATGTTCTATAATAAGCTTTCTTGACAGCAACTTTGAGCTCATAACAGCATCATAACCAATAAATAACAAAAAGAAAATAAAATCCAACAAGGTGTGAGAAAGTGTGTATAAAAGGAAACTAAAGAAAAAAATAAGCATTTAAAACTTTTTTGTCCAGCATTACCCCTGTGTTTATGCTCCTTCACTCTTTGGTAATACTTTGTGGTCAGTCACAGCCAATCCATTAAAAGGCAACCATCCACTCAACCTCTCAGGGAAGACCGATTCCTCCAGAAAGCCTTTGGGTTGAAATGTGACGCAGGCTCAACACCAGTCCTTTGGGTGTCATCAGGGAGCCATACATATTGATTAGTAATTGTCCTTCCTCCTTTCCTGAGAGGCTGTTTGTCCCATAGGGAGGCAGCCATTACACCACAGCTGGCCACAGGGACCATTCAAGGGCAATCAGAGCAAACAGACTCAGGATAACCACTTAGATGAGAGGTCATTAGCCTGGATTGGCACCAATGAGTAAAAAGCAAGAAAGTCTGAAGCTGTATGGAGAGGGTTCACTGTGATAGTGTCACAGTTAGCAGCAGTGGCACTGCTTATAAGCTCTCTGGTAAGTATTGGAGTTTTGGTTGCTTTTACACAAGGACTTACAGAGTGCAGTTGCTGTACAAGCTTGTACAGTGCTACAAGCTGCTGCACATTCACCCTCTTCGGCTACAGTGACTTTCTGGACAAATACTAACAGTGTTGCCTGTATAGCCAAACCTGATTTCTCTGTGCCACAGAACTCCATTGTTTCCCAAAAACACACCAATGAACCACTGCACAGGGTGACATGTTTCTTCATTACGAGGAACATGAGTTATCCAGTTTATGAGTCAATCCCACTGACACCATCCTGGCATTGTAAGTACTTTTCACTTCTGTGTATTTGGAAGAAACAACAGTCCACGGCTATTTTAGCCTTTTGTTAGCCTGGATTTTCAGTAAGAACCATTGGCCTTAAGGCTGAGTCCCACGGATGGGCTGGGTAAGTTGTAAAGTATTAAGAGATGCACCACTTTGATGAAACCATTCTTGGTTTCTGGCCTTTCATGGGATTTGCTGACAATAACAAGAAGTATATAAAATTCGAAGTCTACTTCTGTTAACCAGCAATGACACTGCTATTTTCATTTGCAACATTAATTTCAGTTTAGGATGAATTCTGCACTTTCCCCCTCTACACTTCCTCTTTCCTTGTTCACAAATAAACATGATGCAAGCTTCTCTTTTAGCAACATCCACCAGTTATGGTTGGTTAGCATTTTTGACTGAAGCTAATGATACAGTATACTATTGTTGCTCTAAAATGGTTCTAAATTAGTTAATTAGCATAGAAGTCATTGTGACTATGTTCGTGCTTGGTTGTGTGGTCAATGTGTTATGTGACAGCGAACCAAACTTTCATTTTATTTAATACATTTAATTTCCTGCTTTTCACGTAGCCTAATGTGTATTAGCTTGCAAATTTAAGGGAATATACAGTACAGTGATTCTGTAATTTCTTTAGATGAATTATTCCCAAAGTTGTACAAAACATTTGGTTATCTGTGGTTAGCTGTAAGATTAATGTTTATAAATGAAGCTTTATTGGCTGTTGCACAGTGGTCACAGTAAAAGAGAAGTGACAAAGGCAGAGACAGAAAGAGTTGAGGGAGGCAGCTAAAGGAAGAACTTCTTTGTGAAGCTGATTTCAAAGCAGCAGCCAGCCAACAGCTCATTCATTATCACTGAAGTATTTCTGTCTGTAGACATTTTCTTAAAGTTGGAGGTAAACTTGTTTTAATGGGCTGTAAAACAAATATTTAGTGTAATGTAGCCAAAATTACAGCATTTGTTTCTAACTCGGCAATAAAAAACGGACAGTGGAGTTCTAAGCTGCGTTGAGTCAAATATTCTATTCTCTATTCTCTATTCTTTTAATCACTTTTTCATTAAGATATATTGTTACAGGATGTGTGCGTGAGTGTGTATTTCATTGTCAAAATCAGAATCTGTTTATTACCCAAGAATACAAGCATACAAAGAATGTGTCTATATTATATGTGGTGTGCCAACATCTTAACACAGCAGAAGACAGTGATACTCCATGCTTTTATTCTGCAATCCTGTATTTATACTGCACTACATGGCTGCCAGAAATTCTTTCTGGAATGTAATACAGTAGAGCCACACTAATAAACTGTAACATCCAACTACTTTCTGATCGCTCCTTGCACAGGATGAAGAGAGCAGCACATGAATCTCTGAGATAATTCCTGAAGGGCTGGAGCAAAAGCACAAAGCGTGTAGTAAAATATTTTAACAATCTATGTCTACATTTTTAAAGTTTCAGAATACTATATTGGTATTTCTCCTCCTACACTGGACATCTGTACATATGATTTTTATGCCATGGAACATGTAGTGATTTATGGAATGGGATGGCAACCCTATTGCCAGACAAAACATCTACAAAACCACAGATTGCATTCAGTGCAGACATTTTTTTACATCCTATGCCAACATTTCTCACATTCTTGCTTTGCACAATATTTGTGCATGGCAACTACTGTATGGTATGGGGTAAGGTTGGGGAAGACTGCCTTCCCAAGAGAGACAGACATTTCAGAAAATGCCCCAAAACAACATATGTTCATGTTCAAGTAAACATGGCCTTGGTAATTATGACTCTTGTCCATTGGGGGGGGGGGTGAGTCAATAAAATGTCTGACTTTGACACAGGAGACTACTGTTCCATTTCCGACAGTAAGTGGTGTTTTTTTTTTTTTTTATAACCCTGATTGTTCCCTAACCTTAATCAAGTGTTATTTTTAACTTGCCCTAAGTCCAGCCAAGTCACTTTTGTGCCTAAAACATATCAAACCTTAACCTAGCTGTATAAGATCAGAAAATGGTTATTTTTGCTGTTGTAGCACTAACAAATGATGTCACTGCTGTGCTGATAAGGGCGTTTTGCTCTGGAGGGGAAATTGCTTATAGTGATCACGTCTGTCTGGGTCAAACTGATAAGTATAAGCAGATAATTATTATAACCAAATTTAGTTTTATTTTTCTTTGTGTCTCATGCAGATTACCATCTAATTGACATTTGTATAATCATAACATGAATATAAAGTAAAGAAACAGACAGATTTGCTATTTACTGAATTTTATTGACTGTTCCAAAATACAGTACAGCTGTTTCAAATGCTGGTTGTTTCATTGCTGCATCTCGTTGGCTCATTTTTGGCAGTTTGTCATAAGCTTCAAGGAGACTTTGTTTTTCTCTGAGAGAAAATTACTTTCTTTATCCTGTCATGATTTCAATGTGCACGCAGCACCAGCCTCAGGTAACCAGCCGGAAGCAGACGGGTTACTGTGAGTCAATTATGGTGCCACAGCCATGAAGTGCATATCATACATGTATCATGGGAGTAAAGTAAAAAAAACAGAATTACCGTAGTTTTAAATTTATTTTTCCATATGTTGTCATTGTATGACAAGACGCAAAATGAACACTGTAAGCGGACTACTTGATTATTGTAAGCAAATTATTTAAACAGCATTGTATAGGAATGATTCTGTCCAAAGCTTTTTGATCCACATAAGCGGTTTATCACTGTAACTGTGATCGCTATAAGCGGTTTCAACTGTACAAAGGATGTGTTTGCTCTTTAATTTGGAGGACTTGTTCAGGAAAGATTGTGGTTGTGGCATATAAACCTTGATTATACTATGGTTAGGGTCAGGCAACGAAAACACCTGGTTAAGGGAAAGGAAATCTTGTGGTTACAGTTAATAAAACTGTGACTAAGTCTGTACTGGAACAATTCAGGATCTATTTACATTGGACATAAATCTTGAAGTGCAGAATTGTCGAATATGGATGTAATTCTTGATATTTCAGCATTACAATCATTTGGTTTTACCTCGGATTTCTTTTTCTTTCTGTCTTCCTCCTGTTATGAGAAACTGAAGTTCTATATGCATTGTTAGAGCAGCATCATATTTGTTCAACCAGAAGATGACAGATTGTGAACTCTTTGGCCTGTATTCTGACAACTGCAACATTAAACATCATTGGTTGTTGATTTATGAGTCCCAAACAACTCAAAGCTTGAAATTAATATCTATGTTATTTCCTTCTGACGAATCTTCATGACTTCATGAAACCCAACTCAAGGCCTGAGAAAAACAGCAAAACAAAGAGATTCAGCCAGTTAATATATATTCTTGCACTGTGTCTCAGCCAACCTGATTTCACAGAAATACATAAAATGACCAGAACCTCTTACCACATTATATGGTAGTAGCACATAATGCAATAAAATCATGTGCTGGTACCTCGGAAACAATGCCAATGGAAAGTCAGCTAGGATCCTTTGTCGTGGTAGACACATGAATGCCCTGGTTAGTGTTGTTTTCTAGTCTAGAAAACTTTATTTTTTATTGTCGTTTTTATTGTCATTTGACTGAATTTATTATAGTCCCTTAGTTACAATTTTGTTCTCTAAACATATTGAATTTTGTGTGATATAACTGTCATTTTGATATAATGAGGTAGGTTTGAAGAATTGCCAGAGCTTCAGCTGTGTCAAATACACTGGTCACTTTACTTTATAAAAAAAAAGGCAATTATGTTCCTCTTTTATCATTTTCCCTGTATTGATAATAATTCAGAAAATGATGATGATAATAATAATTGTGAAGACCACTCCCCTCGCACTGGAATGATAAATTTGTGAACTATGATATGATGACAATGCTAACCCATGGTTAACATGACTTTTTGCTTTATTGTGAATTTGCATATATATCAGATTGATATGATTTGAAATTAGAGCTCCAACATCATCAACAATACGACAGGTTAATGTTATGGTCTTTAATTTAAAATATTTCTCCTTCAATTTTTAGAAATCAAGTTTTTTTAAATTGTGGATGCATTACTCATGATCCTCAGCTACCATTGCTATTGAAAACCATAATTACAGAATTGATTCCAAACTGATTAAGATTTTGTGTGCATCTGATTCACACACACATACACACACACACACACAATGTTGGAGTGCTATAGTGGATGACATGGCTCAGTATTAACTGAGGAAGACTCTCATGTTTTAAGAATGATGATTTCATATTAAATATCCTCAGCTGTGTCCACCACAACAAAAGATCCTAACTGACTTTCCATTGGCATTGTTTCTGAGGTACTGGTACGTAATTTTAACACATTACGTGCCACCACCACATAATGTGGTGTTAAGAGGATGTGGTCATTTCACGTATTTCTATGAGATCATGTTGGCCTTAGCCAGCAAGAAGAATATTAAAAGCCTGATAAAACAATACAGCCATAATATATCAATAGGAAGTACATTAAAAAAACATTATAACCAGTTATACCATGATCAAGTAAAACCTACTGTAGTATGATGAGCCATAAGAGAGTAAGCTTAAATTCCTAGATTGCCAACATTACAAGGACTAGCAGTATATCGTAAATATATGTCATCCATCCATCCATCCATCAATGCATCCATCCATCTATCCATCCATAACACCACCACTGGGGCCAGTATTTTGTAGGTGACCCTGTGATCTGCTCTGCAGGGCAATGAGCTGAGAATTTCCCCGTGCAATGAATCAAGCATCAAATGATCATTAAAAGACAGGGTCAGGTTCAGGTGCAGATGAGTAGCATGGTACTATAGATAAGGAACGTCGTTTGTTACGTTAACTCATTATTATATACACTGTTTTGAACCACAGTAATTTAGTTGCAGAAAGAGGATCTCAGAAGTCTTGTCGTGACTCAGACTGAAAATGTTGAAAAACTGACTATAACACTGTAGAGTTGTGGGAAGCGGGGAACCAGCCTTGCTTGAGCAGTATATTGATCATCTTTCTGCAAAGTGTTGACACACTGCGTAACTCCACAGAGCGGGTTCACCTGCTCTGCACCAAACCAAATCATCGGAGACTCTTCATGTTTACTGCCCCTCGGCAACAAAACAATGAGACAAAAAAACCCAAAAAACAACAGCTATGTTCGAGAAGAGACGGGGAGATGCTGTATGTTTGGGAAAATTGTGAGGATTTATTTTAAATGAAGCACAATGGCTTAATTTCCCTTCACTCATAGCCTGAAAAACTGACACATCTAGCCCTTTAGATTTTCTTCTCTGTGCTGTTGCAGATGAAAGCAGGGCAGGAATCACGCAGCTTCTACATTCTCACTTGCAAATTCAGGGATGACAGGGTTCCTCCGCCAGCTTCAATTATGAATGACAGCCTTTTATCTCCTGCCTGCTAATTAGGTGAGATGATGCTATATGCTCACACCACGTTCTCTTCCCTTTTTTTGTTCTCTTAGATACCTGAATCCAGCCTTTCTAGTGAAACAGATAAGTGGGGAAATAAATGGGTCAGGAAGAATTATCTTTGAGTTCAAAAGAGTTAAGTTTAAAGTCATACAATGAATGAACCACAAAAAGAAAAAAAAAAGATGCCCACTGTATATCAAAGATAGAATGAAAAGAATTAACTGCACAGCTCCTATGGAAAATTGGCAGCTGTAGGAGAAACCAGGGGAAAGTTGATAGCAGCATTTTAATAATTTGGCTTTATAGTGAATATATTAATATGGAACAATGCTTGGGTATCCTTCATCCTTCACTCGCTATCTTTTTTTGTGGACACTTAACTGCTGGGACATCCTCGTCCAACGTCACAGACACTGATTTGAATCTGATACCCAGAACTTTAACAAGTCATCTTTAGTGTAATATGGAAGCATTGCATTTAAATACATGTCAAAGGGGCAACTCAGAAGGATTAGGTCACAGTTGAGATAGGAAAAGGATCTGGGGTCAATCCGACTGGATCCAATTAGCTGTCTCTGACAGGAGGCCATGACAAGCCTAATGCTGCAGCGACATCTTATTCTCTGAGCTGGGGTCCCCACTTGTGGAGGGATGGAGGGATAGAGGACTCAGGGAATAATAGAAGAACAAACAAGTCACGACTCCAGGAGAACACCCACCAGATACTCATTAGAAGAGAATCTCTGCCTCCACCCTCCCCTTTCTCTGCTCGCCAGCCCCCCTCTGCTTCCCCTCCCCTCCTCTGAGTGTTCTCCTCAGATTGGATGAGATGAGAGGAATATTTTTTTTTTCTGGGCTCTTGGACACTGACAGCAATTTTTTCCACTTTGCAGAGTATACAGTGAGCAGTATTGACAGCACTTTTGATAGCATTCAATTAAAGTTTTTTGAAATCTGCCTGAGGTGACAGTATTTCCTGTTTCAAAGGAGAGCTATAAGACTTTTTTTTGTTCTGTGGAAGAATCACTTCCTTGGAGTTTTGTGCTTTTCTTTTTTTAAAGTGATGTCAATTATTCATCATTAAACTTAAAAAAATGTCTATTTGATACAGGTCATTAAAAAAGGGAAAACAGTGTGAATGTTTAATGAGTAATGTCACTGTTGGCAAAAAGCTTAGAAGATTAAAAACATCAGTGAGTAAGACACTGGATTCTAAATGAGCTCACCTCTGCCTGAGAAAAGTTTTGGTTATTTTACTGGATGCAAACATTTTAGAGCAGATCATCCAACATTTATACATCCTGTATTAAAACTGCACCAAAACTGCACAAATAATCCATGGCCGCCTTATGACCTAACTAGCTCATTTCCAATGCATGAAATTAAACCTCAGAGAGAAGGAAGGTGACCAAAATGCAATCTTTTAGATATGGCATGTTCATTATTGAGTGAAAAAAGAGGAAACCATTTCCAACAGATAAAAGTGATTACTCACGCAGAACACTGCTCCCAGGGACTAAACTCTTTTTAGTTGTCAAAACAGTAAACAAGTGGTGGAAATGGGGCTGAGGGGATCAGTGGTCCTTTGAAGTGTTCTCTCCTTGTTTAAAATAAGCACAGTAGCTTGCCTATTCCCCTCCACGGCAGTGGAAAGCAGCAGCAGCTTAGACAGGAAGCTCTGTGGCCTTGGCACCCCATTTCAGGGACCCTGGACAGCAGCCTTGAAGCAGGAAGCACTGGGTGATGGACTAATCGTATTCAGGTCCCTGAACAAGTGCCTTCTAGGCCGCTCCCACACAGCTGTGTGTGTCGCTGAACCATCACCAGCTGGGCTGAACAGGCCATCCAGCTAAGGTTATACAAAGGGCAGGAGAGGGGCAGCAAAGACTGGATGCTAGATTCAAGGTTTTATGTAGGGAAGAGCATGCCCTCCATCATGAAAACCAACAATCAAATAGGCTGTCAGTATTCAATAAATGACTTTGAACAATGAATGAAAATTGTCTAATAGCAGGTGGTCAAAACATAAAGCCTTCACATGTCTTTCATGGTTAAGAATAATCATATGTGCATTTCATAATGCCAACATTACAGTTATTTGGCAAGGCCATTGAAAAGTGAGACTGCATCCAATTTAGCGCTTTGCAATACAAATGTCCCCCACATACAACATCCTGTATATGAAAGGTCACATACAGTCTTTGCTAATCTCAGTTTGCCATTCAGAGTGGCTTCTGTCATTGTTGCACAACACGGATTTCATGGCATGCAAGGGACAGGGTTTTCCATGCTGCAATCTCCGATCAGGTCGTACATTGCTCCAATTATAAAGAGCTCCTTTGGGTAATAAGATGGCCAGCCACAGGCAGATAAGTCTTAAAGCTGAGGCACATAATTTGTGCATTTAATTAGTGTTTGAATTGGCTATTTACTTGTGTAGGGCTCTTCTTGAGTGCTTATTTGTGACATAACTTGATCTTGAAGAAATTCTTAGCAAATAAACCTAAAATATTATGCTTTTAGGTTAAGTAATTGAGGCACAAAAATGCTCAAAGCACCCTCGAAAAGCAATCCAGTGAAACTGAACCTTGGTGAGATAGCATTTAAAGAATATACTTCTCAAGAAACAGCAAATGTACAGCAAAAGTTGTTCACTGCATGTTGTCTTATATGAATTATATTTTTAAAATCACTGAGCTAGCATTGTAATTGTTATCCTCAGACACCTCTGTTTGAATTCCTTTCTTCTTACAAGGCCTTCAGCTTCAGCAAAACAAAAAGTCTCCAATGAAAAGTACTCAGGGTCATTAGAACTTACATAAAAAGGGAACTCATGAAGAAAACAACTTTTTCTCATATCTGTTTTAGAAGAACAACAACAAAATGTAACTCGCAGATCTGTGAAAGTTATTTCTATGAAAATAAGAGAGATAACCTTATACATTATTTAGCCTACCTCATTATGGATTTCCAGAAGACATAAAGCATATTTAAGATTCATCTGATGACTTTTAATCACTATGAAACATCATTATGAAATTTATTTGCCTACAGCAAAAACTGACTTCCAGAAATTTGTGCACCACATTACTGCATGTCATCAGCATGCAAAAATTTAGTGGCACACATTTACCTGTGTCCATATACTATTAACTACAAGCTCTGTAGATTTAAAACGGTAAACTAAATGATCATTGGTCATCCACTTCAAAACCTTGTCTCCTAGAAATGACCTTTATATTTTACAATTTTTTTTTTTTCAGATTATGTTGTGATGGAAAAAATAATTGTTTTAAGGAATATGTTCAAGGCAATGTGCTACAACACTTACTTGCATGCGAGTAAGATTTATGGACATAAAAGTTAAGGTTAGAGAAAGATCATGGTTTGGGTTAATAAAGTCAGTGCTTCAAGTCACTGTGGACTAACAGGTATTAAACCAATCCACAATCATGACACTAAGCTGATATTTGGCTGCCTCAAATGAAATGAAAAAGTACCACTTTCTAAAAAGGCACCTTTCATAAAAGGTTTTACTGTAACATAAGTTGTTACTAATGGCTTTATAAATGGTTAATAATTGCTGACTAATGCTTCAAGGATTTTACAGCCTATCAATAAGAACAACTTCTGGATTGCTAAGGCAGCATCCCCCTCTACCATGGCACTTACTTTGTCTTTTCAGCTAGCTCTTTAGTTCATAAAGAAGATTCCTCCAGTAAACCATTTGACCGGTTAGCTTAAGAAAAGGGCTGCAGAACACCCACACCAAAGTAGACCCCAAAAAGAGACCAAGACAAAATAACCCACTAACATTTAGTCTGCAGAATTAGTGGCTTGATAGCAGATTTGATTGTGTATTATACTGTACAGACACTGTATGAATTAAGGTTTCAAACCCACATTGGTCACCCCTGACTAATTTTAGAATTTCTTCCAGATTGGTTGTTATTTAACGTGGACTTTGAGCGAGGTCACGACACCTGATTAATTACCTGAACAATCAGCAATCTGGCTGTCTGACTGGATTTCTGGCATGTCTGAAATTTTAGTTGACTGTCTTACAGTTTGAGCAGTTCCATGCTCTAATTTCCAATATGATTGCTGTCAAAAGATTCATATAAACTGTAGCAAGCTTGTTTTAATATTATTGGAATAGTGTTTTACATGTCGTTGCTAAAATTGTAGTCTTGACAAAGACTGCTGTGATATCGAACTTGTTGCAGAATACACAGACCGTATCATTTACATCTTGCAACTCCACATTTTATTTTATTTTTCTTACTTTCCGTTCATGGTAAAATTGCATAAAGTAAAGCTGACTATTTCTGTCAACATTGTTGAGACATCTTTTTTTTAAATAAACTTAACTGGAATTGTCACTGGATGAAACCATTCAGGGGATCCAGTTTATATTCAGTTTGAGCACCCACATTGTGGCCAGTCAATTGATTCCTACAGTGTGAGCATAAAAGTAGTAAGTTCTGGCCTTGCAGAAAGGCTGATTAAAATGTGAAGTGTGAATTAAAATGTGCAAAATTAATACAAATGCACAGTGAGAGTCCAGGTTTAGAAGGATGAAAGAAGAGAATTATCTTGAATTTTGCTACATCCTCATCTTGATGTTAATGCTTAATTGCCAAAGAAGAGAATAAGTACTACTGAGTAAAAGTAACACGCCTATGCTACCGTATTTAATAAGGTAGTTGAAAAATTAGATATGATGCGCTTTGTGATAACTAGGCAGCCACTTTATGGTTTACAAAATTACATATTGACAGCCTTGGAATTAACATTGTCACCATGGGCTAAAACATCAAGGATAGTACAGATGCATTAATTTATATCCCTGAGAAATTTGCCAGTACTGTTCTATGCTATGTTTAAGTCAATAGTACCACTTTCATAGACATGCACACCAAACCATAGGATGTGAAACTACAGAGGAATCTGTACCTGAAACCAATTGCCTTGCCACAATTACACATTTAATGAGACAAACTCCAGACTAACAGACAGAAGCTGTGATACTTACATGAAAAGAACGAGGGGAACGCACTGAGAATCAGAAGTGAGTTGTAACCCGCTTAGCTCCCACTGACAGCAGAGCTTCTCCCCATAACGAGGCTGGGGCTTGTTATGCTAATTGCGGTGTATATACCCAAGTCAGAAACCAAGAGAGTCAAAGCTGGAGTTTGGCTGTGTAAAGTAGATTTAAATCTTCATTATACTCTTTGTCACATTTATTGAATTAAAAAGCTCTGCATCTGAATAGGAAACTGATATTTTCAGTTCATTTTCAGATAAAGATTATTGCAAGATCTGGGCATCAGACCAATGTATGGCTTTAAATGTCTGAAAAATCTACTTTTTCTGTGTCCGTGCTGAGGATTGCTGAGCCTTCAGAGGAGGAGGAGATTGGAACAGTGTTCTCATCATCCCTCAGCCACTGGGTCATGGTTTGAACACTAATCCTGAAGGATGAGCAAGGTAGAAACATCCACCACAGCATGCTCCAAAGATTGCACCCCTTCTGTCTGATCGCATGCTCGCCAAAAAAGCACTCATGGTAGGGAAAAGGGCAGCTGCAGCTGTCAAGCACCTTTGCTCTGCCATTCTCAGCAGGTTACCAAACAGAGCAGTTTATCCAACTGTTCTGACAAATATGCGACAGAGGTTGGAGGTGAATGTTGGTTCAAGCTCACAGCTCCATCTGACCGAAACAGATTTGCTCTGCAATGTTTCTTTGCAGCAATCGATAACACAATTGTAGACTAACCATGGGCGTTGGCTTGACATTCACTGAATGGTGATACTGTTTGTCACTCAGAAATGAAACACAACAGGTGTAATTGTCAATGGGAAGCAGAAAGGCATTACAACAAAGGCTACCACCGGCTCTGCCTGCCTGGAGGTATCACTGCCCGTTTAATTATTGTTTTGCTGTCACAGAGATAATTCATTGAAATTACAGTGCTGTTGTGAAACATTCAAAGCCTTGCCAGCTTGTCTTGCTGGGCCAGTAGAAACAGCTACAGTGCTGCTTTGATAAAAAAGTGCACCCTGTTGTTGGCAGAACCCTTCTTTCTGCATTGTAACCACTGTTATTACTGAACTGAGTTGTAATTAATGGTTCAATTACAGAACAACTGCTGTCTTTGTGTTTAATTGCCGAGGAATCAATTAAGGTCTATTCTTCCCCCACTATGAAGAAAGAGATCCTTGATAAAAATGTGGCCAATCTGGGATTCAGTTACTGGAATATCGAGCAGACACTCGCCATTAAACCTCAAGGCATGGATGCACTCTTAAAAAAAATTCAACCAAGTTAAAAAACCTTGTGAGTGAGGTAAGTGAGGCAATTATAGAGGCAAACCATGGAGCAAAACAAACTCAATATCTTATTCTTCAGATGATTATTGAATATAAAAATCCTTTTAAGGCTTTTTGTGGATTTAAAATATATTACATTTTTAGGTGAGAAGAGATGAATAACAGCATCTTAGATATTTACTCCCTTAATGAATTTACCATTTTTTACATAGTTTTTGCTGAAAAGATTGAATACTGTCTGCCTTATCAAAACATCAGTTGTGATACAAAGCCATTATTAAAAGTGACTCTCTCTCTTTGAGTGTGTGTCTGTGTATTTGTGTTTTGCGGCAAACTTAGAACTTAATGTATACAGCAGAAAAAGAGAGAATAAAGGGAAGCTGGAATTGATCTTTTCACTTCTTTCTCTCCTGCTGCTTACAGAAAAAGGGCAGTTACATCACACAGCTGCAAGCACAACATCACTGATGCATTGTGGGAGATATTCCCAGCCCTGGTGCACCTTGGACCTGTGAGAGAGGCGTGAGTCACTTACTGCCAGGCACACTGTCGCTTGTCCCTGGAGGACCAATTATTCTGTATGTTTGCCCTAAAGTCTCACCATGAAACACTTAGAATATTTGAATAAAATATCAGGTGAGGCAGAAAATATGTTTCACAGTATTGATGGCCTCACAGTTGCATCAGCCTGTAGGCCAACTCACTGTGCAACAATATTGTTTGTATTGTACAAACACCCACAAGGATGGGAGGATTTTAGTAAATAGTAAATAGACGAAACAGGGTCACTTAAAAGGTTAAGGCTGGGGATATTCAGTATTTTTTTTATTGTCAAATTCCATGAAAAGACTAGAATCAAAAATGTTTGTTTGTCTCTCAATACTGCGACACACACATTTTGACAATATGAACTTATGACCCTCATAAACACAAAAGAATCCAAAAAACGTACATCTCTATATGATAAAAAATACCTCAATGTCCTTTGCCAGTATTTGAAAACCAATTTTTGAAGCCCATGAATTCTGGCACATTCCATGAATTTCATTTCCTCAAGATGGACAGATGGCAAATAAACTCTTAAAATTTCTTTCAAGTGAAGGAAGGTGTGCATTGCTCAGGGTAAAATGCTATGGCAATCCTCAGGAGTCAAAACTGTAGTCTGGCCCCTGGCAACCTCACAGCCTTGAAGGTCAGCTTCTCAAAGGCAACTGATATCCCTGACTGCGGCTCTTTCAGCTCGTCATCCATTTTGGCAAATGGCAAGACTAGGCTGATCAATCAAGCGCCGTCAAAAGGCCAAATAGAAAAAAGGCCAAACAGCAGCCCTGATCCTCTGTATCGACTGCTTGGATTATAGAGGATCACCCTCTGGGCTCTCTACGTGATTTGGCCATAACTCCAATACTATTTTATGATGATAACTGCTAACTTCAGGAATCAAGCAGTGTACACCTGTCCTCCTGCTTGTCTGCCAATCTGTAAAATGATCGATCTGTGTGAATAAAATGATGCATCTGTTCTGCATTATACCTGCAGGAAATATGTTGGTGAAAGTTATATTGTACAGCATAATCAATGTATTCCAACATGAAATGCCATATATATTCCAAGAATTTACTCTGGCAAGCAGAAACATAGCAGGGGTACTTAAGCATGCATTCAATAATGGCCAATCTGTAACAGCTACATTTTGAAATTAAATAGTGTGCATCTGTCTTCTGATCTGACCCCCCCACCCCACTACCGATCTGACCAACCCTGCTATCTTTGTGGGTTTGACAGCAACAAGTCAATGGTTGCTTCAGGTGCGGAGATCTGTGCATTGTGCATTTACAATAAAATGGCATTTGAATTACACTCCCAACAGTCATAGATTACTTAAAGGATATGGCTAGTGATTTTTAATATTTTTCTTATTGTCAACGATTCTCATGTGCAGTGCCAAACCAACAATGAAGTCATCCTACTTAAGCCTGATATATCTTATTAATCTGTGCTGTAGAGCTCAGAGAAACTAATTAAAACACGTAAATGAGCCACACTCTTGCACTCGATGACATGTTCCTTCAGCAAGGAGAGTATGGGCATGGTAGTTTGTTTAGAAATGGCTCCAAAGACTAATAACAGCAGTTACATCTTTAGTCCCTGGAGAGTAGTTCCGTATAAGGCAGTGCGCTTGAGTGGGAACGTGGTTCCATTTACAGCACTTCGCTAGCTTGTTGTGCTAAAACCTCTTGACTCTGTACTGAAGTTATTTGAGAAATTTACAATGTAAAATGTACAATCAATTTTGCACATATTTTATATAGAGGGAAATGCATTCAGCACATTTGTTACACTTAAAGTATAGACGCAATCCACAGGGTATCTTGAATTCATATCATCACAGTTCTAGTCGTCTTCAGAATCCATTGAGCTAGAAAAGTGAATAATGGAACCATTTAAACAAAGGCTTATATAGATTTTGAGTGGTAATGCACCAGTTGAGCGAATGCTGCGAGTGCTAGTGCACCAATTCAGAATAATATCACTCCATTGTCCCACCAAGTACTGCTTTTCATTCCTGGATTGCTCCACTATCACTGTAGTTGCTGGCCATAAAAGGAACTGTCAACTGGAATTACAATAGATTGCCTGTAACCTGTCAGCTGAGAGGGAATTTTGTTTTATAATAATAATAATAATTTGGAAACAGTGTTCAACATTCAATAATGTACAATTTGCAGTAAGAATGTAGGGTCTGTTTAAGATAAATGCATAAAGGATTTCTGCTATAGTTACCACTGTACTAAGACATTTTGAAAATCGTCAAGATCAAACGCCATGCTAACTCTTCAGAGTGTCAGTCCTCTCTGGATCTTTCAGCCATGTTGTGTAAGAGCTTTGTGATCAATACAGTCAAGAATTCTCCTTGAAACAGAAAATTCTGTTCTAGTGAATAGATGTTTCACAAAATGACATCATGGATCAGACTATTCATGGGCAGAAACATGTTGAATTTTCTCAGTAAATCACTGCATTCATTCTAAATGCAGCTCATGCATTTTCCAATTACACTCCAGTGTCAGGCAGCTGAATTGTAAATGCATAGTTAGCAGTCATCCATTTTGTTTCTCAAAGCTTTAATGAAGTAATGAATCAACATAGGACTTCATTATTTCTCTGCCTACAGTAAATCCAGAAAGTACTACATACTATGAGCTTTTGGCGCAGGTTAAATTACTGAAATTCAGACTGCTGATGATTTTATTCCATAACAGTCCCTCAAAGGAGTATAAGGGGTAGATGGATATGTGAAATTAATTAAAACAAATAACAAACATGACAAAATATTAGTGGACAGTGATAAAAACTGACAACTGACATTTTACTGAAATTAGATGATTTAATATTCTTTCTATTCAACAACTTTCTATACAAAAAGGCAGTATAGTTCATTGTACAACATCTCTTTCTGCTACAATGTTAGGTTGGTTACAAAGAGCACCTCGTGGATTAGGCTCGCAGTCTCTTTGGGCAACTTAAGGCAGATATAAAATATTAAGTGTTGTACCCAGATACTGTATGTGCAGCACAAGTACTGCCTAAATGTGCTTACAAGCATGCATGTATTGATGGGAACATAAAAGCAACATATATAATATGCATGATGCCAAAAAGGCAGTTGTTGTGCTGTACTCTAAGCATATGTTGAAGACTGTTCTAGACTGTGCTAGTTTTCACATACAGCTGGCATTTACCTAAAAAGCCAGTGGTTATTCCACTTATTATGCAAAAAATAAATCATTGCTATCACCTTTACCAAGTACAATGGCCCTTTTTTAATATCCCATGTTTGGAAATACACATATAATTAGATTTGAGCACAGTGTGGACACAGTCCCACTCACGCTGAAAAGTCAGAGGATGCTGCATTATATATGAGAGTGTAAATTCCTAAGATATAAGCCCCAGTGCTTGATTTAGAAAACAGGGATATTTCTTGAGAATAAGGCTGTGTTGCAGTATCGATCCAAAGTCGGATAACTACAGGCAATTTGTGTAATGAAGAACTTCTCCTGCCACAATCTGTAGTGCAATAATCACAACTCCATTTACTGACATGCCATTTTCCTCCATCAACTGAACAGTGCTCAAATGCAGTGATACACTTCTGCACAGCTTTGAAATTTCTTGGCATTTGCCAAGCTTTAGCCCTGCCTTGTCTCAGCAAATGCACAATCAATTTTACCTTCTTGTCTCCTGTTTCTAATCCCCCAACTACCTTTGTTCCTTGCTCGATACAGTTCGGGTTTGGTATGCTCACTCTACTCGATGGTTTTTGCCCTATCAGGTGCGCTGGGGATCGAATGTCGGCACTGTCAGGCAGCTTGTCTCAGTGCCTGAAGATGAATACCAGACAGTTACTCCTACTCTTCATCCTGTCTCTCATTATCCCTCACATTGTCTTACATGTGGTGATTGCTGCCTTACCTTTATCGTGTGCTCTGAAATGAATTGAAGTCATAGCTATTACACACAAATCTATTCCCAAAGACTTAATCATGCATAAAAGGCCCTATTACATTATTTTTATACTCATTATCAGTTGAATACAAAGGCACATTAGAGGCCTTAGCCCTTTTATGATTAATCAAAAGCACTTGAGGGTGGAAGCTTTATATCTGATACCTTTGAACAAATGTGTCCAATTTCACACAGATTAGAGTTATTAATTTTGATGGCTACAGTGGAATATCTCAGTCATTCTCTTCTTAAGATTCTGCTGCAGTGTCTCTTAGTACATAGTTTACTGCTTTAACATAAGCTATGAATCAAGAATACTCCTCTAGTCCTATTCTTTCTGTAAGTCTCCTCTAGCTGTGATCAAGGCATCTGACAGTGGCAGCCAGGATCTGGGAAATCATACTGTACAGTCTGAATAAATAAAGCCTCATCAATCATCACCAAGTTGACATGTTGTAAAATGCCTCATTAATGGCTTAATGAATCACAATATAAAGGTGTTGCCATCTCTCCCGCCTGGCTATAGCTATATACGTGCATGTCACTTTTATTGATCTGGCCTGTATGTGTTGATATATAGTCTCAATCTAATTGCACTCAGTGAAGGTTTTTATGGGTGTTTGCTGGGAAGGACATTTATATGGGGTTGCGTGAGCTTACCTCTAGTCATGTGATTTTTGTCATCAGTACTTTCCCGGGACAAAACTGTGCCTCTGTCATTAAAAAT
Organism: Thunnus thynnus; assembly: GCF_963924715.1. Classification (NCBI taxonomy): domain Eukaryota; kingdom Metazoa; phylum Chordata; class Actinopteri; order Scombriformes; family Scombridae; genus Thunnus; species Thunnus thynnus. Next base: position 31,701,163 of record NC_089518.1, read on the forward strand.
AATCGCTGGTTAGGGAGAAGGTAAGAAAAATGAAAGGGCACTGTATGTTTTATTAATATATCCTGCAACAATCACTGCAGAGCTGCAAGAGGTGACGAAGAGAACAGCTTTAGAGCTGGAATACAAATGTACCAATTTATGAGTTTGTACTGATACTTACAGACAAAAGCATTGTTATTATGAATATGAAATAAAATCTTGGTCGCTGAAAGTGCTAATTCACTTTTTTGGGGGGGAGGGGGGTTGAGTTTACCTCGTAATATAAGTTTGCTGTAATGTAAAAAAAAAAGAAAAATCAATACTTCATCCCACAGGGAAAGTACTAGAAAATTGATATAACAGCATACTGTATGTGAAACAGTCATCTAGAGCAAACAGTTAGGGTAAAATACTGTCCCTAAAGTGACGTTGACAAACGTCACCTTCTCAAGGTCATCCATAGAATAACAGGATATTGTCCTCAGGGCCACAGAGAAGATATCAGACCTAGTCATTCCTACAGCCATTACTCTACTGTCAGTCAGTCTCCCTACAGAAACTGTAGACAATAATGACTTTATAACTGATAACAGTTGTTGAACTGCCAGTAATATGGATGTATTTAATTGTTCTTCATATTACAGGCCACTTGATTACATTCAATTATCAGTAATCTCATAAGAACAACATATGTGACTATTGCAGTATTAGATGTGTGCAGTAAAAATTAAGTCTACTCTCAATTGGATTTATGATACATGAATGACAGGCTGAAGATATACAGTACTGTATTTAAAAGGTGCTAATATGCAGTGTTTGGAATCTTTGTGTGCAATGGTCTGCGGTATAAATTAGTGAGTAATTATCAGTTTCTTAAAATTAGCCTGTAAAATTTAATGGACAATTTATAATTTTAATTGCTTTGTAATTAGTCTGGATGAAATTCATTTTTCATGCATCAATTTTAAATGTCTAAATGACAGTCCCATTTATGCTCACCTTGTCTCACCGAAAAGCAAATGAAAAGCATGACTGATGTATTGAATTGGTGTAAATCTAGCAAAGCGGAGGGTTTATCAGGTAATTAGATTCAGAGAATTCTAATACATCAATCAATCAATCAATCAAACTTTATTTATATAGCACCTTTCAAACAATCAACAGCTAAAAGAGAAGAACCGGAGGAGGCCTCTGAGGGGCCTTCCTGGTTCATAAAACAAAAGTATTTCTGAGAGGTAGACTGGTGTAAGGCCATGTAGTGCCTTATAAACTAATAAAATAATTTGAAAACAATATGAAAAGTCACAGGTAACCATTGTAAAGATTTTCAAATAAGCAAGTGTGCTCTCCTGTTGGTCTTAGTCAGCACTCATGCAGCAGAATTTTGAATTAATTGTAGCTGATTTATTGTATTATTCGGTATACCAGGAAGGAGAGAGCTAGTCTAGCCTGCTAGTTATAAAAGTGAGCATCAGTCTCTCTGCGTTGCTCTGAGAGAGAAATGGCCCCACTTTGGAGATGTTCTTCAAATGATAAAATGTTGTTTTTGTGACACCCAGCACATGAACCATGAAATTAAAATCAGAATCAAAAATCACCTCAAGATTTAATGCTTCTTGACTTGGGTTGAGTCCTAGTGTATTAAGTATTTCTAAAAGAATCTGGTGGTCCACAGTGTTGAAGGCAGCACTCAGGTCAAGTAGTACAAGAACTGAAGGGTTGTTGTCAAGATTTGTTCTGATATCCTTCACTACTTTTATCAGAGCTGTCTCTGTGCTGTGATGTGTCCTAAAATCTGATTGAAACATTTCTTATTCAGTGTTTGAGTTTAAAAAGGTACTTCTCAAGGTACTACTAAAGTAGTTTCTTTAAAATTTTGCTTAAAAATGGGAGATTTAAAATTGGTCTAAAATTGCTGTGTTGAAATATCCAGGTTCCCTTTCTTTAAGAGAGGTTATAGTAAGCCAGTTTTAAAGTCAGTGGGGAAGACACCAAACTGTAGGGAGTTATTTACTAGTTTTAGAAAGGGAGGTAGGAAATGGGTCAAGGGAAAATGTAGAGGGCTTCAGTTCTGTTACTATTTGCCTGAGAGTTTCAGCATTAATCAGGTTAAAACATTTCAAATTAACATCACTCTGTACAGAGAATATAGGTAAATGTGCAATGTGCTTGTTATGCTGGCAGATACCAGATCTAATTTTGATTATTTTTCTCCCTGAAGTAGCCAGCAAACTCTTCACATTTAGAACCTAGAAGCTCCATAATGTAGTTAGTTGTGGGATTTATAGAGCAGAGCAGTCTGGGATTGTGATTTTTGGTGTTTATCAAGTTTGAGAAATATTCTTGCTGTGATGTTTGAATTGCCTTTTGTAAGTTTTTCGGTGAGTATTGTGTGATGTATTACTAATTTTGTTTTTCACCATCTGCGCTTACAGTTCTGCAGTCTCTTTTTGGCCCCATGGTTTGACTATTTTTCCATGGGACAACCTTTTTTGTAGTTATTTCCCTGATTTTAATAGGAGTGACTGAATCTGTTTTCATTTTATGGTTTAAGTTATTAACTAAGTCTTCACAGGATGATAGTAAGATGTTATTTTTGTAGGTTGCAGTATGTGATATGAGAGTTGTGGCTACTTCAGAGGTAATGCAGCGTTTTTTAAAAATACGTTCTGTGGTACAAAACTTAAAAAACACACAGTGGTGGTCAGATAGAGCCAGACAAGGAGACAGTAGATATATGGATGTTAAAACCATATGATATAATTAAATCCAAGGTTTGTCCATGTGTGTGATTCGGTATGTTAACATGCTGTTTAAAAGCCATACATTCCAACAAATCTAAAAACTCTTTGGCTCTGGTATCTGCTAGATCATCAACATGTATGTTAAAATCACCAATAAAAATGCAGGTGTCATAACTCGTATGAATGACAGATAGTAGGTCAGAGTATTCCATTAAAAAAGAGGGAACAGATAATTCAGGAGATCTATATACTGTCATGGCAATTTTAAAAAGTAGCATTATATTCAAAGGCATGAAATGTGCCAAGGTTCACATCCCTGCCCTTCAGTGTCTCTCTGTAGATTGCAGCTGTCCCTCCACCCTTATTTTCCTCTCTGGATGAATAGGAAAAGGTGTAGCTGGGTTAACAGGCCTCAGTCAGTGTGGCAGGTGTATCTGTGCCTAGCCAGGTCTCAGTAAGAAAAAGACAGCCCATATTGTGGTCACTGATGAGGTCATTGATACAAAAAGATTTGTTTGCTAATGCCCTTATATTAAAAAGTCATTTTGATTTCTGTCCATTTTGCAGCTGAAAATGAGTTTCTGTTTATTGGAACTATAACAACATTATTTATGTTTGGCCCCTTTATAGCTCTGTTGGCAGTGCTGTGTCGAGTTGAGATGATGGGTTTTTTAGAGTAAACGGGTGGGTGGGGTAGGTAGTCATGGTGAAATACATTGCACCATGTTGTGGGCGAGCTCCAACTTTTACAGAAGTTTTAGTAGGTTTTCTACTTGTCTTCTCCCTATTTTCATTGTACTGAGGTTTACAGTTATGCTCATTTTCCGCATGGAAAGCTTTGTCATAGATGGCAAAATCCAAAGATTGCGATTTGGGATTATCCCCGTCAGTGATTCTCAAACTTTTCAGCACCCATGAAACGAGGCAGTGTCCATTTGCAGCTCCTCATCACATATTATATATGTGTACTAGCTGTGAACAGTCATCCAATGAGTCATTTTTCCTACCCAGCTATATTTGATTTTACAGGCCTGAGGAAGTACAGTTATCCCAGAAAATGCAAAGATTACCGCACAGCCTGGAAAAACAAGTCTGTGTTGCATTAATTAATCAGTAATATTAATTATCTCACAACCCCTGAGATCTACAATATCTCATGACCCCTTGGAAGAGCCCAAACCCCCAGGTAGGGAGCCATTGCTCTATGTCATGGAATTTCATTAATCATAAAATGCAAATATAAGTCGATACTCTTGTCTGAATGAGTCCAAGTTTCAAGAAACTGTCATACACACACAAAGAGACACACTTACACAAAGAGTAGGAGGAGGTGAAAAAAAGCTCAACTAAATCCTCTCAGCAGATAAAGTGACAGAGTCATACAGTTGTGGGCAAATTGTTGTTCAGCTTGCACACAAAAACACTGATTCCTTCATACTTTTCTAATGACATCATATTGAAAATTAATTGAGAACATTATTTTCTGTACTGATATGATATATCATGGTGACATATTTTATGACTGTGGTAAACTGCATTAATGCTGGAATTCATTAAGTCTGTTCAAAGACATATCTTTAGTCATACGTGATTCTTACACTGATGCTGGAATTATTATGGTGAATATGGCAATTCGTTTGTCTTTTGAAAAATGACTCTAAAATTAATGCATATACATTCACCAGCCACTTCATTAGCTACACTAGTGCAATCTAATGCAATTCGATACAACAGCTCTGCCATAAATTCTACATTTATGAGGCTTATACATTTTCAGATTTTGACATTGTCAGAAAGGTGATAATTCTACTTCATTTTTGAGGTCATAGTGGGTGGTGGTGGTGTACTGGGGTGCATTATATTGAATTGTGTTTTGTCCACTCAATTAACATACATGAGGGGGACAAAATATCAGGAACACTTTTAGCTAATGTTGGCTGTATTGTAATATTATTTGTCCTAATTTAGGACTCATAAAGACCTTGAATATGCCATCCTTCATAAAAAAAAACAAAAAAAACTTGCATCTTGGCCTATTCTAGGGGTTTGCCCGAGTACAAATACATTATTCAGCAAAGCAGAAATAGTGGGTTTTATACAAATATTTGTTTCATACAAATATTTCAAAATTTATTTGTTTTGGGGAAGAAAAAAAAAACCATGTCAAATACCAGTTTGCAGGTCAGTTACATCGTTATCTCAGTCTCTCTCCTCTGCTCTACTGTTACATCTATCAGAGGTTAGTCCCAAGGGACTCTCCATAACCTGTTGTTCCCCTTCTCTTTTCCACAAAGTTAGGTTGTAAAAAATAGGCAATAAATGAAACGTACAAAGCAAGAATCACCTTTGAAGTTCTACTACATGTTACATGGTGCGCTGTCTCTGTGTTATGGGTGTATACATAGGTAGAGGTCTGCCTGCAATGAGTCAATGAGTAAAGTTTTAGCTCAATAGTCAACGCAGTCGTCTATGATCTGGGAGACTCCAGTTCGAGACCTAGTGTGGGGACCTCCTTCGTAAGGTAGTTTATTCATGAACACTTATTGTAACACTTTAATTTTCTAAAATTAAAAGCGTAATAAATACAAAAACAGGATTTTTAAGCCTCTTTCCACTTTTATTCGAATACAAATACAAATAATTTTGCTGCCTCAACAAATACAGATACAAATACAAATACTGGGCTCTCTGCACATCCCTAGCCAGACATAACATGGAAGTATGGAACATGTAGAAAGTTATTGGCTGGCATCAGTGGACCTTATTTGGTACCTTAAATAACAACCATGATTTAAAAAAGTATTATGACTTTTATAATATCAAAATTATGCCCTGGTCCTACCATTTTATGTTAACATCCCCTTGCTACACTGTGTAATTTTCAAGAATTGCCACTTAAACATCTTGCTAACAAAATAATGTACAGTACATTCCATCTGCAGCAGCTCATTCACTCTGTGACCTCCTACAGCTGTGCTCAGCTGTGTGTGCATTTAGTTGGTGGCCAATGAACCATTCAGTCGTTCAGTAATCAGACCTCACACAGTGACTGTGTGAAAAAAGAAAAAAAAAAAGAAAACAATCACACCATAAATGTGTTTCCTCCAATACTGTACATTCAGTCATGGTATGAGGATATACAGTACAACCAAAATAGATCACAATATTATACCCAGTTTCAAGCATCCTCTCTCCCTGTCTTTGCCCATATCCGGTTTCTCCTGGGATGAGTAGGCGGCTGCCTCTGCCGTACACCATGAGCCAACACATTACATACTCCTCTTAATGTTGTTCCATCATTTCATAACATGTTTTGAAAGTGGAAGATGATAGATACTGACCAGCTAAAGCATGGGACAAATAGCTCCTGACTGTGCTGTGTAAACTGAGGTCAAAAACAACTTCATCTCTATCTAATCGTTTAAAGATAACACCCTTTTTCTTGTATGGCTTAGGTATTAGGTGATTAACAAAGCCATGCTGTTATATACAGTAGATGAATGATAAGATACTGTGAGCTTCATTCCGATGTCTCAGATGAGTAGTTGTCACTGTTTCAACCACCTTATCAAAGTAAAAACAGAAAAGTTTAAATAGCAAGATCAGTGTCAGACTTTAAAGCTAAAATCAAACATTTGTCTGTTCTACAAACAGATTTCTCCTCCCCCTACAATCCACTGCCTGCAAATATCTTACTCCAGATTCTCAAATATGTAAAAAATCCATGAATTAATTTGTTTTACTCAGAAGCCATATGGCTTATTTTACCACACTGATGTTGATTTTAGGCTGACCTGGTGCAGTCATTATACAGTGGAAGGTTACAGATTGAGCACATATAACTAAAGATAATAGAGATGCAGATGTCGTATAGTTCCATGGCGCCATTGCAGAAAGGTTTCCATCATGGTGTTGCAATGGAGAATGCCTGATGTCTAAATAAAGCTATTTTGTTTCAGTGGAACTGTATGGGATAGCTCAACTCTATTCTATAATACACTTTATTCCAATTTTCTCCCTCTATGTCATAAAACACACAACTTTTTAATTTTTTAAATTTTTTTTATTCAAAGCCTCATAAATTGCAGAGAAAACACACAACATCCTGCATATGTGTCAAAGATGAGACTGGTATTCTGAATGCAGAAATATAAAGAGACTTCACTACCCACATTGCATATTGTTTGTGATTAGTGCAGCTACTTAGCCACAGTCACAGGTCTGGCATTTACCTTCCTCACTAATTTGATGAAAAAATAAGTAGGAAGTGAGTATCCACTGCAGCAGACATCACTTGGAAAAGCAATCCAGTTCAATTTAGATGGCTTATAATCAGTGACACTCAAGGTGGTAATTATGACAAGTGGGCATGTACACCCAAAGACCACTAACAAGATGTTGAGGCTGTTCTTTTTTGTCACTGAAATGTGCACAAGTTGACATCTGAATAATTGGCTCCGCTGTCTGGAGGTTCAGTGTTACCTCAGAAGCATGCAGTGGGCATAACAGCAGTCTAACTTCTTCACATCAAACCTTGGTTTAATGTTAGTTTGGAGCTATTAGTTGTCACAAGCTCACCATCTTAGTTTGAACATTCTGACAAAAGTTTCAAAATAAGTCCCAAATGTGTTCATGTTGAGCTAAATAAAACAGGGCACTTTTTTTTATAATACTATGGTGACCTCTTGGGTGTGTTGGTGAATGATGTGTGTGAGTCTGGTTGTCACATGTTTGTCATACTTTACAGAGAGTGTTGAAAATGTGACAACATGACTTCTTAGTCCCTTGGAAAATATTGTAGAAAGCCAATCTGCTGAGTTTTTTAGAGCCTTCACTGTAGCACAAAGGGAAAAGGCACATATCCTTTCAATGAATTGAAAGATGATTCACTCACATGGTACATTGCATGAAAGTTATTTTTCATTTAAAAGTACAATCAGTGGGAGGTGTACAGAGCTGTCAAAGGTGCCTTTATTAGGGGATGAATATAATACATTTAGCCTTCTTATATTTTTGTATTTAATTTAGATCAATTTGTTTTTACTTTGACATTAAAATATTTTTTTCTTAAACAGTGTCAAAAAGGCCTAATTGCACCCACTGTGATTTCATGTTGTAACAGAATAAAAAATGAAAAATCCAGCAGTGGTGAATAATCACCCTGGAACAATAGTAGAAACAAGATGTTCACAGCCTTACAGTATCTGTAGAGAGGTCTTAAGAAAGATTAACCCTTTAATAATATTACTGTTTAAAACAGCTATTGACAATGCATGTTGCACTTCTTAGTCTATTTGATTGTTGTATTGTATTTTTCCTTTATGTAAGGATAATTGGTCACACAGTGCGATACAATGTTACAGTAGCACAGTGAGTTTTATTATTTAGTTGAAACTCGTGCATTTGTTAAAGTGCAGAGAGATAATTTATTTAAAAAGGTGTCAGCTTAAGTGTATCAGAGAAGAAGAAAATTAAAGAAATTAAAGATAATGTGAATCCGGTGTAATCTGAGTGCAAAATTAATTAAATTGATGCTGATATGCAATCGTAATTAAGATAAAAATCCATATCATCTGTAGGATATCAGAGATGCCCCAAATCCCTTGAGGCACAATTGGGTGACTGGGGAAGTTCATGCATTCAATCCCGGATGGGCCTGGAAATCAATTTAAATGCAACAGCTCTTCCTGCCAAAGTTAATACCAACATAGCATTGCTATTTTATACTTAAATTAATGACTTATGCAACATCAAAGTGTGAATGAATTCCAGAGGTAAACTTGTCTGGTATATCTTCCTACTAGAATTGATGGAAGCCTCTCAAATAAATATTGAAACATCTTCAGGACCAAAAACAGGAATTCATGACACTTGCAAAGCACGTCTGACTGTTGTATCTCCCCAAAAATTGTTTGGACTTGATAATTGTAGTCATATGAGCTCTACATGCTGAAGTGCATTTTTAAGAAGCCCATTTTTAGCCAAACAGCCCCCATGACAAATAACTTAAAAAGGCTATTCAGATGAGAAAAGGTGAATGTATTTTTTGAGGTACAAGGGAACATTTCATAAGACCGGGGCTTAAATAGAAAACTAGACAGAAATGGCCAATCAGAGGAGACTAAAGGAGAGGCAGAATGCGTTTCCTCTCACTTTTTGTAAACGGGGAAAAAATGCAACTCTTTTTGAGTTTCTAAAGGGCATGTTTAGGTTATTTGTCTCTCTGTTTCAATTTTTTTCACATCTAAAAGAATGTGGGATCTTGTGTTTCTACAGGAAATTATCATTGTCTGTGTCTATCCAGTGTCCTTGAGCAAAGGTTTTACTTTTAAGTTATTCAATCATCCAATCAATGACTTCCTAATAGGCTGCACAAAGGTAATTTCAAATCAGCTGGAGAAAGTTATTCATAGGCATGAAAAAGTGAGTCACCATTGGCAGAGTCCAAGAAAAATCAACACTGAGTGGACCCACGTCCTGTTTTACAACCCTGCTGCTGACTGTAATGATGTCTATTTCACTTAAACAACAGCAGTTTAGGTGGAATACAAAGATGAGATCATCATTTTCCGCAGAAAACACATTTAGGGAGATTCCTCATTTACAATTGTGCCAAGGTACAGACATACAATAAGAATAGACATAACTAAAATCAACAAAGAAAGCTAGGAAGTAGCAATAAAAGAGGAATACATGGCTACATCAATTAAAAAAAATAGGTAAAATAAACAATGTTAAAAGGTAAAAGTGCAGGAATTGACAAAGAGACAAATGAATAAAACAATACGAACAATTAAAAAATTAAAAGCAATAACAATTACAATCAATAAAATTAGCAATTAAACCTTGGCACTGTCTCAGCGGTTTCAATTAGGTCATCTTAATGTTTTCTTGAAGCATATTCAAGTATTTCAAGTATGTGGGGCACAGTAAGCCGATCTTCTTAACTTCGTATTAATTTTTGGAACCTGCAGGGTGAGCCATGTCTGTGAGCAGGTATAATGAGCAGGTATATTCCAACTAAGCAGGACTGAGAGATAGGGGGAGAGCCTTTGTAAAATAGCTTTATAAATGAATAAGAACAAATGCTGATTCCTCCTCATTGACAGAGCAGGCAAGCCAGTTTTTTGGTAAAATGCGTCCCATAACTATCTCCAGTAATGAATCTTAATGCAGAGTGATACAGTATACTACATCTAAAGCTCTGAGAGTGGAAAATAACATCACCGTAATCCAATACAGAGAGGAAAACTGCTTCAACAATTATTTTTCTTGTAAGTAAAGGAAAACAAGATTTATTTCTAAATAGAAAGCCCAAGTTCAATCTCAGCTTTGATAACAACATATCAATATGAATTTTAAAAGTAAGTTTTTTCATCAACCCAAATACTTAGATATTTATAGTATTGCACTCTCTCTCTATTATGGTGTTATTAACAGAACACATTTTAAAACAACCATAGTCAATATTTCTTGCATTTGAAAATAACATCCATTTTGTCTTTGCACAGTTTAGGACCAGTTTCAAGTTATGAAAGTGTTTTTGAAAGAGGCAAATGACAGCCATAGATTTAGAGTGGTGGCATGAATAGAGCACATGAGTAAAGGTCAGTGTCATCTGCATAAAGATGGAAGTTGCAATTGTACAATGAAGAGGTAAGACAGAACCTAGAGGAACTCCCTTTGCAATGAGGAGAAAATAGGACTGGACATTACCTATCTTGACACACTGCAACCTATCAGAGAGATAATTCTGAAACCACAGGCAGCGAGCATTGTCAAAACCCAAACAAGAAAGTCGGTGTAAGAGCAGAGAGTGGTCAACAGTGTCAAAAGCTTTAGTTAAATCAACAAAAAGAGCAGCACGGTGTTTTTTATCATCTAATGCTGAAATTGTATTGTTAATAACTTGGGAAGTAGCAGAAATAGTGTTATGATCAGACTTAAAAACCAGACTGAAATGGAGTTAGTGTTGAACGCATGGATAAGAAGGATTTTAACTATTCATTAACAAGTGACTCAAGTATTTTTGCAAGACAAGATAGTTTTGAGACTGGGCAATAATTATTTAATTCCTTTATGGAGAGGAAGAACATAGGCAGTCTTCCAAATTGTAGGAATGATGCTATAGGTTATGCTAAGATTGAAAATATGAGTTATATACTCAGAAACTAGCTGTGCTGAGAATTTCAGAGCAAATGGTCTCAGTTTGTCATCACCCGTTGATTTTCATGCATCAATATTGCATAAGGCATCAGCTACCATCCTACTGGAGACAGGAGATAAGCTACAGTTTGGTGGTAACAGGTTGCAGTGCTAATTTGTATTTTAAAGTTTTGGAGACCTGCTGGCCTTTTCAAAAATTTATATTACTCAATAAAATTGTTATTTATTATTGGAATCACATCTTGGTCAGGTGTTTTTTAGAGCTTGTGTGACCTGTTCCTTCCTTTTTCCTTGGGTCCCAAAGTGGTTAAATTGAAGAATTTCCTTGGGGTGAAATTCCCCGATGTGGTGACCAGTATGTGTGAGTTAGTTTTCCTTTGTTTCACATTTCTAATGCAAACAATCAGGCAGTGATCAAGGTCAAAAACACCACAGGCAGGATATTTCTCTGGCCTGTTTGGTAATGTTAACTCAATTAAGCTTGGTTTGGAGGAATCCTTCAGGTGCAAGTGGGATATGAAATTAGTTGTATAAAATTAAGATTGTAAAACAATTCTGTAAGATTATTAGATGCCGAGGCAAGCCAGTCTAAATTGAGGTCACCAAGGATAATCACCTTATGATCAATCAATGGTGTAATTAATTCAGTCAGTTTTTCTAGGGCTTCTGAGGGGGCAGAAGGAGGTCTGTAGACACCAATTACTATTACTGAATTATTATGTCCCAGATCAATTTCCTAGGAAATAAATTCTGAATATTTAAGAATTGAGACTGAAGTCAGCACAAGTACAGAGAGAGATGATTTTACATATACTGCCACGCCACCACTTTTACCAGCTCTATCTGCTCTGAAAATATTAAAACCATTAAAAGAAACAGTTTGATTATCATTCTCTTTTTTCAATCAAGTCTCTGTTAAAATCAAAACATCTGGATGAGTTTGAGATAACAGGATGCTTAAGTCATCATATTTGTTATTACTTAGCAAAATTACATACTGTGTATTAAGATGTAAGAAACCAAAATCACTTCTAGTCTGAAAAACCTGCGGATCATTTTAAATTAGCGTCTGAAGTGACAAGTACTGCAGAAGACCCAGAACTAGTTGATTTTAGAGGTGAAGGAGATGGCTTCAGGCAACTTCACTTCAGACATTAACAGTGATGAGGTTCCTAGCACATGCATCAGATTGTTTGACTGCAAATCTCACAGGGCATCTATAAATGATTATCACCAGGATGTTGAAAATGTCTGTGACTGGTTTGAGTCAGATAGAAAAGTTGCTGGTGTTAGATCTTAAACCAAACAAATAAGGACTGTGACCTGTGGAACATCCGTCTCTAATGGACCAGTCATTTCTAGTCATGAAAGTTGCAGGGTGGCATGGTTTATTTCTGTAAGGAGTGTCTGAACGGATGATTCCGTATGCTAAATTGGCAGATAGCATCTGCGCTTCAGCTTTGTTCGGGTGGAGACCAACTGGGCCAAAAAGATGCCCCATTCCCAGAAGATTAAAATTATCGATAAAATCCACACTGAGAGCATCACAAGCAGAGGACAGCTAGCTGTTTGGGCTAATTGGTCTGCTGAAACACCCCATTCCTTGGCCAAAGGTGGGAGTTGGACCAGAGATATATATTCTTCTTTTGGATGTTTTGAAGATATTAAAAAGGTGGGCAAAATCACGCTTTTAAAGCTCAGACTGCTGCTTGAGAGTATCATTTGTGCCAACATGGATGATAATACTATCTATTTAAGGGTGAGATTTTATTATGTCTAGAACTTTGTCTGCAATGTCAAGCACTTTGGTACCAGGGGAACAGAATATGAGCCTTTCTAACTCTCACATTTCTAATTATCAGGTCTCTGATTATTAGCATTATCGAAGGCTTGTGGGCACTTTGTGGGGAGGGGATGTTAGCAGCAGCCTGGTGAGTTGACGCTGGCCTCCCAGGTTGGCTCAGATGGAGCGTAGCTGCAGTTTCTTCAGTGTTGGGCATTAGCAGATTTTTTTCCCTCTTCTGAGATGTTAGGAGGGGGTTGGATAGAGGGGGAAAGTCTAGATCATCTAGGATGTTAAATCTATTCTCCAAGTGAATCTTAAAAGATGGGGGAGACCAAGAGGAGTGATTAGCTGTGCGTGATGTTTACATATTGAGACATGAATCAACAAGAACATGACTCCAAGCAAATCAGCGTTTACTTGGAGTCATGTTTCTGGACACCCGGCAAATGAAAGTCCAATATTTACTCTTGTTTTAGCCCTGGTTTGGTCTCCAATTAGTCACTAATTTTGGATGTCTGCTGTTTGGTACTGAGCAGGTAGCTACAGTGGGTTTATCAAAGTTTTTTTTGCAGAAAACAGAATCAGCACACATTGTTTTGGAAATGAAAAGGTTTTTGCCTGCTGATATCCAAACACACATCACTTCCTATCTCTTTCCGGCCCACAAACAGTGAAATGCGATTTTATATGACCAGTGTGGCTAGCTACTGGCCCAAAGTCACATTTGATTGGATGAACTTTAGTAAATGTCCCTGAGTGCAGATTGATGAGTCATCAAACATTTGAAACTGTTTTACAGGAAGAGAAAAGACAGGGATTTTGATGTGAAAATATTCTGATATTGATTTTATATATATATATTTGGAATATAGCAAGAGATGAATGGAAAATTAACACAGGGATGCTAAAACTGGGAAAACTTATTTTTTCATTTCATGGGGCCTTTAAAGACTCTAAAATACTCCATAGAGCTGCAGAGGAGATTTGTGTAGTAAATTTAGGTGGGTTGTTACTACTTATTACTTTGGTCCATTGTTAATATAAAAATATTGATTAGTGCAGCTTTACATCTGCAGTGACCAGTATCCAAAGGATGGATTTGGGGTGTTACTTGTTTAAATTACTAATAATGGAAGGGAAATGCTTTATGCCAGGGATCAATTCATGACAGATCAAAATAAAAGTGAAAAAATTGTGTAACACATAAATCAGAAATTTGGCAATGCAACCCACAACTTCATTTTTGGTCTTAAACTTACAAGGCATGTTTACAAAAAAGTAACAAGTTGAAAGACTGCAAATACACCAGTCCTCAGTAGCTTCCAGCTGTGTTGCATTGCCAGGTACACTAACAGGTGTACAATAGTAAATCAAGGGAACAGAGCAAATTACCTCTTATTGGTCAACAACAACTGGCAGACAAAACACCTGATAGCCAATAGGTCGGCAAATAATTATACAGTAGCAGACAAGCTGTGTAGTAACACGAACAGGATACACAAGCACACGGTTCGGGAGGACTGGGGAAAATGCATAAAAAGGTTTCCATTAAAGACAGTGTGACAGGTCTAATTCTTCTTTTAAACCACTAGGATGTAGGTACAAAAATAGATCTGTAGATTCACAGCAAAGTAATCTTTGTTCCAAATTCATAGCTCCTCATCAATATTAACAGCAATTCTTGTTGTGGCATGAGAGTCAGCAGCATAACTGAAAACACTTTGCAGTGCTTATCTCTTCTAAGTTATCATGGCAAAAGCACCTAGTTTGCATAAGAAAAGAACTTCAGGAACTGATACCTTATTTTTTGTAGTCCAAAGTAATTTGCTGTCTGGAAATGTATACAGTGCATCAAACATTGCTTACCTCATTCTCTCAGGGAACCAACTGAGTGCCTTACATTTCTTGATCGCCTCTGTCCTTTTTGCTGTGCTTCTCATTCACTGAAAATCACTGTTTACCACAATCGAAAAGCTAAATTGTGGTAGTCGATACAGGACGCTACTTGCTATAAAGAATGTATATAAGTTATTTGCCCCACGGGAAAATTTGTCTATTCAATTCTTTGAGACTAAATTTTAGTCTTTTTTTTTTTCTTCAATCTTATGTGTTGTATTGTGTCACTTGTAGAATTTATACTGTGTGTGTATGTGTGTGTGTGTGTGTGTGTGTGTTTCAATGTTTGAATGACCTGCCAGATTGGTCAAATACAATTTTTCACTTTTGTGGACTATAAAGTTCTATTCTATTCTATTCTATTCTATTCTATTCTATTCTATTCTATTCTGTTGCATGTTCCCTCCTTGTAGCACGCTGAATTAAAGACTGCTTTCCAAATCCAGTGAGGCTCCCTCTAATATAATGTCAAATTGGTCTGTCAGCTAAAGGCCCTCTGAATCTGGGACACTTGCCCCATCCCAAAGGCACAATTAGTGATTAAAATGCTACGCTACATTAGTGGAGCAACTGGTGGCTGCTGCTGGTTGATCTTGAAAAAAAATAACATTAGGGGTTCACTGGACAGTGCGTGTCACTGCTCATACACTGTCCTACTTGTGTTATCAAATATTCCAACACAGCCACTTTGTGCTTCTGAACTCAATATGACCCTTTTTATCTGTAAACAGATGAGCTATAAACCTCATCCTTAATTTGCAGAATAAGTGCCGCCTTGCCCTTAAAACTTATAACTCTGGCAACATCCATGAATTTTAAATCGTTCTCCCCCCTGGCTATACTCTGTATAGCATTTATCTTGTGTGAATGTTACCAACAGATGAAGCGTGTTTATCATTTTGATGCAGTTACTTGACAGAGAAACGTATTGTGGTCTAAAGTGTGTGACACGCATCCCCCGCAAGCACCCAGAGGTAACATAACAACGTTTGTAAGTTTGACAAAGACGTGAGTCAACTGACGCCTTCGAGTGTATCCCATGAGCTTTCTCATAACCCAATGCTACTGCATGTATTTCCACTCAAAAGCCAGAGGGAGAGGGCCCTTTTCAGACCTGAGAGGTGATCACAGGGAACTTCGAGAGTGATGGATTCAAAAACATGTCTTGGCACATTTATGCGCTCAGGGAGAGTCAGCTAATGATCTGTGGCATATGGACAATTTCTCTTATGGCATTGATCATTTCCTAATCAGAATAGTGCCCCTTAAGGCAGCCATACTGGATGGATTTCAACTGCTTGCAGAGATGTCAAGGGTGAATGATGCTCATCTGCAAAAGCGTCCAAGACAGAGAGGTGAATATTCAGTGCCAGCTTTATTGACACAAGGTCATAGATCTTGTGTCAATAAAGCTTTATTACATTCTTTATTGATAAATAATTGTCAATTATGGCAAAGTATCTTCAAAATCAATGCATGTTTAATTCTAAATTGCATTCGTATTACACTTAGGTCTTCATAATCTTGTGATGGACATTTTACACTCAGGGAGCTGCACACATCAGCGATTCTCTCTTACACAAAGCAAACACATAAACACCTTCCTGTGGCATATCCTGCTGACATTCACATAATATACTTTGTGCGCACAAAGAACTATGGGTAAAAATGATCAATTAAAAGAGACAAAACCATCATTTACCTCAATTATTGCTGAAATTTGTCAGTTTTCCTTCAAGGCAAGACACCGTAGGATCATAAATCACAGACACACAAAAGATTCCATTATTCCCCCGGGAGAGTCACACTCTTAGAATGGAAAATGATTCAGTATTCAGTGATATAAAGACATGCCTCTAGGAGGAACAACACACAGCTACTGTACACCTCTCCCACACAGATGAAAATTGAATTTATATAACATTTATGTGAATATAAATAGATACACAGAAAAGGTTTATAGTTTTAAAGAGCTCTTTGTCAATGGGGTTTCTTGTTTATCAGTAGAGCTACAGTTGTGCTTATTGCTTACTGAAAAAAAACAAACACTCCAACAAACGCTCCACAATACCGTATTTTCTTGTTGATAAGTTATAAAGGGTAGACTCAGTGAAATGTGTTTAATTAGCAAAATCAACAACATTTTAAAAGAAAATAAACAGAACAAAGCCAGTTCTTTGAGACAGTTTATCACAACCAGTGCTGAATTTAATCATTATCCATGAGTTTTTAATGTCTTAGAAACAGAAAATAAATTCAAATCAAATATGTACATGCTTGCAGCAGAAATATCATAACTTGTAATATGTCTCTACTGCTGTGAATTTTCAATGTATCTAAATAATACCTAATTCAGATTTGTTTCTGTTGAGTCTGCAGTTTTTTTAATAATATTATCATATTAGACACTATCTAATCTGCTACCTCACATTTCTTTAAAGAAGTGCTACTATTTTCTTTTTTTTTTTTTTTCTTGAACCAAACCCCCAGGAATTGGAGCTTGGTTGGCATGCTTATCCAGTATGTAAGTAAGACCACAAAGCATACTGCATCAGCATGCCTGAAAAGGGCATTTTTTTCACATGAGACAGTTTGTCATATCACAGTATGAAAAGTACAGGTGTAATTACGGTAATTAAACTAATGATGAGTAAATTCCAATTAGCTGCTTTGGATTCAGGGTCTTGCTTTTGTGCATGCTGGCTCACCATCACATTGCCATTACATTACATTGCCTATACTGGGACACTTGAGTAGAAGCCATTGTTTATGTTATTTGTAACACCTGTGCTTTTACTATGACAAATTTAAAAAAGATGTGTAAGGAAAAAAAAAACTGGTGATGTGAAGGTGTGTGAAATATCAGTGTATTTCTCTCTATACATTCAACTACTGAGCATTTATTGCATAGGATATACAGAATAATTGAGGTTTTATTTCAGACACAGCTTGTGTTTCACACACCCCACCTCTTGATGACCCAGTTAAAATTCAAACACATATTTATGTTTTCACATGTCAAATGAAAATTATAAATTTTCACAACACATAAAGAAACACTACATTAAAATAAACTACAAACCTCAGTCTTGGCTGGGGGTGACTACACTCTCGGGGTAAATCACTTCATTAGCTGGATGGTAAATAAAAGAAAACAAAGTCTTGCATCAGGTTGAGCTCAGCTCTGCTGCAGATGAGGTAAGCAGCTTATCTGCCTTGCAATTAAAGGGATTTTGTTTTTTATGGGCCGTATTATTTAATGCAGTTAATAAGCAACTTTGCAATGCCATCAGAGGAGTGATTTAGATTAATGGAAATTGATGAAAAGTCCCACTATTATGGTTTCAATGTTGAAATTACTTTATTAGTGAGAGGGTGTGGATAGTTCAGTGGGATCTGATTTTCAAAGCTTCCTTTCAAGTACTTTAGTGGTTTGAATCAACCCATCTATTGCTCCCAAACCTCACCACCCGCCCTAAATCAATATCAGTCTTATTCAACAAGTTAAAGCCCCTGTTAAAGGATTTAGTGGGTAATGGAAGTGGTAACTCCTGACAGCTCCTCCTGTGTGTTGGCTTGCAGTATAATAATCCTGGGAATACAGCAGAAGGGCAAGGTATTTACCCTGGCTGCAAGGCAACTGCCGTCCATCCTGCAAACAGCTTTGCTGCCACACTGAAGCCCCAGTAATGAGCTGACAGGTGCAATGTTTACACTCCGATTGCCACTCAAATTTGAGGGGCTGACTCTCCGTTTAGTCTCTTTTGACATTAATGATGCCAGCCAAAATGGCTCACCTTCCCAATGATTGTCACAGATTCCTGAAAGAAGCCTGGTACTGCTGGTAGCTTTTTCTGAATGATGCATTTTGATTCTGAAAAAAAAAAAACAAATTTCAGTGTTCATGGTGTATTTCATCAGGAGAACATTTGAAGCTGCACTGAGCAAGGTTTATGTAAACATCCATCTGTCTTATACACTGAAATCACAAGGCAGGTCTGCAACAAAGAGAGCTATTCTATTCCCACTGAGTAAGACCATGTAGATTTGCACTATTTTTACTTCTGTTGAATATGTACATTTTCCTGCCCACGGAAAATGACAATAAAACGTCAGAGTGATATCCAAAACTATTCCCTAACAGCTGCAAGTAAGAATTCTGTCCTTGCCTCTCTCATCTCTTATCTTTTGATCAAGTGAAACACCAAAACTGGGTTGGTAAACATGATTGTGCGATTTAGTGATGTTGTGTTAGAAGATTTCTGCATATCAAAGTTTAAAAAAAAAAGTAAGTCAGTTACATCTCCACTAACGAAAGTCTAGTGACCAAAAGCTTGGCTTTATCATTAAAGGGATAGTTCGTATCTTTTGAAGTGGAGTTGTATGAGGTAGTTATCCATAGTCAGTGTATTACCTTCAGTAGATTTCCTCCTATCTGTTTCTCCAAACTGGGAGCATGCCAACCCAAATCTACTGTACCTCATACAACCCCACTTCAAAAAAATCTGAAGTATCCCTTTAAATACTCCTAATTATGCAGAGCCATATTTTAGCCCTCTTGTACCTTAACATAGTACCATGAAAGCAGAAATCTTCTCAAAAGTAGGTCTGTTAAAATGTGTAAAAAGACTTTGACAGAATTATCAAATACAATCAGTGGCCAAGTTAACCATTTTCATCACAAATATAGTCAAACATTTACCTAAAACACAGTAGACATTAGGCTGGAGCACATTAACTGCTTTAAAACCATTCATTATCCATGTTGCTAGCTTTTGTGAGGTCAGCTCAGACTATGGTTAACCCACAGGAAGAAATCACCTGAAATGCTTGCTTCCTGAAGGCACCTGAACTGCCAGACTCCACTTGCTTGTGTGCCACAAAATGGTTCTCAGCTCCTCTGTGGTTGGTGAGTGGGCTAATGCTCCTCATTAGAGAGGTGACCTTTCCGGAAATTGCTGCTGTGCACTCCTCACCACCCTCTGATTACCTCAGTTACTGTGGCTAAAATCAAATACCTCGGCCATTCTCACAAGTCAGGGAAACATGTTACATTGATGCCTCTGTCTCTTGGCAGGCTTACCAGAAAGACTTGGAGGGAGGGGTTGAGGAACGGACTGTGTTTCAAAAGACTCTCAGCTAATAGTGATATATACAAGATGTGTGAATCCTGGGTTTACTCTACTCACTAGTAGTGATAGAAATGTTTGTATGTGTATATATATATATATATATATATATATATACAGCTTTATAGAACTATTTTGTTACAAAATGAGAATTGAATGCTGACTTCACTTCAAAAGTAAGTGGGACTTTTAGCAATAATGGTAGTTATAGCTGTAATACTGATACCAGGAGTAGTAGAAATGTACTTTAAAGTTTAATATTCTTTTGGCTTCCCAACACATCCTGCTCTGTGTTGAAGTGTCTCTGGAGCTTCGATGGTTTTAGCGCCCCATTTGACAGGATTTCACCACATTCAAAACTCTGTGCTTTCAGCTCAGCATCACTGCCTGCCATTATGAATCCAAATTTAATGTATTCAGGGTCATATTTCCTCACCACACGCTTCGGAGCTTTTACTGGAGCATGGTTGTCTCCCACATAATTTTTTCATTTCAAAAAACCAATCCATTTTGTGTCACTGCATCCAAGGGAATGTTAGCTAGCTAACAGTGGCAACACGTTTCTCTCTACCTTATGATGTGTCGTGACTGGCGTGTTGATATTCAAACATAACACGTCATTGAAATTATGCATTTTAATTCGACGTTTGTTATTTATGTGAATTCTTGTGCACATTTAGGTATGAAAATAACTAGCTTTATAAATTATCAAAAAAAAAATCTAACCCTTTGGCAGTACACTGCCTCCAAGGCCCACTAGATGGCGCTCTGAGGCCCGCCAGTGAGCTGCGGGCCACTGGTTGAGAATGGCTGCTTTAAACCACTGCCTCATGAATAGCAAGGCAAGGCAAGTTGAAAGAGCACATCTTATACACAAGGACATTCAAAGTGCTTTACAGAATGCAAAAGAATATAAGAAAGATAAAAATAAATACAAGACTAAAAGAGGCAAGTAAAATTAATAGAACAGTGAAATACATAAAATTAGATAAAAATCATTAAAAAGGCAACATGGATAGAGAAATTATGAAGTGCAGCTTTGAAATTGAATTAAAAGCCATGACAAGCCATGTCTTCAATGTAGATTTAAAAGTAGTCAGAATTGTCTCTAATCTGAGATCTTAGTATCTTATATTATCTTAAGGTAGTTTGTTACAGATATGTGAATAGCATAAAAAAACACAAACACATCACAGGCTCAGTTTTATTTTATGAGAACTTAAAATAGAATTTCTGGCAGCATGCATATTGCTTTGTTGCGGTTTCAGTAAAAACATTATACATTATTCTGACATCCACATACATTTGACCTGAAATATTCACAAACATCTTTGTTGAACTTCATGCAAGATTGTGGGAAAAATGAATCAAATCATAATTATCTCTATATTGTACACCATCATAGAAATTTCAGTTGCCTCATCAAATCATCCAGAAAATGCAAATAAATGTGGTAAACATTTAGTTCCAGACTGTAGAAAGGAGACAGCCTTGCAGAACAGGTTGGAGACACTTCTTTTGAAAGCGGCATAAAATAAAGTTTCATAACAATATGCTGAGGGAGATGGTAGCTGCAATACCTGGCAGCTTTCACAGCTTTTCTCCATAATCACACAAGGCTCCCTGTTCCAGGTGGCATTTCTGGCAACACACCTTGCATTCCTGGATGAGCCAAAACAAATTGACGTTAAACACAATGTTAATCATCACATTCTGTACTAACAATTTATTTTTAACACATATACTGCATACCTTCCCTGTGAGCACACAACATAAGGAAGCATATTAAAGTTTTGTCACTGGTAAGCGTTCCAAAACAATAGCCACAGATGAGTCTTACCAGCACAGAGCCACAGTTTGACATCAGTATTCTGCCTGTCATCACAGGAGTTTAAAGGAGGAAGCTTTCATTAGGATCCTCCAGGAAGTAATTTGGAGGATTCTAAATGGAGCTTCTCAAACATGAAGCAGTAATCAGGATACATTATAAATGCTGAACGACTGCAAAAGTGGAAGATTGTGTGAAATGGTAACAACAAGTCAGGTAAGAGAGTATTCTAAAAGCAACAGATAAAAAGTGCCAGTGCTATAGAAAATGCAGCCTGAATCTGTTATTCTTCCACAATGTGATGATGCATTTGATGAAGCACATAATAGTGTTTTTTTTCACCTCTCTGAAATTTAATGGAACAAGGTTCTAACTGTGTGTGGGTGCTTAAAAGATTCTTTTCTATCTTTGATGCTTACCTTTATGGTTACAAAATCTGGAAATAACAATAACTTCTATAACAAGTAATAACAACATAAGGTTTTAAATTATATCCATTTGGTGCCTTTCAGTTTTATCTTATATTTTTCTGTTCCATAATTAATTTATGTCCAACTTCATGGACAATAATCAAAAATATTTTGAGTGAAGGACATTCAGTAGCTTTAATACAAATAACAAAAACATATTGGCCTTGGTAGTTGTGTTTTCATTTCAATTGACAAAAAGAGGATTTTTTGTCCTTTCTGTGAAGATTATTGTACCCAGCCCCTGAATTTGTAGATGTGGTGTGCCTCCTCATGAATGCCTTCATACCAATTGAGTGAAATATTTCTAAAAAGATGTTTCACCTAGATTGACAAAGCCAAGGCAAACAATATTCATCAACATTGAAAATGCATTCATTTAAATCACATAAATATTTTTTATGAAACTGTGAAATATGTTACATGGGCTTCAGGCCAAAATTTGCATTTATGAATATCAATTACATCTTGATAAACAGAATAAGAAAAATGTCCTGCTGCAAGAATAAATACTGTGGAGCACAATCAGTCAGGTTTAGCTCACACTGGCAAGACTTTCTACACAAATGAATACTTTTATGTTCATTTTATGTTAACATTGGATTTTATGAGTTTTAGCTTATTTCAGCTCATTGTTTTGGCACATTGCCCACAATTACAATCTTATCAACCTTGATTTCAGCAACAGCAAGCAGCTGTTTTCAGTGAAAAAGCACAGTGAAAACTGACTGTGTGCTACCTGCCCAACACTTAATAACAGACAACACAAGATTAGTGACAAGCTGGTTGACATATTGGAGCATCTAGCGGCTAAAGAGTCACATATTTTTCCACATGAAAACAGAACTAAAAGTAAAGTGAATATTGGACTTGGCCATCAGGTGGCCAGAAACACGATTCCAAATAAATGCCATTCAAATGCAAATAAATGTTGCTCTGTTTCAGCTGGATATGTAAATAGTGATATGTAAATAGTTATCATAAGGTGATAAGTCAGATGTTTTTCTGCACCCAAGTGGCCAAAAAAAATTAATTAATGCAGCTTTAAACTAATGTTGAGGTTTCATGATTTCCGATAACATATGGAGTGCTTAATATGCAAATCTGGATGCAAAGAGATCGAGCGCCTTCTGTTTTTTCTTTATTTTATGTTGTGTTATCTTCTGTTTAGAATTTACTTCTCAATAACAGACATGTTTACTGTATGTATTCCATTCAGTGTCTCCATAACACCAACATAAAGGGTTTCTTTCCTAATGATTGGTGTGATACAACAGCTTAGCACTTGTCATTAAATGGATAATATTAAAGGTGCTGACTGACTGACAGAGAGTGGCTTGAAGGTAATGTTTTACTTGTCTTCTGTCACTTCTGGATAAAACGGTGACCGATCACAGTTGTGCTGACATATAGTGATATTTCAGCCTACAGTATGAAAACAGAAAATCTCTTCCCTGAGTGGAGGCTCATCCCTCTTTAATGTGTTCTATTCCAAGAAGGGCTTGTGGGGTGAATGCCTCTCGGATGACCTTCCCCAGCTGATGAATTCCTCCACAAAAACACCCCATGGAATTGCGATAGCGCTCGGAGCAGTCATATTGAAAAGTCATGTTCTGTCAGATGCAAGTTAAGCTATCATCCATTTGGTTTTTATAAAAATGACCTCTCTGTCTTAGGTTTAATATGAATCTGGACCAATAATATGATGCTATTTCTCTCTGAAGCAGTGGATTGTTGATTTGTTTCTGTTCAGAGTGGTATTTAAGGGGTCACAATCATTTGCACTGTGCATCATATGCAGTGGGGCACATCAAAGGAATAACTTTCATCCAGTTTTACATAAAGTATATGAGATGTAGCAAACACATAATAGACTTCTTACAGTGGATCAAGGATGTAAGCTTACTCAGATGTCTATGAAATGGAATTTCCCAGAGCCTGACACTCTGGACACCTTCACAGTGATATATGCTACAATAGTCATTCATGGAGAAAACTGAGCCAATCTGACATGGCATGCTTGATGTTGTGGTGGCATATGCATCTACAGGGGTTTGTTTTTATCTGTGTACTGAGATGGTAGATGGAGTTTGGCAGGGTGTAATGGAACTCCCACTGTACCCCTCATCCCAGGGGCTGAGATCTGTCTCATGCTATTAATAATGACATTCTGCTCCCAAGCCAATTAATCAGCAGCTGTAACAGAAAATAGATGTACTTTACAGAAACATGGGAGGAGGAGAGGAGTTGCTTATGTTGCACAATGCACTCATAGATTCAATATGGAACTGGCAGTACAGATGAAGAGGAGACAAGTGGAGGCTGTATAGTCCCACTGCACTATTGTTGGAAAGTTATAACCAGGATAAGAGAAACTATGGCTGAAGAAGGGAAATGATAAAATGTAGCTGAGAAAGTTTAATATAAGCCTATATTTAATTGTACCTACAGTTAGACTGCAACTAACAACAAAATACTTTATAATCAATTAATCTGTTGATTTTTTTTAATTAAATGTTTAACTATCAGGAAATAGTTCAAAATAGAAAAATAGAGGTGAATGACTTCTTCCGATTGCTGTTTTTGCCCAAATCAATAGTCTAAAACCCAAAGATATTCAATTTACAATAATGTAAAATAGAGAAAAGCAGCAAATCATGACATTTGAGAAGCTGGAATCCTTTTTTGGCATTTTTTTCTTGATAAATGATTCATTGTTTAAGTCAATTATTAATTTTCTGTAGATAGAATACTCAATTATACCAATGGTTAGAGCAGTAACATACAGTCTTGCAGCTGTTAAATCACCATAACCAACAGTACCAATAAAGGTATAGGCCATAAAAGTGTCATGCTTATTAACAGCATTCATCAATCCTTTTATGCAGTATAACTACTGTAAATGTCTATACCATCCATGTCAAGTTTCTGCTTGCAAACACTCTTCCTTTTTGTTGATACAGTCATAACATGTTATCAGTATTTTCAAGATAACATCTCAAAAAAAATATTCATATCAACCTGTTGATTGTCAGAGCTGACTGGCATTCAACAGTATGACCCACTTTTTGAAGCAACTGTTACTAATTAATAGGGATGTACAGAGAGCCCAGTAAAGTGGAAAAAGGCTTAAAAATCCCGTTTTTGTTTTTATTACATTTTTAATTTTAGAAAACTAAAGTGTTACTATAAGTGTTCATGAATAAACTACCTTATGAAGGAGGTCCCCACACTGGGTATCAAACTGGAGTCTCCCAGATCATAGACAACTATGCTGACTACTGAGCTAAAGCTTTACCCATCGCCTCATTACAGACAGACCTCTACCTATTTATATACCCATAACACAGACACATCACACCGTGTGACGTGTAAGGAAGAACTTCAAAGGCGATTTTTGCTTTGCACTTTTCATTCATTGCCTATTTTTTAACTTTGTGGAAAGGAGAAAGGGAACAACAGATTATGGAGAGTCCCTTGTGAGCATTTTGTGAGTGTCTGTAGCTCAGCTTTATCTCTGGGGAACACCCCCAACTCTGGGAGTGATGTCCTAATTGGGAAATGTGCATCATGTAGCAGGTGGATGTGACTCCCCTCGTTGAGACCTGCTGATGACGTAACAATGGAACAGAGGACAAAGACTGAGATAGCGATGTAACCCACCTGCACACCGGTATTTGACATGTTTTGGGGTTTTTTTCTTCCTGAAAACAAATAATTTTTTAATATATTTGTATTTAACAAATATTTGTAAAAAAAACCCCACTATTTGTGCTTTGCCAAATAACATATTTGTATTCGGGCACACCCCTACGAGTAACATCAGACTTAAGGTCTTTGGGTGGTCTTTACATGATGAGGCCTTTACATAATTTGTACCACCTGAAGTCAAAAGATATAAAGTCTAATGAGTCACCAGAATAGCCTATGCTTTTTGGTAAGCTTCAATTTTCTTTCATCATCATCTTTGCCATAGTAAAAACAAAATAAACAAATAAACTAAATTAGCTTGCAAGCTATTGTTAGCGCACCATGCCCGTAGCATCTGTTGCTACAGCTGTTTCTATGGTTACCACATGTGGGGCTCCAGGTTGTCTTTCAGTTCACATGAGGTGCAGTGAAAATGCTCCTCACACAGCACCTCAGGCACAAAGTTTACTGCAATCAGTTTGTAATTGTTAGAATATTTGGTAACATAGATACACAACTTGCCTAATTACTGAGTAGAGGGAAATAGATGAAAGTTGAACTTTTCATGCCTTTCAAGTACAGGATCCCTATTTATATTCTAACACTAGATCATTATTTTTTGAGTCAAAGCTGCAATAAACTCTTAGACACAGCACAACTTAAATGGGCACTAAGTAGTCTGCAACCTTCTGCATTGACCTCGGGCAACCAGCAGGATTCATCATATCAATACAGCTAATCTCCTCCTACGCAAGTCTCTGACCTAGCGTCCTCTGACCCATCACATCCGCTTGAGTTACTCTGTAATTGACTTAAACAATAAGCGTACATTTTCACAACAGAAAGAGCCAGCAAGAAAGCGGAAATGCAGAACAACAGTGTATTAGAAACAAGGCTCAAAGTCTGTGTAAAGCAATAATAAATATGTATTCTGAGTTTTTAACACCACAAAAAAATGTGTAGTTAACCACTCAGCGAAATTTGAATGGTAAAAAAATTGCCATGTATATAAAGTTAGGTTTCAAAATCATGGAAATAGCAGTATTCTCTGCTCTGACAGGCTGGGGGTGCTGAAAGCACGGCCCAACTGAACAACCTCTGAGTTAACAATGCTCACACCAAACTCCTGCATAAAAATACACAATTTAAATTAGGCCTTGTTTGTATTGTTTGTAGGTATAAAGCAAGCAATATGGATGACATTTTAAAAATAAAGTAACATTAGGAGCCACTGTTTAATTCGGCACATATTTTGTTGGTAAATGTGGACTTGTTTCAGTAAAAATGTCACTTAAATGACTAGTTAACAAGGGTGGGGGGGTGTGGTGGGGGTGTCATGCTATTCACCCCTCTATGTCATAGAGCCACCATTTCAGGCCCACCCAGAAAATCCTGAACACAGAAATAGTGAAAAACAGTTCAATGCTCTAATTCCACAATTCAGTACTACATAGTTCACAGTTTTTTCATGTTTTCAGCAATTATTTATATATAATATAACATATTTATAATGTGTTTGAAAAGAAATCTCTCATTTTCCTTTACACTGACTTTAAGAATGAGGCTTCAAAACCCTTGTAGATGAAATGAGCAGTTAAAGCTACTGTGACTGTGTATCTGTGTGTGGGGTGAAAGTACCTTGAAATTCCACTGGAACAGACTTTTTATTCCTATTTTTGGAAGGCCAAAAATCTCAGCACCTGGCAATCATTAAGTTATCAGTATTGATCAACAACCCAATTAATGGTGTACCCTTCAATATTATCAACATTTAGTGCAAATGGGCAGTAAAAATTGTACTTATTGCCACTTAAAAAGGAGTTTCCACTTCTCTGAAAAGGGAGTTTTAGTGTTGACAAAGCTTGCAAATTAAATAACTCACTGTGATTATGTTCTTTGGAAAATTAAGATCCCAAATGCAAGCTAAGTCTTAGTGGAAAGTTGGTGAACTAACTGGGTGTTCCTTATGTGAGCTGCATAAATATTCTGTTTCTTGCCTTCAGACGTGCGTGGAAAAATGTTGCTCATTCGGCCTGTCAACACCTTCTGCACAGTATTAACCTATTAGAGCTGTTTTTTCCTGCTGAACTCTGCGGTCATGTTAAAGGATGGAGATGATACTTTGAGGCTATTCTTAATATTTTCAGTATCTTGCTGTCAGCGATTGTCAGTAATGTTTATGATGAAAAGGGAACATGACAGCTGTTCTTTCTGATTTGGCCCCTGACGAACTATTCTGTCATGCATATTGTTTGAACAGGACTCAAGACATTTAACATCATGCCCGTCATGTATCAGGGCTTGAGCATTCTGTAGGAAACGTCTCTCAATGTCTGCTTCACTTGCATGAAGAAATCCACTGATCTACCAATGCGTTTCTGCAAAATCCCTTCAATATGAGTCTGGCTTATATTCCCATGGCTGTCTGTGTGTAATAGCTCGGGCTCAAATAGGGGTAATATATGCATGCCTCTGAAACAATCAGTCTTGTTTATCCAGAGCCCTTGAACCTCCAGGATCAGAAAGTTTCTGCAATGAATTCTGATTTGCTAAATCCCTGTCCAATAAATTGCCTTAACTCTGCACAAACATCAAAACAAACTCTCTCCCTTTTTGTGCCACCAGCTGTTAGATTTGGGTGAGAATAACAGAAAGAAAGAGGAGGATGATAGAGACGTGGAGGATTCACAATTTGTTTATTAATGTCTCATTTCTTTGCACCCTGTCTCTGCTTCCCTCCCCTTCATCTCTTCTTTCCTGAAAAATCTTTGCATCTGCACTGCAGTGCTTGCTAACTGTGAGGGAACAGTAAAATTTTGATAGAGACGTAGCATGGTGCCTTAGCAGGTGGATTCATTTGAAAGTTGAGTCTCTTGCCAAACTCGATAGTTATATTCGGTGTTAGTGAAATTCTGTTCCCCGGATTTCTGTGAAGTTGTTGTAAGGAGATGGAGCAGTGTGGGTTGATAGCATGAATGCATAATTTGCGGCTCAGGTGCACACTGAAGTACATTCATTTGGCTGGAATCACAGCTTCGCCCAAAGTGTAAAATCAATGGTTCATGGTGCATCTGTCCTTTTTTAAGCATTGATGAAAGTAGATGGAAAATGGAATTAAAAGAGTCCGATTTAGCATTTAGAAAATGATTAATTGCTCAAAGCCACAGTTGCTGTTTGGACATCTGCTAACTTGTTATTGTCTCTAATTAAAATGATAAACAATTAGTAATGCAAATCTGCGTCCCTTTGGATTTTTGGGGCAAATGCAAAAATATTTTACTGGGCATAGCCTGATTGTGATCTGCATGTAATTCAGAATACAAAGAAATATTCTCCAAACTGAGGATGTTCATTGTTTTTCTTAAAGGATATGGCTGCTGATTTTTATTTATTATTAATTATATTTTATTATGTGGTGTGTCTGCCTCACATGGAAATATTCTCCAGAGACTAAAAATGTGATCGCTGCTATTTGCCTTTGGAGCAGTTTCTAAACAAACTAACATGCTCATACTCTTCGCGGATGAAGGAACATGTTACCCAGTGAAACTGTGTGGCTCACTCACATGTTTCGAATAGTAATAACGGACGTCTATGGCACAGAGGAATAAGATGTATCAGGATTTGGATACACTCACAATACTTCTAAGTAGGATGAATGTTGGTTTGGCTCTGCTCATGAGATTTGTTGACAATAAGAAACATATGTAAATTTGCCAGCCAAATCCTTTAAGTTTGGTATTATCCATATTCATTGGTTTTAAACATGAAGGGAAAAAAAGAGGTGTACTACCAGTCATAGCGTCTTAAGATTAAGATGCAAATATTGTAGCACACATGCTGTGATGTAAACTCTACTAATGCTCTAACATTCAATAAAGGCCCAGCCCTGCATGAACTTTACGACAAGGTTCAATTCTCCATTTGGTGCTTGGTTTGATCTTTTGCCAGATCCTGTGTGTCAGATGTTTTGGATGGGATTCAACAGCCTTTTTGATCTGAAGATGGTAATGGCTGTGTAGACTTGAAAATTCAGGAGCATATCATTTCTCCTCTCATTAGAATTTCAGTGTGTTTTTTTTTTAAACTTTCAGCAACATTTTTGCATATTTTCCATTTTCTTTTTTTTTTCTTTCACTAATACCATTTAGATACATTTGACACCCCTTTAGCCTAGATAACACTGAAGAAAAAGATGAGAAACCTTGGCTGTGAAGTGATACACTGTATATCAGAATATATAAACCTCTCACATTACGCTTTTTAATCATATATCCACACCAGCAAGACATTAGGTGGTGGATCTCATTGCAATGACGAAGCATTATATTAGGACTTCAGTTGCATGGAATATTCCATCACTACATTTCCCTGTCGCTGTCCAGAAGCTCTCTCTGCTGCTGAGTTTATCATAACAGCTTGAGAGTAGATGACCCGCCAGATGTTTGTAATCTCACACCGAGAAGCTTGTGACTAGGGTTGCAATCAGATGAGGGAACATAGGGAGGGATTATAAATGGTGACAGTGGGGAAAAGGCTATACATTCTGCCATAATCGCTGATAGATGGCGAAAGTCCTCTTTTACCCCCCTCACAGACTACTCAGTGAATAGACTGACCCAATGTTTGATATACAGTGTATATTTTTTATTTTCTAGTGTATCCAAAAACACTCCTGATGATTATGTTGGTACAGCTGTAAATAAAGTGAATGAATTTAGCAAGGTGCAAGGTCTGTTTTACTTGCTAGTTTTTAAGGCCCAATTGAGAATGTATGGTTGTGTAGGCAGGTTAATGATATCAGCTGGAGAGTAGTTTTTAATCACAAACAGACTAATAAGATAGGTTGGGCTGGAGTTATTCCAGCAAACAGCATCACAAGTCTCTCTGTCTCTCTCTCTCTGCCTCACTCCCTCCCTCCAGTGTTTTTTTTTTTTTATTTTTCTTTCTGCTTTCTTCACTGTCTAAATCCAAGAATGAAGAGATTTAGGAGAACCTGAGCAACGAATGAGTACACAATGGTGCGGATTAAAAGGAATCAGTCATATTTACAAAAGTGAACAGCAGGAAACATTCACCCTGGGACGAGGCACCAGCAGGTTATTGGCAGTGGAGGGGTAGAATTGAGAGCCAATTCTGGTGGTAAGTAAAAAAAAAAAAAAACAAGAAAACAGAGAGAGGTCTTTGTTTGTTTACATAACCTGGAAATACTTAAATGATGACATTAACAGGATTTAAGATTTAGTTGTGAAAAAATAAAGCAAAGCTCTGGTCAAATGGCTTTAAAAGAATATTGTCATTTATTCATAGAATTACTCGAAGTAAATCAACAGAAGAAAATAGATCCATTTATGTTTTTTTACCGTTTTGCGACTCTACAGCCCTGCAGTGCTGTAGGGAATGGAAGCTCCATTTTTTTAACTCCTTAGTACTGAAACATGTTTCACTCCATTAGAGAGTGAAAATTGGAGCCACGGAAGTGTAAAGAATTGGACATCAGTCCCCCTAAGCCCCTGAGGTACATCAAGAAATGTTGGCTTGCCAAGCTCTCCCAGTTAAGAGCATGTACTGCCCGTGAAGATGGCTTCGCAGTAGAGAGTACATTAATGCAACATGTTACTCCATGCTGGCTGAGTCCTGCGGCTATATTTTATCCTGTAGCTTATGGGTTTGGATGGTGGCTAGTCTTGATGAAAAGACTCACACTTCCCAATCCTGTAGTCCTATTTAAAGAGATAATCCATGACATTTTCATATAAAAAAATTATCTTTTTGCTGTACTTGCTATCGACTGAGATAACTCTGCAATTGAACCTAAAGTAATCCAGTATCCAGTTAATGAATGCTGCAGCATTTGATTCCTTAAACATCCAGTAATGTATTTTTTTTTCTTTTTTGGAAAAAAGAACAGCAAAAATAAACTGAAGAACTGGGTAGCAGGCATAAGCAAGGCTGATAGGCTGATATACTCAGACTGTCTGTATTGGTTCATAAATGCACTAACTTGTGCATGTATGGTTAGACTGTATTCTTGTGGCTGTGTTTTTTTACAAATGTGTATTTTTTTGTTTAGTATCGCTGTTTATAATAATTGGTATTATTATTTAAAAGGGGGTTTATTTTGCTTCACTGTGCAAGCATTGTCATAAGAGAGAAGCACTGCAGTTAGAATATGCAAATTGCATTAACGGGATTCAGGATAAATGACGAGACTGCATGGTCAACAAGTATGGTCAACAGGAAGTTAAGATTTCAAGGGTGTAAACTTTGGTTCTTCTGCAAGATACAATTATCCCCATTGTGTCTTTCTGCAGAGACATGCACCATGACAAGTACACCCTGTATTGAGTTTTGCCTTTAATATCTGAGCAGACAAGGAAAGGAGCACCATTTCCAGGAAATGAAGCTGCCTCAACAGACAATTCATAGAAAAAGACGTCACAGAACAGGTAATGAATCATTTCATTTGCAGTGCAAAACAATAACCATTTAACACCAAAAATATTGCGTAAAGACATGAACAAAATCATATACTCATAAATAAGCACATGAATATTTGCAGATTATCACTTAACATTTATCCTGCCTGGTTTGTGTTTGTGTGTTACGTCACAGGGGATTAGCCGCTCAGAGTGCTAGTGGATGTTTGTCAGTAGGCGTGGTGTGAGTCCTGCTCTCGGATTGTGGACATTTGGTTTGGCGAAGATTATGGGACTCTGCGTGTGCTGTTGGCCTTGTGAGGATAACCACACATCAGCACTGATTGCTGCACGAACTAGCATAGAACTGGGTAATGTGAAGGGCCCTGGGTAACGCTGTGTGTGTGTGTGTGTGTGTGTGTTTGTGTGTGAAACAGACCAACTGAAATAGAGAGAGAGAGAGAGAGAGAGAGAGAGAGAGAGAGAGAGAGAGAGAGAGAGGATGTTTATATGTATAGCTTTATTCTTTTTAATCATATTAAGTTGGATCATTAGACGGACCCATTTACACAGTGCTTTCATAAGGTGTATGGGACCAAATCCTATTGGATATCGGCCTAATCTACTGCAAAGGCTCTGCAGCTTCCAGTTGCAGATTTGGTGGGGACTCTGTGTCCCTCTGTGCAGGCATGGGTATGAACATACGTGCAGCATTAATTTGGCTGAATTAGGATTGAGAACAAATTGCCACTCTACATTCCCAAATCCAGGCGTGATTGAGAAATAATGAGCGGCTCAGTCCACATAAATGGTTCACGAGATTATCCCCTACTGAATTATACAGCTCACCTCTTTCCTGGCCAGGAAGTCAAATGGTTTCATAATGTACAGACTTATCATGAACATAACTAGCCTGGATAAAGCTACGGCATGTCATTGTCCTCATCAGATGATGGTCCTCAGTACTGATGTAGATCTAACAATAATTCTTCTGCTTCATAATGATTCTTGTGCTATCTAGAGATTGTTCTCTAACCTTGTCTCCAAAAATCCTCCATCATTTTCAGTGTGGTACACATATTGTGAAAGCCTCCTAGACTTTGACCTTCCCTGGATGGTGAAAGCCTCATTCTCTGTCCACTCCTATCTCAAATGCTTAAAGATTATCCCTTAGCAGCATTTCATGCTATGATAGCACTAATGGCAAAAATAAAACCATGATCCTCATCGTTTAAAAGAGGATCAGGAGGAAGGTCCTGCTGATATGACCTTTAAAGTGGGCTCTGGGGGCTAAAGCCAATACAGTGACAATTCTGGAGTTGACTCAAGAGATCACTGAAATTGGTGAAGGTTGTGAAATTACAAGATTTTAGTAGCCTACTCAGAATGTGAGTGAACTGTTCACATGATATATGAAATCCTGTATCCCACTGGGAGGGCTCTATGATGTGTGAAATCCCTGGATGATATGAATGCACATTCTCACTTTATTTATTACACAAAGTTCAGGCTCTATGGTTTGATAGAGGTGTGCCATGTCAGCTATGTTTTTGTTATGGCCCAATGCACAAAGTCCCCTGTTTATTAAAAAAAATGCTGAACGTGAACAGTCAAACAGGTGAATAAGACTTACAATATCTCAAAGCAGGAAATAGTGTCCACAAGGTGATGCCAAAATGGTTTCTAAATAACTACTGACAGCATATATTTTACAGTAGCTTACACAGTTTGTTTATATCTGGTTAAACTTGCTGACAAACTACAAAAATCTATGCACCACAATAAAACAAAAGATAATTTAGATAATTTATTTGGTGTAACTACATGGCTAGTAGCGGTTCTAATCATCTTGAAATAATGTGCGAAACCTCCCAAGTTGCTCTTCCCATATGCCTTTTTCGCAGCAGACATTTTGACTTGCCTAAGAAGGAAAAGCGCAGGTGTTACTGATAACATCAATGATGTCTCCATTATATTCATGTGTCACAGAAAAGCCATGACAGGGAAATAACAGTCAGCAAGATGATTTTTGTGTCAGCAAGATGATTTTTGTGTACGTTTCTAGCTAGCCATACAGCTAGAATTTATGCAGCTGGTACACTGGCTTTTAGGTTAATAAACACAAAATAGTACACAATCAGTCTAATGGTCAAATGTGCATGAATAATGAATGGCAAAAATCCACTTCTGAACATAACTTAACATAAATAAAAACATTTGCATGCATGCTTTAAACAAAAAAAAAAAAGTTGTATTGTAGTTTTACAATACAATTAGTTATATGGAAATCACTATAATAACCCATTACTTATTATGGGTAGACCAGTCCAGATTATAATCAAAGTATTGGTTTACCTGGGTTATATTATTTATTTTAATGGTATATAGGAATATGAATAGTTTGACATATTAGGAAATTATTATTATTATTATTATTATTATTATTATTATTATTATTATTATTATTATTATTTGCTCATATTATTAGGTGCCTGGCTTACAGTTAGATGAGAGGAAGGATACCACTATCATGTCTGTCAGTTAAACATGGAGCTAAAGCTAGCAGCCCCTGGCTTTGTTTCATGGTAACAAAATCCACCTACCAGCACCTCTAAAACTCACTAATTAACACATTATACCATATTTCCAAAGATGTTGCACTTTTGCTTAAATAACTGGCTTAAGTGCAGATAACGTAGCCACTACTGAATACTATTTGGATTAGAAATTGAAAGAGCAATTTAAGAAATTTATAACACTCCATGATATTTTTTTGGAATGATTTTACTTGCACAGTTTAAATGGATTACTCAGTTTGCTTAAAACACTTTACTCTAGATAATAATTTTACTTTTTCAACTTTTCCGACCTCTCTGTTCATTTTTATGCAGTATTTACAAATGCTGCCAATGTTTTACAGCCTCAAAACACATCAAACACTTATTTGAGCGGCTGATCCTTTAGATATTATTCAAAGTGATTTCCCAAGCATAAATTACAGCATGTGTGTGCTGGTGGAGAAAGGTGAGCGAGAGGTGGAGAGGTACAGAGTGACGGAAATAAATAGACAGAGACAGAAAGGGAATTGGAGTGAGATTTGGTAGAAAAAGAGCGTGATAGCATTGGAGCGTTTAGTATGCAGAACAAAAGGCAAACACTCTTAGCCCCTCCGTTGAAGTCTGGGACTCCTCTGCAGAGAGCGGTCTAAACTTTCTCTTATAAGCCTTCGCCTCGAGCCATGAACTCAAATATTTCAGTCACATTCACTGAAGCTAAGGAAAAAAATGCCTTATTACTTATGATCAAAGGTTGGTGTTTTCTGGAGGAGACATGGAGCGTCTGCTAGAATTTGCATTAGGAGTTGAAGGCCGGTCATTTTCAGTGAATAAAGAGACGTCCAGAAACAGTCAGGGATTCGTTGTTTTCCCTGCTTTTAAGCTCACTCCCTCTGAAGAAAGTTTACATGGGTAAACAGATCTACATGAAATCTAAATATGAATATTAGGGATGAATAATTAAAACTCTTTCTCTAGGTGAAGTCACGTGAACCTTTAACATGCAAAGAAAGAAAATGAGCTTGACCTTCATTTCTTTAAATCCTTCCAGTAAATTCCTAGATACAAAGCTTTCCGTTACATCTTTGACTGCTGCACTCAGTGGTGTTCTTTGCAGGTCTCTCTCGCCTTGTGGGAATACATAACACAATTTGAACTTGCTCATGAATATAAATCTCATGAAAGATACTTGTCCTCTCTTATTTATGTTGTGTTGTTGAATTAATGGTGGACATATTTAGAATATGTTAAGTTGTCAGGAAAAGTTTGTATTTCCAAAATTGGCCTATAAAAATAAAGGAGTTAAAGGACACAAATAATCACATGGAAAAATATAGAGAAATACATAATTTAACCAACAAATGATGGTGGTGTATAGATTGTTAAAAACTCCCCTAATTAGTATAACAAGAGATTTTTTTAATAATTCTTATTTTATTAAAGTTCTAGTTAAAAACTGTTATTTTCAAAAACTCATTTTATTTCCTTAAAAAAAAAATGAAATTGCAATATTGAGAGGGCTTATGGGTTGTGTGGTTGTATTGGTTTGGGGTTTAAAAAAAAAGATACTCTCTTGATATGGTGTTTGTGGATAGGAGTGTGTTTGTGTGTGTGGGAGGATGGGATATGTTTCAGTCTGCCAGTCTGTGTAGATGTGTAAAAGAGTGAAGACAACATGAGAAAAGAAGGAATACAGGCAAGGGGCTGGAAAAAAACAAGAAAAAAACGAAATAAAATGTTGACGTTAATAGCAATAGCAATGATAAAATAAGATAAAAAAACAGAGTCATTCAGGTCCATAGGGTGTTGGCAGCATATCTGGTCTGGGCCGAGGCAGCATAATGGGGTTTGGGGCACCACTGGAAAGCTCTCAAGTTGGTAAACTGGGTTGGGCCTGCTTGATCAAGTATTGTTTACCTTCATCACCATTAATGTGACCCCTTGTCCTTCAACCATTTTTCCTATATTCTGTGTCATTCATATATTGTGTATAGATTTGGGCTGTCCTCTGGGCCCACAGGAGGGAGCTGGCCCAGAAGCACCTACGTAACATCACCAATCTAAGTATGAGATTGTTTGAGATGGTACATCATTATTTCTTAGTGGCATTTTCTCAGTTGGACATTTACTTCATGTGACTTTTTATGAGTTTGTCATCACCAATCTGCCCCCTCGCCCTTCAGCAAACTGTCTGCCCACGGCCTGTCTGAGCTGCTAGCCTGTGTTAACTAAGGAAACCAAAAGAAAGATACACCACTTTCTTTTGCCCTTTTTGTTACTGGTGAAGATAATGAAGAAATAACATTTGAGATGAGTGTCTGAATGATTTCATAATATATGGGTTCATTTTTAAATATATTTCTGTATTAATATGATTATTTCATCATGTTTTATTAATGTATTTAATATTTGCTATTTTGATTCCAGCAGCTGGGCTGTGCACACTGGAAGTATTACCACATGCTGTCTGAGCAAATTACAGTGAGAAGCTTACAACTGTTCTAGCTGGTTCACGTCCCCTTGACCTTTGAGTTTAGAATCAATCAGTCAGTCTTTCTAAATCTGAAGTAGCAGTTAGGACCTGCCTCACCTTCCTTAAAACATTGAAGATATTTATTGCTTTGAGAGCTTTTTCTAAAAGAAATTATAGTGTAACAATTGAAATGATTGGAGAAAAACAGATTTTCTTTGGTTTTCTGGAATTATCATGGTTAGTTGGATAAGACTAGACAGCGGTTTCCTCTGTTCAAAAATATTCACATCAAAACCCATAGCTGTTGAATTATAGCTACAACTGCAATTTTATGGATAGATTATTGACGTATAATGTTTATTGGTGTTTGTATGTTGAAAGCATGATTCACATGATGTTGGCTGCAGAATGCAAGCTAAATGCTACATTTTGTTATGCTGATTATTTTCCTTTACCAGAGTTTCTTCCATAGCCTGTAGTTATTTTCATTCCCTGCCAAGATGCTAATCCATGTTGCATCCGGAACCACTGCAGATGGAGTACCCATAATTATCTTCATTTTCCTTCATCAGTGCAAAAGGAGGGTAAAACTGTTACTGAGACCAAGATATACACTATGACTGAGGGGTGCGTTTCAGTTGTTGCAACGTCTGATGAGAAAGTTCTTGATGTCCACCAGGTGCCTGTAGACTCGGGTCATCCTGTTTTTAGGCACTGTTAAATGGAGCTGTGGCCCCAGCATGGCATTGCTGTCAGACCTCACAGCCTCCGCCGGCAATTTAGGGGCTTGTAAAGAGGCCAGGGCTGATGGGTTTTTAGTCTCCTTGGGCGGCCAGCTGGAAGAAAATTGCGGTGATCCTGTGGTGTGTATCAGTGCACGTGCACAAATACTATATGTACTGTGAAGGTGTATGTGACAGCAAGATACAGTTTTGAAGGTCCAAAAATAGGAACAAACAGTATATTCCAATGAACATTTCAGTGAACACAACAACCAGTCAAGCAAATGTAATTTGTAGCAGGAGAATAGTGTGAACCTCCATGTGCATAATACCATTTTCAGACCCAAAATAACACTGTGTCAAAAAAAAGTGTTGGTTGGTTTGGGTATTTTGTAACAGATAACTGGGCAGAAGATGAAATACAATCCAGAAAGTCCAGTTTGAGTTATATCCATGAGCGTAAAGGTGTCAAAGCACCACACAATTTATGATAGAGTGGGACTGAATTGTACAAATTTGCAAAGTTATTATGGCAGCCATCATTTTATACTCCATCTTGAGGACTGTGAGGTAAACAGTATAACATGGTTCACATCACACACCAGGTAATCTACCAAGAACATGTTCTTGCACATAACTGACGGGCCAACACAGTGTGTTGCTGGATGACGTTGCATTGTTTTGTGGTAGTCGTTGAAAATGGATGAACCTTTTTTTTTTTGCTTGTTTTTTGTTTCGCCAGAGATTTCATTGTTAGAATCCTCGCTGTTGCAAAGTGAGTGGTCTCAGTTCTTTTGAAACAGTGCTCATTTTGGTCTGAACATAGCTGTAAACTGGTAACGCTCTCCACTATCAAGTAAAAAGAAGTGGTTGATGGCACCATGGTATTTTTCTACACCCCCAACTGAGGAGTTAGTGATGACAAGGACCTCATGCAGTAAAGAGGATTTGGCTGTTCCAAAGTGGGGAAAACGTGCGAAAAGAGAGTGCATTTGGAACAATGATTGATACCCTTTAAAAGTACCATAATTTATAATCCCCATGAACATGTTCTGTTATGCCGTCAACCTTTGATGCCATGGATTATCACCACATAACAAGATATAACATTCAGCCTACCAGAGTTAGTGCTCGCAATTCATTCAGTTCTATAAATCCATACCTATAGTCTAACTATAAAAATGCATTTCTGTTTTCAAAATATTACTAGAAAAATATATATTAGGAGAAATGCTCAGAAAAATCAAGAGAGAGCAACATGACAAGCAAGAATCTGCTGAGAGTATAAAGAGATATAGAGAGGTTGAAAGACACCATGAAATTAAATTAACTATCTGTGAATGTAGAAGGAAAAGATATAAGATATTGCAGTGTCTGAATGAGCTGTGATGTACTCATGAGGGTAAATCATGGTATCTTTCTAAATCTTCCAAATGTTATTTATGCTCAGAAGAACTCTCGCTTCCTCTCAGTATGGGTCTCTTTGTCAAAGTCTCAGATTCACAGCCCTTGTGCTTGCTAGCTTGGAAATGCTTCTGATGATCATGCTAATTCAAAAGTGCTCTCTTAAAGTCAAGGTGTTTCATAATATTTTTATCGGAGAAGTGCCTTTCAAGTAATAATCCAGGACAAGGACTTCTAACACAGAATGCAGTAATGATTTCTTCATGCGCACTGAATTAGGTTTTATGATTGCAAGAGCATCAACAGTGATTTCTCTTGAATGAAAAACAGCAACATTGATTTGTTTGGAATAAACAGAATTGAGTATGCATGCTATGGTAGCATAAACAGTGGCGGTTGAAAAAAACATGGAAACAGCATCAGTGACTTAACCCATTACTTTCTGAAGGGACATTTTCAAACTAGGACTGGGCTCAGCATTCACTGTCATCTTTGTCATTTACTGGAGACAGAATCCCAAAATCTAGTAAAAGGGGAGAATGCTGAGTAATTGAGTATTGTAAAATATGTGGAAGTAAGTTTTGAAAATAGGTAATAATTGTTTTTTTTGTTTGTTTTTTTACAACATACAGTACTAGACGTATCACTTAATATTCCCCATAATACATTACAAAGATACCCTTGTATCTTGTATGCAGGTTTTCATGTGATGGGCCCAGATTAGAGGAGTGTTCAAAAATCTGTGGTGGCATTAATGGTTGGAATTTTTCTGCGTAGTGTCATGTTAGGAAGGTAATATTTTTAAGAAAGGATGCTGTTATGTGGATTAGGCATAAATATATTAAGAGCTATTTAACAGAGAAGTAGTAGGCCCTTTTACACATGACAATCATTTTAACACTGATTGGACTGAAATAGAGTGCTGTTTTGATCATTTCCTGAGCAGATAGACAGGAGAGGTTTGACTTAGTCAGACACAATTACTGGCACTCTCTCAGCCTGCAGCTGCTTGTACTGTATATCAGTGCAGGGTAGTGGGACTCTGTTGGAAGGGTCTTGTTGATTTTCCCTGTTGATTCTCACTCAAGATCAATATCTTCTCAGGTCCCCTTCAGTCCTCCTACTTTCCTAGGTTAATCGACGACAATGGAAAGCTCCAGGGATTTGTGGAGACCCTGCCTTCTAATCCTTTCACTTTGTGAGAGATAAATTGAGGCCTGTTGACAAGATCTCAACTTAATTTGGTGCAGAATATAAGTCTCACAGGCAACTCGCCTGAACAGAACTGTATGACAAGGTGACATTTCAAAGATTAAATTATTTTAAATTCTAATGTTTCATACTGTATTTTCCAGGTCAGCAATGCAAAATAGTATTTAATATGATGCCTTGAGCCGCTCTCAAAGTCAAGGTCATGATATGAAGAGTCAGTTTTTGATTATTCCCCTAGCATTTTCATAGACTGTTTAATGATTCAGTCAAAATTATGAGGACTGTGGCAGTGTTTGTAATAAACATAACTAGGTCTAATCATATGCTGAATTTGTTAAGCTGCCTGGGGCATTTCATTCAACATCATTACACTGTATGTGAAGCAGTCACTTAAGACTTCTAAATATGCTGCATGGATAGATGTTTACGTTGGATGTTGACCTTGTTTTAAATTGCATATTATAGCATAATTATTGATTTGTTTGATCTTTGAGAAGGCCTTAGGAAATTGTATGAGGAACATAGGTTGTAACTAAAAAACATCAAAAAGAAGCCCGATAATACAAATTCACTGTGAGTTATTCTTAGACCAGTGGTTCCTCGACCAGTAGAAGATAAAAGTTTAAAGATTTGGTTACATAATTTGAAAAGCAGGGGTGAAAAGTTAAAAATGTGCGAAGTTGAAAGTGTTATCCATGTTGTCCCTCTATCTTGCTTTTTATTTCACTGTAACTGAGCTCTTGCAGGTCTTCTCTGGAATGTTTTAAGTACTGTGATGCCAGCATCCTGAAGAGGCTGAGAAGAAAACACACAAACAAAATCTCGACTCCTGGGGCCGTATTCATAAAGCTTCCAAGTACAAAGAGTTGCTCCTAGTGACGAAATTCTAAGAAAATTCTTAGAATTATGATGTTTTCTAAGAATTTCCCCTTACTGTTAAGACTAGATCCTGGTAAAGATTAAAGTTATTCACAAAGCATCTTTGCCCTTAAGAGAGCTCCTAAGGTGAAAAACTGTTAGGAGCAGGGAGGGGGAGTTTTAAGAGGCTTATGAGTTTCTTAAGCACAGGAGAAAATGGCAGAAAGACAAAGAGGCAGGAGAAATATTCTCCAAACACTGAATGACAGTAAGTTAATGAAACGCTACAGATTAGATCATGCAGAGATAATGTTTGTGGTCGATCTCATTAGCGATGCGCTCACATCTCCCACACAATGCAATAATGATATAACACCAGAAATGATCACAACACTAAGATATTTGCAGCTGGAAAAAAAAGATATACATGGTAACCAACGCTGCTACTTATATAGACTGACCAACAGAAATTGATGAAAGCTGAGCCTTTTCCTAAATTACTCCTAAACTAGGACTAGACATTTTTAGGCTAAGTTAGGAGCTCTCTGAGAGTATTCTCAGAATATTTCTGAGTACGGCCCCTGAGGTTTGGATTGAGGCCAGATTTGACAAGGTTGTTGGTCATCACTCTCCCAACAATCCTCATAACAATGAGCACGCCACAGTAGGCCCACCATCTGTTTGGAAGGAGGAATGTTGTTTGGCTCTCAACATGGTTACTGAGACATAATATGAGCTGTTGTTATTGCTAATTTAAATGCATTTTGTAAATACAAATGCCTTTTGGTACCCATTTAGAACAGTTTTGCTGATATAATCTTAAAATAAAGTCCCCTCTAATATAACTTTTCTTAATCTCATTAAATCAGTACACCAGCAATAGAGCAGAATACAGAGTAGAAAAGATCTTCATGAGCTTCAAATAATTTTTCACTATTTTTCTTGAGGTTTGAGGCAGCAAAAAATTATTATTTTCATTATTAATTAATCAAACTATTATTTTTGGCAGTTAACAGATCAATAAATCTGTTTAAATGCCTGTGGTAATGTCTTCAAATAGCTTAATTTGTCCAACCAATAGTGCAAAACACCAAAAAATATAGGAAGAAGCAGCAAATCATCACGTTAGAGAAGCTGGAAAAAGCAAAAGTTTGACATTTTTGCTTGTTAAATGACTTAACAAGAAGAATCATTACTTAAGAATTCATTAATCATCAAAATTACTGTCAATGAAATTTCTGTAGAATGACTAATCAATGCATTATATCTGATCAATTTACCTCATTAATATATATAAAATATAGTGTCTCTGTAAGATGAAGACTTTTTCAGGTTGTACTATGATAACACAGGCTTTCTGCTATATTGCCTGGACTATGTGTTCTGACATCCTGGAAAATACCACACAAATATCAAAAAGATCTACGAAATAAGAACTTTTATTCATAATATATTCATACTTGTACACAAGTAAAATAAAATGCATATCTATGGTTCCATTGCAATCTCCATAAACAAATTGACAGCATTCTTTTGTTAAATGCTACCCATATACCCTTTCTGTCATGAAAATAGAACTAAAATTGGGGGAGGTAAAACATTTGTTTTTATAAACATAAAAAAACATAACATTACCCAACAAATGCATCACTTTGAATAAATAATGGGGTGGAGATTGTTTATCTTCATTAAACGGACCCAACATTCTTTGTGTGCGTTCTGTCTCTGATTTCCTGTATTCGATTTTTTGTTTTTGTCTTTTTTTCGTTGTTGTTGTCCGGTGGTTTGTCTAAG
Source organism: Thunnus thynnus (assembly GCF_963924715.1). Taxonomy (NCBI): domain Eukaryota; kingdom Metazoa; phylum Chordata; class Actinopteri; order Scombriformes; family Scombridae; genus Thunnus; species Thunnus thynnus. The sequence goes on from NC_089518.1 coordinate 31,744,285, forward strand.
CAATAAAAGCTTTTGAGAGGGAAAAAGGGAGGAGTCTCCAAAGTGTAGCTTAGACACAGTACAGTTAAGTACATAGAGAACAAACAATTTTGGGCACCAATTCATTATATACATTAGATCTGTAGTGTTCTGTAAAGGCATCCATTTTGTTAAATGTACTCTATCGTCTTCATTTTTGTTTGTCGTCACCCACACTGGGTCAATGTGACTCCTCACTTTTCAGTCACTGCCTGTTGTAGATGTCACTGCATCTTCTGTTATCATTGTCATGAGCATCAACAATCTTGAGTCCTGTATTTAGAGATCAGGAGTCCTAAGACATGGCTAGAGATATCCAGATCATGGGAATGAAGAGAAAGCGCAGCACTTGCAAAGTAGAAGCCCGGCCTTTGATGCAGTGGGCGTCTGATTTGGGCTTTTTGGAACACTTCTTTTTCTTTTTGTTTGATGCTGTAGATGATTCCAGATTGTCTATAAGGTCGGGGTTAAGATTTTCCAAAGACTTGTCCAGGGTGTTGGTCAAGGTTCCCAGTGGTCCATCATTCTGCTTGTTCTGGGTCTCATTTTTCGTTCTTTCCGGCTCTTTATATTTAGTCTTGGACATGTTCTCCTTTTCCTTAAGGGGGTTGTTAGTGATTTGGCGGCTTTTGCCTGACAGGATAGAAGACTTGTCGTTATCTCCAAGGCAACACCTGGGAATGGTGTCTCCCAGAGGATTTTCAGTGGAAGGGAATTTCCCAGATTGTCCTTTGGAGCTGAAGAGATTGGTCTGGATTTGAGGCGTTTCCACACACCCCTCCAAGTCTTCGCTTTTCAGTCGTTTCAGGTCCTTTCCTGCCAGGAATTCGGGAATGTTGCACTCCAACTCAGAGCTGGAACCTTTGAAACGTTTGAACCAGTCCCACAAGGTCCTTGCCCGACAGTCACAGATCCACTGGTTCCCGTTTAAACGCAAATACTGGAGGGACACCAGCGCATCCATAGTCTCCCCCGTCAGGACAGTAAGATTGTTGAAGAACAAGAACAGGGATTTCAGCTTACCCAGATCACTAAAAGCCCTTGGCTGGACATAAATGACCCTATTCTGGTGTAGCAGCAGCCGGTCCAGATTGATTAAGCCTCGAAACATGTTGTCCGTTACTATCTTGATCTTGTTATTGTGCAGGTAGAGATAGGTAAGGTTGGCAAGGTCCAGAAAAGTGTCATCATGCAGGGTTAGAATGTTATTGTCCTGCAGGTAAAGGTACTGTAAGGAGAACATTCCTCGGAAAACCCCAACGGGTAGCTCTGACAGGCCACACCTGTGCAGGTGGAGGGTGTGCAGCTTAGTTAAGCCCCGGAAAGCTGTGGGGCTGATGGTGCGGAGGTTGCTGTTGTCTCCAATGTCCAGTTCCTCCAGTTTTTCCAAGCCGTAGAAGGCTCCAGCCTCAATGTAGCTGATGTTGTTAGAGTACAGCCAGAGAACAGTGAGGTTGTGGCAAGAACTGAAGCTGGTAGATCTCACCACTGTTAGCTTGTTGCTCTGGAGGAATATCCGCTGGCTCCGCACAGGAATCTCAGTAGGGATGGAAAACAGTCCTTGTTGTTGGCAGGCCACAGTGGGCCTGGGCTCACTGTAGCACACACACTTGGCAGGGCAGCTGTCAGTTTGAGGCACAAGGTTCAGCCACATCACCAGAAACAGGAGTCGCCCCCCTAAAGAAACAGAGAAAAAGTGAATCAGTGGATTAGTAAAATAATGTATGTAAATATTAAAAGTCACAGTTCTAATATAGTCGCAGAAATCTTCAGAAAGAGATGAATTCAGGTCAGGATGTAATATGCATAAACCCTTTAAAGAACACTGACATTCTAACCAGACAACATTGCTGGAGAATCAGCCTAATATATATATATATATATAATTTTTTTTTCTTGGTGTATGTGTGTGTGTGTGTGTGTGTGTGTGTATGTGTAGTTACATCAGATTTTATCTTTTTTTTTGCTTTAGCTTGTGATGTTTTGGTATTTATATTGTTGGTAAAAACACATTTTTGTAGTGCAGTAAGAATGTCACTGTATGAGCAATAATTAGCTGTACACCACCAAATTACAAAGCAGACAAAATCCATAACATTTTCTTCCATAGAGTGTAACGTTCCGCATATTACTACAGAATAGGGAATCCTCTTCATAACAGTGACTCAACATGCATTTCAACAGTGATGTTATTTGGATCTAGGGACACATCACCTCCCTGCTACCCCTACTGACATGAAGACATAAAAAGCTGAGCTCTGTGAAGATACGCTCATTTAAAATTGGGTGGGTGGCTTTTATGTGGAATTAGCTTTCTCTAATAGGGTGGACATAACTAATGGTGTTTCAGCATTCCTGAGGTTGACATTTAGCCTGACTCTGGGAGATAAGCTTTCATGCCAGGCTAAGAGATTGATGCCTGGGGCCAAGGTGGAAAGAGGACTACAGAGACCCTGCTAGAATTTCCACTGTAGAGCCATGATTGAAGCATTTTTTTTAAGTGCAGCATGAAGATGAGATATACAAGAGGTGTGGTAGTGCTCAGAGGAAGGCTTGTAAAGATTCTTGTATGTGTTTGCCCTGAAGGCATCCATGTTTAAAATAAGACATATTCTGCATTTGCTCACATTAATTATTTCTACTTGTCCTCTACCATGGTTCAGATCAGTGTGCTACACGGCACCATGATAGGCGACACAGGCTGGATTACCACATGAATAACCACTTCTGACATTACACAGTTGTAAGAACCACTGAGGTAAAAATGAAGTGTATCTATTGGGGCTCATATATTACTTCATGTAGAGATGAAGATGCCAAAGTGTCACAGGCATGTCCAAGTATCAGCATATAATGGCAGGTACTCCTCCAAATCTCTGAATCCTCTTTAGATCCTGTTCTTACAGAGGATTTCCAATCTTTGCTCCTATGCACATGTGAGGAATCCCAGCTTGCAAGCATGACAGGTAGTGAGGCTCTGGAAAAATACATGAGCCTTACTCAGCCCCTCCTCCAGCCCCACTCCCCCTCTTCTCATTCCTCTGCAATGTGTTGTGGTGCAGGTCATCTCTGGACCTTGTTAAATGGATCTCTGGTGTGGCCTGACAGCAGCCCTCTGCTGCACTTTCCTTCCAATCTCCCTGCTCAGCCGTCAGACTGCCACCGGAAAGCTGTCAAGACTTTCCACTCTTTCTGCATCGCAGCACTTTTCCCTCAGCACTGCCTAACAATAGCAATATTTTATCGCACAGCACGCTTCATGTATCTCCTCTGCCGTCTTCATTTTTCCCCCTCTCTGCTGTCTATTCATTAACAGGCTATTTCCAACCACGCGTTGCATGTCAAAGCCCGGTTTCCTCAGCTCTTGGCATAATATGTCTTGTCTTTGTTAGCATCTGTTTGAATGACAGCATAAGCCCCACAATGTCATCAACTCCATCCCAATTATTTTTGCTCACTAACAGCATCCTTGCATCTGCACCACACTGATTGCATTACCATATGTTACAAACATAAATCTGGGTGTCACTGCATCCTGACATCTTTGTAATATTTCACTCCTTCATAATCACATTTCCAAATAACCTCTGCATGACTTCACAGTTAGACCTCTCACCTCCCACTCTATCTATAAACAGCTGATGTAAGAGTTGTGTTCACAATATCGATCAGTCAAGAAAACCAGTCTTTGCCCTTTTATTTTCATCACTTCTTTGTCTTTGCTTTCAATCTAATTGGTGGCAGTCATTGCACAAAAAAGTAACATTGTTTGGCTATTTGTCCTCACAGCTAATGTTGAGTTGTTGACACAAACTTGAATGTCTTAAAATACGACATCAAGGTTGTGGAAATAAAAAAAGCCATCCCTTATCGTCTTCTGCCAGCTTTGGTTTCAACACTTAATCTTCCCCTATCTGCTGTGTCAAAACATGGCTCCGAGCACTCCCTTCCTGTTTCAGACCCTGCCAGTGGCCTCTCTTCTGAGAGCTATATTACTGTACAATAGCAATCATCACTCTGTTTAAGAGCACACAAGCCTCTTTGTTTCCTCCTGACTGACACTGTAGCCCCTTCAGCTTTGAGTAAAGTACATCACTTCACACCCTTCCTCTCCTCTAAGACAAGCACTTCTATTTACAAGAGGACCCTGACAATATATGGCAGGTTAAAGAATTGCAGGCGAGCAGTATTCTCTGGTAATACTTGACTTACTCACTTAATTACACTATCTGTTAAAACAAATTCCCCATAATCATGTGATGTGGCCTAGAAAACCCTGGTCAGGCCATTAAATTTCGGCTGATATTGGTCCTCTACCAAAAATTGGATATTGGCCTCTTAGTGTCTTGCAGGTGTCATGAAGGTGACAATATGATTTTAGTCACCAATCTTCTGGCGTGACAATCTGTAAGACCTGCTTTGAAACCGACTTTGTTCTTCTTTGAAGTGCTGCCAACTCACCTAACAGAAATTCATTAGTATGGATTTCAGGTGTGTTTTGGTGTCCCATGGTTGAAAAAAAAAAATCAAACCCTGAGAGAAAAAAAATACTCTCAAACCCTGGATGTGGAAATATCAGCTCTGTAGATAAGTAATGAATATCAGCTAAGTGCAACTTCAGTCCAAAAATACTGATATCAGTGAAGCTAGAGGACACTACATTCAGTAGCAAAACAGAGAGATGCCCACAGGAGTGGTATGAGTGGGCGCAGACAGCTTTGTTTACTTATTGTATGACTGCATCACTTAGCCAGACTCCTCGCTCATTTGCATGTGTCACTGGCATGTTTGGAGCTCTAAACAAACACTCAGCACTCTTTTGTCTTATTGCAAAAATATGACAAGCACCCAAACCCTTCCTCATACTTTGAAACCCGCAATGAACACAGAGGGCATGTCGGGACAGCACATTCAGAGGGCCTCCGATTCATCACGGTGGCTTTACTTTGAAGGGCTGGGGATTGGGCAGGGACGGCTAACATGACAGTCTTATCCCTTTGGCCCAGAGTGGAAGTGATGTCTCTGTCAGAGATGAATCACAGTAGCTCTCCAGAGGGACCTCCTGGCCTCTTTCTGAAATCATACATTATTGTGTTGTTCAGAGACGGGCCTGCATTTAATATAGTCATGATCCCTCTCTGTAAGGTCATGTATCTTGTGAGAATCCGTCCATGCATAAATGAAATGTTTTTATATCATGATGAAATGAATTACTTAGAGAAACTGTGTTGGATATGACAGTTGTATGAAGCCCAATCTTAGTACAGCCAATGCAGCTATAAATTACTTTGTGAGTATTTAAGGCCAACAACTCAATGCAGCACAGACTCACAAACTCGCAAAAACAAACTTGTTGTGAGCAGGAACACAAAAATAGTGAAGATTACATAGTAAAAGAAACTACAATTTGACTTCTTATTCATTTTTTTTTCATTATTTTCAAGGTCTAGAATTCTAGGGGTCAGTTTTTGGCCAAGTTTGGCATGTATAGCTTACCTTTCTTAGAAAGGCAGGTGGCAGGGACTCTAGCACCTATCACTGTATCAATTATTGTTTAATGTATACTTTTTTGTATGTGACAATTTGTTTATTTGTTTTCTCTCTCAAATACATTGTTATGTTACATTATGTCATATTGATGGTTCCTTCTGCCCTTCCTTCTGGTGCTCATTGCCATTTTCTATGACAAACAAATATGACCTGACTATCATGCTACAGTACATGAAATCCTTTTAAATTGGGCATAAAGCAGGTAGTTAGCTATGTGAAAATGTTCCTCAATCACTTTCTCACATTTTTCTCAAAGTTCAGGCCCACCCTTGACGATTATGATTGGTTTATGACAAATTAGACATTTCTTCAGAGACTCTGCAATGAAATTGACATCTGTTGTAGAAATGGACACACAGACAGCCCAGAACTCCTTTAAGTGCCACATAGTTAAAAATGGGCCTAAGGTCATGTTTTTAATCCCATGTCAAAGATTAATTTAGCCTTCACTTTTAGCTCTGATGGCGCTTGAGTGAGGCTGTCCAAGGTGGAAAGCAACAAATTATAAGTATGTATTTCAACTTTTTTTTAATACATTCCAAAAATCAGTAATTCTAATTTCACTCATGTAGAGTTTTTGATACTTTTGTAAAGGTGAGAATTAGAGAGTAGCCTACAGTTACACTGCCATGGCAGAGCAGGAGAATATTCCATTTAAGTTTGCTTTGAACCTCTTTCCCCTCATAAGGCTGTGAAAAAGTTTTATTATAGAAAAGAGATGGTCTTCACTTTCAAAAGCATCACTGAATTGCAGTGGGGTCAGTTGGCAAGGTATATTCATGTGGAAAAGGTTGTGATCAGAAGGCCGCATTGGCCCTTTTATGGTCACCATATTTACACTGTTACTGAGAGAATAGTGTAAAAAAAATCTACTTTTCTTCGTTTACCCAGATTTCAGTGCAATTATTCTTACATCTAGGTTAAGCAATATTTCACTTTTCCATTCCAGTGCTCCTTTCAACCTTGACAGTGTCTTATTTCAATTCCTATTAGTGTCTCGTAGCTGCTATGATGGGATTCTGGTTTTAATAAAAAAAGTGTACTATTTGCCTTTGACTTGAATTGTCACCTGATTTAATGTTTATTTTTTGAAAATAATGGGTATATTTCTATATCTCAGTGGGCCATAATTCATTTCCAACCCACTTCCTAGAAGAATGGACACACACACTCTAAATAAACACACAAAAGCAAACAAAGACAGATTTGTGCACCCCCTTACAACATTGATGAACCAGATGCTATAAAGATGCACACATCAGATCAAACAGGTTATTTAGGACATGATGGACCAGAGAGTCGAGCTTGAGTCCCTTGGCTAACCATGGAGTGTTGCAGGGGCATCAGTGGCGGCTTCAGCATGCAGATAAGGACACAATTAGAAGACGAACAGGGGGGACAGATGAGGTCCTGTTTGACACACATCTGACACAGCACTTGCCCAAGCAGATGGCTCATGAATAACTGAGAGAACCGGAGGTCGGCAGGCAGAAGGAAAAACAGAGCCAGGCAACAGTGTGTGTGTGTGTGTGTGTGTGTGTGTGTGTAAAAAGACATTATACATATACCTATATATGTGTGAACATGTTTGCACATACATGGAGGTCTCTGCGTGCAAAGGAAAGATGAAATCAATAGCAAAGCACATACAGTAAATATTTGTATCTCAGCTTAGCTGTGGTAGGCAGATAGGTTGTCATGTCATACTACTGAGAAGTGACAGCAGTAACAATAGGCAGTGGGCTGGCAATATCCTGACAGAGAGAGAATGAGCTTGCAATCAGAGGGCTGTCGGATCGAATCCCCGCTCGACTAGCAAACAATTGGATGTGAAAGTGGAAGTGAAGAGTTCTCCCTTTCAGCAACTGCCATCAAATTACCATCGACCCTTGAGTGATGCACTGACCTCCCAACTGCTCAGATCTTCACTAAGAGTAATATCAAGACTGTGCTCAACATGTACAAACAGTGTAAGCACTTAGTGTATATATTTACTAAAGTACTATGCTTAAGTAAAATGTTGAGGTTCTTACATTACATCATACTTCTACTTCCTTACATTTGAGAGGCAAATTTTATACTTTTTACCCCACTTCATTAGTATATTTAACATGCAAAACTGCATCAACAGCTCATTTGATATGTTGTTATAGATTAAATTATGCAATAGTTTGTAAAATAGTTCAATTTAGTTTCAGCTCAATACTAAAATGCAACTTGCACATTAATTTATTAGTAATACCAACAAAACATTCAGTACTTATTATGCACCCCATGCTGCCAGCATAGTGAGTACTTTTAGTTTTGATATTTTAAGTGCTTAAGTAAGTGTTTGAATGCACAATGTGAATTGATATTTTTATATCGTGGTATTGTGTGGGGTACTACTGTGTATCTATGGTCTGAAAGGTTAAAATCAATGCAGCAGAGGATGAAATATTCTGACTTTTAGTCCGTAGGTCAAGCTAAAAAAAAAGAAAAGAAATTACAACAATGCAAATCAATAGCTTCTCTCACTGGACCCTCACTGTTTGATAATTGCCCATGTCTTTCAAACTCCAATGCCGTTTGAAATGCAGGCTTTGCATTAAAATGTTTTAGTCTGTAAGCCCAGCCTGAGACATTCAATAAAAGTTACCTGAGTAATTTTCATAGACTAGCTCCTCTATAGTAACAGAAAAGAACAGCCAACTGTTTCCACAGGCTGTGTAGTGTGTAGTACTCCCCATGACTAGTAAATTGACTTTGACATGTACAATTGGTGAAATGTCCCTTAAAGTAAAGGATGGACACATCTTCCACCACTGACTGTATATATGGGCAGCACTCCTGCAACTATCAATCAACTTAGTTGCTAAAATGGCAATTTGTTACACTCTAAGTTGCATTTAAAGATAGCTAAAATAGAGTTAGGTATGCTTAAATGACACTAAAGTGGATTAATTGTAGTGTGGTGGCATGGCGCCACTGGATTAGAGGGCAAAAATGGCACATTCCTCATAACTCTATTGTATAGTTGGCAGCAAACCAAGTTGCCCTCAGTGCTGCTACAGCTCACTATGAAATGTTCCACAGAAGGCGTTGGGAGTCAAGTCTACCCGTGAGGTTTTGCAGAATGGCTCAAATCCAGTTTTGTGCCCGCCTCCACATGTCACAGACATGGGCAATTTTCACATGTGAAACCATGTAAAATGTATAATTCAAGTAATGTAAGCTGAAAATAATGCAGGAGTTTGCCACGCATGAGTGTGTGGGGGTGTCCAGATGCACTCCTCAAGCCACAGAGGAGCAAAAATTCGGAATGCCCTACTTTGGGTTTTGTAGTGTGCGGGCTGCTTGTAGTGCAGCCAAGCGTTTTTGCTTAACAGAGTGTATAAGGCTTTATCTTATCTACACATGGCTGGAGAGAAAATAAATTAGGGTAGCTGCAATACATGCCCCATGTGTCTTGGTGTTTCTTAGCTCTCAGGCAGACTTTAGCACAGGTGTTAACAACATTTTAGGAGGCATCTTTTTTTTCATTTAAAACAGAGCATGTCATCCTCCTCAAGTACCTTAGAGGATTTGTGTGAAAATCTTTATTGCACAGAAATACACAAAGCATAGAATCAGTTGAGCCCTGAACTCATATTACATCAAGTATCCCAATCAGTATACAGGTATGTCTAATGTGGTTGTGCCATGTGTATTTCCAGGATGAGTTGGGCTACTCAGACATGCCATCGTTTGTCATGTGAGTTGAGATTATACATGTTTTAGGATACATTTTGTGCAATTTGAAATTATTTCAGGGAATTTGTCTGTATGTCCAAAGGTTTTCAACACACCACAATTAACTGTATTTGAATGGATACAGTGCTCCAATATGAGGGAATTTTATACCTAATACTGTCATAAATATTGTAAAAACTTTATTGATTGCCTTTTTTCCATTTGAAATTGTTCAGAGTTTTGACATTACAGTTCAAAACATGCTTTGTGTGATGTAAACATTGCCTTGGAGTCAAGGAGTGGTACTACACCTGGGTCCTGTCAGATATTTTGTTTACATTTTGGCAATTTTGCTTTATGAAAGTCTGCAACATATCATTTCTTATTGGTGCTGTAATAAGTGTTATAAATTGAGATAAAAATCAATCCAATCTATCACCAACAGACATGGGCATCACTGGAAAGAGTAAGTGTTCTTGATTCCAACAGTATTGCATATGTTTATATGTTTCCCATTTGACTTTATGTTATGAATCTGTGAGGAAGGGGTGTAATGGTTAACCACAACCCCAGAATTTCATCCCTCACATTTCAAGTGTTTAAAAAAAAATCATTACTCACCATTCCCAAAATTGAGTCATGGTCTCTCATGCTGTTTTGGGGCTATTGTGTCAACATTTTGAAATTGTTGAGGATTGTGAGCCCTCACAGTTAATGCATTGTACTGGCATAAAAGCAAATGAGGCCTAATGAATCACTGCTCTATTATCTAAAAAGGATAACAGCCCCAGTAAATATTGGATGATAATTTCAGATAATGCTAACACCTCCTCATGTGAAGTGTCAACTGGAGAGGGAGGGCAGTGACAGCACCCACAGGCAGCTTCACATATATGGGCATGTAAAGATGAGAAAATACATTGAGGTGGTCTGAGCAGAGAACATGCTGTAATGACTGGTTACACAGTTTAATGCTAATTTGATGTCATTGTAGCCTGTCTTTGCTGTAGGCATGGTTGAGCTCTCAAAGAATGGTCTGTTCTGTTTTCCAGATTTGAAAGTGGAGCTGGTGTAAGCATTATCTACTCCACATCTTTCTGACAGGTTCATTAAATTCCTGTGTTTGGCAGCAGCTCTCTTAGACTGGCACTTGTTGTGCTTTTTGAGGAGAAACTAGCTCTGGATGAAATGCTGTTTGTGTGTGAGTTACAATTGGGGAAAAATACATCAAACAAGCACTTAATCTTTGAACAGTCTCGCCTAAACCAAAGTCATTCTGTGAGTAATCTATTTAGTTGGTTTGGAGAAAGTGTATGAAAGAGTAGCTGTGGGGGAAACCGAAAAGTATTTCTAAATTAACCGCACCTTTGCTCCTTTGTTCTTGACATGGAGGCTCAACTTAACCTTGCAAAGCCCTTGTGCCCAGGATAGAAACATTTGCAAGCACACACATTAGTCATTCCAAGGTTATGCATACGTGAATGTACTGTACAGCACAGAGTGGTATTTTGAGTAGGCAGATTTCTCATTCGTATGAAAATGCAATGAATGACACAGGTAGATCCACTGCCCGGAGGCAAGAGGCGGAGAAAATGAGCCTGAGAAATCCTTCACAAGACAAACCATTATTGACACCCTTTTTACTGCCATAATGTGTCATCTAACCTTCTTCAGTCTTCTCCAGTTTCGCTGTATTGCACTCTGCCGGACTGGCCAGCTGACTATGCAGACTGGCTGCAAATATGTCATCTGCAATCACCTCAGACTTATTGAGAACGGGCAAGCCCGGAAAGACATGCTTTAACCGGCAAGTAAAGAACCACAAAACATCACTGAACTCATCTTCACTGAAGTGGATACAATGCATACTATGTCCATATGGCACGGGAAACAAAAGCACGCACACACACACACACACACACACACAAACACACTCATACATAGATCCATATGGTTCAAAAGATTTGAGAATATAATAACATCTACTACCCTGATATAAACATGTACAATTAACCATACATGTTATTTCTGAATTTCTAAATTCATTTGAGTAAGAAAAAGAAGAAGAAACATAACAAAACACACGTTGTTAATACTAGAGAACCCCTCTTATTTTTTTAAATTTCATGTTTATTTCCTTCAGGACATGAATATAGTATGGACTAATGCTACATACCATAGCATACCATACCAATAAGCTATTTTGTAATGTTCGTGCCTAGATGGGCATTTATTCAAATACTCAAAACTCAACATGAAAACACATTCAAAACAGCACAAAACACAAACATTAATACAATAACATTACCATAAAACTCAATGACAAACACCGTATCATTAATGTCTACATTACTCATCTGTCTTTGTCAATTTGAGTTGAAAATGATACCATTCATAATCCACTTTGATTTCTCTAAGTAATGAATTCCTGTGCATCTTATAGTTTCCTGTAAATGCACCCTGAGTTACTGAGCCAGAAACCCTGAGTGATACCACCATGTCACTGAGCACCTTAGGAGTCTTGTTATTTAGACATTAATGGATGAGTTTAATATTAGGAAATTTAATTAAACAACTTCCTGCCCAAACTTTTAATTGAAAGATTATATATCATCTTAAAAGACCCAGTTTTTATAGAAGCTGTTTATTACCAAGAAGTTACACAAAAACTTAAATGTGAAAAGATTATGGAAAACTATTTGCAACGTAAAATGCTAAACAGTCTCTAATGAGTTTTAATATCTATGTTTGCAACCTTGTTCATCATTTTAATATGTTTCTCAAATTTTAGGAGCAAATCTAACATACCTTTAAAATTAATTTCTGTCAAGTGCCGAACCCTGGAAGAGAGGTTTGTAAAAAAGATGATCGTGCCTTTGAAGTGGTGACTCCAACACTGTGGAACACTTTCTATAGACATACTATCTGTTGATGCCTTTAATAAACAGCTGAAGACTCATTTATTCAAACTGACCTTTGTCTCGCCTCATAGTGTCTAGTGTTTGTATTTTGTGTGTTTTTAAGGTATGTTGTTGCTTATGTTTTATTGTTTGTTTCTTTTATTGTTTCTTACATTGAACTATTTTTATGGTCTTATGTCTTTAACAATTTTATTTTTTGTGAAACACTTGCTCTGTGAAAGGTGCTATATTAAATAAACTTTACTTACTTACTTTCTGTTCTTATTTAATACATTTTTGATATTTACTTTCATTTTGAGATGTCTATGTTTAACGAGCAACCTCCTTCAGAAGCTGAACATCTAAGTGTCAAGTTTATTTTATTTTTTTTAATATATTTCTGTTAAACACCCTATACTGAAATGCACTGGTCGAATAAAGTACAGACTCTTCCAGTAAGTCAGTTAATGTTGCAAAGTTACTTTTCACACTTAAAATACAGACAGAAAGAATGACATATCTCACTATGGGATGAAATGTCATATGGCACAGTGCTCATCAAGCTGTTATCTGTGATACTAGTCACAAAAGCAGCTACACTGCGACATATGGGAGAGTATTCCTTTGAAGGAGATGAAAAGGGAATCACGTGGGATATATGGCCTGTGCCTTCTGAAAGACCGGGACATTTTAATGACGTGTGAATGACAGAAAGCGACTGAATTGCTGTCTAAGAAAGGAAAGTCAATGAGATCTCAAGAGGAAGAAGATGAATGGGACAGATAAGTGGGACGATGTGGGCAAGTGGCATCCAGTTTGCAGTTCATGGTGACTGACCGGATTGTTGTTGTGTGGGTGGTATTTACATGGTCTGTTTTTATCACATCAGAATGTCAGCATGTTTAATCACTCGACTCACATTTACCGCATATCCAATTACTGCATCTTATATAACACATATGCGCTCAAGCACCATGTCAAGGTAGCCATTAGTTACCCATGATCTCTAACAATGATTGAGCAATGTTTAATTCCTTCTAGATCCCTGCACATGATTCTTAAGACATACAGTGGAAGGAATACAGAGACACAACGTGCCCACGAGCATCTGTGAGAGATTGCCAGAGGAAGAAAGATAGCCTGCGATGAGCAGAAACTGAAAAGAATGAAAATAAATAAATTAGGTAGATCACTGTGCAAGCATTAACTAATTCTGGCCAGCATTCCTGTAGATCCATCTATTTTGGATGTGTAGGCAGCCCTGGAGGCATGTTGACCTGAAAAAGACAAACCTCTCCCTTCCTTTCATCTTTTGAGTCAGTTCCTGCAAGCAAATTAGGGCCGATAACATGAGGCCTACTTCTTCTGTTTTTGCCCTGTAACAAGAAAAGTGTTCTCAACAGTGTTTTGCTCCCATCACAATGTTTTTTTTACAGGCCTCTTTTCCAAAATAGTGTTGTCAAAGGGATACATTGGGATTTGTTGCGCAATGAAAACTATTGAAAATCCGGTAAATATTTGTGGAGGCTGCAATACTCCTCTCTGCGTGTATGTAGGTGGATTTTTGACATTAGTGAGGCATAGGATCTCATATCTTCCCTGCCTCCGCATACATCTGATTCATTCTCTATTCTAGACCTTCCACTTAAACCCAAAGCGTGTGAAAACTGCAGCTTTGAAACTGAATTTGGCCGGCCTCTGTTGACTCAAACAGTATTTACTGTATATATTAAAGCATAGCAGAGAATAGAGACCTTGAAGAACACTAGAAGGTCTCTATTCTCTGCTGTGCTTTAAAGAGAAATGACAACCATTGCGGTATCTTAACTGAAAATGAAACACCACTGGAGTTAATACAGAATAGGGTGAACATAGAAGGTGAATAACAAAAACAGCAGATCAAAGATAAAATAAGCCAATAATAAAAATAACACAAAGGTGAAATGCCTGAATAAGTCTCAGCACTTTCATGTCAAGGTTATAGAGCTGCTTGGAAGACAAGGTGAGCAAGTTTTCCAAACTTGAATCCAATCAATGTTTAGTTTTGAATTTTGTCCAGAAGACAATGGCCATCTGGTCATCTTTTTTCATATTTCTTGTTTTTAATGTCATAAACCAAAATTTACAAGGCAAAGTCTGAGTTGTCTGAGCAAGCAAGTCAGCCAATTTATCTTTCAGCAAGGGATCAGGCACAACCTGACTGCAGAATCTCTGCAGTGCACCACAACTAAGGCACACTTAGTGACTTTGGGAACTCTATGCGTCTCCCATTTGGATTCTTCTTTTAGTTTTGATGCCTAAGGGTTAAGGCAGTGGGATAATGGGCCCTTGCAGTGGATATTTTTTAGGGACATTCTCCCCACCTCATCCCCCAAAAAGGGAAAGAAATGGCTGCGTTCTGGTTGGTTTAATAAGCCTACTTCAGAGAGGGTGTAATAGTGAGCGCTCCCTCCTTTGGAAGAATTAAAGGAGAAAGACTTGTGCATTATTTACCACCCGCCTCAGTACCGCCGCACCCTGTGCAGACAATGCGGCCTACTGCAGGAAAATGGATTTTTCTGCAGAGGAGCTCAGATAAGAAGGATAGAGGGAGGAAAAGATAGAAAACAGAAAGGAGGGGATGAAGAAAGAGAGACAGGAACATCCCCACCCAGCCAGTCCCGGAATCAGTTCAATTTCCATGCACCAGTCTGTCTGCTATCTCCTCCTCTTCCTCCCTGTTGGCCTGATAAGGGCAGTTCTTTACATCAGAGGCCTCCACGGATCAGTCACCTTTTTTACTGGAAAGGTCGAGCACTGGCCCCAAGCTCAGTTCATGCTGGGGAGTCATCATTCCTGCTCTTTATCTCCCAGGTGAGGGATGATCCAAGGCTGAATGTCATGCCAGTCTGCCCCCAATATGCCCTCTAACCCCTTCAACATCCCCCTCACACCTCCTTGGGCTGCATCCAGAGAGATAGAAGGAGAGCTGGTGACGTGTGAGCACTGGTTTCACAACACCTCACAGCAGAGCAAGCATCAGATAAGACCAGAGTAAAGATCCTGTAGTGGCAAGTCGTCACAGTGCCACCACATTATCTGAGCAATGGGTTGGTCAGGCTATCTCCAAACACCCCTCCCTTCTGAACAAGAGAACCACAAGATGAGAAGAGGGGATAAACACGTCAGCATATGGCAGCAACTTGAGACTTTACCCTACCTCCCAAAAAAACAAAAATCACTTCCCTGGACTCCAACACAGGTGTGTGTGTGTTTGTGCAAAGATGTGTATGTGTGCATCGCTGTTGTTGTCACAGTCCCAAAACGACTGTAGCACTGTAAGTGATGCGCTGGCGTAATTTGCGTGTCACTGTACTGTGGGACGACCCGACTGACAAGACTTCCTGCTTTGCTGCCTGGGTAATGAGTCATTCCAGCCCTGGAGAAAAACAATCTGGTATTTTTAAACTGCATCCTTCAGCTGTTCCTTTTTCCCTGGAGCTCCAGCTTGTAAGCTCTTGGTGGCTTGTAATACGAATGCAATTTCTAGTGGTTGTACTAATAGGCCTGATATGTCTGAATAATACAAATGTATTACAGTGCTTTTAATGGTACTCCTGGTCCATCCATGCCCCGCTGATTAAGACTTAATGCTCTGCACAATGTAACAAAATACCATATATGTGTGAGTTCAAAAATGAACCAGTAGCTGGTACTATTAATGTGTTTTTAGATAACAGCACTGAAGTGTTTGGAATTGTAAAAAAAAGAAGGGAATAATATTAGTTTGACTCATGTGTGAGAAAGCATGATTTTCATCCATACAAGTGACTACTGCGGATTTCAAGAGCTAAACAAGTACAGGACAAGCATGTGAGTATCACTTCAGGGAATAAATGTGAGCAAATCTGTCACTAAATCACACAGCCCGTCAACATTTTAAACAGTAAATGTGACCCGTAAAATCCAAAAAAAATTCTTGGCACTTGGCTCTTTAAATGTAGCCAGTGACTGAAATCAGAACTTGACATAATGACATTGGTAGAAGAAGTATTCAGATCCTTTAGTTAACTATAAGTAGCAATACCACATTATAAAAGTTTTATGTCCATGCATAGGTCTTCCACTGGCGCTGTGATATAATCCCAGAAAATTACATAAACCTCTTTGAGAGAACCTCTTGTTTGAGTGTGTAATGGATTATTATGCATTGCATTATTATTAGATTCCTGTGTTTAATACGGCCTGAGATGTACCTAAATGTCAAGATTGTGGCTGCAATAAATGCTGTAAGGAAAATAATGATGACCTGATTTATTTCATTAATTCGAACCTGCTAGTGTTCTGATTTGTAATATTTTCTTGTAATATTTTCTTTTTCATGCATAAAAAATATCATTAATCCCTGACAAATTGCCACACTAACAAAGTGTTGGAACAGCTTTTGCATTCTCGATTTTAAATCTGCACCCCATCATCACATAAATTGATCATATGATTAGTACAAAAAAATGCAAAATGACTTTGATCCTAAACAGAATCAGAACATGTTTGAAAAGAAACCTTTCTAGTCTTTCTTCTGGTCTCACGATCAATTTCAACAATATTAAAGCTTTTTGGTCTCAGTCCACAAATCCTGGTCTATTGCTTACTTGGCATGGACACATCCAAGGAGCTGATTGTAAGAAGCCATAAAGTCTTTCAAGCTAATCCTCTTTTCAATTTAACATCCTTTGATTGATTGTTTTTGTTAACGTATTTGGCATGATATATACTCTTTTTGTCTGTGCCATGCATTTGTATTAACTGGCGGTTTGTATGCCTCTTCACATTATATACATATGTTCGTAGGCTGCATGTGACACGCTGCCCTGACAAAAAAAAAAAAGAGAAACAGACAGCTAATCCCCCTTGATCCTCTCTCATATTAAAACCTCTAAAGTCTTCTCTCTCTGTCTGCATTCTGCTTAGAGAGGCGCAAACGTTCTGCCACATCACCTGAGCAGCCATCACCTGACAGCAGGGATTTCAATCATTCTGCTGAGCTCATAACCTCGTCTCCGCCACTGCCTCTCCCTTACTACCAATGCAGCCACCCGCCACTGTCATGCTAATTTAGTAGTGCACACTGATGTGAGCACTCATGTTTCAGAGCTTTGTCATAGATCCTATCATGGGCTGGCAATTAAAGTTAAGCATGATTTGAAACAGGAGCATGAAAGAAAATAATTTTGCCTTCTCCTGGGGAAAATCTGTTTAATCAAAGGTCATAAGACAACAGTATGTGGTTACACACACGTTTCCCAAGGAGGAAAATAGCTCAGAGGCAGATAATACAGAAAGCGAGGAGAGCTACATGTAGCTTCACAGGTACCAATGCATTTCTACAGGGCATCTAGAAATAGCAGCTGTGCAGCAACTGCAGTGGTTAACAATAAATTATGTTTGCTCTTCCACTTTTGTTGGCTATATCTATGTTAAACCGCCTCCGGTAAAGTAGAGTAAACAAGAAAATAGAGGCTCTGTGTCTGCTCTCAGCAACAATCCTCCAATAGATTATCATTAGTCTCACCAGCCAGGAAAAAGCAAGACTGTGGCTTTTGCCGCAAATTTTGTCATAAAGAAGAGCAACAAATCACAGCATGTTTGTATTACCTTTCTGTATGACTTCAAGTTAACTAACAAAACACCCCGATAGGCCGATCATCATACAATCATACAAGACTTTGCGTGGACTTCTGAAAACAAAGCTCTATGCACTTTCAGACATCATCAGGAGCTTATGGAGCTTCCACACTTCTTCATGAACATGACATGCCATTTATGATTAATGGTATTACCGGCTGGGCCAAGATAAGAGCTCAATTAGCTGTGTGGGCAAGGACCTTGACTCTATTTCCAATGACTAATCCAATGGCTTTTGTTATGATTAGGAAGTGTAGAGTTTTAATCTTCTCTTCTGAGTGCCTGGCAATGGACCAAACACAACCGATTCACAAGCAGTTAAAAACGCACCTCTGCCGTGGCACAGTTCAGCACTGCAAGATGGTGGCTGAATGGATGTTTATGTCACCCAGTCTCTACCAATCTCTGCCATTCATGTGCTTTGGCAAGATCAGTGGCAACACTCATTGGCAGGAAATTAAATTAAGCCTTTTAAGTGAAATGAATTCATCCACCTTGTTAATATTTTAGCAAGAGGGGCCTCTTGAGAGTTATCATCCACACTAAGCCCACTCATCCTCCCGAGGGGTTGTCCTGCCTACATGCTTGAACCGATGCTAGTTTCCTACAAATATATTTCTAGCTACAGCAGCATTGCCCAGGGAGTTTTGCTGAAGTCCATAATCTCCACCAAACTCTAGAACTGTCAAACTACTTTAGATCTCAGAGTACTAGAGTATTATACAAAGAGGTCCCCTAACGAAGCCCTTAATAATTCACCAGTTATCTATTGAAAACAGTCAAGGACAATCCTTTCAATATTACAGCTTTAATTTGGTGTGAAAACTTTTAGCAAGGCATGATGAGAATCCTTGGTTAAATATTTAGCAAAAAAAAAAGTCATACAAGGATAAACCTCTTAAAGAACAAGAGGGAATGCTGCTGTGTGCAGGTAAGTATGGAGATGAGATGGGAACTCTATGTATAGCACATGATATATTAGTATTTATCTGTACTGAAAGAGTACATAACGTATAAGAGATCCACTGAGGTAGTTGTTTCTGCAGTAAAACCCATCTTGCATGATGCTGCACTTTGTAGCACTGACTCTCTGCAGGGGGAAACGTAGCGCACCATCTGTTCCCCGATCCCCAGCAACAAACAACAGACAGACCAACGCAGCAGACAGACCAGCAGACACAGGCGGGCAGCACTCCCGCACCAGCAAAGAATTGTGGGAAACAGGGAGGCAGCTACATGGATGCAGGGCTGCTAAATGTGGGATGAAAGCAGTCATCAGCTGCAAGGATTTGATCAGGAGGCCTGAGCCGACACCGCACACTGAGGAATGATGCAAATTGAAGCAGACACTGCAAAGGAGCCGCCACGCAATGAGAGAGACTCTCGATAGCGAGGGAGCAGAAGAAAGAGAGACAACGGGATGGGGCAAGAGACGGAGGAGAGAGAAAGAAAGAGAATGAGGCGACCATACAATGAGAGAGAATTAACACATAGTATAAAAGCAGGAGAGAATAGGGAAACGCTAGTGTATTGAAAGAGACAGCCACCAACAACAGAGACTTGACAGTCTGTGTAAGGTGTGCAGAGAGAGAGAGAACGAGTGAGGGAGGGGAAGAAAGAAAGGGAGGGAAAGATTTGGGGATGCAATCCATTTTTAAAACCGAGATGCCAGAAGTCCAAACTATTTGCCTCAATCAGAATGCTAAATAGCCCCATGAATGTTATTTATGGATTAAGATTAATGTGGGTGGCTCACCACACACATGCCCACACCCAAACAAATACGAACAAACGTATGAGTTCTCAGTCTGTCACAGGCGTATACCGCTGTGAAGCAAATACACACATCAAGCTAAAGTCTTAAAGGATGGAAGAGGAGAGAAGGTATCTAATTGTCTAAATATGCTATGGATATGTGAGAGAGGCTTAAGCTTGCCCCCTAGTGTTCATCCCAGTCCCTGATGGCATCAAAACAACAGATGAAATCTACCTCTTAACAAAGCATTATGTCTATTATTATGTCCTAAAATCTTACTGTCTTAAATCAAGCAAAAGCAAGTCAGGTGGTATTAATATTTGACCTGTTTTCAACACAGACACACAAAAAAAACATGATGTTAAAAAAAAAATCATAATGTTTCAAGACTCTTTCTTTATAGTGTCATTTCCTTGATTCTATTGAAGCTGCTTTTTCCCAGTCTTTTTTAAAGATAATTATGCTGATTTTAAGAAATTTCTTTAAAGAAAGAAAGCTGCATTGGGAGCAAGTGGAAACATCTGACCAGAACTTGTCTTCAGGAAGAGTTTGATTCAAAATCAGTCATGAGGATTCATTTTTTCTCAGAACTATTCAGTGGGGGTTAACGTTTGTTTGGGCTTAATTTAATAGTTAAGGATCTTTTTTTACAGACATCAGTGCTAATAATATTTTTATTAATATTTTAACTCTTTTGGTGGAATAGATAGAAAGATATATAGATATATAGATATATAGATAGATAGATAGATAGATAGATAGATAGATAGATAGATAGATAGATAAATAGATAGATAGATAGATAGATAGATAGATAGATAGATAGATAGATAGATAGATAGATAGATAGATAGATAGATAGATGTGGAAATGGTAATCTAGATTAAGAATATGTTTTATGAATATCCATAACTGGGTTTACAAGTATGTTGATGAATAATAAAGAAGTCTGGCATCAAAGGCCATGAAAAAATATGTGCTACAGTGGAGGAAAAAAAAAAGACAAAATACAGTGAAAAGTAGACAGCTTCATGACTAATGGTGTATACGCCTGTGGATCAACATCAAAGTCAGTGCTACATTAATAGAAAGATTCATTATTTGAAAGATAAAAAAGAATGCAATCCATTAACTAGACCTTCTTCCACTCGGCTCTGGAAATTCTCCATTTTGTATTGCCAGCAGCAGATTTGATTTAATAATGTGCGATGATTCAACACTGAAATGCCAGCACCAGGCAAGTCAAATGAAGAAAACACACAAAACCACTTACAGTCAACATGCTTGGACTAAGAAAATGACATAAATGTATTTAATGAAAATGAAATTAATAGGAGACACTGGAAGATTAACATGACTCAATACCATAAATATAAAGTTCATGAGCAATAGCCCAACAATAAATTAGAAAGTACCAAAGCTCAATCAAACAAAAACTAGTGTCATACAACATATCGAAATAAACTGTGATCATCAGTGGTGGAGAGAAACATCTGCAGTGCTCTTTGTCTTCATTCAGTTAATTCCCATTTATGTTAACCTTTTCCAGTGACCCATGCAATGTCTGTCTGTATACTGTATGTGAGAATGGAGATTCATGAGAAATGTTGCCCTTGTGTCCATGCTGTACTCCGGAGGGATGTGCTAAACTGTTTTTTTTCTCTTCCATTTCTTTGTTTTAGAGCTAAGCTTTGCAATTTGACAGCTCAAATCCCAGTAGCCAGTGGTATAAAAGGCAAATCCCAGTGAAGTGACTGTAGCAGATTAGCTGCCATCAGCTTAACATGGTTATCAATGGTGTTTTTAAAAATGTCAGAGAAAAGTGTCAATAGCCCTAATCAAGGTAAATTCCTATAATCAACATCTTGTCAAGAGGGGATTTATCCTCCGGTTAGGTAATCATTTTAGCAGACAAGAGGACACAATCTGATCAATACTCCATTTGTAAACAAACAAAAAACAAAGAGCAAGCCAAGCCATAAGCTCAGCGATGACTTGATTTTTTAAAATTCATTTTTCAAATGTCAGGTCTCACATCTTGCATGAATGTAGTGAACTGTATGTCAAGGATGCACTGAAATATTGCAAATATTTCTGGTGTCTGAACCAAAGTCTAACCATAAAGTAATAATAATAAACAAATGTTATAGTTGCAAATCAACAAATATACATGTTTTAGTCTAGAAAATGCCAGAAAATAGTGAAAAATGCCAAATGCCAAAATCACAAGTTCCCATAGATCAAGGTGATTTCTTCAAAATATTGTTGGTACAGTACAAAACCCATAAAATTCAATATGGCGAAGTCAAGTCAATTTTATTTCTATATCCCAATATCACAAATTTCAAATTTGCCTTAGGGGGCTTTACAGTCTAAACAGCAATACAACATCCTCGAATAAGGAAAAACTCCCTAAAAAACCCTTTAATATACAATTCACATACACAATATGAAACCAGAGATGAAATCAGAGAATGATCTGTATTTTTGCTTTAATAAATGATTAAAAACATTCTACTAACAATCAAAAAAGTTCAATAGTTCTAATCAATTAATCAACTAATTGTTTCAGTACTAGACCAACGTGCACCACAAATTCAAATTCAGACCTCATATGATGGACAGCAAACACAAACACACCCAGGTGCATTCAGGCCTGATTCTATCTCTGTTACTACACTTTTTCCCTGGCTTTGTAGTCTGGGAATCATAACACTGGAAATCCTGACTGTCTATGATGCTGGCTCTCAGTCAAAACTCTCGCTTGTTGAAGGCCAATTCTTGGTTAGGGCAGGAAACGCCTACATGCAACAAGAGCCCGGTGTTGAGACTGACTGTGGCTCAGGAGGTAGAGCGGGTCGTCCACTAATCGGAAGATCGGTGCTTCAATACCCGGGTCCTCCAGTCCGCATGTTGAAGTGTCCTTGGGCAAGATACTGAACCCCAAATGGCTCCCGAAGGCTGTGCCATGAGTGTATGAGTGTGTGTGAATGAATATTACATTAGATCTCCTGATGAGCAGGTTGGCACCTTGTATGGCAGCCTCTGCCATCAGTGTATGAATGTTTGCATGAATAGGTGAATGTTGACATGCTGTGTGAAGTGTTTTGAGTGGTCGGGAGACTAGAAAAGTGCTATGTAAGTGCAATCCATTCACCATTTGAAACAGAGGTTGTTTGTTTTGGCTGTATGATTTCACAATAAAAATTCTACTATTTAAAGTTTTGGTAGGCTAAATACCGGAGTGAAAGACATTTTTAATGTCCACATAACACTGGCGTAAAAGCCAGACAGGTTGTGGTAGATGACCATTGTAATCTTATGAAACACACAGTCTTGGTGCAGTAGCATTATGCAACAGCAGGTCACGACTTAGTAAATCCTAATCAGAAGTTGCTAACTGATTTCCACCTCACTATTCTTAATTTAAGCCTCATCTCTTGTCTTGTCTTTTCATAATGATTTAACAGGGCATAGAAAAACAACGTTGACAACCCCCTGATACTTAGACCTATTATCTAAGCATTTCTGCTTCCCTTAGTGGAACAAATTGGTTGTCTTAAGCACGACTCCCTTACACAGTGCAAGATACAAAAGGGGGAAAGGGCATGGGAAGAAAAGCAAGTTTCACACAAAAGACAGCTTCTCATTGAATGGGTTTTCTCAAAGTATTTCTTCTGGTTTTTCTCTTGAGAGCTTGTTCCGCCACTAGAGATGGTCAGTTGACACAGAACTGGACATGAAGGTTACGACCTAATGTCTCTACACCAGATCAGTCTGACCAAAGGATCCTATATGGACAAGATAAGCAGCTGCCCTTTTAGAACTGAAGTAGCCTATTACATGGGGTTGTACAATCTCCTCTGTGAAGGCTGCCCTCTGATACAGCCGGCAGAGCTTAGGAGTGAAAATGCAAAGCCATCACCTTATTGGTAGGAAAGAGAGACTTTGTGGATTACAGTCTTTTAATATTTTTCCCCCAGAACTGAACATCACAACACAAAGCAGGGATAAGCAAACAACAGCAGGAAATCTGCTTGTACATTTAAATGTACTAATAGGTTTGTGTTTAAAATAGTGTCTTGTTTGGCATTTCCATACTTCCATTCTTCAAAAAGCTGGCAGGATTGATGTGCGCTTCAAGCTGACCAGCTAGACATTATTGACTATAGAAAGGAGCCAATATTCACTGTAAAAGAAGACTCAAGATCAAAAGCAGACATCAATGGACTGTTGTCACCTTAGCTAATGCCATTATTCAAACTCCAGTATTTTGTGTTCTGTCAATAGGGTCTGGCGCAGAGCACTAACAGACTGTTGGTTTCTTCCCTCTCCTCGAGACTATTATCCTACCAGGAGAACTTATCTGATGGGACCTTACACTTGAATCGACACTTTGAAGATCTGGGCTTAGGTCACCATTTGGAGTCTATTCCCTAAAAGAGCTTATACTTTCTTGTGAGCGGTGAGACTAGACACACTCCCAAAACTGAGTCGATAAAGTATCTGCTCATCAGGAGAGCGTGACAGCCTGAGAGATGAGACCACATCAATCATGTGGACTCCAATAGCCGCTCTGTGGCTCAGATAAAATAGGGAGCGCAGACTGGCGGCTCTTTAAATAGGCACCAAAGGAGCCAACTGGAGACCTTCTCCATCTCTCTTATTTGGAGATAGGTCAAGGGGTCATTATACTGTTTTGATTGAGAACCAATCACTTTCTGAATTCCAAAAAGAGTTCTCTCTCTGTTTTTTATGACCTGCTGATTTTTCTGAAGTGGTTGCTTTGAACATGATCTGCCCATAGAGTCAGGAAATCTAATGCCATGCACATTATTCCTTAATAAAATGGAAGATATTAAAAGACAAGTCCACCCCCCTCCATACTAGAACTTCTACTTCCCCTCAGCCTTTTCATTGTCACGTCTCATTCCTGCCATAACAAACTTTGCAGAAATTCAAAACAGAGATGCGTGATGAACCCAAACCAGCTCTGGCACCAGGCTCCCCAAGGCAACTTCAGAGCAGGCGAGTCACAGCAGCAGCAGCTGTTGTGTTCTGGCACCTGTTGACTACGGATGTCACCCGAAATTTGAACATGTGTCTGTGAGCTACTTAGGAGCACACTGCTTTTATATTGCTGGGAACCCTTTACTCGTTTGAAGGCATTGTGTTGGTGGTGTGAATGTATTTACACAGAAGTCCCATGCCGACTTCTGACCTACTTTTGCTTTCAGAACCGTATTTTGACATTTTCTGTCCAACATCAAACCCTGCAGTTAAACATTGCCATTTGGTATTTCACACAAGTCAAGTCAAATCTTTTCACATTGCACATTTACTTTAAAAATACCACCCCGCTGTGGCATGCTGCATTCCTCCAAGCTTGAAAAAGCCAAAGGATTTTGAGGTGAACTAAAAGTTGATACAGAAATTCCGTCTTAGAAAATAAAGTCTTTCTAGATCTAAAGGTGCACTCCACCAATTTTCCATCACTTTGAACTGACTTGTAATGAGGAGTACTATTAAGCCTGTGAAAACAGTTGTATAATGTCTTTTGTGGCTCTGAAGGGTCCACTCCATAGTCTAAAAAAAAATAACCCTAATGATGTCATAGTGATGTCATCTGGGTTGTCTTGGTTTGGTCTTAGAGTACAAATTCATAACAAAAAGCTGTGATGCAAGCTGTTGGTGTGAAGTTTGAAAAATGGGTATTTCCCAGGTAGGAAGGGTCTAGTGAAAGTTGTCATCAGGTTGCATTATGGGAAGTGTAGGATCCAGTGTTTTTGGAGCTTGATTCATGCTAGGGACTAAAAGACAGGATATCTCAGCCCCTGTTGCTTTGATTATTTATTTATTTTTAAATCTGTCTCTTATGATTTCACCAATTGTGTGCAAGTGAAAGTAAAAGTATATGAATGAAAGTAAATTACTGGTGCAACCCTTTAAAGGAAAATTACAGTTTGTAATTCAGTCTTAGTTCCTAGTTTTGTCTGTCAATTCTATTGGTTATGATAACAAATTCAGCAAAGTAAAAGAAACAATTTACAGAATGTACTCAACAACAAAAAAAACCATAACATCAAAGCAATTGCTGAGATCAGGGAACATAGCAAATTGATACAATAAAGCTTGACAGGGAAAGAAACACAAGATCAGACAGGTTGTAAACAAACCATAAATTTATTTGGAGGTAAAACCTAAGTGTGTGCACCGAAAATGTCCATAATAATTCCACGTTGCACAGGAAAAATGTGCACATGCATACAGTAACAGTTAGTACTGTAGGTCAAAGCTGAACAAAGAGGCTTGTCTGTAAACTGGGATGGATGTTCATGACAGACAGTTTGGTTGCTAATTTTATTGGGGGTTTATTTAAATCCTGTATGATCGTCTGACTGTGTTTCTTCCCCATTGGACATCTTATAGCCATGCCGCCATGTTCCAAGGTCTCAGCAATTAACTTGAAGAGCACGATGTTATAATTAAGGACAGAAATGATGACCGAGGAAACAAAAATAAAATCTAGTTGGCATGAAACCGAAATGTCCCTTTAAAGAGTATCTCAACAAATGACCAGGGTCATGTATTACCATATGTGTCTTTGAAACATACACCTTATATTTCTGCCTCTCCTCCATGCTGTGAGGACACCAGCATGAATCACTTCAATCTGTTTTCATCGCCTCTCCTCAGACAGATAACCCATCTGAGCACCTCCTCAGGTATTCACTGTGGTACAGTGTGCAGCTAATGACACAAATATACTACGGACACCCCACCATTTATCTTCTTATCACCACCATTTCCAAGTCAATTAGCCAAGTCAATATGCTGTGTCGGTTATTACCCACATTATACCATAGGCAAATTACTTCTATGCAGTGCAGACACCACTATCAGGTTGACATGTAGGTAAAAGCAGTTGGATGGAAATCAGGATGACAGATTGATGGCATAGAATAGAAACATCCCCAGCTTGGTGATTCACGAGTGCTCCAGTGAATAAGTTATATGGAAACAGGAATATTGTATAGGAGGCATCATTATATGAAGATAGTTAATTTTAAAGCTGAAATAAAGACCCCTATGTAAAGTAATGAAAGAGAGACAAGAATGCAGAGGGTGGCATTAGTATGCATGGATTCCCTCTCCTTCTCTGTCTTTCTCACTTCCCATGGTTCTCTACTGCAGGCTGATCTTCTGTGCCATCACCAGCCCTGCTACATCATCTTCCAAGATCTTTTATTCCCTGTTTTATCTTAAACATGCTATGTCTGTGACAGCGATGTCGCATGGGGAAAGAGAAGCTGAAATCTTCTTTTGAGAAGCTAAAGAAACTGTTGTGACACTCAATCTCTAACATTATGCTGCCAGCTGCCGGCTCCGCAGAGAAGTAAGAAGGATGTAAACTCCTGCCGAGGGGACATGGTTAAAATTTACTACAAGTTTTGAGATACAAACACAGAAGGCAAAGAAACTTTCAAAGAAATGCAAGGCCAGTGAAATATATATGGAGATGGGGTGACAGAGAGAGGGGGTTTTGTCTTGCAGTCACACTGCTAGATGTGTGTTTTGTATTGTGTTGCCAGTCGATACAGAATAAGCTATTTCCATTTCCCTGCTGATCTGAACAACCTATACAGTAGGCAACCTTTG
Source organism: Thunnus thynnus (assembly GCF_963924715.1). Classification (NCBI taxonomy): domain Eukaryota; kingdom Metazoa; phylum Chordata; class Actinopteri; order Scombriformes; family Scombridae; genus Thunnus; species Thunnus thynnus. The sequence continues at coordinate 31,771,543 of NC_089518.1, forward strand.
CTAGCTCATGTGGACTTTATTTGAAACCTCTGTTTTGGTATTCAGAGCAAGTTGCACTCAGCTTCATTCGTTTTAATTTCCACACCACATTTGGAAGGCAGCATTCAGAAGCTAATTTTTTTTAACAAACTGAGTGGGGAACAGCTGCAAGTCTGGAGTTTTTGTTGCCGACACGGAAAGCAGTCATTAAAGCAGTTACTTGGAGTGTTTGTGGAGCCCATTTTGCGTACCAGTGGAATCGCACTGTCACCTGGGAATCCTGTGAAAACACAAACCAGCTTGCCCTGGTAAATATTGAAATTCAGTGTTATTAGAGTGTTATGATGCCATCACCAAATAATAATTTCTTTAAGCTCAAAGTGTCCCATTTGGCATTGTTGAAATTTCATGCAAAGCTGATCTTTTTCTAGCTGAATGTTAATGAGTTTGACAGTTCTGTAAGTGAAATGTTACACCTGCGACTGGCTTGCATGGTTTGAAAATATCTGTACTTTTCTCTGTAATCAGTAAGGATTTACAACAGTCCATTAATATCTGATATTTATTTATTTATGTTCCCCTAATATATTTATTAGGGGAACATCAGCACACATGATTTGGTCTGTTGCAATAAAGTGCAGTCAATACAGGAATGGACTAATAGAAAAATATGCCCTGAGATGCCCCAGTTAATGAAAAATGTTGTTCTCTTTCTTTCACATCAATGTTTCCAACCTGGCTTTTTTATTTTCCTTCCCTCTCTCCTTCTTTTGTGTCTGATATTTTAGGTTTATTTCAGTCACATTGCATTTTAATTTGGGCTGGCATCCTTGAAATTAAAGGAAGATAAAAGGGAAACTGGCACTATGTTAATATCTCTTTGAAGATGGAGTCAATCTGGCAACAGAATGCTTAGCCCTTATTTTCCCTTCCCTTTCCCCTCTTCCTGTATTCAGCACAGTGGATAAGAGATACTGTAGACTCAGCTTAGCAACAGCTTACCTTGGGTGGAGGAACTCTTAAAGCCCTCTGCTTTCATCTTGCTCCTTGTGGCAGAAACCAGGCTTTGTTTTGTCTTTTTAATCTACATCTGGACACTAAATATTTATCTATGTAATTTCTGCTTATACATACACCCTTCCCTGCAGAGAGACACTGACTGCACCTGTCTGGCTGGATTTTCATAAGTATAGATCGACTATCATTGCGATTTGTATGACGGGAATGTGCAATGGATGTGATATAGCTGTACATCAAGGAGGTGGAAGCAAAACTATCTCTGCTTATAGGCTGCAGGTTGCTGTCATAGTGCTGAATAATGGCTGCACAGACTGTACATGTGTGCGGTCGCAGCCATTATGCAAGTCCTTCATGCATTTAACCTGAATAATTCTCTATTAGAATTGCAGATAATGAAAATGTTATAAAGTAGACATAACTTGGTACACCGCAGTGCAAAACTCAGTTAATCGCCAGACAATTTTATGTAAATTCTGATGATGTAACCTATAATTTTTCCCAAGAGTTACTCTTGAGAATTGCTCCACAGTGAGACAGAGTTTCAGCAAATACTGCAATACAAACCAGTAAAAGCTACATCTGTAGCTATAATAACTTTGGAAACAGCTTTTTCATCATTTCCTCAACCACCCACCTCCCCAACCTTTACCTGCTGCAAGTTTTGTATTTTTATCTTAACATATTCTTTTAATCACTATCCTGTAAATGGCGTTCAAAGATAGATAGATAGAATAAATGCAGGTGCATGAGTTCTACTTATCTAATACTCTCAGTAGCAAAACATTTTATGTGCTTCCTTGTTTCATCACTGTTGATTCTGAGAGCAGCTGAGGGAACAGAGGATCCTCGAGCAGAGCTTTTGAACTAAAAAGTGTGAAGTATGAGAAGCAATCCGCCAGAGTTTTGATGACACCCATATCAGCACTCTGCACCCGAACCTCCATCTTGTCTTGTCTAAGAGCTGGCGAACACGTCATGCTACAACTTTAATACCCAGTTAATTACTCTCATCTTGACCTGCCGGTAAAATGAGCCAGGCTGCCACTGCCGCCCATGTTTCTGTTATCTGTGCAAAAATGCATTAGCGTGTGCCCTCTTTAATGGCTTTAATTAGTCGTAAACGGAGCTGATTCTCCTGTTAAGTGGATGAGGAGTCGATACTGTAATACAGTCCCAATACGCACAGGTCCAACTCTATCTAGTTGGGAAGGTGGTGCACAGGAGAATAGTTTGAGGGCGGGCTGGATAAACCCATTCAGTAATAAAGAAGGTATCACATACTCCACAGCATATCAGACAGCACTCACTCACTGTTCTGATATGAGAAGAACATAATTAGAGTGCTGCTGCTGTATTGACAGAGAAATCCTTATGGAGGGGCTGTTTCAATGTCAGTTACATAATATATAAAAAGTTTCCACTGGAGCAAATGAAACATCAGTAGGGCCTATACAACATAGGGAAAAGGGAGTTATCTTTCTGTCAGATAAAGTAAACATGTCCTCGGGATGAGTGGAAAGACAAAGAACATGGGTACATCACAACTGGGAAAAAATAACAATACAAGCCCTTTTTTCGTCTTTCAGAACTGACAGGTGTCTAAAATGATACCGCCAATCCAAACACATCAACCTTAATTCAGCTGTAGTTGACAATGTTTGCCCGATAAATGCTTCCCCAATAAAACCTTACAGATTCAGTAAATGGGGCTACTTTGAGGAAGAGAGACCCATAAAGTCCATGTCAGTAAACCATATTTGCTTTCATCCGCTCATCTGCGATGAAGTTTCCAGTCTCCAGTGTCTCCATTTGCTGAGTAATGCTTTGCCCGGCCGGTGGTGAGGTGCAGTGCTCTCACACTGGATGAAGCTAATGGCTGTTTATGGTTTCTAATGCATGATGCTATAGCTTTTGAAATAACAGGTCTCTATTACGGGGTTATGCGCAGATAGAATCCATTGACGGGAAATACTGTAATACCACAAGTGACCTCCTAGAATTTCTGAATGTATGTCTTGAGCTATTTAACGAACCGCTTTTAATGGAAGAGTACCTCTGTATGACATTTGGCTACCTTCAGAAGGAGCTCATGAAGTAGGCAAACTTTCAAGGCACAGCTTAATGGCTGGTAACTGGTGTTATTGATCATCTATACACATACACAGACCTCTATATAAAGCCCCTAGAATACTCTATTAAAAGATGAAAGTCATTTTCCACCAAAAAACAGCTCCCGATAGTCAAAGTCAACTGTAATTTAATAGGTATTCTATCAAAATTTAGGCAAAGGGCCTACGAACTTTAGATCAGAAGTTTTCCACAAAGACAAAAATAGAAATAAACAAACAAAAATGAAATTGAAAAAAAAACAACAAATCATTCTGTTGTACAATTCAAAATTATCCAAATATGTAGAACAATTAAAAAATGTAAACTACGTTTCAGTCGTTGGTGTTTTCTACCTTCAGAAGAAGGCAAAAACACCAACAACTGACTGAATGTTTTCTGAATGAAAACTGTTAACAGGAGGTCTTTGGATCATCCTGAGTAACCAGGACATTATTTCTGGAAGGACGTTTTGCTTTTGAGAGATAATTGTTAGATTCTTTAAGCACCAAAAAAAAAAAAATCTCAGCAGCAGATATCTCAATCTTGACACTGCATGAAGTGTGCAGTCTCACTTGACATTTAAATTCACTTCTGTTTAAATGCGTGCATTCAAATATCTTTGTATCTACAGTCATGTAGTAATATATCTTTATTAAAGGCAATTTATAACACTTTTTGCTTTTTAACCACTTAACTTTTATACATGGAATTGATGTTTTCTCTGTATTCTCTTGTAGACATATATTTAAAAGTATGTGCATCTATATGTTTTATACTTTCTTGTTATTTGCTGGTCCTTAGAATAATGATAATTTAGAAATGGATGTCAGAGGATGGAGGTCTTTTTCTATACAGTAGCCTATATAACTCAAAAGAAGTTTGGTTTTATGTTGATGAAGATATTTTCAGGGAAGACATTTGGAGGTAAGAGTACAGCTCTCTTGTTCATTTTGGTGTTAATTTATGTGAGTCAAAATCTTGCAAATCAATGTTATTAATGTAATAAACACTGTCCGAGATTACAGATAATTTATTAGCTGTCTTAGAGATGTATTTGATGGTACATTGAGCTGTTGACAGTAGATCTAAACTCTGGTATTTGACTTGACAGAAAACCATTCCAGTACTTTTAATTTGCGGTCTTGAAAGTACTCTGAGACTTCATGGAAAAGAACCCAGCATCATCCACGCTGATCACCAGGTTATCAGTAGTCCAGCAGTTCTGTCGATCAGATGCTGTAAGTTTCCAGCCCTAATTTCAGTGAAACGGTAGAGTAGGCAAAAATAAACAAGGAAAAAACGTGGGGAGTCTCAGGTGTCTTTGACTTGAAGAGGAGGGTGTACCTATTTCATGGCTGGTTCTCTGGAGTTAACTGTGGGAGATGGGAATGTAACATGTACCCCTCACCCCTCCTGAAAATACGGCCCGCCCCCTAAACCTTGTGTGAGTCAGCAAGCAGCGGGGTGCTCTAGCAGCCAGTGTGTGCGTGTGCATGCACGTATGTCGAGCTCATCCCGCTGAAGTGTGTATGAGCCGAGAGTAAAGTGGAGGAAGAGTGTGCCCTCTCTCCTGTCTCATATTTCTCTGCGGTATAATGTACCGCCTATTCATGCGATGCCTTTTAAAGGCATGGTGGGAATCGCTTCACAGTCAAGCACGAAACTCAATATGCTAATGCCTTCCAAGGGAGCGATGGAGGGGGAGAAAACATAACCTGTCAATTACCCACAGCAAAACCACTGAAAGATTTATTGAAAACCACCTGAAATTTCCACAAGACAAAAGAGTTTAAACATGTGATATATCAAAACATAAGCCACCGGTTGTTTGACTAATTACAAAATCACGTCAATAAAATTAACCTCCTCTGACTTAATGGCATCAAGTTGAATTACATTACATTTAAGGAAGCATATGGCAATTGTATCTTGATCAATTGCTACTTGAAAGTGCCAGGTGGAAATTTGGGGCTTTGATTTATGCAAACAGAGAAAAAGGCTGATCTGTCAAAACTCATTAGCCAAACAAGCAGAGTGGGGTCTGCACTTTTGTTTAGAGATGCAGAATACATAGATGCAGCTTGCGAAGACAAAAAACAATACATTACACATACACTGTACATCTGGAAGGCACCGCTGTAACAGCCAGCTTCCTTCCAGTGGTGGCACAGTTTCACTTGTGAACCCTCATGGGTATCTGCTGGCTGAGGACCCACAATGGCACAGCGGGACCATCAGAAATGGTTTCAAACTATTTCGTTTCTCACACAGACATCATCAAGACCCCTCCGCATAATTTGTTTACAGCTCGTAGATGGAGTGTTGGCAGTGCTCATCTCCCTCATTGGAATAATTGCTGTGATGATAGGCTTTGCTGGGAACACGTACAGGCATGAGAAAACAAGCACCATTTCTGATTAGAGGTTGTGGAAACTGAGCCAAGCTGACGTGCCCGCAAAATCGTCATATCCCCAGTACAATCTTTTCTCTCATCAGATCAATTCTTCTTTTGTGCTCTCTCATACCGAATGTCAAAGGGATTCCATGGGAATTTTTTTACACAGGTCTACCTCCCTCTCTAATGCGTTTAGAGACGTGTCAAAATGCTGCTCTGCAGGATCTAAACGCTGTTGTTTCGATCCTGCACGGTGTCCTGATGTAATCATCCTCAATACTTTCAGATGGATAAATTTCCATTTTGAGACTCTGACTGAAACACATCGGGAAGAAAAAGACATCTATATTTACTGTTCTTAATACATAATGTCGGGTAATCGCTGATTGCCACCATATGGTTGAACAGACAAAAACCAACACACACTTAAATGAGAAAATACAAGGATTACGTTGTCAAACCACCATTTATGGACACAGCTACAAGGAATGCATAGCACAGATGTAGCCAAAAAAAGATAAAAAGGCTAAAATAAAAGGGGAAAGAAACAGCTTTCCACCAGCTCAACATAAACATAGGTCATGACCTCAGCACTGGATGCTGTTTAAGCTTTGGATGAGACTCGGGTTTGTGGGACTTAAACCCACGGATGACATATGGTCCTGATGTCCACGCAAACCTCATCAGTGGAGGAAAATCCATGTCCGCTTCTCTCCTGCCAGCCACCAGATCCACACTGAATCCCCCTCCATCATCATCCCTCTATCTTCCCTGCCCTCCCCACTGCTTCCCCTGAGCCCAGCAGATTACAGATATCATTATAATGGACGTCCTGGCAGGCTAGCTGCGGTCACATTTAATTTGCCGTGGCCTGATATCTACACAAGATAATCAGCATTTACACCTGAGAGTGAAGACAGAAAGATGAGCGACAGTGTGTATGTGAGTGAGACGGTAATAGAATTAGAGAGAGAAGAATGACCATCACAATGTAAGAGGAGTAAGAGAAAGCGAGAGTGAGGGAAAGATTGTAAAGAATCGGAAGGAATATGTGTTCGGCACACAATCCGCAGGGACAAAAGGAGAGTACTGATGAAGCGTACTGGTCAGATTTGCATTTTAATAAGAATAACCTACTTTGGGCCCCTGAGATGACAAAGAGCAAAACCGGATTCACACGGACGTCCCTGAACACAGATGTTACACCTTAGCTTGGAGGGAGGTGCCTTTCCCTCATACTGTACTTTGCTCTGCGAGGGCAAGCCTGTCCAATTACATGTAGATAAACAATAGTGTTGTTCTCTGAAAGCAAAGGTTATAGGGCACACTTATTGTAGCAGATGAGTGGGATCCTCATTGATTCCACTTTTATGCCTGAGTATGTTTAGAAAGTCTTACTGTGCTCCTGCAGCACTTGCGGGATTATGCATTTCCTGCTCGACAAATCCTTTCACTCCCACCTGCCATTGAGGACATTGATTTGTGTATGAAAGAAAGTTATATCTGCCATCGGAAATTTGTGGAATTCTTGTATAAAGCCACCAGAACAGGTATATATTATATATGTTTAGCACCTACAGAATGGGCTTTCACTTCTATAACAGATCAATTTCTCCTGAGCCATGGAGTGATGACCTATTTCCTTTGAAGGGCTCCCCATACATATTTCAGCTGTGAACTACCTACCAAGATCACAGGGAGACACATGACAGTCGTGAATGTGTTGCAGTGTGGCTGTACGAAAGCACAGTCTGAGTTTCTGAAAGGTTTTGTTCTAACTCAGACTTTAATGGAACTATGGTGCAATGTAAAATTCAGCATTATATCTATCTATCTATCTATATATCTATCTATCTATCTATCTATCTATCTATCTATCTATCTATCTATCTAAGCCTCTCTCCCCCATGCTATAGAATCACCTTTTGCTAAAGCTTGCTAAAACATGCAGTCTCTGAAATCAGCAATTTCTCCTTCACATAAAAAAACCCCCATATACATAACTCTTTACACAAGTCAGAGTCTTCCTGAGCTGGTCCTGTAGAACTCTGCCTTGAATAAGGATAAATAAGAGAAGAATAGGATTCCAACAATGCATGAGATACAGAAAGGTGACACCTCGGTTTATGCGCCTCAACAACGTGGTGCCAGGGATTGAGTAAGACACAGCATCAAAAAACCCAACTCCCATCTGTCGAGTTTGCAAACTAATCACTAATCACTAAACAGGCAGAGTCACACAGGATGATCAGAAGGACTGGTAGGGAGTCCATTTTGCGTCACTAGCGCTAATGAGATCAACACAGCTAAAAATACCCGAGAATATTTATCTGCTCATGGAGGGGAAAAAAAAGGTCCTTCCTCAGGATATCCTGATTGAATATTTGACTGTTCTGCCAATACTAACTGAGTGCTGACTTCAGATTAGGTCATATGTCAGCAAAATGTGGCTAATTATATCAAAATATCCTCTGAGTTTACTGAAGCCAAGTATTGATGGACCTGCCTCTTTGCCACCATCAAGCTCTCTGCTGTAGATCTATGAGAGAAGATGTTTTATATACACATACTGTATAGTTTATATCCAACAAATTCAATCAATCAATCAATCAATCTATCTATCTATCTATCTATCTATCTATCTATCTATCTATCTATCTATCTATCTATCTATCTATCTATCTATCTATCTGGTGTTAATCAGTTCTGCTAAACCTCCTCCTAACAGTGTGATCAATGACATTGTACTTGGATCAGCAAGCCACTTTATCTATCTGAGTGGCACTGCAGCCTGCAAGGAGAGGCATGGAGCAGGGTTGACTTATAAGGCTGACAACGGCTCCATTCATGCGTCTAATTTAAGAGCGGCTTCTGCTCTGTCTAATTAACAATTTACTAGGCCATCAGTCAGCCTCCCTATTGTGGTATAATCAGCGTCACTGACGTTCAGGCAGCTCGGCGCACTTTCACATCTGCAAGTGGATTAGAACAACCATGCAACTTTCATGGATACACGGACAGAAAAGTGGGCACAGTGAGTTCCAAGGACACAGCGAGAACAAGTATGAAATCCCAGATTGAAAGATGACACTGCAGTGGAGTGAGATGGGCAACGTGTTCAACAAATTAGCCAGCTCATGTTTGTGCACGCTAGGAGCTGCAGCTATATGGTACTGACGTGTCAAAGGAATCAACAGATGCATATTTGCTCCCCTGAGGGATGGGGGGCTTTTGTTTTGTTCGCTGGCTCAGCTGGTGGATATATATCACGACTCTGGTGTGAACACAGTTCTGATGCAACTACATACTGTGTGAAAATTTCACTTGTCTTTTTTTTTTTTTTAAAGGGTTGGGCTTAGGCACGTTGGGAGGTTTGATCTGCTCTGTCATGCGTAGGCACCTTTAAAGGATTATGATACAGTGTCAGAGTGGATTTTTGGAAAAAGACATAAATAAATCCCCTATAAAGACTCCACCCGCCCCACCACCCTAAAGTTGCATAACGCTTGTTCATCTGGTCCTCCCCTCCTCTCCCACACCCTCCTCAAGACAAGAGCCAACACTTACTTTTTTTTTTTTTAATCTTTTTATTTTAGAAGGGAAATGTAGGGAGATGGGGGTTAGCATTTACAGTGCATTTTCTGCACAGAGAGGATTAAGGACTGGTAATCTGAGGGGATAGTGTATTCCATTTCTACTGCTTTTTGTATATTTTCGCCCCTTAGCTTCCTCTGTATAAACAAATAGAATTTTACTCGTTTATCCACTTAGTTTCTCTGTCTTGCTGATTAGCAGTGAAGGGCTGGGAGACTGGGATAACCTAGAGCGGATGGTTCCAAGGATATCTGAGGCCAGCATGCCTCTGCATGTGTGTGTGTTTGTGTGTATCAGTGGGAATCTGTGTGTGTGTGTGTGTGTGCATGTACTGTATAAACAAATGCAGTGCTACTTGAAGGCGCGGCCAATTAAAAGAAGCCCCTGAAGGAACATGCTCATCAGGATGCAGTGAACATACTAGCAGATCCACTCTCAGATAGCCTGCTGCAGTCTGTCACTGTAACTAAGGCATTAATACCACCAAGGCTCTGTAGCACAAAATGTTGACATCTCCATCCTTTAGACTGTCTGTAATCAATAAGAAATATGAATACAATAGCTGACATCATCAGAAATGTATAAGGAATCCAAGACATGTTGATATATGATTCACTAATTCTGCACAAATACTTGTATCTTACTGCACTGTGTGTGTATGGTGTGTCTTGAAATGCAAATATTAGTAATTTAATATTAATTATATAATACTGGTAAATTAGTATTAATAATAGTCCTAATATGATATAAAATCATCACTAAAACATCAAATTTGAAACAATCATACGAATTAACATTAATAAAACAATTATAATCTTGTAATGTCAAAAACTAACTAATTGCAATAAAATGCCAACTAAATGGGTCATTAGTATATTGCTGCACAAGCTGTCATGTATTACATACAATTCTCATTATGAAGTGTAAATAGTGTCTCTTTTCATTCTAATTCATCAACATCTCTCCAAAGACATGATTATGTTATTCAGTAGTGCATTACATGAAGAGAACAATTATGTTTTGGGCATATTTAGAGGGATTAAAACTTTATCATTTATAAACTGTTATTACACTGCCTGTTGCTAAGAAACTTTAGTTATGAATCTGGATGACCAGGTAATTGAGTAATTGGATGGGAATATCATGTCAATGTCAAGGAGAGGCAAAGAAATTCTGTTGTGATGGAACAAAAAATGCAGTGTTGTGCAGATAAGACAAGTAGAGGCATGACTGGATGTCTGCATTGTTTGGAGCCAATTACCCTTGAATTACTTTCTGTATTTACCCTCATTGTCCAATGGGGACCCCGAAGACAATGCGGATTTGTTTTGTAGCAGTAAACAACTGAATTGCCGAGGTAAACCTATTGTTTCCCTCCTTTGATGTAATTTGGTCTTGGGTTGCAGCCAAACCACATGTTGCACTCAGCAGAGCTGTGTTGACTCCTATTGACCCCTAAAACTTCATGACAAAGGGGCAATAACCACTCTGTGACCTTTATCGACCTCTATTGGTGACCAGAAGGAATTGCAACAACAGTAACAGGACTTATTATCTCCTCCTCTTGGAGCTGCACAAGTCTCAAGCACAGGTAATGAGGCTTATTAATAATAATAGTAATACATTTCATTTGTCCAACAGTTTTCATTCATAGTGAAACTCAAAGTGCTACAGTATTAATAACATAGAACACCCAACAAAAAGAAAATAGTAATAAGATGAAAAAGCCTTCCCAAATAGAAAGGTTTTTCGGCCTTTTTTAAAAGAGACTAAGGTCTTGCTGCTTCAAATGGTTAGGAAGGCTGTTCCACAAGCGTGGTGCAGCAGAGCAGAAGGCTCAATCCCCAGATCCTCTGGAGCTTAGTACTAAGGGCCCGGAGGAGCAAGCTGCCGGCAGTTCTGAGGGTGCGGGTGGAGGTTTGTGGTATGATCAGTTCCTGTAGGTAAGGAGGCGCATGTCAGTTAATGGATTTGTATGTGTATTAGACTTCATAGATAAAAGGTCTTGCTCATAGCACCATCCTCAATTGTTAAAGAGTTGGAAAAAGTGAATAAATGAGAACGGGGAGACTGGGAGGGACTTGAAATTCAGGCTGAAAAGCTAGAAATGAGAGCCAGAAATCTCAGCACCTGGCAGAGTAATCAATGAGTCAGTTGTATTGATCAACAACCTTCCCAGATACAGATAAATCACAGTCATTTTCTTTTATGGGTTGCAAAAATCCTACATATTTCCCCTTTAATACCTCAGGGGAAGAGTTATGCTTTTCTTGGTCTCATTGCTGACCTTGGCCAATTAAAAGGGAAAACAAAGTCTCAGCTAGAACTCACAAGAATCTAAACACTGCTCCTTATTGATGGAGACGTTGTTAAAGAAAAATGCAGAGCTACAAATGATTTTCTCTCTCACTTCGCCCCAGCATCCATGCAGTTGACATACTGACGCGTGATGAAAGACGCTTTAACTGAAAGAACGCATAGAAGGTGAGTCAGAAAAAAACGGCAGGCACGATAGGTCACATAACCTTCGGTTTCACACGCATTCTTTCTTCATTTACTTACTCACAGACTCTCCTCAGACCTCCCCATACACTCATAAACACTACACCCACACACATTATCCCTCCCAGCCCTCCTTCTGTGCTCATATACACACCCATACAAACACAAAGATGGATCAATTTCACATTCCCTTTCAGGGTGCGGAAGATGCCGTGTCTCATTGTCAGTTTATGGCATGATGTTTGATCCCACCTAATGCCGCTATGCAAATGAGGTATTGTTATTCTTTTTTTTTGTGTGTGTGTGAGTGCCATCTTTTTTTTACAGCTTGATGTGTTCCAAACAATTATCTCGCCACCTCAGATGCTGCATCTTGTGGCCTATTTTTTGAAAATAGGGCAGAGTTTTTGGCAAAGCACTACTAAAACAATAACAAAGTTAACTAATTGAAAAAAAATGCCCTCATTGTGTAGTGGTTTAAAACTCCTGAAGAGAAAGCTTTCAGTTCCACCATAATGGTTTTATCCATTCATTTGGGCTTTATTGGCTTTGCTTGGCAGTAGACAGGGAGCAACAGCACCCCCGAGCAACAGCTTTCCCACAGAGGCATTTGATCATATGCTGACTGGGTGAAAAAGAGTGTAAATTAAAGTCCCTCCTCACTCTGACACTTTAAACACAAGACATGACAGGCCATATTTTCTCCACCAAATCAGGAAGCTGAGAGATGGATACCAATTATAATTGCAGCAGGGAAAAAAAAAAAAAAAAAAAAAAATCAGACATAGGTGTGTGTCAGGAGCCTGGTGCTAAATCACACCAGCAGTTGGATGATGAAAACCTGGCTGTAGGGTCTGTGGGACCCAGAGCCATTCTGTGCCAATGAAGGGGTGTGCACTTGAATTTGCATCACCCTGTGACATATCAAAGAGAATGCACAAGTAGATGTGCCTCTTTGATTTTGCTAGTTGTGAAATGCAAAGTTACTCTGTAGGCCCACAATAATCTGCAGCTTTCTTGCCATAATCCTGCAGTTTTAGCCAAGTAATGAACAACGTGAGGGAGAGGGAGTGTACAGCATGTTGCATAAGCACTCTGTGTGTGTCTGTGTGTGTGTGTGTGTGTTTGTGTGTGTGTGTTTGAATGTGTGTGTGCTAAGGCAGTGTGTGCAGGGGTGGGGCAGGGTGGAGATAAGGGTTTTCCACAAGCTCTTGATGGAACAAATTGAATGTTACATACATGCACTTATCTCATCGTGGTGCTGCATATCAAACATCACACGCCATGTCAGTGTTATCCTCACTGCGCTGCATTACACATATTTACAGAGAACAGGCACCTGCCCCCCTCCACCTATCTGTGCACGCGCGCGCACACTCAAAGCCTACAGCATGCTACTGCCAAGAAATGAAATTCTTAGCTATTTCCAGCGGGAATGGGAGAGCATGTCTTGCCCTCATTAGAATAGCTCCAAGTCCAGTCGGTGAAAGCTACAAGGCCTAATTTCCTGCCACTTTGGCGGCACCCCGAGTGGGACGATGCCACTAAAACACCAAATATAAGCCAAAGGAGCTGGAGAGTAAAGCGGTATTATTGGGCCGCCAAGCGGACCATCTGCAGACTTCATCAAAAGCTCAGCCCACAGCGTCCAGACGGGATGAAGCGGATGCCCGGGTTAAGTTGCGATATCACGCAGAGCATATTGACCGCCACAAACACTACATGGCCTCTCACTCTCTCACGCGCGCTCTCTCTTGCTCGCGCACTAATAAAACACGCACACAAAGAGAGAAAGAGAAGGGGCGCGCACAAAATCGGCTCTGAATTATGGCTCAATTAAGAGCCACTGAGTCAAGGTCGTTTACAGTCGCAATATCCATAACTGATAGAGACGCTGCTCGTTAGTCTGCTCCAAAAATAAACCGATAATTAGGTGATTGTACAAATTCGAGGTGTTTATGCGCATAATGTCAGTCATGTACCGTTTTAACCAAACCCCGAAGGAGCCAGCAGAGTAAACTCCAATTAGGACATCTGATTTATCACTGGTTGTGCCTGTTCTCTTCAGATCAGTGACATTGCCCGATGTGGATTTTATCAGTGCGCAGTAACCCATCAGTATCTCCCTGTCTGCCTTGTGTGAAAACTTTACAGACGCCCTATTGTCTAATGTGTAGCCTACTCACCATCAATAATAACGGTCTTCATGATTTAGATGGGGGTGAAAATAGAAGCTGTATAAATCCAAGTCGAATGTATCCCAGCGCGTGTGGAGACAGATAGGATATCCGCTGTTTATTGCAATTTATGGGTAATTGCAAATCCAGTGCACGGTGGGAGACGGACAGCCTAAAGCACCCCTGCACCCTTCAAACTTTAGCCGTAGGTCTTCCCGAGTGGGGAGCCACGTCTCCGGCTGCACCCGAGCTCAGTCATTTGGACGAGGGATTAAAAAATAGTCAGCGATAAACATCCAAATTGGGATCAGTAGACACACCAGTCGACACCTCCCCAAAATATAGGGCGCGCAAACAGCTCCGGAGAAGAGCTCAAAGTGTTAACGCACAAGTGGAGAATCAACGACACAGGCGAAAAATCAGTATTGGATCCATGTTTTGAAATCGCAGCACATATCCAGTCCGATCACTTGCCCCGGTGTATATTTCCCAAGTACACGGAGAAAAGTGAGTGGATGCGCACGGATGTCGGTCGCACTGATGCGCGTCAGTGTGCGTTTACCACGGGGAGGTGGAAAGGGAGGGCGGGGCAGTGAGGTGCGTTTGGCGGAAAGAGAGAGAAAGAGGGAGAAAGAATTCAGAGATGAATGTTTTATGGGTCTGTATCACGCTGCAAAAAAATCCTCTTAAATCTAAAAGTGGAATTTCCACATCAATCAAGCCGAGGCAAAGAGATTTTATTTATTTATTAATTTTTTTCTGCTGCATTTTCTGCCTGGTTTCACGAAACCTGAAGTTATTTATAGAAAACCCCACACACAAAAAGACGAGTAATGGAAAAAACAAGTAATTTACATAACTGATGGAAGATTTGAAGAGTTAATCTGAGACTTAATAACTTATTCAGACAGACATTTCTTGCAGCGCAGGGCTGCGCTCTAATGAATGTTTTATGTGCAGGGGGTGGTGGGTGGGTAGGAAGGTGACGTGAGGCGAATCTATTTGGATCGGACACAGCCAGGCACGCACATGCATACGAAAACACCCCCAAAAGACAGGCGAAGAGCCAGGCCTGCTGGTGGGACCCGCGCTTCCTCCCGGGGACTGGACAATTTGGCTGGTCTGATGTCGTAGGCGGAGTTGTTAAAAACCGGCAGGGAAAAAAAAACAAAGATTTCAGTTCTGCTTGGTTTACTGGACAGAAAGGATAACATTTAAATCTTTATACTTACATGAGACCTACAGGCTACTGCTAAATGTTCTCCAGACAGTTTTTGATCTTTATTTTAATGTAAAGCTTTACATCAATTGATAAAAAAAAATCCACTTCAGTCCCCCCTTATAGTTTACTGCTTATATTTTGAAATCGTCTAAAAAATACAATTTTATATCATTATTGATATTATTATGATCATATTTTTAAACTTAGGCAGACATTTTATTTCTCTGCATTTTCTACATATGGAAAATCAAATGCCTGCAAGCATAGCAACAGAATCCAACATTATACATGCATTTGCATGCATTTGATGTGATAATGGTTGCTTTTACAAAGTGATTAAGCCTAGATTATTGCACAGCACATACACATTCTGGCAATGCCGATTGGACCACAGACCAATTCACGGTCGCTCTAGTCTGCAGCTATGCTGGGTTTGCTGAAACCCAGGGGGATTGGATTCACAGCAGCAGGATATTATCTTTAGGTACCACACGCCCCCTACCGGCAAACATGAAAATGGATTTTCAGCACCATGGACAGAGACAGAAACGCCTCATCTATGAAAAATGATTCCTTGCTTTCACTGTGAGACAGCAAGGAATCATATATGTGTGCAAGCTGTAGCAGATAAATTATTGAATCCACTGTGGAGGCTATGTTTTATATATTTAATACATTTACTATAAGGCAACCTGGTATATTTCCATCTGCTGGTATGTGCATGGAAGATTAAATATGGTAAAGTTTCCAAACTGCACATTCAATGCTTAATCTCTCACTTGGAATAGCAGCTTAGTTATTAAATGGTGACACATACACACAATACAAGCTTGTGTGTATTATGAGGCACACTGGCAGATCAAATGCTTGCGTTAATTACAGTATAGTGAGCACACTGAGACGGGGAAAAAAAATCTAGTGATTACCATAGGGAGCAGGTGAATGGAAACCACAGCCAGGTGGGTTTGTGTAGTCGAGTGAAATAGAGGTATGTGCAGCAGGCTAATCCCAAGCTTACAACTACCACCAATATTGAATCACACCATCAGAAATATGTCAGTGAGCCACTTGCCTGGTATTTGCTCACAGTGGAGACCGGCAGGGCCAGATGGCCAGTAGAGACACAGTCCAAAGCCACCGCAGTGACCTGCTGAGAACGAGGTCACCCCGTGAGAAAAGGAAATGCTGTCACCTTTCACAGTTATCTCTGTCTCTCCTGCTTTATCGGAATGCATTAATGTGGGCAAATACATGCATGTGCATTATCGTGTCATGCATTTGTGAGCCGTGTGTTTGTGTGCCCTGAAGAGTACTGTACTATAACAGTTTATTGAACTCAATTTTATTAGGCTTTTCACAAGAGAAAAGATAATTATGATGAGAATTACCACCACTACTAACACTGCGAAGAGCAACAGACTGTTCAGGACTGTAGCCCATCGAAAATGATTTCTAACCCAGTTCTGGAGACATGTTTGTATACTTGCTGTGAAATAACTTTTTTGCATGTGGTAAGTAACTCTTAAGCTCAAAACAGAAACATCATTAAACGGACAAGAACACAAGTCGCATATAAAACAGGATCTTAATGAAGTCACAGAGTACAGTGTTGACATGATCACAAAAATTGGCCACAACAAGACATTCCCAGAGTATAACTCTTCCTAAATATATCCCCAGCTAGAAGAACACTTGGCTCACATGGTTAAGATGTCTCCTTGTGCCAGGAAGTGAACGGTATACTGTAACTGATTACTATACCTCCCCCAGTTCATTATACAACATGCCCACTCACTCCTGAGTCCTCGGCTCATTCCATTATATCATATCACAATGATATGCACCAGCAAGTGAAAAGGACACAGGTAAATTGTCATGGGAGCTTTGAGGCTAGAGGCCTTGCACAACGAGCAACTGTAAATTAACTAAGGGTGGATCATTGCCATGCGAATGAAAAAAGGAGATTGGGGATCTTTAATTCATGACAGTAATGAAATGAGTCAAGCTGTTGAGTCTCAAAGGCCGTGGGTCCCCAGGCTGAGGCTCTACTATTCTTTTCATCACAAGTCTGACGGATCAAAAGGAGAACAGGGGCATAAATGACTTCCTTTGTTAATGGGAAAGTTAGTTGTGTCCCACTGCCACAGGAGCTACGGTACAGTAGAGTGTTAATTATATGAATGTAAGCTGCTTTTTACTCACTTTCTAGATTAGTGTAAAGGTAAAACATAGTGTAGGTACTCAAGTGACCACATACATGTTATGTGTACTGTAGTGCTACTATTAAAGGTCATAGAGTTTCCTGAGGGGCATACAGTACATGTTTGGAACCATAAATCCATCATACACTCAAATCAAGCGTTACTGTGGCATATTCATTTTTCCTCCTGACTGAGCATTCCTCATCTCTTCAAAAGTACTCCAACGTATGCAAATATTCAAGAATGGTATAAGGGATGCTGGCTTTTGCCTTCATAGCATATTCTCTGCTGCATTTGGCCGTTGCTAGTCCATAACTGAGCCGGAATAGTACATTTGTCACTTTAGGCAATACCACTATTTTTACAACTTCCCCTCCAAACCCGCAGCATGGGGTGACTACGATAAAAATGCTTGAATTTAATAAAAGGAACCAAAAAAATTTAAAAACCTGTGTAAAGGAAAAAAGAGAAAATGCAAACTCTCCTTGGGGAGGGAATCCTTGCTGGCTGAGTTCCTCAGTATGTGTTTTTCAAATATGATTAGTAAAACCAGTCACAGGATTAGTTGTTTTATATTTTTTTACACTAATCATCGGAATGAGAGTTTTTTATTTTTATTTTAATGGTCTCATAAAGCTGCACATAATAAAGGAATTGGTGGATTGTTCCTGTAGGTCACATTATGCAAACACACACACACACACACACACACACACACACACACACACACACACACACACATATATATATATATATATATATATATAGATAGATATATACATATATATACATATATACATACACACACACACACACACACACACATATATATATATACATACATATTGATATTGATGGGTACATGTAAGATAAAGTAAGATAAATAAACAGAGATATAAGCACATGCCAGTAGGTATATAAAGTACATGTTTCAATTTCAATTGGGACACATAGAAGATGAGCAGCATTTTTTCCCAAAAGTGTCGGCAAAATAGCACAGTTGTATGAATTAGCTGTGAAAGGTTAGGTCTGTGTCCCGAGTGAGTGAGAATACAGAAAAAACACAAATACATTATCTGCAGACTTCAGTTGCCATCGGAGCAAAAATGTCTATCTACACTTTGAAGCCAATTTACAGTGTATGTGTGCATATACTTTTTGCAACAGTGGCTACCCATTCATGCAAATAAACCATACTTGAACTTGAACTAGTATTTTACTGGAGCCACAGGCAGGATTTTAGAAATACTGAGGTCTGAGATATTTTATCATTTATTCAGTAAACTGTACAATTATGCTTTCCGTAACATGAAAGTCTAAAAAAAAAAATGTTGTTTCAAAGCCTGGAGCCAGGAATAAAAAAATAGATACATTTTTTTTACTTATTTTAGTTGGCTTAAAAGTAGTAAAATTGGAATATAATTAGTCTCAAAATATTGGAATCAGCATGTAAAATGTCTACAATATGGAAATTTTGTATTGTAAGTTGCTAAAATCCCCTAATTCCCAAGAAAAAAAATACATAACCTCAGTGTCCTCAGCGACGGCTATAGCCCTGCAACCCTGTGTACTGCGTTCCTGTGTATGAATATGTATGCATATACTGTAACTACTGAGAATTTAGGATCAGTATGTATATGTGTACATTATACCTGACTTTAGGATAGTAGGTGCAGGTGGTGGACATAAACAGTAAGCTTTACAACTACTACCACCTAATTAAGTCCTTGTATATATAATTTTGCAGTGTAAAGTGAAACACTTTGAGAATATTGTTAATTTTCCGATCGTCACACTGATAAGGCATCTTTGAATTCAAATTGCCCTTGGGGAGCGGAATCCAATCACAGCAATGTATTCCCTCACAAGTGCCATTACTCTCTGCGCCATCCATTTCTTATTCTCCATTTCTCTATTTCTTACTTGTCTTATTTTTTTGCTTTTCCTTCTCTTTCTTCTCCAAACTTGCAGGACAAAGAGTTCACTCTGCTCTCCCAGCTCTTGCTCATTAGGCCTGGGAGTCAGATATTAATTCTGGCCTGGGTGAAAACTCTGTCGCCATTAAGATCGGGTGACAGCTCATTTTCCTTGGTGGCCTGCAGAAGACAATAGCAGTGATGGAATTGTTTTTTCCAGTCTGTAACCTCATTAACTCATTGGAATAAAGACAATGTGGAGTTGTTTGCATTAAGCTGTAATTATGCTGATTCACTCAGTTCCTACCTCTCTCTCTTCTCTTTCCATTTGGCACTTTAATTAGATTCTCCTCTACTCAAACACTGACAATGTGGACGTGCCTTTGACTCATGAATTAAGCACCTACCCACCCATCACTTCCTATATGGATTTGAGTGTCGTGTGAGAGGGGAGAAAAAGGCGAGGGAGGGGAAGGTAGACAGTGCAAACATGCCATACGTCTTCACTAGTCATATATTACCTAACTTGACAAGGCTACGTTCCTTGAGACTGTCAGTGGGTCGCAAAGGACAAGTATGTGGAAATTTATTCTCCTGCAACTTCGCATGTTCAGTGGCCTGACCTTGATTTTCTCTCTTTTTTTTTTTCAAGTCAGAGCCAGAGAGAGAAAAAAAGAGAAAGAAAGATAGAGAGACAGTGAGACAGAGTGATGCTTGGATGAACACAGGCTTTGTGCATCAGTCTCATGTGGATTTGATTTGGTCTTGTCTACTGGGTGATAGGGCACAGGTAGCGGATGTCAGCCATGACTTCTTCCTGCTGCCTTTTTCAGTCCACAGTAATATACACACACACAATCTTTAATTAACTTCATTAAATGAATTGGATTTTTTTTTTTAAATTATGTAAACCAAAATTCCCTACTCACTTTAGAATCAATTCATGAATTTAGGGAAATATGGGTTTATATTTGATGACAACTCACTACCTTAAGCAAGATCATGATTTTATCCAAAGTTTTTTGGTCTATCTGTCAGCAATAACTCTTAAAAACGTGTGTACATTGTTGTAAAAATTAAGGCCTTGCTCCCAGGAGCATTTAAATCAATAATTTTCACATATCTAAGCAAAACAGACCCCTAATTCCAAATTCTCAATGAGAATAGCAATGTAAAATTTAAAGTCACACAAAAGTTGTCTCTAGTCTCTAGTATTGGAGAATAGTTCACTGCTAGCAGACATTTTGCTGTCTTTTAGTATCTTAGTTGGTATGTCAGTACTTAATGAGGAACATTTGTGTTTCTAAAATGAATTTGAAACAAGTTCACAAAGTTGTTTGAAACCTGAGTAAAAACTGTTGGCAAGTACACACACTTTTATTACACACATTTTTATTAGATAAAAAAGGCTTAAGGTCTAGCAGCTCCCAGAGGCCCCAATATTGTTTACACCTCATGATGCAAAAATGTTTGAAAGTTGGATTAACATACTGTTAATCTTGATATTTTTACCTTGCCTTAGGGCTAAAAAAATATCAAGTTCCTCTTGAGGGTTCCAGAGGATGAATGGCCATTAAATACACCAGAATTTATTCTTATTATTATTCTTACTATTGAGCATGAATGTGCTTGGCAAATTGCATAGTATTGGTTTACGAGATACAGTATGCGTAATTGAACAAGATTAAGAGTCTACTGCCATGATAGCAGCTCTGTGAGGCACAGTGGTGCTTTGAGATAAATGCTAATGTTAGCATGCAAACAAGCTCACAATGACAATGATAATGTGTAGCAGCTATAATGTTTATCATATAAACCATCTTAATTTAGTGTGTTAGCATGCTAACATTTGTCAAACACAAATATTATGAAAATCTGATATTATTTTTGCATGTATTTGATCATAAACCAACGTATTGGACAAATTTAAATGTAGACCTGATGGTGGCACTAGAAAAAAGGTTACGAGATCACCAAAGTTATTACAATGAATCCTGAAGGGGACATAAATGACTGTACCAAATCATGGCAATCCATTCAATAGTTGTCTAGACATCACACTGGAAACCATGAATGTCAACCTTATGGTGGCATAAGACAAAAAAAGTCCAGAGGATCACCAAAGTCACTGGGATATGTAGTCTGGGAACCACAAATGTCTGTACAAAACGTTGTGTGAATCAATCTATTAAATATTGAGATATATGTGAGAACCTTAAACTGCTGGTGGCACCAGATACAAGGTCAGTTGACCACCAAAGTCTGTAGGATTCATCTTCTGGGAACCATGGATGTCTCTGCACAGTTTAATGGCAATCCAGTCAATGCTTGCTGAGATAATTCAGTCTGGACCAAAGTGGCGGACTGGCAGACATAAAGCAATAATTAAACATCTTGTAAGGACCATATCCACAGCTCTTAAATATTCTATTTTGCACACATCTCCGCCTGCTATTCTTTGAGCCTGTTGTCTTTTGAAAGTCTTTTTTAAATTCAACATTATTTATTCATAAAAGACAAGGATTTATTGGTTCTTATTTAGCAGTGTGTGGTCATTGCATTTTTAAAGCGGGCAAAACCCCCCTTAAGATCAAACACATGTCTTTTATGTAGTCTGCTTTGTGTGTATGTTACTAACAGCCATACAGCAGAACAATTCGTGCCAACTTGCCCTTATATAAAGTAGCCATGTTGCGCTCCCTCGGACTCTAGGTCGATGCAGGTCAGATTAAAAATCTACAAGGTGAGCTGACAAGCACCATCTGAGACAGTAGTCTCTCAGTTTCCTATTTCTTAAGTCCTTCTCATTCCGGATTATTTAGGGCTCTAATACCATCTCCATAGCAGATAAAGCCGATTATACACCGCTTCTAAAATGGAATTAGGTAATTTGCCTCACTTCATTCAGTGTAATCTCTACTGCCAACATCACTTCAACTGCTCCCTCACTTGACTTTTCCTTTACTATTAAATTTAGAGCCTGAAAATATGTTTAGGATGTCGTGTCCAAATTATGGTAGTCGAGACACAGAAGCTAGTTTTCTCACACTCTCTACATACTACAGCTGGTATAAAAGAAATGGTGAAAGCACAAAGGGTGTCTCAGTTCCACCTATCAAATTATTAAGGAAGTCAAGGATTTACCACCGAATTCCAGGCTGTTTTGGAGCTTCTGTTGTTCACAAGCTGAGTGAAGGCAGATCTCATTGTAGTTCTGAATCAGACTGGATTATGAGCTTAGGCTATTTTTTTTTGCTGTTCTCTCATTGTATTAGTCTTGGGTAAAGCATCACAAGGAGTGCAATGATGCAGTGCTTTTTCCCAGCACAATCAGATTTGTTGTATTCCTCCAGACAATTACTGTCTGAAGTCATTCCTTTTCAGTAAATGTAACATGATACGGCACAAAGTTATTTCAGAGAGCTTTATCAGTTGAAGATCTTTGAATCCACTGGAGTTCAGTGTTAAAATTTAAATGCAATCCCTGGCCACAGTTACTGAGTTTATGATGTGAAATCATATAATGAGATCTTCTTACTCCCTAGATATACAGATGGTATCATACGACGACATCAATAATGTGTGGTATACATGTATTGCACAGTTATAGACGCAGATTGATACAGTCTGATGGCATGTCCATGTTAGAATTTAAATGTAGTCTGCTGTTGAATCTTTCAGAATAATATAGTTTCCTGTGAGATATTGAGATTCTGTGAAAATGCATAATCAATCTCACATAGAATCTAAATCTTTTTTTTCTCTAAGCTTACAAAAGAAGATAAGACATGAACATCAAGATTGCATCACCATGGACACTAAAAGATGACTCCTACATGGCGATTAACCACAAAAAACATGCTATATTTCTCTGATTGTCACTAATCTGCCAGTCCGGCTTGCACAACTATTCATTTTCTTTAGAAATCTTCTCTGACTGCTAAAAACCTCTTAAGCCTAAAAAACCCTAAAAGCCTCTTAGTGGAACATATGAATATACATCTTTTTCCAAGAAATACTGTGTAAATCTTCATTATCCATTTCACAGGTGCTGAAAGAGAACTTTGCCCAAATGAATAACAAATGAGGCAGTCCATTTGATTTAAGGAACTGGCCCATGCACAGGAGGTTTCAAAGTAGCACTGAGCAGGAAGTGAGAGAGAAAACCGAGTAGCCCTGAGCCTGGCAGGCTGCATCTTTTCACTTTACCAGCTTTGCCTATGAAATTAATAGAAAATCACAGGAGATGTAGCTCGAGGATCCTCTATCTATCCAAGAAAGAGGACGATGGTAAATCCAAGGTCTTTCAAATTCAATACATTCAAATGTATCCAAAGATGCACAGAGCTGCCCCTATTTACATTAAAACCAATGACAATCCACTCTAAGTGAAATAATGACGACTACCCTTGCTAGTATGATCTCTCAAGGAGAACATGTTGTTCTTTCATGTGAACATGAGTCGCTTATAAGCTCAGTGCTTTGCAGAAATTAATGAACAATGGATTGAGATCCATTACATTACCCATAAAAGGCGCCAGGGGAGTATGTATGGATAGACTCATGACACGTGCCAGTTTACAACAAAAACAATGACAAATGATCCTAATATTCTAGGGTCAGCTAGTAGTCCATTGCCACCTCTCCGTGTCCAAAACATCTTTGAAAAAATCATAAGTGATTGATTGCTCACATGTCAGCTTGTGACACACTTCACGAGTCCTGCAGTCACAGATTTGACTCTTGAACCTGCCATCTGCAAAGCCAGGCACCACGCGGGGATGGACCATTGGGTAACATTTTAGTGTCTCTGTTGGGCATTTATGGTAGCATCTCATCTCTGAAAAGAATAGATAAGAGTAGATATTATTCCACAGCAGAGTGTTTTCAAACTTATAGTTTGTTTGCTCTGGTCCGAATCAGTGGATGAGATGGTAAATTTGTTGTGTCTACCCCTTGGTTCTCTTACCTGTCATACAGAAAAAGATCAAGCAAAGCAAAATGCATCACTAAAAGACACATGAAAATGTTTGCCTCGCTCATTGCTCAGATGTGTCTGGGGTGGAAGTGAAACTGTAAGCATGAAGAATGTCCTATTTGCCAAAATATTAATCAAGGCAACTTACCTCATTGCTAGTCCAGCTCAGACTTTGATTAATTCTCTGGCTAGCTGCTAGCAACTGTTGATTTCCCTCAGATCTGCCCAGAACAAGCACTATAGGAGTTAAATTTCTACTGAGTTTGTTAATAAGAAAGACCTCATCATGTAGAAAATTCAGTTAAAAGTTAAATCAAGGCAACCCAACCCTGAATGATGCTACTTTCTGTACTCCAAGCACATACTTGAAATAACAGTACTGATCATCTGTTGCATTAATCAAAAAACATGATGATTGATTATGGGTGGGCTTCAATTCTGTATGGAGTGCTGCACATTAATTGCTGGGTAGTGGTCAAAAAGCTTGTACTGGGAGGCCCCCTGTTGTGAATGTGCAGCAGTGCATACACGAAAGTAAAGCTTTATTTGTTGTTTGATGTTTGCTTCATTGAAATTACTTAGAAAAATAAAGGTTTAGATAAAGATAGCCATGAATAAGTCTTGGAGTAATCATGGTAATCATGGGATGATCACAGTTAAGGTGGCATTAGACCTGGCATGATGAGCTCAAAGCCTGGACTTTATCCCTGCTAGTGCAGAAGATCTGGGCAGCTGCTTCCATACAATCCCATGGCTAACAGCTCTCACTTTGTCTCTCTGCAGGCGTCTGGCCCCGGGCTACTGGCTATCTCCGCAAAAGGTCAGCAGGAACCCTCTGGGCTCATAAAGACAGGCCAATTAACACACCCGCACTTGGAAACCTGCATCATTTATTCAGGATCCCTCCTTACAATGAGAATGGGAATGAGGAGGGAGGCAGGGAGGATGTAGGAAGAGATGAAGGAGATCAATGGAAATGTGGAGTTTAATTACCGTCAGCTCGGCAGGCCATCTTCACAGGACTAAATCTTTGGCAGGGGCTGGTGGAAACAGACCGGCAGCACCCGGAGCCAGTATCCGTGTTTCTGACACGTTTCACTATTCACGGTGGTGTTGTGTTTAACAGCACTTAGATCAGGGTGAAAGCAGTCCTACTTGACTCGCTTTATGATGAATAATGAAAGAAGTGTTTTCGTCCAAAGCCCTTAATTGGCTTAAAGGAGAGAAGCATTTGCGTAGAGTTTGAAAAACCTCCCTTCTTGTCAAGATGTAATTGAGAGTCCTCTGTAGATAACTTTCCAGTCATGATGCACTTATAACATCACTAAACACAAATGTGTTAGCCCGGCTCAAGGATAAACACTTTCACACCAAGTGAAGGAAATGTGATTAAGTCCCTACATCAACACATCAAGCGATAAACATCATTAGATGGAAACCGCCCCATCTAATTTGTTGTGATGTGCCTGTGATGTCATGATTGGATGTGCTCCTCTAAATGAGAGAGAGGCAATTCCAGCAGGTTCGGAAAAACACTTTGATTAATCATGCTATGTTGTTCACTGCAATTAGGCTGTGATAATGAAACTGGTTATTTCAGGCGTGATTCACACCAGCTGAACAAAGAAATGTACAGCTTAAATGTGCCCATACATAAAATGACACAACACTATCATGTCTTAGTGGCAATCTTTTGCACAAAAACAAAAAAACATACTACTCACACCAAGTCAGGACATGGAAGCTCTTTCCATGGGAGAGATGTTTTGGTCCATTTTAGCTGCCATGCTGAAAATCCCATGACTGCATACATTCTTTATGTAAAATAATGTGTTTATATTCATGTAAATCATGTTTTTTTTTCTGTGATATATGCAAAATGGCAATTGATGTCCCCTTTGAACACATGGAGGAAGCGCATTTCCATGTAGTTGTTATGGCTAGTAAACAGCAGTCTTAGCTTTATGATCCACTTCCACGACATCAAAGACGCAAGTATATTAACACATGCCTAGATTTTTCACAGGTATGTCTATAGCATCTTGACTATTTGTACAGGGTGTCACAGAAAATTGAATTAATTCTGAATCATATGCCTTTGATTGCAGTTATGTAAAACAACATGCAAGAGCTAATTTAGGTACAGTATATAATCTTTAATTGTAACATTTTATCTTGTTTTTAATTAATTGCAATTAATGAATGCTAATTTATGAATTAGTATTATATAAGGTTTCTGAGGTTGACTTCAAAATAAACAATTTTACTACTTAATTTTGCTCATGATACACAGACTCATCCGTGACCTGAGGGCAGAAACATGAAACTGAGGATGTAGGCAGGAGGGCAGTTTCTCGCCTTTGACCGCTACCCTCAGTAGCCAACGCAGCCAGTGGTCAATACATTCAGGTCCAATTAAAGGCTCCTTCCTGAACACAGTCAATGGTGTAATTTATTTGCCTTCTCAGACGTATTTCATACAACTAACATATGTACTGTATGTAAGTGCATATGTGTGTGTCCAGTCTTACAATCACTTGAAATTTGATTTAAACAAGTTTGAGAACTTTACGGTAACTGTTGCTGTTCTCCAAGCATTGCAGACTATACAATGAAATTTCATCAGCTCTTTTGGTGCTAATCTTGATGATCTGTCAAATAATATTAAGCAGGCAGCTAGGAATCTAGGGGTGATATTTGATGCTAACCTATGTTTTGACAGTCAAGTCAAAAATGTTGTCAAGTCATGTTTCTTCCAGCTCAAGTACTCTCTAAAGTTTTTTATCAGTTGCTGATTTATAAAAAGTTGTAAATGCTTTTATCTGTTCTCGGCTTGATTATTGAAATGCACTTCACTCGGGTATCAGCTCCCTGTAAAATTTCACATTGATTTTAAAATCGTATTGCTCACTTTTAAGGCCTTGAATGGCCTTGCACCTACATACATTTCTGACTTATTGACCTGGTATGTGCCCTCTCGGCCATTAAGATTCGCGGATGGAGCCCTGGTGGTTACTCCCAGGTCATGGTTGATGACTAAGAGTGATCGGGCATTTGCTATTAAAGCCCCCACACTATGCAACTCTGCCTACTGAACTCGGACACACTCGTTCGCTAGCTTCTTTTAAATCTCTTCTTAAAATTTTTCTCTTTGTAAAAGCTTTTAGAAATGTTTGATATATGCTTTTATTTCCTATTCATTTTATTGTCTCTACTTTCTTTTTATCTACCTTGTCTGGTTTTATTTTCTCTTTGTAAAGCACTTGGTAACATTGTTAAGAAAAGTGCTATATAAATAAATTTTATTATTATTATTACTAGTAGTAGTAGTAGTAGTAGTAGTAGTAGTAGTAGTATGAAGTTGCATGGAGTCTAATGGAAACTTTTGTGGAGGTATTTTTAAAACCATGCAGAAAGGAAGAGAGACGGTGCAGAACCTGCAGAATTATGAGGGCTCTTCACCACCCCAGCAATAGGCTATTAAAGGCAAACACCTCTGTAGCTGTAACTCCAACATACAGAGACTGAAAAGAAAACTTCTTTCCTTAGGTCATCACGATGGTGAACTCGGTATATATCTTCGGCGTATTACGTAGTCAAGTCAAGTAAAATCAAGTCAATTTTATTTATACAGTGCCAAATCACAACAGAAGTTATCTCATTGTGCTTTTCATATACAGCAGGTCTTGACCGTAGTCTTTAATTTAATTGTCCTCTGTGAATCATGCACACTGTCCTGCACATTTGCACTAAATGTGTGAAAAACAATTTATTGCAACTGTGACATATGCATATTTTTATTTAGATTTTTTATCCATTCATTTTTGTACTGTATATAATATTTTTTAATTCTTATTTTTCATGCTAGTCTTTTAGCAAAGCCTTAAGGCATGCCACAAGGCATTTCTCTGCACATATTGCTTGTGCATGTGACAAAATCTTGAATCCTAATCCTAACTAATGAACCTAACTGGAATGCTGCCAGAATGTTCTGTGAAAGTTATTAGAAATATTTTCACACAAGACACAATTCTACAAATTTTCTTTAAAATAAATAAATAAATAAAAAAACTCTGGTCATAATCAGGGTAGTTGTTCGATCCCCTGCTCAGGAAGTGTCACTGAGCTTGACACTGAGCCTCAAATTGCTCCCATTGTGTTAAAATTGCATTGATCTGATTAGAACATGAGTAGCTGGCACCAATCACTATTCCTGTTTGACCAAAAACACAATTTCCCACTCCGGTTATGACACCCTTATGTTTTTGCTTTCCAATTGATTTCTATATTATATAGCCTTAGACATTCTGGCCTAAGTGCCCTCTCAGATATTTTCCAGTGTCCATACCTGTCATATATTTCTAGTACACAACACAGCGATGTGCATTAGTGCACCATATCCATTGAACTGAAGTGGCTACTGTGTTCTTTAGACCAAGCAAGTGGGTGTTAGTCATTAGTCACTGCTGGGGTTGCTGTTGATTTTCTCTCTGTGTGGGTAGGGGATGTATATTATGAGATTACTGCACTGATCCTCACATCCTCACAGTTATAATTAATGCAGGACTGCAGGTTGGCTGAAAGCTTGCTGGTTTTAGTCCATGCAAACTCTCCAATGTACTCTTGAAAAAGGTACTTTATTGTGCTTGTTCTTTGTCTGATGGGCCTCCTGAAGTTTTGTGATTTGATGTATCAAGAAGGTAGGCTTTCTGTATACTGTTACTATTATAGGAAGACAGACCTTCTTTAGGCATTTAAAAGTGATTTAATGTCTTCAAATTCAAATTCACGACTGAGAGCCAAACATTGAAGGAGAAGTAAAGTGGGAGATATACATGCCTCCATTCATCCATTTAATGTAGGCATGTAAGTATCTAAAGCATCAGATACATAAAATATCACCATCATAAAGAAACTAATAAGATTCATAAGATAAAATGGTTTGATAAAAGAATAGGGAATAAAATACGTGAAGTTTTGCTTTTAAAATCAAGATGAATGTACTGTAGATATATGCAGGTGGCTTTTATTGTATTTTCATAGTTTTAGCCATCAGGTCAGATGATCAGACAGGTTGTAAAGAAGCCAACATTACCTAAATCTTTTTCTTTTTACCTGATTGGCTTGGTTATAAACAAAGCAGTGCAAACTTATGACCCCTCATCATATGTTATAGCCTTAGAGTGTTCAGTCAAAGTATGACTTTTTTATACTCAGATTGTTTAATTTGCAGTCAGTTTAAAGGCCTGAAGAGGTGAAGTATCCAGTGTTTCTTGAAAAAAACAAACATTAGAGAGAAGTCAGAATAAATAAACATTCTTATCCCTTTTATTATCTTGGGACCCCTCTGATTCATTTTGGGATCTAAACCACTTTAAGTGAAACTGAAAGTGTTTTCTTTTCCAAACAAGCTCGGCTAACCTTAAAATTTGTTTAAAATCCGTATGATTGTCTGACTGCTCGTGTTTCTTGTCCCATCAGATATATTTTTGATATTCTCAGATACATGTATTAGCATTTGACTCATTGAGAAAAGAAATATTTTTACTGTACCAATAGTAATGATGACCAAAACCATGAGAATGAGACCTAAGTTTTAAAACCAAAACTAGGACCCTGTACCCTATAATGATCAAGTAGTGTCCACTTGAAATCAGGCTTCCTAAACATCACTGCAGTGGCTTTGAATGACACCAGACACCAGAGCTACAGCCTCGCCTGTACACTACACAGGTTGGTTATAACTTTCACAATGCTTTGCTTCTTACCTTTATTACTTCTCATAGCATCAGCCCTGCCAGGTAAGTATGGTCTCAAAGCAAACAATACACATAAATTTCACAGGAGAGCTTCACATGAGAAAATTGAAGGAAGCTTGCAACAGACTCGTATACAGTTTAGGGTGACCTTGTCCATCAAAATGACACATGCTACACAGTCATAAAATTGCCTCTTGGTCCAAGAGACAGTTATGGGCTCGGGTTTCAGTCATATAGCTCTACCCCCTTTACTTTTATTATTTTCTAACTTGAGCCATATAGGTGTTGCAGTCCAACTTTGGTTTTATTCTTATTTATCATCTTGCATTTTTTTTACTTGTGTGTCTTTGTTTATTTTGAGGTGAGGAGTTTTTATAACCCCCTTGGGTTCTTTTTAATCTCTTCTGCATAATCTGTTCTTTTTTTTTCTTTCTGTTTTATCTTTTTCCACATGTGCACATGAATAAATTCTCAATTCTCAGCATACTTGAGAGCTGGGTATAGAACCAGATTTGGAACCACAGTTGACCAGGACTGTGACAAAACAATCATGATTTCTTGGGGAGCACTAGACAGTCATCTCAGTCAGTGTCTTTCCTCAAAAGTGAAAGTTGAAATACAGATTCCCTTCCACAGAAAAGCTTGATTCCCATATTTGCACTTAAAAGTATATGCAACTATATACTGTTAAAAAAAAAAAGTATTCTGCTCAATATAAAAAAAATGATTTACTTGAATTCTACTAGGACTCTGGGAGAAATACAATATTTCAAGCACATTTGATAAAGTCTAGTTTGGTCAAGTCAGTATCTAACATTTAAAACAAAGAAAACAATCAATTTAAGGAAAGAATAAAATCAAGAAGACTCACCAACTTTTTTACAGATTGGTGTGAACTGCTGAGTGTTCTTTCAATAGATATATAATAAATACAGTTTTATTAAAGCTGATAAATTCAATAAGACCTGTGTTGACAACTTAAATTCAACTTCATCTGCATCATGCTGAGTGACAAGCTGTACAGTACTGCTGGTTATATTTTTAAATGAGTATCACAAAACCTTGTTCTCAGCACCAGAAAATAGTACATAGCAAAAAAAAAGAAAAAAAAGAAAAAAAAATGCAAGCACATGCTCAATCTGCTGCTATTTTAAAGTGTTCTGTTCAAAGCTGTAAAGCAGTCTGAGCGCCCTGAGTGGATTCATGATTGACAAACTGTATATGTGCTAAGATGCAATCCAAAAAAAAAAAAAAAAAAAAAAAAAGATTGTTATTTGATTTAGAGAGGTACTGTAGAAAGATTTCTTTGTTCTGAATCAAATGCTTTTGAGTGAAAAACAAGCACCAAAGGCAATTTGCCTGCAAGCTTTTTATTTCCTCAGAACTTCATCTTTCTATATAAACTAAAACACAGGATGGGTATCGCTGATTAAATCAGAAATAATTACAATATTATGAATAAAAATACATTTAAAAAAGGCATTGATATAATGACAACACAAAAAACAACACTATTACTGTATATCATAATTTTCCTCAGATACATCTGAGTCACAACAACATGCTTTGCATACACTGATTACATATCCATACCTCGTTGTCTGTATTCTTCTCCATCCTCACTTGCTGTTGTATTCTAATATCTCATTTGTCCACTGCGCCTGTCTCTGCCGCTGCAGTCTTGTCAGCAAAAGGTCACTCTGGCCCTCCAAGCAGAGTGCACACTTTCTCCAGGGAAATTAATGGTCTGAGCCTTCAATTGCTGCCTCTTTCTTTCTTTGTAATTTGCCAGCATTGACTTGGAGGATGCCTTCAAAAGGTAAGCGTACACTTGGCCACGTATGGAGAATGGAAACAGATGGACTCTCCTCTTGTGTTGATACATTTACAAATTGGAGGGTGCTTATTGGTTTCTGTCATTTTGCGACACACAACCCGACACTGAAACAAGCAGGTGGAGCAGAACTCTGTTTTTGTCTTTGTAAATATTAAACTATTACATCTGTGTGTGTGTGTGTGTGTGTGTGTGTTGCAACAGCCACCCACCTACTTCCTAACGTTACGTTATTGATGATGTTCTCATCCTCCCAGACAATCACCAGGGATACATGGACAGACGAGGGAAATATGTCTTCATTCTCCTGTCAGGAAGGTTTACGGGCAGTTGATGTTCAAACGCCCAGCACTGCTGCCAGAATGGATGATCAGAGGAGTGGTGCATAGTTTTGGGAGTTTGTGATGAGGGCAGGCCAACCTTCACAGAGGCATAAATCTGAAGCATTATGTTAATTAGCATGTGATAGATTAGAGCACAAAATGTCAAGGTGACACTTTTATACCTAAAAACACTGTTCACATGGCAATTACAGTTTTACATAACAATATCAATTATTGGCTGGGAATGAAAAAAGTTGTACATCTTGGACCACAGAGTATACAACGTGACATGAAAGAACTCTTTATCCTCGGGAACATTGTCTTCTTCTTTTGCATTTTAATCTCTGGCTTTTCAGCACATTCTTGCCTGCTGTTCTGTGTAGTTATCCATTATATTGGGGCTAAATACAGCCTTGACTGTACAGTTGTTACATTAGACCTCAGCGGAAGTCTCGCCGGGCTCAATAAATCACACATGCAGATACTAATGGAGATCTTCCGACCATTTATAAGCCATTCTCTGGCAAGGGGGGAAAGGGGGAAGGGTGGAGTCTGCTGGAGAATATGCAAGACTTGTTTTCAGACCCCAAAAAAGAGATTTTAATACAATTGAGAGCAAAGTGCTCAATTAGGCATACCTCTGGGTGAATGGGGTTACTGCCAACACCGAAGTTTTGAAAAAGAAATGATTCAATCACAAAAAGGTTCTTTCCTTTCATTTGTCAAATATTTCCTTTTATTTGTCCCCTCCCCCCACCCCCCATATAAATATTCTCCTCATTTAGGATCCTCGTGACCTGAGGGTAGAAGCTCATCCTGAGCCTCTCAGTGGTAGCCTGGTTTATCCGGTACCTTCTTCCCAAACGCAGCAGGGAGAAAGGGCTGTTATCCGGGTGGTTGGGATCCTTAATGATACTCCTAGCCTTCTGTTTGCAGCACCTTGTGTAAATATCCTTTAGGCAGGGTAAAGCAGCACCTACTGTATGTTCAGCCGAATGTACCACTCTTTGCAGGGCCTTGCGGTCCTGTTCAGTGTTGTTTCCGTACCAGGCAGTAACGTTCCCCATCAGGATGCTCTTGATGGTGCAGGAGTAGGACCTCAGTATTTGAGGGGATACCTGGAATTGCCTCAAGCATCTGAGGTGAAACAGTCTCTGTCTTGCCTTTCTCCCCACTGAGTCAGTATTAGGGATGTGCAAAGGGCCCAGTATTTGTGTTTGTATTTGTTGAGGTAGCAAAATTATTTGCGTTTGACTACGCTGACTACTGAACTAAGACTTTACTCATAACCTCATTGCAGAAAGACCTCTACCTATTTATACACCCATAACACAGAGACAACACACTGTGTAATGTGTAGAGAAGAACTTCAAAGGTGATTATTGCTTTGCATTTTTCATTTATTGCATATGTTTTACAACCTAGCTTTGTGGAAAGGAGAAGGGGAACAACAGGTTATGGAGAGTCCCTTGGGAGCACTTCACATGTGTCAGTAGCTCAACTTTATCTCTGGGGAACACCCCCAACTCCGAGAGCGATGTCCTCGTAAGGAAATGTGCGTCATGTAGCGGGTGGATGTGACTCCCCTCGTTGAGATCTGCTGATAGACGTGACAGCGGAGCAGAGGACAGAGACTGAGATAGCGATGTAACTGACCTGCGCGCTGGTATTTGACATGTTTTGTTTTTTTTTCTTCCCGAAACAAATCATTTTAAAAATATTTGTATGAAACAAATATTCATAAAAAACCCCACTATTTATGCTTTGCCGAATAACATATTTGTATTCAGGCACACTCTTAGTCAGTATGCAGCGCCCATAAAACTTAATAATTTCACAACAATGCATACAACTTAATTGACTCAAATTAGTATCTATAGTTTCAAAAATAAATTATTATTTCAACTTATTGCCACTGATTCAAGGAACTCCATAAACTTTGCACAGAAATTAGAGCAGCATCATGGTTAAGTTCCAGCACTGATAGATGCCACCTCAGATTTTCCATGTGGCTAAACCACACTTTTTTGAAGTGGTGTCATGTTATCTTTTTTTCCACACATAAACTCAATCTGACGGCAATCTGAGAAGAACTGGGCTTCAACGGTCTGTTGATGGGATCAATACTTACAGCATGATGTGTGCTAGTGTGCTGTGAGTCCAACATTGTGCTGGATGGAGGGTAGACTGTCTCTTCATGGCTGCAGGGGAGATATGATAGATTGGAGGCCAAACCGCAGGCCTTCTCAGGTCTCTGCTGGGTGCCAGGGGCATCTGCAGTTCAAAGTCCACAGCGCAAAGACATTTGAAGACAACGCAACATTGGATGACTGAGAGGCTATCTAATGTGTGTGAAAGAATCCAGGGGGGATATGGGGTTGGAATAGTGAGGATGAATGGAAGGACTGTGATAAGGATAGAGAAGGAGATAAGGAGGTGTGGGGGGGGGGGGGGGGTTCATGTGTCTGTATGAGCGCAGACAGTAAGAGGGCTCAAGAGCCAAGGAAAAAAAAAAAGGCTGAGCCTGTCTTTTCATCAGGGTTTATGAGTTGTGCTGTGTGACAAACATCGTTTTTTAGACAACATGTAGAGCACACTTGAGAGAACATGGAGCCTATGGGATTATAG
Source organism: Thunnus thynnus (assembly GCF_963924715.1). NCBI lineage: Eukaryota > Metazoa > Chordata > Actinopteri > Scombriformes > Scombridae > Thunnus > Thunnus thynnus. Next base: position 31,806,180 of record NC_089518.1, read on the forward strand.
TTTGCTGTACTGTAATTATATGGTAGAACCCGCTAAAGTGTCCCACTTCTGGGGTTAGGGATTAGGGATTTGTAAATGGGAAAATGTGAGTGAAGCCTTGTTGGTCAGATGCGAAACAGTGGGCTCTGAGTAGAAGGCCGCGCACCTCAGTGCTTTCCGCTGGTGTTGATCTGCTCCTAAGGGGATTTAATACATGAACCTTACCATCCCATCTCTCACTTTACACACACCAACACACACACACACACACACACACACACACGCACACACAGTTTAATGCACAGGTTGTGTGTTATGCACCACTAGGTTTTAACCCCTTTCATGATAAACAGTGCTTTTCCCCCGACAGTAATCTCAGTTTCTCTAATCTGCCTCTGTGTAGGTTTTGGAAGCTGCAACCAGCCATCACCAATATGTTCCCACAATCCCTTTCTCTTTCTGCAATTAGAAAGCTGTAATGTAATTGATACTGCTTTAATGTGCTTCTCTGTCACAGTGACATTTTCCAGACTATATTTTGTGCCGTGTGTAGTTCTCTCCCACATAACCTCTAACGGTCTGTCTGTATCATGTCAGTATTTATATCATGTACCGACTGGAAGCCACTAAGCTCATAATCTAACTCATAGCAGCAAATCCTATTGTGGCCATGCTACATTGTAAGGGACACAACTGAATATGCAGTGACAAGTGACCTCTGTGTGCCGTGTTTTGGTAGTCACGGGGCATCAGTGATCAATAGCAAGCTAATCGTGAGCGCAGTGCCTGTCTTTGTTATTGACTGTGCAATGGAAAAAGTCTAGACAAAAAATGTTGCTCTTGACCTCATTTTGGTGCAGTGCAGCACATTTTGTTAGCTGTAGTTGGAATTGAAAGTTTATATTTAGATACAGAATGTTGTGCAAAATCTTTCTACAGGAGAGGGCATGTACCTCACCTCTGAAACATTTACAAGTTGATGCTTGTATCAGCATGTTCTCCTCTGGATATTGTTTAGGACAAGGGAACAGCATACAACATTTGTCACTGAGGTGTCACTGGTGTATAACAAGCCGTGCTAACCGAAATTCCCCTCGCTTAAAAGTCTGTGTTGGTTTAAACGTGTTCCACACTTTCAGAACAACAACTCTAATCTCTGCGAATAGCATTGCTGACATGTCTCACTAACGTTACACAAAGAAAAAAAAAAGTCTTTGCATTTTTTTTTCCCTTTCTCTGAGTCTTTTGCTGAGGCGGGCAAAAGTGTGGACCACTCAAGAGTGTGCAGACATTTGTTATTCTTTTTTCGTAATATAATTTAGTTGAAAAGAGAGGGTGCACTGGCGATCAATAGCAGGTCAGCCAATGATGGATGGCGGCGCGATTACTAATTTCACTGCGAGACAAATAACTCTGTGCTCGGCCCTCAGAGCTGAGAAATAGAGAGAGAAAATGGCAGACCAAGCTACACGGGGAGCCTCAGCTCCCCAATCCACTTCCCTATTCACATGACCATTCATCTCCATTGCTTCTGCACTCCTAGCTTTCACTCTCACTCTCTGAAGGATCATAATGACTGCTCGGGTAATCACATGTGGGAACCGGTGTGCCTACCATCACTGCACTGACTTTACCACAACTTACACAGCTCTAACTTTAGTGGCTACAGGAAATCAGGTCAGCTCAATAGCATTCGATCTTCACTGTGCTATGTGTTATTGATGCACAATGATAGGAATGGTTAACAATGAGGTACCTGCATTGTGCTGTGACCCGAGACAGCTATCGACCCCAAATTGGAAACCAATTATCCATTTCAGGTTATTGCACTGCTTATAGTAATTTCAAATGTTATAATTTAACAGTTCAATAAAATGACCCCAAAAGAAGAAAGAGTGACATCACAAATAAAAACAAAAGATGATCCATCATTTGCCTTCAAATCAGATCAATAGATGCAGGAGAGAAGGAGAGGAAGGGCGGGGGACGGGATAGGTCAGAGAGAAAGATGGGACATGTCCAACTTTCTGGGTCTCTCAACGCTCAGATGAACTCATTAGAAGTTAATTAATCACAGGTATCGATCTGTTGTCACTCTTCCCCGCACAAGGCTCCACTAGATTCCAGGGCTCGGGTTCTGCTCAGCCGGTTGAAGTGCTGAGTTCTCTTGTCTCCCTGCCTTCTTGACTGGGCTGTGGTATTCATCCTGGCGCCATGCTATGTGTCAGTGTGTAGTATGAGATGGCAGATCCATGCCTGGGATGTAGGGCGTCCAATAGGACTGAGATCTGGTTGGGATGAGAACTTAATTGAGTGTTAATGCAGTATAGATTTCCATACACATATCACATCATTATCACCAAACAATGCATACTGTATTCGCCAGTCATCCATTAAGAAACAACAGCATTTTGTGGAAACAAAGCACACTCTCTGGTGACCATAATGGTCGCCCTGTAATGTCTACAAATTTCAATAAACATAATTAATTTCTGTGTTTTTTGATCAGAATTGATTATTTGCTCTGCCAGATTTGGATGCTGGCTGGTCCACTTTAACTATGTGTACTTTATTACACTCTTCCTCTGTCTCTAATTAGAATAAAATTGATGTCTATTGACACTTATATTCATTAATATTGTCTGATTAAAGTCAACATTCCAATAAACCATTGTGATGGAGGGGAGTGTATTGTAGACTCCAAAAAATTCTCTCCCTCGACTCTTGCTTGGGAGTTGGGATTGTGTGAGTCTAAACTGAACTGAGTCAGTTGCACATGATTCACAGCATAATTCAGATAAATGGATCGTTAGCTAAATTCTTGCGTGAGGCATAATACTTGACCAAAGATTCAGCTGCTACTTAAAATAAAAAAGGGCAGGCTTTGCATGCATAATCTAGTGCTTACCTCTGTAGTAACTCACTGCAGGTAATGACTGGTTGTTGTTTTTGTGTTATACATGGGCTATTCTTTAGCTGATAAAACAAACAAATGTGGGCAGCATGCAAAGTGCAATTTTACTAGAGTGGTCAATTTACTACTAACTGGAAAGCCAGATAAAATTACAATAATCTTGCAAAACATCCTTAAAAATGCAGTGGGTCATTTACTTTTCTAAATGTAGTTATTTAAAGGTTTATTCAGTAGTGTCACTGTGTCCCAGTTCAGGGATCCTCTCAAGTACTTGGCCCACAAAGCTGTGTCCTTTGGAGAATGTGAAGACTGGGCTGAGCCTGCGCTTCCTCCCAAAATTAGAAAGCCACAGCGACCTGGTGGCCTTTGTCAACTAATAAAGTTAAAACTGTCCAAGTTTATTCCCAGCACACTGCTCTCAAATAGCTGCCAAAGTGTAAAGACCAGTGGAAAACCAGATTTCCTGACAAGTTTACAGCTTGAGCAGTGACATTTCATTTCAATAAATGTACAACTAGAAAACAATTTACCAGGTTAATAAATATATCCCTATAACCAACCCCGTCTCTTAGAAATTATGTTAATATATACTACTAAATTGTTTTCCCTTTTACATTGCTGCCTGGATTATGTTTACAGGCAATGTTATTTGAAGTTAATTAAGCACAGGAGGAGCTCCTTACCGAAAGGAAAATAATGTAGATTCATTTATATTCAAGAAAATATTGCGTCATAAATATCCATAGATGTTTAGGCAGTTACAGATACAGTTATGAACTTTCTCACACATGCATTAAAGTCTACATTTTGTGTGAATGTATCTTACTGTGTTGAAACCACATTTACTGTGATAAGTATTTCATTATGTTAAAGTGCCACAACGCCGGAATTCTAATAGCTTTGACTTCAAAAATTAGAATCATTGAGCCAATAGCATTACTACTGATTGCTTAATAATTCTGGTCCAGTTTAGAGGAAGTTGAATACAATATTGACATGTTCTACTGATACATTTGTAAACATTTTAGACAAATCTGGAATCATAACAGAGCAACACTAATGAATGTGCTTATAAGGGGTGGATTTCCTTGTGTGTGTGTATGTGTGTGTGTGTGTGTGCATGTGTGTGTGATGCGTTTCTGAAGGGGAAATTGCTTTTGTCAGCCGTCTGACCTCTCCTTGGTTCAATTCGCCTCAAAGATTTGTCATCTCCGTACAGACTGCAAATAGTTTGGGGGTTTGTGTTAAACCCAATTGTACTGAACCCAATAGTACATGACACACATACACGCACACACACACACACACACACACACACACTAGAGCATGAATGTATTCAACAGTCCGATTAACCATTCAACAGTATGTGATCTCTTGTCGGGGGAGTATGCAGCGGCCAGGTGAGGGTCATTGTTCCAATTGTAAACGAAAACAATATGTCTGAATGGCTGTTCCATGCACTTCATTTGCAAAAAAGGGAAGCACACCCTTTTATGTATTAATTAATTAATTTTTTTATTTATTGCTGACATTCTGTTGCATGAGGATAGAGCTTAGTCTACATCTCTGGAGAGTGCAGAGTGCACGTGGCTGGAAATAGAACTGTCTGTGTGCTCAGTGCCCTCGGTGCAAGAGCCTACAGTGCTGACTGCTGCCATTTTTGTTTCATACCACTGGGGTTGAAAAACACCTCTCTGATATTTGGGGTTAGGGGAATGAATAATTAATCTAGTATTTGGTCTGGTTTATGTGGTTATGCAACATAAAACCAACTGAGGCATCCAACAGATGGTTTGAGTCAGGGGCAGAATTTAAAAAAAACAAAACAATGTTAAACATCTCTATTAATTCCATTAGATATTTTTGTTATGATATTGAAATATTCAGAGAGAAATCAAACATGTCGCCCACCTTTTTTTTTCCGTCTTTCATCTGTCATAGCTGTGACAGGACATGGATCGGTTATCCTTTGGGCTTGTGATACCTTAGAAGTTTAGTCATGCGTGCCACAGCAGCTATTAGATCATTCATAATTCACACTAACAGTCACTGGATGACCTATTTAAGCTGACCTATCTTATCTATCTGCTTAGGGTTAGTGGCCTATAGATCATACATATGGTTGCTATTCATAATGCAGACTGTTTACCCAAGTCAGTAAGTGCAAACCAGCAGCAGTCTATGTGTCTCTGTGAAATATTTTTGAAGTGTTTTTATGTCCACAGCTGTAGTTTTACTGATTGACTCCCAGAAGTGAGCATTTGAGTGTGAGAGGGCAAAAGTGCTGAAGAAAGATGATATGATGCGTCCACCTCCCTTCGATACAAGAGGGTGAAAAGAACACAACATAAATGTTTCTTCTACTTCTTTCTTTATGTAAAGATAATCTCTGTGTGTGATTGTGTGTGTGTGTGTGTGTGTGTGTGTGTGTGTGAGTACGTGCATGCATGTCCCAACTCCCTTCAAATGTCTTTGGGACCACAAAAAAACAACTAAACAAAGACAGGACAGTGATAGGATCGTGACACATGTAAATTTAGCCTTAATATCTCTGAACTCAATCGTATCTGCTACGGATTTGGGATTATAAGAGAAAGATGACAGTGTTGTCACACAAGCGCGCCAAAGTACCGATCATATTGTCAAAGTCAAGTGCACCACAGCAACAACAACATAACAGACAATTACTGAACGGTTTTGTCTTTAATAAAAAACAACAAACAAGAAATAAAAAAATTGAACTAGAGACTGACTTTAAGAACTGTACTCTGCTCATTTCACCAGCTGATTGCTGAATCTGTCTGCCAGTTCTTCACTATGTGACGGATAGTGATCCATAATCCTCGCCACAGAGCAGGAAGTGATTACATCACAGGCAGCTTGCTGTCAAAACTAATGTTATATTATGTGTTGGCCTTGAAAAGCTGACATTATGTTCTGTTACATAAAAAAAAAATCTGCAATGTGATTTCAGTATAATGATGGACTATTTCTTTTGTCACTAGAAGGCATAAGAACTATTGTAAGGCTAGATTAGGTTTAATGTCAGGGTGATTATTCAAGGTTAGAGTTAGTTGGGTTAGGGGTCATAAAAATCCTTGCATTAGTTGGGAGATGAAGAATGGGTTGCTTGAGTTAAAAGGAAATATCTGCCCATCCTAACCCTCAGCCTTCAACCATTTCACTTCCCTCCGCTCCATTTCATTGTCAAACCACTGCCTGTTTGTAGTCCCATCTCCACAAACCCTCTTGTGGGTAGGAGATGCACTTCTCTCAAAGTACATGCATGAACCATGTTATTTGCTTTTAAATGCATCACATTAATTTCACTAAATTTTGCAGGACCAGGCTCCATTAACCCTTTATACTCTTTTACATGGGTCATTAGGTTTGCGCTCTAACCTTGAAAGATATGTTGTACCGAGGCTTCAAACCCATTACCTCATTATCTACTCTCTTTGACTGATTAATCCTTCTCTGTCTCCTGCTCGCAAAAGTAGGGTTGCTCATTCCCAGGTATCCAGGGGTGACTGGCCTTGCGGCAGTGCCATTTCCCTGAGTCTAAATAGCCAATTAGCTGAGACCTTGGGAACCACAGTAAGGCAACCATTAGTAATTAGCCATTGACATTTTAGCCGCTACAGCAATGGAATAGTAGCCTGATATTCAGACTGAATGGCCATTTCATTGAATCGCTCGACAAAATTTCAGACGTGGGCGGCAATTCAAAGCGCTGGAACCAGGATAATAGAATAGTTAAGGTGTGGCCAGTGTAATGGATCAATGCTTTTTCATCAATAAGTTTAAATCTTTATCTCTCAGTGACACCGTCTTGAAAGAATTCATCTCGCAAGATCATTCAAGCAATTCAAGTCAGTTCATACTTAATGGAAGATTACAATAATATATTCCTTCATGCTTTGCAAGGCATAAAAGATTGGTTTGACAACCAGAGTTGTTGCTTAATCTTCATTTTTTTTCTTTTTTTCTTCAAATCATCATTGCAATCCAGACTTGTGCATGATGGAGGACATCAGACATTTTGAACATTGGGTATAGTTCAATAATATCAACCAAGTCTCTTGAGACAGATAGATAAAACTGTAAAGTGAAGCTGTATATGGAAGATCCTTTATAGGTGATTATTTTTACTTTTGATTTTACAGTATTGGGGTATCAAAATGTGGTATATTACAGATATTACATTGGCCGGCTTGAAATGTTATAGCTAAAAGCAAAATTTGATTCAGCTTAAAATCTTACTCTCTTACACGTTGCCTGAAATTCTCAGATGAAATTTGTCTCAGTGTCTTGTGGTGTACTCAGGAAATTTGCATTTTGTTCTCACCAGCAGGCAGTAGCAGAAAAGCAAGGTTAATACTCTGATACTGTCTTTTTTAGATAGTCATATATAAAACAACTTCTGAGTCTGCTTCCGAATCAATTTGGATGCACAACTGAGGCCAAAGAGGTAACACTATCCAGAAAGAAACAAAGAAGCACAATAAATTAATTATTTGATCCATAATTAAGAAATAGAAACAAATGCAAGCTACTTTTCTCATTTGTAAGTAACTGAACAAAATTTTATCCAAAGCAAAGTAAGCTCTATGCTACTACGCATGTTAATGTGTTGCTAGCACCCTGTCTACATCAGCCATGTAACAAAAGTGGCACAAACACAGCAGCTGGGGTCCTCAGCAGTGTCTGAACTGGATCCGTTCAACTACAATATTAGTGTCTTTTAACAAAGCTCACGACCCAATACACAACTACTGTGTACTACCACATGTAAGTGAGGAAAAATAGAAGCCTAAAGAAACACATCCGGTTGCATTTATGCTGGTGTAGACAGCTGCATTGGTTAAAATAGATATATATCTGTGCAGTGAGGCAGGCAGACCAATAAACCAAAAAATATACTGTCTGAAACATCAAGTATAGATAGGGTATGTGAGGGTGGTCTGGAAAGGTGCTGTACATGGATTGTCATCAGAGCACTTGCATCGTACTTGTATAGTACTCTGCATATCCCGCAGGGTGCATATGATATTATGATGAGCAACAGGAGCCCTGTCCTAGTAGCTTCAATGTAATAGTAATTCTTGAGGCTGAAGCTAAAAGCTAGCCTGTTTGCTCTTGCAGGGTAAACTGAAGGCAGAAGAATGAGGAGGAATGAAATTCCAGGCTTTCCTCTGAGGATGGGTGTGAACTCGACGTCCAGTCAGTGAGTCAGGAGCTGTGACAGACTGAGCGGCAGTGTAAATCTACCTTTCAGCAGAACGTCAACAGCCTTACTCTGACCTACATTCTCAGAAACGGACAATAACAGCAGAGAGAATATTGTGGAATTAAGAGCAAGCAGGGCAATTTTATCAGGACGCCCTGGCTGTGCTCACAGTTCTTCCAAATCTCCCGGGACAATCACTCATATTACTGGAGGCAGAGGATGATTTTTGTCAGGCATTTCCTGTCTCAATAATACATCCACTGTTATTTTTGCTATTCTATGAGCTGAGAGGTTTGGAGGCAGAGTAAAAATGTTTCAAGGCTTTCAAAATCTATTTTTCATGAGCTTCATGGCCTTCAGAGAAAATTGCTATGGAGGTAGTGTTCATTTTAGTAGGACACAAATGTTCAAAATATTTTGGAAGCCAAAGGGTAAAACCTAAATTGCACATGGAGAAAAAAAACATTAATGATAGCTGAAGTAAGTACAGTACACTCATCACCTTGTTCTAAGTCGAGACTATTTCATTGTCATCCAAAGAACGACAACATCAGTCATTTCAGCAAATAACCCAAAATGAGATGTTTACATTCAAGTGACAAAGCAAAGGAGAAAGCAGTGTGATGTTGTTATAGAGCTGCAAAATCCACAGAGAGAGAAGGTCAGCGTGGTCAGATGGGTCAACAAAATATCGACATGGGAGACTATTGTTCACTTACCATTTTCTACTGAAGGCCAAAGTTGGTTTCTTTTAACCACCTGTAACTTTCAAAGTATAGGTATTTAACCCAAACCTTAATGTTTCCCTTAGCCCAACCAAGTCATTTTTGTACAAAAATCTAACCACACCTTAGCTATAGTGGCGTCAGATCATATAGCCGTTTCATTTTTGCGACAGTAATTTTCAAATACTTTTGTAATGCAGAGACAAATGATTTTGTCTTGCTGATGGGGGCGTCAGATAGAAAATAAATGTTTATATATATTGTCCTGGAGGGGAGTAATAATAAATTTGGACTTGTCCAAATATGAAAGTGGTTATTCCTGCAAAAGAAGATAATCTTAAATAGCAATCTCCAAGAACCTGCAGTTAAAACCATCTAAAAGAAAATAGTCGGTTTAGCAGTTTGATAATGCGATGGCTGTAAACATTGCAAACTAAAATTTTCTATGAACAACTGTTTGGACTGCCAATATGAAATAATAGTCCGACCGACACTGATCAATGTGTTTGTCACCACAAACACAACCTAATTACACTCATATAAGTTACAATAGAGGTTTCCCAGTGTCACTACGGAAACAGCATAGATAGATCTGGTAGGCTGCCTTGGGAATTCCATTGTGGTTACAGTATATAAAACATTGTAGGTAGAGGGAAGTATAGATGAGGAGTTTTTAAGGACCAGTGTGTAGGATTTAGTGGCATCTAGCAGTGAGGTTGCAGATTGCAACCAACTGATAACCCCTCCCCCTCCCCTACCAAGCATTTGGGAGAACCTACGGTGGCTCATCAAAACTCACAAAAAACATGAAAGGCCCACTCCAGAGCCAGTGTTTAGTTTGTCCGTTCTAGGCTACTGTCCAAACATGGAGGTGCAACATGGCACTCCCTATGTAGATACTCATTCTAAGCCAATGAAAACACAATGATTCTTAGTTTCAGGTAACTATATACTAATGAAAGCATACTTATGAATATTATATTTCATTTCTGCCAATATTTCTGCCAATATATTGCCCTAAATTTTACACACTGGTCCTTTAAGTCATCTGTCAGTGCGTGGTGTTTTACTGTGATTGTTGATAATCAAGATTTGTATGAGCACCAACCCTACTGCTGAGATGAAAAATACCAAAGTATCCCTTAGGTTTCTTATTCATTATTTATTGATAATTTCAGTGAGCAACAACTCCCAATTGTAATTTTCCTAATCGTTTTTATTACTTCGCTGCCACTGATTTCCAGCAGGAATATTATGTATTGGCATTTCTGAAAGTATACTAGATTTAGATAATGTCAAATGTTGGGCCATTCTCAGCAGAGCTTGTGTAAAAGGAGACACAGTGTAGAGAATAAGCAAGGAGAAGAGAAGGATAAAGTGTAGAAGGTGCATTCAAAATGCCAGCAGCTACAGTCTCATCTGTAAAACACCCAGATGGCATTTACCTGACAGCAGGAGAGTGGACGAGTAGAGCCTTCGCCTCCCTTCAAATTTCCATCCCTCCTGTTTCCCTCCTCCTTCTTGTCCTCTTTGTCTTTCCTTTTCTGTCTGCACCAATCGCCCCCACCTCCATCCTCTCTGCCTCCTCTGAAGTCCTCTCCGACCCTCTGCCACTACTCCCGACCAGCCGCCCCTACAACGAGGGCGCTGTCTTGTGCAAGACGTGTGCCTGATAAATGAAGATCCAGACTTCTGTTACAGAGGGGGCCCTGGAGCTCACGGGGGGCTAAATCACCACCATTGATTTTGCAGCTTCAACGCACTGACAAAAGGCCATGATTGTTAAAAGCGGATTATCGGCCTGTTTGTATCTTGTTACACCCATAAAGATTTTTCTTCCTCCATTTTCTCCCATTTTAACACATTAGCTGTTTTTCTTTGGCCTAATTTGCTGAACGGATAATCCTCCACGTTGGGTTTTTGTCTCCAGTGGAACTATGGATTTTGATGCTGTTTAGTATTGTCTTCTACTGAAATGGCTGACGGTGTGGAGATGTGTTGATTCATTAAGAGGCTGCTTTGATTTTCTGGTTGGTAAATAAGACTGACATGGTGGATATGGTGTTCAGCACTTGGCCTTGTCTTCTTTATGTTGCAGCTTGGAGATTATCTATTCTGACCTGGGTGGTTGTCATATAAGAGTGCTTTGTTGGATTGTTCTAGAGGGTTGCAAATTTGCAGAGCTGTTGTAGATCACCTTCTGAACACCTACTGGTGTTGGGCTGATTTTATCTGCAATGATTAACATATTTATTGATAAAGTAATTACACAGTGATGTATAAAATAAAGATGTGATGTGTGCTGTTGCATGCAGCAGGGCCAAGGGTATGATGATTCATAGGTAAATTAGAAGGTGTGCTGTTCTGTTTCTGTCATGAGGATTGTGTCATCTGCATAATAATTTAGTAGTTTTCCAAGACAGGATGAAAGAATACGTGTGATTGTGTGTGTACACTGGGGAGCAGGGGTCTAATGACATATCACTGCCAAATCCTAAACTCCCTAGCACAAAACCCATTTACCTCCTTGAGCTCTTTGTCCAAGCTGAAGGCTCAACGCAGTCAAATGACAGATGAATCACAGGGAAAATGGAACACCAGCATGTTAAAGCTGTTGGTAAATAAATCCATTTTTCCAGAAGTGTAAGTGCCTGCTCCATATAATTATAGCCGATGGATGTTAATCCTTGCTTTCACCTACAGTCTCTCTCGCTTTCACCCTGATACAATATCAAGTCAGAAAAAAAGGTCACTAAAAACATCAAGACATACTGTATCTTAGTCTAAATACTGCACATGACATGCCATCACAAAGGAGAAGGATGTTGTGATGCCGATGTGAAGTTGTCTCCTGGTTTCATTGTAAGAATAAAATCAAACTCAGAGGCAACAGAAAAGGTATCAGTCAAATATGCCACTAGTCTTACAGTAAATGTAGAGGCTAGTGGTATAAATCATAAGTAGAAAAGGGTCATTCTGCAGAAGACTTCTGAAGAGCATTAATATGTGGCTCACAACATGAGCATACATTGGAAACACACAAACACAATGAAATGCAAAGGCTGAACGGACATCAAATTGATAACCCCTTCAAAATAACAATAGAAAAAGAAAAAATAAAGGCAAAGATAAATTTACAATAAAGCACCCATACTGATAAGGTTTATAGGATGATTATTTAATTTTACTTTCTACACAGCAGCCACATCTCTGACAGTTATCACTAGAAACAGATCAAACTGAGAACACAAATACAGGATATAGAAGAAAAGTAAGATAAGATGTGTTACTGGTAATGCATTGCCAAGGAGATTTGCTGATGTCAGTAACCATATGGAATAGATGTCGAGCAGATAGGAATATTTTACTGTTAACAGGTGTATGAATATGTGCATGGAATGAGTCCAAGTGAGCATGTGAAAGTTTATTTGAGGGGAGACAAGAAAGGGGATGGTGGCAGAAAAGTTAGACATGGCAAACATGTAGTATTGCACCTGCTGGCCAACCTGCTGCAGGCTAGTCTCATCTAGTGTCACCACCCACATTTTAAATGTTGTTGAATAAATAAGTCTGCTGCTCTTATGATTAACTGGAAGAGGAGTTGGAGAAAGAGAGGCTTTGTGGGCTTTTAGTTATTATGCCACCAACAGAATAAGTGACTAAATAAACAATCGAATCAAAGTGAACACTGAATACATGCAGAGCTTATGTAGATCACCTTTATGCCTGATTATATTGCATTTCTTTTAATCTGCAATGACAAATATGTTTATTGATTGAAAGTAATTAAAACGTAATTTACAAAAATTATGTGAAGTGACAGGGTACTGCTCAGTGGTGCAGAGCCCATTTACCTCCTTGAGCTCTTTGTCTAAGGCGATCACTCAACACAGACAAATGACAAATGAATCAGGGAGAAGCATGTTAAAACTACCGGTACACAAATCCATTGTAGTAAAGTGGAAGTGACTGCTCCATCTAATTACAACCAATGGAGGTTAATCCCTGCTTTTGGAGAAAAAAAAATAATAATAAAAAAAATCTCAGCTGCACGCTCCCTCAGTTTACCTACTGCATCTATCATTTTTGAAAATATGTGCCAACAGAGGATATCCAGCCTACCTTTTAACCGTAAACCTTCATTCTGCTGTTTAATCCTAACAACATCCAGTTAGAGGCCTCAGCCTCTGTGTCAAAACAACATATCACTTTCCGCTGATTGTGATGAGGGAAGAAACATTTTATATAAACTCCTATATTCCAAATTTGGCACTATGACCTAGATCAGGATTGAACAGCAACTGTTTTCCTTTGATTTGCTGATCCTGTCTTACTTATTGCATTTTGTTTAACAAGCCCTTATAGGTAGAATAATATCTACTCTGCCAGTTCAACCTATATATAATACATACTATATTAATATTATACTGCTCCTCAGATTTGCATTAAGTGTTTTGAGATCATTATGATGGCATTTAGGCATCTGAATAAATGCCATTACCAAGTTTACAAATTGCTGAGGACACCAGTAGAGACCCTGCTATAATCATCTCACAGGGAGCTTTCAAATTAGTGTGCCCATAAACAATAAGGCAAGTCAAACCGGAAGAGCTCAACAGGATTGCATGATTGATGATGTGATTTCCCTGCAGTGTCTTGGGAAATGAAGACCTCTTTGGGGAAATATTTCAATTAATGGTACAGACTAGTGGCGTATGGAGTCAACTGTGCCGAGAATTACATGTTGTGAGCAAAATCGACATCTTTCTGTATTCAGTTCCACACTTCCTACATGCAACACCAAGAAAAGGTTGGTTTTCTGCTTTTTCACATTATTTTAGAATTGATTGCATGAAGAAATGGGTTCCTGAATTGGGTCTCAGTCAAAGACAAATTACAGCATGGCGAGGAATTGGCCATTTATTGCAAATGGTTATAAAGTTTTATTTGGCGGAAAAGGCTCTGCTCTTTGAGAGAGCTGTCAACAAATCCAAGCAGCAAAAGGGATTCTGCTGATAGAACTAATCTCACGAACGCATAATGGTACAGAATCAGATATGGCTGTAAAATATACATTTCAATCAGGAGAGACAATTGAATGAAGCAAAAAGAATTCTTTATTATAAAGATGATACTGATTAAGTCTTGTCAAAAGTCTTAGAATCTACATTGAGATTTCATAATTGAGGGACATCAGTCCTAAGCAGCAGCAAGATGAATCCCCCCATGGAGTGCAGACACTGGTGCTGGTGGTGGCTGATGACTTCTGCTGAGGCTGATAAGGCTGATGAGATTGATGAAGTGATGTACTGATGAATCTGCGAAGAATGAGCGGTGATGGGGAGGTGGTGGGGCACGCATAATGGCAGCATGAAAACACCAAGGCAGAGAGGGAGAAAACTATTTAAAGAGACTGCCGTAAGATGATAGGCTGACAATGAAGGTGTGTCACCAAGCTATTGGTTAGATGTGACCAGCTGATGTGAACAGCTGACGTTTCAATTGATGCCCCCCTGGCAATGACAGCGAGGAAATTATGAATGAGCAAGCATGAGGGATGGGGATGACAGATGGTTGAGAATTAAAGCTACAGACCTGAGCATACAAAAGATAGTCCTGACTGAACTTTCGCTAAAGCTGCATTAGAACTTAAACAAAACAACATATCAAAGCTTCAGTCACATAAAGATGAGGTTAGGATGGTCTCACAATTCCAGTCAGTCAGATTATGTTAATTTTGCAACATTTTCCTAATCCTGAAATATTCCTGTACACCAGAAAAGTCAGGTAGGAGGTCGGGGTGGATGGATGAGCGTACAAAGCTCAACACCTGGGATCACATCCTGCGTCCCACATGTTACTTGCGTAAAAAACAGTTCAGCAAATCCTGATGACAGTTGAGATTGCTCAAGTTAATGTTGAGCTGTGCGAGTCTGAGGTGTGTCATTTTTTGCAAAAGATTAACACTTTGCCCAGAGCTAGCAAGCTAACAACTGTAAATTATTCTGACAGCGTAGAGGAGTGGATGTCATGTCTATTTACAACATTCTCTTACACCATGCACCAAAAACAGATGCACGCAAATACACAAGACACTCACACCCAACCCGATTCAAATGAGGTGAGAACTACTTTATGCAAAGTTTACCTGTATGCTACAACAGTAAGTGACAGAAACTGTCTTAGTGTGAGGGTGTCAGACAGAAATGACAACAGTGTTGGAACAGTGGATGACAGTTGACTCAAGCTTATTGCACTCGTAGTTATTACTGCTGCGGAAAAGACATGTTGATAACTCCAGTGGGGCAGTGCAATGCAAGGCAGAATGGAGCTTGTCTGATTTATTCAGAAGGCCATATGTGAGGCAGATTAAAGTACCAAAACCCCAGATTAAAAGACTGTCATCCTAGCTATAGCCAAGCCCTAATGAACAAAATGTGACAGCTTCTCTTTTTAAAGAAATTGAGTAATATGTTCCAAGCCCCTTGACTTGTCATCAGATATGCATGATACAAAGGTTAATGGTTTCAGGGAAGATTTCTAGTGAGAAAAGGAACCAGGGATTGTAGTCATAGGGGGATTTAAAGTAGTTAAATTAATTTTTGGAACCCCCTACTAAGGTCTATGGAGCAAGGATTAACCAAAATGGCTTCCTTGAGGAAGTGACAAGGGGAGGGCTGTAGTTTGTTTGCTGCTTTGGCTAAGCCCATAATATGTTCACAGTGGTTGTCAGTGTTGAAGACTCACAGGGGTTTTGCAAATCACTACCTGTTGTGCTTAAACACAGTGAGACATATTGAATATGGCTCACAAACTTGAGTGAATTAAGCTGCTGTGTCACTTAGAGGGTTCCTCAAAGCTTCAACTCAGTCCTCTGTTCCTGTGGATGAGCACTGAACCTGAGCCAAATGGTGAAAATCACCCTTTAAAAGTTCCTCCAAAATAGAACAGCAAAACCAAAACCACTTGACTGTAATACATTGCTAAAATAAAGTGAGAAAATGCATACTGAATGTTAATTGGTAGTCTGCCTACATTAGGGAAATAAGTGAAGATAGACAGTGAAAAACAAAAGATCTGTGTGTGCTGCCCACGTGTAATTGAAGAAATGGATGTGTTACGATTTAATTGCTGGGGATCTTTATCCATGCATAGATAATAAGATCATCCATGGTTCGCATTACATACGTCACTTTGATGTCAGTATCGCTACTGAATCGTATCAAAGCATGCCATCTTTCACAATAGCAATATCTCCCATCTATCTAAGCTGCTTTGAAGTTGCACCACATGCCCTGTCTCACTGATACCATCACACCGAGCTGTTGCTGCTTTTTTAACAGCTGTCATGTTCCCTTCAACCCTGTTTTCTGTGACTCCCCGAACCATCACTTAGACCATGGCCTACAGTGAATGTAGCATATAACACGTCAATGGAGGCACAACATGGGACACATATCATGCTATGGCTATAAACTACCAGATGGCCCATCTTTTAGAAAGTGGCATGAACGTCTACTCAATAGAATATCAATGGAATATCTCTCAGGACAGGGTATAATCAATAATGCACATTTAATTCAAACAAGTCACTTTCTGATTAGAAAGTCATAATTTCTGTGGACAGGTGTCTCAACCTCTAACTCAGTTATTTCTGAGGTCCAAACAGAATCATAAACCTGTGCTTTCCTGCTATGACATGTCAAAATGTCTGCAGTGAAAAAAAGATGTTTTATGCTGGACTGAGAGGAAATTGAAACTCAAAGTACTCACTCTGGTGTTAAACATCAAAGTCAGTTGATTCATCGGGCAATCAGAAAAAACATTTTAGACTGCAAGGAGCTTTTACTCTACTGGCTGACCTGCAACCTATACAGAAGTAGCAAGCTGGTCCTAGATGGGAAGATCAAGACCACACACAGTGTGATGCAGTGACTAACAAGATGAATTAGGATGTGTTTTACTTAAGAAAAGGCATCTTGCAAAGAAGTTACAGTTGTAATTGTGCACAGCTCATGAAAAAGCAACTGTTGTTCAGTTGTGGAACTATAAGGTAAGAGGAGCAAATAGAGAACAGATGCCCAAACAGCAATCAAAGCTGAATGAAGAATTCAGTTTAGTTAGTCTGAGTGTCAACAATGACAATCACCAGCAAGTCATTACCTTGGCAGCTAGACTTCATACCAAACTATTAACTTCATTAGCAATTCCATTTCATTTCATGTTCTTCTTGAAATCCCATCTTGGAGTCAACAAAAAGAAATTGTCACTCAGTAACACTTCACACTTAATAGTTCTTTATAGGTGTTGGGGACAAATTTGTGGAAACCCAGTTAAGCAGCCAAATTACCAGTTTTATTTTAAAAAGTGTTAATGAAAATATGTTTTTGTCAAACATGATTTCCACTTTCTTCTGAATGAGGCAGGACCCCAGAATCACATTTCATGTTACCCAAAATACAAATAGTGGTGACAACCTAGGTGTGTCTACTGTCTTCTCCACTTGCCTCACCTACATCTAGTATCAGTGAGTAATGTCGTATCTTCTCATACATGAATGTGTTGCACGTTGGCAGCAATAGCAATGGTGATGGTGATGACAGAGTAACTGCAAAAGTGTGAGAGGAAAAGGACAGTCATGCATTTTACTTAAGACAGAATTTCTTATAATTGAATTTCATTTTGGGTCACTGAGGCTGTACCGAGACATTAGATTTATGCTGCTTCTGTGTTGGATTTCTTCATGTGAGAAAATTATGAGACTAGAAAGACGGCTTTGCTCTTTGATATCAAGGGAATGACACCGAAGCCTGACGTTTACCATTGATGTTACAGACAACAGAAGATATGCTGTTTTTTTTTTCCATTAAACTCTATTATTGATACACCCACAAGTTTTTGACATGACATCACTTTATGTTTGGTTATTCTTCTTAGTGGAAAAAAAAACAACATTAGATAACAAAATAGACCTATAATTTGAGGGTACTTTGCCAACAGCTGTATTTTACCAGTGCCAAAATGTTTCACAGCAGATTGTTCATTTAGACTGCATCAGGACAGGGCAGATGAGATGTGTGTGTGTGTGTGTCTGTGTGTGTGTGTCTGTGTGTATGTGTGTGTTTCCATAGTGTGTCTTGGCTGGCAGGAGGAGTTGCGTAACACTAACACAAGCAGGCGGAGGTGCCCAGCTGGGAGCACAAAAGGATTAGGAGAAACTCACCCTACAGAGATCTGGGTTAATTAAAACTGTTTTGGTGAGCTTGGTGACCTACCCAGCGAGATGCACAGAGATGCCGGCTCCATCTGTTTATGCAACGATAAAGCTGCAGTCCACAGTCAATGACTCGGCTCAGAGCATCGGCGTACAGTTAATACACACTGGATTGTACTGTTTTGGCAACAGTTTTACATCATGCAGTTAAGCCTTGCTCCTGTATAGTGTGATCAGCATATTGCATGGGGTTTTCCTCATCAGAGTCAGGATCTAAGGTTAGAGGGTGCTGAATGTTGACAGATTGTAAAGCTCTTGAGGCAAATTAGTGGTTATAGGCTACATAAATAACTAACAAATGAAAAATTTTAATAAATAATAATGAATAACATTGACTTGACTTGACATTAAGTACAGAAGTGTTTGTGGCATGTAGAGATTACGTGTGGATTGCATCTAGATATAGGTGATACATACCTAGCGGGGTAGGTATATACTGATATACTACTAATGAAGGAAATATCTGCCTCTTGAGATGCTAAATTCTCCCCTATATACACCAGCTAGTTCCTTTTTGTTTGTCGCTTTGTGCTGGGCAAGTAGCATAGAGGGGTTTATCAGCTGCCTGCTGTAGGAAACTACGCCGATGAGAGCTGTGAGACTAAACCAAGTGAGCAGTAAGAGTAAACCAAAACAGAACAGTTGCAGTTGGTAAATTCAAAACAGTGAACTAATAAACTCAACAAAGCTGAGGAGAACTGCAGAGTGATCATTTTTTTGTGGGTTTGTCTCTACTATGAGTGACCCCATAACATTATTCAATTTTATTCATTCAGATAAAAATATTGATTATAGCAGCCTTAAGGCCCTGCACACCCACACAGGTGTTTCCGTTTCTGGCTAATTAGACCTCTACTCAGTTTGATGTTGGGCAGAGCTGTGCTGCTAATTATGTGATATCCACAAACTCAATATACTGATAAGAATGATCTATATAAGATAAGAGTGTGAGAGACGTGAATCAGTCACACACCCCTGCAGTCCTGAGAAGAGCACAAAAAATGAAAATGAAAACACCTGGTGTTAAAGTAATGTATCAAAGTACTCATTATGCAGAGTTATTATATAAAGTACTTATTATTGATGCCTTATAATTAAGTGACATTTTAACCTTTTACCACACACTATCCCACTGATGATATGATAATTTAAACATTATCATAGCATATATTAATATTTACTTAATTTTAATTTTCAGTACTTTGTGATACTGTTTAAAAGGTGTTATATAAACAAAAGACTGTTCTGTTATAAAAATAATCCAGGTACAATGAGCAGCAGAGAGTACAATTAAGACTTTACAAATATGGTATCGCCATTCCTTCAAAGCAAGTCCAACAAAGTAATACATTATTGAAAACCTAATTTGCAAAAATCATTGCAAAGATTCATCTATCAAAACTTGTATTATTTATAATACAATTTGCTTTTTTATAATATATTATATATAATTCCACCAAAAAGAAGGTGAGTGGTAATGACTGTGTGAATGTTAGCTGTTTGGGGTTGCTAATTTTAAACTCATTGTGTTTTATATGTAAAATCCTGATCTGCAAAATAACTAGTACAATATCCCCCTATAAAATGTAAATGTGGATCTGATGTATGAAATTGAAATACTTAAGTAATGTACAAGTACATCAAAATTGTACTTAAGTAAAGTGCTTGAGTAAATGTAATTAGCTTCTTTGTGCACTCCCTTGAAATTGAGTAAAAATAGAGAAAGAAAATGGATTGATACGTGGGAAGTAAAGAATATGCTCTTTGAGGAATGAGGTTATGATTATGGAAGGTATTAGGGATGAAATGTGGTTGGCCTTTTATATGATGAAAAGAAGGTTTATTTATCTAAATCTGTCGATGCTTGCAACATTCGAGAATAGAAATATGATGGATCTTGTATTCCGCCCTAGCTGAATTTCCACTTTAGAAGCAGGCTTAGGCATATATCTGCTGGATCTCTCTCTCTCTCTCTCTCACTCTCTCTCTCTCACATAAACACGTTCCCACCTTGCATCATTTTCCCTATGTCCTTCAGGTTCGCTTGCTCCTTTCTATGCTGCTCTGCTACCTCTCCTTTCTCACGTATATCCTCCTCCCTGTCAGTTGGCCTCCCTCTCTCTTCCTTCGCAGCACTCAGTGTTCTCTCACACACATTCTCTCTGTCTCTTTCTGTTTCTCTCTCTGATCTCTAGCCTCCTGAGCATGTCTTGGAGGCGGATTGGCCACAGCCAGCCAAGCAGCTGTGTGTTGTTGGTCTTATGCCACCACAGAGGCGCTTTGGCTAACCCGCTATCTATTTGTTTAGAGGAATTAAAGGATGCACTCTCTCCAGGGACCTCTGGCCTCCGAGTCACCAGAAGGGGCCCATATCAGAAATCGCATTCAGTAAACACACACGCAGACAGAAGTAGATAGACAGAGTTGGCCTCACATAGAGGAAAAACTGATAATCCATCACTGATCTTTGGAAGGATCACCACATCTGATTCCCCACCACTGACCACTGCATCATGTCACAGGACAGGGGTGGGGTTACAGATGTGGGCTTTAGAGGTAGTTCTCACGGGTGTCATTATACTTACTACTTGACTGCTTTCATTTTTTTCTCTATGTGCTCATGGGGGAGCACAGGAATGATTCAATATCCATTCTGCCACGCAGTGTGCACTGCACGTTAATGCAATCCATTTTCTATTTTCTCCAAGCGCTTTTAGTTACGTTGCAGTGGGGAAATTGGTTTCCCTTCAAGCTGAATCATAGACTGTATATGCATATGTATAACATGTCATGACATAAATATGATTTGTGTAAACTTAAGTGGGTGAAAAAAGTAGTTCTGTGCCATATTTGTAGCTAAATGAGAAAAATGAAAGTGGCAATCAGATACCTAATATGCTTTGACGAGGCTATGGGCTTGAAAATTGTCTCACCACTTTTCCCCACTTTAACTTAGATGGCTCTTTTGAAGGCGTGCAATGTTTGTTTGTTATTTTCAATGGACTAAAGCTCGCATCTGTAATGAAAGGTATAAAACTTGCTCAGTGGGAGGGGAGGACATAATTTTCTCCTGTCCGTTCACCTTGACAATCACATTCAATGGGCTAAGCAATCAGCATACAGGCATGTTATTTGCTTCTCCCATGCTGTGAGCCATGTATGCATTGCCTGCTCAGCTGCTGGTGGGCAATGAGCTGAGAGCACACAGGGTGATATCTGCTTACCTGCCAGCAATTCTTTTGGGAATTGCATCACTTGGAGACTAGCGAAGGTGAGATTTAATTCAGACAAAAGACTAGCAGAAACAACAGTTGTATCCTCAAGAGTTCTCTAAAATTTAGCCAGCCAATGTGACAAAAACATGTTGGAAAATAAAGCTGCATTTTACATGCAGGGCAGAGGGTAATAGAAAACATAGCTACAACTAATTAACTGTTGCCTTTTTCTTTCCAGAAACTATGAACACTCAATACAGGATCCTGTTTCTTACATAAACTAGAACCCAAGGCTCCGGTGAAGTAGGCTAGTGCAAAACTTTCTTTTCACCACTTGACAGTTCACTAGAAGTAATTATGTTGTATATTGGTAGAAAAGAAACAGCCATCTATATCCATACAGCTGGAGAGAAAGGGTGAGACAGAGTGCTCGGCACTGACTAATCATTATTGATGGAGATTCACTTTCACTTAGCAACCGGATGGCTGGCTGACTGCTGATGCTCAGAAGGGGAGGACTGAACGTGAACTGCTATTGGCTGGTTTTCACGGCCTATTGAACCAATCAAGGTGACAGTGTGAATGCCTGCTACTGGGTGCCACCAAAACCTTTGCAGAGTCTTGGGTGAAATTTGGTCCAGTTCCACTTCAGTCATATTCCCCACACTTCAAAGCGGGGGGTGTTTGACTAAAGTACTGAGCTTAAACTCTCTGTTATATCAGCATTAAACCACTCCAAGGTGAAGTGACTAACCATCACAGCACTGGACATTGCTCATTTTTAGGCATTCCTATTGTGTTCCTTCAAACATCTCAGTGTTTTTATTTTTTACCTCACAAGTTCCATAAGTTTGTCTCTGCTCTTATTGCCAAAAGGAAAAGCCAATCTCCACCCAGAAAGCATGTGCATAAATCATGTGGATGTATTTACAGTGATGTATTCTCTTGCTTGTGTTATGTTCACGCTTCACAGGATTCTAGTGTGCAGCAAACTCATGAATATTCATGACTTATTCTATATTTGATCTTTATTAACCCCGTTAGCTGTATGTACAATGCTCAAAAATTCACTCTTCTCTCCCCAATTTGCTCACACATAACTATGCACGCTCATATTGTTCATGCAATTATTCTTATGCAGAATATTTCTGTTTTTGCCTGTATTTTTGTGTATTTATGTGTTTGTCTGTGCTCCCATCACACTGTGGGTACAACATGTGCCTTCTTGACTGTCAGACACTTTTTGTTCACCTGTTGTATGCATACTGTGATAGCCAGTGTGCGTGCTTTGCCAACATCAGCGTGTTAGTTTGCATGTGTGTGCAGGCCTGTGTGTTCTCTGTGCACCAGAGCATGATAGCATGTACCAATTCTAGTCATGCCTCAGTCACCGGAACATCCTTGCTTTGAGTCATCCATATGGGTGAGACACCCACTGTGGTGGGTCCAGAGTCCAAGTTGAAACTACTGTACAGGCTTTATGCATGCAAGGTACAGTACTGCAGCCAGCATGTCGCATGCAATAAAGATCCTTCCACACGATATAACATTCAGCCCAGAGTCAGCAAATTCAATGTTTGAGAGAGAGAGAATAATAGAGGACAATGTGTGGTAACCTTAACTTATTGAAATCTATTGCATTGAGCAGCAAGGCGGTATCATTTCATCATTCAATAGGATTACATCAAAATTAAGTCATAATGGGAACTTATTTTGTATTTTTGTAGATATTATGATAGATATCGATACTTAATGTTTCTTGTGCTTACTGTGATATCAGTTTTATTGGTATCCCCTAGCCACACCTACTGTGTGAATTTTAACTTTCATAGACAGTAAATCAGTATTCATAAAAAAATATATTGTAAGGGTATGTGGCCCCAGAAAATATTCACTTTCTTGCCGTTGATGCCACTCACTGTAAATATGTAACTAGAGACAGCAGCCATTTAGCTTAACTTGACGTAAAGACTGGAAACAAGAGGAAACAGCTAGCCTGCCTTTTGTGGTAACCAACCAGCACCCCTAAAGCTCATCATTTAACACATTACATAACTGTTTACTCCAAGCAGAAATTTTAAACTAACAAATTGTCGTTTTACAGAGAGGTATTGTCCTGGACTGTTTCTTGGTCAGGATCACTAACCTCCTGGAGTCTGGTTGCCTGGCAACCGGCTGGTTCCATATATTTCCAGTCTTTATGCTAAACTAAGCTAACCAGCTGCTGGGTGCAGCTACCGTGCAGACATGATGGTGGTATCAATCCTCTCATTTAACTCAAAGTAAGAACAGGAATAAGAATATTTCCCAAAATGCCCAATATTCCTTTAACATCTGCACACTTCTACATACTACCTTTTTCCAAAAGATAATTGTAGCATTTATACAGAACATTAGGGTTGAGGTACTGCACATTTAAACATGTTTTTGAGCTGTTAACTAAATTATCTGACTGTATTGTGATGAAACACATCAATGGTGGTGTTAATATTGACATTGACACCAAATTTATAAAAACTGACATTTCATGGACTGAAAATGGCTCAACACACCACCTACTGTTTTAAATCGGTATGAACCTTGCATGGCCAATGCTGACATAGAGTCGACTGTTTGGGACTTATCTACGTCATGAAATTTACATTTAAAAAAAGAACGTTAACGCCCACCTCCCCCAGGCCCCAACCTTTAGTGTGAGTTTGTGAAACTGCACTCATTTTAAAATATATGCTGATCGAAACACATCATTCACAGGAGTTTACGCTATTTTTTGCTAGACTCGCTAACCTTGCACCTTTATTACATTTTCTACCAAGATGTACATTCCTACCTACTTGGTATTTTTTCAATTTTGGCACAGTGGTTTGGACTTGTTCTTTTGACAACTGTAGAAGCACCGCCGGACTGCATTCATTCCCTTCAGACCCTCACATGGCTCAGCAGATGGCAGGATGGTCCCTCGATAGCAACACCACTGCTGTACATTTGCAATTTGCATTTTTCACGAGAGTGCTATTCCTTTTTTGTCACATCATGACAGCTCACTTTTTGGGAGCTGTCATGATGTCCATATTTATATACAGTCAGTGGTGTGACCTGATGGGACGTATTATAGCTGATGCTAATGATACAGTAAACTATCTGAAATCTGTAATGTTAGCTAATGTTATTGTCTTGCTAACTATCCAAAATTTGTGTGCTGACAAACGCACATATTGTAATAATGTACAGCAGTCCCTGCCAACAACAGTATGTGTTCATAATTCTGTTCATTCTATACTGTTAACATTGTCATAATTTTACCCTCTAATTAACATTATGCAAGCAAACACTGACATTGTCATTATAACATTACAATATGCAAAATGCTGTTACTGTGCCCATTTCATGAATGGTCCAATAACAACATACTCCGGTTTCCAGACCTGTGTTTTTAGAGAGGTTGTCAGATGTCAGACTGCCTGTGAGAGTAACTTTGGAGTGAAAGAGACTGCATGTCAAACTTGTCCAGTAGGTCTGCAATATGCCACTGTACAAGTGAATGTGAAGCCCTACAGGAGAAGTAAGGGTGAGTGCCTACTTTGCTGTTTTGATAACATTTATTAGTGTGATTTTCTCTGTTTCAAAGTGGTATATGTGTCACTGGTCATTTCTATTAATTTCTCTGATATTGCTGAACATTTGTGTGAATAAAAGGACGTGTATAGCTTTAGTTACATGTTGGTTGAACCCTATTCTGTATCTGTACATTTGTGCCAACACTTGATGTGTATAATTGAGTTGTTTTGTGCACCTGTGTTGCCAATAGAAATTCATCAGAAATTGTTGTATTAGACACATACATTGTGTATAATTTATGTATTGTTTATCTAACAGCCACTCAGGCCAGGAGCCGAAACAAAAGTGTTGCATGTGACACCAGTTCTTTGGATGCTGTTCCATGGCAACCTCCAGCATCATCAACCCCAGTGAAAAGGCCCAGGCGTGAAGTGTGTGAAGATGACTCAAGCTTCTGTCCTGGGGTTACTGAAAGTACCATTGATGGTGAAACCAATTCCTGTTTTATTGCATTATAGATATCAACCAAATGTATGCCTTTGTCATCTTTAAATTTAAGATGAATGGCACATCTATTGCATCAGATTGGTTTGATTTAATGTACACAATTGTTTCATCTTTTTTTTCCATCTTCTCATTCATAGTACATCAGTTGAGACTAAGTCTCTCAAGATGAAGTTCATTGTATATGAAGACAACCTAATGCAACTTTTTCAGTGTTGTCCTCTATACACCAGAAGTTGCATTGTCAGCACAAGGACTGCTGGTTCCCTGCTGCATGTTGACCAGAGCTGCCCCAACTGAATATTCATTCCAATGGGATATCCAGCCCTCTGTGAATAGGTTCCCAGCTGGAAACCTTCAGCTCGCTGCAGCTGTGATGTTCACAGGATCCTCATCTCTGAAGGTCTCACAGGTGAGTAATGGGTATGAATACAAAAAAATATTTTAGCCTCATAATTTACTTCAGAAATTAAATTCTGCTCAGCTCATTAGACTCAAAAATGTGGGCTTAGTGAATGCAGAATTGTTTTGAGAATGAAGTGAGACAATTCCATGCTTCATGCCTGAAATTGCAAACTGATCAGGTTAACTAATGCACTTTCACTGGAAAGTGTACTGTAATCACTTTAAACGATAAGGCACGATACATTGCTCACCTTATAACATTCACCATACTGATAAAAGTTAACAAAATAATTGATTCCTTGTTACAGCACCTAGAAAATGCATGAATGCAGTAATCAGGAATTATGAATATACCTGATATTTTAGATATATGTGTAAAGTTACTGTCGTGATCCACAGCATAATTTATCTTCTTTTTAGTTCATAAAGGGATTCAACATTCAAGGAGTCAGTCAGTCAACTTAACATAAACATCAGAGAAACCTGCCCCTCCCTACCATCAACTGGCAGTGGAAGAAAGATCAAACTGACCTGTTCTAAGGCTCAGTGGGGATGTGGTTCTTGGTGGTGATATGAGAGCAGACACACCAGGTAAGTATTTATGTGATGGTGTGGTGTGTTACAGGAAATTATTATCTAAGTCATTTACTGAAAACAGTAGCAAAGAAATGTTACGTACATTTCTGTTTTTAAAATTCAGGATATTGTGCTAAGATGGGCAATTACACTATTATGGACTTCAAGGCCATCAAAATACTGGACATCCAATTGGTGCAGGTAAGGCCAAAAGTTATTTTTGTAACATTGCTCACAATTGGTTATGGTTGTATAATACCTTCACTGCATTTTTTTCCTCCTTACCTTATAATGTAATGATATTATACATTTTTTTATTATACAGAGAAATGAGGTCGGAAACAGCCTGCAAATGGAAAAAGAAGACTTTGAGCAAAGCCTTAAATTCCCTGAATGCAACGGTGTAGCCATCAAGACCATCGTAAGTAACAGACATACTGTGGTGCAAGAAGTTCATGAGAGAGGCCAGTCCTCACGTTATTCACTGTTATATCTTCTTCTTCTTAGTTATATCTATCTTCTTCATCTTGTGTCCCAAGTACAAGCATGGAGATTACACTATGTGTCCTCTCAAGACCAGTCTCACCCCTGGTAACTTATTTTTGATAAATATCAGTGCTGCATGAATTTTATGGGTGGGTAAATTTTGTTATTTCCATGTTTTGTTAGAAAAATACTGTAGGTTATGTCACCACTCTCCTTGATCTGTTATTTGATCACGTTGTGGAAGAGCCTGATCCATATCAGGAACTGCTGAAGCCTACAACAGTGCTAGAGGATCTGTGTACCCAGTTTATCAGACTGGACAGTGGCTAGCTGCTAGTTAGCATGACAAGCATCGTTAGCATAGTAGTGCTGTGCTGTGTACTGAGATAAGGAGTGGCTGCAATGTTTCCAGTTTGACAGCATCGTTCCGGGTGCTGTCGAATTCTGACCCCCCCCTCCTCGGCCCCTCCCTTCCCACCCTCTTAGCCCCTTGCCACTTTTTAGCATTTTTTAAAATTATGCAGTGGGCTGAGTTAGGTTCAGACCTACCCTAAGTTACACTTTAAAGTGATACTTCACAAAGCATCAGAAGGGGGCTACAAAAAGCTTGTATTTTGCTCCTTCATTTAAAACAGCATCAACTTGATTTATGTTATTTACAGTGGATTCCAATGGTGGCCTCCAACACATCCATAGAAATGTCTAAACCCACTCAGCATAATCCACTTTTACTCTATCCAGCTATGTCCTCTGTATATGCCAAGAAATTATCATTTTCCCACTAGCATGACTTTGGCGCTTCAACAGGGGCGATTACGATATGTCTTTAGCCATATTTTTGACATAACTGCAACACACTGATGACTGCAACACACTGAATACTGATAGAGGAAAGTGAATTGAATTATGCTGAATTATGCTGGAGGCCTGGTTTGAGGGAACCCCGGCATTTCACACCTTCAAGCATCTTTAATTAGTGATGGCTGGTCAACAAACATCTCCCATAATGCTGCAAAACCTCAAACCCCCACCACCAGCATGACTTGCTACCCCCACCTCTGAGTCACAGGTAGCAACAATCTCAATTTACCTTTCCACTCCTGGTGGGCTAACTGCTTTCAGTGTGTTGCCAAATTAAGGACCTGGGAATTACTCTTGGCTTGGAATAATGATGAGCCAGCCTCTATCAGGACAAGGAAGTGTGTTTATAATGAGATCGTAAACATATGCTCGTGCCAGCGCAGCAGCTACCCATCAGCTTAATTGGCTCAATGTGGAATCTCGCCTCTTGTTGGTCCTCTCCAGGGGAGGAGGAGTATGTGGAGGAGGAAAATGCGGAGGTGTGTTGTGACATTAGTGTGACGTTAGGCTGGAAAGCATTTTTTATCACTGAAAACATACAAATACAAGTGTAGAGACATCCCCACATACAGTAGATAATCCTGTATGATCCATACATGTAAGTATGGGGATTTGCAGACAAAGACACACATACACACAAACACATACACATTGCACTAACCAGAGAAGGCATTAAGACTACCAGATACAGTAATTGGCACCTGCACAGACAATATTGAGGGCAAACAGACCCATTGTGCATTGTACTTGCCTTTGTGAATCAATGTAATTGCTAAGCCAAGTGGGGTACAAAATATAATGAATTGGCCCAACAATTGACATATTATGATTTATGCATGTTTCTTAGCGTAATCAGTCTTGCTGAGGCTGGATTTGGTCCAGAGGGGAAGAGAATGAGCAGAGGTTAAATTGTGCTAACCTCTGTCTGCTTAGGAGCTAGTGGGAACAATTTGGTAGCCTGGAATAATATAAATGTCATTAATCATCACTGCTCATCACATACACGGAGACACACATGTACACTGGCACACAGGCATGCAAACACTATCTGTCCATCTATCCACAACAAGATGCTTAAATATCCATGAATGAGACAAAGAGGAAATCACATTTCCATGCTGACTGACTCAACTGTGTGAAAAAGATGGAAATATTAAACTTATAGAAATTGTTTATCAGCCATTCCAACATCCAATGCTAACATGTGTTATACTTGAGATATATGATACAAATATTGATGTAAAATAAAAAAATAAAAAAATCACTCATTATTTGACACTTTTTTGTAATGTCACACTCCTATATCTGGTGAGCTTATGTCCATGTAATTAATGAGAATTATGGTGCCAAAAACTGAGAAGAAAATTAGAATTTACTCTCAGCCTGACAAATTAAAAATTCCAACTTATGCTGTCAGCAGATGGACCCTTTGCACCTTCATTGTTCATCTCTGGCAAGCTGTCCACTCTCTTGGTTTGCTTGGTGCCCACATATTCCCTGTCCTCTGCTATACCCATACAGCCTGGGTAATCACACGTGACAATGCTATATGCACAGTACAGTATAGACAGATTATGAATGTTAACATGTCATAGCTCCCTTGCAGTGGCACTTATAAGAGGCTAGCTCGACTAATATGTAGCTTCCAGCCATCCATATAGAATGAAAGCTCATTACAAGCCGAAAAGCCACCACCTGCTAGTATTGACAGAGATGTGATGAGTCTGAACCTCTAAGCACAATCTAAATTGTTAACTGCCTGCAAATGTGCCATGACGTTTTATTGCACATAAGCATGGATTTGGTTAATCTGACAGCATTTTTTTAATAAACTGGGCTAGAAATATATGCAATTTGGGCAGATGTGTTTATCAATTACAATTAGTGGTTAATTATTCATCAGGAGATTGTACCACAGAGATTTGTGTGTTGAGTGTGTGAAAGGATTTTCCTTTCTAAATGAAAAAAAGCATAGAAAACAATAAAAAACACAGTCTGTGAAATTACTGTATCATCGATTTTCTCTACCCTTCAATGTGTAAACATTAAATTGCTAAATGAACTACTGCAATAGTTGATAGGTTTAGTCACGAGAGCTGTAAATTCAATATAATGGCAATTTAGTGTGCTGCAGATGTAACCAACCATGAAGACTTGCCCTACTTGCTTTTCTGATACAGATATTATGTGTGACTATTTTCATGATATGTTTACACCATTTTACTGTATATGCTTATGTGAGCATGGAATTTAAAGTTCCAATAGGATGAAAAGCGATTTATGGGGATTTTATTAACAACACATTTTCTTGCACTTTCATATTCAGATCTTGTTACTTTTACTGTTACCTCCTGGAAAAAAAAAGAAAATACTATTTTCCCTGCCAGTAGGTGCAAATAAAACTTATAACCAATAGAACAATCTCACATTTTTGTACAATGCTGCTCCTACACCCCTCCCTTCATATACAGTAAAACCTCCTCTCTCCCAGTTCTCGCATTGGTTTACACTTTGTCTCAAAATGACACTTCATTGAAATTTTAAAGTCCAACTGAAAAATAAATAGCTTTTTTTTTTACTGCAGCATACACATTTGCTCTGTAAATCACTTCTCTTGTATTCTCTTTTGAGAAAAAATCTGAAATACAAAGGGAGAACTTTATATTTTAAATTCTCTGGTTTCATGATTGTGCCCCCTAGTTTTTCATTAATTGAATAAATTAATAATTGGATAAAATGCCCCTCCGTAATCCACTTATGTAGCTGTAGACCTTGTTTTGATACAGCAAATCAAATCTTGAATAAAGCAATAATGTGGTGTTCGATCACAGGCAGGCAGGCACACTAAGCCTGATAGCATCCTGCTACACAACAAAAGACTCTGAACAACCCACTTTAGCTTTCCTACTAAAGTCTTATCTAACTTACAAACATGAACACACATATCTTGTCCTGCATCTTAGCGTGTTGAACGAGCCACCAAACAAACATTCACCAGGGAAAAGTGCACCACTAAAGTCAGTTAGCAGGCTAGATAGCTAATAAGCTGCTCAGTTGCAGCACATTAAACAGCATGTAAACATACCTGCAAATGTTACATTAGTCAAATCATACAACACAGCAGTTTGTCTACTTTGTCTCTGTTCCTAATGGTCTAACACCAGCACTCAGGCAGCCTGCCAGCTATTGCCAAACAAAATAGACACTCTCCTCCAGTCTGCTGAGACAAAAAGGAGCATTTCTGATATTTCCCCAAAGACCTTTTTTCTTCATTTTAATGACTCAAAACTATTCCCATTATATTAAGAGAACATGTTAACATTGTTTTTTTAATTAGAAAAAGGTGTGGTTAAATGGGATTTCAGTTGGACTAAACTTTGAAGAGAATGCCAAACATATGAGACTTTACTGTCACAAGAGACAATATGAATGCAGAACTTAGGACATAAAAAAGGTGACTGTATGGCTGTGTAATGAATAGGTAAATGAACAAGCTTGTTGTTTGCTTGTTGTTATAATGCATTTAGCTTGTGTCCAGTAATCACCCTGCTGTCAATGCCAATAAGGGAACAACTTCTACAACTAGCTGATAACTAATCAGATGTGGTAACAACATTATGTTGATACAAGCTACCAAACAAACTGAAGAAACTTGATTTGATGCACCAATGGTGAAATGAACAGCTCCCAGTCAAAAAGAGCACAGTAATGAAGTGTGTACTCAGTTCATTTGAAAGAGAGCCAAGTCATATGTTTAGAAACAACCAGCTGTTCACAGCTGCTGTTGCCCAAGAGCTTTGGACCTATAATATGCCTGTTAGAAAGTGTGTCACATTACCTGATTGGTTGGTTCATGTATTTTACAGATTCCATAAAGACATGAGAGCAGACTCAGATGCATTTTTTGCATTTTTGATATGGTTCTTAATGCTGACATCCAATGCATTAAACGCACTACCCATTCTCACACTCTCAGTAGCCACTCTGCGGACAACTTCTCCTCTGTCTTTGAAGACTTTAGTAAAGATATGACTTTCCCTGTCCAGACCAATGACTAGCCTGCTCGATTAACAACCTCTGTTTATCAACCTTAAATTCGGTTGCTCCTTTTAAAAACAAATTGATTTGTACTGTCAACTTATCCCCTTGGATGACCAATAACATACATTGTCTAAAAAGACAGTGCAGAAGGGTTGAGCGTAGGTGAAAAAACACTAAGCTGGATTTTCACTTTAGGTACATGAAGGAACAAATTTCATCTTTTAATCAGAAAATGAAATAACTGCCAGTTTTTCTAACCTGATTCACTGTAATAACAAAAAATCCTAGAGCTTTGTTTAACACAATCAATACATTGGTGAACCCTGCCCCTATCCCTATACCAGTCTTTTCAGATGACAACTGTGAAATGTTTCTATCATATTTTGTGGATAAGATCATTGACATAAGGTCTAAGATATTGCCTGTACACCTGGGGTTGACTGTCTAGCCTATGTTTCTCCATTGAGCCAGTTTGCATCCCCAAATGTGTTCCACCTCTAATCCTCTTGACATTGTTCCAACCTCTCTTTTTAAAGATGTTTCAGCTCCTTAGGCCCAATCATACTCTTCATTGTGAATAGCTCCCTTAGCTCTGGCTGTGTGCCTGATTACATTGAAAATGCTATTATTCAGCCAATCTTGAAAAAACAAGCCATGGCCCATTACTTCCCAGAAACTATAGACCTATATCCAAACTTCCTTTCATTTCTGAAGTCTTGAAGAAAGTAGTTTGTAAGCAACTCCTACATATCCTGGACAACAATGATATATTTGATAAGCAACAACCCTCTACCTACATAACAGATAAGGCAAACATGTCTTATATCATGGAGTTACAGGGGGAATGCCTTGGCTGTGTGGGATAGCCAGTCACCTGTTAGCTCTCTTACTTTAGCTTTGCCTCTGAAATGAGAAAAGTTTTTGACCACCCTGTAAATGGTAGCAATGCTAAATGCCTCCTGTTACTATGTCAGGGTTCCTGCAGCGTAGCTGAATATTTAGTTGAGTTTAGGACCATAGCTGCAGACTTGGGTTGAAATGATGCTTCACCTCAGGGGGTGTTTCTCAATGGGCTATGTGATTCAGTTAAAGATGAGTTAGCGGCTAGGGATGACTCAGGCAGTTTAGCCGCTTTAATCTCCCTAGCCATTAAGTTGGATAATCATTCATGAGCGCCATAGAAAGAAAGTTAGCCGTCCTCCGTCTTTAGCCTTCTCTTGCATATCCCCTCCACTTCTCGTGAGAACTAGCCCTGGTTCTTCCCCAAGCCTCTGTGCACTTTCTAGTTCTCCTGTCTCCCTCTCCCCAGCTGAGAAACCCATGCAACTGTCTAGAGCCCGCCTCTCATTGGCTGAACGCCTCCAGAGGATGAAAGCGGGTTTGTGCACTGAGGCTAAGCCCGCCATTTCCTAGCCTCCTGCCCCCTTAGGCCAGAAGAGGAGGTTCATCAGTAAAAGTGGTTTTGTCCTCATACCCCCTTGGTCCTCTGTCAAACCTTGTTAAAACTTTGTAATCCCTTCATCAATTGGTCCACCAATAAAGTTCAGAGCTGGAGCTCTTTTTGTTATTCATCTTACTTAAAATCTGCCCTAGCCCCAGCAGAGGCTGCTGGTCCCTCATTGGACCTGTCATCTGTTCCTTCTGTTTACCATGACCTGGGAGAAGCTTTTAGTAAGCAGCAAGCTCTCTCTTTGCCCCCACATCGCTCGATTGCATCATTGATCTGCTCCCAGGAGGTCCCCTGCCTTCAACAACGTGTGCTAAAATTGTCTATCACACATTTTTAAGGCTGTATTTTTTTTGTAAGTAAAGATCGTAACAAACTTTTAAACACTTATTACACTGCTTTTTGAGCAGCTTTCTCTGGATGAAAGGTCTCTTTTACTTTTGATAGGACTAGTAGGGCAAATAGTATAGGCTTATTTTTTACATTAGTTAAAATTTGTTTAAACAAACTGTTTTTCATTTACATTTTGCTAATTTGCATTTACATTTCACAGCAAGATGGCCTACTTTATAAACATAAAAATATAATAAAATGGAAATAAAGTGTATAAAGTAAAGTATGGAAGGAGGTCCAAGACGGCTGGATTTGAGGAGCCACAAGTAAGCAGACTGGGCATGGATGAGATGTTTGCCCTGATATTGGCAACCTTGTCTATAAAATATTTATATACTGACTTTTGTTCGAAGTTTGGCTTGCAGGATGTCTGTTCCACCAATTTTTGGAAGCTTCATCAGAGAGGGAAGGTTCCTCCTGTGGCTCTCCCTCCACATCTTAGTGGCAGCAGTAATGAGCTCCTTGCATTCCTCTGACCTTCTCGGTGGCACATTTACAGTAATGTGAAGAAGTGCAGAGAGCATATCATTCTTGATATGATGACTCCTTAGGCATGTCTTGCATCTTTTGACTGCACTTGCTCCTCTCTCTACCACTGCATTTGAAAGTGGCTGACATAGGCAAACTGTTGTCATTGCAACAATGAAATGGAAATTCACATTCAGAACAGGTTTTTCCCCAAAAACCCCAAATATGCTGTTGGTGAAATGCCCTCCCCTTTAAGGATGCTAGTTGGCAGCTCCCAATCTGCCAGCAGATATTCGAAGTTCTTCCATTCAGTGGCTTGGTCCTCATCCATCTTCAGCTGTTCAGACAGAACTCCTATGCATTGGTCTCCATAATCCAAAATATTAGAATCTGTGGGCTTAGGGAGGCAAGTTGGATTAAATGCTGAGAAAGCCTGGAGCACACAGCCAGCCTCCTAGAACCTATTGTCCAGCATATTCTCTATTGCGTCAGTGTAATTATGCACCAACGTTTCCAGGAACTTGGATACTTGAGGGTCACTTTCACACTGGAGCTACAGGTCAGCATACTTGCCACCAGAACAAGTATGCTCAGTCAGGTCACTGATAATATCAGTTTTCTCTGATCTAGTTTGGCTTTAATAGAGTCATGGGTAGGCTTGAGACATGTATTGCAGCTGTGGTTTTTTGAGACAGTTTTGATGGGTTATTCAGATGAGGCAGGACTTTGTTTAACATATGCAGTACACCCAAACTTTGTATTGTTCATCCACTAGAGAAGGTCTGATGGAGTTGCATCCTTTTCTTTTAATTGCCTGAGAGTCCGTGGCAGAGAAACCAGATTTTGGCTTACACTTGCCACAGCTTAACCAGTTGACAGCCAACATGTCCTGCATGCCTTCTGGACCTTGAGGGACATAGTTCAATTCAATTCAATTCAATTTTATTCATATAGCACCAAATAACAACAAAAGTTATCTCAGGACATCTCAGTTTCGGTCATGCTCTTGCCAGCTTCAAGCTCTAGCATCCTGGAGGCTTTGCAAGACTTGACAAATGCCACTGAGTGCTTACTCCAGCCAGTTCCACAATTGCCTTAATGTGACCTCAATCGCTTCTATGTACTTCACAAGGTCATTTGTGTCCCCACATGCTAGTGCTAGCCTATGATTAATACAGTGACTTCTTATCATAAGAGGCACCTACTCCTCCCTTTGAACCTGTCACTTCACTGGCACCATCAGATCCAAAACCACACAAATTCTCCAGTGGTAGGCCACATACATGTAACGCTTCAAGTATGACAGTAGTGATTGTTTTCACATTAGCAGAGTCATTTTGCTTGAGAATGTCTTTAACTTCAAGGAAGTCAAAATGAAATTCTCCATGGGCATCGGCATAACCAACATATATGAGCAG
Organism: Thunnus thynnus; assembly: GCF_963924715.1. Lineage (NCBI taxonomy): Eukaryota > Metazoa > Chordata > Actinopteri > Scombriformes > Scombridae > Thunnus > Thunnus thynnus. The sequence continues at coordinate 31,841,674 of NC_089518.1, forward strand.
TTGCTCCATGACTGCAGAGTCAGTGACTTCATTGACAAGGATGCTATAATACTTTGCTTCCTGAATCTTACCAATCAGCTTCTCTTTAATCAGCTGCCCCAGCAGCAGTCTCATGCTTTGTTGGCTCTGGCTCCTTTGTTTAAAAGGTTTCATGTGTGTCAGTCCCAAATCTTCCTCATGTTCAAGCAGTGGACCCAGATTGTGGTTGGCTGTATGTCGTGTATGTCACTGTATCTCTCACCCCTTTAGCTGTTTTGGTATTTAGCAGCCAGAGAGGACTTCCTTCTAACTCCTTTGAAATGTTTCTGTGTGCATACTGGATGCTTTGTTTGAAATTGATGGAGGCTGACTGATTATCTGCTTATTATACTTGCTAGATGAATTATGAATTCTGCATAACAGGCAGAACATACATCTTTCCTTCTATGTATATATTAGCCACCAAAGCCCTGTGTCGTCTGAAAAAGAAATGGCTTTTTCTATGAGCCAGCTATGTTTAAAACTGGTCTTTTCTTTCCCTTCTTTTATTTGTGATTGTTCTGTTACAGAGAGTGAGGAACATGTACTAGAACAAATATAAATGAATGAACAGCATGCCTTTTCATATCCTCAGGAAAGTATTCCTGTAATACTTGCATGGCTACAGATGCAGGGACTGTTTCCTGACTCTGAGTCTGTGGGGTCCGACCTTCCATAGCACCAAGTGGCTTAGTGGATGCTTGTTTTTGTGTCTCTCTCTTTCTCAGTGGACCTCTCTTCCTCTCTCTCTTTGGATCTACCTGGGACTGTGTCTCTTTCTTTCTCTGTGGGCCTCCTTCGTTCTGTGTCTGCCTTTTTCTCAGGGGAGGTCCCTGGTTGGTTCTAAAATTTTCTCCCTCCTCATACTCTATAAACACAAAGAAAATGGTCTGTCTGTGTGCATGTATAGCTATCTAGCTATCAAGTTGAATGGATATAAATAGACTGAATTAAACAAAAATATTAAATAAGATATTGTAATATGGATGCCATTATTAAGTTAAAAGGTAAGGAAATATATATATTTTTTATCATTTTGTATGAATTGACCAACAGGTTTCCTAAAGGAAGACAGAGTCCTCTGAGTTGGGCTTGGTGATGCTCTTTTCCTTTTACATGACATATGCTTCTCTGTAATATGATAAAAGAATGAAGATGATAATACATGCAGTGAGAGGGATGAAGCAGCAGACTTCTGTGGGCCTACATCAACGTTTGATTTTGACTGACATCGTTATTGTCATTCCCACACGATAACCCCGGGAAAGAATTTACTTCACACTTGATCAGACTATAACCTAAGGGGTGCGACTTCTAAATTGGTAATATGAACATGGCTGTTGAAACTTTAAAGCCATCACATCCCTCCTTACATACTGTAATTGGCAATATAATGAAGGGTGTTTTCTTTCCTTGAAATTTTCATAGATTACGCTAAATCAAAGACTACACAGTGCATAGATAATTCCGAGTGCATTTCCAAATGGTTTGAGGCTATTTTCCTGCATAGTTTGCGCTATTTAACACAAACATTCATGGTTAGAAAACCTGTTTTGTCAATTAAATGTATATCAAACCTTGGAGTGCTATATCTCGCTTTGGTCAGAACAAGACTAGGTCAAAAACAAGTATATGGCTGGTATATGTATGGTCAGTATATGAAATTGTGGCCAATTTGTTACAGGGATAATCAGTGATTTATAATGTGAATTCCTGGATATTAAATGTTCATCTGCGATTTTCTGTAGTGGTCCCAGTAATATTTGCTAGTAAAATGTACTGAAGTACCATATCACATGACATGGTTAAGCTCCATAACAAATGAACCTGGTAATTAAAACCGGTAAAAACTCTGAATAATTCAGTGTTTCTCCAATGCTCTACGGTGGACACAGGACATCCAGAGGGGCTGTGAGCTGAGCTGTTTATTCATATTATACCTTTCAGTGGCATTACTGACATTAAAAGCAATATAAAGTAGACGGGCAAGACAAATGAGTTCTAAGACAACACTCCACGTCAATCAATCAACGTGATACAATCAGCGTGATACAATCAGCGTGAAAAGCAGCTCACAATAACAAAAAGCCATGTGTCTATTTTGTTTGCTTGAAAGATTCAGAAAACCATTTGGACTTAAGTTGGCAAACCCCACAAATTTGTGGCCTCATTACCTGTCCTGCCTACTCCTTGTGTGACTGACAAACACATACACACAAACAAGCAGTGAGTGACAGATTAGCTTTCACTTGATGACTCCTCCTCATGACTCCGCTCAGTTGGAGGCAAGGCACTTTACATCAATAGGGTGAGAAGCAACTAGCTATTAAAAAAAAAAAAAACAGCAAGAAAGTAGACAACTGGAAATGTTTAAATGTGCAGCCATCCGGCAGCCAGCATTTATGGAAAACTCTGAACCACTCCAGGAAGCCACCATCTTCTACAAACTCAACCTCAGAAAACCCTACCACCTGGTCCGAATCAAGGAAAGAGATGAGTGGAAAATTGCCTTCAATACCCCTCTTGGCCACTTTAAGTATTTAGTCATGCCCTTTGAATTAACCAGTGCCCCCACTGTCTTCCATGCTTTTGTCAGCAACATCTTTCATGATCTTCTGAACCAGTTGCTTTTTGTTCATCTAGATGATATCCTTATCTTCTCCCAGAACATGGAGGAACACATCCAGCATGTGAAGCAAGTTCTCCAAAGACTACTTGAGAGCAAACTGTCAGAGCTGAAAAATGTGAATTCCATGTCAACTCTGTTGGGTTTCTAGGATATATCATTGAGAGTGGGCAGGTGAAGATGGATACAGGAAGTGGCAGAGTGGCCCATACCCATATTCCTGAAACAACTCCAGTGGTTTCTGGGTTTCGCTAACTTTTACAGAAGGGGACTATAGCTGTGTGGTTGCGCTTCTTACCCAGCTCACCTCTTCAGCTAGCCCCTTTTCCTGGCCCCTGCAGCCAGTACTACCTTCACTGAGCTAAAGAGACACTCAGCACGTGTCCTCATCCAACCAGATCCTTCATGTCAGTTAATCGTGGAGGTTGATGCTTCAGATACAAGGGTTGGAGCTGTACTTTCCCAGCATTCAGCTTCTCACCAGAAACTCCATCTGTGTGCATTCCTTTCCCACCATTTGTCCTCCACTGAGCGAAACTATGGTGTTGGAAACAGGAACCTGCTCACAGTCAAGCTCGCTCTGGAGGAATGGAGATACTGGCTGGAGGGAGCAGAACACCCATTTATTGTTTGGACAGATCACAAGAATCTTGCCTACATTCGGACCGTCAAACGACGCAATTCCCTTCAAGCCCATTGGGTGCTGTCAGTATAGAGTAGATTAGAGATTTATTTTCTACATATGGGTTGACTAAAACTACAAAAAGTTAGTGAACTATGTGACTTTACCATTAGCTCCCAAGTAATGGACCAGGTGACTTCTAAGTCAAAGTTATTGCTATTTGCTAACTCTCAAAAACATTGATCTGTTAGCTAAACAGGTCAAATATAACCAGGAAACAATGTTTTAATGTTAGCTACACTAACTTAGAGCTCAAAGGCAACATTTAGTAACATTATAACAAAGTTATTAATATCATCCTAACATTTGACTGCTAGGCCATAATATTGAATCTATTTAGGATTTCTACATAAAAGATATTAGCCATTCAGAATACCAAACTCAGTTCTTACATATTCAGTTCAGGCAAAATATCAAAAATAAAATCATTGTATGCAGTATAAATGCACAATTATCAGATTATTTTCATGATTGAAAGTATGATTTGTTCTTTTAGAGCTATAATAATCAAAATTCTACCAGAATATTTGTTTTTTTGGTTCATTCTGGACAGGCACAATAAACCCTTTTTATATTACTTAATTCCATTGTCTGTGTCTGCCTTTACCAATTGTGACAAGAATTGTTTTAAACATATATTTGGGCATATATTTTGGGTAAACTTAAATGCACAATATGTAATTTCTGCTGCCAGGGTTCTCTCAATCAAAACATTGTGAATTAGCATGGGATCATGTGAGTTGTTGTCTTCATTGTTAAACAACCAGCTTCTCCAGGAAAGGATTACTTCAGTGTTCATCATTCAGGATGTTTTAACCGGGAGCCGAGTCCACCTGACAGTCCAACACGGTCAGGTGGACACAGGATGTCCAGTAGGGTCTGCGAGCCAAACTGCTGTTAACATTTGTTCAGCTTGTTTCTTTGACAACTTAAGATACAGATGTTCAGCAGATCTTTACCAGGAGCTGAATTATCCACAGAGGTCTCCTCCTCTCCAAAACAAACACACACAGGGATTAGCGCTGGTAAAACCACTCAATAAAGCAGTTTCACGTTAAAAATCAGTGTTTCTCTGACGCTGTTCAGCAGACGCAGGACGTTAGGAGGGGCTGTTAGCCGAGCTGCTGCTAACGTTTGCTCGCTTGTTTCTCTGTTAACTTAAGATATAGATGTCTGATGACTAAAATCCTTCATCCGGTTAAAAGATACAGTTAAAAACGACCAAGATCTAAAAAGTTTATGGTGGGCAACCACAATGGCAACGTATTATCATGTATGTGTATACTCTTTGGTAGATGCCATTGTCACAGACAACCACAATGCCGTCGAGGTATTATCTTGTATGTGTATACTCTTTGGTAGATGCCACTGTGGCAGACAACCACAACGCTGGCACCTGCATCTGGTGTGTGTATATTCTTTGGTAGAGGGGCATGATGCCATTGACAGGCGACTAAATGAAACGGACCATTACCTTGATTAAAATTACGGATTTCTCTGGGTCTGAAAATTGTTGGAAACTAGACTAGTTGTTTTTAGACATTTTAATGCTGAATAGTTACATATTATAGCTTTCAGCAAAAAAGTCGGAGAACATCTGTGCCAAAACATTTTGAAATGTCACATGTCTGTAAAACACCTGTGCCTCTGGCCTGTTGGACGCACACAAGGGGGGGAAGAGTGGGAGTTGTTGGATCGACATCCATTAAGTGCTTGTGTGTGTGCAGGGTTTTTTATTTTTTCGATCACCATTTCATTTGTCAGTCAGAAACTTAATTGGCTAGCCACTGATGGTGGCTGGGAGGTGGGGCGCTGTGTCTTAATCAATTCGAAATGGCCAAATCGTTGCTCTCATGCTTCTGCCATTGTCCTCTGGACCACAGGAGCCCTTCTGCCTGACTCATTAGACAGAGCGAGAGGGATTGTGGGAGTTTGTTTGACGAAGGAAAGGACAGAGGGATGGATGGGGGAAAGTGGAGTTACATGCTGAAGGTTTCAGGGGGAGGAAGGGAAGATATAAAGATGAGAGATGAAAAATACAGAAAAAGAAGTGGAGGAAGGAGGATGATTATTATAATGAGACCAAGATGATGAAAGGAAGGGAAGGGAGGAATGACCAGAGGCTGAAGTCAAGTTTTGATAGAGAGGGAGAATATTGCAGTAGTGGCCACATGTAATCTGACACACAATGATGCATATCACATGGTAGCAAATGCGCAATTTTGTGAGTTAATCAGTTTAGTTATAATGTTGTAATGTATCTGTAATATAGATAGATTTGATCACATTTTACTGGGGCAATTAAAAAGACAAGAAAAATTTCCTTGCCCCATAGCAAAGGAAATGAACAATTCATCTGCAGGGACACAGCAGATTGCTGATAAATACCAATGACTCAATTAGTTTATAAAATTACAATTGTACTCTATTTAACATTTATGGTTTTCAAAACTCACTTTTCAGCAGCCTCTGTTCTGGCTTGGAAGACAAACTGCACACATCTACCTACATAACTCAACTACACTGCGTTTCTCTCTAGCCAAAAAACACAAAAACAAAGCAAGATACTTGGGTATGTTTACATCATGTTACCTCCTCACTAGATGTTTTGTTGGCCCTAATTAGGCAGCTAACGCATGTCTAGTAGAATCACTATTTCTTTATTTCTCTGATGTGAAAACATGACTATACTGTGCATGTCCATAACAGGATTTGTAGTTTAGTCACGTAGTTTGGGCTGTGTAGGTACCTCCAAACTTGAGTCTAGAGAGTAACACTGGAATAATTACAGACTAATTCAGTGTTTAAATTAATACATTGCTAAATTAAAAGCAGAAATTATATTTGCATTGTATCAATACATTAAAAACTCAAATATAATATGCAGTAATAACAAGGTAATCACATTTGCCAATTGATATTTCTATTTCCTTATTCTGTTTTATCCATGTTATCCATCCAGTCACTTTGGTCCAGATTGAAATATTTAAATACCCTATCAAAATTTTACAGATATTAACAGCCCCCTAAGGATTAATCCGACTGACTTTGGTGATCTCCTGACTATTCCTCTGGAGGTTCACCTTTGGTATTGAGGAAAATGTCTCATCAATTATTGGTGGGATTTCTATGAAATTCGGTACAGTCATTCATGTTGTCCTCAGGATGAATTGCAATCATGTTGGGAATACATTGCTTTGGTTTAATCAAATTCCTGTAAAACTGACATTCCCTACATCTGCCTCAGCTATGCTTTGTGTTTAGTGCTAATTAGCAATTAAAATCATGCTAACACGCGAAACTAAGAAGGTGAACATGGTTAACATTACACCTGCTTAACATCAGCATGGTAACATTGTCATTGTGAGCATGTTAGCATGTTATTGCTAAATTAATTGTGAAAACATTTTTATATTTTCCATTTACTATTTTGTCCATTTACTAATTTAAGGGTACCCTGTGGAGATTTGTGGTAAACAAACAGCTATGTTTAAATCCAGAGAGTCAGAAAATGATGTTAACATCAGCCAGCAGTCTTCTTCTCCCCCACCTTTTGCTGGGCCCTTCTACATTTCTTGGCATTAGTTACCACCACCCCCAACTGGTAATCAGTGGATTAGTGTGAAAATGTTGCCCCCCTGCTTGTGCACATGTACACAGAACGCTAAAAACAAGCACTCATTCATCAAAACATTGCTCCATATAGCCTTTCTGATGGAGTGAAACTTCACAGGGTACATTTATCATTTGATATATATACATTTATTTATAAATTGATTAATCAAAAGTTAACACTGGACTGTTTCTTATGGTCCCATGACTCTCCAGCTGTATTGATGTTTCTGAAATTCTTGCTGGTCAATAAAGCTTCATAAATGTCACATATTACTAAATGCCACAAATAATCTAATGGAAGAAGCCCATTCTTTGCAGCCAGCCTGCTACACTTCGATCTTAGCTCAAGCCAGGTGAGCTGGGACTAACTCTTGTGCAAAGACAGAATTTCTTGATGCTACATTACTTGAGACTGTTAAAGCTGATTACAGGCATACCTGACATGCTGAAAATGCCATCGATGTGTCAAGAACAGGCCACAGACGAATACTTTAAGAACATGGAAGTAATGATGAAAATTGGCCCCAGGCTACCCTGTAGGCAGGAACATCAGACGCTGCATCTACAGTATCTCTCCCATCTCGTTTATCTATTGAGATGGGAGAAGGGCAGAATGGTGTCAGGAGAAAGGAGTGGGGGGGCTTCTCTTGGATCAACAGTGATTGACTGACTCATATGTGACTTATTGCTTGGATGGTTAATTAATGGGAAAATTGAATAATTGATTTCTGGAGTAATTGGTTCATACATTTATTAATGATGTGATGTTTTTTCAACCACCATGGAGTGAAGAATGTTAACCAAAACTACATGAGAAAAGCATTTGTAATCTTCTCTCAGACAAGCAGGAATAATGTTGAGATATGCATGACTGTGGCTTATGAAACGATATGAAAGAAAGCTTCATATGCTGTCAGATGTATCACACCTTGACACTCAATACCTCTCTTAGAAATAGCTACAATCTGACAAACCTTTTTTTTCATCCTACACCTAACCCTTCTCCTCCCCTCTGTGATGAGCAATGCAAGATGATGATGCATCGCTTCGACACATCACAGAATTTAAAGCCTCTACTTTCCCCAAGCTAAACTTTGCCACAATATGTGGCCTGGTATTGTGCCAGTTGTGCTGTATACATACAAATGTTCACAGTTTAGCCCACGGCTGGTAATGAGCTAGTAAGCAGCGTAATCCTCAATGGAGAGTGAGACGAAGATGAATCCCTGGACTTCCACATGGCTGCTGGATAAACCTGGCCTTGCCGAGACTGAGAACACCCACTCACATCTGCACCATCTGCTTTGTGGCTCAGTGGAAATCCCTCCCACCCCCCTAGCACTAGCACGCACTCACACACATACACCCTCTTCCTCCGCCCACCCTCCTCCTCGTCTCGCCCATGCTTGCACACCCACACACTCCTGACACTCACTCGCACACCACTGATAGTGTCAAACGCTTAAATGCCAGACCACCTTCCATCTACCGGCTGTATCCCACATGCATAGAGGAAGTGAGCAGAATACAGATATGCCATCCCCAAACACACATACACATGCATACTCACACACACTGGTGCAGACAGACATGTACACCATCCTGCTGTGCTGGAGGATAGGGTTAATCCCCTTCTCTCGCTGCCTCAGATTGTTCTTCAGCTCAACTGCTTCTACTTCACTGAAGTCGAGGCAAAAGATGACCTTTTAATCCGTCTAACTTTTTGTCAGGTTACTCCTACATGCCACAGCTTAGTTATCCATTTTAGACCCATTGTTAACATTTCACCAATGCTGGATTGCATGAATGCTCCTGGCAAATTTTTTGTATTTGCAAGGACGTTGCTTTTTAATTAATGAGCTACACTAGTTTAAGTTTCTCTTTTGGGTCTATCTTTAAAATTTCATTAAACTCAGCAGTGGATGGTCTCAATGGGGGAATTAGGTTTTTCTCCCATCTTTTTGTAAGATAATATTTTTTGCCTTATTTATTGGGTAGTGACAGTTGATGTAGAGATGGGAGAGAGAAAGTGGCCTGACATGCAACAGAGGTCCTTGGCCGGAATCAAACTGGGGGCATCGCAGTTATATGGTATACATCTTAACCACGATGCCGCAGTGTTTCCCTCCTTATTTTTCTAGCCGTTGTGGTCACGACTTTCATGCATTAATTTGACATGCATTTACAGACATTTATTATTTTATTTTAACAGAACCCAATTAATATTCTGGAAAAAAAAAATCACAGTCCTGGGAACAATGCAGACAGTTGATTTTTTTTTCCCAAACAATTTCAAATGCTTACAACATTAATATTTATGGCCTTATGTTCTACTAACACGTTATTGAAAGTCCACCACTGAAAAGAATGAAAAACGTATGGATTAGAAAACAGTGAAAGTGTGGAATATAAAGGAAGCATGAACATTACACAAATACATCAAAAATGTGTGTTGTATTAGGTTGGTGCAAAAGATATGTATTTTGTATATGCAATGTACTGTGTAACAATGATAAAGATATAAAAAACATAGTGACAACAAATGAGAACTTATAGCATATTGTGTGTAGGATGTACTAGAAGCGCTACTTGTGAACATCATGTTACAAATGTGTAATTAGTGAAGAAACACAGCTCAAATTGTATTTTGAAGTTATTTTATTTATCATTGGTAAACCTTTGTATTCAGTGCTGTGATGTCTTTGTTATTTTCTGCACATGAAGTTTGAGTTCCAATAAGCGGTGCTCATTTTTTATCATTTGTTTCTGGAAAATAGCAAATACATTCCTTCCCAGACTTTCATTTTTCTTGTAAACACAGAAGCATGGAGGTATTAATATGGAGGATATGGCATGGCTAGTTGGCCTTATTACTAGTTTGTGCCAGCAGCCAACCATGGTTCTGCAACAAGACCATCCCCTGTGTCCCAAAGAGCAGTTATTGCAATTATCTTTGAAACTGTTGGAGTTTTTGGAGGTTTAGGTTTACTGAGTAATCTGGGTAACTTATTTTAGTAAAACCTTCAAATTTTCTGTTGATGCTCCTGATGTGAAATGGTTCCAAGTTTTACTCAACCAGATAACATATGATTTGGTTGGAGCAGGGCCCAGGTGTACAGAACAGAAAATATAAAAGGTTTCCTGAACCGGCCATTAGTTGAATCACTATTATGTTATATCAACTGGCAACAGAAAGAGGCAAAAGACACATTCATTTATAATCAAGAATAAATAAACAAATGTAATACATTCTGGTACATGTGGCAGCTGATAATGGATGGCAGGGAGGGACTCATTTCCGCTAGGTGTTACAATTGATGAGATTAGTGAGTGTGTGTGTGTGTGTGTGTGTGTGTGTGTATGTGTGTGTGTGTGTGTGACAGAGGGAGGGAAAGGGAGAGACAGTATAAGAGGTGGACAGATTAGAGAAAACACTGTATACTTTTATGTGAGATCGAGTTAAGAGGGGGAATTGAAAAACAAGTAGGTGAGAGGGAAGTGAAAGAGAGAGAGGCCCTTGCTGAGCCAGACAGGCAGACAGCTTTCTATACCTTCCTCTAACACCACCTCAAGGTCGACTGAAGTTGGGACTGCTGAGACTGGAATATGTGTAGACCGCAACTGCCTAGCCAATATCTGCTCTGCTTTCTGTTATTTTTTTTTCTATCAGCGCTGTGCCCCACAATCCTCTGTAGTGATTAAACAACTGAAAGGGAGTGTGAATTGGGATGATGGGATAGAGAACGAGATGAATTTATGTGTGAGCGTGTGTGTCAGTGAATATTTTGAGGCTATGTGTGGAAAAAAAGACACTGAGGCATATCTGGAGACAGAGACAGATGCGACTCAATGGTCGTGAATGCCTCTGTTTACATTTAGAAATAGTCTTGCGCACCTCAACCACACCTCATTGCTCCTTCCCACTGGAGTTCCGCCAACATCAGGTGAAATTTCTAGTGCAGGTTCTTTGTCAAGGAGAAACACAAAAGGGGGAAAACAACCAGAAAAGTGCTTAAACACATTCTGTCTAGGATTGTCCCTATATGTCATTGTCAAATGAACTGAGATAATAACCACTGTTCATGATTCAAGATTCAAGATTTAGCTTATTGTCGTTTTCTTGTATACTTCCATACACAAGAAATGCTGTTCTACCCAGCCCACAGCAGTGCAACAACAACAGAAAGGAAAAAGATAGATATCTAAAAATTTCCTTGAAAAATGATAAAAACATATAAATCCCAAGAAAAACAAAAACAAAACAAAAAACAAAAAGTTAGCAGTAAAGTGCATTAAAGTGCATTTAGAGAGAAAGTGCATGTTTCATTTCGATGTTGACAACTGGTGCATGTCAACGAGTGACCAGCACGGGGGTGGGGGGTTATATAGTCCATTTTGCTGTCCAGAGATCGAACATTAGCCAGCATGATTGTTGGAACTGCTGCTTTGATGACACAGACATAGATGTAGACATTGACAAAGACATTGCATCGTTGGAACTAGGAGAGGCTGCCGCAAACATTGGCCATGCCGCAATCACACCAGCTCATGGAGAGAGAGATAGAATGCCATCAACAAGGACCCCTTAATTTCGCTTCTTGTCTTCACAAAATAACTCTTCTGTTAGCTTCCCCACTGCATCCTGTGTGCCCTTTGGGTTCCTTTCTATTATTATGCACTACATAACACAACAAATCAGCATTTAAAGACCCAAGAAGGCTTTTTTTTTTCTTTTTGTTTTTCTTCTTTTTAAAAGGAGAGCAGGATCAGCTCCAAGGAAGTATCCCTTGGAGCATGTGTTTCTATGCTGATGTTATTGAATGAGTGATTGAAGTTCATCCATCAAATGCAGTGCATTACAGCATAAGGACGTCTAAAAGTTTCATTGGCTATGGACCAGGCAAAAAAAGTATGTTTAATAGGTCAAGTTCTCATTGAATGGAGTTTTATAACTAAAGTTCAAGAACAAGCCCCACTCTCTCACTAATTAACTAACTACCAAAACCTGTGCCTCACTAACCCAAGTCATCTGTGCCACACTAAGCCAATCACCCGTGCACTCATATATAGGTGTGTCTAACCCTTCTCTCTCCCATTTGTCTCAGTTCTCATGACCCCCCCCCCAAACCCCAAACCCCATTATCCTACTCTCTCTCCTCTCAGTGGGTGGCATGGTGGCTCAGTGGTTAGCACTGTAGCCTCACAGCAAGAAGGTCCTGGGTTTGATCTCAGGTTGTCCCAGGTCCTTTCTGTGGTGAGTTTGCATTTTCTCCCCTTTGTTTGAGTGGGTTTCCGCCGGGTGTTTCGGTTTCCTCCCACTATCGAAGATATATGTGTTAGGGTTGATACTTCCATCTCAGTAATTCTGCTTCTCCCTCTTTCATTATAGGAACCACTGGGGATGATGAAGCTGAAAGCTCATAGAGACACTCCCCCACCCTGAGTCTTGATCCCCAGGTTCCTAGATGCTCCAGCCACGACTAAAGTCCAATTGGCCCCTTTCATCCCCAACCAATCAACCCCCTTTCATCCCTCCCCTCGTCCCCTATCATCCCACCATACACAACCCTGACCATTCCCCCCCACAATCGACCCTCATCCAATTCTTCCTGCGTCCTCTCGCCAAAGCTAATAAACTTTTCTTTTAAATACCACACAAAAAGCATGGTCTTTGTTAGTGAAACTATGTTGAAAGTACATGAGACATTAGTAGTATTTCTCTACTAACATTTGTAGTATTTCTCTATACTACTATAGTGCTCTTGTGGGATGGTGGGTCTTATTCTCGGGGAATGTGGCAAGATAATCAGAACTTCAACTGTTTGAGATGACATTATTCACAACCCACCACTTTTCCTTAGTCAATGTTAAAATGTAGGTGAAATGTGATTTGATGTCAGTCATGAATAATAATACGGTTGTACTTTTAAAGACTATATTTCAACTTGCAATAAGAACTAGATGACAGCTTTCAGCTTTTCAAGATTACTTTTTGACAAATAGTGAAAAAAGGGGGGAAAAAAAGGTTCACTTTGTTGGTGTGACAAAAGGCTTGCTTTGCTACTGTGTGGCATATATTTCATGTTTTCATAGTATTTTTCTTCTTCCATGCTTCTGATGTGTAACTTTCCAATCTACAACTGAATAGTACTCCTCGAGTGGTCCAAATGAAAACAGGACCCAGATCACAATCTTCACATTAGTCCAACAGGTCCTCCAAATTAAACGACCAATTAAGTGATTTGACCATGCTCTCCAGAACAACCCATAGGAGCATTTTCTATAAGACACTTCTATCGGCAGGACAACATATTTTTTAAAAATGAATGATGCTTTATGGTGTGACAACGCCCTGGGTAGGGTCTGGTGAGGTGTAAGCACAAAAACCAGTTGGTTAGCGTTAGGAAAAGATCACGATTTGGATTAAAATGATCACTTGAAACGCGGTGTGAGTTAAAGTTACTACTTCCTTGAAGTTAGGCAACCTTCATCTTCATGGCAACAGTAAACACCACAACAATTGTAGTTACGGTTTTTAAAAAACTGTCCCCACTCAGGATTGGAAACATGACACTCACATTTGGAAGTGGGACATGAACAGCAGTCTACTGCAGCAAAGTCCAAAGTCCACTTTTTGTAAGTTAGCATCTAACCAGCCACTCAACCCGCCACCTCCAAATATGGAAATTTGTCTTATATAGACGTCATCTTAACAGCATCCCTTCTCCATCATTTCTACAGCAGCTAGATGACATCTATCACTCAAACGTAACTATAGGTCATTTTTGGCGACTGACATTACGACCTATAGTGTCGTTTTGTCACTATGTTGATACATGCACTATAGCCTTTAGAACACTGAATCCATGCAACCCAATCACCAGAACAAAATGTTGGTATTGAACGTTGAATATCTACCTTTCAACACGTGCAATACGTAGCATATTAACATTTCAACAAAACATATCATATCAACATTTCTACAAAATGTAGCATATTAACATTTATATCCATTGAGTAATGATGTTTCATAATGAGACAATGCTGTGGTTAAGGTGTGGTTAGGTTTAGGCACAAAAACCACTTGGTTAAGGTTAGGGAAAGATCATGGTTTGGGTTAAAATAAAATAAAAACTAAAATAAATGTCCTGACGTCTCGCTAAAAACACGGGCGGGCATTGGTTTCGAGGTGGTCTCAAACCGTGCTCTGTGCAAACTTTCAACTTTCTGCCATGAAACTTACTAGCCATCCACCGACCCCTCCTCCACCCAATAGGAAAGTCAGCTCATACAGATCGTATGTAAACTACATCACCTTAGAAATGTTGAGATGATACGTATTTTGGAAATGTTGATATGATACGTTTTGTTGAAATCTTGAGATGACACGTTTTCTTGAAATTTTGATATGATACATATTGTTGAAATGCTAATATGCTATGCATTGCACGTGTTGAAACGTAGATATTCAACGTTTCTGTGGTTTGCAGAAATGTACAATGCCACCATTTTATTCTGGCGGCCAGGCTGATCCATGCTGTAGTGCATTTTGTGCTGCTGCAAAATGGAGTTCTGCACACAAAATATCTTCATCTGACATTTTGCCATTACACCTTTGAATCACTTTTGGAAAGTTTTCATCATCACCATGCTAGAAGTGGGATAAAACAACATTAATATAACTGAATTCACATTAGCATTATTAATACGTGCAGTAAATTCAGCACATGCAGGATTTGCATCACAAAGCGATAGATCTCCTATCCAGCCTTCATCTGGGAACAATGCACTCACAGCAGAAAGTGAGATCAAGGGGTGAGTTGGCTGTAATGCCCACATGGGACACAGAAGACTGAGAACAATGGGTGTGAGGGAGGTCTAAGGAAGTAAAATTGTTTTCCACAGACAGATTTGTAAACCACTGGAGCAGCTTGTAAGCAGCTTTCACTCAGACAAAACAATTCCATCAGCAGCGAATGCCTGCCTGCTTTTGAGACGTCTGCTTTCTATGGATGAATGTGTTTAACTTACAGCTTATATCTGGTGTATATTTCCTGATGGAAGCAAAGCATCCCTGCAAGCCTCGTTTTTATGTACAGTATGTGCCCTTTACTGCTCACTGCAGCCTACAGTGTGTCTCAAGGCAGGGTGGGTATTAGCAGAGAGTTACTGGAGGGGGGTAGAGGAGCCATGTGGGACAGATGAGGCTATAATGATGATCTTCACCATGAGTGATAATGAGTGCTAAGGTAATCCTCGCCTAGGACCATGTGCAAACACAAACTAACAAACACACATCATGCTCGCACACTCTCATGAACAAAATGCCACCAAGAAACACACACACACATACATCTTGAAACCCCCCACACTTTGCCTGTGTCTTATCAGTCTGGGTACCAAGCTTGCAGGGAAATAAGAGGCGTCCAATCTTGCCCCCAGGAGGCGAACTTGTGGCCCCCCAAAGGCTGTTATGATGATACTCACCCTCCTCCTCCTCCTCCTCCTCTTCTTCCTCTCTTAACAGCTTTATTCCTTTATCACACAGGCAATCAGATAGATAGCACTGCTCTGAAACCCTTCCTCCAGCTCAGTGATGGGAACTGTGGACCAAGGACCTCACTAATGCAACCTCCCAGCCCCGGGCTTGTTAGCTGGAGCCACCTCTGAAAGAAAAGAAGGGGAGACAGAAGAAGAGTAGGGGAGAGAGAGGAAAGATGAGTGCTTGAGGGGTGTGTGTAGAGAGACGACAGTAGAGCATAGTGTGCACAGTGTTTTTACAACTGTGTGTGTGTGTGTGTGTGTGTATTTGTGTAATGTGTGAGTGTGTGTGTGTGTATTGTGCGTGTAGAAGAGACACTGTAGTATTTCCACAGATAAAAGAAAGGAAAAACGAATCTCTCTCCCATGCGTCGTAAGTCTGCCCCTTTGAATGAGAGTTAAATCCATCAAGTCAAAGTGGAAGAGCTCTCTTTCTCTCCCTCTCTCTCTTTCTCTCTCTCTCTCTCTCTCTCTCGCTCACCCCCCTCTTGCTTATTCTCTCTCTCACTTCCTCTTCCTCTTTGATCTGATTGTTTCTCTCTCGCTGGACCAAATCAATCTGCCACCCACAGATCATGTCATCACGGAAAGAAGACAAGACCACGTGTGTTCGAGCCAGCCCGCATGACACTTAATGGTTATTTGCGCATGCTCTTCTGTGTGTACGTGTGTGCGTGTGTGTGTGCGTGCACAGCAGCGAGCATGTGTGTGTAGCCTAAGTGTCCCATCACAAGCACGAGAGCAGTCTTCCTGCTATGCTTATGAATAAAGATATTATTAATCCTTAAAACATGGAGGAGGGGATTACTCTGTTTACTACAGTGCATGTCTGTGGAAATGGAGTGCTCTCACCCAGTGATGGTGGCATGTTTGGACTTCCAAGAAGCTTTATGAAATGGCAGAAGAGAGAGAAAAAGAAGAGAGAGAAAAGAAGAAAGAGGAAGAATGCAAAAAGCGGTGTTATGTCTCTCTGTGTGCACACACTGGCTGTGTGTGGGTGCGTATCTACCATATGTTCTTTAGGTGGGCCTAATTTATGGAAAATAAGAGACATGTTGGGTATTATGGCTCTATTTTTAGCACCAATGTTCTAAGACCATTGCTGGTGCTTCCATGTGTTTAAATCTGCCCCAGCAACTTGCCAATATTTCTTCTGCCTTCTCAAAATCCTGATCACGATAAGAGAGAATATAGGGGGGGGGGGGGTGAGTTGGGGAGAAAAATTCAGAGAAGCCAAGCAACCAATCTCCCAAAATAGGTCAGTTTGAAAGCACGATGAATTTTCATACAGCCTTTTAAAAGGGCTTTTTAGGACTGAGGATTGTGGAGGAGAAGATGCTGCTGAGGATCTCTCTCTCACACACACATACACACAGCTGGGTTGAGGTTCATGGAAGGGCCGTGAAGACTACTACTGCCCCCTGGTGTTTGCCACCAGGATGACACATTTTTCCCACTTGGGCTTTCATCCAGAGGCTCACCTCGACTAAGCATTTGGCGAGGCAGAAACGTGTGGGTTCAGTTTCCTCATATAGGCATCATGATAGCGGCTTCAATGACGATGTGGGTGTCCAAAACGCCGAACAAGAACGGATGAGATGTCCATATTTTTCCCCTTCACACGCCCGCTTTCTGTATCTCAGAGTGGGGAGCCTACACAAACACAAGGGAGAGGGAGAAATCAATGAAGATGTGCCAGACTTGGCTCTCTTATCCGGAAAATCAGTGCTCTTATAGGCTGTAGCCTCACGTTCAGCCTCAGGTTGTGTAAGAATAGGAAGGCACTCTCTGACTCATCATCCCATGCAATTATTCATATCCTGTTTGGAGAAGTGATCATATAAGTTAATACTGCTGACATGGCTCACAGTTCACCTCCAATCACGCTTCTTTTCAGCTCTATTCAATACACCTACTGTAGGCTATGTTCTCTATAGAATGTCTCTTCATGCCAAAATCTGTTCACAATGGGGCATGTGATTTAAGCGTCCTGTGTTAAATTTGTTCTATTCATTCAGCCTTATTTAATTCATTAATTTATTCATTGTATTCTGGAGAGAACCACTCCATCCATCACTTTTATAAATGCTATTCTTTCTTAAGCTAGTTTAATGAACAAAGGTTGTCAAATTATTCAGATTTCACCACAGGAGGGGAAAATGCTAACGGAAATTGTTATTATAAAATCAGTTGACATCATGTTCTGTGGACTATCCAAAATAACTGGGAAGCAGTTTTGGCAGTGAGATGTTTCTGTTGAATTTTTGAGTATAATTTTTCAACGTTATGTCTCAAAACATGGGCAAATAAAACTATCTAACCAACTATCTGCATAATATGCACCTATGGTGGAAAATATTTGGTACTTCTTTGTGATTTGGGTGAATTGACCCTTTCAGAAAATAGGAAATACAAGGAGTCTTAAAGAATAGGAGTCTAAACCAGATATGAAGATAAAACAAATGCCAGTGAGAGAGAGGAAGAGAAGGATAGGTATGTTTTGGAAGTGGGTCAGATCCATAAGGTTCGGTTCAACATTGTTTACTTTGGTTTAGCTGTGCTGCCTTCACAAAAGCACCTCAGTGCTATCTCTGACAAATCCAAACACCAATCTGGTCGATCACTGTTTGTCTGCTCACCGCAGAGTAGCAAGAAAACCAGCCTGGCTGCTGCTCTCTCTCTGCTTTCATCTCAGCATCACTGCTTGGGTAAATGTTTCTTCGACTGTTCTGGCATGACAATTGGATCCCCAAACCAGAGAGCACCATGCCATGCCATGCTGTTTGCCTGGAAGCATGCTGCTTTCTATAGGCACACACACACACACACACACACACATATCCAATAACACATGCAAAGAAACAGACAGATGCAGGTGTTTGTGTGAGTAAACAGCATAGGGGAAATAACATGTTTCTTTCTTTATAGAGAGATCTTCAACAACAATTTGATAGAAAAAGAATCAAGTTCAGATGACAAACAACTGTTTATGAGATTTTTCTGACCTGCCACCTTTATAGTGGTTTTAGTCAATTCAGGTAATTAAAGCTAATTGGTTAAGGTTATGAGAATATTGCAGTCATAGTAAAAAGAAAAAAGAAAAAATAGTGTTGACTATTCGTGCACAATGAGATATGAACTGCCAGTGACAAAGTCATTTTCTATGCCAAATATTTCACCATGACTTCCTCCAGCACACAATGTCTACCTATTTTCTTCAAAAAGAGGTTTGATTCAAATGACCACAAGAGGTCACTTGTCAGGAAAATGTTAAGGTTGCTTTAAGCATATCGACATATGATCGATACTGTCTTTCTATTAAATTAAGTTGATTTTACAAAGTATCCGGTCATTTGACCAAGAGTAAAGCTGGCGGCTCTTGCATCTGCCAGGTTGGTCAAATGATAAGTTTGTATGTTTAATAGGCCTACAATTAACACTGTAAAATATTTGTATTATCTTTATCATGGTTATATTTCAACCGTGTCACCAGACAAGAAGGTCAGTTTGGCAAAGATTCTGTTGAAATCACGGTATGGCTGAGGTTAGGGAAATGCCATGAAAAATAAACTATGATTAAGGTATGGTTAGATTTGGTCACCAAAACACTTGGTTAAAGTTAGGTAAAGACTGTGGTTATGCTAAATAAAAATGTAATTAGCAGGGCTGTGACAAGACGCTTATTCCAGTCCCCAGGATGATAGTTGGACTCCATCCATCTTTTAGCCCCCCAGTACTTTTCCCCTTACTACATAAAGGATAAACTACCTCTTTCATTGGTACTGGACTTAAATCCTAAGGATACACATTCTTGCAGGTAGATGATTTCTATCCTGTTTTTGATAAACAGATTCCAGAGTTAGCCAAGTAGCTATAAAACTATGACACGCAATTCCCCTATACGTTCTTTTTAACCAGGAATAAAGAAATAATTCATTCAATATTTGTAATGCTCCCAATCCTACATTGGAGCTTACTGTTATCATAAACTAACAGACAGTGAGCCATACTGTTGCTTTTGTGTCTAAGCTAACACTACTTAAAAGTTACATCAGCCTAGCCAGAATCTCTTGTAAGCAAAAACGCCAACTTCTGGTTTAATAGTAGCCTAACTTAAAAGGGCTACTGAATTATAATTAAGTTAGAACATTGCTATATACAGAAATTAGTAATAAAGAAATGCTTACCAAGGGGGTAAGATGGTTTTTCAGCTGTAACTGAAAAATAAAGAATCCTGAAATATACATGGCATAGAAATAATGGCTTGCACACTCTATAAATTGATATATTTTCATGCCTGTCACCTATATGATCTTTGCAATCCAAGAGGATTTACGTGTTATTTATATACAGGCTCTTTTTCTTATATACAGTGTATGCACAAATAGGCGGAGTGGATTTCATATGTATGTATGTATGTATGTATACAAATGCTGACACATATAAATAATCACTCAACCAAGAGCACACACACCAATATGGTTTTCTTCTCCCGGCATCAGGTAGCCAATCCATCCTGTAATGGAGAATTGTTCTTTTTCTTATTAAAAGAACAGGTGGCCATGAGATACCAGTCTCATTTTTCACTACTGCTGCACTCCATGAGTCCAAACTAATGATCAAAACATTGAGCTGCTCCAATTCATCTCTCACACCAGACTGATAGATATGGGAACTGATGGGAGGAGGAGAGTGCATGTATGTATGTGTGTATGTGTGTGTATGTGGATGCAGGTGTGTTTGTTTGAGCCTGATGATGTGTGACTGTGCATGGATGTTTGTTTCCAGAGCTATATGTTTTCTGTATGGTTGCATGCACATATGTGATTATGCATGGGTGCCTTCATGGGTTTGAACAGGCGCATGTGTGTGTTTAGGGCAAAGGTGGGAAATCTAGGCCTCCAGGATAAGTGTTGGAACGAGGTTGTTTGGCCAGCGGCTGTGACAGATCCCTCGCTCTGCTCCTTTTCCACACTGGTGGCAATCTCTAAGCAGTTTCCTCTTCGACAGAGACCCCCTGTCTGGTTTTTTTTTTTTTTTTTTTTTTTTTATGGTTCATTCGTGCAGCATGCATGCTTATCGTTTTCAAAGGGAAAACAGCGTGCATCTCAAAGAGAGAAGATGAAAGCGGTTTAATGATCTATAATACATGGGCGCCATTCATTGGCACAGAACAAAAGGTTTGGGTGTTGGGGGAGAAACAGCAGACTGTAAGAAATCTAGACAAGATTTGTTTTTGTCATCCACCTTTACTGGTGACTTTGAGGGAGAGAACTGGGAGTCACTGTCATTGTTTTTTTAATTCTTCCTTGACAGCTTTACTCGCCTCCAAATGAGATTACTAATAACACAAACCAGTCAGTAATGAAAGACTGAGTGGAAGGAAAAAATAATAACTCAGGGATGTGTGATATGTTATTTGCATTTGTTCAACCCTCCCTGTTACAAAACCTGTGAAAAGTGACAACACTCCGCCACACACATCCACTCGGGAGATTTGGCAGATGATTTCAGTGATTTGTGTTTGATAGCACAGTGATGACACCGATGTGACGCTTTGGTGTGTGAAATAAAAGTGTTTTCCGTCCTGCACACTTGACAGCGTTCAGGACGGAAAACACAAACTTTCCATTTCTCCCCTCTCTCCTGCTCTCCCTCGGCTTTTGATCATTTGTGCAACGTTCTGCCTCTCTATTTGGACCGATGAGATTAGTCATCGCCTGTCCCATCTGTTGTGTTTACGACTCATTTGTTTACTCGCTGGTTTACATCAGAGCTCACTGTGGCTAGGGGGATTCCTTCAGCTCAGGGCTGGGTCCGGGCTCAGAGGTCAAGTTAGCTCAATGATTCTTCACATTTTTCACTAAGAAGCTGTGATGAACAAAACAGATTCCCTTCAGTTGTGACTGTAATGACAGGAAAAGTAATCAAAGATGCCATCTGAAAGAATCCAAAATGAGAACTGTAGACAAAATGTACATTTTGACAGGTCAACCAACTATTTCACTACCTGTAGCTCTACCACACTGTTAACCAGGACTCACACATGCTCATTTACTTGGGGAGTTTTGACAAGTCCAACAGTTTTGCTGTCGACAGCTGTGTGAACATGGCTTGACAGGACAGGTGGTGATGTAAAGCAAGCCTGCATAGTTTCACATTATGTATAGATGAGCAGGTCTGACACAGCTGGAGACACTCATTCACAAGTGAAACTTTGCTGAAACCCAAAATGATCCACTGTAATGTTTTTTTAAGATAGATTGGAATTAGCATCCATCACTACATCCATTTGCCATACCCACATATGTTAATCCTGGATAACTGGAAGTTTACAGTATTCATAAATTGTGTTGTATGACAAAATCTCCAAAGATTAAATGCTTTTACAGTTGTAATATCTAAAAATATTATTGATGAAAAGCTAATCCTTTATCAAAGGTCACATTCTTCTGTTGCAAAACACTCAAAGTTTCAGGTCAGAGTGGCTGGTTTGGACCCCACCCCCTTCTTCACACAAAACAGGAGAGAAAGCAAACACGTCTACATGAGCAAATAATGATTCATACCTACATAAATTCATAAATAAATGATGGAGTCACAGAGTGTTCCTGCTTGATTAACAATGTACTACAGTACTCATGCATTTTAATTTTTCTGCTGACAAGTTTTAAATTTGAGTTCTCTGTCACAAAATGATTTGATTAGTATCCTGCAGTCTTTTTTATGTAATACATTATTGACTTTAGTGTTCCTAATTCCTAATTATTCCTGATTATTCAGGTACTAATTGTAAACTCTTCTTTTTTGTGTATCTCATTGTAATGTGTTACCAGTTATTTTACTGGGGGAAATGTCAGTGTCCTGCAGAAAGTTAACAACCCTTTCTCCTTGTTAGACATTTGAGCCAAGTTAGTCTCAGATGTTATAAAATATTGACAACATGTCTTGCAGCATTTTCACTGATGCCAATATACTGAGTTATACTGTGCTTGTCATTCTGTCCGGTCATGTAGAAATTATGTGAAGATCATGTTGCAATGTCACGAAATACAGTCTACTGTTTACTGTTGAAGGTCTCCTTTTAGCATTTTCCTCCTATTTCTACTGTGTTAAAGTTATATTTGTACAGAGGAGCAAAAAAAAAAAAATCAACTTGTCATAGGGAATAGTCCTTGGAGCTGATGGGAACTGAAAAAGCAGCTAAACTGGATTTTCCTGTTGTGGTTGAAGGAAAAGAGCAGCCAAAGTTCAGTCAGCAGGCGGTTAGTGAGTGAGTAGTACTAGCATTGCCACAGTCATATGTAGGAGTTGACTCTTACTGATTATTCATGTGTGGTTCTGACTAAAATGGTGAATACAAGGATCAAGTCGCTGATGTAAATGTTAAAAGTGATGTTACGCAATTGTGGCGACAGAGGACAACTCCCTTTACACTTTTGCAAGATCAAATCAGCCCTCTACTGTATATTGTGAAATGATTTCAGTAACCTTTCTCAGCGCTCTTGGAGTGACATAAAGGTTTAACATCTACTCATTACAGCGGATAGAACTGACTATGCTTCGGCCTAGTTTTCAGTTTTATGCACAATGAGCCAGTAATCTCTCAGTTTGCTGTCAAAAGACAAAAAAAGCACAGCACTCCTGGGTGACTCAAAGCCACCGCTCTCCTGTCAGTTCATCTACTCGCACACCAACTCCGATTAGAGATTAAGTGGCTGCTTGAGTGCAAGCAGCAGGCCAATCCAACCATTGTGTGACAGAAAAACAAAATCTATTCAACTATCCAAACCTGAGAAACGATGCTCAATATATTTTCACATCAAGGCCTGTCACAGCATATGTAGCTGTGCTTTGAAAAGCACCGGACTGCTGTGTAGTCCCATTGAGACCCACAAAACCAAGGGCACAGCCGAACAAACAATCTAAGACATCAAACCATGTGGAACTAATGCCAGAAGAGCCCAACAAAATCTGTTACATATGCCATCCTTCATGTCTTGCGTAACACAATGTCAACATCATTACATAAAGTAAATTAGCTCCGGCTGCCTCTATTACATGCCTGTGTGCTATAATGTCGGGAGAAGTGTCGATAAGTCTCAAAGAATATGCTGAGCCCGTGCTGGTTTTGACTGACTTGAAACTTGTGTAGAATTTTCCACACTATAATGTGTCCTCTAAATTATCTTTGCAACTGAAGCTAACCAGGAAAACTCCAGTGCCCTGTAAGAAGGGATTTGTTGGCAAATGTATACCCGAAGGCACATCTTACATCAAAAGTGGACTTGATTCTTAATTAAACCAGAATACAGCAGCAGTGACAGCTCTGTGGTGCTTTGCCACAGTAAAACTTAACAGCCACTAAAGTTTCTTCTGAGTAATGATTAATGCATCCAATTTCTGTGATCTGTATTGAGCGTAGCATCATGGGTAATTAAATGGTGGTCTACAGAGCACTGACTGCTCTCATAAAATGACAAGGCCATAATTATCATGAAGCTTGGTTACCCTCTGACTCAAATACTAATTGTGTATCAATAACCAAGTGGAATATGTCACAGAATTAAAACCCCAAACAATCTAACCTGTACAAACAGCTCACGGCAGCAATATTACAGTCAATAACATTCAGTTTGTCTTTTCACAAAATTGTGATGTAGACTTTGGATATTCATAGAGCACATATTCATTTATTGAGCAATTTTACAGGTCCATAAAGTGTGACCTGCAAATGGAATCACCTGCTTCAAACATATGTACAGACAGAAATGCATAATGTTAATCCATAATAATGCAATAAGACCCAAAATAAACCCTCTAATTTATTATTCCCTTCTATATTAACTTGTGTCAAAAAAAAAAAAAAAAAAAAACCTGTCAGGCTTGCAGGTGTCTGTATGAAAAGGAGATTCACTCACTGAATACTGAACACTGTATGTTCTCTTGTAACACCTCGGTGACCAAGAATATAGCTTCCCCCAGTAAATACTATAACAAAAGCATCCCACTCTTATGAGAAGAGGGATGTGCTGTGAAGAGCTGTTTATACTTTCTCACTGATTCACAAACAGGCATCATTTTTAAACCAGCTATGCAACCTCAAACACAGCACACAAATATATAGAGAAGCCTCCTCGGGGTACTGTATGGCTGTCCATGAGTCAAAAAAAAATAATATAGGAGGGGAATATTGATGTTTCCTTTACTACCATTTAAATCAAGCCTGTTATTTTTATTATTGTTGTCCCCTTCCAAGATAAATAGGGTGATAAAAAGAAACGCCTGCCCTGGTCTCGTTGACATTTTAGGGAGTCCTTTTAGAACAGTAAAGATGCCCACTTGATGGATACCAGAGCTCTATAGACAACGGGAAGACAAAATGAGGAATGCTTATGGATACAGAGGCGGATAAAGAAAAGAAATAGAGAGAACATGAGCAGAGCATATAAGAAGCTGACAGGGGTGAAGGTGGGCGACATCAAGGAGGAACAGAAGGGGAACAAGCAATGGAGAAAAACAACAGTGAAACACAGAAAAGAAAAAAAAAGGACAGAGTAAGAGAGTGACATTCAGAATAGTCCATCAACAAGAAAACTCCAGGACAGGGTAGAAGAGGAGACATATATCCAGAGAGAGCTGAACAGAGGGTGAGATAGAACAGACAGCCACAGTAGCAGCCATCAAGCAGAGAAGATTTAAAAAAAAAAAAAGAAACTCGACATGTTGACACACTCTTCTCTCTGTCTCTTCTTCTGTGCTTTCAGTACATCGGTCTGTAGAGAAGCTCCCCCGAGGCGAGTCTGCGTTTCAGCTCCTTCCACAGCAGCTCCCTCTCCTTTTGGGCACCCTTCATGAAGCCTCGGTTCTCCTGGGCTCTCCGAGACAGGTAGGGCATCACCTCATTCACTGGCCCATAGGGGACGTACTTATAGACGGGGAAGCCTGCTTGGCCTGGGGTTGGATTGGGTGGGATGGGAGACAAACAAAACAAAAGAAAAAGGGGCTTTGTAGCATGACATGATATGGATGTAGATGATACATGTAGACAAATTGGATCAATGAGAATATTCTTCAATTTGTGTACAAATAAGATCAATGCCACTTCAACGTATTGTGAAACGTTTGGACTAGTTAAACTGACTTCAGCATCTACAGCAGCATCTTTTTTCCAGTCTATTTTAAACAAATTCCAGTCATCTTGATTGGCTTCCCTCTGAATGATTAAAATTCTTGTAATCAGGCAAGTTTGCAGGGTGCACAGCAACCCTCAGTTTGCTGCATTTGAATTAGAGGATGTGCTGTTGTCTGCCAGTTAGGCTTACACACTGCAATAGTTTTGCCTTGGCTAACTCTAAAATAAATGCCCTTTTAGCTAATCCACAATTATTTTTCAGAACATCAAAACAGGTTACAATTAAAAAAAAGTCATGAAAACAACATCCTGAGTGAAAAAAATAAAATAAAATCATGAAAACCGAATAATATGGCAGCTTCAAAAATAGTGATGGACAAATAAAGATCTCAACTCCATGTTCTGTGTTACATAAAACAACTGCTTTATTGTTTCAGGATTCAAAGACACAGCACTGACTGCTCTATCCCTCGAGAAAACAGCAAAGAAACAAATGTGTGTCTGTTTACATCGGTGCTGGTCAAGGCCGTTTCAACTTGAGCCTCACACTGACAGACAACTGCTTGACACCGCTGTATCTGTCTTTGACTGACAAACAAAGTGGTAAGAGCCGGCAGCAACACTTCATTAAGACAGCTTGTCAATACTGAGGTGTGTTCGTGTGTTCTGTGTTAATACTGTATGTCACATTATGGGCCGCAGACTGACTTCTACATATGTACCCTGTGAAGTCCATGTGGTCTGCATGGAGTACATGTGCGTAGCTCAAAGGTCTTAAGGGACACAGTTGAGAGAGCTATAGAGGAGGATAGCCGACATTGATCCTCAGAGGCTGGGCTTTAACTGTCAACCCTATGTAGGGCAGGGAAAAGCAGTACCTAGTGTTTCTATGGTTAGGTGTAAGAGCGTGTGAGTGTGTGTGTTTTTCTCACCCAGTGGGAAGCTGATCTGATCACACATGCCCAGTAGCTGACCAAAGTACACCTTGTTCTCTCTGGGCAACAGACCTAGCTCATTCATTCTGAATGAGAGAGAGAGATGAAAACACAACTTTGTTTATATGGATGCAAATGTAGAAACAGTATAAAATCCAAGCCTGTGTTTTCAACCGTGTGAAAGGAAAAGAATTTAAACTGTACCTCCTCAAGGTGTGTTTCACCGTGTCCTCATTATGGGAAGCCACCATAACGTTAGCATTTCTTTTGAGCGCAATCTCATCCAGCACGTAGTCCAGACACCTTATACAAACACATAAAAGGAAGGCAATGTGAAGTGAGAATAACCACAACCGTTTTCTCTTAAACTGTTGAAGATAAAACGTTAAACTATATGTTATTTAGTATATTGTATGCATATTGTGGCTTACATTGTATCATCCAATTCATCTTTCTCATTAGCATATATGATTTATACCATTGAGTGGTGTAGGACTATCTTTACACAACTAAACAGTAAAATAACATTCTTAAACACCGAACAAACCTTGCCTATCATCCAGATGTTGTGTCTTTCCTATGTTGCTGTTTACCTCAAAGTATAATTGAATGCTTGAGGAGGGTGGCCTTTACTCTTGTTTGTACAAAACATCCCCACAGGCTTATTTCTTTCAGCTTGTCTTTATCTAGGAATGTCAGAGAATTGTTACGACACAGCACCTCAAGAGTTGGATGGTTTCTGTAACTTGCACAAGGACAACTCAATGTGGCGGGAGCTTGCTGACACAAGATCTTAAACTCAGATACCCTGAAGGACATCTTCTCTAGATATTAAATCCCTGTGCTCTTCCATTGCCATGGGCTTGTCAGTAGAAGGCTGCCATTTCAAATCTGTGAACCACTTGGGAGAATCGGGATGGTGAAAGTAAAAAAAATGAGGTGTCTTTTTGCAAGATGAGTAACTCTAAACTGTTTGCTGTCCAATAGCATAAGAGTACAGTAATAATGGACAGCCTCTCAGTGTGAATATAAGGGTGCGGAGGTTGGGTTTCAACAGCTCTTAGCCCTTACCTGTGGTACATCCTATTAGTAGACTCATAGTCAGGGTTAATAGGGTCCTCATAACCAATCTCTTCAGCCCTCTCTCGCTCCTGATACATGTAGGCCCCACGCACCAACTTGGCAGCAAAGTGCCATCCCTCACGTCGAGACAATTCTACATCCATAGTCACATTGTCATAAGCCTCCTGCACAGCAAGAAAGGAGACGATAGACTCATTAGCAAGTAAGAAAAAAAACCCAACTGGAATCAAGTTCGGATACAATTTTAGAAGCAATTATTTTGTATATTGAGCTGAGCAGAGCAAAACATTTTAATTTTCATCAAGATCGAACGACACTAAACAATACAACACTTTATTCTTTCATACGTCTTTATTCTTTCATATGTCAAGTCTATTGTTTCTAATCTACCTAACCAAGCCTTGAACACATAACATCATTCACCAACCAGACACCACATCTGTCTGAAAGGAAAATCAATGGCTGTGTTTTCACATAAATGACAGTCATCCTCATAGGAAAAGAAAAATCAACATTTTCTCAATGTCTGCAGCAAAGCAGTGGTGTATCATTATGCACAGCAACTAATTGGAACCAACAATAATCTATATAGTTCTAATTTATCCAACACATGGTATGTGTTATTTTTATTTCTCGATACTGTATGACTTAGGTCATAATATGGTAAACCTACTTACTTTTTGTAGAATAGCAATTAGGTTGAAAAATGGATGTTAGACAAGTGAATGTCTGATTAATGTTAGCAGCATTCAGCTCTTTCAGGACCTAAAAGGCTTCTCATTTGAAATTGTGTATAAGAAAAAATACAAATAATGTTCCCCAATTTCCCACCAACATTATCATATCATGTCACTGTTTCATCCTCAACTTAGCAGCCTCACAGCAGTCTGTTTACACTTTATGACAAGTGTCTGCATGCTTTGTGTGCATATTCATCATTAACACATCTGAATCAGTTTTTTTGCCACTTGTGTTCTGACCTTGAGGTAGCATTGATAGGTGTTGAAGATGACAGGTTTATCTTTGTTGTAGATCCTCTGCATCTCCAGTGTCACTCTGCTGATAGCTGGCTGGAGGTAGGTTTGCTCTGCATCCACCATCAAGCGAACACCATTCTCTAAGGCATGCTAGGATACAAAAGATCTAATTTGTTTGTTGTAATAAACACTGTGTGTTATGCTACAGCTTAATTAAAAATATTTTTTATAGTTGAAACTCTCTTCAACTAAATACATTTGATCGCAGTTTCTGTCTACACATACATTGTGATTTCTGACACTTTAATTCTACAATACAAAGAATACCTGAGGCTCATTATTGTGCTTATTGTTACATGGTTTAGCAACACTCACAGATTAAACATGGCTCTGCTGTATAATATGGCTTTTAGTGACTAATAAAGTATCTATTCATATTAGTGTACTGTATAAGCATAAAAACAAGAAAAAACAAGATACATTGCAAGACGCTACACAGAAAATGTCATAGCAACCAAGAAAACAAAGCTTGCTATAAATTATCACTACTGCACCGCCCATGCCATATTTAGTTATACTATAAGTGCTTCCTCCTGCATTTGTATCATGTATTTGCTACTACGTGTGTGCAGTAATCAGTCTCTTAAATGTATGCAATATTACCTTCGCTAAGACATCCATGCGCTGCAACATCCTCTTCATTTGTTTCTCCTCCTCTATAGTGAACTCCCCCAGTAGAGGCTCCAGCTCACCTAGCTGGGCAAACAACCCAGGAGATTGTACACAATGTCACACAGCATGACACCTATTAGTGCTTCTTACTTCATCCACCCTTCAGCTGTCTTTAGTCCAAGCAAAACAGATGCTGTATGTCTATGGTAACTTGCCCAGTTTCTGTAGACATGCAATCAACTCAAGCCTTTCCTTAACCCAGCACCACACCTGAAATTGGAGCTAACACAGCTCTAGAATAGAGACATTTTACACACACATTTACTCAAAGTTTGACATAACCCTAAAAGAATTTCTAAAAGAATCATCAAACCATGAAGGATTTAGAAGATGATAAAATAACAAAAGCTAAAGATAACAAAAGCTGTAATTGATGCAACTCTGACCTTATCAATTTCAAATTGTAATTACAGCAAGAGAACTTATAATTAATCAAGTTTAATAACAATAAAATAACAAAACTTTTTAAGTGTGTGGACAAAACACTACATTTTTACAACTGTTCATTACCAACTTGACATTGACATGATTGGAGCCAATTAGTGAAGTGTTTTAAATTAGAGTATATTTGACTACATTTTTATTCAACTTTTTATTGTAATTACTTTCACATTTCCCTGAAATGAGTTTTTGTCCTGGAAGTATCAAAAACTTCTTCATATAAAGGGGACCTTGTCTGGTGTTTGCCTAGATAGTGGAATGAACCCTAAATACACTTGGATTTCTACATCACACGGTTGCTTACATATCTCTAGCATATTCTCTAGGTTGTAGCAAATCCTTACAATCGTTCTTAATAATAAATGATTTCGCATCCCTACCAGCCAACATTCTGGTTGAAGGCAGGTGGAGCTGATGCAAAACTTGGAACAACAAAGACCAAGTCAGCTATTGTTTCAGTATGTTTGGTCTTTGAATAATATATATATATCTAAAGTCCCCATCCACTCAGAATTGTGCTTTTTGTTGTTGTTAAGTCTCTTAGATGTTTGACCTTCACTGTGCAGAATAATGTATGTGCAGTTTTGACACTAGAAAACTCTTGTTCACATTCATCTGCTGAAGAGGGAAAGTTTCTCTGTACATACCTTAAATCTCAGTTTAAGGTGTGTACATACAAACTGAATGAATGAAATGAAATGAACAATGTTTGCATATTTATAGATTCTGGATTTTCCAATGAAGGGGAAGGAGGAGATGTAATTTTTATTTAGGTAATAGGTCTTTTTATTGAAAAACCTTATCAGATACAAATTATTATACCAAGCAGAGCATTTTTAAATGTCTTAAACAAACAACTTAGCAACATTTTTAAAGTAATTTCATTATTTTTTTCACTGACCTCTACGTTTGGGACAACAAGCAGGTCCGATATCGTTGTTCTGTCATCTATAAGGCTGTTCCAGTCAAGCATGTCAATAGTTCTGTCGAGGCAGAGGATTGCAAGATATCAACAGGAACCAGAAAAACTATTTTTGGTTGCATTTCATAGCTTAGCCACTTTTTTCTTATATCCACATTTTCTTATAAATTGCTTTGAACAAAATAATTTTCCCCACTTCCTACACTGACATTGTGTGACAGATATT
Organism: Thunnus thynnus; assembly: GCF_963924715.1. Taxonomy (NCBI): domain Eukaryota; kingdom Metazoa; phylum Chordata; class Actinopteri; order Scombriformes; family Scombridae; genus Thunnus; species Thunnus thynnus. The sequence continues at coordinate 31,872,607 of NC_089518.1, forward strand.
TCAGAGATATTTCTGGTCTATTTTGGTAGTCTGTGTTCATGCTTACCCTGAAGATTCCTCCTCTCTTCCAGTAAACCAGCCATAGAAATCACCTTTTGCACCCAGTTTGGTCAAGAATTCCTAGATGGATACAGTATATAAATCTAAGGTACTGCACTTTACATACTGAAAAAATATCTGTAGCAACATCTCTACACTGTGTGGGTCACAGACATCACCAGGTCAACAGAAGAAGAAAAACTCCACCTGCATCTGTTTTAGTTCCAGCCTCTGCCCTAAGGCCTCCATGCCATCTTTCCCCTGCTGTGATGCCAAGAAGGTGAAAAATCGGCGCCATTTCACCAGGACCTCTGAGAACTGGAGCTTTAAAAGAAAAAAACATGTCAACCCACCCCACCTCTGCTGCAAGAATATCAGCTAAACTGGTGCATTGACCTCCTAATCACCCCTTAGTGCCTACCAGAAACTGAGGTCGTCCTAGAGCAGTCATTTTGATGGCAGAAAAGCCATCCATTGTACTCCCACCTAGAGGTAGGACACAGGCACTTAGTTTTAAAATAAATCAAATGATGTTAAGACTGAAATATTAACATTATGGTAGATGCATGCTTTAAGAGTGTGCTGCATGTAATAAATGGAGTGTATAACAGAACTGGACCACATGTCCATGGGTTGAGGGATGACAATATTTGCAATATTTGGTAGAAAATACCAAAAATGACAATATGAACCGACCGGATTTAGAACAGATACAGCTGTAAGTGCCAAAACAGAGAAATTGTATTAATGACTTAATTTAACTTTTGTTTACTTACCAGACGCTTTAATACATTTGATAAAGGTGTCCATATGCTGGTCACATTTGGCCTCATCAGCATAGAAATATGTGCGGGCTCCAGTCACTCCCCCACGTCGGTCACCGAATTGCTTGTGTGCTTTAAATTTTTTCTCACTGTGGTCCTTGCCTGAGGGTGAAAACAAATTTGCATCCCTATTACCTCTAATTACATCATATACTGTGTCCACAAATGAGGAACAAAACAAGGCAGCTTACCTATGCTCTCTTTCTCTGCAGCCGAGATGGATGAGCTAAATTGGAGGAAACACAAAGGGATACAATTAGTTAATTTACCCTGAATTTGAGCATCATTAGAAATGTAAGTTGCATCGGGATTTTAGCAAATATCTGGCATTTTAGAGTTCAATTTGAGAACTTGAACTCTGTCTGTGAACATTTTGGCCTTATTGCAGTGTCATGCCAGAAGCTGACCTTGTGTTTAGTGATCCTATATGTGCTGAATAGTCTCGCTGTCAGTCTGCTGGTCCTCTGGTGAGGGCAGTTGTAGCATCACACCACACTTGACCTATTCTACCCTCATCATGGAGCACTGGGCAGCTCATGTAACCAGACAGATGACTGGACATAAGGGACGTCAGTGGGAAGGCAGCTAGGAGTTCTTTTGTTTTAACATTAGATGCCATTTGGCCAGCACTTTTATTGTAGAAATCTGGATGTGATTCCAATGCAATCCATTAAACACCAGCTGAACGTTTATTTCCTTAAACAGATGTTACTTAGTCACTGAGGCCACTTGTTCAGTATTGTTTTATGTACTTTCATTTTTCATCTAAAAATCAAAACCAATCATAATGTTTTCTGTAGCATTGAATAGCTGAGGTAAGTAACCCAGCTGTCAGAGGAAGGATTAAGTGTACCTTCAATTCTGTTGAAGATGCTTTCCGTGTTACACTGTGAAGCACTGATTATAGCCAATCTTTTAGCGTCAAAAGATTTAATTGAATTTGACATCTGGCACAAAATATTGGTTATCGGCAGCTTTGTTACAAAAATGTCAGTAGTGCCCTTCAAAAACCTGCATGAGTCAAATCCTAACTGTAAAATCAGGGATTATATTTTTAGTTAAGATGGCCTACGCATCTGAACCCTGGCATTGTAAGTATCATGCTCTCAACATCAAGCCAGGGCTCTCTTCTGTTCCTTATATCTCTTTCTGTGGCAAGGAGCAGACTAATGTTCTTGTTGCTATCTTGACAGATCATTGGGGTGCCTGTCAAACAGTGCTCTCTGAGATCAAGCTGGCTTAATGCACCTTGTCGTCCTGCCTTAGGTTTTAAGGTGTACGTTCGCCAAACAAAAGCTTTATAGGCTGAGATTTGATAACTCGTTTGATGTTTCCAAGCAGGTATCCCCTAGACACAGTATATCAAAGCTCTGCAGTGATATCCTGTTACTAGTGATATGGTATGAAAAACTTACAAGAAGGGTCAAAAAAGTCATAGCAAAGGGCTTGCCTGGGAGCTTTATCATTGCACAGGATGTGATAACACAATAAAACAAGAATAAAGGACATTTGGTCTGGCACAAGCCGACATTGCAGTCAGCTGTCAGTCTGCGTCAACAGACTTAAACACTGGATACTTACTGCCTAGCCACCTTGTTTATTCACTGCACCTGACCTTTATAAAAGTAGAGGTGTTGTGTGAGAGAATAAAGGTCAGTGTTTTTTGGCTGAGCATTATGCTCCTGATAGGTAAATCTGACAAATGCATTTGCCTTTTTCACTTGAATGAAATGGGCATCAAAAAATATTCACTTTAGCGATGTCACTGATGTGATATTCACTGATGTGACTGTGAACCAAATCCTAAATGAGCCAAAATGTCCAAATTTAATTTTGGACGAAGAGATGTCCTAATTACTCAAACTGCATGAATGCCCAGAGCTACAACTTAAGTAACATTGCTGCTCCTGCTGTCCGGAGAGACTGCTTGCATAAGGCTTGCACTGTCATCCAAGTTTACATCAGCTCATAGCAGCCTTGTGCTTCTCATGTGACAGGATTCCTAACAAGTGAGAAATTCTGTCCAGACAGCCAATCCAGAGTGAGGGGCCATGTCAGAGCCAACAAATCAGGTTTTAAAGGGTGTTTACTTCCTGGTTGGAATAAAAATAAATCTATTTTTGGCATCAAACAAGAGGAAAATACTCTAGGGTCTACAGTTCCATTTACAGTGGAGAAATGATATTTGTAACTTGATGTCAGTTTTTCTCAGTAAGTAGTCCCATGATTCCTCTTACTTTGATATTAATTGTTGAACAGTTTACATGAAACACTGACCACACCATCTTATGAATTTAATATCTGCTGAAATGTATGGTAATACCGCAACTTTCATACTCCATATCTTTCTGCACAGCCTCCTCTTGGCTGATGTCTTCCTCAACACTGTAGTCCAGGACAGAGCCGACACCAAAGGCCTGATTCTTCTGGATCAGCGGCTTGATGGCCCGATGGTCCTCACCAGCCACAAACTGCCCATAAAATGTCATCTTCATGAACTGGTTGAAGCCTCTCTGGCCCAGGATCTTATTACCTAGATCCATTATCTGAACAGAAGGAGAGAAGACATTATAACCAGTTTTGATAGGTAAACTATAAACTCTCATTAATCATTTAAATCAATTCCACAATGTAATTTGGCTGACATTATGTAAACTATGATGTCCCAGAAAAAAACAGGCTATGTCTAGGCATGTTTTAAGGCAACAGGTTTTACCTGACAGACTAAAAAAAGACAAAAAGCAGCAAGTTGCTCTTTCATGAGCAAAAGAAATACAAATCTTGTTGCTGCCCTCAAGCTAGAAACTACACAGGGCATGTCAGACTAAAACAATGACAGAGGATAACATGTTGCAACTGAAAACCACACTAACATCAGATTAGATCACTACTTCACATTCGGTGTAGCTTCCGGCTTTACATTTATTTCATTGATTACATGAAGTGAGATGTGATAATTGCTGAAAGAATTAACCTGCAGTCTATTAAAAGACTCACAACATGGGCTGAAAAGGATATATTTTCATGAATGTAAAGTGTGTCTTGTTATCACCAATCAATTCAATATGCTGTGTATAAATATTACACCACAGTAAAAACTGGCATGACATCGAGCTGAGGATGAGCATCATGGGCTTCAGAGGGGTTCACTTACATGCTTGGAAAAACAGGTTGTAATTTGAGAGATGAGTGTTACACGTGAGCCTGAGGCGCAAACAGTCGGGCCTGTGGGTTCAGACTTGACATATAACTGACTGAGGGTTTGCATTGAACACAACCTGAGGCCTTTCATGTTATAGCATAGACGTATCTTGTTATCAATAAGCTGTCAGTACTGAGACAGGTTGTTTAAATGTGCACACTGCTATGTGATAAAAGTTGATAATGTCTCTAGACTCCCTTGTCTAGTGCCTATATAACTCAGACTTGTTTTTTGGTTGATAGTGTTAACAACCCCTTTTCCCCATTGTGCTGTGTGAAAATGTCAAACAATTATGCTGACTTTTAATAGCCTGCAGTGTCATTATAAAGTCACCCGAGGAACAAAAGGCACATTAACAAACAGATTTTATCTTTATGCAGGTATCACCTCGTTACCTCTTTATTCTTATCAACCAGGAAGTCATAGGAGCAGAGTTTGAAAACCACCAAACTTCTCAGCAGCTCTAATGAGTCTTTGCTCTTATAAGCCTCCTGGCTCTGGTCAAAGTCTACGGTGATCTCATTAGCTGCGTTGGTGGTGCCGCATCTTCCTCCTGTACCGGGCTGTCCGGGTCCGGATCCGGGGGACTCCGACCGTGCCGAGTCATGTTCAGCGGTGCCGCGGCTGCTATCGTCCTGCTGCTCCCTCTGGGTCGCCGAGGTGGAGGTGACAGTGGACCGGAGTCTTCGGCTACAGAGTACCCGTTTAAAGGAAATATCCGCCCCTGCCCGTGTCAGGGTTGGCACGGTTTTGACATAAAACATTAGCCTGGGAGTGTAGGTGTCTGCAGTGTGGTGAAGTTGCACAGACCATCTATCTGTGCGAGCCGCGCGCGCTACAGTGCTAACAGTTAGGAAGCCAAACAGGTGGACAAGCTGTGACGCATTACTTTTGTTTTTCACTCCCAAACTTTTTTTCACATCACACGCCCCACACGAGTGCACACCTCGTTTTGAGTCGTGTTTTAACCCGCTTTTAGCAGATTGCAGCGGTGCAAATAAACTAAGAATTTAAGAGGGGTCTGCTCATGTAGTGACACACATTATTCTGTCATTCACAGGTGAGGCTACCATCAGGCTAAAAGTGACAAAAGGTTCTTTTGTTGTTCTTACTTAAAATTTTGACCTACTTAGCTTATCCTATACTTTACATAGTTAAACTCATAAGGCTATAATTTACTTCTACTCCACTTAGAAGTAGCCTTAGCCTAAAGTTAAGCTACTTCACTCTATTTATTAAAAAGCTGTTGGCCAGTTACTTGCAGATTCATATTATCATCTTAAAATATGATGCACTGCTATTGATTTAATACCAGTAGCCTATATGACTTAAAGTAGTTAAAATGAGCTAAGTACATTTCAAGAGTTATGTAATAAACATTTAACTATAACAGCCTAACATAAATGTGGAAATATAAACTAAACTGAATATAGTCTATACTGTACAAGATGCCCAGTAATAACATACTGTATGTCATTGCAAGTAAGTAATCCACTAATATTAAGTATTACTCTTAAATGGGGTGTTTTAGGTGCCCTATTTCAGAGTAATGTGGTAATTAAAACCCCATTACTCTGAAATGGGGTACTTGGTTGATTGATTGATTGATTGATTGATTGATTGATTTTATGAATTTAACAGACACATAAAAAGACAAAAGTCCAAAGGATAGCATGTTAAAGTAAAAACACACATTTCCAACATGGTCCCAAGATGTTCAAAGACAAAGAAAATATAAACATAACATAAAAAAACCACAGACATTCAGTATAAAAATTAAACAATACAATCCTGAAATCCAGAAACACATCACCACAATTTAAGAAATAAAAAACAACAGATGAAGTAACAGTGTCATTGCAGATTTCATCATAAATCTTTTACTCTGTTCCATAAAAAAGTCCTAACCTGACTTCTATAAGCCCCCATCATTATAGAAAGCTGTTCCACAACATTGCACTGGTGTAAAAAAAGAAACTTCTGGCTATATTATCCCCTCGTGGCACTTTACATGAACACACACTAGCCCTGGTATTTCAGTTATGCTGAGTATGGACTATTGTTATCTGAGAACACAAGTATTGAGGAGCATACCCATTGATAATATTTATGCAGCTTCTGTTGTTCTGAGCTGTGTCGGCAGCAGTCCTACCCTTTTCTGAATTCATCACTACCAACATGAGTTTGAGAGGATGCATTTAATAAATACTGAATATTTGCATCCCCTGCAGTTTGCTCCTAAGTTTAGCTGTCAAACCACTGTACCAAGCAGAGCATGCATAATCGAAATGACACTGTATCAATGATGACACGAGAAGTTTCTTAACAGAAAAAGTGGAAAAGCCTTGTTCTGTGAAACAGGAACTTCAGTTTGCTGGCACACTTGAGTAAAACTTTGTTCTTTTACTTGTTATTGAGTAGTTTACCATTAAGGCATTGCTACTTTTACTTAAATAACCTAAATACTTCTTACACCACACCCCTGATTGTTATGACACAATCAGTAACATTTCAGAAACTTTTCTTACAAGGAAAATACCTCACTACTTTGCACAATGCTAAAATGGAGAAGGATTGGTTGATAAAATTGACATGATGACTAAAATAAGAAATAAAGAGTACTATCTTTAAGCATAATTTGCAACACAAATTATCATATGTTTGACTAATATTCAAGTAGGTCTAATTTAAATTTGAGTAAGACTCACAAATTACCCTTGGAACATTTGTATCGTAATTACACATATTTTTGACCATATGAATTACCATAACAATATCAGACAGTATTATAGAAGAGCAGTTGTATAATGTTAAGCCATTTATAAAAGTCAATCAATCTGCAAATTGTGTGTCCTGTTACTAATGTTGACATAGTGATTATGCCAGTAGAGTAAAATTACAAACATGTCATAACATTTTGTAGAAGGGTAACGAATAACTTGGGGACTTGAACCCTTTTAAAGAGATCAACGGTGCTCCTGTGAGAAACCCTCCAGACCCCAGGCGCATGATTGTGCAACTATGCACAGGCAGGCAATGGTTTTTAAGTATTTAGCTCAGGGGGTGCCATATGCCAGTATCCCTTCGTCCGTGTTAACAGATGGGGGAGCCATTGTCTCATATGTAGTTATTGAACTGCTGCCCCCTCCACCCCCACACAAAGACACACACACTCACACATACACACACACATTCTTCTCATCCGTCAATTAAAAACTAAAACTAAATTAAATCGATTACCACATCGCCAAGTTTGTGTTGATCTACATATCTGTTATTTTAAATCTAGTTCAAGATGATTGACAGATGCTTAAAATATACAACTACTGGTAGGGTTTATGAGAACAATGACAACGGTGATATTTTTCATTATATAAAATATAACAATCCTTTTTCACCGAAATCGCATACAATACACTTTTAGTTTGTTTAAATGCCAAATTAGGCAATAAGTTATAGGTTGTTGTTTTTTTTTATCCAACGACACAAAAGCAGACCCTTCTGCACACAGGCCTATGCAAATTTGGTGGCGCACGCATGGCGCACACAGCCAAAGATAGAGTAACAAATCAGGAATTTCCCTCCTGCCACTCCTGGGAGCGCAAGAGAGGACAAAAGTTACGGATTAAGCACTTCTCATCAGAGAGGAAAAAGCAAAGGAGAAATCATTCACTTTTATTTTTGGTCAAGATTATTGTCAATTGACACGTTTCTAGACGCACTGAGGACATTACATGGGCAAAAGTTGTTTTAATGTCATTATGAGTCTGGACCCATCTTTGCGTAATGGCCTCTTTTAGAAATGTTTGTGGAATTAACGGCGCAATGCATGAGAACGGCGTTTATCAAGATTACTGTGATTTGCAAGAGTGGGTTTTATGACTTTTTTCTGGGATTGTTGTCGCAGGTCACTTTTTTGCGCTGCTGAGTTTTATCGATGGCGTAGGACTTTTTAAAAACCTCTTTTGGACAAGGATTTGAATTTCTTACAGCAAACTCATCTGGATTATGTGCGTGAAAGAAATCGGAGTGTTTAAAATCCAGTGAAACTCATCATCTTTACTTTTGGAGAAGGGAAATGTGGAGTACAAAAGGCGTCTAGAAGGATGCTGCTGCTTGTACAATGGAAGTGAAGAACTCTTTTGCTGTTGTTGCGGTGGTTTGTCTGTTTTTTTGCTCCTGTGTCAGCCAAGAACTCAATCCTAAAGGCAGAAATGTATGCAAGGCATCTGGGTAAGCATCATTGCAAAAGAAAAAAAGAGTTATCCCGCTGGTTGTTAATGCAAATCAGCTTGTTTCTTTTCCTTGTGACGTTTTTTCCCTCATTCTCCCTTGTTTCAAATAATCCAGTCAGAGTTGCAGATAGCACTGAAAACAAGTTGTATAATCACATTCCTCAAGCATTTTTTTTATTTTCTTTAAGAACGTGGGGTTAAAAAACGAGCACGAGACAGTAACAACTTTATAAAATTGCAGTTTTTTGCAGTGTGTGCGATCCAGTGTGATCCAAGTGGTCATATGCACGAATAACGGTTCTCACTAAAGTGAAAGAGTCGCTTTAACTATTTGAAATCCACCATTATCTTCATTCTTTAAACTTTGCTTTTATGCTTTTATCAAGAAATCGTAGTAACACTATAATTCCCCATTTTGTAATTTAACTTTGACCACTTTTTCTGCGTATAACATGTTCCCTGTCCACCGTAGCAGGAGGAGGAGTCCATTGAAGAAAGTAGCTATACAGATGTGTACATCTGGAACACGCAGTGTTTGCGTTGCACCGTAGGGGGCGCTCTCATTGACCTTCACAGCATTCGTGGCACCATAACACGCTGGGGTTGATAATGTACTTAAAATTCAATATGGGGAAGTTTTGGAAAACTGTTTGAGTGGTTTGAGGAACTTGGTTATGATTACGTACTTCAGAGTAAAGCCTAATACTGTGAAAAGTGTATTCCTAGAATCCACATAACCAGGCAACTTTCAAAGGTGAAGATCCAACAAGCTTTTTAATGACTCCAGGATTATAGCTGTGGATCTCTGGTTACAAGTGTAAAAGAAAAACATCCGTGTCCACAATTGCTGAGTGCAGCATCCACAGTTGTTGGACTGATGTCGAAGAATTTTGAAATTGTGGTAGACAGCAAAGTCTGTGCCTTATTCTCCAATATGCTATAAAAAGCTGTATGACAAGGAATAATGTGTTCATAGTATGTTTAAGTATTTCTTATTTAATGGAACACATTTGACTTCACTTGCAGAGTTTGGGACAGATGAGAATAAAAAGTAAAAAATGTGTAGTAACAGTTTTTATAGATTACAGTACAGATTACAGCCAAGCCATACTTGGCATTTTTTCAAATGTAAAACAATCAAAAACTGCTCTTCAAAGTTGATGTTGTTTGTTGTCTCACAGATTCCTACTTTGCTTTGGTGGGCAACAAAATATGCATCATTTACCAAAAAAGTTGCTAATTTTAGTGCCTTTAAAAGTTGTCATTGTGATATATATATAGTGCTGGCCTTCACTGCTCTACAAGTTTGACATTTTGCCCTTCTTTCAGTATCTAACAGTCATTGCAGTGCACTCTCCACTCACCACTTACTTGTACCCATTATGTTCTTATTTTTTTCTGTCTTGAATCATATGAATAGAAGGAAGTAGATCAGCATTTATCATCGCTAGTCAGCATTTGCTATATGCGTCCTTGGATTACAAAATCAACGGCTGAATCTTGGTGGAATGGAAACTAAAATGTTTGATGATGCCATCAACACTCATTGTTTTCTAGCATCAAGTATTCTTTAAAAAAAAAAAAAAAAAGGTCTGGGAAAGCTGTTAGTCATGTGATGTTTTCAGCATTGATGCAGAAAAATGTGTTTTTGAATAAGTGAAAGAGCAGCTATTGATGTCCTTGGCAAAGGTAGCTGGTACATTCCTTATGCAATAATGGAAAGCAAACACGAGTGCAGCTATACTTCTAAACACCGATTTAATTCCACAAAACAGTGAATGTAATCTTTGTTCCTGAGTGCTGACATGGATTGGCTATGTCTTCAAGGTCAGCAAGGGTCAACGCCATACATGGATTTTGTAAAAAGTTGAGGCAGCACAGTTACAAAAAGTTAAATCCAGTGCTGTATTATGTATATAAAGTGGTAAAGACTTGTTTCTAAATCATTCTCCTTTCATAAAAAGTGAAAGCATACAGAGGTTAGACAAGTGATCTCTACCACGCGCCTATTTTGGCAGGATAAAAACAACGTTGCTCCCTACTCATTGACTGAATGCAAACTGCCATCTTCAAACATTTTAGGGGAAGCTGACGTGTTGCAGGGGCCCCACAGAGGTCACAGGCGTGGGAGGGAGAGGAGACGCATCCGTCCTTTCCTGACAGGCTTAAAACTTGGCTGCAAAATGTTGTCTCTGAATATTCACACTCTTCCTGTCTTTCCGCAAAGGCTAGGAAAGATTAAAGAAGCTGATAACCTGAGCAAATTCAGGGGATGAGAGCTTTTGAATGTATGTACAGTATACGGTTAGATGTGAATGCCCCACATTCAGATAATTATACAATCATCTGTTAAACATATGTACCATAGTTACAATGCCCTGCATACATTTGCAGTGTTGGGCATCAGCCACATCAGTGAAAACTGTGAGATCAAAGAGCCGTGAGTTGGGTTTGGATACTGCAGCTTTGATATGTGTTTGTTTTACTATGTTTTAGCTAGGTGCTTCATCTTTCCCCTCTCATTTTCAATCTCATAATTTCTTTTCCAGATCATCAGGATCAGTGTGCTGCAGTGGATGGGGGCAGCTAGGGGATGAATGCCCGACACGTATGTACCATACAGAGTGCTAACATTTATCAATACATGTCATATTACATATTGTACAAGCCAGTTGAATAATGTACCCTATTCTTGTTCACCCAAGCTCTCTGTGAAGGCAACTTCACCTGCAAGGAAAATGAGGTGTGTGTCAGGCCAAATGAATGCCGCTGTCGTCATGGATACTTTGGAGCTAGCTGTGACACTAGTAAGGGACTTTTAATTATTTTTCTGGCATTTCTACCAATTTTTTGACTTTTTGTTTTTTTAAAAGGTCAAATAAAGAAAAAAATATTTCACCTTGTAAATACCAATTTCTAGCTTGCATTGAGAGCGTCAAAATGTATCTTTTCAAGGATATTTGACTAGTCAGAAGAAATTCTGCTTATTTCCTGATTACTGCACTGTCTTTTAACAGAATGCCCTGCCCAGTTCTGGGGTCCTGACTGCAAGGGTAAATGTAATTGTTACCCCAATGGCCAGTGCGATGACTTGACAGGCGAGTGTACCTGTAATCACAATCGCTGGGGACCTAACTGCGAGAATGCATGCTTATGCCAAAAGGGCAAATGTGACCAAGAGACTGGCAAATGCACATGCCACCCTGGCGCCTGGGGTCCCCAGTGCAACAACAACTGCTACTGCAGCATCAACTCGGTGTGCGATGCGATGACAGGACGTTGCCAGTGCAACCCCGGCTGGACGGGCAGGAACTGTGCAATCCAGTGTAACTGTAACAATTCACCATGTGACCAGTTCACGGGACGCTGCCAGTGCCGGGAGAGGCTGTGGGGCCCAAGGTGTGAACGATACTGCCAGTGCATCCACGGCAAGTGCAACCAGGCGGACGGCTCGTGTACTTGCACACCAGGGTACCGTGGGAAGTTTTGCAGGGAACCATGTCCTGCCGGGTTCTATGGTCAAAACTGCAGGAACAGGTGGGGGAAATATCTTGGCAGAGAGCAAATGTACCATTTCAGAAACACAGGAAACATGCAGTTTTACAGATGCCTAATGTTCAGTTCCCCTGTCTGATCCATATTATGGTGTGGTTTTGTGGTTTTGATAGGAAATAAGATTTGATATATGCTGCAGCTGATAACCCTTAAAATATCTGAATAGGTTACTTAATGGAACAATAATAAAGTGAGATATGGGAATTGGTATTCACATTATCCCATCATCATCAGGCAACATGTAAAAGCAATTCAGGTTAAGTGCTTTACCTTCCATGGACTGTGTCGTTCTCACACGATTCAGTTGCTATAAACCAAAAAGCACACAGTTAGACTTCAGTGTTGTTTATCTCCCCTTCAATGATGATTAGAGCAACAAATCAAAGCATACAGATGCCTCACATCACGTTTCAGATCCTTAATCGTTTTAGTACACTTAAATGAGATGGAGGAATTTCTGTGTAAACAAGATAAATGAAGCTATTTTTCCTCTGCTCCTTGACTGATCCCAGGTGTGGGCACTGCAAGGGCCAGCAGCCCTGCAAGGTGACAGAAGGACGCTGCATCACCTGCGACAGAGGCTGGAATGGGACACGGTGTGATCAGCTCTGCTCCAAAGGCTTCTTTGGTGAAAACTGCCAGGAAGTGTGTCCCACCTGTAAAGACGGTCACCACTGCGACCCCATTCATGGCAAGTGCTCACATTGTAACCCTGGCTGGATTGGGGACAGGTAAGAAAACATATGCAATACAACCTGGAAATGTTAAAAGAACATGCTGTTTTGTTTATATTTTGTTGTTCAGTCAGCCCTTTTCTCACATGGTGCTTTATCGTGTCCAACATTAAAAACATAATGGCAGTGACTTTAACTAGTAGCTGCTGTAATACCATTTTCTGCACTGTGATAATGTCTATGACTCCTACCGCTAAGCTTGATAATGACTGTAATCATTGCATTCCTTCTCTGTGCGATAGGTGCGAGGTACGCTGCCCTAACGGCACATATGGTGAAAACTGTGAGAACAACTGCAGTCACTGTTACAACGGCATCTGTCATGTTGTCACCGGAGAGTGCCTGTGTGACCCGGGATTTTATGGAACCTAGTAAGTCATAAGACACCTCATACCCAAGAAAAACCTGTGTTTATGCCCTCTACAACTTTACTGTACACAGTGAAAAAGCTTGATGGCTCTCATATTACATTTGTCACACACGTATATATATCTTGGGAATTGAAGGAGCATGCTTGTGTTTTGAGGCACATTTTACAGCAACATCCTGGAGTATAGAATTCCTACAAGTGAAAAAAAAAAAAAAAAAACTTCTATCACAGGAAAAAATTTACTTGGAACAAAGACGTATGGAGAACTATGTCCCAGTTTATGCATCTGTCACTTGGAATGAATATTAAACAAATGTTGTTTTTGTCTCTTCTTTCTCTACTCAAGCTGCAATATGACCTGTCAACCTGGGCAATACGGAGTTAACTGCAACAAAACCTGCTCTTGCCATGACAAGAACTGTGATCCTGTGTCTGGTGCCTGCTATCTCCGTAAGAAAATATTTTTAAGAGCAACCACATGCTTTGTGGTTATGATGTTTTTTTTAAAGGGTTTTCAGCAAACAGCAGTGAGTCAGAAACCAGTGTTTTTCTAAATAATGTACCTTTACTGAGACAAAAATGTTGTTCTCGTGATGCACATACAGAAAGAATTATAACCCTCCAAGCTGTTTGTCGAAAATGCCAGAAGCAACTAGTGCTGCCTGTGTATTAAATGTCTAATAGTTGGCTGTACACACTGAGTACCAACAAACAAATCTATTCAGGTCAGTGTGTGTAGTGGGAGAGTTAACGTAGCGAGGCCTTGATAGAGTTTCCAGACCCAGACCGGTGTCCTTTTTATGGCTGTGTTTGTTGGCTCTGTTCCTGTCCAGCCAGAGAGAGAGGAAGAGGGGGAGAGAGAGAGAGAGAGAGAGAAAGAAAAAGAGAGAGCAAGAGAGGAAGGAAGAAAAAATAAAGAAAGGGATAGAGAAAAGGGAAGAGAAAAAGAGAACTTGGAAAGGAGACAGAAAGCAGAGGAAAAAGTGGACGGTTTGATGGAGGCAGGCAGGAAGAATATTGTTTTATAGGAGTCAAAGGTAGTAGAGATTTTGGCCTGTGGACATTATGGGCGGAGGCAGGCGGGATAGTGATATCATAAGACCTTGTCACTTTTACCTTACCCCCCTCCCAAACCATTTTCCATCCTTTATCCAGCTGTGAGCACAGAGAAATGACAACACGCCACACCCAGACTGCCCAACAATCCATCTCAGACTTATGTGACAGTGTAAAGACCCGAGGGACACCACCATTTAGCCTTTAACTGATGGTTTGCTTCTCTTCTGGTGGCATCTGTCCTTGCAAGTGCTAATGCCGTCCATAGTTATGCAATACAGCACTTATTATCTTTGGGGTGTATCCCACATGAAGAGGGAGGGGTGCTAATAAATCATTGATGAGTTATGATGAGGGGTGTGTAGTGAAGGAAGGATGGGAGGAAGTTGTTTGCAGGAAATCAGAAGTGAAAGTGTAAGTGGTCACATGTCTTGAGGGAGATAAAATTAATAGTGAATTTCACCCTGATGCATTTCCTCAGAGATGCATCACATGTCAAGCCGCTATTGAAAATCAATCATTAATGCAACACCATGATTTATCTTCATTATCACATTAATAAAGATTACATACAGTGATCTAAACCAGCTATTTAAGTCATTTGAATGCAGTGACATAGTCCATCATAATATTTTACTGTATGCCAAGGTCTTTAGTGTTAGTGATGACAGAGAGAGAGATTTTGTGAAACTCTCTTCGCTGCGCCAGTGTGGCACACCCAGAATTCCCTGCATCTCGTTTTTCAGAGCCCAACCAACGGATGGGTGTGATCGCGGCTGGAACCCTGGTCTCCTTTTTACTGATTGTCCTCCTCTCGCTGCTGTGCTGCTGCTGCCTCTGTCGACACAAGGACGACCACAAGTGAGTGACAGATAGGTGTCTTCACCGTAGCAGTGTGTGATGGGGGCTCAGTTTTGTAGTAGGAGGGCTTGCCCTGGTTATGAAAACAGGGGAAAATGTTTTGTTTTTTTTCTTTCTCTCATAGGTGCCAGGTTGTTAAATGAATAAATGCATATAAATTGTATTCTAAATACTTTTATACATTGACATTACAGTGTGAGTAGCAATGTGAGTAGCCCCTGAGCCCTCAAAAGAGGCTAAGGGCCAGATTTAATATGCCTCTTTTGAATGATTCATTTGGATTTCCATGGCGTCATCCCTTTTCAATCCTAACCAAGACAACTCTACCAACAGCAAAAAAGCCAAGCGGATCCTGTGTGGACGATTCAGCCGAATCAGCACTAAACTTCCCCGTATTCCACTGAGGCGACAGAAACTGCCCAAAGTAGTCGGTAAGCCCTAAAACTCCTTCTCATATCCCACCGCAGCGCTGCCAGAAGCTGCTATGTTTTATGTAATTGTACTCTCTGGTGCTTGTATAATACAGACTGCTAAAGTCGCATCATTCTTAGCTTCAATATTAGCCGTGGTGTAACAAGCACAGGTCATGAAGATTTTTGATTCACAATTTGGATGTTAGAGACTATGAAAACTGTGGTTGCAGTGGCTATCAGTGCTTTTAAGTTTCTTTAGCCTAACACCAGAGACTATGACAGCAATGAATGGCAGTCAGAGTGAGCATTTTCCTTTGGTGCTACCTTAGTCTGCTTTTTAGATGATGAATAGGGTTGAAAAGTGTATGGTGGCTGCCAGGCGAGTATGGGGTTTCATTTGAAAGGAATGCACTGGTTTTAGAGCCCCTTATTATTCTTGGCACCCTCAAATGCCATGTGTTCATATTATTACAACCCTAAACTGGGGCTTTTTTTCGTCCCATTTTCTTTACTCGTTTCCATCGTCTTCTTCCCCAAGACAATTTTTCTTGGGCTGAGGAGGAGACTGTGTTATTAAAAGAAGGCCAGTGGTTGTTGGGGGGCCCGGGTGGTGCTGAGTGACGCGTTATCAAAGGCCGCACTGTTTGGGTGGACGCTGCAGCTCTCTTGCTCCATGTGGAGGTCTTGTGGTATGTGACAGATCTGTCTGTGACCCCGGTCTTTTTTATAGTAGGCAGTGGAGATATGCTGATCTTTTAAACCTCGATAAGCGGTTAAACTTGGTTGTTTTTGTTCAGGGTCAGTTTAAATATACACGCTTAATTACCTCAATCTTTTGTATAAGCAGGCAGCGATCATTTTTTTTGTATAAGCAGGTAGTTCTCTTGCCCCTATTTGTTGTTCTATATCACTATAACATGATTAATCTTCACTGTGACAATACCGTCAATTGCAGAGGTAAATGTATTGTCATGTGCTGCATTTCAGACCACAATAGTAGTATTTTTCTGTAATTCTGTACAGACTTACAAACCTATAGGAGCCTAATTGTATTAATCGGGCTTCATATTTTAATTTACCTGTCAAACTAGGAGATTAATAATGTTTAGCTAAATACATAGACAGAAAATAGGGATGACATTTGCAGTAATGTTAAAACAATCAGTCAATTAATCAGCTGACATAAAATTAATATACAGCAATTTACTTCATTGATTTATTGTTAAAAACCCATTTATCAAGAACAAATGCCAAACATTCCCTGGTTCAGTTTCTCAAATGTGAAGATGCTGCTTTTGTCCACTTTATGACATTTTAAATTAAATATATTTGGTCTGTTGGTCGGACAAAATAAACCATGAGCTTGGGCTCTAGGAACTTGTTCATACATTTATAGATAGAATGATTTATTGATTTGTTAAAAAAAACTCTCTCTATTCAAAGCGATGCAGTGCTTTCTAACTTTGCTGGGCTTAAGTATCCTTGTGATACATTCTAATCTGATGCTTTTAAAAGGGGTTGTTGAAGTCAGTGTGGTGTGGAAGGAGTTAAAACATGATGACCTGGTTTCTTTTGCATGTCTGAGCAGCATGTGCTTCCTCAGTTATCCAGCTGATTATTTAAGCTAGAATCTGTCTCCATTATGCCCTAGTTCAACATACAACACAGGGACAGAGTTGCCTTTGTCATCATAGTGTTGGACATGAATATGCTTGTTTGTGAAGAGCTTGAATTTACCATGTGAAGCCACAAGCCAGAGGCATAAAAAGCAGAATTGCCTTATTCAAATTCCTTTTGAAATGAATAATCTATTTCATTCTTGTACATAAAGATACTGGAGGCTTTTTACACTGCAAGCAAAGAAATAAATGTTTAGGCTTTTACAATCAAGATTTCTAGTCATATACTTTCAAAACAAATAAGACTACCACACACCAATCAAATTTAAGAACAGATCTCAATACCCAGTCAATTATTACAACTGGTCGAAGTCTCTCTTGTCCTTCCTGGTTTGTCCTATCCAAATTTTTGCTAGTTTGCTTTCTGTTGGGCTACCCACAGAAGCATGGTCTGCCAACATTTAGAAACTCTAACTCTGACTGGGGCTACAGAGTCCTGCACACACACATTCCAGAGGGGGCCCGATGGGGCTGGAAACAGGAAGTGGTCAAATTTACCCCAGCCCGTGTCAGAACTGTGATTTATCCACACCAGGGTCAGTGGCAACAGATGTGGCAAGACAGAATGAAAACGGAAAGGGGGGGAAGTAGGAGAGGAAGACAACATTTACTCCTCTGTTAGCATACTTAGCCTCAGAGAAGTAGCTACAGGAACACTCTGTCACCTATTCCCCTCTTGGCAAAACTAAGGCTGTGTTTGTAGTTTGGCATTCCATTCTAAGCATATTTACTCCACACCCTACAGATTCAAGTGTGTCCAGCATTCCTTGCATCCTCTGTGTCCAAATGCTTCGCCATGGATGAGTGCTGAGAGCAGCACCACCTGCTTTTTTCATCTTTGTTTATCCAGGGAAAAGTTGGCTTGGATTGCAGATGTGTTTCCAACAACATTCTGTTTCACATTCATGCAGTTGTTAGTTGACTAATAAAATGGGCAGAAAGCATTCTCACACCCTAAAGTAACTCTCAAGTGCACGCAAAATAAAGCTGTTCGGGTTTTAATAGTGTGAACCAATGTGTGCAATGTTGCAGTAGTCTTTATCAGTAAATTCTTTGTGTATTTGTTAATAAATATGATCAGTGATTGGTTGTTAGACTCTGCAGTGACCATGCTAAATGTCACTTTATGCTGTATTTGTTTTAGACTCTGTATGCAATCCTGTAACCCTTGCAAAGGCTATTTCAGGCTGAAACATATTGATTCTTATTATTATTAGCGAGTAACATTCCCATTCTATGCCCATTTTTCCACGGTTGAGCAAGGCATTTGAACTAGCAGTTTTCTTGTCCCAGCCCAGTTCTCTAGCCTCTAGACTACCACTGCCCCAGGTCTGTAAATGTGTCCCCCCACTGAGCAACTGTGGTGGTAGAGCTCTGCAGCTGGGACATGTCAATAATGCCCTGTTGTGCTTTGGCCTCCATATAGGGAGGGATCACAGTGGCGTCCATTCTGCGGAACTATCTGCCCCTCTAGACCCGTAGTCTGGAAAGAGCAGCTTTCAAGGGCAGCAGTTGTTCATTACTGCACAGAAGTTATGTCGCAAAATGCCCATGTGTTAGCCTGTTGACTAACATAACTGAAGTCTTTGCATTGGTTAGCTGTTTTACATTCCTCAGTTCCTCTGAGACTCTGCCTATCTGTGTGCTGCTACACAGTAAGGACCCTGTCCATATACATACATATACAGAAGGGTGAGAAATTAAAGCAAAAACCAACATACAGTGTCTTAGTTAAGTGTTGGGCCACCACATGCTGCCAGAACAGCTTCAATGCACCTTAGCATTGATTCTAAAAGTCTCTGAACTCTACTGGAGGGATGAACACCATTCTTCCAAAAGATATTCCCTCATTTGGTGTTTTGACAATGGTGGTGGAAAGCGCTGTCTAACACGTCAGTCCAAAATCTTTCATAGGTGTTCAATTGGGTTGAGATCTGGTGACCGGGGCATTGTCATCCTGGGAGAGACCACTCCCAACAGGATAGAAATGTTGCATCATAGGATAAAGGTGATCACTCAGAACAACTTTGTATTGATTTGCAGTGACCCTTCCCTCTAAGGGGCCATGTAGACACAAACAATGCCAGCAAAATGCCCCCTACAGCATAACAGAGCCAACAGATCCCTTCACTGTAGGGATCAAGCATTTTACTGGGTTCTATATATAGTATTTTGTTATTAATCTATCATATCAACACAAAGCTTAATTCCTTTTCACAGTTCATCCAACTAGAATAGTTAAATCATGTTAGACTTTTGAATCATTTGCATTGTGTTGTAAACTTTAATTTAACATCTATATGTCAATTTGCTATAAATACACTGGTGCATGACTTCATGTCATGTAGTCACAATGGTCAAACACTTACTGTACTACACATACCTATGTGTGTGTTTTTGGTTCTGCTATTTTTTTACACACATCTGAACTTGCTTACTGTAGACATTTTGCCTCTGTGTTTACATTATCTGCCCTAGAAGTAACACACAAAGACATCTGTTGCTCAGAGGTTTAGATTACTTGTTTTGGGTAAATGTAAGAAAATCTTTTTAAGAAGAGATCATTGTTACAGTAAAGATTAATCTGCATCTTATTTCTTAGCATGCTAGCAAGACAGTTAAACAGATGTTCCATCTGAGTTATTGGTTCAATAGGTAGTAAGTAACAGTTAAAATCTATAATTTGGAAAACTAGATAAAAGTCAGCATGGAAAAACAAATCAAACAAATCTGGGTCCTTGAAAATCACTTTGTACAAACATGTCAGCACACACAAAATTTCTGCTGCGACTAAATCTGGTTGTTGTTTGAGAAAATGCTGGAAGTTGAAAGCAAAAAAAAAAAGGCACTTCAGAAAGTCATGGTATGAGGCAGAGGGATGGACACGGGAAGCAAGGGAATAAACATTAGATCTGCTTATGATGAAAAATAAACCAGACATGTTTAGTTTACACTTTAGGGTGAGGGGAACTTCTAAACTAATATTATATTCTCAAGTTATATGTATCAGTAGTGCATGCATATCAAAAACAAGCGGAGATGCATTGAAAATATAAACAAATCTATATAAAATCTGAGTGGCAAATATTACTGCTGAAATACAAAGTCAGTGCTGTTTTTTATCAGATGCTGCTTCTAAACACCACGACGTCAACAAACACCGGCCGCAGATCTCTTTAAGTAGCTCATCTTTTTTATTACAGTCAAACAACAACAGCTAAGGAGCAAAGATTTGTTCCTGGCCAGGGTCCTGGCACAGTTGGAGGATTCCTTCCATGAAGGGTTTATCTGAGGACTAAACAAACGGATGGACCCATGTGTCATCGGGCGTGTAAGCAGGGGCATCTGATGTGGTCGGTCATGTCGAGTTAACGCCCAGTACAGTTTAGGCCAAAACTGCACTGTTCACGCCAGATGGGAAGATCAAGCACAACCATCCCTCAGAAACCACAGCTGTCCTCACAGACTGAGGGGTCAGCAAAAAGGGAGGAAGGAAGATGGAGAGACGATGACAGCGAGAGAGAAACATGACTTGACCTACATATCATTGAGGGATAGGATTCAATTGAAAATTATTTGTGAAAGGTGTTGCTCAACACCTAAACACTTGGAAAGACTAGAACAGGAGAACGAGATACAACATGTTAGTTGGTGTGCTTTAGAAGTTTTGGTGGGAATATTTTTTTAACTTCAAATAGAGCCAGGCGAGTTGTTTCTCCTTGTTTCCAGTCCATATATCAGGCTATTCCAGCTCTGTAGTCAGAGCAGATATGAGATTGATATCGATCCTCTCATCATCTCTCAGAAAAAAAGCAAATATGGTTACATTCCCTAAATACTGAATAATCCTTCTGAAGAAAACTATTAAATTTTACTTTCCTTTTTACTTTCATTTCAATTACAGTCAGAGACACTTACATCAAGGATTTAACGATTTATAGCAAATGGTTAGAGTTAGATTTGGCAAAAAACTCTGCTCTTTGATGGTGCTCTCAAAGAATCTGAGTGAGATTCAAAGAATATGAACAAGGATTCTGCTATTACTACTAATCAACATTACAAGGAAGTTGGAGTGGTGGAGGAAGCAGCGGCAGCAAACAATGTTGGCATGAGCGTAGCAGCAGAATAACAGTGATTAAGCGACAGATTATAATGTCCACAATGTACACCTGCATAAATATGATTGGATGTTACTAGTCACACAGCTGTGAATGAGCCAAAGATTGTAAATCTCATATGTAGCTGATGCCAATCAGCCAATACTAGCACCACTTCAGTGTTCCACCTGAACTAACGCTATGCTTCATTTAATTGATTATGAATCTTTACTTTAGCATCTCATAGATCAAGAAAATAACAGTACATAAAAGCTCACATAACCTCAATTATTTATTAATTCATAAATTGATGATCTAGCAAATTTATATCTGTACCTTAATGGCTTTATGTGGTAATATCTACAAGTACACAATAACTCTTCAATATTGTGTAGGGTGCTTTTTTTGTCTATTGGGCTCTGTGTTCACATTATTTATTTATACCTTATTTAAAGGACAAATGCAACCCTGCCTTTCCTGTACAATCAGAATGGTTGGGGTCAACAGAGATCTGGTGATGGACCCAAACGAAACCCATTAAGTCCTCTTGTTGGCAAATTGACAACTTTAGTCTCAAATATAGATCTGAATGAAAAAGTGAATTTCTTTAGGTTTGGGTGTCAAAATGTAAAAATGCTGAAAAGCCTATATATAAAAATTTCAATATTCACTTTGAAAAGCCCATAATGTTGGGGCCTTTGTTAACTCACAAGTAAATTCAATAAAACCTAATTTTGTCCACAGACTCACTTAAACCAACACTTTCTACAACTCTGCTGCAGTTGTGAGAGTGAGTGAGAACAGACTGTTGTTCTTGTAACATGGTATAATACCCTCCAACTGACCTTTTGGCTTCTGCGTTTGTTTTCTGTTCTCAGTAGCCCACCACGACCCGGAGAACACCTTCAACTGCAGCTTCATCGAGCCCCCCTCAGTGGCTGAGCAGCCCTCCCCCTCCTCATGGTCATCCCAGGAGTCTTTCTCTTCCTTTGAGAGCGGAGATGAGGGGCCAGTTTACTGTGTTCCCCATGAAGGTGAGTCATCGTAAGAATAAATAAACTGTTTAGTTATCTTGAATGACGCACAAAAAATCCGTAAATTGGCATGTAGGAGCATTAACACACAGACACGCTTGCTGATATTCATACGTTTCCAAAGAAGTCAAGATCCCATGTGTGACTACGCAGTGACTCACCCACTTCTGTAAATCTCATTACAGAGATAGTTGGCTGCTATCTTGTGCCATCTAGGTCCAGGTTTCTCTATGAGAACAAGGAGCGTATAAACAGGAAATGGAATGGTCAAGTCAGCATATGGCACAAATCCAAACTGTGACTAACTCCTTGAAGTTTGGTGGAAAACACCCTTTTCACCAGTTTCTATTCTGGAAATCAGACAGTGCAAGTCAGGTTTTGTTTTAGGGGATTTTTTTTTTTTGTCTGTTTGATTGACTGACTTCAAGTAGTCTCTCAGAGTTTAGTTCCCCCCATGAATGGTTCAAGGACTTTGAAACAATTGATTGTGAGTTAAAAAAAAGCCTTGAGCACAAAATAATTACTGTAAACATCATGAGAAGGTTTTTGAATTAGAGTTGTGCTGATAATATCTATTGTATTGGAGCTGCTCCATGCTCCAGCTCTCAAGTATGTGTACACAAATTACAAAAATGACGTAGAACAGAAATCAGTCTTTGAATAACCTGTGTGCCTGTGTGTTTCTGGTGGGAATAAAAAAATTTCAACCTTGACGTATTTAGTTCTCAGAGAACATTGAGGGTATACCCACATTTACAATGTTGCTTAGAGTACAGAGTAAAATACACCTAAAAACAACATTGAGAAAACAAACAAACAAACAACAGATCATACATTTACAATGTTACCGAGAGCACAGAATAAAATAAACATGAAGAAAAAAAAACACCCAATGAGAAAACAAACAACAACAGTTTCTGTGTGCAGCACAGAAACTAAAGGCAAATTCAGTGTTTGTACACAGGACCTAAAGCATTAGCTAATCACTTGAATGAATTGAATAGTGACAATAGGACTGATTTAATGAAGGAGTAACATATGATGGCAAGTTGTCATTTCATACAAGAAGCAATGATGTGTGGAATAACTGTCACTGTAATGTGTCTTAGGGCAGAGTGATAAACTGAATCAAGCGGTTTAAGAGTGGAGGCAGAGGCGTGTCTATAGATAACATCACCATAATCCAAAACAGACAAGAAGACAGCCTTGATTATCCGCTTCCTACTGAACATAGGAAAATTAGCTTTGTTTCTGTACAAATATGATAAAAGATTTCCGCACACTTAGATCTATGCAGTATTTCACTACTGCTCACTTAGATCTATTTTTCAGTATTTCACTTTGACTAAAGTGAAAAATCTATTCATGATGTTGATGTTTCCACCACATTACAAAGATTTAGCCAGGTGGAGTGGTGGTCATCCTACATTTCTGTACAAATATCCCTTTTTTGTTGTAGCTTGCTGAGAAGTGTGTTAATGTGAAATTTAAAAGTAAGTTTTTGATCCAGCCAGATAACAAGATATTTATACTCTAAGACCCTCTCAATGTTGTGTCCATTCAGGGTGGTAGTATGCAAACTACTGTCTGCAATATCTCTGGCTCTGGAGAATTGCATAGATTTAGTCTTGTTTGAATTCAGGACTAATTTCAAATTAAAGAGTGCATCTTGCAATTTGTCAAAGGCTTGTGAAAAATGAAAAAATGAAAAAATGTCCCCTTACAAATTCAAATAATATCATGCTGCTACTTTTAGCTATGTAGTCTGTTTTCTACTTTATATTTTATTTTATTGGAGAAATTTTGATTGATTGTCTTGTGTTGTCAAGTATTTTTTTTCATATAGCACAAAATAGCTCAAGTTTGCCTCAAAAGGCTTTACAGTCTGTATAATATATGACACCCTATATCCTTAATTCAAAAATTCAAATAAGAAAAATACTCCACAAAAAAACAAGATTTTTTGCAGCATCAGTACATGTTTTTGTAAATGTTTCATAATACCTGTAGGCCAGCACAAGGTTCCAATAATGTCTGCTAAAGCTGTTCAGCAAAGTAACTTTTGCTGAACAGTGGCCACTGTGGCCAAATGTGGTAATTATGAGATAATAGCTTAAATAGTACAACACAGTGTAATAATAGCACAAGTAGAGAATCATCAGGTCAGCAAACCAAATCAGTAATGTTAGTGACACAAGCAATATCTACTGTATCTAAAGTTGGCTAACATTAGCTAACACAAACCACCAAGGGATATTGGTCATACCAGACCAAGTATGGCGGTATGAGCAAAATTCCCAAGTGAATAAAGCAACGATTTGTTTATTCCTTATGAATTCAACTTTTCATTTGTAAGAGGAATAATGAGATTTTTTTGCATGAATGTTCAGTGTCTGATCTGTTAAAATGGTTTGTCAGAAAAGGATTTTGTTGTAACTTAATTTTGACTTTCCTTGACTAATACCTGTTGATGTGCCAATGATCCACAGAATCTGTGAACGAAAATAAGGAAAAACGCTGTCCCAGCCCAGCAACAGAGAAGCCAGAAGCTGTCCCTAATGATGACGATGCAGGGGAGTACACCTCCCTCAAAGACACCAGCATCACAAAACAAGAAGGCAGCGAGCAGCCCCTGCTGAAGTCGTCCGACAGTGAAGGCTCCACCAGTGGCTCTGAGTCCACGACTGCAGCCCTTTATGCCCGCATTGCCCGCCTCTCCAAGCAGTCCAAGGAGGATGAAAGCAGCGGCAAGGATGGGGATAGCACTCCTACCCCAGAGCCCAAGCGCAATGGAAAGCCACCGCCTTCACCTGGCAAGCCCAAACCACGCCCACCAGACCCATCCACTAAGCCCAAAGTGTCATGGATCCATGGAAATACTACAGGGTCTTCCCAGCCAGATCAGCAGGGGCAGGGGGGAATAAAAGTACTTGCAGTTCCAAAGGAGAAAAAGAGGAGCTCCAGTGATGGATCAGCCAAGAGTGAGGAGCGGCAGAAAATGAAGGAGAAAAACCGTGAGCAGCAGAAGAAACAGGAGGGTAAGGAGGCAGACGTCAATGGCTCCCCCAGCAAGCACAAACCTCTGCGAGGCAAGAAGTCTGGGGATGAGCACAGCAGTCCCAGTCATATGGAGCACATTAATGGTGTGGTTCAGAATGCCCTCAAGAAGATTAGCAACTTCCATAGTTCCTCATCTGAGAAGAAGAGTGCCGACAGTCCAAAGGAGACCCCCAAGGAGCCGCCCAAGAGCCCCAAGGTCATCCATCCTCATATGAACTCTGAGGCTGCCACACTCCTGGCTGCTCAGCTCAAAGAGAAAACCCAAAGCATTAACAGGAACGAGGGGACAGGCCTGACAAAGACCAATGGTCTATCAACACCCAAGGGAAACCGGGAGAAGCCCACACCTCCACAGAAAGCCAAGAGGGCCCCCTCCACTGGCTTGAACCAGCAGGGCTCCACCAAGCCCCTGCTGCCCACCTCAAGCAGCCTCCAGAAGATGGTGGCGCCCGTCACCACCGACCTCGGGACCCCTGACATGAAGAGCCCGGAGAAGCAGGACTTGAACGGCTCAAGGGCAGGGGACCCAAAGTTGGATCCTACACCAAAGAAGACTCCCATAAAAAAGCCACCAAGGAAGAAAGGCAAGGAGGGTACTTTGGATACCTCGGAAATTAAAACACCCCAGCAAAAGACAGCCATTATGCCACCACAGATGGTGAAATAAGTGTTTTTATAAGACAAATTGCTGAAGTTTGTGATGGATTCCAAAGAGACTAAAATGGATTTGTTGGAAGGTGAAGCACATAGCTTTTCAATCAAGGAATTTAAACATTTTTCTTTGAGTGTGCTGTAACTCCAGGACCAGTCAAGAGTGAGAAATGCTTTTAAACCGAGGGTGCACTTGAGTTGTATTGGTGAGTTGTATTATAATGACCTCTATACCATTGTATTACACTTCAAGAATCATTTTTTGCGTAACAACTATGTATCAGTCTCACACCACAACCTGTGGCTAAGCCGGACACAACTGTGAGAACAGTGGCGCACAGACATAATCCATAGTTCATTCATCTCTATTCTGCAGTATGTCCACCACTATATTTATATATGGATTGCTTTTTAGGTTTCATAACTGTAATTTGCTATACAGGTTTCTGGAAAAAGATATTTTTGTGTACGCTTTCCACAAGTACTGAAGGTACTAAAAATTAAATCCTCTGAGGATTGCAAGCTATTTTGTTTTGGGGTTTTTCACATTTCAATGGACGAACATGCACAAATACAGTTCTATACCTTAAGCTTTAGAACAAACAAAAATCTCCAGCAAAAGAAGCACACAGATTTTTACTTTTGTCCTCTTTTTTGCTACCAGGAAAAGTTTCAGGTTGATATACCATGTTATTAGGAAAGTTTTTCTTTAATCAAATAAATTTGACACCCCAAAGTATAGAAGTTATGCTACATTAAGGACTTAGCTGTTTTCTGCGCTTGTGAGTCACCTTTAATTCCTCACTTATTTCTGTATAGCTCCTCCATACAGAAATATTATATTTTTGGATTTAAACACTTAGCTCCCTTTTCTCCAACTCTGTCAGATATGGTTTGTTGAAGCCCAAACAAGGTCTTTGATCTTTGTTCCAAAAGGGCTGTTTTAAACCTCTTTCATACTTCTGCTAACACCAAATCACCAGAATGTGCTCTTACTGTAGGTTTTATTCAGTCAGCTAAACCACTAAACCAAAAATGAAATCCCAAGCTATCCTATGTCCTCACTTTATGGCATGCCTTTAAATCACTTTAAACTCCCTTACTTTCTCTGTAATGCAGCAACATCTGCAGTTTGCCAATGCTATGTTTAAAAAACATACTGCAGGACAATCACACTCCCTGTAAATCATATGCAATAGATAGTTTTGTTGATGTAATGGCTGTTAGTGGCATTCTCTACAGATCAGTGAACATGATTAGGCCATTACCTTCTCTGGCAAACATATTTTGAGGAAGACTGCCATGTCTGAAAGAGAGAAGACTCTTTCAGTTACATAAAGAAACTAGGCCAATATCACCATGTGAGTTATTCTCATTTCACAATAATTTGTTTATGCCATCAGGGTATTGTTTAAAAAAAAAAAACTTGTATCAGAGATGTTTTGTCCCTTAAGGATTCTCTCATAGATTTATGCTGAAGTAACAAGCTGCTTTTATTGCATTGTTTTAGGGTTTAAGACTCTGTAAGACTAAATGGTACCATGCCTCCAGTGTTTAAATATGCCTCAACTGTGGATCGGTTTAAGCAAAAGAAGCTATGTTTGCCTACATATCTTTGCCAATTTTAATTTTAACTGTTATCTTAAATGAACAAACCAAAAAAAGTGGAACCAAAGATACCTAAACTGGACTGATTTAGTTTCACGCTTGTCAAGAGGAAAAAGTTTTATTCCAGTTATTGGTGGACAGCTATATTGAAAATTCTTGGTGTTTTTTTCAAGGTACAACAAGGTTCTTTGGTTATTTTTTCAGCATTTTCTACTTGTATACATTGTGTACTTTTTATTATCTTTGTAAGCTGTGCTTATATGACCTCTTTAGTTCTGTTTTTCTTGATGTCAATGAACTGGCTTTCATGTTGTATTTGCTTTTTTTTGATATGTTGCTTATTTTGGGCTCTGAAGCGAACCTGCAGTATGAGTACTTTCCTCCTGTAAAGTTTACATTGGCATTGTAATTGTTCTCTGTTGATGTTATTGTTTCTGTAACACTTAACTGCATGACGCAGAGTGTAATTATATGGCATTAATAGCTGCACAGGAAATCTGTAACCTTCTTGTTCCCTCCAGTTGTTGTTATTGCCTCCCATAAAAGATAACTCACAGAAAGGATTGTACAATACTTGATATGATACCACTGTTGAAACAGTTGCATATACGTAAAACCATAACATTGTGTAATTATGAAGTGGCAATTTTTATTTGACTGGCCCTTTCCTGTTTTTATAGGCTTGCAGTGCATTTTTGTAAAGAAGGGCCTAAAAAGCTGCAAAACATTTACCAACTGTAAGGTATATTTTGTCTTTTGTGGTTTGTTTTTAGCAACTTCGATTTCCTTTTGTGTATGGTCATTAAATTGGTGTTTCCTCATTTACTTCTCTGGAATAAAGAAAGCAATACATGTAGCTATAGTGAAACCAAAACTTAAAAATCAGTCCTCATTTAATCGATTTATAGTTATCAGATTCTAATTCATGGACATCCTATTATTTCTCATGGGGGCACGTCCTCTCCTCAGCTTCTTGCCAGCATCTTATTCTAGTCTACACTCAACTAGAACAACAGTGAGGTTAAAAAGTATGTATTGAGTAATAACCACATAAATCTCCAATTGTATTCTCTAAAGAGATTCATGTGAATGCTGATTGATATTTGACCCTTTCCTGTGACTCTGGGCTGCTGAGTCTCAGGGAAGAGGCGGGAGTCCTGCAGAGTCGTTCGGTCACAGCAGCTCTTCAAAGAGCCCGAGGGAACCAGGGGACTGTTCATTTGGTTCCTTCAGGATGGGGGACAAGAGCTCCTTTCATGGGGAGAAACAGTGGAAACTCTGTGCTAAGGAGTTAATCACGCGCTGCATATGTGTCCTCTTTTAGAGGGGTGAAGAGGGATATAGGCAGGACTGGGCCACAAGGCAGTGAAGCAGTGAAGGAGGATGAATGGATGGATATAAGAATGGATGGAAAGGTCATGTCATAGGTAATTAGAACCAGAAGGCAAAGCAGCTTTGTTTTGGACTCTATTCTTTTGACATGGTGTTACTTACTATGTACGTGTGTATTGAATGCATGTATGCATTTTATGATAAAGTATGGAGTTTCTCAGGGCTATAGAACATCACTCTGGTCTCAAATCCACTTTTGAACTTCTCAGGAACCCGCATCTATTATGATCAGCCTTGACTTGGTCTCAAACACCACTGGATGTTCACATTTAAACAATCTAAAAAGATAGAAAGTACTGAAAGGTTTTTACCACATGGTCCTCCTTTGTTTTCGCCCAAGCGTGCAAAATAATTTCAGCAAAATTCTTTTGTTTATTGCCCTTTTACGTCTTCACTATTTCACATTTTGATCTGGATCAGGTCTTTCTTTTGTCTGGCCCCGTTTTGGACTTGGTCTCAGGTCAGACTCAACTACCACAACCTTGATGTCTCCAAATCAATCTTTCCTTTAAGTATTTTTTACAGACCCACACTGGAGTCTATACACCCCCACGCCACCCCCACCCCCAAATCATCCAGTTTTTCATGTGACAGTGGCTCAAAGTCTGATTCAGTGCCAGGATGGAGAGGAATGTTGACACAACTGCCTCCATCTGCCCATCCTCAGTCTCAGCTGAGCATACCAACACAATGTTCTCTTGCTTTTCATCAACATGTTGTGGGAAAGTCACAGTTTGGAAATGTACATTGCGTGTCACCACTGCACAGCATTTCAGGATAAACTGGGTTGATTGAGCATGTGTACGGCTTGTGATGGATTTCAGAGCCTGCTGCTTTTTAATTGATTGAAATGGGAGAAGTCTGTGTATGATTATAAAACTTGGAATTCTTAAATCCCCTCTGCAGTCAGCTAAGAGTAATATTTTGATGTTTTTATTGACTTGGTACTGAAGGTCGATGTGTGAAACATAAATCTGTTTCGGCCTGCAACACAAATGAATACAAAGGAGTGACTATACAGGATAACACAAAGCATGGTCGAAGAGTCAGGGTTAGGAGTGTGGGAAGGGGGTTCAATGACATGTCGTCTGCCAGTCTAAACATGAATTGGAGCTGTTGCGCCCCTCAGTGTGCCAACTCTATAGAAACAGCAACGCTTTAAAACTCAGGCCCTATGAGTCAGCCAAAAGCCCTGGACTCAGAAAACCTATTCCAGTCCCTGTGTTTCCATAGCAACGGGAACAGATTGGAACCACATCTGGTAGCCATTTCAGTCCCTGCAAGGAGAGGAAGAAAGAAATTTATGAGTGAGGGGGAAAAAGACAAATATTTTCTGCAATGCAAAGCAGAAAGAAAGTGGAGTCGAGTTACACTTGAAAGGGGTTGAAAATATGAATTCTACTGTGGACTGAGTCAATAGCCGTTTTCTGGTGCCCATGTAAGTTCAGGATAATAGATTAGGCTTTATTCCATCTGAGTTGTAATCTTGTAAAATGGCATTCAGTGTGAAGCAGCTTTTATTATCTGCATGCATACGTATGCTCAAGAAATAAAGGAAAGATTTTATGGGGTCATAGAAAGACATTTTTCTAAGCAAATCCCTTTATTTGTCTGGAAAACCTGTTGAAAAAACCCCAAGAGTCTGAGGTTTTGACATTTCCAATTGAAAATTAGCTTTTTCTTCTATTGTTCAAACGACTGACTGGCTGCCTAACATAAATGTATTGCACTACGATTTCCTAAAATGCAGTCATTTCCCTGGTTGATTCATTGCATCAGACACGACCGGAGGAGATTTGAAAATGCTGTTTTCGTCTCTTATCCCTGTCGACGCGCTGTCTGCGAGAAACACTGTCTAATTGCAGTCCTCCTTACACGTTAAATGTTGTTTCTCAGCCCTGTGGAAATGCAGTAACTATGAAATGACATTTACTGGAAATGGAGCTGGTGCTGCTCTTGAGCCAAAACCACTGAGAACTGAGGTCAGCACGCAACCAGAATAGGGGGGGGGGGACAAAGCCAGCATCGAACGTGTGTTTATAGATTTCCAGTGACATCTACTCATTCTGTGATTTAAGATAGTCGTTATAATAGACCCGAAACTTCTTCACAGTGGCACCAAGCTGAAATAGGCCGCTCTTAATGCACAAATTAAGAGCAACTACACAACGAGACGACCTCCCAAACAGATGCTCAGACAAGCTGGTGATGTGCTAAAACTAGGTCAAAAGAGCTGCTTCGTTGAGATTGAAGGAGTCTCGGTTTGGGATCAGTATTACACTTAATTAAAATCAGTGTATGAGTCGGAAAAACTACTATTTAGCTCAGCACACTTTGATGTGTCTGTATCAGCTCAAACCGATGCATCATTATTCAAGCTGTGACCAAACAGTGCTTCTGGAAGACACGAACAGTACACACAGTTTTCATCTTGACTAGTTCTGCAAATGTGGAAATACAAATGAATATGAATTGCCAGAATTGTAATAAGGCCACAGTCGCTCTCTATCCAGATGGAGATTTTCTTTTCCTTTTTTCCCGTTTCTCTCACATGGAGGGGTGTGCAAACTGTTGTCTGGGACTTCAAATTGCCCTGGATTTTTCCCCCTTTGTCAGCATAATTCTATGGAACGAGTGTATTATAGTATTTGGATGGCTAATAGAAAGCAGATCAGTCAGATGCTCTCTCTTTCTGTTCCTTTCTTTCTCTCCTTCCTTTCCTGTCTTTTAAACCCTCTCTCCCTCTCTCATGTTTTTCTCTGTAGCCTATTTTCCTTCTCCCTCATTCACTCCTTCCTCCTTCTCCCCCCTCCCCCTATCCTTTATTCCCTCACACACCCATCCATCCGCTATCTGTGCAGTAAAGTGGGACTTCAGACTTCATAATGTGGCTTGAGGTTTCAGCTTTCACATAATTCCACAGGCTGACCCAAAGTTTTCTTTTTTTTTTTTTTTTTCTTTTCTGCCTCTCACTCCAACCTGGAGCAGCGGAGAGAGAAAGAGAGAGAGAGAGAGAGAGAGAGAGAGAGAGAGAGAGCTGCTGCCTTATTCCAGATATTAGGACGGAAAATGATCACAAGACCAAATGTGCCTGCCCAAACCCAGGGAAAATAAGCAGATGTCTTATGTTTTTATGCACTGAACCCCAACTGTATCGACAATCAGTCCTGTCTGTGACCGACGAACTGTAGCTTACAACAGCTTTGTTGTTTGAGACGCAAACTTTCACTCCAATTTTTTGCCAAGACCAGTCACATAAACACATGTCGATGCAGCATTACTCGCCTTTAGCCTGGAGGAAAGTTTCCCCCATTATTTCAGACCACATCGGATTTGCTTTATCACATCTTTGTGACTCAGAGGCCAGGTCTGAATTATTCACACCCTTCTTATCCATGGTTTATTTGGTCAGACACAGTTTGATAACTTAAAAAAGGGCAGAGAAGTTGCCTTTACTTGTATATTAATGCCAGAATACATTTACTATATGTGGTTGCAGTGCACTGGCATGTGAAAGGAAGTGTTTGCTGTATATTTACCATCACCGTGGCTGTGTGCTGGTGTGTACACGACCCTCACAGCCCTGTTCTACTTCACAGGACAACACTGGAGCCATTATGGGGAGCCATGTGTTTCTGATTACACAGGCAGAGATTAGAGGGAGGGGAGCAGCGGTTGCTGTCTGCTTGCCCCCCGGCTCCTCTGATGTGGCCAGCAACTGGACATCCATCAGTGCAAATCCCTACGCCGCCCTCACCCCCTTCCCACTTCCACGCCAAACCCTCTCCCGCATCTGTCATGATGTCATTACCAGGCCTATCTGTCACCTTATCCTGTTCCACATTTAAATATGTAAACACTGGAATCTTTGTCAGTGAAATTATTCCTACTTGACCCACATATCGTGTTGAAAGCAACAAACTGTCACTGCCGAATTCTTGAGAATGTGCTGTTATTACTAAGTCATAAACACGGTCGTGGCTCAGGACAAGAGTCTCTTTTGATTTGCCTTTCCTCTAGAGAAGTCAGAGGCCAGGGTCAACTACAGAGCAACGTCCCAGAGTGTGTGAGGATTCACGATGATTACCTCAAGGACTCTTCAGCAGGGTAAATGTATACTGTCACAAGGCCTAAACGCAAATTGTGAGATTGAAGGAATACTTTGCCAGTGGCCACCTTGCCACACGAAAAGCAGATCATTCCTCACATAGATTGTAATTCTAGACTTGTCATTAAAGCAAGTCGTATTTAATTTTATTTTAAAACACTTCCCTCCCAAAATTGTGATGTGATAATCCATAAAATACTAGTTTTGTCATCTTACTTGTCAGTCAGACACTGTTGCCAGTAATTTGAGTTCTTTCTGTTAACATTTTTTCTGTCAGTGGAGTTTGAGCTTGTGCAGGTTTACCTTTTTAGAACAGAAGTGTAAGAGCTTAATCCCTTCAGCCCTCTGGATATACAGTAAATTGTGTCAAAATACTTTTTTTTTATAAAAAACTATGTAATGTACTACTCACATGTCAAGTACCCTAATCTTTCCTGAAAGAAAAAATGACATAAGGGCAGAAATAAGGGAAAAGCAAGCAAAAACTATCTCCAGTTCAAGAGATCAATGCAAGTTGCAAGCTGAACCACTGCTGTGTTATTTCAATCAACATTTATAGTAGTGCATTGTTTCAAAAGAAATCAGTGTTCCAGGAGAAGTCAATTTCCCATAATTAATACTTCCCCAAGTGTCAGATACTGTATCATATGCTGTAGATACAAATCTGAGTGAATAGACCATAATCTTAGTAAAAAAGCAGGGGTGTTCTCTCATCTTTACCAACAACATAACAAAGACACTGCAAATAAGGTCACTGGCAGCAAATCATCCTCGTCATCCGTGTCTGTACAAGACGGATTCTCTGCCAAGGCCAGCAGCGTCTCAGAGCCTTCTGCGGCCTCCCTATGTGGGGAAAAATGGAGCCACTTATTTTAGGTCGTAGGTTCAAGCTAACCACAAGCTAAATCAAACTCGGTGACGTTGTCGTTTACTCCATGAGCTGTAAATTTGCTTACAGTTACCGTCACGCATAGACATTTTCCTCTATTCCCCTCTGTCCATTGCTTAATTTACTATGATTGCTCTTTATTCAGCTTATAAGTTATCTCATGAACAATACAGGAGCATCATGACAAACAAATGCAACAGACCAACAATTTATGGAATGAAAAAAGAGTATTTTATATGTATAAGCTTCCTATAAGAGAACAATACAAAAACACAGGAACTGGCTTTTCCTGTTCATTTTCCCACCCAGATGTGATGTTATTTTATTCATTACACTGGACAAACAATTTTTCCAAGAAAAGGAAATAATATTTTGCACCTTGAACGTGAACTTTAATGAGGTTATGTCCACTTACTGTACAACAGTACGGCACACTCATTAGCATTGTACTCTCACTGAATGAAGCCCTCCACATGGCCTGCACTTCCTTCAACACTGCCTCTCTTCTTTATGACCAGGCTGGAGCACAGCAGGCAGACAGGCAGCAGGCTTTCCCACCAGTTGCCCCGAGGCTCCAGACAGACAGACACACACACACACACACACACACACTCATACACACACACACACACACACACACACACACACACACACACACACACACACACACACACACACACAATAACTATTTATACTCAAACTTATATTTTTATTCTTCTCCCTTGCTCATCCTTAAGCATACAAACAATTGAGAGAAATAGACACTAGAGTTAATATACTTTCACTCCCAAATGAGTGTGCACATCATAGACTGGTACAGTAGAGAGCACACACACACACACACACACACACACACAAACTGACATGCCCCTAGCTGGTAGGCAGCATACGGTGCTTTGGAGGAACAGGAAGTGTGTGTCTTTATAACAAGCTCACTGAAGGAGGCAGAATTACAGTGAGGTGTTTTAGCGTTTGATCTTTTGCCAGCTGCAATTGTTGTAATTTGCAAAAACTCCTACTGGAAAAAGTTGCTCACCACAAATTTTTAAATGTTTTCATCGACTATGTCTCTGTTCCATAACCCTCTGGTTATAAATGACTGCATTTTCCACTTTGTCAGCAGATTAATATAACAACGTCTCCTTTTGGCAAGCACCACGTGATGTAAGCTGAAACATGCTGATTGTGAACACATATGGTATGCATCCACACATATAGAGGACTCTGCGCACAGCCATGGCAAGATCACCCCACCCCCACCGCTCATTGTGCTCTTTCTTCGTCTTTCTCATCAACTTTCTTTTGCCGAATCAACAATTTAAGTTAAGTTGTCCAAGCTTCGTTCAGGGAAAATCCACTTCATAATAACTTTTAAGACGCAAACGTAAAACTTCAGCAAGGGGAGCGTACGGGTCTGCAGGTTTACAATGGCTGCCAAGGGGAGGAAACCTTGTTAAAAAAAAGGGGGGACTGTTTTACTGCCATTTGACACATAATCTCAAACAGCACATGCAGAGCACAGGACTCTGAGCTTCAGCCTTCTGTGTCTGGAAAAGATAGAGACAGAAAGATGGTTTTGCTTCAGCATTCCAGGCAGGAATGGTTTATTTTTGTTGGAAACATAATTGTCTGTGGCTAGGATTTGGAAGTACATTTTACCCGCCAAACTGCCAGGAAGTGTAAATATGGGTGTTACTGCCCTCTTGTGGTGACCTAATGTAGTTGCTTTTTCACAACACAAAAGTTGGGTTTACTTGGAAGGGAGAGATGTTTTCCTCTTTCAGGGTGTTAACACAGTGCAAATGTGTCATGATGTCATAAGGTCTGATTTCAAACACGAGTACACAATGGAATTAAACATTGCTTCTCATGCAACTTCTAGTAAGAAAGATACTGGAGGCTTGCCATGTAGTAGTTTGATTGTATCTGTGTGAAGATTGTGTTTTGGTTTGCAAAACTATTTTAGGATATAAAATGGTGAGACAGGGGATATTAATAAATAAGGATCTGCATACAGAATAAGAGTTAATGGTGATGTAAAAACAACATTTTGTGGGTTTAGAGAGAGTTATCGAGTGTAAGTCTTGATGAACAACAGTTTGATGAACAACAACAGTTTATCTTTCTGCCTACTACTTGTGTTACAACCTAACTGTGACCACCAGACTCCGTGAAGTCAGTATGGCTGGCTGTTATTTGCTAAGAAATAGTACAGTGCAGCACGTAAGCCAAAAACCACAAATCGTCCTTTGATTTCTGTTTGTGTATGGATTACACAAACAAGATACAACATGTTAATCACTGAGCTTTAGAGGTGTTGGTAGATGTATTTTTGAACTTTGGAGTGAAATAGCATAGCTGATTTCCCCAGTTTCCAGCTTCATGCACAAATATGAGAGTGACATTGATCTTCTCATATTACTCTCTGCAAGAAAATGAATAAACATATAGTACCAGTCAAAAGTTTGAACACACCTTCCCATTCACATGAATGAGAAAGTGTGTCCAAACTGATGACTGGTACTGTGTATTTCCCAACATGTTAAATAATTACATTTATAAATGAAAATATACAAATGTAAAATATAAAAAATGTAAAAATGTGTTCCACAAGTCTTGCAAAAAAGTGACAGTTTTTGGGGCTTTGCTGTGTCAAAAAATGATTAAGGAACCAAAAATGTTTTTACGTCAGTTGAGGAAAGCTTGACATTTGAAACACTGATGTTCCTGATTTTTGGGCATAGTTCCCT
This sequence comes from Thunnus thynnus, assembly GCF_963924715.1. Lineage (NCBI taxonomy): Eukaryota > Metazoa > Chordata > Actinopteri > Scombriformes > Scombridae > Thunnus > Thunnus thynnus. The sequence goes on from NC_089518.1 coordinate 31,909,164, forward strand.
AAAAAAAGTCTTAAAATATACTGTACATGTGACTAGAAATGATTTGTTGAATTCCCCTGTGACATAATTTTGGTTGTTAACAACTGGTGAACAGCAAGTTTAAGTCAAAGAATGTAGAAATGTCCCCTTCGCATATATAATGTGGATACTAACCTTCCAGAAATTCCAAACTCCTTTCTTATTTCTAAATAATTATTTTTAAGAAAAGAGATACATGAGGACAATTGCAATTCAAATCTGGCTCAGCTGAAATTTGGCTTTCAGCAGCTATGAGTGCGTGGCTGGCTCTCAGTGGTCATCAACCACCTGCGCGTTTGCTGCATGGGAAAAACTGATAAGAGCACAGATGTTCCATGGTTTCTTTGGACCCCCAATGACATCTGATGTGGAAGAAACTATAATGCCAGGGGCCTCTGTATAGCTTTTGAAAAATCAAAAACAGCTAAATAAACAAGACTACAGCAAAAAAAAAAACATCTGTATGTAGGCCAGTTTGTTAAACAGTGACACACTGCTTAGGTTAAGCATGATATGATTGAAAAACAACATGAAATAGAAAGAAAAATCTAACACAGGTAGGCGCTGCCCCCCCTATGGGAATGTGTCATGGGCTTGTCCATCCTGAGAAACTGTCCATGTAGATCAAAAGGTTAACTATTCTGTTGGTAAGAACTTAGGCAGAAGCACTGTAAGACACTACTCTGTCATAAAATGTGGGCCTTGTTGGTGCTCACTCTTGCCCTTGTCGTTGGGGCGTCAGAGAAAACCAATGACACAGCGGTTGAAGAAAAGATTGTTATAGCCAGAGGTAAACTGTTGGTGAGTACAGATGGAAGCGTGTGCAGCATGGATAAAATCAAGATTTCATCTGGATGTTTTGTAATGTCCATAAATTGTGTAGGATTTTGTGATATCAGAGCAGATATATGAGCACTTTAAAAGTCTGAAATTAAATATGCACATGGTGGGGAGACATAGTAATAGCATTCAACGAGCAACTGGGGAAATGAGTAAGACGAGGGATAAGCCCTGTGCTGTCATGTCAGTTTGTATTCTGCTGAGATACGAAACCTATTTCTGGCACCTTTGATCACACAAAAGAATGAAACGTGCACAATGCTATTTGTCATGCTGTTGTAACAACTGTCTGTTGTCATCCCCGCAGGCTCCTAGTGTGGTCGGATGAAGCATAAAGAAAATGCCCGAGCTCCATCATTTTCTCTTGGAGCGATGGGCTTTGTAGTATCCTTGTGTTCTTTTTTATTTTCCTCAGGCTTTTTGGTGAGAATTGACCTTAACAAAAAACACCACAGACTTTCTCATGACCTCCTTCATAAACAAAACAGTGTTCTTAGTAAGCTGCCAAGTCCAGTGCCAGCTCTATGAGTGCCTCAAAGCTTTCCAAAACTCCACTCTTCCAAGTTGAAATCATGAGGAGTGAGTCTAAAAATAGCTAAACAGATGGATGTGCCTTATTCTTCACAACACTACCTACCTGTTTTTTTTTCCCTTGATCCATTCTTTCCTGTGTAGCCACAACTTGGAATATGATTCATCGGAGGAGAAGAATCCCCGTCTGATATTCTATAACGAAAAGGACGAGGTTGTAAAGGTGAGATGTGAGTTCAGGGATCTTTTACGTATCCGCCTTGTGATGGGGCTTATCTGGAGAGCACCAGAAAGTCAAGACACATTCATGTAGGGAGGTTTTAAGACTGCTGCATCTGATATCAAATCCTCTGTCACACAGACTCACGCAGATAGAGTGTGTTTGAAGGAGCAAGAAAGAGGTACAAAAAAAAAAGAATGGCAAGAAAGAGGGAGAGTGAGATAAGTATATAAAGGTTTCTGACAGCTGAGCAATATTTTTGTCCTGAAATAGGATAGTTGGTACCAATGTTGATATAGATTTGAACCTTTTTATTTCCCCCAAATTATAAATGTTCAGTTTTTCCCCACAGACTTATTTTTGTTAAGAAAAGCCCCTGAACCTGCATTTATACCAGCACGGGACAATAAAACTCTCCACTGAAACTAATACTAATGAATTTCTTTAGCATAACCTTCCTCTGAATGCATAAAGAGTCATTGTTCTGATTTAATATGAAACTGCTTCCATACTTTATTGCTTTCCTAGGGTATTTATCTTTTATTTTCCATTTTATGACTTATGTGGGAGTTTTTATTTTGTCTCATTCAGGTTATTATGTTTGTTTTCATTTATTGTTTCATGTGAGACCGTAAATTGACTTTGAATTAATATTTTTGGCAGAGACTATATTATTGAACAAATAAATGAAAATAAATTAGCAGGAGGAACCATCATATCAGCAGCAACAGAACAAATTAAAGAATATAGATATTGGCAAAACAATCAGCCTAACCTAACTTGAATCAAAAGATATTGTATGTCTGCATGCATATACTTGTGTGTAGCTATATATGTATCTCATTTATAGACACATTACATTCATTATTTAATGCCTTTAACCGTGAGTCCACATGTCTCTCTGTGATTGTGTGTGTGCTTCCCAACACTTCAGACTGTTCGTGTGAAGAAAATGAAGGCAGACGAGATCAGCAGCCTGTTAGACTCACTCGGTTTCTACAAGAGGTCCCAGAAAGGGGAAGAGGTGCCAGAGGAGTTTCAGCATTTCCCCATGCATGCCCCCAGGGACGAGCTGTGATGACACCTTGTGGCCAAACTCTGCCACTGCATCCCTGGCCACATTAATGACGAGTGGGGCCCCAAGGCCAAAACGATAGGCCAGGCACCATTCTGAGGACTCATTGGCCGGGTGCACTGTGCAGGGTTATAGACACTGCTGTTAAAAAGATGGAATTTTGAACCACTACAATAAATGTTGATTGGAGCAATGCATTTGATGAGCCTTATTTTCCTTCTCTCACCAGTTACCTTGAATTTTGGACAGTGTACATACAGTAAACTGAATCACATATCTGTATGGAATAATTATGTTCTTGCCATCATATTTTATAGTTTTGTCTTGTTTTATTTTGCTGCCTTTGTGAAGCACTGTGTAATTTGAATTTTGAAAAGTGCTCTATAAATATATATTATTATATTATAATTATCATTTCCTTTTTCTTTATTTAACAGGCATTGTTCCGGTTTTCATTTTTGTCCTTTTTTTTTTCTCTGTAGACTTTAAGAAACACATTTTTTCTCTAATTAGATAAACAAATTTACTGAGCATAATAAATGGCCACTAACTGACTAACAACTGCCATGCCACTGTTTCAGCCTAATCCTCAACCCGCCTCCTTCACTATAATCTGATTAACAGTAGCGTCTGCCAGCATGCGTCTGTGTGTGTCCATTTGTATCTCTGTGCGCATGCATTTGTGCATTTGTGTGACTTAAGACAACAAGGATTAGCAGACATAGAAACACGAACGCAGTTTTGGACGGTTACACTTCCTGACTTCGCAGCTTGGTCATGATCACCATCTCTACCCACAATGCCTGTATTTTACTCGCCTGTTCCCGAGAACCTGCAGATGGGTCTGGCCTACATGGGAGGTTCTGTGTTCACCAACAACAGGACGGCAGATAGTGACTTCACCAGGGAGCAGGAGGATGTTTCTGGTTGGTTACTGGCAAGAGACTGTTTGCAACTGTTGTATAAATGTCTAGTTTAATATGCTGTAACATATAACATAGTGGTGTAGAATGTGTCATAATAAAATATAGTAAGGACATGGAATACATGTAATTATAATTTAAACAAACTCACTTCAAGGGGCAGACAATATCAGTTTAACGGAATAAACTACTGGGCATATTCTTAAGAAAATTAATCACCATTGTAAACATTAAAGGTGAACTGAAGGTACTGAACATAATCAAGGACCCCCTCAAAAACAAGTTGGCACATCTCAAGGGGTTTATCCTTAAATTTTGAAATAAATAATATCTCTGATGGTTAGTTTCAACTCCAACTTGTAATCAGTGCTGCTGTTTTTCAGTTATTGATGCTTCTGTATTGTAGACACATACAATATGTTTGAGTTTCTTTAAAACTTAGCTGTTTTACATTGCCTTATACAGTCATAAAGTACTGGCACTGACCAAATGTAATTAATGTAATTGTCTTTCAGTTGCATGAGAGTAAGGTCCTTTTTCATAAGGTGTTTATATTACTCTGTCTGTTGTTTGTGTTGCTTTTAATGGTGTCTTGATGACATTGTTGTACTGTTGTTACTTGCCTTGCAGTGGTCAACGAGTTGGTTTCTCACCTTCCCCTTCAGATGCTCCTCTACTTCAACATGTTTTATTTTCCCTGTTGGTGGTTCTCAGCGGTTTTCATGTTGGAAGTAAAGGTTAGTTGGGTGGAAGAGAAGTTTATCCTTAACATAAAATGAAAGCAAATTCAAAATGAGAGTGATTGGATCAAATGACAAATTACAGAGTTTATTCTGGTAACTGATAGCTTTATTGCACTTAAAGGCTTTACCAAAGAAAAAATACACTCAAGTATATAAAACATACTTAGTATTTAGTGTGTAAAAAGATGTGTTAAATCAAAACCACTTAAAGACAGTGTGTCAAACTGGAAAACTTGTAACGATGGCACCCCACAGTGGTAGCATCAAAAAAGAAAGATCCAACCCAGAAACACTGAGGTGAATAAAGTAGACTGCACCACTTTTCACTAGGATTATCTAATCTTTCTGAAAAACAAAAACTAATGCCATCAGAAAATTTTGGAAGATTATAATTTCATTAAAAATAATACACACAGTGGTTTGGAGTTGTACTTCAGATGTGCTGAAACTTAGTGAAATCATAATTTTTTACTGTGTTTTGGGTATTTTTGGCCACTAAATAGTAGTCTCTTTTTAAGTATCAGAAGTCCATGTGAGGAGAGGATATTTCCATACCTGTTCATGTACACTGACATACTGAAGTTACAGCTCTGCTTCATTTCCAGTTCTATTATCTGCCTGGGTACTACCAGGCTCTGCTCATAACTGGGATGATCCTCTTCACAGTCATTGAAGTGGTCCGACTTTATCTGGGCTACATTGGCAACCTTAAAGAAAAGGTAATTCAAACCAACATCCTCTCTGAACCACAACACAGAGCTCTTTTATGAACTCGTCTCCTGAATAACAGAGCGGAGGAAGTGGCTGCTTAAGTATTCTGCCTGTGTGTGTAAACAATCAACTCTTGGCTACAACTGTCTATGGAATTCGTGTGTGTGTGTGTGTGTGTGTGTGTAGGTGTATGTGTGTCCATGAAGGTGTGTATCTGCACTTTTATGTGGATACAACTGAAGCACTCGATGCCTGACTGCTCTATCTTTGCATCGCTTCCATCTACCAACCCAAACTCTCTCTCTCCTTTGCTATCATCAGACGCCAGAGCTGGCAGCCTTCTGGCTCCTCTCTTTTATGTTCCAGCTGCCAGTACTGCTGTTCTTCCTGACCGATGAAGGAATTATCATCCTGCCTCTGGAGAGAGCTGTCCACTCCCTCTACCTCATCTTCCTGCTCACCCAGATCCTGGCCTCCTTCCTGGCACTCAGGACCATGACCCAAAAGCTAACCCTCCTCTTCCATCTGCGCCAGTTTGGCAAGGTGGACAATTTCCGTCATACAAGGATGAGTCCTGTGTACGGGCTGTCCTACCACCGCAGTGTGCTGCCCATGTCAATGTCACCCACTCGTGATATGTACCATTGAAAAAAAAATTCAACTTCTTGAATGTGTGATGTCTATAGCTAATTATTGCACATTTTTGTTCATCAGATACCTTAACTCAGTATGGAGAAATTTGTCCATGCCTCTTTTTTTTAAAGATCTCCTCCAGTCCTGTTTTATGATATATAAAAATACTCTGCTTGGAATAATAAATTGTGTCTGACATGTTTTTTCCACAAAAAGTTCCTTTATGTTAATGAAAATAGATCTACTCCTTCTCCTTCATTAAAAAATCCAGAATCTATGAATATGCAAATATTTTTCATTTCAAAGGTTTAACTGCTGGACGCAAGATGTCTCCTACTTCACTCAAAAGTCAATTCTCAGTATATGTGCACTGGAGGCTTCAAGTTTCCACATCACACTTGTGTAAGTTGCATACTGGACCACGACTGGCTCCAAACTAGTTGTGATGTCACAAATCATAATTGTAAGTACACGCCTTAAACTCAGATTTAAGGTGAGCACAGCAAAACTTTTCACATTCAGCAGATGATTGTGAAAACAGCCCTCTAGTGTCAACTTTTGCACATACATTGTTCTGCACAGTGAAGTTCAAACATCCAACTAAAGGAACAATAAGCTAAGCCAATTTTTGACTGGAGGGGGACTAAGTATATTTTTGGCCATTTTTGCATTTATTAGACAGTAGATAAAGTTGATCTGACAGGGAAGAGTGAGGGGTTAACATGCAACAAAGGTCCCCCGCCGACCTTAAACTGGGGATATTACGATTACATGGTCAGTGCCTGAAACCTCTTGGCCCCATGTCTACCTCTTCTTCCTGTATGATTGCTGATCACTGGTGTAAAATGACATCTCTCGAAACAGGCCTGACTATTTGATTTGGAAAAAAAACACTGATGTCAAAGCCTGACCTTTGCTGTTGATGTTTCAAAAAGGTGAAAAGCATCATTTTATCCCCACTATAAATGTCAAAACCCAATGTCATGTCATCCAAACTGTCATGGGTAACATGACTTTATGGAGAAATAGACAAAAATATACAACTAAACAACAAAATGGACTCAGAAATACAAGGCAGTGCATTGCAATAATGTCACAGTGGTTTTTTTTTTTACCTTTTCTTTGATGATGATGGATGATGGAGGCTGGACACGCTGGTGTTGGCGGAACAATGTGAGTTGTTTTGGCAAAGCAAGAATGAAATTTTTCGTACACGAGACAAAATTTGTTTTTCCCCCCAGGTACAGAGTAAACTGTTCTTTCTTTTCTGGAAGGAACAATATGATATTTTTTCCAATTTGTGCTCAAATTGCACCTACAGTGTAAAATATTACTGTGACTGTTGAAGGTTATCGAATTTGTTAAGGCTTATAAAGTGAAAGAGTCTCAACCTGACTGCATGAGAATTGTGTTAAATATTTATGACCACACAGTGGCAGTCAGCGACCAAAAGAGGAGGACTGTGCTGCAAAGTCCAACAAGAACAGATTATCATGCAGCACATGTCCTGATCAGGAAACCCTCTGGCAGAGGAATAAAGGTTAAGGCTGTCCACCCTTGAAAATGATACATTATTTGATCATCTATAACTTTACTTGGAAATCAATTTTATATTGTGTTATCTGCAGTTGTTTACCTTTTTTGGAAATGACTTTGTTATAAATTTAACCACTACAGATGTCGTACTTGCTGTACCACAAGCGAACAGACAGCATTTTATGCTCCATTATTTCTTTGTTGGTGAGAAATTAATTAGTGTGGTACACAGTAGTCAACAAGCTGGGTGTGTGAGCTACAGTCTCTGTGATACAACATACTTATTCCACTCTACTTTACATTCAAGAACCAACAAGATGCAGTGTCTGCTGCTCTGTTCTTAGAGAACAGAAAATGGAAACCTCATTAAGTGAGTAGTCAAAAGACACTCTTAACATGAGGACACATTTTGGGGAATTAAAATGTAATGTATATGTGTGTATGTATGTATGTATTTATTGTTGATAGTCTCAAAATCTAAAGACTAAATCAAGTGTATGTGGACTAAACAAGCTGCTCCAAAAACATGTTGCCCTTTAACCTCAATTAACAATACACTGGATGTTTTGAATTTTACCGGCGTGACCTTCAACCAGCAGTGCTGTTTTGCTGAAATGGAAGAAACAGCACTAACAACTAGGCAGCTCGGTTAATTAGTGCTTCTAGGGCAAAGATAAACTGAGAGCAACCAATGCCAACAACAGGACCAAATGTGCAGTTTATTCAGTGTTTAAGTGCTTAGCATTGTGTTGTCAGGGTAGCACAGCTTTGATACAGATATAGTGATCTAATCTACATTCACATATGGAAATTATCATGATTACAATTTATCCAAGAATAATTGCTACTGGGATTTTCGGGAATTTAATTGCGACTGGGAATTAACTATTTATCAGAAAACGGTGATGTATTCATTTGGCAGGAAATAGATAAAATTATACTCTATTAATCCCAAGGGTAATTTAAGTGTTGAAAAACAACACAGACATTTTGCGTCAGATCATTTCCAATAGTTAGACTCAGTTAGACTGTCATTCCTCTCCTCTCTGGATTTCTTCTTCAGTTGATCATCTGATTTTGTTCACCTGCTTGTCCAGCTGCACTGTGTTAGTCATTAACTCTTCCCAGTTTATATATAGAGGGGAAATTTTCATTTGTTGCTTTCAAGACTGTTTTTGGTCTATCTGTACCTGTGATGCCTGATTGTCCTTGTTTCATTTGGCTACCAGTTCCTGCGTTACCAGAGCAGACCACTTATTATTCGTTGACACCTTAACATTATTAGTTGCCATCTGAAATTGACCAATGACACGAACATTTCCTTGCTATAACTATGCAAAACATGTCCTGGGTTTGACTATTGCCTGCAGTGGCAGAGGGTAAAACTCTGAAATCACTATGTCAAAGTCACTTTCAACATGTTTATCCTCTTCAGTAAAGCCAAAGAGAACACAAATGCATGCAGCGAGGCATCAGAAAAAGGAGACAATTCAGAGAAAAAGCTCTAATAAAACTGCACGCATCTAACGATGGAGCTACAAATCCTCTCTACCAAGCTCTCATTTGCTGGCAGTATTAATTAATCTTGTTGCCATGTATTGATTTGTTTTAAATGCTACTCAGAATCCTTCAATATTAAATCTCTTCTCTCCTCTAGCCAACGTTCTTTATGGTCGACTGAAATATGGTGATCATATTGCAAAGATGAAATAATAGCCCTGGTGTTGAGCTTCAAAAAATGACAAGTGCTCTATGACGTGTGCCCTGTGAACTAGCATTGCTTTCACACTCCCCTCTCTCAAGAGGGTGTTGTATTTTCACCAGGATGCTCTGCCCCATTCAGCTTCCCCTGTGTCCGGTTTTAATAAGTATGAACTCTATTAGGTGATGGAGAGGAAGAAGATTAACCAGCTGGTGGTGAAAAACAGAATAGAAATTCCCCTCTGAGGCACAGTGGTCACATCTGAGGCAGCTCCTCGCTCCTTTTGTCTCATCAAATTGTCTTTCTTTGGTGGAGTGCAGTGAATAATAGCCTGGTATAGTCTGGGGACATAATGTTCCCAATTTCACTAAACATATTGTTTCCCTCTATGCTTATTAGTATCCTTTTAAAAACTTCTGATCAAGTTTTCTTCTTTACATCTTCTCCACAATGCCACGGCATAGCATCGTTAGCTGGGCTTTGGTGACTCTGGCATCACCTTAATTATGATTGGGTGCAGCTCAGAGGTATTCAGAAAATGTGACTGACGAGGCTGTGTTAAGCACCAGCGGGAAGCAATATCCAAGGCATCACAGCGACATCCTCATCCCTTATTTCAGTAATCCCTCACAGTGGAGAGCCCGCCGGTCCTGCCAAGACAACTGGAAATGTTCCCATCCTTTTAATCCCAGGTGGCTACATAATGAGTTTTAACTCTCACAAACTATTGTAGTTCAGCTTCATTCACAAACTGTGATGACAAGTTCCTTATGCGCAACATTTCAAGGGTTAGTTCAGTCAAATTACAAGAGCACAAAATTTTCTCACTTAAGGGAAAGGTCTGGTGATATTTCATAATTTTCTCTATTGTCAACAAATCCAATGAAAAGGTCCAAACATACAATGAACCTATTATCCTTGATCGTACTAACAAGTACTGTCTGTGTAGCCAAAACTCATTCAACTGGGCCATGAAGCTTCATTGTTGTTCAAAAACTATTGATCAATGAGCCACAGTATTGCATTGGGTGACATATTCCTTCAATAGCATTAACATGGGCACTGCATTTATTTTGATATATAACCACATATTTTCTGGTGTTCTCAACAGAGCATGAAATCTGCAGCTGAAAATAATCTCCAACAAAATCATGTTTACTTCTGTTTGAGTAGCATTCACTAAAGTATAAAGTAGAAATGTTTTGGATATTATTAAACCTCTTTCAAAGTTAAACTGTGTATTTGTGACCCATTTTTGATCATTTATGTCTTCAGTAGAAATTAATGGGCTTGGGGCTGAGAGCCACAGATAGGTTGGGGAATTTGGCAAGTATTGATAACAGACATGCAGGCTTGCAGGGAGTGTCAAGCTGCAAGCCTACTGCAAATCCTCCAGGACATTGTTCAATCTTCCTTTCTCATTTATCAAGATGTGGCTGATAGAATAGGACCTGGCATCTGCAAAGAAATAGCAATATGATTGTTGATAGGAACACATGTATGGCTCCATTATTTTGATGCCATTCCTATGACCCAAGTGCTTCCCCACTCAAATCTGAATGAGTGGGCTGCCTTTTAGGGGTACAGGATACATATTGCACAATTATGGACTCTAAATGATATTGGGCCATGAAATTCAAATCTCATTCATAAGCCAGTTATATTGTCTCCACCTTTATAGCCACCAGGCGCCGTAGAGAATGTGACATCATACTGGCAGGCAGGGAATATTGAAACTCAGACTGAAATTGGCGGCTGGATATTTTCAATTTGGGTCTGATTACCTGGGTGAGGGGGAATGGCAGGGCAATTCACTTCTCCCTGTGGTTTAAATGGCCACTCACCATGCAGTACTGTACAGATGAATATTTTATCAGGGGCGACAGTATTAAATCTGCAGAGCTTGATGTCATGGGGAAATGTACTGCCTAAAGGCTGTTATATTCAGTTTATGGGGGTTTTTTTATTTTTGATATAATTTTGAGAGGGTTTTGAATAGAGCCATGCATGTTACCCAATTTTGCTCTTTACATAAGAGGGAGGTTTGTTTCACTCCTGGTGTTAGAATTCTAACAAATGTTATTATACGCTCAGACTGGGTTTGCCGAAGTGGTATATATGTATATGCAGAAAAAGGAAAGCAGAGAGTTTCACCTCTAATGCACACTTGTTTTTTTCTGTCCATGTTTTACTAAAGTTTGGAATGCTGAAGCTATTTTTTCCCACCCTTTACTATACTGGAGACTATGTAAATGTTGACCTCAAAAAAAGGACAAGATTTTAATGATGGCTGAGTTTTGACTGGCGGCTGGTGAACATAATGCATCTGTAAATGGTGATGTGCAAAAATATGACAAATATACATGATACAATATAAGATTTTTAATACATTAACATCTGCCTTTTAACAAAGAATCAGAATCAGTGACCATTAAGGGCCAGGGATGGAGCCCAAATCATATATATATATATATATATATATATATATATATATGGTATAGTGCTGGAAGCCTGGCTGTTGGTCTTTAATAGACCAGTTGTCTTATGTTTTATTATTTATTCATAAAATGTGTACCCACATGACTGCCTGGAAATAAAGTAAACCCAACTGAAACTGCTCCACACATAGGTGAGTGCAGAAACAAGTATTATACATATTGATAAGGACCTGGTATGTGTGGAATTCTGCTTATTGCACCAAACCAGCTACCAGTATGAATAGAGAAAATGAGGGATTCATTTTTAATGGCATACACAAACTGGCAAAACAGAAAAAGCATCTCACTCTAGTCTGGTTAGAGCCAGAACTAGCCAGAACTCTTGCCAGCAAACATAAAAATCATCCCCCACCATTACAGATAAAACCTAACTACACCATAAATGTAATCCATCTGCCTGTCAGATCCATTGTCCTTGGTGATTTCCACAAGTAGCAATTATTACTGTAAACATTAAATGTGTGGAGAAATGTGTGGAGAAACAGGCCTATGAGAATGCATACAGCTAAATGAAAGTATTATAATACCCACTGTACCTACAAATTATACATATTTATTTAGTTTAAAATACAAAATGTGCAATACATTTCATTACTGTATATTTGAACAGGCTGTATATACTGTACATGACCACCGACTATATGTATATAAAGTCTTTCTTTTTTTATCATTTTTTATTTATCTCAGCACTTTTCACTTCTTTGCACTATTTGTACACAGTATTTGCTCACAGTTCACAGAAACAGTTTCACCTGTGTATATAGTCATTTCTTTGTATATTTCGGAAGACTGTTGTGTTTTTTTGTGTAAGTACATTGAGAGCCACTAAACCAGAGTCAAATTCTTTGTATGCGTAAACATACTTGGCCAATAAAGATGATTCTGTTTCTGATTCTGATAATAGCTGCGGACACTAAATATAATATACAATCTGAGACGCAGTAGCTGTAGTGTGTATATAAAACTTGTGAGCCTTCAGTTAAAGGACAATTACCAAAGTGAGATAAGTTGCAGAAGGCAAAATTATTGTGTAACTGGATCCTACCTACTTTGATCATGATGTCCAACTGACAAAAACATCCCAACTCTATTAAATGCAGCCCAGTAGAGTAACTATTTGAAGCAATGTATCAAGGCAAAATAATGCTCCTGAACATCTGACACCAAGCAGTTCATTCAAAGAAACCTTTTGTCCATTTGGCTGTCTTAGTCATACTAAGATCCCAGCCTGGCCAAGTTGGTAAATGCAAACATGCTGTGTGCAACTGACCAACATTATGACATGATTTCTAGAGACACTGAATTCCAAAAACTGTTCTCAGTTATCCTCAGCTTCATTCAGAGTCACCAGTCTGTGATTTGTTGCTACTTTTGCCAAGACTGCTTATCTAATTTGTAGACATGTCAATAATCCCAGGTTTGCGAGACAGTCGTCACTCACAGTGAGTACGGTTCAACTTATAATCGAACAGATGACAAAAACATTGTATTTGAGCGTGTGTGAATTGCTGTTTAACCATTTATCTGATGATCAAAGGGTCTGTCATTGAGTGAGCAGGTTGAGGTTACTCCTTGACACTTGACGGATCGACAGTAACCTCAGCTGTTGCAGCGACTGAACACATGAATTCTTTCATCACCTTAGAAGTATCATCATTCCTGCTTCAGGCAGACACAAAGGTCACAAAGAAACTTGTGCACACTTTTAAGAGTTTTAACTGATGTTTTTTTTTTGTTAGTTTGTTTTTTTATGTAGCAAAGTAAGTATTCAACAGCTGATTGAACTAAATGCAGCACAATATTTACCGGGACTCAAATTAGAACACATATTTTAAAGCAACAGTATGTAATTTTCAAAGAAGAAATCACAATCTTCCTCTTACAAATAAACATTGAAATCATAAATGATAAAACACCCTCTTGCTCAAACTCAAACAGTCAGCTGTTTTGTTTGTACAGCCTTACTTGGTCTGGTATGACCAGTAGCTTATAGTGGCTAATGTTAGCAAACTTTAGATGGATGTGTAACTCAATTTGCTGACTTTTACTCCTTTTTAAGTTGGGCTGTCATTACACAACATTTCAGCATGTCACAGATAAACATTTTAATAATTTTATTGTAAAAGTAAAATAGTAAAAGCACTGTACTTAATCTAGCTGTTATGTGTGTTTTGTTTCTTCTTGCTTGTAATCCCATTCCACTCACTGTCGATCAAGTCGCATACTGATGACATCTTTAGAGCAACTGACACGAATATCTTGGGAAATTAAAGGAAATTTAACGTTGCTTCTTCTAGCCAGAGTGGCTGTTCTTCAGTTATGTAGCTATAGTTATAAGTTATATGGCCGTACAATAAATTGAGGTGTGGTTGGACTATGACAAACATGGAAAATGATGCTGTAGTTTGTATTGAAATGAAAAGATTCCAGCAGCAAATTTATGACGTATCATTTTTCACAATTTGATTCACTTTGAAAGTTGTGAAATTGCAGGTGTTATGTACGGTGGCCCTGAGGTGCAAAACACAATGACACAATATTTTCTGAAATGTTGTGTTTTGTGAAATGTTGTTTTGTGAATTGTTGTGTTTTCCGAAATGATGTAGTGTATTCCGAAATGTCGTGTTTCCTGAAATGTTGTTGTGTTTTGCACCTCAGGGCCACCGCAGTTATTTAACAGAAGGTTAAATCAGTTATGATGTGGTTACATTATGCAATCTAATTTGTATATGTATAATATTTGTGACATTTGCTGTTAATTATACGGGGTCAAAAGTCATTTTTCATTTCATTGTAAATAAGTTCTCAAATCTCACATTAATATTGCACATAAAGTTACAACTCCTCAATTAAATCCACTGTTTACTAATGTTTTCTTTGTGCTTAAAAGAAATCTGATTTCTGAGGGCTTATTCGAGCCCTTCTATTAAACAACAGAGCAGCAGAGCTCCACTTCCAAGTTGAGATGAAGTAGTCATGAGCCTGCCAGACGTTTGATTCAGGCGAGGCTCTGATATGTTTGAGGTGTGTTCTGACAAAACTATTAAAGCTTTTAGTGTGTGAAATTCCTGCTAATTGATCTGTAAGATGCAAGCATGTGGCATGTGTGCCAACACTCAAAAGTGATAATTATTTGAATAACAATAATTAATTCAGGAAAAATAAGACTCATTACCCCCAACTATCTAAAAAAATACTCTTTTATGAAGTATTATGCATGACTGGTGTGTTTGTGTTTTTGTCGGGGGCAGCGACAGCAGAAACGGAAGCCACAGAGCTTCTGA